>NC_092138.1:25780352-28180352 GCF_043159975.1 Macaca nemestrina | reverse complement strand
AGTACCAGTTTAAAAGAAGAAAATGAACACCACCACAGATGGCTTAATTTTATTCGTTGAACATGGTTCTTTTTGCCATATGGAGTCATGCATGAGCAGCAGCTCATTCTTCAGTCTATAATAGTCCTACCAAAAGGGAAGCCTTAACAGAACAATATGGATTAATAACAAACACAAACACAGAATTGCTAAATATTTTGATTTATATTTTTGCTTCAAAATTGTTGCCTTGGGAGTGTTTTTAATATCTATGAATATCCCTTCATTCTAAGAGGATAAGAAATATGATGGTTATGGATCGATAAGATGTAGTTGGAGGTAGATGTAGATGTAGATGTACATCGACGAGATGTAGATGTAGATGAGAATAGTTGGAGGGTGGTGGCTAAATTGGGTGGGATTTCTTTTGGGGGTGATGAAAAACTTTCTCTCTGTAACTAGGCAAAGATAGCATAATTTTCTAGTGTTGTACTTCGCAAAAGAGCAACTGTACATATTCAGGGGTATCTTGCTTTATGTAATAGAATATCTCTGAAAAGCCTGGTTACATGTAACTCAGCCATTACATTCAAAAGATATCTTAAATGTACTATGGGAAAGCTAAAAACAGCCTGTAAAGTCCTCTCACAGTCTATAGAAATCACTGATAATGTTTTTCTCTTGTTGGCTTTGATCTTTAAAATTATTTATACTATGTGAAAAACATCATGTTTTATTCAAAGACAAAGTGCTCTGTATAACTACAGTTATTTTATGTGATTGAGGTCTACATTTCTAACTTCTAATACTTTTAAAAAATGTCAAGGTGACCGGGCACGGTGGCTCATGCCTGTAATCCCAGCACTTTGGGAAGTCGAGCTGGGCGGATCACGAGGTCAGGAGATCAAGACCACCCTGCCTAACACAGTGAAACCCCATTTCTACTAAAAACACAAAAAATTAGCCAGGCATGGTGGCGGGCGCCTGTAGTCCCAGCTACTTGGGAGGCTGAGGCAGGAGAATCGCTCAAACCCGGGGAGGCAGAGGTTGCAGTGAGCTGAGATCGTGCCACTGCACTCTAGCCTGGGAAACAGAGCAAGACTCTGTCTCAAAAAAAAAAAAAAAAAAAAAAAAAGTCAAAGCGTCTATATTTACTGTTCTGAAAAATGCAGGCTCTAGAGGTGGACTCATTGGTTTCAAACTCTAGGATCTACAACTCACTAACTCTGTGACCTCATCTATAAAATGCCTCAGTTTTCTATAAAATAAGTATAATATTTCAAAGTTTTTTTGTGCGTATTAACTAAAACGATGCATGGAAGTACTTAGCACAATACCTGGCTTACTAGATCTTAATCGCTCTCATTTGTCACATGGTTTGAAGGGAAAACTACAGATTGCAGAAAGCAATTATCATATTGGTATTTAACAATATGCATAAAATATATTTTTTCCATGTTTAGATTATAAAAGCAAGAAATGCCAATAGTATAAACAAAATCAAGTAAACTAGTACAGAAAGGTTTAAATTTAAAGTAAAGTCTTATAGTACTACATGTATGGACATTGAAAACATTTTGCTAAATGGGACAGGCCAGTTGCAAAAGACCACATATTATGCTGTCTATTTATATGAAATATCCTGAATATATAACTCTATTTAGACAGAAAGTAATTAGAAGTTGCCTAATGTTGAGTGGGAGATGAGAGTAGTTGGAGGGTGGTGGCTAAATTGGGTGGGGTTTCTTTTGGGGGTGATGAAAAACTTTAAAATTCGTTATGGTGATGGATGCACAACTTTGTGACTATACTAAAAGTCATTCATTTATACACTTTAAAAGGGTAAATTGTATGGCATGTGAATTATATCTCAAGCTATTTTTTTTAAAGTAAAGTCTGTCACTCTTATTCCCACTCCTAGGCCCACTGCCCATAGTGTCTACTTTTAGTTCTTCAGGGCGTTCTCAGCTTACCAACTGTGGATTGTATGTGTTAACCTCCTGTAAGAATTCTTCCTCATATGTCTACCTCTATCTGTGGATCCTCCTTTTCCTGATTTTTAAAATGTTTTTATTTGTTTTCATATCTGATCCTCCCTCTCTCTCCTCTTCTCTCTCCGCATACATACAACACACATCCAGGAAAAAATCTGCAGATAGTTGTATTCCAAAACATAGTTTATCTCTGAGAGGTAGGATATGGATAATTAATTTTTCCCCTCTCTGTATTTTCTAATTTTCAGTAACTATTAGGTATTTATTATATTATTAAACATAACTAAATCAAATGTTAAAGATATTGATGAAAATATTTTTTAAAATATTTTAAATACTTGCCTTCCTAATTAGGCAGAGTTCTTAGACTGTTTTCCCTTTCCTTGATTATGTTGATTATGCAGGTCATACCTGCAGGCCAAACTTCCTCCTAACTTCTACACAACTTTCAGAGTGATTTTTCTAATACACAAACATGATTGTGTTAATCCTCTGCTTAAAAGCTTTGACTTACTCGTTATCACCCCTTGAAGACATATCTGGATTCTTGCTCATGACACAGAAGGCTCTCATAGCCCAACCTAACCTACTTTTTTTAGAGTTAATTCTTAGTGTTAGACTCTGTGCTAGGGTTGCAAAGAAAAATGAGAAATTGATATTATACCCTTGGAGAGTTCAAAGATTGTGAACTGGTTCTGCTTCTTAGTAGCTGAAATTGTCTGGTTAGCACATAGAACAGGAATCATCATGGCATATCAGAATCCTGGGCTATTATGTCCAATGAACAGATAAAGGCTATTCACCTGTTATCTGCTTTGGTCCAAATAAAGGAGTCCAGAATCGGAAAGAGAAATGGCTATGAGAAAATAAGCCTTGAAAAATAGTGGGAAGACAATGAGGCTTTGCTAATAGTAATGCCACTTTTACACATGCATGTGGAGTGATGAGTAATTATAACCCATATTGTATGGACTTTTTGAGTCTACAGAGGCTTTAATGCCAAAATTTCCATCTCTTACCTATCTACTTTATTTAGCCCTCAAAAAAACTTCATGTGATCTTATTGGTATCCTCGAGTCACAAATAAGGAATCAAATTCAAAGAGATCAAGTTGCTGACTCAAGATTATACATCAAATTAAATCAGACTTCCTTCTGTCCTCAAATTCTGTTATCATCATGGAGAAAACATCAGGGTTTACTCTTTGATTTAAGAGCAAAGAATTGGAAAGAAGTTGGCTATTAGTTTCTGTAACTAAAGCCACCATGAAGAAATGTTTTAGAGCTATCTGTGCTCCTTATGGTGACAAAAACCACAGCAAGAGATCATTATTCTGCTTACCTTGTGCCCAGCACTCTGCTAAATGCTTTACATATACTATTGAATATATTTTTGAATTTAATTCTGAGAAACTCTGTGAGGTAGCTACTTTCTTTTTCTCCGTTGTCTAGATGAGGAAAGCAAGGCTTAGAGAAGTGGCTTAGCCCAAAGTCCACAATAAGTGGCAGACCTGGGACTTGCACCATAACAAAGCCCAAGTTCTTCCCTTGAGCTCCACAACCCACTGCATGCCTTCCTTTAAGAGAGTGGTCAGAAGTAATTTTTTTTTTCTTTTTAAAATCCAGAAAAGCTGTTTCTAGAATTTTGGGTGTCACACCTTAGCTTTTTACAGTTCTCTCTCTCTCTGGCTCAAAGCCACCCTGATTAAACAGATGGATGGTTATGATGACAACTTGTTCCTGCTATGATTTTCTTGTCGCCTCGACCTTATCTTCTTAATGCTCTAATATTACCAAGCCTTTGCAACTGTTTGTAACCAGCTTATCATTTGGCCTTATTACAAAATCTGAGAAAATGAGAAATTTATGGTAAAAGGAGTAGAAGGAATACCAAAATTATAAATTGAAAATATGATTTCCAATGTCATTTCTGACCCTTTTAACTTTTTTGAGGTGTCTATTTTCCTCACTTTAAATTGTCAATTTCCCCTGACACATGGAACACATAGAAGATCCTAAACCGATTAGTAATTTATTAAAAACAAAACAACCCAAAACACCTGTATCCTGAATTCTCTCACTTTTAAATCAACTTCTAAGAAAACTCTCAGAGTACTGTGCGAGAAGCTTTTTAAAATTTCATTGGTTTATCTCTGGAAAATGAGCCCAACTCATTTCTTTCTCTCTTTTTTTAATTTGCTGATTTTAATTTTCGAATAGAATATAATTTTTCTTTAAATAATGGCAAGCATAGCAATCTCTTTATGAAAAAAGTAGATATATAAGACATACTCAGAGGGAAATGACTCTTGAACACATTTTCCCTCTTTTTCAGTTCATGAATTATGACAGGTAAGTAGATGTATATTCTTTAATCATTACAAAAATCCTGATTGCCGATTTCCCATCCAGTGCATATTTCGAGAAGAAGCCATGAATATTTCCTTTTCTCAGTCCTTCCTGCAGGTTTTAATTTTGTGGTTCCAGATAGCATTCTTGTTTCTTGCAGCAGGAGTTTAAAGCTGGCTTCACTTTGACCTTGGTCAGAGCAAACAGAAGATTAATGAAATGAAGCTGAATGGCAGTGCCAGCCCAACATTCAGAACATTCATCTTTTCCCTTCAGTTATTTTGTCCCTGGGTCTCAATTCATTTCCTCTGACTCTTTGATTCTCTTCTACTTCTCATGACTGGGGGAATTCCTTTACATGTTGGACTGGAAATTTGGATTTGGTAGTCATCAGTGTGAATGTAGTAGCTATGAGTGATGATGATGTCATCCAGGTAAGTAAATAAATGTGAAAGAAAAGAATGCCATCAATAGGACAAAGGCCTGCCTGAAAGCCCTCATTTCTCATGTCAGCTTTAATGTATTGCCTCAATAATTTTTTTGTTGGTATTTGAAAAGTTTTCATTAGCTAAATATATAAATACATAAATAAAGCTGACATTTATGGTAAAACTAAAAGGTTTAAGATCCTTGAAAAGAATGAGTGGATATACATACCTAATCTCTGGATGAGAAACCTTTCTAAACATGTCACCCCAAGGCAGAAAATCTTAAGAAAAAAAGATTAATAGAAGGTATATCATCTATATATCTATAGCTATAAATAGAAGATATATATGTTCCATTAATCTATGTATCTTCTATTAATAGAGATATAGAGAGAATATGTAGAAGGTATATATTTTCTAATTAACAAAAGAACTTAGATTAATATAACTATATAGATTAATAGAAGATACATACCTAGAAAAATAATTACATCTGTCCATAGATGGATGGATAGATATTTCTAATCAAGTCTGAAAGACAGAAAAATAATGTGAAAAAGATCTAGTAACCCATATAACATATAATAGAAAATTCTAATATGTAAATAGCCCACATACCAATAAGCAAATGGTAAAGAATGCAATAAATAGTCAAGTATTATTGTTCAAAAAGGAAATGTTCTTTAGAGGAGGGAAATGTATTATCATCTAGTTATTATAATTAAAGTATGTTTAATTAGTAACTGAAATAGAAATATTGGAAGAAAACAGATAAAGATAAGGAGAGATTGCAGTGGTTAGTGCAGTTCACATTAATGAAGCTGATGGTACAATTAGATTAATCTATTTATATCCATTCTCAGTGACATCAATGATTTATCAAGTTAATGATATTAGAATAGAAAATACCTAAGCAAACAAGTGTAATTGGAGCCAGAGCCATGTGTCATATCTTTTTCTACCTTAAGGGAAGCGTGGGGAGGAGGTTGTAAGAGGCCTGGGACATAGATTACAATATGAAATCACAAGAGAATGCTCTTGGGTTGTTGTGAAACTTCAGGAGCTTCTTGGGAGCTGCAGTCCTCTTGATTCTCCTGCTGATAAAGATATGGTTAATACAAATAATAAATGTTTTTTGAATTCATATTGCTGTACTTGTTCTACTAGTGGTGAGTGTGCTTAGGAGGAAAGTTGTGGAATTGGAAATGTAGAGGGCATTTGCTCAAAATAATGGCTCTTATAAACTAGCTGGAGTTTTTAGTAATGATATCAGCCTGCTACTTGGATTATTTTTCTATTATTTTTCTTTGCTTTTTTACTGCCACCAAGAACAGTTGAGCTCTCCCAAAGGAATTAAAAAAGGACAGAAAGTGGCCAGGTATGGTGGCACACGCCTGTAATCCCAGCACTTTGGGAGGCCGAGGTGGGCGCATCGCTTGAGGTCAGGAATTTGAGAACAGCCTGGCCAACGTGGTGAAACCTCGTCTCTACTAAAAGTACAAAAATTAGCTGGACGTGGTTGTGCATGTCTGTAATCCCAGCCACATGGAAGGCTGAGGCAGGAGAATCGCTTGAATTCGGGAGGCGGAGGTTGCAGTGAGCCGAGATTGCACCACTGCACTCCAGCCTGGGCGACAGAGCAAGACTCCGTCTCAAAACAAAACAAAACAAAAGAGGATAGAAAGTTAGCAGAATGTATAAAAGAATGTTAATACCAACTATTAGTCAAAAAAGTGCAATTTTAAGGCCACGCATGGTGGCTCACGCCTGTAATCCCAGCACTTTGGGACTCTAAGGTGGGCGGATCACCTGAGGTCAGGAATTCGAGACCAGCCTGGCCAATATGGTGAAACCCTGTCTCTACTAAAAATAGAAAAACTAGTCAGGTGTGGTGGCGCATACCTATAATCTCAGCTAGTTGGGAGGCTGAGGCAGGAGGATGGCTTGAACCTAAGAGGTGGAAGTTGCAACAAGCGGAGATCACACCATGGCACTCCAGCCTGGACAACTCTGTGAAAAAAAAAAAAAAGTGTAATTTTAAGTAGTAGTTCTTCACCAAATTATCAAGGTTTTTTGCTTTTTCTTTTTCTTCTTCTTCTTTTTTTTTTTTTTTTTTTAATGTTAAGACTCAATTTTTTTGTCTACTGCAAATCCACCTCACCGTAACTTCTTCCTCACTGGTGGAATACCCATGCGACTCTGCTCTATGGTAAAATCCAGATTGGTTTAGGCCTAGATAGAATGAATTCCTGTTAGTCCCAGTCCCCTTGTCAGTGGTTGGTTTAGGAGAGGGAATGTCACCCATTTCCAGCCAATGAGACCTGAGGGAAGTCTGCTGTCCAGCTTCTGGAAAAGACTTCTTCATCCTAGGAAGGAAACACCAGAAAAGACGATCCATTTTTACGTCTGGTTATGGCCTTCCTGGGATGTACAGCCCAGAGCTGTTCAGCTATCCTGTAAATCTGAGGGGAGTCAGCTTCAGGGCAAAGTACAAAAAGAAAAATGACACCATCAAGCCATGGAATCCAGCAGTTCTGAAAACTGTTCCATTGGTCCTTTGTCAAATGCGATGTTTTTTTCCCTTATTAACTGGTTTCTATTAGAGTTTTCTGTTCCTTTTAGCTGAATGCAATCTGATGTTTCAGATATGAGAACTTTGTTCACTGCTGATGGAAAAGAAATTATTTTAATATTTCTGGAGGGAAATTTAATGAAATATATAAAAAAATTTTAATCTAACAAAGCCACTTTAGTAATTTTAATAATTATATATTAGCTTCAAATTTACATATGTAATATTGCTTATAATAGTGAAAATGGTGAAATATAAATTTCCAATAATAAGGGACAATGATTAAATAGATTTTTGGATATTCAAAGAATGACACACTCCCTTTTACCAACAAATAAAAAATTGCTTAAAATTAAGTACCCCCCTGGTTATACCCATAACGATTGTATGTGCATGTAAGAAAACCTATTACCAGAATGAAAATGTGGTATATACCTTCTGTTTACCTATTTATCAAACATTCTTTGAGCATCAGCAATGTGCCAGGCATTCTACTAGGTGTTGGAGATACAATGGGTCAGTGAAAAGTAAGTTGCTGGACTCACAGAGATTTCATTTTAGAGACGAAGACAGTAACCAAGCATGCAAATAAATAAAAAGGTAGTTTCAGTTTTCTAATAAAGGAAAAAAAAATAGCATTGTGTGATGGAAAGTAAATGGGTTGGTGGGTGGGGGCAGCTTTAAATTGGGTAGTCAGGGAGGTACTTTCTGGGATTGGACATGATAAATGAGAAGAGCTACCCACATAAAGAGTGAGGAGAAGACTGGTCAAGGAGGTGAAACAGCAGAAACAAAAGTTCTAATGTGAAAAAGAACTCAACATGCTATAGGAGCAGAAATGATGCCAGTATGGTTGGTGTAGAGTGATAGAGGGAAAGAGTACTGCTAAATGGTGTTGGAAAAGTGGGCAGGATCCCCTTCATGTGTAATGGCTTATAAGCCTCATAAGGAGTTGTGGTTTTATTGCAAGAGTTATAGGAAGCTGTTGGATTATTTTAAGTTGGGAGATGACAAGGTGACTATCACCTTTTGGCTGCTGTGAGGAGAATGATTGTAGAAGCAAGGAGAACAATTTAGAGTCAATAGCCAGATGGGAGATGAGAGTAATTTGGAGAAAAGTGGACCAAATTATTTTAGAGGTAGAATGAATAGGTTTCTCTAATGCACTCTATGTTGGTAATGTGGTGATGAGATAAATATCTAAACAAGTGAAAACCTGAAAATAGGTAGTTACATATGTAAGTCTGGGGTTCAGGGATAAAGTTTACACTGAATATAATATCCAGAAGATGGTGCAAACATCGACTGACTTCTCCAACCGAGTCACCTATTGCTCCACAGAGAGTCTTTCTCAGATGAATAACCAAGGGCCAATTTTTATTTTTCCTCATTGTCCCCATTCAGATCTTTTTTATTACTCTGCTTTTCCCTACAAAGCCCCTGATCTATCCTGGAGAAGTCACGTCCTCCGGATTCTGTGTATCACTAGTCCTTGGGAGCTTTTGATGAAATGTTTATAAGACAAACAAACCTTTCTTTTAGTACAACTTTGGCATATTATTGTGTTCATAGTTGGCAAGAAGTAGAAAGGGAAGAAAGGCCAAAGAAGGGGGAAAAAGACCTTCTTAAATATAATGTTCATAACAGCCAGACACGGGTGGCTCATGCTTGTAATTCCAGCACTTTGGGAGGCTGAGGTGGGAGGATCACTTGAGCCAGGAATTCGAGACCAGCCTAGGCAACATAGTGAGGCCCTGTGTTTAATTTAAAAAAAAAAAAAAATATATATATATATATATATATATATATATATATATATATATCTAACAACAAAGAGAATTTGGGAAAATTAGTATACTCAGGCACTACTGGAGGGAGTATAAATTCTTTCAGCCTTTCTGGAAGGCTATGTGGTATAGAGATCAAAAGTCATAAAGATGTGCGTAGTTTTTGATCCATAAATTCAGTTTCTACCTATTTTCATATAGAGATAATTATGCATGCATGAAAATATTTAGTTAGAAGGATGTTAATGGAGCATTTGTTATAATAATGAAGAATAGGAAATAATAGATATCTAACAATAGGGGATATTTTTGGACTACTCAAACAATGAAATGTTCTCCTGTCATGAAGTATTATATTTGGAATATTTAATGACATGGAAAATGTAAACATATTGTTGTGCAAAATATATTGTTGAGCAAAAAAGTTACAAAATGGTGTATATATTGTCATTACATAACAATAAAAAGATCATTAATACAAATATTAACAGTGATGTTAGTATTCTTTGTGACCTTCCTTCCTTCTTACCTTCTTTCCTTCCCTCCCTATTTCCTATTTTCTACATGATACAAAGATAAGATGAAAAAATCTTGAGAAGAAAAGGAAATTGTGTTATGGAATGATATATGCAAATTTATGGAATTGGAATTGGGAGCTCTATTATGGATGATGGGATGAATATTAGCAACTGTGATTAATATCAAATAGGAAATTGTCAATGCGGAGAGAGAGAGAAGTAGACATTCACAGTTAGCAAATAGTTGTTTTAGCTAATGTTCCCTCTGAAAATATTTGTTTATTTAGGTCTCATATTTTTGAAAATGAACATCTTGACTGTGTCAAAGTCCCACTTAAGAGTCAAATGTGACTGTGGTCCTTGTGCAGTGCAAATGAAGGAGAACAATATCCAGAAGGTGATGTCTTGGGGCTAAGCTAAGCCTATGATGTCGCTTGCCCTCCTTAGTGCAAGAGAACCTAGAAATAAGTGGTCTTAAGAAGGCTCTCCTTAGGGCACAGTTGATTGTTTCAGAGTCTTTTCTTCCATTAATTCCTCTGCCTGTAGAAGACGAAAGCTTGCGTTTGAAATTAGATGTGAGCCATATGGCATGTTTCAGAGGCCTGTGAGAGGCATCACCTTGCTCTGTGCCTTCCTGCCTCCTTGCCTTTTCTAATGCTGTTGTCTCTGCCTAGAATGCCCTTTCTCCCCTAAATGATACCTGGCCCCAGGTTAAGAAATACTACCATAAGCAGCCATCTACTTATAAATTCTACCCATGGACAGAAGACAAAAGTCTCTATATTCATCCCCAAAATATATAATCCCTACCTACCCGAACTGAAAAGTGAAAAGTGTATGACCATAGTATTGACCAATGTCAGTTGTAAACTCAAAATGGTGGAAACACTGGACACATACTCCTTGGGTAGATCAAACAGGTTTTATTTATCTAAAGGATATAAAAGGAAATCAACACAGTTGTGATGTACATTATAAAGATCAACAACATCATTCAGGACAGATGGAAGTTTATTCTTCTAAAATCCTCACTGCAGGGTGCATAGTTACGGGTGACAAATCTGAGTAAAAGCCATAATCAGTCATTCTGGGGACTAAACGATCTTTCTCTTTACATCTATACTTACACCTAACCCTGGATTAGTTCTCTAAGTAGGCTAGTCTGAGTATGTGCTAGGGACCACCTCATTGGAGCCAGGAGCACCCATTAAACTTAGCTTTATACCATGGAAGTAACTGAAGACCAACCAAATGAGAACAAGCAAAAGTTATTTAGAACAAGCTTGCTGTAGCAAAGGAGTCAGCCACCATCAGTTGCATTTTGGCAGAGAACTCAAAGGCAGGCATAGGACTGCAAAAAACAGAAGACTTCAAGCATGCTTGGATTGGAGGGTTTTGGCATGGGGAAGCTGTAGACACGCTGGGGACAAAAATTACGAAACTGTCAGCTAATTATCAAGTTGATGATGGCAAACCCCAAAATTGGGGCTCAGCCCAGGAGGGTTCTTGGTTTCACTCAGCAAGGATTTGAAAAGTAAGCTGACAGTGAAATAAAGCAAATGTATTAGAGCCACAGTGAACAGGAAAATGACTACTTCATAGACAGAGCAGGGCTACCCTATAGGCAGAGTGGCTCAGAGTAGCACTCATGGATTGGTGGCTAGTTATACCCACTCTTAATTATATGCTAAAAAGGGATGGGTTATTCACAAACTGTCTGGAAAAGAAGTGAGGAGTTCCCAGAACCATATAAGGTAACTTCTAGGTCATTGCCACAACCTCATTTATAAACTGTCATGGTGCTAGTGGGAGTGTCTTATGCAAACACATTATAATTCCGGGTATGGGACAGCTGTAGGCATGCTGGGGACAAAAATTAGGGAAACTCAGTTAATCAAGTTGATGCAGGTGAACCCCCAAATTGGGACTCAGCCCAGGAGGGTTCTCGGTTTCACTGAGGAAAGAATTCAAAAGTGAGCTGATAGTGAAAGAAGGCAAATTTATTAGAGCAACAGTGAGTGTACTCTAGCTGGTTTTGGCCAGTTTCTTTGCTGCATCCTGTTTTAATCAGCAGGGTGGTGACCGGTGCTCAGAAAACAAGTTGATCTGCTAATCTCCCACCTCATTTCCCCCTCAGAGATGATATACTCCTCCTTAATCTTTAGGGTTTGTTGAAGGGTGGAGTCTGTCTTCTAAGACTGCTTCCTGCTAATTTTACGAGTGTAGGCCCGGCCTAGCATTGGAAAAGTAAAAAAATCTCTAGAGGCTGAGTGCAGTGGCTCATGCCTGTAATCCCAGCACTTTGGGAGGCCAAGGCAGGCAGATCACTTAATGCCAGGAGTTTGAGACCAGCCTGGTCAACATGGCGAAACCCTGTCTCTACTACAAGTACAAAAATTAGCTGGGCATGGTGGCATGTGCCTGTAATCCCAGCTACTCAGGAGGCTGAGGCAGGACAATCTCTTGAACCTGGGAAGCAGAGGTTGCAGTGAGCCAACATTGCACCATTGCACTCCTGGTATTGCCTGGGCGATAGAGCGAGACTCCGTCTCAAAAAGAAGACACCCAAAAAATCTCTAGATGCCTGAATTAAGGGACCCAAAGGCAGGATTCCTTATTTTTTCAGTTAGAAGACGGGATGGGTTGGAAGTCTTCTGTCAACATCACACTCACATGGAATTGTTGTAATCTAGAAGACACAAACTTTACAAAGAGGTTAAATAAGCCAGGGCCAAAGATTAGTAATAAGATAGCTAGTAAAAGGCCTAGGAAATGTTAAAAAAAAAACCCACATCACACTTGGTAAGTATCCTTTGACAGAGTCCCAGATATTTTGAGTGGTGGGGTTATTAAAGTTATTAAAATTATGTAACTAGGTAGCCTGTTGGTATATCTTTTGAATTTGCAATTCAACTAACCCTGAATTGTTAACATAAGAACAGGTGTGGTTTATTACTGCACATACTCCTCCTTGCCATGCTATTTATCTATGTGTTTGTGAAACAACAGCTTTAAGTCTTCTAGGGGTTCATAAGTATAGGTCATGGTGTCCTCCTCTTGTGTCTCCAGAGATTCATAAGAAACAGGTTTAGTCCTGGACAGGTGTACCCAGCTAGTGACTACCTTAAGTTTCACAACAGTGGGGCCCTTCCATTTCAGTGGTAATTGATCCTCAGGGGATCCTTCTTTCCAAGTTTTTAGTAAGACTAAGTCCTCTGGTGGAAGAGGGATGCTATTCTTTTCCTTTGTGGAAAATAACAATAGTTTATTTCCGTAATCTTGAAGGGCCTTTTGAAACTGACCTAAGTTGATAATATGGGTGAGTATTCTATGTGTCTCCTCATCAAACAGCAGGTCTGAAGTTAAAAAGGGCCTCCCATGCATCGTTTCAAATGAGCTAAGCTTTAATGTTCCCTTCGGAACCATTCTTATGTGCAAGAGAACTACAGGTAGGGGAGAAACCCAGGCCTCCAAGGTCTCCTGATGGAGCTTTGTTAATGTCCTTTTTGAAACAGGGTTGGCTTTTTCTACTTTATCTGAGGATTGAGGCCTCCACGAGGAGTGAAGATGATAGGTAATGCCTAAGACTGAGGAAGCCTAAGGCTGGGTCACCCTTGCTGTGAATGAAGGTTTGTTATTACTTTGCAAACTTTTTGATAATCCAAACCTTGGAATGACTGAAGTAAGGAATTGCACACTTCCAGTGCTTTTTTTGTCCTTGTAGGGAACATTTCTATCTCCCTGATGAATGTGTCTACAAGTGCTAGCAAATGGCATCTGGGTGAAATCTATTTGCAAGTCTTCCCCAGGTTATATTTCTTGGTGCTAACATAGGTTTGAGCAGGGGTTGGGGCATGGGGTGGCTTTCTGGGCTGTTACGAGCACAGAGTTCACAGGCCCTGGTGATCCTTTTTGCAGCCTGGAATAGTCCCTTCCCCAGGAATATTTGGGAAACCAATTTAAATAGAGAATCCCATCCCAAATGTGAGGAGTTGTGGAAAAGCTTAATTATTTTCTGTTGCTCAGCCTCAGGGAGACTTTGTTGCCTTATAGCAACCACCCAGAGGAATGCTCTTATAAGCCTTGCTGTTCTGCCCATTTAATTCCCTCAGGTGTATAATATGATACCACTGACATGGGTGGAGTATCAGGTATTAGTACAGTGGCCAGTAGCACCAATCTTCCTTTAGCGGTGGCCTTGGCTGCTCTGTCTGCCAGGACATTTCCCTTAACAATAGAGGTGTCTCCCTTTGGTGTCTTCTGCAATGAATAACTGCCATTAGTTTTGGGATCTGGACAGCACCTAAAAGTTCCGAGATCTCAGAATGATGTTTAATGGGGGACTGCTTAGCTGTTGGTTATCTCTTTCTTTCCATATGACAGTGTGAGCATGAAATACCAGGAACCCATATTTAGAATCAGTAAATATACTGACTCTTAAGTCTTTTCTCAGCCAGAGACTCCTAAATTAGATTAATTCCACTTTTTGAGCAGAAGTCTACGGAGGTTAAGCTTTGGCCTCAGCAACTTCTTGTTGGCTGACTACAGCACATTCTGAGTTTCTCATTCCTTCGTGAATAAAGCTACTCTCATCTGTAAACCATGCAATGTGGGGGTTAGGCAGGGGTTCATCTGTGAGGTCAAGCCTGCTAGAGTAGGTCTATGCTACAGTTCCTACACAGGAGTGAATGAGTTGGGGATCTGTTTCTTGAGACGTGAAGTCTGGCAACAGGGTAGCAGGGTTTAAAACTTGACATACATTAAGGGTAACATCTGGGGTGTCAAGCAGAGGGCCTGATATTTAAGTAACTGGCCCCCTGTTAGCCATTGATGTCCTTTTGCCTCTAAGACCCCCTGCACTTGATGGGGTTCATGACATCTAATTGTCCCAATGTAAACTTACTGGCTTCTTCTACCAATACAGTGGTGGTGGCCACAGCTCACCAGCATCCTGGCCACCCAGCCACCACCTGGTCTAGCTGATTAGGGAAGTAAGCCACTAGTCCAGGATCACTCCTGAGCTTTTGAGTTTGAACACCAAAAGCTGTCCCTTGTTTTTCAGCCATATAGAAAGTGAAAGGTTTTTTTTCTAAGTTTGGGAGTCCCGAAGCAGGGGCTATTCTTAGTTTTTTTAAGTTTAGAAATGCCTGTTGGCAGGTTCCATCCCAATTTCAAAACTCATGGTCATTTCTTTCAGAGCGTCATAGAGCAGTTTTTTACTACGAGCTCAAAACCAGGAATATAAACCTGGCAGAATCCAGCCATTCCCAAGAAGGTTTTTAATTCTTTCTTAGACTGAGGGGGCTGGAGTGCCAGGATGTCTTTTTATTCCTGAGCTAGGGTCCTTGTCCTAGGAGGAAACCCATACCCTAAGTATCTGACCCTTTGGAAAGAAATTTGGGCTTTGTTTGGGGGCTACCTGATACTCTTATTTTCCCAAGAAATTAAGGACTTGAAGTGTATTTTAATCAGAGTTTTCTCTAGTAGTGCTGGAAATTAATAGGTCATCCACATATTGTAGGAGGGATCCGTTATAACTGTAGTTTCCTTAATTCTTTTGCCAATGCATTTCCAAAGAGAAGGGGACTGTCTCTAAAATCTTAGAGAAAGATAGTCCAGGTAAACCGAGATGTAGCATGAGCATCTGGATCAGTCCATTCAAAAGCAAAAATACACTAGGAGTCTGAGTGTAAAGGCATACAAAAGAAAGCATCCTTTAAGTCTAATACTGTGAATCAATCAGCACCTTCAGGGATTTGGGCCAATATTGTGTAAGTATTAGGAACTAGTGGATGGAGTGGGACTATAGCCTCATTAACTGCCCTCAGTTCCTAAACAAATCTGTATTCCCCATTTGGTTTATTTACAGGCAGAATGGGGTGTTACATGGGGAATTACAGGGTTGTAATTGTCCATACTTCAGAAACTTTGATATGAAGGACTGTATACCCTGTTGTGCTTCGGGTCTCAAAGGATATTGTTTTTTGTGGATAATCAACATTGGGTTTTAAAGTAGTCTTGACTGGGGGCATATTAATAGTTCTACCAGAGCTAATACCATATTAATAGCTCTATGTCCCAAACAGAGGGGTCTACTTGAGAAGTAATTTGCAAAGGAAGGGAGGTCTTTTCTTTATCTCTATTAAGTCAAGCACTTAGAGCTAGAACTAGTGCCCGTTTCCAGCCTGTTACATTTTTATGAGGCTTTCCAAACTGAACTTGGCCTATGATTGGGAAAGTGAATCTCTTCACAGTAAAGAAATAGGGCACTCAGCCATAAGTAAGAACTGAGGGGACTGGAGTGCCAGGATGTCTTTTTATTTCTGAACTAAGGCTCTTTTTCCTGTAGGGAAATGCAAGGTCCCCCATGGTGCAACCAAAGAGGTATGTGAATCTCTTAACTTTTGGCTGGCCATCAATTTTCACTATGGTACATGAGCAGTAAGACAGTGTCACTGAGAAATGGGTTAGAGCTGAGAAGGCTGCTTCTGTATCCAATAAGAACTCAGTATTCTTACCTGCCACATCAAGGGTTACCGGTTACCCAAGGCTCCTCTGTGGAGATGGTAAGGTATCCTGTGGGAGCTGAGGGGAACCTCAGGCCCTGTCAGCCTCTGTTATCTTGGCCATTATGGGTTTGGGTGGCCCAGGCTCCCTTTGGAGCCCGGGGTAGTCTCTTTTCCAGTGTTCCTCTTGATTACAGAAGGCACGCTGATTCTGGCCCAAGGGCCGGCAAGTTGAGGGCTCTCATCTGGGCATTCCAGATGCTGATCTCATTACACTTACTCAGGATGGGTAACCTTCAGGTGGCAAGGGGCTTGAGGCAGCCACAGACAATTGTGCTTTTTGGCTATTTCTTTTGGTTTTCTCTGCCTCTTTGGCCCTGTCTCTATTGTAAACTCCAAAGACCACCTTTAAGAGTTGGCTCATAGGGGTTTGAGGTCCCATTTTTGCCTTTTTCAGCTTCCTCCTAATGTCAGGAGCAAGTTGAATAATAAAATACATACCCAGGAGACTGTGCCCTTCTCGGGAGTCTGGGTCTGCATTTGTATACTTCCTGAGGGCCTCAATCAAACAGCACTAAAACAGAGTGGGATTTTTGTCCTTCCCCTGAGTTACTTATCTAACCTTGTCATGATTGATTGGCTTAACCACATACTTTTCTATACCTTCAATTAAACATGTTACCATGTGATTTATCATTTGAGGTCTTGGGAACCCCTCTGGTAATACCACTGAGGGTCCAGATCTGGAACTGGATCTCCCCTCACACAGTAAATGGCATGGCCTTAGTTATGAGCAGCCACTCCATCTACATATTCACAGATAGTACGCAGAACCCTTTGTTTCTCCTCTACAGTACTGCAGGTGGACAATAATATTTGCAACTCACATCAAGTTAAGTCAAAAGACATGGTCAACTTAATAAACTCTTCTACAAACTTCCCTGGATTCTCTGAAAACTCACCAAATTTCTCTTTGCATAAAGCCAAATCAGACTTAGAAAAAGGCACATATACTTGTTGTCCCCACATCTCCACCTCTCGAAATGGACACAGGCTTGGTTTTAGGGGCTGATATGGGGACCTACTCTTGGTGGTATTGCTTGGACTTACTTCCTTGGGCAACAGTGGTTACAGGCTGGGCTTAGTTGGATAAGGAAGAGAGGTATTTGGTAACCTTGGATGGGAGCCACCTCAGAATTGGGGAACTGAGGAGGCTCGGCATTGGGGAGGAGGCATGGGCCTTCCGAGAGGAGTCACTGGGAGGAGATTATCTGGGATATCCGGTGTGGCTTCTTTGTGACTGGAAGTGAGATGAGCCACACAAATCCTACAGTTGTCCCTTAAGTCAGGATCCTGGTAAGGGGCCATAAAAGCTGGTACATAAAGAACCTCTCCCTACTTTCCTTCCTTTTTACAGAATAAGTCCAGTTATAAAATAGTATCATTTTAGGTCAAATTTCTTGATCTCCCAATTTGTATTGAACCCAAATGGTGTTGCAATAGAAAGAGTTTCTTTCACTTTGTGCTGTCTAATGGGAATTTGTTCCAATTGCCTAAAAGGCATCCTAGCAGCGAGTCCCTTGGGATGCTTGGCGTCGTCCCCATGTTTAGCAAGGATCTGTACTAGATGCAGAAGTTTTTCTAAGTCTAGCGAGAGGTCACTTATTTTCCCTTTCAGGGAAAGGGAATGTAGTTAGCCAGCTCCCTTTTCCTCAAGAAAGGTCAGTAGGGGAATTGCCACCAATTCTTGCAAAGGGGGCATAAATACAGTTAGCAAGACATGACAAAAGTAAATTTAAGATACGACTGGGCAGTGGAGTGGTGACTGCTTCTACCAGTAAGTGGAATATAACAAAAGAGGTGTTTTAACAAGGAAGATATAGAAGGAGAGGGTAATGGAATTCTCATAGTCTGAATTCCACAAAAAGCAAAGAAAGTGTTGACTGAAATGGGCAGTATGACAAAGGAGAACAATGCTAAAAGTGTGCCTACTGCCAAAAAACCAGGAGCAATGGCCAACGAGGGTCCTTTCCCCAAATGCCAGAACCCTGGGGCATGCAAGGGTTGGCCAACAGTGAACCACAAAGGCCCAAAACCTAACATAACTGGGGTCACAGAACAGTGTGACTGTGGTGTTCCATAATCAGTACAACGGGAGAACCTCTCAAAACAAACAATTGCCCCCATAGCCACAGCAAAGACCACAAATACCACAATGAAATTGGTGTAAAAGTAAAATGGCTGGCTGTTAGAGATGCAAAAAAAAAAGATCTGAGAGAAAGAGCAAAAAAAAAAAAAAAAAAAAAAAAAAGCATGCCAGTCATGCTCCCTTCTGGGCCACCTAAATGACAGGGGACAACAAATTATCAAGGCAGAGGTCCTGTTTCCACTTCCTCATTCACCCAGAAAGGTCGATATCAACAGGGAACAAAAGAGAGACTCAGCCATCCGTGGAAGCCAGTTGGTGCCTATCAGTTTTAATTTGGGTTATGGGTGAAGATTTCCCTCAGATTCCCTCAGCCTGTTAGTCACCAGGAAAAATAATGGCTCTGAAAAGACCCTTTGGCTACTGCTGCACAGCTCTATAGCATTAAAGCCCTATAGACTTACAGCTCCCACCTGTACTGAGTCCCTTTGTCTCATTTGTCTTGTTTGTGTTTGTTCCTTCATCCCTTCATGGTCACTAGGCTGATGCCGGTGTAGCCCCAAATTGAGGCTTAGCCTGGGAAGGTTCTTGGCTTTTCTCAGGAAGGAATTCAAGAGTGAGCCAACAGGGAAAGAAAGCAAATTTATTAGAGAAACAGTGTACACCTCAATGGCTGCTCCATAGACAGAGAAGGGCTACCCTATAGGTACAGTGGACCAGACTAGCACTTGTGAATTCCTGGCTAACTACATTTATACCCACTCTTAATTGTATGTTATTTACAAACTTTCTGGAAAAGGGGCGACAAGTTCCAAGAACCATATAAGGCAACTTGTGGGTCATTACCATGGCATCATTTGTAAACTGTCAAGGCACTGGCGGGTCTTATGTAAATGTGTTATAGTTCCTAGTCCTGGTTGGTTTGGGTCAGTTTCTTTGCTACATCTTGTTTTATCAGCAGGGTCATGACTGTGCTTAGAGGACAAGTCCTGCTGATCTCCTACATCAAAGTCCTGGCCTTTTGGGGTTGACTGTTCTGGGAAGCATTGTCTGACTTTCAAGACTGTCAGTGGAGATAGTAGTCTGACTTTCTACAGGTCTGACTTACAGCAGGCTGGCTTCCTGGGCTGGTTGAGTTCCTGGGCAGGTTGTTACAGGTTGTGGGTCTGTTTTTATGTGTGGTCTGGTCATCTTTCATTTGTATATTCAATCTGTCAATACAACACAAAAAAATGATTATGAGAGACAATACAATACAGTACAGTAAACCTAGGCATGAACAGTCCTCATTTATCACCTTTGGTCTCTCCAGACTACTGGATTCTGGTCCAAGTACACATACTCTTAAATTTAACACTACAGAGCCAGAATAGGGTCAGTTTCCCTGTAGCCTCTGAGACTCATGGTAAGAAAGCCTTAGGTCAGCTATACAGCTTATCCTGCAGTTCAAAAAGGAACATGGGCAAGAAATGAAAGGCAAACAGAAGTGACAACTGTTTTTTCTCCCAAACCACCTTCATGGCCATCATGTTTAATCTAGAAACCTTAATGAAACTACTGTGTGAATCTTTGAAACTGTTTTTTATTACTCTCAGATTTAGGTGATTTAGGACTGTATTGCTCAAATAAAACTATTTGTGGAGCCATAGTGATGAGGTGCACAACTTGCTGAATGGCTTGATGAGATAATATATTCTGACAGTCAAATTGACCTTGGACAGGATGCCACATGTAGGTGCTTAGAAACTTTCTGGGAATTATGGAGGTACTGCTACATTCAATGTGTGCGAGTTTAGATTAGAAAAAAAGCAAAAGGCATTTGAAGGTAAATGAACTAATAGTTCTGCATTGGGTTTTGTTTGAACAGGAAGAGAGATTGATTGTCAACTACCAAACTTATTTTTGTACATACATTAAAAAATGTAGTACTTTGATGGCTCTCAACAAAGAATAGTAAGTAAAAATAATGAAACTTTGGCAGTGTTTTCTTACTATTAATTTAGAAGTATTTCTCTTTGCATTATCAGAGACTATATTGCTTATTTTTTTCTCTGAGCTGTCTGAGATGTTGTACAAATCCCATGTTTCAAATAATTTCCAATGAGATTGAGAAAAACTAATTTCAACTCAGTCTAATAGAATGAGCATTTGTTGATGTCATACCTTGTTCTCAGCACTGCCATCTTACATAATGTCAAAAGGTAACATTTCATTCCTGATCTTAATATAGAGAAGTACAGATCAAAGAAAGTGAAAAGCTTCATAGGAACTACTAGAAAAATAACAATAGAATGTGTGCTTTTAAGAGTAATGAAAATATAATAGCAATTAAAGGCTTGTCTATAAACTACAGAGAAATAAAAGTAAGAAAACATTGAAAAACAAGAAAAAGATGTCATTAGACAAAAAATAAATTATCACAACCAAAAGAAATGGTTTGAACATTTTTCTATAAGCAAAGATTAATTATACTCTCTCTATAAATGAAACCCATCCTAATAATCCTAGATGGCTTAGTATAAAAAGATAAGCCAAGATGCACTAGGAAAAATCACCAATAATCAAAATGTTGATGTTGCAACATTAATATCAAACAAGGATAATTCAAGGTCAAAATAATTAAAATAGCACGAAGGATATAATTTTATCTTGATGAAAATAATACAAATATTATCTTTTGGCAAAGAGTACAAGACATAGGCTCATTCGTGCTGTTAGAGTATATACACTAGTCAATTCTTTTTTTTTTTTTTTTTTGAGACGGAGTCTGGCTCTGTCTCCCAGGCTGGAGTGCAGTGCCATGATCTCGTCTCACTGCAAGCTCCGCCTCCCGGGTTTACGCCATTCTCCTGCCTCAGCCTCCGAAGTAGCTGGGACCACAGGCGCCCGCCACCACGCCAGGCTAATTTTTTTGTATTTTTAGTAGTGACGGGGTTTCACCATGTTAGCCAGGATGGTCTCGATCTCCTGACCTCGTGATCCGCCCGCCTTGGCCTCCCAAAGTGCTGGGATTACAGGCGTGAGCCACCGCACCCGGCCAGCACTAGTCAATTCTTGACAGCCCTCCTCTTCTGCTATGTCAATCACAAGGGGGCCATCTGATAATATTTACCTCTTTTCCTAATCCATTTTCTGCTCATTAGGGACAGTTTCTGTACCTCAAGATGTTACTCATCATCTTCAAAAACAATTTTTAAACCAACCCTACTTTCTGAAATATCATTTTGGTTTTCTATTGCTGCATTAAAAATAACCACAAATGAAATGGCTTAAAACAACACACATTTATTAGGTCACAATTCTATAGGACAGAAGTCTGGAAAGGCTTCATTGGGTTCTCTGCTTAGGGTCTCACAAGGCCGAAATGCAGCTTTTAGTTGGACTGGGCTTTTATCTGGAAGCTCTGGGGAGGAATCCACTTCTACGCTCATTTCAGTTGCTGACAGAATTTAGTTCCTTACAGCTGTGGACCTGAGGTCTTTGTTTTCCTGCCAGCCTTCAGCTGAAGTTTACTCTTTGGTTCTAGAGGCCTCTCTCCTGTCCTTCACATGACCCTCCCATCTTCAAAGCTAGAAATGGCACTTTGAACCCTTCTGTGTTTCAAACCTCTCTAACTTTCCCTTCTGCCACCAGACAGAGAAAACTCTGCTTTCAAAGAGCTCATATGATTAGATTAGAATCAGTAGGATAATTTCTCTTTTAGTTAGCTCAAAATCATCTCGGTAGTACTCTTAATTACATTTGCAAAACCCTCTTTGTCATGTACTGTGACATAATCACAGCGGTGATGTAGTATGCAACATATTCCTATCCCTTGGTTTAGGGCAGGAAATCTTAGGGGGAGTGGTGTGGCTTTTACATCATTCTTAGGCTTCTATTTACTGCCACATGACTCCCAAAGGAACACAATTACTCAGTAGCCTTTACAAATGTTTTTGAGTCTCTTTTAATTTTACCAAAATCTGAATTTTTGTTTTCTCAATTTTCTACGGCTTCAGAGGATTTCCATGATGAGAGAAAGAAACTACCAAAATATTGAAAATTCTGACCATTTTTGATAGTGTCTTATTGCTTGATAAAATTATTTTATTATTCCAAGATTTGTTTCTTTAGAGTTTCCATTCAGATTTATCTCACGTTCTGCATCTAATAATTCATACATCTGAACTGGGGGAAGGAGGGGAACGTACCTCTGTTGTTATTGTTTTGCTCATCCTAGTTTATTTCCCTCTAAGTTTAGCAACATTTTCTTGTGAGCTCACGTTTGTTGAATTTAATCTGGGGGACTCCTGAGGGTCTAGATTGGGGGTACATGGCTTCAGAGAGGATTTGTATCTTCATAGACCCCTTCAAAATAAACCAGGAAAATTTCGCTTGTCCCCCATGCAGGGCGCACGATGGGGGCGTGGCTCACCTCTTTGGTTCCCTGCTGCCCAGACCTCTAGGGGAGCATGCAGAGGGGCAGGCTGTGGGGCTTCGACCCCATGGCAGTGTCTAGGGGTGAATGTTTACAGCAGAAGCCCCAGTGGGCGTGTGTTACAGGGTGCTCTTTCAGTTTAGCCCTCCGTAGGTGGCTTCTGTTTATCAGCTCGATTAGACCCTCTGCCTTATTGCAAGGACAGAGGGCTTTCTGCATCCCAGGATTCTTGCCTTGGTGTACCGGAAGAATCAGATCACACATGGGTTTGGAGAATGAGTGCAAGGTTTTATTGAGTGGAAGTTTTCAGCAGATAGATGGGGAGCCAGAAGGCGAGTGGAGTGGGAAGATGGTTTTCCCCTAGAGTTGGGCTGCTCAGAAGTGGATGACCTGCCATCTGTCAGTGCCTGTTAGTGTGCTCCTCTGCTCCTCTGCTCCTCTGCTCCTCTTGACATCCAACCACTTCTGTGTTCTTCTGCTGGTGTGTTCCTCTCAATGTCCAGTCACTTGTGTCTCTGCCCGCTAGGGTCTTGTGGTTTTTATATGCACAGGATGTGGTATGGCGGACCAGGGCGGTCTTGGAAAATGCAGCATTTGGGCATGAAAACAGAAATGCGTGTCCTCACCTAGGCCCGTAGGCATAGGCCCAGGGGTGGAGCCCTCACCAAGGACGGTGCCCTTCTCCTCCCAGCCCTCCCTTGCCCCCGTCCCGTATCAAAATGTCCCTGGCTTCAAGCTGGAGGACTTCGTATAAGTTTTCCAAGCTTGCCAGAAGTCCAGAGCTTAGTCTCCGGGTGGTGGGTCTGATCCTAGTATTAGCCTTGGAGAATACATTTATTTTAAATAAGTCTTATTTATTTTGAATTTGTTCATTTTTCTGTGCTCTGATTTCAGTTTGTCTGTCTTCCCTTACCTTCCATTGCCCCATTCCTCTCTTTATTCCTTTCCTCCATCTTTTCTTCCTTCCTTCTTGCTTAGTCAATGCTAGTAAAAGTACAGAATCAAGTGCATGGAAGGCAGTAGCCCCATACTTTTCAGAAACACAAAAGTGTTTCTGATAAACACTTTTGAAGGGGATCTTAGCCAAAGTGATGCACATCCAGAGGTGCCTGTCATCATAAAGACGAAGAGCAGGTAGGTTTGCTTACTTGATCTGGAAAAAAAGAGAAAGCATGTGAACTCTTCTTCACATATCTAAAAGGACCTCACGAGAGAGAAATAAGACTTATCTTTAGCCTTCCAAAAGTAGAATAAACAGGTGGATCTACCAAGAAGGTTCATTTTAGCTCAATAAAAGATGGAACTTGTATAAATTGACATAGGCTGCCTTTGTGAGTGGAATGTGTCCTCCCTACACTCATATGGATGCGGAATACGTATCCTCAACCATTATACTTTGGCTAAGATGCTGTATCAAATAACCTTTAATCTCCCAGTGCTCAGATTCTAGGCTAGTTTCCCATGACTCTCTCTATATTTAGATGAAAAAAATAAGACATTGAAGCCATCTAGAAAAAGTATTTATCCCACATTCTGACTATAGTAAAATAAAACTTTGTGTCAATATTGAAGAAACCTTTCAAATTTGTGAATCAGAGTAATCGTTAATATATTTTACTTCCAAAATAGTCATCCTTGTAATATGTCAAGAAAAAAGGCAATTAATTTTATGCAAAATACTGTCTTCATGCATATCCACACTGGGAGAAAATATGATGCATTTTTAAATAATAATAAGGTTCAGTCAGGAGTAAGAATTTAGTTCATTTTAAACTAAATAGAACAGACACTGGTAAATGAGATGAGATGGCATGGCATGAGCTACATAATAAAACTTAAAATATATTTCAGGGTCATTTCCTTTAATATTAAAACAAATTCTTGATACAATTGGATAAGGCATTTGAATATTCTTGCAGAGGACATTGAGATCTCAGTAATATTTTTCCTTAGAATTTTGTATGAAAATGAAATCATACTTGTTTTAAAATCATAGCTTTGGAGAAAACAAAGCATACAATCTTCCACTGTGGTACAAAAATGTCGGATTGAAATGTTTTAGAAATTCAGCTACCCTTTACCATCTTTAAATTCTAGAGAGACAATAGAATCCTGAGAAAGAAAGAATTGAGTCCTCTAGTCCTGTGAGGGACAATGGACACACCACAGGGGGGTGAAATTATCCAGAGAAGAAAAATCAATCTAGACACAAACAGGATTAGAGCAAAGAATGGCAGATTGTAGGTCAGGTGTTCTTCAGGACAAAAAGGAAATCTGATACCAAGTAACAAGGCCAAAGGACAAGACTCAAGCTATTCGACCATATTTTTTGAAAGCCTTGGGAAAGTTGAATTCTATCATTTTAGAGGCAATTAACAAGGTAAGAACTTTAGAAACATTCTGCTAATTGACCAGCGACCAATGCCTTAGGTGGTAAGTAATCACATACGCACAAGAGAAAAAAGTCATAGAGGTAATGGCTATGAGGAAATAATCTTATGTACAGACTTCTACACAGATCATATATATTGTGTGTGTGTGTGTGTGTGTGTGTGTGTGTGTGTTTCTGTATTTAAGTGTGGTTTCTGTAGTAGAATGAGAAATTCCTTGAAGTCCAAAGATAAGAATGTGGGACTGGCTTACTAGATGCAGTTCAGTTTACTCACCTTAGAAATAGAAATGACAATGTACAGTGGAGCCTTGAACAATGTGGGGTTAGGGGTGCCAGCCCTCTGTGCAGTCAAAAATCCATGTATAGCTTTTGATTCCCCCAAAATTTAACTGCTAATAACCTACTGTTGACTGGAAGCCTCACCAATAACATAAACAGTCACTTAACCCATATATTGTATGTCATATGTATTAGTCTCACAACAAAGTAAGCTAGAGAAAAGAAAATGTTATCAAGAAAATCATAAGGAAGAGAAAATACATTTACTATTTATTGAGTGGAAATGCATTGTCATAAGTCTTCATCTTCCTTGTCTTCACTTGAGTAGGCTGAGGAAGAGGAGGAAGAGGAGGGGTTGATCTTGCTATCTCAGGGTCAGCAGAGGTAGAAGAAGTGGAGGAGGTGTAAGGGGAGAGTCTGGCACACTCAGTGTAACTTACTGAAAAGAAATCCACGTATAAGTGGATCTGTGCAATTCAAACCCATGTTGTTCAAGGGTCAACTGTGTATCTGTGATGGGTAATTTTATGTGTCATCCTGACTGGGCTAAGGGGTACTCAGATACTCGGTAAAACATTGTTTCTGAGTGTGTTTGTGAGGGTGTTTCTGGAAGAAATTATCATTTACTCAGTAGACTGAGTAAATATCTGCCCTTGCCATTGCAGACCAGCATCACCCAATCCAATGAACACCCAAATAGAACCAAGAGGCAGAGGAAAAGCAAATTCTCTCTCTTTGTCTTCCTGTGCCCTCAGATATCTGAGCTCCTGGTTTTCAGGCCTGTGAATTCCAAGACTTACACTGGCAACTCCCCGGATCCTCTGGCCTTTGGACTCATGCTGGGAGTTGCACCATTGGCTCCACTGGTTCTCAGGCCTTCAGACTTGAATTGAATTTTCCCACTGGCTTTCGGGAACTCCAGCTGCCAACAGCAGATGGTGGGACTTCTCGGCCTCCATAATTGTGTGAGTCAACTCCCATTTTAATCTCCCTTTATATATCTATATATGTCCTATTGGTTCTGGAGAACCTAATACAATGCATAGTTTTTGTGAGGGTCAAGTAAGAGAATATGGTAAGCCTTCACTCAACATTGTCACCAGGTTCTTGAATACTGTGACGTTAAGTGAAAAGGAGCTGTGATGAAACCAACTTTACCAAAAGTTAATCAATACAAATGAGTTACATTCTTATGGCATATTTCAGGTCACAAAAACATCACCAAACTTCTTAATAAAGACCATAACCACTGTAATATTAAACATTAATATAAAAATGAGCTAGATGTACATTTAAAAAAGATTAATACAAACAAGCAAGCAAGTATGATAATTATTTACCCGATTATTCCAGTTCATAGCTGTAGAAGGCCAGAGCGTATCTCAGCAGCTCAAGGCCAAGGCTGGAACCCATCTGAACTCACCTACAATGAGGCTGTGTTGATATGCCGATGAACCTAATCTGCACAGCTTTCAGATGTGGGAGGAAACCAGAGTACCCGGAGAAAACGCACGCTGACATGGCAAGAACATGCAGACTCCACACAGATATGGCCCCAGCTGGCAAGCAATTGTTTTTCTCATCAACATTATGATGAGATGGCATTGAATGAAATGAAAATGATGTTACTCAAGGACCTGCTGTGTATGTGAAAGTATTCTATCAGGTGATACGTGGATGGGATGTCTTATTGTTACTATCTGCAGCGGGTATCTATTATTTTTGCCTGTCAGGCACACTTTCCCTTACTTTGGAAGTAGCAACCTATTTTTCCCTGTAGTCCAATTCCATACTTTCAGTCCAGATTGTTAAGAAAGAGTGGGCATCATCCTTCAAAGAGAACCTCATGACACAGACCCAGCTGGGGAAAGTATCACATTACCTCTGGGCCTGACTCTAGTGACATTTTCAGAGTAGATCGCACCAGCCAAGTCAGGTCAACGAGTGACCAAGACTTCTGCTGGAGCTTGAAGGAAGAGGAGTGCTTTATGTTGTGGGGAGTTAGGGAATAATGTAAGTCAATGGCCATCTTGGAGAGGGCTTGGTTGAGAATAAGCTAACCCAAAAAGTAAAGCAGAACCAGGAAATAGAGAAACAGCATTCCAAAGACATTATTAAGCCCTGGGATTCAGATATGCTTAAACCAGACACACCCCTGGAATTCCCAGTTATGTAAGTCCAAAAATTCCTCTTTTTGACCTAATTAGTTTAACTTTCTCTCATTTGTCATCAAGAGTATACTAGCTCAATTCTGGGCATAGTGGTTTGAGCCTACAGTGCCGGCTACTGGAAAGGCTGAGGCAGGAGGATCACTTGAGCCCAGGAGTTCTGGTGCAGCCTCGGCAACATAACAAGACTCCATCTCTTAAAAAAACAAAGCTGAGTCACTACTATTATAGAAACTTTAACTGGAAATTATCTTTTTACTTGGAAACTCTCTGGACCTCATTTATATTAAAGCAATTAGATGACTACTTAAAATTCAACCCTAAAAGCAGGTAAAATTTCACTTCCTTTTGTTCTTTTTTCTTTTTCAGACAAGGTCAATAAATTTTCCAGCTTTTTCCCTGAACCTTCCATTACCCCCAGATTGGTGACTAGGTGTCCTCATCCTAGAACAGTCTCTGTTTCATGCAGCAAACCGGAACTGTCTGCTCACACCTGACCCTCTGGGGAAAGCCTCTCGGTCAGTTCCTTACCAGCTTGCTCACCACATGGCTAGTGGCAGGGCTTGTCAGGGATATGGGCAAATTTCCATCACTCTCAGAGTAGAAAAGATCCCCTGCCCCACCCCCTGATTTTCTCTGAGCTTTTTCCCTGAGAGATGAGGTTCCTTCAACCAAACTAAAGACCACAAAGAACAAAGAAAGCCACAACCATACTGAATTTAATTTCAAGTACCACTCCTTTCATAAGAACTCTTAACTGGTAGCTAAATTGTCTCATTCTTGCTGCTAATAAACAATGAAGGTTGGCCAATATGGTGAAACCTCATCTGTACTGAAAACACAAAAAAATTAGCCAGGCGTGGTGGCGCGCACCTGTAATCCCAGCTACTAGGGAGGCTGAGGCAGAAGAATCGCTGAAACCTGGGAGGTGGAGGTTGCAGTGAGTTGAGATCGCACCATTGCACTCCAGCCTGGGCAACAAGAGCCAAATTCCATCTCAACAACAACAGCAACAACAACAACAACAATAACAACAATGAAGGTTTCAAAAAGCAAAGCAGCACTGGGGAGAAACTGATGAGAATATTTTATGAAAATGGATATTCAGTCTTGGAATAATTAAGGATTTCCAACTTATAGGATATTTTCAAAGTCCCTCAGCTACCTTTATGCTAGAGTATGTCATTACTAATCTTGGGCATTAAAATTTATCATAATAATTGTGAATAACTCTGTCAAGGTATTTCACTTATTGGCTGGATTAGATATTAAAATGAAGGAAATGCTGAATTATAGTATACACTGAATATTTAATAAATTAATCCCCCATGCTGGCAGTAGGAGTTCCAGAAATAATGCCTGTTGCATGTCAGCACTTAATCAATGCTAGTTAGTGATAATGGCTTAAGGACAAGTAGATACCGAATTGATTCACAGTCCAAATTAGAAGCACAGAGGAATCATACTCAAGGTTAAAATCATTCTAAAAAAGACTTTTGGTAGTTACAGTTACAGGAAAGGAAAGAAGATTGAAGTTTTGCTCAAGTTGATTCCTTTGAGAGTTGTGAGACATAAACTTATTCATATAAATTTTGGCTTTGGTTTCTAGGTCTGATTATTTTACTTTCATTTGATTTGTACCTGGGTTCTCAGTGATAGATTCTGACTCCAAAATGCATACTACTTCTCAAAGTTGTAAGAAGAGAGGAAGGAAACAGAGAGACAGAGAGGAGGAGGAGAGAGAGAAATAAGGGAAGAAAGAAGAAAAGGAGTAAGACATGGAAAAGTAAGGGATAAAGGGGAAAGTGGGAAAAAGCAAAAGAAGAAGGGAGAGGAAGAGGGGAAAGAAAATAGGGATGTGGGGAGCTGGAGATGGGGAGGTCTGGTTCCTCACCATCCCCAGTTTCTCCCAATCCCCCTTTTCTGAGCAAGAACCTCTTATTCATTTTGACATAGCAGGTGGACTCCAACTTTTTGTAAAGAATACTCAAAAGGGAAACCATAGATGTATATGTAGGTGAGTAACAGGAATTCCCTATTCCTGGAGCAGTTAAAAAAAAAATACTATACAATCCTTGATTAGGACATCACTGCTGAGTTTTAAGTTTCTGAGTGCTATACAATTTAAACAGGAGTTTTTAACATATTTAAACTGGATTTGACATAGAGATAGTACAAATCAGTTTTCTTAAGCAATGTTAAATTCTTGTCTCTCAGCATAATTGAAAGACATTTGATAGAGAGAAGTAAATTTAATGGGGGCGGGAGGGAAACATGCTACTGGAGCTACTGGAGACTTTAGGAGATCCTGAGTAGGGGCTTTTCCAGGAATTGAGCACAGATCAAGACAGGAAGGGAAAGGAGATGGCAAAGAGGTTTGCCCCCATAGACGTTTACATCTGGTTGGTTTACATCTGTTTTAGGTTTGCAGTCCTGTTCAGTCCTTGGCAATCTCTTCAGGAATCTGATAAAGCTAATAAGGAAATTTATTAGTATAAGCTCACTTCGTGAGTTGACCTGCCTACACTTATCTTACAGAAAAGTCCCAGTTCCTCCCCCACCTGAGCTCTAATTTTCTCACCATAAGGATATTACAGCACAAAGGGATTAATACAAATAGAAGGCATTGCTTTAAGCTCTGTACTTCAGTGGTTTGCTAAAGTTTGAAGAAAACAGGGACAACTCAAGTATGTTGAGGATCAGTGATTTAACATTTATAAAGTATAAAACTTATTTATAGTCTTGAAGAGAAATAATATAGGAAATGCAAAGTTATCGTTATCAGTGGTACCATATCCAAATTTCTTGCCTACGTTTTTCTGATCCTGGCTATTAAATTTCATATTAAACTAGAATAAAAAAGATATTCATTAAAAAGAGCTAGTAAACAAAGGTTGAAAACAGTAAATATAGGAAACGCCGCACAAAAAGCCCCACCACATTTTAGGATATGCTTACAAATGATAAAGACAAAGTCAGGATGTAGTAATACTAGCAGCAGAAGTTTAAATTTAAGTGAGGACTGAGCATCTATTAGGCACTGTGCTACCTGCTTTTAATGTATTTATTATATTATATACTTCTATTAAGAAACCTCTGCGATAAGTGCTGTTCTATTCCTGTTTTATTGCTAAAGAATCAAGAAACCAAAATTCTACAGTATGTATTGGTGTATACAAAGAAAATGAAATGCCCGTAAACTCGAGGATATCACATAATTAATATCCTAAATCCTAGGACAAGGATGTTGAAAAGTATTCAGTAGACACAGAAGACAATGAAGTTTATAAATTTGATACAAACAGAAAAGTGAGTATAACAAAAAACATAGTCACACACTCAAATAGGTGGTCGGCTTGGGTTAAGGAACTCTGAAATAACAAGCTATGTTTGTTTTGCATGTTTTCTTAACTTATTGCTTCTTGGTGTGCTGAAAAGCTTTTAAATCTCTGCGGCACTCATGCACTGTGGAAAGAGCTTGGCCTTGGGCAGCTTCCATCTTTGAGTGAAATTGTCTGCAGAGATCTGACATATTGGTTGCACATATGTTATGTTACCGCCACTCTAAACGTAAGTAAAATGAACACATGAACAGATGACAGCAATGATGATAATATTTTTGGAGCAACATCAATATGCTGTGCTTTGATTGGACAGAATTGAGCTTGACGGGGATCATATTTCCCCTTTTAAAGTTAACTTATATTTTTCTTTTCATTCTGCCTAGAAGAAATGGGCTAAAATAGCAGTCAGCCCTCTCCTAGCACTTGGCTGGTGATGGTGGACTGTTTATTTGGTTTTAAGAAATATGTTTTAACTGTAGCTGTCAGTAAAATAGAGACCATAGCATACCACAGGCACCCACATTATGCACCACACACCACGGAAAACCACTTAGTAGCTATATGTAATCAAATTTGTGCCATCTGATACAGAAGAGTGCCTCATTATTTATGGAAGCACTATAACACATCTTTTATAAACCAAAGACTCTATTTGTAGTGTGAATGGTCTCTTACTCTGTTTTAAAGTTTGATTCTTTGTGTACATGTGGTCTTCTTCAAGTAAGACACTTTTGGAAAGTAAATCTAAGGTAATCAAACATAATGAACATTTATTCATTCATTCAACACTGAAGATATCTGTATTAAGGACTATGCTGGGTAAGTGATTGCAAGGATGAAGCCCTTTAATGCCCCTCAAGTACTCGACTAAGGCCAGGGAGGAGAGAAGAATTCTGATGTGTTACATATTCTTTTCTTGGAAAGTCAAAAATGAAATAAAATGTCTTTTCTTCTGTAACACAGCTATCCAATAATTTCGAAAGGCAATCTTTTTGAAATCTCCTTCCCACATATAACACACAGCACAAAAATGTGATGAATTTCTGTTGTCACAAAATATCAAAAATTTCAATGAGGAGAACTTGACAAGTCCTGGGGATCTGAATGCCCAGAGTCCTAAACTGTACCTAGAGTCTTGCAGCATCATAACCTGAAGGAACTTGCGATTCTTGTGCCCACTCCACTCTACGGTCCCATTCCCTTTTTCGTTTTTCAGAGGAAGAAACTAGTGTTCAGAAAGGTCGAGAGAGGATCTGAAACTGGAGCTAGACTTTTTGATCCTCAAACTTTTTAGGTGATTTGCTGCATGAGTCTGCTCCTCCTCTTTCGCAGGTGAGAAAGCTGTATAGAATGACATACTTTGGGTTTCAGGGGATGCTCTCTTGTTCTCTTTTAGTCAAACTTATTATAAATAACTTGTAAGCAGAAGATGTGGTGGCAATGGATGATGGACGGTAGAAAGAACTTCTGTAAAGCCTGGGCGCGGTGACTCAGCCTGTAATCCCAGCAGTTTGAAAGACCGAGGCGGGCGGATCACTTGAGGTCAGAACTCGAGACCAGCATGGCCAACATGGTGAAAACCTGTCTCTACTAAAAATACAAAAAATTAGCCGGCCTGGTGGCGGGCCCCTGTAATCCCAGCTACAGGAGGCTGAGGCAGGAGAATCGCTTGAACCTGGGAGGCGGAGGTTGCAGTGAGCCGAGATCGCGCCACTGCACTCCAGCCTACCTGGGTGACAGAGTGAGACTCTGTCTCAAAAAAAAAAAAAAAAAAAAAAAAAAGAACTTCTCTAAAAACAGCCCAAACAGACCCACTCGGGGCTCAGGGAATTTGCTCTTCCCTTGGTACTTAACTGACCCACCACTCCCCCATAACTGCGCCCAGCCACTCTTAAGATTTGGCGGGTGGACAGGCGAAACGGCAGATCCCAGGATGCAGTTCCGCCTTTTATCACCTATGTAGCCCGGTCGCTACCCTCGCTGCATTCTGGGAAACGTAGTTTCTTATCAGTAACGACAACGTCTAGGAAACGTTTGGCCGCCAGGTTGGATCCGCCCCTCCATTGGCCCCGCCCCAGGTTGCTTAGGAGATAAGAGACGCCAAATCTTGGTACTTCCGGTCTAGTAGGGCAGGACAGGTGCATAGAGAACTCCTCAGAGGTCTATACCTCGAGGGCTGCCATGGAAAGCCTTGACAGATTCTGTCAGGACTGGTGCGACAGCAAGCAACACTGGTTGGAGATCGGACCCCTGGACTTGGTGGAGCGCAAGGGCTCCCTGACCCTTCGCTCCCATCACAAGAAATATTCGAAGCCGGTGTTGGTGTATTCCTGGTGAGCGAGGTTCCCCTCCCAAGATCCCGGGTATTGGGGGAAGGAAAGAGAGGGGAAAGGCTAGAACAGGAAAGGAAAGGAGAGTCAGAGAGAGGGGACAGGAGTGGAGAAGAGAGAGGAAACAGAAAAAAGAATGAGAAAAATGGGGGAGAAAGGTAGAGAAAGAAGGAAATGAGAAGAAAGGCGAGGAAAAGGTGAGACGAGAGAGGAGTGGGAAGGCGGAAAAGAGAGAGAAAAAAAGTGAAAGAAGTATTTTCAAAGGAGAGATGGGGAGAGTGGGAGAGAGGGTTGGAGCAGGCAGGAGGAAATAGAAAAGCCTTCCAGGGGCAGCTCCCAGCCACACACACACTGGACCATGCAGCAGCCAAATCCCCGGCCACCTGAGGTTTTAGCTCATTCGCACAGAGCGGGTGTTTATAAATAGGGGGTGAAAAGCGGGTGCTATCAGAGGCCTGGAAAGCACATTTCTGAAACAGGCACTTACTCATAAAAGGAATTCGAGGCTAGGGGCACAGCAGGAGGGAGATGCCTGTTTAGAGGACCAGCCTCGAGGGCTGCCATTTTCTGGGGGTAGGGCATACATTGAGTGATTTGAACGAGGCCCTTCATATTTTCTAGGCTACATACAAGGACTTTTCTGGCCAGAGACTGCAAACTGGCATCTCACACTGGTTAAGACCAAAAGACATTGCTTCGCATAATCTCTGTTTACTTTTTTATTTTTTTCATTTTAATTAGTTGGCCACATTTAAAACTAGGAGATTCACAATAAATCCAGGGTTATATATTTGAAAATTTAAAAGTCCTGGCCAGGGAGGATTTTATTTCTCTGGGAAACTATGAATGCACCAGAGCAGAGCACTGGCTACGCCTTAAGATGGGTGTTGTTCTGTCTTTAGGAATTTCCCTCATGTAAGTTCTTGCTTGGCCCCAAGAAGCATTTGGTTTACTTCTTGTGCTTTAGACCTTGACCTGGAAATTCACTTTCTCTTAAAGAGAAACTGGAAGAATAGTGGAAACTTTTAGGACTTTTCAAATTCTTTCCCTCAAATTAACTCCCTGCTTTCCAACAAGTTTACTTTTCTGCTTTTACTTCTCAACCCTGAAACTGTCTCTCTTCCTCCTTTGAACTTACTGTGAGAGGTTATACAGATTTGGAATCCAAAGCTACACTGGGAAACAGAAAATCCTCTTTTAGCCTCATATGGGGCTTACCTCATAGTTCTCAAGCAAAACACTTAGCTCTTCTGTGATTCTGTTACCCCACAGAGATTTGAGTCATAATATAAATCACCACTAGAAGTTACTGTTAAAGAGAAAGACCTTTTGCAAAGGGACAGTGCTTCTGCTCTCTGCTGCACTACTATTACTTTGAAAATTCCATTTTGAAAGTTACAGATATCAATAGCAAAACCACAGAAGAACATAAATGAGAAGAAGGTGAGGAACCTGGTGAGGAGAAAAGGGTAGTGGAACACTGTAAGTCATTCCAGCCGCTGCTGAAAATATAGAGGGATATCATGCATTGGTTTTGGAAGGAAGGCTGGGGAACAGGAAGACTTAAATTCAACCCAACATAACATTTGTGTGTCATGCACTTTGCTGCATGTTGGGGACATAGAGATAGAGAAACGGATTCGATTAGATAATTGTTGTAAAGCATTTAGCATCATTCCTGGAAAATCATAAGTTGTCGATAATGTAGGGTAGCTGTATGAGTCCGTTTTCACACTGCTATAAAGAAAAACCTGAGACTGGGTGATTTATAAAGGAAAGAAGTTTAATTGACTTACAGTTCATCAGGTCTTGGGAAGCCTCAGGAAACTTACAGCCACAGTGGAAGGCAAAGGGAAAGCAAGCACCTTCTTCACAAGGCAGCAGGAGAGAGAAGGGTGAAGGAGGAACTTCCAAACACTGATAAAACCATCAAATCTTGTGAGAACTCACTCACTATCATGAGAACAGCATGGGGAAAATTTTCTCATGATCCAATCACCTCCCTCTCTTGACACATTGGGACTACAGGTCCCTCCCAATGTGGGGATTACAAATCAAGATGAGATTTGAGTGGGGACACAAGAGTCAAACCATATCAGTAGCTAACACTATTGATTTAGCATAGCATAATGGTTAAAACTTGGGCTCTAGGTTTGAAAACTAACTCTCTTGCTGTGTGTTGTGGCAAGTGACTTGACTGCTCTGGGCCTGTTTCTGCAACTGTAAAATGGGGATGACAGGGTTATTGTAACATTAAATGAGGTATGATATGTGAAACACGTTTTAACACATGGCCTGCCACATATTAAGCACAGTAGAAGTTAGTTATATGTATTACGACATGGCCATTGACCTCAAGGAGCTCCAGACAGCAGTAAAGGAGAATAATATCAATAAATTCATTATCATCTGATTTTTGCAAAAAAGATGATTATAAGAAACAAAGGTAATGGTGCAGTGGGGAGGGTGGTTCCTGAGCAAGGTTTTCAACTAAGGATAGGGGACAAAAAAGAATAGGCAAGTGCAGTGGAATAGTAAAGAACAGCCCCTCAGGAAACAGAATTCTTTTTCAATAGTGAACAAATACAGTTGATCCTTATTATTTCTGAATTCTGTGTTTGTAAATTCACCTACGTGCTACAGTTTATTTGTAAGTCAAAATTAATACTTGATGCACTTTTGTGGTCATTTGTAGACATTCTCAGAGCAGCAAAAAAGACCAAAAACAATTGAGTTGCCCAACGTGCATGTTCCTACCTGAGGTCAAAGCAATGCTCTGCCTTTTTGTTTCAGCTCTCATACTGTAAACAAGTATCCTTTCCATGTTCTATTTAATGCGACTTTTTTTTTTTTTTTTTTTTTTTGCATTTTGTGCTTTTTGTTAGCTATATGGTAAAACGGCCCCAAGCATCATGCTAAGCACAGGAAGACTGTAACACCCCTTACAGAGGAAATGCATGTATTAGAAAGCTTCATTCAGATTTAAATTATAGTGCAGTTCGTGTATACATATGTAACAAACCTGCATGTTGTGCACATGTACCCTAGAACTTAAAGTATAATAAAAAAAGAAACACAATAATTATACTTAATAGTAAAACATAAATGGCAAAATAATTATAATTTCTGAAGTTTCCTGTTGAGTATCTGTGATAGCTTTTATAATTATCCCTATTGAGATTTTAAGTTTTATAACTGTTACATTAGATTTTTAATGAAAACCTGTTTTATTTAACTCTGAGTTGTGACAATACATTTTATAGTCTATCTCCAAAAAAACATTATAGTGCAGTTGGCAGTGATTTCAATGTGAATGAATCAACAATACACGTTACGTAAGGTGTTTTTAAACTGAAACATGTATAATACAAGGTTATGTCTTGATTGACTGACAAAAATATTGTGACCAGAGGCTCACAGGAACCTAACCTTGTATTTCTGTATTTGCTAATTGAGTGTTCGAGGCAACTTTATAGAATATAAAGATAGCAAGAATTAACTGTGAAATGTGAGAAGCACTAGCATTTTCTGTGCTGACTGTATTGCTGGCATACTTGTTCTTCCACATCTAGCCAGTCACCAAGATCTGTCCTACAAAGCTGAAAAAAATTCAGGTTGTGTAAAATTCTAAATTGAATGATGTCATTGACTTATTTTTATGCATTTTGGTCATAATTGTTAGCTTTCTATTGATTTGTTTTATGATTAAATTTTTATTAAATTTTAATAGCTTTTATTAGTGATTTCTTATTTAACTGATGAACACTTAATATCTATAAACACACCATTTGCATGGCTTCTCAACAGAGTATTCAATCAGTTAAGTGACTGTACACATATGTACAAAACAAAATCTGTATCTGGGAGAAATTCTGACTTTCCTCTGATTAAACAGTTCAAACATTTAGATTTTTTCCCTGTGTTTCTCTTTATCTGGCATGTGATACAGAGCTATTTGACCTCATTACTCATATTAAAAACAGTTGTGTATAATAGACGTGATAAAGTACTATATCCAGAATCCTTGTTAGGGGATACCTTTCATCTGTTACTGGGATGAAACATTACCAAAGAGCCACCTCTGCCTTGCAACTGAAGTGCTTGATAGAGTCATATCACCCTCATCACACCTTGATGCTTCTGAGTGAGAGATGCCTTTTCTAGGAATTATTTTACCCCACTAATTCCTGTAGCATTTATGGAGCCATATCATCAGGTGATTCCATTAGAACTGAACTAAGGGGAAATATTTTCTGTTAGGGTATCTTCCCACTCATTGGAATGATGAAATACTAAGAATCACAACAATTTAGAATTACCCTTAACAAATTCTCTCATGTGAGGCTAATTCTTATATTCATTCATTCATATTTATCTTTTCCTTGGCCAAATTGACATCTGGGAACAAGTGATAATAATTTAAAGCAAAACAAATGCATTGGGATCTCCATGGAGACAGTTCTTGCTCTGGTCTCCATGGTGACATTTAGTTTTAAGGACTCAGGTTAATTTTATGTATTTGTGATTTTAATTACTTTTCTTCCCTGCCTAAGCCCCAAATTAAAGAGCCTGGGAGTTTCACTTCCTGTCCCCTATAGGAAGAAACCCGAAAGATAAACAGAAAAAAAGGGAAGAGAAATATGGTGATAATTGTGGGGTAGGGAATTTTGTAGTTTTAAATACTTTTACACAAAATCATTTGGGCTGGGGCAATAAATTAGAATTAAAGGGTGGAATCTTTCCATGAAGCTCTTCAGACTTTCCCCTACCCTACTGCACTGTTTGAACAGGAAGTTTATAGGTATTTAAGGTACTTCACGTTCACAGGGGCACCCAATTCCAAGACACCTGGATATCATGAGTGCACTTAAATAGAAAAGAGAGTGTCTGAATTTTCTAATTTGCTGTGTCATTCTTCTTGTATTTAATGAATGATTTTCTCAGGTACTAACCTGGAAGCATTTAGAGTTCCTCCTGTCACTGGAGACCAAGCTTGTGCTACACAGAGCTTTGCTAGCCAGCAATCCCATCTTTCTACATTTCCAAAACACATTCGAGAACTATGATAAAAAGCAAAGAAAAAAAATAATAAGGCCCCTTGGTAACCACATGCTGCAGCCTGTCCTTTTGCTGAAATCCACAAGGGCTTCTTTTCTATCAAGCCTTCATCTTTCTGCCTTTAACATAGACTCAGGCCCTCAATCAGAAGCTTATTAACTCTTAATTTGTACACATTTTTAAGTTTGGTTCTGTGGTTTCCATGCAAACAACACAAAATTTGACGGGGGAGAGAAGAGGCTTTAAAGGGGCTTTTTTGGATCTATAGTTAGAAGGCGGAAAGAAGGGCAAGCCTCAGGACAAGGGATAAGAATGCAGTAGGTGCTCAATTAATGTTTCTCAAATAAATGAGCAAATGAGCAGGCAGAAAGAATAAAGACAGAAACCCAAAATGTACCGCATGCTGAGGCCCTATATTTATATTTTAATGAGGCTTTGAGGTAAAAGACCACAGTATAGTACAAAATCCTCACTCAAACCAGGGCTGATTTTCACAGCCATGCTCTTGATGCAATAACATAACATGGAAGTATGTTTGGACACCTCTGTAGAAATGACCTTAGAAGGGTATAACATATACTTCTGTTAAAATAGTAAAGAATTTTTAAATGGGAGCTAAGTTTGGGCTGTTCCTCGTTGCAGTGTGTGTCATACCATCAAGAACTGATAGGTACTAATGAGGTTTTGAGTTAATGTGGGGACGAATGATATTTACACTTTAAAGAGATACTTTTATTTCTCAACTTATACTTTAAAAAATTCCAAATTATAATATCATGCAGGCATTTAAGATGATGTAACAGTAGGCTAAGAACATGGAAATATATTCACTCTAGCGGGTAGCAGAATTAGAAATATGCACACAACTCAGATGTATATATAAAATTTATTTTCTAAAACCAATCCTCAAACTTTTCAACTGTTGGTTACTAGAGAAAAATTCAAACATGCCAATTAAAGCTTATCTGTGTCTCTTTTAGTTTAACAGCTTGTTTTAGGTTAAAATAGTCTCGTTCAGAACAGTGCCCACTCCTTGAGTCCTTCCTCCTCCACCTTCTCCTTCCCCCAACACCATCTGTATGTGTACAAGGGGCTGAGGTTATGTGACGTTTGGGTGGGGGTGGAGGAGTGAGGCCTCCGGATCTATTGTAGGTCCTTGTCCTTGCTCGCCTCATCGTGGTCCAACTGCTGTGCATGCTGCTGCCGAATTTGTGGCTGATCCTGTTGGTTTGTTGAGAACTTGGTGTCTCTGCCTCCAGATTCAGTCCCACTTGATCTCTTGCAGGGGACTGCAGATACCTATCAGGCTCGTCCTCGCACAGCCCCTGACTTAGGCTGGTCACCCTGCAGCCACAGGTAGAGGTGGGGCATCTCTACCCTCAACATGGTGGCCTGCAGCTGGCCCAGTGACACTCAACTCAACTTCCCTCTCAATGCCCTGGAGAGAGGGCGAGAGGATGCCATGGTTTGCCCAGGATGGTTTAGTCCCATTGGCTTGAGACTTACCAAAGCTCCTCTTTTAGTTTCTAAAGTGTTCTTCAGAAGATTAATGACAAAGTCATCCTCCCTGTGGTATGTTTGAGAGCTTCTGGTTCTTGTTGTTAACAGAAGCTTAAGGAATTTAGAAGTCCTTTTGTTTCTCAATAATGCCTGACTTTCAAGAAAACATCTCACTCAGAACTCAAAAATTTCATTTTGTCAGTCAGAAGTTAATCAATAATACTCCATTTTTTCTTCAGATTTCTGGTGAAACAGTCCTAATTCTTCCCAAAGCAAAAGTGGGTATCTCTGATTTATTAGAGCAAAAGTTATTTTAAAGGGTGGCTCAGTAAAGAAAAGTACAAAGATTAATATTTGTAAAATTAATCCTTTAAGTATAAAAAAGCAATATGTACTGGAATTCTCTCTTTGGTTAAAAATATGTGTCTAGACCGGGCACAGTAGCTCACACTTGTAATCCCAACACTTCGGGAAGCCAAGGTGAGAGGATTGCTTGAGCCAGGAGCTCGAGACCAGCCTGGGCAACATGGCAAAACCCAATCTCTACCGAAAAAACACCAAGAATTAGCCGGGTGTGGTGATACACCCCTGTGGTCTAAGCTACTTGGGAGGCTGAGGTGGGAGGATCGCTGGAGCCTGGGAGGCAGAGGTTGCAGTGAGCTGAGATTGAGCTACTGCACTCCAGCCTGGGTGACAGAGCTGGGTGACAGACTCTGTTTCCAAAAAATAAAATAAAATAAAATAAAATAAAATAAAATAAAATAAAATAAATGAGTCTATATTCACTGAAAAGAGAGTGAAAAAATATTCACCATGTAACATGATATTTATTACTGGATGGTGGATTTATGGGTTATTTTTCCTTTTCTTTTTTCTCTTTGCTACTTCTACATTTTCCATAACAAACATGTATTTTCATAATAAGAATAAAGTAAAATTACTTAAAATTTGTGATATCACTTTCTACAGCTTTTACCTGGATGCAAACATTTTCTAAAGGATCAGAATTTAGACACAATACTTCATTTCTTTCAGCATCTGAGTCACCCTCCATGGTTTATTATGAGCCTTTTAAAAATATCTTTTTAATTGCTAGTTTATGTTGGGTAAAAAGCATGATGTTATTCACATTCATTTGGTTTAACCACCCTTTCATTCTCGTCTGTGTTCTACAACGGTGGATCCTACGCCATCGTTATTTTTAATCTAGTCCTACATTCTCATTCCTCAACATATGCACATTACCTACAAATGCTTTTGGATATAGTAGTTTTTGGGGAAAGCACTATATTTTTTTATTTTTCAAGACGAAATCCAGGAGACTCTGCCTCCTTTTGCCCTGACTACATTTTTCTTTCAGTGCTATTTTCTTTTTTAAGAAATTCCAGTCAAATTCTTTTTCTGAAAATGGATAGTTATAGAATGATTGTGCCATGACCTTTGTGTGAAAGTTTGCTCAACTTAACTGGCATTTACAAAAATAAAATTGTTTTACATGCAAGATGAGCCCTGGTAAGGCAAAGTATACAGAAGAGGCATTTCACCACACAGGCAAACTTGGATTAGGAAAGATCCTTGCTGTACAGAAGTACCTCTGCCTCAAGCCAAACCCCTACCCTTATACCCAACTCATAACTGGGCTGTGGGAGCCATTAGAGTCCTCTCCTTATTGTAATGCTGCTGTAGTCTTTCCTCTCACAGATAGTCCGAAGTACTTTTTCACCAAGCTTGCTTTCATTTACCTTACCGACTATCTCTTTCTAGGTAAGCGTGTTGTGGTTGGGGGAGGAAGTTAGAAGAATGTGCAGCTTAGTGACATTTTGATGAGGAGAGGTTCACACTGAGAAGCCCAAACTTGGGGCTCAGGAGGTTTTGTGGCACTATAACTAGTATTGTTAGATACACTTCTTTGAGTTTCCCTGGGAACTCATCCCTATTGGCACCATTTTTTGTGGGTACTGGTCAGAACTCTTTTCGTTGCAAGTGACAGATGGTCAGCTTGCTCTAGCCTAAGAAAACAGAATGAATTAACTCAGGATATTCCTGGATGATTGATTACCAGGTGAGACAGGCAGGGGTAAGCTGGGCCTTAGGAACAACTGGAACGAAGGATGAAAATGCACCAGGTCTGTGTTTCCCTTCTCTCTTTGTGAATTTGCTTCATCTTGTTGTGCAAGAGTATGGGAAACATGGCTGCTGCAGTTCTGGAATGTATAACTTACATCTTCATCCCACAAAGAAAGATTGGCTTTAAGGTATTTTCAGTTCTGGCTCAACAAATTTCAGGCCATATGTCTTTCCCTGGGCCAAGTACCTGTTTGAAGTCATCTGGCTGGGCAAGGGCAAATGGAAATATGGTAGCTCTCCAAGAGCCACGAACAAGGAGGACGCACCCAGGAGAAGGAAAGAGTGCTGGGCTGGCAGTCCTAGAGAAAGTTACTGTGGTGGAGAAGGAATAGCAAATTCCAAACCCTCAGTTTTACAGCAAACGTCTAGAACATAACCCATTAATATATTGGGAGACTTCCTACAATTGATGCTATTTTGACTTTAAACTCTCCCTCCCCAGCCAACTTGTACCTACTCAATGCAATTTTTTAAAATTTATCTTAGATGTAATGGGCTGAAAACAGAAATCCTGTGTAGAGATTAGATGAAACATATCTTTGGAGTGCTTTACAAAAGTTATGAATACATTTAAATATTCTTATTTTATTTTTTTAAAGGCAGGGTCTCACTTTGTCACCCAGGGTGGAGTGCAGTGGCTCAGTCATAGCTTGTGGTAACTTCAAACATCTGGGCTCAAGTGATTCTCCTGCCCCAGCCTTCCAAGCAGCTGGGACTATAGGCATGCACCACCATGCTTGACTAATTTTTAAAAACATTTTTTTTTCTTTGGTAGAGATGATAGTCTTCCTTTAATAGCCAGGCTGGTCTTGCACTCCTGGCCTCAAGCAATCCTCCCACCTTGGTCTCGCAAAGTGCTGGGATTACAGATGTGTGCCATTGCACCCAGCCTGCTTACTGGTTTTGATAGACATTAATCTTTATTACTGTTTCCTTTATTTCACTTGAAATACAATTATGTTTTAATTGTTATTAGTCACACTATGTATTTTCTTTTTATATTTAACTAAGTTGTGATGCATTAACAAAGATAATTAATTGGCAGAAATATTATAATATGTTTCTTTGGTAAGCTACTAAATATCCAATCAGATTGTTCCAGGTTCAATTAAATGGAAGAATTAACATAATACCGTTTATCTATTGCAAAGTAAATTTCATTGCAAATAATTTAGCCTCCTTTTATAGATAGTGATAGGAAAAACTATTTTGAAATTAAAATATAGGAATAAATAACTTGTCACAATTTTTTAAACATTTGGAAAAACTGAATTGCTCAGTAAGGATCCAGAAGCATTAAATAAGCTTTTTTTAAAAAAGCACTAAGCTTTTATTCACTATCTTCTTCCTAGATGAAGGACTCTTTTTTGAATGGCATTTATTAAAAGTGTATTTATGAATCCATTGCTCTGTTGCAGGCACTTTGCTGGGTTAAGAATTTGACCATGACTAAGACATCCCACCTGCCTTTAGGATGTTAGAGGTTACTGTGGGACAGGAGTGGGGAGGGCTACCCTAGCAATTACAATGTACTGTGATATGTGTTATGATTAGCAGTAAGCAGGTTGCTCAGGGAGCATCCAAGAGGAGCATTTAACGTAGGCCTGTTGGACAAGGGAAGCTTTCCAGAGGAGGTTCACCTAGTCCCTAGGATCCCCAAGGAGAACTAAGGTATAGTGCATTAGTTTCCAACCAAGGGCAGTACTACCCTTTCCCCAAGAGTCTTTGGAAATATGTGTGGGCATTTTTTGTTGTGTAATGACTGGTATCTTGTGATGCAGAATGTGTGATTGTAAGAATTGTGACTCTTAGTCCTGGAGGTGGCCATAGCATCTTAACAGCATTTATCCATCTATCTATATGAAGCCTAATTTACATATCCATAAACTATAATAACAGCCAGATGGGTGAGAACAGCAGAGCTAACATGTATCTACCATCAACACATTAAGGCTAGCTAGTTTGCATATGGCCATTTATAGCAAGGGTGTGAACAGCAACACTCATAATAGATCCAGTCACAGAAAGGGAATTCCCCACTCAGGATTGTATAAGAACCCCGAGCTTTCAGAGATCAGTGGCACCTGCTCTCCTTGTAGGGGATGCATGTCAATAGGCAACAATGGGCCACTGCAGGCAGTCTCTCAGAGGTTAAGATACTGTGACCTCCCACCCAGACCTCTAACAAATGATTAGTTGTTATGTCAATTATTAGAAAAATTTAGCCTGGAAAGACTGCATGGTTTTTTAATTTGAATTTTTCTTTTCGTGTAAAACAATTTTATAATAAACTTAAGTAATTTGGAACCACTACTGGTTGGTTTCCATGCATGTCAAAGTCAGTGTGGCAAATGTAATGTGTTAAGTCTTGCTCCTTGTCTCAGTCCTTGCCCATATAACTCTGACAAATGAGCAGGTCAAGGCATACCAAATGTCCTGCTGGACTTTCAGGCACAAATACCAATTTTTTTCCCTACTAGTACTGTTTTGGGGAATAACTCTCAGCTCTGTGATAATTGTCTCTATTTCTTCTTTGGAAATAGTCTATTTCGACTTCTTGCTTCTACTGAGAGCAGTGTTAGGAAATAGTTTTTCTTAGAAAGTCATGTAAGTCATCTAGCTTTCCATGTATATTTGCATAGAGTTATGGAAAGTAATCTTTAATGATTAAGGTGTTTTTCTTCTATTTTGATGGTTATATCCTATTTTTAACAATTTTATTAAGATGGAATTCACATGCCATACAAATCACCCTTTTAAAGTGTATTTAATTCATTGGCTTTTAGTATTCACCAAGTTGTGCATCCATCACCACAATCAATTTTAGAACATTTTGTTACCCCCCGCCAAAATAAATCCTACTCCCTTTATCCCTCACCCCAAACCTCTTCTAGCCCTCAGCCCTCGAGCCACAAGCAACCAATAATTGATTTTCTGCCTCTATGGATTTGCCTATTCTGGGCATTTCACATAAATGGAATTATACAACATATGGTCCTTGGTGACCTACATAATGTTTTCAAGGTTCATCTGTGTTGTAGTTTTTATCAATACTTCATTTCTTTTTATTTCTTAATAATGTGTCATTGTATGGATATTATATCCCTCTATTTTGTTTTCTTGGTTTGTTAGGAGCTTGTCTATTTTGTTTACTTACTGATTTTTTTCTTGGCCTCTCTTCTGTTTTCTAACTCACTTAATTGTGCTTTTATCTTGAATTATTCTGCTCTTCTTACTTCTTTTGTTTTGCTTGTTCTTTTATTATGCTTTTGCATTAGATGTTTCATTTATTTGCTTTCCTTCTTTCGTGTTTAGTGATCTAAATACTTAAAGCTTTGGATTTTTCCCTGGGTACTGCTTTAGCTATATCCTATGGATTCTTATAAGTGGTGTTTTAATTTGTCTGCACTTTTGAGAAATTAAGCAATTTAATTTGCATTGATCTTTTGACTCAAGAGTTGTTGGATTAAGTGTTTAAAAATTTCCAGATCAAAGAAGGATATTTTTTAAAATGTTGTTAATTTCTAGTTTTATTGCATGGTGGTCAGGAGCTATGATTTATATTTTTTGAATATATTGAAATATTTTATCTTTATTTTTTAAAAGTCCCATGTGCACTGGAAGTTGTATTCTGTAGGCAAGTCATAAGTATTGCTTTCACTCTTCTTTCCACACGCAGTCTATGTTCACCCCTTTACCCAAATGTTTACCCAAGAAAAATGACCCAAATTCCATCTAGTCGTAGGTCAAAATCCAGGATCTGCTCATGTTATACCATAGTTTCTCTACCAAGACTAACTGTGGTTCTTCTTGGTTCAAAAACCTGTGGGAAAAAAAATCCAGATTTTTGTCCTCCCCACTTGATATACCCAATATACAGTTAGCTCTTGAACAACACGGGGGTCGGAGTGCTGGCCAGATGTGCAGTTGAAAATCTGCATATAACTTTCGACTCCCACAAAACTTAACTACTAATAGCCTACTGTTGACCGGAATCCTTACTGGCAGCATAAACAGTCAATTAACACATATTTTGTATGTTATAGGTATTATATACTGTATTCTCACAATAAAATAAGCTAGAGAAAATAAAACATTACTAAAAAGTCATAAGGAAGAGAAAATATATTTATGCATTTAGTGGAAATGGATCATTATAAAGTCATCACATTGACTAGGTTGTGTAGGCTGAGGAGGAGGAGAAAGAGGAGGAGTTGGTCTCTTGTCTCAGGTGGCAGATGAGGCAGCAAGGAAGAGGTGGAGGAAGTGGAAGGAGAGGCAGGAGAAGCAGTCACACCCAGTGTAACTTTCATTGAAAAAACCTATGTGTAAGTGGACCTGCATAGTTCAAACTATGTTGTTCAAGGGTCAACTGTGCAGTGCTGGGACAGAGACAGGATGAGTATAATAGGGACACCTACTCAGAAAGAAGAAGGATGGCAGTGACAGAGTTGTCATTTGTCTGCGGCAAGCAGACTTGTTAGAAAGCTCTACCCTGGTGTCAGGAATACTCTTTGATGAGACCCTGATTCGGCTCTCAGGGAGCAGTTTCTCTTTCCCGTTGTTCTCTGTGGTCTTGGCTCTGCCCTGGTGTGATCTTTGCTTTTCCATTATTCTATGCCTGCAGTGGATATTGGACTACCTGCATCTCCTGTGTTCAACTCAATTGGTTCATTTTCTGTTTCCAGATGTTGGGGAACCAAAGGATATTTTAAATATTGAACAGTCAAAGGATTTACAAATGTAGACTCCTGGCTTATTTGGAAGTACAATTCTCAAAAACAGTACTTTTTTATTTATTTGAATTCAGTTTGTTCCAAATGCTAGTAATCTCACCCTCAACTCTTTCTATATAAACTAGATAGAGTTCTCAGACTTGCTGTATTTCTTTACCTTTTCTCTTTAGAACACCTTGAATTTCACTTTGAAACTGATGTAGTCACAGAAATCAGACACCTTGGAATTTTCTGTTTGGCCATTTCCTTAATTAGATATTTGCTCTGTTAAACAAAGTTTATAGGAGGCCATTGTTTTGAACCAGCTTCCTGCACTAGGCCCCAGTAGACCAGACCAAGCCGGAATGGAGTCACTTGTGCTAAGTGCCACATAATCAAAGTGAATTTTGAAACAGACCAGTTTTCGAAAAAACCAGGAGTCTGCAGTCTACCTTAGTCAGCCTAGTAAGGAAGTCCCCTTTGTTTTAACCTTATCAGGAAAGGAATTTTGAAGCAGCCAATCCATTTTTTGTTCTCTGTTTCTGCTTTCTTCAGCCCTTTTCTATCTATAAAGCCAACCTCCTCTGCTCAACTCATTCTGTTTTCCAGAATGAGGTGTTGCCAGATGCTAGAATCATGAATAAAAGCCAAGTCATTCTTTAAACTTGTTGTAATTTTATCTTTTGACAGCTCTAATGTATCTGAATTTACTGGGAGGGCCTAACAATAGGATGAACTTTGCTGCAAAGCAGAGCCTTAGTGGACCTTTGTCTCAAAAGAGTCTTTGTCAGTTTTCTTTCTTACTGTTTGGGATCTAAAAGTTGTTGGCTCTTTTAATATTTCAAGGCCCCAGATTTTTGGAATCTCTCATTTCTGTTTAATTTCTTCTTGAAGCCCAGTCAATTATTTCCTGAATTCATCTCATTCTCTTTTGTAAATACCTGGAAAACACAACCAATAGCAATTCACACACAAAACTAACAGTTTTCCAATTTTTTTTTCAATCTCAGGAGGTATATGATTTGACTTCTCACTTTCTCTAGCTATAAAGTTTGGCCTTTCCAGTTTCCTATTTTATTCTGCCTGGCTTTTAGCCAATGCCATATATATATTTTTATTTTTGTGATAGCAGCACCCATAGCCCACTTTTGATACTAATTTCTATGTGAGATTAGGCTAAGCTTAATCTATGATAACAAACAGCATCCCCCCACCCTCCAGCCCAGATTCCAGTGAGTATTACATGAAGGTTGATTTTCTGTTCATACAATGTCTGCTGTAGGTTTTTGGTGGAAGGTGGGCACTCTTCCACATAGACACTCCGAGAATCAGCTTGATTGAAGCTCTATCATCTGAAATGTCAGAAAGAAATGACATTTCAGAAAGTCATTTCAGGGAAAGAAAGAGTTGAATATTGTAGAAGAGCTTCCACTGTCGTAGCCCAGAAATGACACATATCATTTCTGTGTATATTCATTTTATTGGCCAGAACTAGTCAAATGGCCTTACTAACTGCAAATGCTGGGAATTTTCACCTCCTGCATTCCCAGGAAAGAAGGATAAAATATATTGGTGAGCACAATGTCTATCACATCTAGAAGACCTTCTTGTAAAACTCCCTTCCTAGGATGGGCTCTGGAGCTCCCTGTAGCCCTAACATTATTGAACCTCTGGACCTAAAGCCATTACCCTTATATAACATTGGTAAACACCCTAAGGGAGTGGGTTTGGTGTTTTGAAGTTCTAATTACTCCTCTGGTTCTAGCTTTCACCCAAAAAATTGGTCTGAAAATTCTCCATTAATGTCCAACACGTTAAAAGTATGTAATACTCTTATTTACATGCTGCTCTTTCTCTCTCTATACACACACACACACACATACACACACACACACACATATATATTTGTGAGACTGAGTCTCACTTCATTGCCCAGGCTGGAGTGCAGTGGTGCAATCTCAGTTCACTGCAACCTCTGCTTTCTGGATTCAAGCCTCCCTAGTAGCTGGGATTTACAGGCGTGCACCACTAGCCTGGCTAACTTTCTGTATTTTAGTAGAGACGGGTTTTTGCCATGTTGGCCAGGCTGGTCTCAAACTCCTGGCCTGAAGCAATCTACCTGCCTGTCTCCCAAAGTGCTGGGATTACAGGTGTGAGCTACTGCACCTGGTCAAAATATAATAATATTTAATCTAACATTTTCCATTGCTTCCGGAGGAAGAGTTTATCTGTGCAACCATGGGAAATGTAACTTGGTTTGCACTCCAAGAGGCCCACCTCTGTGCAATCTTGTTGATCTCTTCTCAGCACTTCTTCTACTTGGCCTCAGCTGGACTCTCTGGCTGCTTTTAATGGCCCTTGTACATATTATAATTTGGGGATGATAACTTGTGATTTTGCTAAACATTTATTTGCTTTTAATTGTTTCACTTCCTTTGCTGTTTTTGAATGAATTCTAGGAGGAAAGGGAAAAATCTGTATTTCTGTAGTTATGTTCATTATGGAAGTCTGTTTGAATTCTAGATTTTATTCCTGCAGAAAAACTTGTTTTCTAAAGTAAATGAAACAGATTGTCCTGAAACCAAAAGACTTTGTATTATCTACGCAATATGCACAGCTCATGGAATCACTAAGTGTGATTTAAAATAGATCTTAAGGTGACATAATGTAATCTTTTAATGTTATTCTGGAATAATTAATTCAAATTATTTAAGCCAGTAGATTAAGACTATTGGAATAGGAGCTTACACAGGTAATTGAGTGTTTCTTTGCTTTTTGTTTTGGAGGGAGGCAGGCTGATCTCCATGTCACTCCATGCCAGAAATCTGCAAGGTGTTTTCAGACTACAGTAATTACTAATGTACAGTGCCCCTTAAAAACTCCCCCTTTAGCCCTACTTTTCCACCACCCAGTGTCTTCAGCCAGTTATTCCAAGTTGTTTCTGGAGGAGAGGATCAAGGAAACTCAGAAGTGTCCTAGGATTTGAAGATAGTTGAGATCCAGTTGTCTAAACATAGGGTGACAGAACGTACTTGCCCTCGTTTCACCATGATAGTCCGTTTTTTCACCACTCCTGGTGTACTTAGCATCTTATTTCCCTCTAAAAGTATCCCAGGTGGGATTATCAATTGTAGTGTTGCCCTATTTTATACATGTCCCTTCAGCTGTTTTCAAAGTCATGTGTTTGGCAGTTAATCAGACTGACCACATTTATTTAACATTTAAACTGTTATGCCAGACAAAGCCTTCAACTGTTGTATTCCTTTTGTTTCCTTCCAATATTCTCCATAGGGCCTCCTGTTTTGAAGATTTTCTATGAAGAAAATTTATAATAATGATAGATCTTATTTACATGCCACTCAATATATGCTGAGTGAAGAAGATGACTTCACTTAACTGCCTCCGTCAGATGGTTTCCTTTTGAGTGCAGTTAAGTTTCAAATTCTGTGGTTTCATGGTTATAGATGCACAGATCACATACAGCACGAGACACAAAGAAAAACAAAGTCTTTCTTTATAAGTCTGAAATGTCACAATTTTTCCCAAGAACATAAGATTTTCTTTATGATTCTGCAAATACATCTGGAAGTCTTCATTTGTCAGTTTGAGGGCTATGCCACTGACTAACACTGCCTTGGCATGTAAATCATTTGCCCATGAAATCTTCAAAGAGGATTGTCAAATGTCTCATTGCAGTCTTTGATTCTATCAGTTTTATGTTTCTAATGTGTTAGGGAATATAGCTGACTCTCAATGGTAATTTTCTTTTAAAGTTCTAGATAGCAGATGATTATAAAAATCTAACAGAAAAGGTATCTTTCGCTTCTCATTTGGGCTAGATTTACATCAGAAAATACAATAGCTGACGGCATGGTTGTGAACTACATTAATAATTCTAAAATTTAAAATTAATATATTCTGCCATCTGGAGTCTTAACTAAACATTTTAAACATCTTTGAAATCTGCAAAGAAAAGTGCGTCTCTTGTCAAGTTACCAGAAGCTAGAATTCAGCTCAGATTTTCATTGTTCTCATGTCAGTTATTGCTCAGATTCAAACCCCTTTGCAATCAGTGTTATGCATATGTATGTTGAAAGTTTTCTCATTCAGCAAGTAGTTTTATAATTCCTCTGGAGACAAGTTAGCATTGCAAAGGACTAGCATCTCTATATGCATAATTACTCCCTCTTTACATGTGCTTTTGCAGACTGAGCCAGGATGCTCTTCATTTTTATGGACACGTTTGAAAGTCTTTGCTTTCCGCATTTATATTAAGGTGACAGTAACAAAATGTAAGAACATTCATTTAATCAATCAATCAGTCAATCATTTAAGATTTAATGAGCATTTACAATGTGTCACACCAAGATCACAAAGATGAATAAAAAATAATTCCTGTGTCTAAGAAGCTTTCTGTCAAATGAGAAGGCTGATACGTGAATGGATAATTATAAAACAATGTGAAAGGTGAGGCAGTGACAAAGATGCTGGTTTCTTTGCAACCTCCCACTTCCCTTGCCCCACATAAACATACAACCACAGAAACCTAAAGTGTAGCCTGTTTCCTTTCCTGTAAGAATAATCCTATGACCAAACCCCACCCTCTCCTCTGCTGATGGGGAGCTGGGCCCTCTGGCCTGGGGCAGCCTCTGGGAGCTGCGGGACCTTCCTGACCTGTAGCTCTGGACTCCAGTTTGTTCAGTCCTGCAACTCAATGTAGCAAGATTTTCAGATAGCTGAATCTATTCGGTTTGAAGGACTGTGAGGTTGTTTTTACTGATTGTTGATGTTACGGGCCTTCTTATGAAAGGTGATAGATGATTATTTTATTTTGAATGTTCTTATCAAAACAAAAAGTTGGCAGCCTTATGTTGGCCCCATCCTTTTTGGGGGAAAGTTTGGCTGCTCCATGAAGCACTTAGGTTTGGGAACCACTGAGAGTCTGGGGTGCAGCTGTTCTCTAGGGGGTTCTCAACCTTGGTACTATGGACATTTTGAGCAAGATACTTCTCTGTGGATGGGGGCTGTCCTGTGCATTGTGGCATGTTTAGCAGCATTGCTGTCCTTTACCTGCTAGACGCTGGTAGTGCTCTCCTCCTTAGAAGTAATACCCATCAATGTCTCCAGGCATTGCCAAATGTCTGCATTGTCTCTGGGGTGGGAGTGGAGGCCACAGATTGATCCCCTTCTCCAACCAGATTGAAAACCACTGGTCTAGAGCAATATTTTTCATGACCCGTTAATGCATTGTGAACTGAATTCAGTGGATTAATAATGACATTTAAAAAAATAAAATATAAGGAATAAAAAGTATCCAAATTCCTATGATGGTAAAGACTGTCAGATTTTGGCTTCAATTTTTTTTCTCCTTTTTTTTTTTTTTTTTAGACAGAGTCTCACTTTGTCACCCAGGCTACAGTGTAGTGGCGCGATCTTAGCTCACTGCAACCTCTGCTTCCTGGGTTCAAGTGATTCTCATGCCTTAGCCCTCCGAGTAGCTGGGATTACAGGCATGCACCATCGTGCCCAGCTAATTTTCTGTATTTTTGCTAGAGATGGGGTTTCACTGTGTTGGCCAGGCTGTTCTGAACTCCTGACCTCAAGTGATCCACCTGCCTTGGCCTCCCGAAGTGCTGGGATTACAGGCATGAGCCACCATGTCTGGACAAATTTTGATTTCAATTTTATGCATGGAAATGCATGTATGTATTCTGGATTAAGATATATCATTTTTTTGGCCATATGCAGTGGCTCATGCCTGTAATCCCAGCACTTTCGGAGGCCAAGGTGGGTGAATCACATGAGGCCTGGAGTTCTAGACCAGCCTGGCCAACATGGTGAAACCCTGTCTCTACTAAAAATACAGAAGATTAGCTGGGCATGGTGGTACTTGCCTGTAATCCCAGCTACTCAGAGGGCTGAGGCAGGAGAATCACTTGAACCCGGGAGGCAGAGGTTGTAGTGAGCTGACATCATACCATTGCACTCCAGCCTGGGCAATAAAAGCAAAACTTCATAAAAAAAAAAAAAAAAAAAAGATGCATCATTTTTCTTACTGGGGACTGTAGTTGAAGAGTTTGAAAGTTACTACTCTAGAGGCATTCTAAATTCTATTTTAGTACATTTATTTATTTTTCTCATGCAGAATTTTTCATTGCAACAAATAAAAAATCATGGCAAGTCATTTGATGACTAAACAAATGCAGGTAGCAAGAAGAATGAAGCTAGAAGAAATATATATTATTGCACCGTGATTATTTTTATGTATGTATATATTATATTTTAATCACAGAAAGGTTATAAGGCTTGGTTTTGACGAAGTGCTTAAAAATACCCAACTAAAGCCTATTGTAGATATCATCATTACACTTAATAATATTTTACACTTATATGTCACCTTTCATTTGAGACTCTCAATCTGTTGATTCATTTAGTTCCTCAGCTTATGATTCTCAGTTCATCTCAGGAAATCCAAGGCACAGGCCACTGTTCCCCTAACGTAATAAAGTCAGAGAATTAATTCAGTCTCCTGTTTCCTTTAGAAAGCCTTAATCATTTTATATATGGTAAATATGTATTATAGAGAGAGTATATAGTAAAGGCATATCTGATATTTTATTTGGGTCTATATATTTTACTACGTTTCATACAGTGTATTTTATACATTTTATAATTTTTAAACATGTATATTTCTCTCTGCTAGGCTGGCAGCCTCTTGGGAGTAGGGGCAGACTTTGGGCTGTGAATCTCTCAGAGCCCCACAGGCTGTGGGCATAGCATCCGTGGGCAGCCAGCAGGCACGAGGAAATGCCAGTTACATTAGCTCAGTCCCCCAAAGAAACACCCTTATTATAGATTCATGGTTTTAATGTTAGGCTTTTGGCTGCTATCTAAGGTTGCTATATGAAAAAAGAACATATCTGCATCTTTTGTAAGAATTTAGTTATCATGAAAGCTAAAGTATATGGTAGGATCATTAGGGCCACATACTGACTTTCACAGACCATAAATATCTTTGCTTTCTTAGGCCCATTCTTCCATTAAAAAAAAAGTTTAAAATGATAGTTTGACTGATGGTGTGAAGACAGGTATAATCCAAGCTGTGAAGACAGGTATATATATATTTCTGATTTAAAAGTAGTTATTTTGTAGGCCTCTACTAGTATGGGTTCTGTGCCTTCTTCCATGTCTAATAAAGAGGTGGGCCCTGGGGCAAATACGCTGAAATATTACTGGTATATTTCCCCTTCATTTGTGTGCTGCTGTAGGGACGTACTCCGGTTTTATTGCCTTAGGGAAGAATGGCCCAGCAGGTAACGAAAGAGCCAAATTATTGGATTTGGATTTCAAAAACTTGGGTCTCAGCATAAGCCCGATAGATTTGGGAGCATGAAGAGCCAAGCCACCCTGTTCCACAGCAAATGAAGAATTCATGGACACACAAAGGAGAAGGCCAGAGAAAAAGCTGAGAATGTTTGAATTTGTCTGGGATCCTGAATTTGAGTTAAGATTTTGGAAATCCTGGAGCCAGATGGGACCTGTAATAGTCTGTTCTCATGATGCTAATAAAGACATACACTAGACTGGGTAATTTAGAAAGGAAAGAGGTTTAATTGACTCATAGTTCAACATGACTGGGGAGGCCTCACAATCATGGTGGAAGGCAAATGATGAGCAAAGTCATGTCTTACATGGCAGCAGGCAAGAGAGAGCTTGTGTAGGGAAACTCTCCTTTATAAAACCATCAGATCTTGTCAGACTTGTTCACTATCATGAGAACAGCATGGGAAAGACCCGCCCTCGTGATTCAATTACCTCCCACAGGGTGTCTCCCATGACACGTGGAAATTATGGGTGCTACAATTCAAGATGAGATTTGTGTGGGGACACAGCCAAACCATATCAGGACCTGTCATTGCCTCTCCCCATCACCCCCTATTCCCAGGGTAATGTTTTCAGAACTGTTGAAGATTGGGGCTCCCATGTGTCCCCAAGCCCAGAGTGCTAGAGAGGTGAAACACTATCTGTTTGGTGGGTCAGGCACGTAACCCAGGGATGGTGCCTGGGTTTCCAGGAACCCAGGTGGAGAGAGACACTGGAAGATGTCTGGTGGGCTAGAGAGTGGCACCCTTACAGCAGAGCACCAGTCTACCTACAAGGCTGTGTGGCAAGGCCAGGAGGATGGAGACCTGCATGGATCTGTAAGAGAAGACCACAGGGGAAGGAGAGTATTTCTGCAGATGTAAGCAAGGAGAAAGGATGGCAACAAAGATGGATTCTTGGCATTGTGGCACCAGACAAACCCCTCAGAGCTGGAAGAAATCCAGGATTGACCAATATGCGGGTTTTTCCACTTGGTAAAATGAGAGCTTGGAAGAAAAATTAAGTTCAATTATGGTAAAACTAAGTTCCAGTGTATACCAGATTTTGGAGCCCAATTAGTATTCACTATACGTAGATGTTTGTGATGCTTTACAGCATATGAAGAGTTTTCTGCTTTTTAAAAAAATTTTAATTCATATTAAGATCTTAAAAGGTATTGTTATTATTTCTGTCCTCATGTTATATATGTGAAAATGGACGCACAGAAAGGTTAAGTGACTTGCCCAAGGCCAAACAGCTAGGACCTGGTTGAGCCTGTGTTGTCCAATATCCCCCCTGACGACTTAAGTGAAAGCTTCCTGTTAGGCTCTCATAAAATGCTGGTAGGTTACCAAAAAGCATTTAGTGTTTTGCACTTTGATGCTCAGATGTGAGGAGAGAAGAGCGTTCAGGTGTGGTGTTTTGCCTGCCACCCCACCCTGGGCTCCCTTGCTGCTGGGTTCTACTACAGAGCTCTGCTATCATGCTCAGAGGTGGGGAGGCAGGGGTGTTAATGGGAATGTAGTGCAGGGGCTGAGTCCCAGTCCAGTGGGAATGGGGAAGGGGGTCAGGTCCTAAAGGGCCTCATGACTTGGATGCCCTTTGGATTGGGTGCCCAATCTAGGTTAAGGGAAGTGATTCTGTTTCCCTAGGTTTTTACCCACACTTACCATGTTGTAGATTTTTCTTATTTTTGTGTCTCTCTATCTAGACTGCAAGCAACTGAAGGCAGGGGCTCCATCAGACTCACTCCCCACTGCATCCCCCACACCTACCAAAGTGCCTGGCATATAGTAGGAATTTTAAAACATTTGCGGAATAAACAAATAGCTGAATGATTGAATTATTGGGTACTTGAGTGTCCTCTAAAGAATTCTAGCCCTGTATCCCTTAAAGCAAGGTACTTTCTGAGGGGTGCTTAGTCTTAGCTTCCTGTATTTCACTCAAGAAAGTTCTATTAAAAATAGCTTATTCAGTTGCCAGCCACTTCCGCTTTTTCCTTCTCTAGCCCCAAATCCCCTTCTTCCTTCTTCCCCACTACTTCCCCTCCCCTCCCCCTTCCTCTCCCCTCCCCCTCCCCCTCCTTCTCCTTCTTCTCATACTCCTCCACCTTCTTCTTCCGTCTTCCTTCTTTCTTCTTCTTCTTTTTCTTTTTTGAGACAGGGTCTTATTCTTTGCCCAGGCTGGAGTGCAGTGGCACAATCATGGCTCAGTGCAGCCTTGACCTCCCTGAGGTGATCCTCCTAGCCCAGCCTCCCAAGTAGCTGGGACTACAGGCACATGCCACCAAGCCCAGCTGATTGTTGTATTTTTTTGTAGAGATGGGGTCTTGCCATGTTTCCCAGGCTGGTCTTGAACTTCTAGGCTCAAGAGATCTGCCTGCCTCCCAAAGTGCTGAGATTACAGGCATGTGTTACTGTGCCCTGTCTCTTATTATTTTTAATCACTCTTTTAATCAAGATGTTTGGTATATTTTTTCCTTCTTCCATCTACATTTTTAAGAACTGTTTTCTTCTACCTCATGTTTATCAGCTTCCTTTATTGCCTCTTTAGAAGCAGGAAGCACGGGTTATAAATCAATATGGGCAAATACTTTGCTGTCTTGTTTTGAAAAAAATTGTAATTAAAATTCATGGTAGAAAGAATTTCTAAAGTGGAAGGTTGCCTTTCCAAGATATTACCATGTCTTATTTTAGAATTTACTGTTGGTAAACTAATCTACATTATTAAATAAGATTCAGTTCATTGGAATCACTGAGTAATTACTATTACTATGTTCGAGAAGTATTGTTTGGGTGATATTATTAGTTTTATTACTTATGCTAGGTTGCTTTTAGGAATTAGCCTCAGCATTACTTGAAAAGAGATGGAAAATACTTTATATGTCACAAATCTAATAAATTTATAGTTAAAATAATGCTGCAAATATAGAAAATTTTCATTGGATAGTTTTAAAAAATCTGAATGCAATATAGAATAAATAAACTTCATCTCTTAATGTACTCCTAATTTTTTCTTAAGGCACCGTGACAGAGAAGCTTTTCCCAAAGATTATGATATAGAGGGTCCTGAGAAAGTTAAAAAGCTGTGTCATTCAACATATCGGCGACTTGGAACCGATGAATCCCCAGTAAGTAATTGCTATTACTTTGTTTTAAGTCGGAAATCTTTGTCATAGTGAAACATGAAAAAGTTAAAGGAGGAGTGTTTTGTGCAGCACCATCCCTCGTTAACAGTGCTAGTTACTTAGATGACTTAGTCACTGTGTGCTGAAGCTACATTACCTGTAAAATGTGCCTATCTTATAAAGTGATTGGGTGAATTAAATGAGATGGAGCAAGTTGAGTACGTGGCACGGTGCCTGGCACATAAAAGTGCCTAGGAAATTGTTCCTGTTGCTATAATGCTGTTGTCACTACAGTGACAATATCCTGTTAGATGTCTCCTTTCACCTCCATAATAACCCTGCGAAGTGGGTATTACCATCTCTAATTCACAGAGGAGAGGAAAGAGCCTGCTAAAGACTAAGCGACTTACTCAAAGTCACACAGCTAGGGAGTGGAAGAGGGAGAGTTTATACCTAGGTCTTTGGTTTCAAGTCTTTTGTATTTACCTTAAGCTGGTGGAGTTGTGAGTAACTAAAACGTGCTATTAACAGTCTCATAATGTTTGTGCAATCTAGTTACAAGCAGAATATTTATGGCATAAGTAATTCCTGTTTGAATTGAGGTGAGCAGGTTACTACTTGGCTACCTAGGTGTCTGTCCAGTCAGCATAAGGCAAGAGCTCAACTCCTAGGAGACCCGCAAATTGGGTCCTACAATGTCAGGAACTTTGGGGCTAGCTGAAGACAATTTAGCCTTAGAGGATGGCCTTGGGCATGAAGAGCTGGTGATTTGATGAGGGTGGTTGTACAAGTGATGAAAAGATTGGGTTTGTGTCACATTCTGCCCCCCAAAGCTGGACTAGTTTTAGACCAGCATTTAAAATGAGGCAAGTGTAAAAAGATGCATAATTCTGCATTGGAAATTGTTCTAGAAGATTCTCCATTCTACAAGGTAATGAGGACAAATTAGCTTAGCATGGCAGCGCCATTTCCTCCTTTCCTCTTATAGTTGCAGTGGACAGAGAGTAATAAGGATCACCTGGAGAATGGGGATTTATTGTAAAGTGACAGCTGCCTGGATATGGAATGAGCAAACTTGCAGGAACTAACACAGCTCTAAAGCAAGGCATCCCCATCGCCACCCCAACCTCTCTGTGTCACATGCACACACAGAGTCTCTTTGGCATCTCCATTTCTCTCTGCTCAGGTTTACCTCTTGCTCCATAGCCCAGATCTCAGGGGAATCTGATGATTTCCTCAGTTTCCACCCAACCCTCTTCCCTTTGCATCAGGCTGCCTCATGGGTCATCAGCCAGCATGTGGATGGAGCTCTGCAGTGTGATGCCCAACTCAGTCAGCATCCACCTTGCTCCATTCCCCCACAAACCCAGCTTCACCTTGCTTTCTTCAGCATGGGGCTGTGGTCAGGACAAGAGTAAGTTGGGCAAGACAGGCATTGCTTGGCATGCACTTAGAGACTTTGGTCCTTAAAAAACATTTATTTTTGATTCCTATATAAAAAATGTTTTTAAAGAACTTTTGGTCCTTAAAAACATTCATTTTTGATTCCTATGTAAAAATGCTCTTGGTCTCTGGGTATTCCTATACCTCATATCACAAAGGATGTGAGATGAAGTGGGGTATGAGGTATAGGAGCCACAAACGTTCCTTCCCCAATATTACATGCATTACAGTGGTCAAGCCTCAGGTTTAATGAGAATGTGTAAATAAATAGTAGTATTTACTGTCTGTATGTCTTTTTGTTGATGGCCATTGAAACCCTGTCCTTCACCTGCCAGATCTGGAATGTGTATTCAATAGAAAGAAAATAGACTGAGGAATCACTATTTCTGATGGAACTGCTATTCTCTATCTTAATAGCAATTTACATTTTTCCCTATCGACTTCCTGTGTATAAAGCATTGGCTCATCAATCTTGTTTTTCATTCTTCACAACAAAGCTATAAAGCTGTCAAGAAATATATTATTATTCTAGTTCTAAACCTAGACTTGCAGATCTTAAATGACTCACCCAAGGTCCCAAGAGTAAAGAGAAGGAGGGGATACTGGCACTGAGCCCCCACACCTTCACATGCCAGGTATGAGGCTGGATGTAGCAAGAGGATGGGCAAGTCCATCTTCCTGTTGTCACACAGTTTTGATAAGGGCCTAAAGACACTCTTGATAGTTGGCAGGAACCACATGCCTTAAAGCAAGAATCCAGGCCATCTAGGCAGGACCTACTAAGAGACTAAATTAGATTAAACCAATATGAGTAGTTATGTCCTTGAAGACAAGGGACTGAAGAATTAAAAAAGGATTCATGTAGTTGTGGGTCCTGTGCCCCTCTTTCTCCAGTTGAGAGGAGTTTCAAGGGAACCACTCAGAGAGATTAATATGTATGTCCTGGAATTTAGAGGACATGGGGTCCAGGCACATGCTTAAAAACTTAAATGTTAGAAGTCATGCCTGATATGGCACAGCAGAAAGAGGGAGTACACTGCCCTTGGGGCAGGGACAGCAGTGGCCAAGAAGAGACTTGCCTAAGACTTTTATTAAACAAAAGGAAATAACTTGCTGTGGGAGGGAAGGGGCAGTCTGATTAAAATGAAATTCCTTTATGATTGCATCCTATTGATGCAATAGGATCAATTCAACAAGATGGTTCCATTAAAAACGTTTCATTTCATCCTCTGGACAGCTCTTCAGGCAGGTCTCATACGTGATCCACATTGGACAGATGAGGGGACTGAGAACAAGTGACGCTTAATCACTGGTGAAAAGTCAAACAACTAGAAAGTGTATTACAAATTAAAATCCATTGTTCTTCTCTGGCTTTAAACGCTAAGATCTTAGAGACTTTTCCAAACTGCCTCTTGGAGTACCAAACTTTTCCACGTCTAGTGTGCTGGCCTTTTTACCCCACTATACTGCACCTTCCTTGTAGAAAATAGACCTGATTATTTCTGCTCTGGCTTGGATATTGTATATCTCACTGCATATGTGTTGGGGCTTTGATTTCTTACATCTTAGCCATAACTTCTGTCCTATTTCCTGAATTATGTCCACACACATGCTGGCTAGCCCTATTCCCATCTGTTTCCCCTTCTGAATGCCTTCTTAACATTTTTGGGGTTTTTTTGTAAGATTGCTGCTGAATGGCTGCTTTGTCCATCCACCGCATTTTCATTTAGCTGATTGAAGGTGTCCTTGTCCTTAAATGCTGCTGCAGGAGCTAATGTGAGCATCATTTATTTGTAGCAGAGTTTAAAATGGGACTTACTTTTGTCTACATTTTGGCTAAGGCTCTAAAAGTCTAAGAACAGAACAATAGCCTCATGTGCCAAAGTAAATAATTAGGTCACTTAAGCAAGATCCTCAAAGAAGATGGTGCTAATTGGCTCCCACTCACATGAGGGATACAAGATAATTGAAATGCAAGAAGCCTGAAGAGGAGTTTGTTAGTACAGAGAAAGTTTTGGAAAAAGTGTGCTCTAAGTCTCATCTCAAGGACCCTTGTGTGCCTCACGAAGTTAGACATAAGGCTCTGGTGACTGGTCAGAGGAAGCAGAGCAGAAAAGAGGGAGCCAGCTCCCCTAGAGGTGGAGCAAGGATGTGTGAATCCTCGGGCCCAGATGTGCCTCTTGTGGATCCAGTGTGGACCACGGGGAAGAAGAAAATGACATGGCGTCGTTTCAGAGCCTGTGAAAGAGCACCTCATAGTGGGTGCCCAATAAATATTTGTAGAAGGAAAAAAAGGAGAGATGGAGGGGCCTACCTGGGTTTCCAGGAGCCGAGGCAAGACATTTAAGTCTAGCCAGAGGCATCTTCTATCATGGGACATGCCATTCAGTGTTCCCAGAGGTGATCCCAAAGTCTACCAGAACATCCCAAGAAAGTCATCTTTGAACATTCACCAGTGCCAGAGAGGGTCAAAGATAAACATGCCCAGGGGAAACCAAAGCAAGATTACATTCTGCCATTCCTGCATTTACCTCTCTGTCTTCCTCATCTCCACACATCCTTGGCATCGGTCCCCAAGGAGATAGAGGGAGGTGGGGAATAGGGAAGAAGTCCAAGTGGGATAATTGAGAAGAAGCCAACTGTGCCCCCTGCTCCCAATATAGTGGGCCAGGCCGAAGCAGCCCCAAGGTGGAGGAATGAGAATCTTTCCATGACGTGTGAACTTTTGACTATTATATGGGACTGGCATTTTACTTACCTCAGTGAAAATCCTCTTGGGACAAAAGTAGCCAGAGAAGTTTTGTATTATCTGAGAGTAACCAGAAACACCCTGGGACCTGTCTTATATTTAATCAAGGAGCGTGAGAAAGAACTAGTCCCTCCAAATGACTGCGGATGGGCAGTGATGGAGGAAAAGTAGATTTGTTTTCTGATTGTACCTACTTATAAGTCCCACTTGTTCAGTGAGCCAGTTTTACCCTTTTGTATGTAAAAGAGCAGTCCATTCTTATCATATCTCCCTATCCCCTTTCCTTACTTTAGTTTTCTTCATGATACTTACATCGCTGGACATATTTCAGACTTATTTAGTTGTTAATCATTTGTCACCTCTTGTTAGAATACAAGCTCTATGAAAGTGAGGACTTTGATCTGTTTTGTTCCCTGTTTTATCTCCAGTTCCGAGAACAGTGCCTAGAACGTAGTGGATGCTCAATAAGTATTTATGGAAGAAAGGAAAGAAGCAAGAAAGGAAGTAAGGGAGAGAGGAAGGGATGAAGGAAGGAAAAAAAGAAAGAAGGTAGGAAGGAAGAGGAGGAGGGAGAAAGGGAAAAGGATAAAAGGAAGAAGTTCTACATTCAACAAACATTTTTTGAGGCCCCATTACTTTGCCACGCATAATGCTAAGTGCTAGGGTAGGAAACATAATTCAAAAATTGGTCCTTGTATATAAGGAACTCATAGGTTCCTAGGGGAAATGGGAACACATAACCATGGTGGCAAAGGGTATGATGGATGCTAAGAACATCAGGATGCTGTGAGGTGCACCTGAACTGAAATGGATTGGAGGAGGTTTGGGTATGGTTTCCTTTGAAGCTCTGGAGCTGAATCCTAAAGGAACCATCTCTTGGCAGAATCTGGAAATGTACCATTCAGGTTTCAATGGTGGGATAATTGATTTCCTACTTCAATGGTCCCTCAGGTTTCAGGAGGCCAACTAAGGCCATTGGGGAAATAGATTCACAAGAGAACAGTAATTCAAGCCACTGGGCTTGCCCTGATTGTCTTATTCTAAGCTTAGTGGGTAATAGCATTCTAAACTATGGTCTTTTACCTGGACTTTATTCAGGTGCTACATATCTCTACCAGGGTGAATTCCATGCAAACTAAAATCATCAAGAGTATGTCTACTATCGTTGCTTCAACTTGTAAAGCCTCTCACCCAAGGATCCTCACAACACTACCAAAGGCCCTATCACAATCACTTATGTTACCTTCCTAGCATGTGAGGCTGATACTAAAGTGAGAGCCACTGGGAGGACAAAGACCACTTCTGAGAAAGGGGTGCATGTTGAATCCCATAAATTTAGAATGATTAAGTACAGAGCACATATGATGCTGTGTCATAGAAGCTGAGAATTTGTCAGACATAAATGAACAAAGAAATACATAAACAATTCATTAAACAGATTTTTCTTATACAGCTAGTGGCTCAATGCCAAGGCATTTTTGGAACTAACAGGACAACACTGTTGAGCAAATTAGGCTAATATTAACAGCATCACAGACAGTGTGGATTTAAAAGTGGCAAATAAATGAATAGTACAAAAGTATATTAGCATTCGTTTTATGAATAGATTAAGACTAGCCAAATAAGCCTAAACATGAGCTGTTTTAGTGAATAAAAATTTCACATTTGAAAACTAATGTTCCTAAAAGGGATACAAAGGATATAATTATACCAGATATGGGAAATTCAATTATTTACTTAATTGGTTCAAGTATTTTTTTCTTTGACATTGTAGGATAGTATTTTGACCAGTATAATCTTATAATCTTATAGATGCTTCTTGCATTCATATCTAAGCACCTGAAAGGGGTATACGGATCAAATGTTTATAAATGGAATAATTTTAAATGCCACTGCAGAGGAAAGGAAGATGTTTGGGGATAGTAGGCTGTTGAGCTAGGGTCTCCTCTTGCTCCCCATCTCCATAATCTTGGAGCTTGCGGTTGATGTCACAGGTTTCAGCATTCTCTCCTGGAACAACTTTGGATCAGCTTTTCCAATCACCACAGTCACATCTGGCTTTCCTGTGTTAGGAATTCTGTATCAATTTTGGCCCACTGAGTGTACTTCCCCAGTTTTCTGCTGCATCTCTGAGTCTATTTATTCTAGCAAGTATCTTCTCTGTCATTTCCAGACATTTGGGATGGGAATGAAAGCGGGCCACCCAGCATTTTGATCCCATCACTTGCATTTGCTGCTCCTTTTCTACATCAGTAATCATACCCTAATTTAACTCTTACAGAAATTAGACTTTAATTTTTCATGTATATTAGTCTGCTTAAGCAGGTGTAACTGTTATGTTGAACAAATGAGACTTAAATTGGGCAATCATGTGCACGTACGTACACACAGACCCGTGCGCACAAACATGCAGAGACACACACATCCATATTTTTTGCCTCCACTGCCTATTTACCCTGCTTTATGGAGTCAGTTCTTCCTTCATGCCTGGACAAAATCCTATGCAGCTTCCTTAGGTTTTACGGTCAATCTCAGATAATAAAAAGCCTATTGGTCACATTTCAATAATTAAAATATCTCATCAAAATGATGGATTTCATTTAGAGTTAAAGCTTTTCTCTTCCTCCAGCTATAGCCTGCTCTAGGCTGGTAAGCAGGCAGAGGGAAGTGGGTGTGAGGGGTAGGCTGCGTTGGATAATTTATTATTTCTCCACCTGCTCTGCTTTTCCTTTTGCCCAATTAGAAGAGTCTTTTGTGCTTATTTTACTAATATTAAATATTTAATTAAGACTATTTTGTGACAAGAAGTGGTTTTGTTATTTCAGAGTGATCAGGAAAAAATGAGACTTGTTATAAATTTATTTCTGCTAGAGACAGGAAAATGAGCATCCCCTAAGCCAGGTGTGGTGGTGCACGCTTGTAATCCTAGCTACTTGGGAGGCTGAGGCAGGAGGATTGCTTGAGCCCATGAGTTTGAGGCTGCAGTAAGCTATGAATGTGCCACTACACTTCAGCATGGATAACAGTGAGACCCTATTTCTAAAAAATAAAAATTAAAAAAAAGAAGAAGAAGAAGGAATAAGTTCACAAAAGCTTTCTTGAAGAGGTAGTTGTAGAAAACAATACAATTATTTTTCTGATTGCACCTTATGAGTCTCAGTTGTTCAAAATAATAGTGGTTAAATTTTCAGAGGCCTCTCTTGGATCCTTTAGAATCTCTACATGGCACTGCTGAGTTAACCTAGATGTGAAACAGTGAGGATTTCCAAGGACAAAACTTCTGAGAAATAAGTATGGTCTTTGTGATTATTTTAAAAGATAATCAAACTTTTGTATTTTTTTTTTTTTTTTTTTTTTTTTTTTGGCAATGGTGCAGAAAAGCTACAGTTGGTAGGGGGAATGCTGCTTAACAGACTAAAATAAGACTGTTCCTTAGTTATGACTGAAGATCTAAGATAATAGATGCCAACTCCTCCTTTATTCTAAGTAAGTGAGATGCCAACCCACTCATGCCAAACATGCAAATTATTTGGGCGGTAACTGAGTTTTGAGCTTCTTGGTGTCTCATTCACCTTGATGATTTAAAAACAAACAAAAAAGTTTGAAATCGAAGAGATCTGGTCAAAAGAATTTAGAAGTTGGAGGAGTTGTCTGGAGAAAGAGTACATGCTGTGAATCCAACCCCTCTAATCTTCTAAGGGGTAGGGGTGGGAAGTGTATCCCCTTAATTTCTACCCTGAGAGTGGGGCCTCAATGAGACCACCCAGGGAACTTGATGCACTGGGGTCTCACTCATGCTTGACAAAAGGCTACAGACGGGAGGGTTCCAGAAGCAGCCTGTGGCATCAGAGGGAAAAGCTTGATGTGAGAAGTACCTGAGCTTCTCATATGGTTTGGCTCTGTGTCCCCACCCAAATCTCATCTTGTAGCTCCTATAATTCCCACGTGTTGTGGGAGGGACCCAGTGGGAGATAATTGAATCATGGTGGCAGGTCTTTCCTATGCTGTTCTCGTGATAGTGCATAAGTCTCATGAGATCTAATGGTTTTAAAAACTGGAGTTCCCCTGCACAAGTGCGTGCACTCTCTCTCTTTGCCTGCTGCCATCCGTGTAAGATGTGACTTGCTCTTCATTGCCTTCTGCCATGATTGTGAGGCCTCCCCAGCCTAGTGGAGCTATAAATCCATTAAACCTCTTTCTTTTGTAAATTGCCCAGTCTTGGCTATGTTTTTATCAGCAGCATGAAAACGGACCAACACAGCTTCCTTCACTGTGGGTCAGAGGAATATACTTTCTGGGTGCCTGTAAAGAACCCAGGAAAGAATTGTCAGTTGGGGATTATCTAAAATGAATCTTGCCAGAGGAACAGTCTGGTCAACCTGAAATATATAACCTGAGGAGAAGTCATAAGTGTTCTCCTCATTCCCTGTACCAGTCACCCAGGTTATGTATCTACTGAATTTTCTTCCCGTGAGTGCAGCACATATGGGAAGAGTTCATTCTAGAAGAATAGAAATTGGGATTTAAAAATAATTCATACTCAGGAAAACAGGGAATATGAATGACATTATGAAATGAGCTTCCTCTATACATTAGATATTTTCTATATTATCATTTGTCTCAAGCTAGATTTTATTATGTAAATTAAATGGAAATTTTAGTGATTATCCTACGAGTTTGTGCTGTGCTAATTTAGCTATCTCACATACCAAATTGCCAATCTCCAGTCTGTGATATACATATATACAAAGCCCAAAAGACTTTTAAACATATGGAAGTGCTTTTATGAAGTACCATCCTTATGTCAGGTTATGAACATTTCTGCACCAAAGTGATTTTTTCACATTGAGATGGTGTAGGATTAGGTTTGCCTACATGCAACAGACACTGCAAATCAACAGAGGCTGTTCATATAGGGTTGTATTATTTCATGTAAAGGGTCTGGAGGATAGCAGGACTGGTATGAAAGTTCTATGTATTGTCAGAGACCAATTCCTTCCAGTTTTCTGCTCTGTCATCCTTGGGTAGGACTCAAGATGGCTGCTGGAAACCAGTCATTATGTCCGCATTCCAGGCAGCAAGAAGGAAAAGAACAGAAAGACTTTTCCTGGAAGTTCTTTCCAGGAAACAACTATTTCCACTTATTCTCAATTGTCCAGAACTAGTCACCGATCGTATCTAAGAGTAAAATAATCTGAAAAATGTGGTCTGCAACACCAGGTACCCAGCTAAAGTTTGGGGATTCTATTGATGATGAAGAAGGAATGTCTAATATTGGGACATAACATTTGCCACTGATACAGGAGACGGAAGTTAAGAGTTGTCTTTGGAGTCGGATGGCTTCTCTTTAATTCTTGGTTCTACCACTTACAGGGTTGTAACTTAAGTCAAGAGTCTCAAACTTTTCATGTCTTTATTTCCTTATGTGTAAAGTGAGAATTGTAGAGTTCTCACAAGCATTTAATGTGAAGACATTTAGAATGGTTTCTGGCCATGTGCTGTTATTACCATTATCCCCATGATTTACTATAACCTACTATGCTATAGCTAGTATAGCCTCTGGTGTTTGTTTGCAAATCTAGTCGTAGAACCTAGTATGATGCCTGGCACTTAATAGATGTGGATAGATGGATGAATGAATGAGGCAGACTGCATGAGTCTTAAATTGTGGAGCTTCTACTTTTTGGCTGATTTGCCTGGGCATTACTTAATCCCTTCCAGCCTTAGTTTTCCCTTTTTTTAAACAGAAATAAATTATACCAAGTGTTCTTCATTTGCACCTCCAGGTCCGCTCTCCACTCTTCTCACCCTGCTTTGTGCCAAGGAGACTGACCTCTAGGGTTCGCTGCAATGAGCTCCTTGCCTTCTGGCTTTCCACTGGGATGGGCCCGTAGGAGGCACTGGCAGGTGACCAGAGGTGGGAGGAGAGGGAGCTTGGACACTTATTCCTGTGATTTCCTCCCTGTAGGACCATGGTTTGGTAGTGGCTGGGTTTCTGTTCTGAAAGATACAACTATCAGGTGACCCTCACTTTATAGCTGTAGGTTGTTCTGAGTTACAGTAACTGTTCCACCCCCAAGGTTCTCCACTATTGCTATCCTCAGGGTGCTTCAATAGTGTTGATTTGCTTAATGGTTCCCACACGTTTATAAAGAGATCCTTCATTAAGTTCTCCTCAGTTCCCAATTTGATTGTTTTTCCCTTCTGAGACCATGACTGATATTAATACATAAAACTCAGAGGGTTGCTTTGAGAACGTATTAAAATAATGCATTTAAAGTGCTTAGTACATTGTCTGGCAAAGAATAAGCACTCATTCTGCTCCACTAATGCTATGATTATCTGTTTCCTTTTACTCCTCTATTTTATGTTTGGCAATATCTTTGTTTCATATGATTTTCAAAGAGTTGGTTGATTTGCTGAAATATTTTACTGTTAAAAATCATCAGAGCATATCTAAGCTTAATTTTTAAACTTGATCTTAGCCAAAAGGCTGAGAAGCAATCTAAGCTTAATTTTTTGGTTTATCTTATCCCTTCAAACAAAGTGGTGGCTACTAATTTTTTCTCAAAAGATTTTTTTTTTGCTGTTAAAATAAATAAGACCCAATGTAGTGTCATCTACCATTGACTTTGGAGCCTGAACATCTAAGAAAAAGAGTAGTTGAGCTAAGGGTATATGGATCAAAGCTGGGAAATTTGGCTGGGAGGATAGTAATTCAGGAGGTTGAGGTCTTAGAGAGCAGTGCTCTGAGAAGCCAAGGATCTAGAGAGCCATGGAGTAGACCAGGGAACCAGCACCAGAGACTTAATCAAAATGATTTTGACTAGGCTGGACTCCCAGTTACAGCAAAGCCTTTTTACTAAAGCAAAATGGACCCAAAGCGTCAGACTATAGCCATGATACTCTTGCAGTTGAAGGCTCTGGTTTTCTAAAGAGTGGTCTCTCTTTAAAAACAAACAAACAAGCAAACAAACAAACAAACAAACAAGAAACAGAAAATCTAGTAGTAGTAATGTGTTCTGAGACTTCATGAATATCTTGGGGAATCTAGTCTTTCAGATAAAGTAATGGATTTTCTTGGTGATGAGTTCTGGTTCTTGGCTCTGAACCTCCAGCTTCATGATCTTCTAGAGTTTTGTATGGAGAAAACATTGAATCCCTGACATCCAATTTTGTTCCTAAGATCCCTGAGATGCTACCCTTGATGTTTCTGCAATTGGTTTGAGTACATCTTACAGTTGGCAGATTTTCCACATAGCAATAATTGCTTAGTAATTAATTGAATTATGCTCTATGATAGAGAATGAATAATAATGATGATGATGATGATGATATCTGAAGTCCTTGTAATTTACAAAGGGATTGCTACAAACATTTTCCTTCTTAGGGTTTTTAAAATATACCAACCCTGAGAAGGATAAAGAAGGAAATAGAAAGTAGGTAGAGTTAGTATATTTAATTGAATGCAGTTCTTTCTGTTTCGTAGAAATACCAATTTGCTTTTTATTTCCCAATAGCATACAGTAATTGCTATTTTTACATATTTATGATGAAACAGTTGACAGCTATGAGCTATCACTTATTTTTAATGTCAACTAGAGTCAACAATTAAAATCAGAATGTACTTCAATGAACACATGTTTTAGTAACTGACCATTTTTAGTGAGAATTCATTTTTCTTATATGTGGCTTCTATGTTTCCAGAGGTGGGTATCAGAAACACATGAAAAGTTGTCACAAGTGTGTTTAAACACAGAATGGGCTGAAATGAAGAGCAAGGCCTTATTGAATGAGGAAACAGTGAGCTCTGGGATTATCGAAAGGTATTCTTAATACTTTTCTTTACTTATAGAATATGGACATGCAGAAAGGACTTGTATAAGTAGCAAAAAAGTATAGTGACCCCAGTTCCACACTAAAGGAACACATCAAGCACATTTGTCTCAAGCTTCCATGCTTTCTGCTCATGCCGATCTCTCTCTGTCTGGGAGTTTCTTTTCCTCAATTTTTTACCAATCAGCTCTCTACTTATTCTGGGTCCAGCTAAAATGCTGTTTCCTCTTTATATGTGTGTTTTTTTTTTTTTTTTTCTGGACCAGGGTTCTGACTATCCAGGTTTGAACCCCAGCTCTACAATGTACTGTAAAAGTTTTTTGGTGTTTATAACCCAGCTTGTTCACCTGTAAAATGAGAATTACAAAAGCATCTACTTCGTAGGGTTGTTATGAAATTTAGATGAAATAAAGTATGAAGTGTGCATAGAAGTGTTGCCTGACATGCAGTAAGAATTAGGTAAGCTGTCATTAATCAGAATTAATTGCTTTTCTATTTTTGTCCTCTGAGTATTTTATGTCCTACATGACAGTTGGACTTGCATTCTAGTTATTTATATGGAGGCATTTCCTCAGGAATAGAGAGTTCTTTGAGGATAGAAGCTCTTTCTTCGTCATAGCTGTCATCCTGCATCCTGGCACAGTGCCTCCCCATGGAAGTGTATGACACATAGCCTTTGTCTTATACTGTAATTGTTGAAAAAGGCAGTCAAAATAATGACAAAAATGCTAAAATTTCCATTGACTTGTTGAGACATTTTGTTTTATAAAGTTCATGAAAGTTGCAAACATGAAAACTCTTTAAAAAGTAATCACCATAAAAATCCAACCCTAAATTAGTTTTTGTTTTTTTTTTTTTGACATGGACCCTTGCTCTGCCGCCCAGGCTGGAGTGCAGTGGCATGATCTCGGCTCACTGCAACCTCCTGCCTCCCGGGTTCGAGCAATTCTCCTGCCTCAGCCTCCTGAGTAGCTAGGACTACAGGCGCATGCCGCCACGTCCGGCTAATTTTTTTTTAAATTTTTAGTAGAGACGGGGCTTCACCATATTGCCCAGGCTGGTCTTGAACTCCTGAGCTCAGGAAATCTGCCTGTCTCAGCCTCCCAAAGTGCTGGGATTACAGGCATGAGCCACTGCGCCCAGCCCCTAAATTAGTTTTACATGGGTTTGAAAGTTTACACATTACACTCTAATAAGTTTTCTAAAAAATGTTATCTTGTTTTAGGGTCACCGGATTGCCTGCCACAGGTTTTGGAGCTGTCTTTCCTAGACATCCACCAGATCGGAACAAAATGTTAGTAGTCCCTAAACTGCTACAATTGTACACAATGTTTCCTGATTCAGAAGGTTTGTTTGCAGAGGTGAAGGTATGAGAGGGTGAGCCAAGGTCAACAAAATGCCCTTTACATGACATCTTCAATTTGCCTTTAACCAAATATTTTCTCCATTCACATGCATAGCATTAATAACAATAATAATACAACAGTAAATCCTCACTATTTGCAGATTCTGTATTTGTAAATCTTTTTTCTCTGTAAAATTTACCTATTTGCATCTCCCAAGTCAATACTCGTGGTTCTGTCATGGTCATTTGTGGACATATGCAGAGTGGTAAAAAAGGGAAGGCACCAGATATGTACCATCCCAGCTGAGGTCGAACAGGGTGATGCCCTGCCTTCTTGTTTCAGCTCTCATTCTATAAACGTGTTCTTTCCACAGTCTATTCAGTGTCACATTTTTCAAACTCTTGTGCTTTTTGTTGGTGATCTCGTTTAAGACATCCCTCAAGCGTGGTGCTGAAGTGCTGCCATGTTCCTTAGAGCAAGAAGGCTGTGATGTGCCTTTCAGAGAAAACACATGTGTTAGACAAGCTTGATTCAGGCATGAGTTGTTGGTCATAAGTTCAAAGGTGATAAATCAAAAAATAAGATGTCTTTAAGCAGAAACAGACATTAAACAAAGTTTTATATTGATCGAGTGGTGAAAATGTGACCAGAGGCTTGCAGGAACCTAACCCTACATTTCCCCTAAGATCAGTGGTTCAATATTTGCTAATTCAGTGTTTCAGCAACTTCGTAGAACATTACTATGAACAAAGAGAACTGACTTTACAGCAAGAGACTATTTTTACTGATATAAGAGATAAGTCTGTTTTGGCAGGGAAGCATGAATTCTTACTAAAAAAGAAAAAAATCTTATCCACTCATCTTTCTAAATATAAACTTTCATTATGTACAGTAAGTGATGTGGAAATACATTTATAAGTATGACAAAATTCTAAGGATTGCATTGTGCATTATGGGGTTGTTATGAAGATTAAGCAAGTTAATAGACATCAAACAATTAGAGCAGTAATTGATGCATGCATACTAAATTCTTTGCTGGACATGGTGAACCTTTCAGTTTATAAACTCATATCAGTTCAGAGAAATTTTCTTGATTTATTTTATTCTTGACCTACTGTGTTTTCTCTGTTCTCCCTTTTGGAAATCCTTTATTTGAATGTTGGATTTCTTTTCCCGATCCTAAAACTTTCCTGTCTTTTTTCAGCCTTTCTTTTTGGTCTTTACGATCTACTTTCCTCTGTTTCTTCAACTCTACCCTTGAAATATCTTTTTGTTTTCTGAATCCTTTTGTTTTTGTAGGATTTTTTTTTTTTTTTTTTTTTTTGGTTTCATGACTTCAGTATCTTCCCTTTTCTATCTGAAGATGTTAATGAAAGTTTTAATGATAGCTTAAAATTTTTTTTTTCTTCCCCATGCATACTCTCTGTTTTCTCCAAGATGTCTTTTTTTCTGTTTTTTATTTGTTGGTATGGTATCCATCTTCCACGCTAGAGGCATTTTCCTTAGGCACCTGCTAATCAGTCCTCTGCTCATGATTAAGAGATGGGGCTCTGAGCCTGTGAGTGAGGCTCACTGCCTTGGAGATTCCCTGGAGGAATCTAGGTGGGTCATTATTTCAAAGAAACCCTAGTACCAGTAAAGTCATGCATGTGTAATGTCAGGATATGTTCCAAGAAATGTGTTGTTAGGTGATTTCATCGTTGTGTGAACATCATAGAGTGTACTTACACAAACCAAATGGTCTAGCCTACTACACACTGAGGCTAGATGGTAAAATCCATTGCTCCTAGACCATCAACCTGTACAGCATGTTACTGTACTGAACAGTATAGGCAATTATAACACAGTGTTAAGTATTTATGTATCTAAACATATCTAAACATAAAAAAAGGTGCAGTAAAAATACAGAATGAAAGATAAAAAATGGTACACCTGTATAGGGCACATGCCATGCATGTACCCTGCAAGACTGGAAGTTGCTCTGGGTGAGTCCATGAGTGAGCAGTGAGTCTATGAATGTGAAGGACCAGGACATTACTAAATACTACTGTAGACTTTATAAACACTATACTTAGGCTACACTAAATGTATAAAACAATTTTGTTTGTCTATTTTGCATTGTTGTAATGGAATACCTGAGACTGGGTAGTTTATAAAGAAAAGAGGTTTATTTGGCTCACAGTTCCACAGGCTGTATAAGCATGGCACCATCATCTGCCTGGCTTCTGGTGAGGCCTCAGGAAGCTTTTACTCATGGCAGAAGGTGAAGGGGAGGCAGGAATGTCACATGGCAACAGAGGGAGCAAGAGAGAGGGGAGGAGATGTCAGGGTCTTTTTAACTACCAGATCTCATGTGAACTCTCCTTACTGCAAGGAGGGCACCAACCCACTCATGAGGTATCTACCCTCATGACCCAGACACCTCTCATCCGACCCCCACCTCCAACACTGGGGATCACATTTCAGTATGAGATTTGGATAGGTCAAACGTCAAAAATACATCAACAATATTTGCCTTTCTTCAAAAAGACATTTACTTTAGCTTATTGCACCTTTTTTACTTTATAGCTTTTTTTTTTTTTAACTTTTGGACTCTTTTAGCAACACTTAGCTTAAAACGCAAACACATTGTATAGCTGTATAAAATATTTTCTTTCTTTATATCCCTATTCTGTAAGCTTTTTATTATTAAACAAATTTTTTTTAACTTTTACAACTTTTTTCTTAAAAATGAAGACACAAACACACACCTTAGCCTAGGCTTACACAGGGTCCAGATCGTCAATATCACTGTGTCCACCTCCACATCTTGAGCTACTGATAAGCCTTCAGGGACAATACCATGCATAGAATTGTCATCTCTTGTGATAACAATGCCTTCTTCTGGAATACCTCCTGAAGGACCTGCCTGAGGCTGTTTTACAGTTCACATTTTTTTTAATAAATAGAAGAAATATACTCTAAAATAGTGATAAAAACCATAGTATAGTAAGTGCATAAACCAGTAATAGTTGTTTATTATTGTTATCAAGTATCATTATATACTGTACATAATTGTATGTGCTCCACTTTTATATAGCTAACAGCATGTACGCTTGTTTACACTAGCATCTCCACAAATATGAGAGTAATGCATTGTGCTAGGATATTACAAAGGCAACAATGTCAATAGAAATTTTTCAGTTCCATTATTATCTTATGGAGTCTTCATAGTACCTACTGTCCAGCCTGTTGTTGACTGAAATAGCATTATTTGGCATGACTCTATTTTAGTCTCTCCTTTTGGGCTGGTCATATTCCCAGATAAGCCTCTTCAGTCTCCCTTCTGAAGGGTGAAGAGTGGGCTGGTGCCTGTGTTCTTAGAGTGAGCAAGACAATTGGACAGGGACATCAATATGAATACTGCATAATGTATGGTCACTGAATTGAATTGTGTTTTTGATTAAGGACTTTCTTACCCTACAGATGAATAAATTTCTAGCTTTCTGCTAAGGAAGGGGAGGGGCAGTTACCTGGCAGTGGGGGAAGAGCTTGGGAGCATCACCTGCTTTTCAGATAGCTCTCCCCACAGGCCTTTGCTGACTTAGGATTCATTCAGCTTTCTTCTAAGTCAGGAACCACTTGTCCATCTTCTCTTGAGTTTCCAAAATTTGTTTCTCTTGTCCTTTCTCCTATTCTCCATATTATGGGTTTAAAAAAAAAACACTTTCTTAAGTCTCTTTACTGTGGTTTTAGTGGAGCTTTTTGAGGAAGCAAGATTCGATGCTCATCTTAACCCTGATGTTATCAAGTCTCACCTGATTTGCCACCTCCTCCAGAGGACCTTCCCATACCTAATGCCACCCCACCCCCAATAACTTGGTTAGGTCCCTCACTGTGGGTGCCCAGAGCACTGTATGCTTCTTTTATGCAAACACTGTTAATATTTGTTGCAATTGTTTGCATTCTTCTTGTTCTTGCTCAATTCAATGCTCTGAAGGGAAAGACTATCACAACTCTGTCCCCAGTGCCTAAAGAGAGCCTAACCTGCAGCAAATACACCACAATTATCTCCTGAGTTAATAGATTAATTATTTCCGACGGTGAACAGCAAATTATAATAGAAGGGGGTTTGGCTAATTCCTATTTTATTTGATTTAGGGGTTCAAGGCCTTTAGAGCCAAAAGTTGTTCTCAATTCTTTTTGGTAAATGCATTTGAAGACATAGTTTCTTTTAGAAAATCAGCCCTTATTAGTTTGAATTGCTAGAATTACTCATTTGTTTTATGTGATTCATGAGTATTAACAAGGAGATAAATACATGAACACCTTCAAACAGCCCCTACTAATTCCATATGTAATTCTTTCTTTCAGTTAATATACACTAATTATAGAATGTTTCATACAGTAGAATGCTGTGGTGTTTTAGAATCTGCTCTCTTGAATATTAAATAATCTTTTGCTTCTTGCCAACTCTACAGCTCTGCAAGTTAAATGTCAACTTTAAAAGGCAATGAATAAGAATGAGTTTGCTCAATGGACCAAAATACGCTTCAACTTATAAAAGAAAGACTGTAATCATAAGGTAAATTTAAGGTTTAGGTTACCTCTTAAGGGAGAAAAATTAGAATAAGGTATAGCTTTGTTATTAAGGAGACATTAGGTTGATGGACTTATCTTAATTTTTAGATAATGTCCATTATGCTGAAATGGCATTTGACTGACTCTCTTTCTCATAACTCAACCTATGTCCCACCTACTTTATTTTGGACCAGTGTGAAGAAGACGTAACACCTTTCCCCCATCAGTGGGTAGCAAACATCTCAATGACACTAATTGAAAATCAGAACAGCTAGAATGTTTGACACCACCAGAACTTGTCACTCCTGACCTTAACTAAAGAAAAGGGCTCGGTGAATAATTTCTTCCACGTGCATCACAGATGGAGGAGATGGATGAAAAATAAATTTCAATATAGGGAACAGTTAGGATGACACTAAAGTGATTATCAGAGACTTAAACTTTAAAAATGAAATTTATAGACTTTGAGTCTGGATAGAGCTTATCTAGAACTAAAGCTATTGGTTTCCTTGAGAGCTGGTCTCAGTCCCATCAGTGAGTCTCCAAGGAACTGACAGTGGCCTGTGATGGGCAGAGTGAGAGTCAAGGAGGTTCAAAGACCTCTCAGACATCAACAATGCCTGTTTGGTCTCAAACTATTAATAATACAAATGCATGTGTAGGGAGTCTCTAACATGGATAACTTACGCGACATGGATAGAGACAGCAGAGGAATAGAAACGTAACAAGAGGCACGTTTCCTTTATGGCATATAGGAAAAGTGGATGGGAACGTGAATATAGTAAGCAAGTCAATTTAAGAGTTTTTATTTGCCTTCCTACCTGATTCTTGGGCATTCTCAAGTAACTTTTACTTAATTTGAAAGTACACTTTACATCAGGTATAACTGATGAGTTGATGGATGCAGCACGCCAACATGGCACAAGTATACATATGTAACAAACCTGCACGTTATGCACATGTACCCTAGAACTTAAAGTATAATAATAAAAAAAAAAAAAAGAAAAGAAAAAAAAAAAAAAGAAAGTACACTTTACGAGGCATGGAAAACAAATTCACTAATTATCAAAAGGCCCCGTATATCTGATTATTTAATATAAAATCATTTTATGATTTGTTCACAGAACCAGATGATTGTAGCTAATTCATTCTAGGAAGTAAGGTTTTCCATGTACAAATATCTGGGCTGTGTCTACAACTATTAAACAAGCAATCAGACCCCAAACTAGCAAAACAAACAACAACCAGAACTGTATCAAGCAGATCCAATTTTGAAAGGGAGATGTAGTAATAGATATAATTTTGTGTTACGAACTTATTTCTCAGAAGTCCTCATTTAAATATACACATAGAGTTCCTTCTCTATTCCCACTGTTTCACTTCACTTCACTTTTTTTTTTCTCTTTAAAAAAAAGGAAAAAAAATATATACACATATAAACATGTGTGGTCCCAGGATAATGGTCCACAGAAGAAGTCAGTTTTTTTTTTTTTTTGATAGGGAAAAATCAGTTCAGGTAGCGTATTTGCTGTGTGAGAAGTAGGTCCGTGGGGTCCTGAGTTTGAGGGCTCCTCAGGAGTACTGAGTTCCTACTGGAGGCTGGAGAAGCACCCAAGGTAGAACTCATACAAAGTCAGCCCTAACTACTGTACCTTGTTGTTTTCACCAAATTTGATTGCCTCCTGGTGGTAGTAATTAGTGCATATTGTTGAAATTTCATAATAAATGATTCCACAATTCATCCAAACATTTATGTAATCCACATAATGGGAAAAGAAAGAAATTAATAGTGTTTGGGATCACTGAGTAGCTTTTGGAAATTGCGTGTGGTCGTGGCCGGGTGGGGAGGGTGTTTGCTTTTTACAGAAAGAACATGGTATAGAAAAATAGGATAGAAAACCTGGGTTCTACTTCTGGGCCTGCAATAAACCTGCTACATGGCCGTGTGCTGCCTAATAGCCCTCTCTGGACTCCAGTTGTTTCCATTTGCAAAATGAGGGGATTGAACCAAACGATCTGTAAAGTCCTTTCCCACTCTAAAATTTTATGGCTCTAGGAGAAAGGCATCTATAGTTTCTATAGTTGCATAAATGGGCAAGTTAAATGAGGCCTAAAAGTAGTTCAGGCAGTTAAGTGTTCATTGTTGGGATAGAGCACTTATCCATATGTGTGTGGAGTGGTCACTTCACAGTAGCAGTAGCAAGCCTGGGCCATCGTTTAAATTCTTCCCTTTTATTCCTCGCTCTGAGACATTAGCATCTATAAAATCTTTGGCACTCTTCAGAGGAAAGGGACTACATATAAATAGTAAGAAGGATTTTTTCTTTTCTCAAAGTATAGTACAGGAAATTTATTTTTTTTTCTACTTATGCATTTGTGCTGTGGCTTGTCTCCTGGTAAAATATTACCGAGTTGTTGAACATTTTGCCAGATGAAAAAAGTTTAAAAAGTTACCCTATGGTGATGATGATATGGTATGATTTGTGTCCCCACCCAAATCTCATCTTGAATTATAATCCCCATAATCCCCACATGTCAAGGCAGAGACTGGGTGGAGACAACTGGATCATGCGGGCAGTTTCCTCCATGCTGTTCTCTTGATAGTGAGTGAGTTCTCACCAGATCCGATGGTTTCATAAGGGCCTTTTCCCCCTTCGCTGACTCTTCTCTCTTCTGCTGCCCTGTAAAGAGGTGCCTTCCACCATCATTGTAAGTTTCCTGAGGCCTCCCCAGCCATGTTGAACTGTAGTCAATTAAACCTCTTTTCTTTATAAATTACCCAGTCTTGGACAGTTCTTTATAGCACTGAGAGAATGAACTAATACAGATGAGGAGGAGGGTAACAACAAAAATAAGCGAAGAGGAGAGTTGGGTGATGAAAGGCCACGAGGGTGAGATAGGCTTGAATTCAGTTATTGATTCTCCAACTTATTCATTGTAGGACCTTTCATTTTTGTCTGGCCAGCTTTCTTCTTTTGGACAACATCTTCTCACCTATTCAGTGTAATTTGACTAGGCCATATTATGGATGGCTGACTCTGTTCCCCACTTCTACCTCCCCACAAGCCTAAGTATTGGGCACAAGATCCAGACCAGGCTGTTCAGAGGATAGTTATTAGAGTTCTAGAGAAGATGCCCTCTTCTTCTTCAGTTGCAAGTTACAGAGGACATCCCGCTTCTGTGGAAGTATCTGTGTAAAAATAAAGTTAAACAGAGGTATGGGAAAAGACAGTTCTGATTATATTCTTCTTATATGAGCTGATATTTTCCTTTAATTTTAACCTATTAAGTTTGAGTTGGGTTTCTATAACTTATACTAATACTGATAAAAGCAAACAGTTACATGATGCTTATTATGTACCAGGCACTATTCTAAGTGGTTTATGTATGTTAACTCAGTGATCCCTACAAAAACTCCATGAATTGGTTTCATCATTATCTGCATTCTGTGATGGGAAATACAGAAGCACAGAGAAGTAAATAACATGTCCAAACTCTCACAGCTGGCCAGGGATAATGGCCAGTATTTGAGCTGAGATAGTTTAATGGCAAAGCTCACAGCCTCTTCTGTGCTGCTTCTCTGATTAACAGGCCAACTAAGAGACCTCTGGCACACACTTAAGTTTCCTGAACATCACTTACCTCTGTAAACGTGGAGAGAATAATTGCTATATTTAGGCAGGCCAGGCCTTGAGCACTGGATTAGTCAGTATGCTCCGAGAAACAAAGCCAATATGATATATATGAGGAGATTTATTATGTGCTTACATGGTTATGGAAGCCAAGAAGTCCTACCATCTGTCTTCTGTAAGCTGCAGGGCTGAGAAAGCCAGTGGCACAATTCACTTAGAGTCTGAAGGCTGGAGAGCCAGGGGAGATGATGGTGTAACTCCTGGTTCAACTCTGAAAGCCTGAGAACTAGTGGGACTGATGATGTAAATCCCAGAGTTCAAATGCCAGATAACTAGGAGCTCAGATGTCCAAGGTCAAGAGAAAATGGATATTCTAGCTCAAGAAGAGAGAAAATGAACCCTTCCTCTTTTTGTTCTGTTTAGGCTCTACATGAATTGGAATGACGTCTACCTACATTGGTGAGGGCAGATCTTCTTTACTCAGTCACTGATTCAAAAGCTACTCTATTTTCTATTAGCAAAATAGATGGACAGAAACAGACAGAAATAATGTCTTACCCACTATCTGGGCATTCTTTGGCCCAGTCATGTTGACACATAAAATTAGCCATGACAAGCACTAAGCTTATAAAGGAAATACTGGTGAAAAGTTATTTATCCATTTTGAAATTTCTCAAATCAAATGTTCCATTTCTTAAACTACCTGGGCTCCTGGTTCCTTAGACATGCCTAGGTCCTGGCTTGACATTTTTGCCCTGTGAGGCAGCAATGCTATCTGAGTGCATATCACCAACCTGAATTTCCTGGAATGGATGGCTTGGCTGGTACTGAGTGGTGATGGCTTACTAGTTGGCAAGTTTGCTGAATTAATTTCAGAGTCAACCTAAATGCAATTTTTCTTTGCGTCATCCTTGCATATAGGATATCTCTCCTTAGCTGATAAATGTTGAAGTCAAATGACCGAGGAGGTGGGATATTGGTGTTAGTATTTGGGGTTGTGACTCAGGTCCTGATGAGTTTGGTTTGGAATTTGGATTGTGTGCCTTGGCAAAGGATATTTTAACAGCAGGTAACAATAAACGATTCTATCACTATCCTTGCATTGTAATTTAAATAATTTGATAAGAAAATGTATGTGAAAGCACATGATATAGTACCCATTAGATCTGAAGTTTTGGCATCCCGATGGGCTGATGGCTGACTCAGACCATCCTTTGTTTCCTGTAGGTCTTTATTGAGTCTAACTTTATTACAGTAGCCATTCAAGTTATATCTGCCAAGTGGAAAGTCAGGTTTCTTTGTAGTTTTGAGTGTGCTCAGTGAGGCTCTAAAACTAGCATTATGAAGATAGGCTTATATGATTTATCTTGTGGTCACTAGTTTGCAGAGATGGCCACAGCACTTTGTTCCCTCTCTGAACATGCGTGCTGCTGCTCCCAGGAAGAGGCTGAGGTTATTTGCCTGCCCTCTGCACCCGGGCTGGCCTGGTGACTGGTTTTGATTAATAGAATGTGGCAGAAATGATATCCTGGATTTCTGAGTACGGACATTAAGAAAAATAGTAGTTTCTACTTTCTGATTCTCAGATCCTAGCTGAAATGCTGTGAGAAGCCCAAGACACATGGAGAAGCCACATGGAGGAGAATCAAGGCTTGTGTTTGACAGCTCCAGTGAAGCTCCCAGACAATAGACAAAACAAACTGGAGCCATGTGAAGGAACTGTCTTGGATCATCCAGCCCAATCAAACCTCTGGACAACTGTAGCTCTAACTAACATCACATGGAACAGATAAACCACCCGGCTGAGCTAATCATTCCACAGAATAATCAGAGATAATAAAATAGTTGTTATTTTAAGTTACTTTTAAGTCATAACAATAGGTAATTGAAACAACCTTCATATCTCTTAATACCATCTTATATGGTCATTTCTTCTGATATTAAGCCTATAGGTATAGTTTTTGCCATTTTTAATCTATCAGAGATGTAAGAAGTTCAAATTGTGGGGACTGATGAGCTAATAAAACAATGTGCACAATAATCAACTCAAAATGGACTAAAGATTTTAGTGTAAGACCTGAAACCATAAATCTCCTAGAATAAAACAGAGGGAGAAACCTTCTTGACATTGGTCTTGGAAATGAAATGATTTTTTGGACAGACATCAAAGGTACAGGCAGCAAAAGCAAAGCAAACAAACAAAAACAAAAATGAGACTACATCAAACAAACAAAAGAAAAGCTTCTTCACTGCAAAAGAAACAAAAATGAGGCTGGGCGTGGCGTCCTCAGCACTTTGGGAGGCCAAAGGCAGTGGATCACTTGAGGCCAAGAGTTTGAGATCAGCCTGGCCAACACGGTGAAACCCCATCTCCACTAAAAATACAAAAATTAGCTGGGCATGGTGGCATGTGCCTGTAATCCCAGCTACTCGGGAGGCTAAGGCAGGAGAATAACTTGAACCTGGGAGGCAGAGGTTGGAGTGAGCCGAGATCATGCCATTGCACTCCAGCCTTAGCGACAGAGTGAGTGAGACTCCGTCAAAAAAAAGAAAAAAAGAAAAAGAAACAAAAAATGAAAAGCCAACCTATGGATGAGGAGAAAATATTTGTAAGCATATATCTGAAAAGAGCTTCATATCCAAAATTTACAAGGAACTCATACAACTTATTAGTAAAAAAAAAAAAAAAAAAAAAAAAAAAAAAAAAGCCTGATAAAATGAGCAAAGGACTTAAATAGGCATTTTTTCCAAAGAAGACACACAAATGGCCAATAGGTATTTTACAAGGTGTTCAACATCACTAATTACCAGGCAAATATAAATCATAACCACAATGAGATATCACCTCATGCCTGTTGGGATGACTATTATCAAAAAGACAAAAGATAAGTGTGGGCAAGCATGAGGAGAAATTGGAAACCTTGAACACTGTTGGTGGGTGTGTAAAACGGTACAGCCATTATGGAAGAAAGTATAGAAGTTCCTTAAAAATAAAAAGTAGAACTACAATATGATTTATCAGTCATGCTTCCGGGTACACATCCAGAGGAAATGAAACCAGTATCTTGTAAAGATATCTGTACCCCCATCTTCATTACAGCATTATTCATAATTGCCAAGATACAGACTCAACCTAAGTATCTTGATGGATATTATTTCACCTTAAAAAAAGAAGGAAACCCTGCAATTTGTGACAACATGGATGAACCTAGAGGATATGATGCTAAGTGAATACAGACCCAGAAAGAAAAATACTGCATAATCTCACTTTTACATGGAATCTAAAATGTTGAATTTATAGAAGCTGAGAGTAGAATGGTGGTTGCCAGGACCTGAGGGGTGGGAGAAATAGAGAGATGTTGGTCCAAGGGTGCAAAGCTTCAGTCATGCAAGATGAATAAGTGCTAGAGATCTAATGTACAGCATGAGGATTATAGTTGACAATCATGTGTCATATACTTGAAATTTGCTAAGAAAGTAGATCTGAAGTGTTCTCATTGCAAAGAAAGGTAACTATGTGAGGAGATGGATATGTTAATTAACTTGACTGTAGTAAAAACAGTTTAATATGTAAATATGTATCAAAACATTATATCATGCACTTTATACATGTACAGTCTTGATTTAAAATAATTTAAAAAGCCCAAAGTGAGTGGCAAAAATTTTTTAAACATCAGGGCTGTGGAATTTATATTTAAACCTGACATTTCCTTTAATCCCATGTGTATTAATAAAGAGCCAGTATAACTAGTATTACTCTTCATAATATTTAAAGTTTATGTAGTTGTCATAGAAAATCATTAGTTATAATTACTTAAAATGAAGACTTCGGTGGATGTCTGTGAATAGTAGTGTACTATGCATCTTTGAGCTACAGAGGTGGTTTCACAGGAATGAGAGTTTTCCAGAATTTCAGAAATCTTTGCTGCTATCTGTATTTAATTTGATTCTGTATTTGACAGTTACAGAGTTAAATTATTACCCAAACATTTAAATCTTATATTGTTCTTTCAAATGGCATTTAAAAAGTATTAGGCCTGAGGAAATTACATTTGTCCCACATATCTGAGTTAATTCTTTCAATATAACCATTTAATGAGTGCATACTATTTACTAAGAAGAGTTAGGCGCTGGGAATATAGAAAAAGACATCAGCTCATTTGTCCAATGTATGAGACGGAAAAACAACCAATTAATACTTATGTATCAGCCAAGGAATATGCTTGGCTGAAAGTAACAGGAAACCTAACTAATAGCAGCTTGAATAATTAAGACATTTATTTGGTCACCTGGCATGAAATATAAAGGCAAGGAGTCCAAAACTGGTATGGCACTTAAACAATGTCATCAAGAATTTGGATCTTTTTGTCTTTCTTCTTTATAAGTCTTATTAAGTAGCTTTTGTCCTTGCAATCTCAAGATGGTTGCTATGCCTCCAATCCCCATTCTGTTCCAGAAAGAAAGAAGTGAAAAAATAAAGAGGTAAAGGGAAACCCTCCCCAGGATCTTCATCCTACATCTATTTCACGAACTGTGGCTTGGCCACCCATGTCTACATGATTGTTTTCAGCTTCTAAGTAGAGAAAGACAAGGGAGAAGGGAATTTGGAATAAGTGTTGATTGGGCCAGACTACTTGCCACAACACACTGGGGGTGAACATGATGCAAGGGAGCACTGCATCAGATTTGGGAGGTCAGGAAAGGCTTCTAGGTAGAAGCAACACCTGAGCTGAGTCACAAAGTCTGAGTTGGAGTCAGCCAGATCAACAGGAGAGAAGGGCACCCTAGGCAGAGGATGAAGGATGTACAAAAAAGGCAGGGAGGCTGGGTGTGGTGGCTCACACTTGTAATCCCAGCACTTTGGGAGGCTGAGGCAGCAGGATCACCTGAGGCCAGGAGTTCAAGACCAGCCTGGCCAACATGGTGAAACCCCGTCTCTACTAAAAATACAAAAGTTAGCCAGCAAGGTGGCATGCACCTGTAATCCCAGCTACTCAGGAGGCTGAGGCATGAGAATCGCTTGAACCAGGGAGGTAGAGGTTGCAGTGAGCTGAGATTGCCAACACTGCATTCCAGCCTGGGAGACAGAGTGAGACTCCGTCTCAAATAAAAATAAAATAATAATAATAATAAAAAGCAGGGAGGAGCAGGACCTACGGGAGGCATGCTTGGCTCATAGAGCAAGAATTTGCAGTGATGACAGGTAAAGTTGGAGAGAAATGCTGGGGCTAAGAAAGCAGGACCTGAAAGCCATGCTGAGCTCGGACTTTATCATGTAGGTGGTATTAAAGGTTTTTGAGCATAGAGTGGGAATAATCAGATTTGTATTTAGAAAACAGAGAACAGATTGGTAGGCAACTGAGATTGCAGTCTCGAACGTACCAAGGCAAGACGTAAAAAAAGCCTGACCTTAAGCAATGGTGGTGTGGAGGCGGAGAAGGGTGCAGATTTTAGATCTATCTAAAAAAAAAAAGAAAAAAGAAAAAAGAGGCATTGACATCTACTTGAGAATTGATTAATTATGGGGGTAAAGCAGACTTGAGATTGATTCCTAGGCTTCTGGCTTAGGCAACTGGAGGGTGGTGGGGCCATTCACTGAGGCAGTGAAGTCAGGAGGAAGAGCAAGTATCAGATAGCATGTGGATATTTGAGATTGGGGCACAAGAGAGATTACTGATCCAGTCCCAACTGCTAATATAGGTATCCTAGCTGATTCCTTTGCCTCATCTTTTCCTTTCAATCTGTTCTCCAACCTGCAGCTTGAATAATCCGTTTAAAACGTAACCCTCCCACTGTTTAATATCATTACAGTATAGTTTTCTCTTCTACCTTAATGAGCATTTACTATGTGTATGGCACTGAGATAAGGGCTTTACATGCCATATCTAGGGATCTTAGCAAATGCTGGGCTTGGATCAGGATTAAAATCAGATTCAAATTGTCCTCCATTTCATCTTTCCTCTCCACCTCTTACCCACTAGCTTCTTAGAGGTTGATCTCTAAAAAGTAGGCCTGGGGCTTGGGCACATGGCTCATACCTGTGGTCCCAGCATGTTGAGAGGTTGAGGTGGGAGGATCAGTTGAGCCTAGAAGTTCAAGTCTGCAGTGAGTTTGAATCACCTGTTCTGTGAAAGAACTGTATATACAAAGCGACCCCCAAATGCTGAAGGAATAAGAAAGAGGCAGACAAATCCAGGTCATAGGTTTCGGGTAGTTTAAGGGAACTTAAAAGCAGGGAGACTTACAGAAGAATGGTCTTGGGAGGCCACAATACAGGTAGATCTCCACATCGCAAATCCCCAGACCCAGGGCTTAAATCTTAGGGAAAGTATCATTGCTCTGGAAGGAATGTGTAGGTGGCTATGGATGCCAAAGCCTATGATTTCCAGAACAACAAGGGTCGTTTTGGAGGACACTTACAATGAGCAGGTCTTCCTACAGAAAGAGTAATACATCAGTCAGACATTTGGGAGGCATTCTTGAACTTGGGGTTAGTTAGAAGTTACATGGTGGATTGGCATTTAAAATAAAGTCACTCTTCTCTCCTTGTGGCCACTGCACTCCAGCTAGGGTGATGGAGTGAGACCTTGTCTCAAAAATAAAGAAATAAAATTTTAAAAATAGGCCTGGAATTCAGCAGCTGTGGATTTGTTCTGTGGCTAATTCAGCAGGTAGAAGTAGGAGGAAATGACAGGGATGTCTGTATCAGCTCAATATAAGTTTTTTTTTTTTTTTTTGAATGATGGTTGCTGTTAAGAATGAGACAGAGATTTCCAGAGTGGTTGTAAGTTGCAGTCTCATCTGCACAATGCACCCCTCACCTTAACACAGGGTCAGGTAGACTCCATGACCGGCTGTGGCTACGTTTGTCTTAAGTAATGAATACTGCTTCTACTGCTGCCAGTGATAAGATTAACTCCAAATTAATTCCCTGCTTCTTTAAGTCACATACTCACATTCAGACTCCTAGATGGGACCTGTCTGATTTGGTGAATACATGTCACATGCCCTTGTTCTGGCTGCCAGGAAGCTGGGTGATAAAATATCTGCCACCCATCTAGACAAAACAGTAAAGAAACAGAAACAGTTGATCTTTAAGGTTCCTTTGAGCTTAAGAAGCTGTGATTCTGTGGGCTTGGGTACATCATCTTGTCATCGAGTCGCACATGTTACCACTGGTGTTAGGGCAGCTGTCGATGTTTTAACTCATACCATGAATTTTATGATAACTCCAATATCAGACACCGTTTCCTTTCTTATCTTACAAAACATCTTCCGTTATACTCTACCTTACAAAGTATATCATGACTACAACCGTTAAAGACAAAAGAGGGCAAGCGTAGCAAATTGTGTGTGGTGCAGGGTGAAAGCCGGCCACCTAACTTCCTGGCATCCTTACAGTGTGGCATATCCTAGTGAATTTACTGGTTTCTGGTCTTCAGTTTTACATTTCCGGAAAGCCTGTTTTTATCAGTACTTCAGAATTTATCTGACACATGGAGATCAACTCATGCTCATTAAATTCACGAGAAACATCAGAATTCTAATTAGTTAATTTATGAGAAATAGAAATTTCAAGCACACCAGAAGGTCATGTCAGCCTAATAAAAGGCATTCTCTCTCTGTGAAAAACCATACGGGGAAGCCAAACAATAATCAGAATGTTGTTCACTCTTTAAAATCAGAGCAAGGGGAGTTGGTTACATGATTACAATGATTAATGGCCTTAGACTTCGGTGGCCTGATTGTAATAGGATTCTTTTGGTGGTAAGGAACAAAAACACAATTAAAATTTTCTTGGGCAAGAAGGACAGTTTATTAAAAGAATACTGGAGTGCCTCATGGAACTTTGGGAAAGTCCTTTGAAGAACCTGGCTTCAGAGATTACTGGAATCGGGACTAGAAAAAACTTGGGATTCTCTTCCTGTTGGCTTTATTCCCTCCCTCTGAGGATCAACTTCTTCCACTGGCTGGAGGATGTTACATCCCTCAGTTACTGTCATGGGAGAGTGAGTGGCCCTTTTCCATTGGTTACTATTAAGAAAAGGAAATCCCAAAGAGGGCCCTGACCTAACAGCCACGAGTAGGGACGGGAACGGTAAAGCAGAGCCACCTGGCACACACTTGTTTCTGCTGGTTCCAGATAATGACTTAAAGTCACTGTTGGCTGTCAGTAAGTCCGGTTTGGTGGATTGACATTGATGTAGTCCAGCTCTGCTTCCAGAACCAGGGGGATCTGTTTGTGAACCAGGATACCTCTTCCCCAAGACAATGCCTAGAAATAATGCCTCCCTTGTCTTTCTGACCTCTTGCTTCCTGGAGTTTCTCTGAAAGGCATTTCTCTTTTAATGGACCTGTTCTTTCTGCTACAGCTAATATCTAGAGGAAGATCCATGTTGATTTCCCATATTTTTATTCTCAAAAGACCTCCTTATTTCAAATTTGGGGAGCACGTAATGTACTCTCTATCACTTGAAGATTGATTGTTGTCCTGTTCTTCGGATTTTTTTTAAGGGGGCAAGGGAGGGAGGAGGCAATCACAAAGAGTTGGTGAGTAATTGGCTGAAAGTCATCATTCAATATTATAAAAGTTTCCATTTTGTTCCGCAATCCCTTTCTAGAAAGATAACTGACTGTTTTGATCTTTCACCTGTATTTACTATGCATACTCATTGTAGTTAATCTATATCTCTTTATATTCTAATTTTATTTTAATGATTTAGTTATTCAATGAATGTTTCTCATTGCCTACTTTGTATCAGACTCTGCGCTGGGAGGTGATAATAAGGAGAGGGAGAAGGGCTCAATTAGGAGGGACAGGTTTCTGTCTGCTTTACATGAGTAGAGAGATACCCAGATACTGACCTGCAGGATAGTTCAGCCCAAAGCAACTCTCCAGTGTTCTACTGGGGTTCCTGATAAGCATATCATTTGAGTCATAACTTTGAGTGAGAAGAGGGTAGGGAAGCAAGTTCACTGTTATCTATTAACACAAACATATTTTAAGATTATGGAATATTTTCATTTTCTAAAATACTCTTCAAACACCCATCTACTCATTACCCAGTTGTAATGTAAGTTTTTAAAGAAATGGGTTATCATGATTTATATAGCCATTCAATATATCCATTTTCTTGCAGGACATTAGCTTCCAAATTTTCACTATTACAAATAAGGCCACAGTAACTATCATTATACACGCCTCCTTGAATATATATGTAAGAGTTTCTTTATACCCCATAAATATTACAATTATAAATCATCAATTCACAGTAACATTTTTTTAAAAATAGTTTTCTTTATATTCAGAATTGCTGGGTAATAAGACATATGCACCTTCAATTTTGCAAGATATTGCCACTAGTTTTGTTTGTACATATTTATTGTTTCATATTCTCATAAATAGGGATTTTTAATTTTTATCAATCTAATAGATATTACATGGCATTTCATTGTTGTTTTACTTTGCATTTCACTAATTACTAAATTTGATTTGCAAGAGTTTTAAAGGCTGGGCACAGTGGCTTACGCCTGTAATCCCAGAACTTTGGGAGACCAAGGCAAGTGGATCTCTTGAGGCCAGGAGTTCAAGACCAGCCTGGCCAACATGACAAAACCCCATCTCTACTAAACATACAAAAATTACCCAGGCTTGGTGGTGCGTGCCTGTAGTTCCAGCTACTTGGGAGGTTAAGGCAGGAGAATTGCTTGAACCTGGGAGGAGGAGGTTGCAATGAGCCATGATTGTGCCACTGCACTCCAGTCTGGGGATGACACAGTGAGATTTTGTCTAAAAAGAAAAAAAAGGGTTTTAAAAAATTAATTGTGTTATTAATCCTCTTTTGATTAGATTTATGTTATTAATCCTCTTTTGGTTAGATTTATTTCATTTTATTTTACTGTTTTTTTGAGATGGAGTCTTGCACTGTCTCCCAGGCTGGAGTGTGATGGCACGGTCTCGGCTCACTGCAACCTCCACCTCCTGGGTTCAAGTGATTCCCCCGGCTCAGCCTCCTGAGTAGCTGAGACTACAGGCACCCGCCACCACGCCTGGCTAATTTTTGTATTTTTAGTAGAGACGGGGTTTCACCATGTTGGCCAGGCTGGTCTCAAACTCCTGACCTCAAGTGATCCACCTGCCTCGGCCTCCCAAAGTGTTGGGGTTACAGGCGTGAGCTACTGCACCCGGCCTTTTGGTTAGATTCATAATAAGTATGTTCTTCTAGTCTTTGACTTTTCTGAAAACTTTGTTTATAGTATCTTTTGATGAACAGAAGTTTTAAATTACAATTTAGTCAAGACCTATATATGAAATGTCAAACTCTAAAATTTTAGAAATTACATATATATTCACATACAGAAATGTATATGTAACATACATGTAATATAGATGCATATATGTAATATTTTTATAAGACTAAAGGTTATTATGTGACTCACTCTTTCCCTACTAATTTGTAAGGTCATTTCTGTCATACACCAAATTCCTACATTTAAGCAGATCTGCTTCCAGGCTTTCTTTACATTTTCTCAATTGGTCTATTTTTATATTGACTCTTTGGCACTTCATGGAGTCATATGACTATTAGGATTTGTTTGTCAAGTTCTACAAAACACCTTATTGGTGTTTAGATTGGAAGTGCTTTAAATTTTCTGGATGGAATAATTGCTATCATTATATCCACCATTCCACACATACATAAATTATTTTACGTTTTTCAACAACATTTTGTATTTTCCCCATAAATCATATATATCTTCTGTTATATGTATTCTTATAGGAAACTTAGATATTTTGTTGCCAAGTATAAATGGGATTTTCCTACTTTGATTATGCTTTCTAATTTCTTGTTGCAGGTATATGGCTATGCTATTTTTGTATATTGATCTTTTATCCGACAACCTTGCTGAAACTTGCCTATTGTTATAATTTGTAGATTCTCTAGCATTTTGTAAAATGTAAACAACTTTGTCATCCATGGAGGATGACGATTTTGTTTTTTTTATTCCGATTATGCTATTTGCTGATGTTGATTTTGCTGGTTTTTCTTGTTTTACTGGGTTTTCTAGGCTCTCTAGTACATTATTGAATAGAAGTGCTAATGGAGGACTTCTGTGACTAGGAATATTTCAGGGGAGAATTTTCATGAGCTTAGTTTTTATTCTTATTTTTTGTGTTCTTCTCTTAGTAATGTTGCCTTGTTCTGTTCATTTAAAGTATGATGGATTTTCCTGGACTAGCAGCAATCATAGATCATTCTATCCCAGAGGAATGAAAACTTTCGGCAGTTTGCTCAATATCTTAGTTCAAGAGTGCCCTCTTCAGTTCCAACAGTGAAGTGAGGCTTGTTTAATTAATGACACGTTTCCAGGGTGGTAAAATGTAGGAGGGAGTGATGTTTACTGATATCGTGATACTCTCTTATAGCCCTAGGATCCTTATTTTCTTGTGTTTTATTTCTTATTTTTCTTTACCTTCTAGTTGCCCCCTTCCTCTCCAGAAGCAGTGTCTTCCCAAGACTATAACTGTGGTCCTGGATACTTCCTTGAAAAGTCATGCTTCAGATCTTCTGGTCTCAGACCTGTTCTCATGATTTCCTCATCAGAAAAGGGCATTCTCTTTCTGTGGGTGCTGTCCTCTGTGTTCCACCTCTGCTAGAGACTTGCCACCTCTCCTGTCTTCCATGTAATCCCTGCCTAATTCTGTTTCAGCGTGGGCTCTGATTTGACTCTACTGATTCTGGACTGTTCTACCTACATGTAAATTGAAGTTTGTGGTATTCCCTATCCTTCACTATGCTCTACCTGTGGGCAATTGTGTAGTTTTATTTGCTTTACTGTTGACCCGTATAGTTTTGGAGGATGTATGTAGATATGTGGATTTAAGGAACCAAAGGGTTGAGAAATGTGTGTTGCAACCTTCCTGCATAACTGGATTTGCCATTTTATTTCTGTGATTCTGGTCTTTTTTTGCCTTACATATTTGTATTAGGCTGTTTTTGCATTGAAATAAAGAAATCCCTGAGACTGGGTAATTTATAAAGAAAAGAGGTTTAACTGGCTCACAGTTCTACAGGCTTTACAGGAAACATGGTGCTGGCATCTGCTTAGCTTCTAGGGAGTCCTCAGGGAGCTTTTACTCATGGCAGAAGGTGAAGGGGGAGCAGGCACGTCACATGGTGGAAGCAGGAGCAAGCAAGAGAGTTGGGGGGCAGGAGCTACACACTTTTATATGACCAGATAGTGTGAGAACTCACTCACTATTATGAAGATGGTACCAGGCCACAAAGGATCTTCCTCCATGACCCAACCACCTCCCACCAGGCCTCACCTCCAGTATTGGGAATTACAATTCAACATGAGATTTGGGCAGGGACTAATATCCAAACAGTGTCAATATTCTATATGTTGTTAGGTTTGTTGACATAAGATTGTTATATACTTTCTTGATGACTTGCTGTTTTAATCTGTAGATAATGATCTTTATAACTAGTAATTTTTGCTCAAAGTCTCTTACATAGGGTATTAATTTAAGAATTCAATTTCCTTTGGTTAATATTTGCTGTTGTTGACCAAAAGACCACCAGGATGGCTAAATAGTAGAAAGGAGAGCTTTATTGGAGATATGGAAAGAGAAAGTCTCCAGCATGGACAAGGGGAAGCACAGGTTGGGTTTTATGCCTCACAGGGCCTGAATCATGCATATTCAGGAGACGAGGGAAAAGCTATACATATTTATGAGGGAGCTGTGTGCGTATGTAATGGATAAATATGTATATGACATACATCCTATGTTCACTTTGGGACTGGGTTTTAACATTAAAATGAGGTGGAATTTGGCTCTTCCTATCAAAAGGTGAGCTTTAGGACACAAAGACAGTTTATGCACAGCCTCAATCAGTTGGCAGGAACTGGTTAAAGGTCTGCAATCACTTATCAGAGAAGAAAGTTTGTAAGGCCAGTCCTCTATCCAGTTAGAGTCACAGTGGTTTGGATTGTAAGTCAGAATTAGGACAATTGGCCTGACATCTCCTATTGTTAGGATATTTAGTGAGAATTTAGAAATTTGCAATGCCAAACTGTCCCTGAATCCCCAAACCATAGGTAACTTTTTGTTTTTTTTTAACCTTAGGTTCTGTCTTAGTTGATAAAGGGGTGTCTATTTTGGTCTCTCAGATCGCACTGTGTATACTTTTATATATTTTTGTTTTGGTTTTTTATTATTTTATGTTTAATCTTTGTGGGTACATAGTAGATGTATGTATTTATAGAATACATGAGATATTTTGGTATAGGCATGCAATGCATAATAGTCACATCGTGAAAAACTGGATATCCATCCTCTCAAGCATTTATCCTTTGTGTTACAAACAATCCAGTTATACTCTTTTAGTTATTTTAAAATGTACAATTAAATTATTATTGACTATAGTCCCCACATTGTGCTATTAAATACTAAGTCTTACTCATTCTATTATTTTTTGTACCCATTCACCATCCCCACCTCCCCAGTGTACCACCCCCTCCCTGCCCCGACTACCCTTCCCATCCTCTGGTAACCATCATTCTACTCCCTATGTCCATGAGTTCAGTTGTTTTGGTTTGTAGATCCCACAAATACGTGAGAATATGTGATATTTGTCTTTTTGTGCCTGGCTTATTTCACTTAATATAGTGATCTCCTGTTCTATCAATGTTGTTGCAAAAGACAAAATCTCATTCTTTTTAATGGCTGAATAGTACTTCATTGTCTAGAAGTACCACGTTTTCTCTATCCATTCACCTGTTGATGAATTCTTAGGTTGCTTCCAAATCTTGGTTATTGTGAACAGTGCTGCAACAAACTTGGGAGTGCAGATATTTCTTTGATACACTGATTTCCTTTCTTTTGCATATATACCCAGCAGTGGGATTGCTGAATCATATGATAGCTCAATTGTTAGCTTTTTGAGGCACCTCTAAACTGTTCTCCATAGTGGTTGTACTAATTTACATTCTTACAACAATATATAAGGATTCCCTTTTCTCCACATCCTTGCCAGCATTTGTTATTGCCTGTTTTGTGGATATAAGCCTTTTTAACTGGCATGAAATAATATCTCATTGTAGTTTTGATTTGCATTTCTCTAATGATCAATGATGTTGAGTACCTTTTCATATGCCTGTTTGCCACGTGTATGTCTTCTTTTGAGAAATGTCTATTTGAATCATTGGCCCATTTTTTGATGGGATTATTAGATTTTTTTCCTATAGAGTTGTTTGAGCTCTTTATATATTCTTGTTACTAATCCCTTGTCAGAATTTTCTCCAATTCTGTGGGTGATCCCTTCACTTTGTTGATTGTATCCTTTGCCATGTAGAAGCTTTTTAACTTGATATGATACCATTTGTCTGCTTTTGCTTTCATTACCTGTGCTTGTGGAGTATTGCTCAAGAAATCTTTGCCCAGATCAATGTCCTGGAGATCTTTCCCAATGTTTTCTTGTAGTAGTTTAATAGTTTGATGTAATCAATTTAAGTCTTTAATCCATTTTGATTTGATTTCTGTATATGATGAGAGATAGGGGTCTAGTTTCATTTTCTGCATATGGAAATCCAGTTTCCCCAGCACCATTTGTTAAAGAGACTGTCTTTTCTCCAGTGTATGTTATTGGCACCTTTCTTAAAAATGAATTCACTGTAGGTGTGTGGATTTGTTTCTGGGTTCTGTATTCTGTTCCATTGGTCTATGTGTCTGTTTTTATGCCAGTACCGTGCTGTTTTGGTTACTATAGCTCTGTAGCATAATTTGAAGTCAAATAATGTGACTCTTCCAGTTTTGTTTTTTTGGCTCAGGATAGCTTTGGCTATTCTGTGTCTTTTGTTATTCCATATAAATTTTAGAATTGTTTCTTCTATTTCTGTAAAAGATGTCATTGGTATTTTGATAGGGGTTGCATTTAATCTGTAGATTGCTCTGGGTAATATGGACATTTTAACAATATTGAGTTTTCCAAGCCATGAACATAAAATATTTTTCCATTTTGTGGTGTTCTCTTCAATTTCTCTCATCTATGTTTTATAGTTTTTGTTGTAGAGATCTTTCACTTCTTTTGTTAATTCCTAGGTATCTAATTTTATTTGTGACTATTGTAAATAGGATTAAGTTTTTTTGAAATTTTTTTTTTTAGATTGTTCACTGTTAACAAATAGAAATGTCACTGATTTTTTTTTTTTTCTTTTTTGAGACAGTCTTTCTTTGTCGCCCAGGCTGGAGTGCAACAGTGTGATCATGGCTCACTGCAACCTCTGCCTCCCAAGTTCAAGCAATTCTCCTGCCTCAACTACCTGAATAGCTGGGATTACAGGTGTGTGCCACCACACCTGGCTAATTTTTGTATTTTTGTAGAGGCTGGGTTTCACCATGTTGCCCAGGTTGGTCTTGAACTCCTGGTCTCGAGTGATCCACCCACCTGGCCTCCTAAAATGCTGGGGGTTTGAGCCACCACGCTCAATCTGCCACTGATTTTTGTATGTTAATTTTGTATCCTGCAACTTTACTGAATTTATCAGTTCTAAATTTACTGAATTTGTTTATCAGTATACTTTTTTGGTGGTCTTTAGGATTTTCTAAATATAAGATCATGTCATGTACAAACAAGGATAATTCGACTTCTCCCTTTGCAATTTGGATGCCCTTTATTTCTTTTTCTTGTCTAATTGCTCTAGCTAATATTTCCAGTACTATGTTGAATAACAGTGGTGAAAGTGGGCATCCTTGTTGTATTTCAGATTTTAGAGGAAAGGCTTTCGGTTTTTCCCCATTCAATATGACACTAGCTGTGGGTCTGTCATATATAGCTTTCATTAGTTGAAGTATATTCTTTCTTTAATCAATTTTTTGAGGATGTTTGTCATAAAGGGATGTTGAACTTTTATCAAATACTTTTTCCATATCAATTGAAATGACTGTATGATTTTTATCCTTCATTCTGTTGATATGATGTATCACACTGATAGATTTGCATATGTTGAACCATCCTTGTATCTCTGGGATAAATCCCACTTGATCATGATGAATGATTTTTTTAAACATGTTGTTGAATTTGGTTTGCTAGTATTTTATCAAGTATTTTTGCATCAATATTCATTAGAGATACTGGCCTATAGTTTTCTTTTTTTGATATGTCTTTGTCTGGTTTTGGAATCAGGGTAATACTGGCCTCTTAGAATGACTTTGGAAGTATTCCCTCTGCCTCTATTTTTCAGAATAGTTTGAGTAGGATTGGTATTAGTTCTTTAAATGTTTGGTAGAATTCAGCAGTGAAGCCCTCACGTCCTGGGCTTTTCCTTACTGGGAGAATTTTTTATCTTTGATCTCATTACTTGTTATTGGTGTAAGAGTTAAAGAGGAAAGAAACACAAAAAGTGGCTCAACAGTCAAAGACAGGTTTATTTTGGAGAATAAAGCTGAGAGGGGCTTCTGGACGATTTCAGTTAGGAGCATTCCTCTCTTACAGACTAAGAGTATTTAAAGGTTCAGAGCTAGAAAACTTATTGTAGGCTTGGAATATTTCTGTGTTGGGAAGAAGTTTATTGCAGGGTTGGAAAGTCTCTGGTCGGAGGGGAGGTTATCTTGGGGCTGACATCTCTCTAGTTGGGGAGGGGTTTATCTTAAGGTTGGAATGTTTCTGGTTGGAGATGTCATTTGTGGTTTATGATCATGCTGACCTTAGCCATTAGGCTGATGCCCTTTGGATTTAGGCAGTTTTTGATCAAAGTGAACTTTAAAACGGCGGTGTTTGTCTCAGATGGCGATGCTCTTGCTCTGTCAACTAGTCTGTTCAGGTTTTGGATTTCTTCATGGTTCAGTCTTGGTAGGTTGTGTCTAGGAATTTACCCATTTCTTCTAGGTTTTCTAATTTATTGGCATATAGTTTCCTGTAGTAGCCACTAATGATCCTTTGAATTTCTGCCCTATCAGTTGTAATGTCTCCTTTTTCATCTCTGATTTTATTTATTTGGGTCTTCTCTCTTTTTTTCTTAGTCTGGCTAAAGGTTTGTCAATTTTGTTTATCTTTTAAAAAACAATTTTAAAAAATCATTCTTATGTATTGTTTTCTTCATTTCAAATTCATTTATTTCTACTCTTATTATTTCATTTCTTCTATTAATTTTGGATTCAGTTTGCTCTTGCTTTTCTAGTTCTCTAAGATGCATCAATAGGTTATTTATTTGAGGTTTTTCTTCTTTTTTGATATAGGCACTTAGCTATAAATTTCTCTCTTAGTACTGCTTTCACTGTATCCCTTAAGTTTTGGTATGTTGTATTTTCATTGTCATTTGTTTTAAGAAATTTTTCAATTTCCTTCTTAATTTTTTCATTAAACCACTGGTCACTGAGAAGTATATTTTTTAATTTCCATGCATTGGTATATATTTTTATATACTTTTACTTTCAAGCTTCTTTGAAAGTAATTTTATTTTATGTATAAAAGCAGGTAGTTGGTAATTAAAAATTGTTTTTGTTTTAGAGACAGGGTCTCTCTCTGTCACCTGGGCTGGTACTGCTAGAGCTCACGGCAGCCTCAAACTCCTGGCCTTAAGGGATGCTCCTGCCTCAGCTTCCTGAGTAGCTGAGAGTACAGGTGCAAGCTACTAAGCCAGTCAGCATAGGAGTTTTGACCTGCTCCCTTTTTGACCTGGGCTGGTTCACCCCTCCTTAGGCAATCTGGTGGTCCTGCTCCTGGGAGGTCACCATACTGATGTTGAACTTAGTGTGGACACCCCATAGGCATACAGCACTATAGCTCAGAACCCCTGGGCTCAATTGACCCTCCTGCCTCAGCTTCCTGAGTAGCTGGGACCATAGACACATGCCACCGAACATGACAAGTAAGAGTTTTTTTTTAAAAAAAAAATACAGTTTGATGTTCAATTTAAGTCTGAGAAAATATTTTCACTGATAGGTTTAACCTCTTTATTTTTATTATAAGTGCTAAGATATTTAATTTTATTTTTATGATTTTAATTTGTTTTATGAGCAGAAATAATGTCTCCTGTTCCTTTTATTCTCCTTTCCTGACTCCTATTAGATTTGTCTTTAAAAAAAAAACCATTTGATGGTTTGAAAGTTACATTTCTAATTTGTGTTGTTTTAATTATTAGTACTCAAACTCTAGCGTACATCAGAATCACCTAAAGGGTTTGCTAAGATATGTATTGCTGGGTCCCACCCCTAGAGTTTCTAATTTAGTTGTTTTGTGGTGGGACCCAAGTATTCGCATTTCTATTCCCAGGTGCTGCTGCTACTACTCGGGAAATCACACCCTGAGAACCTGGCAAGAATTGGTGGTCACCACCCGGGTATCCAATAGCCCGTCTAAGTTGAACTTGTTATTTTGGGATTCTTGTTGGGTTCTGTGACTTTCTCACCAGCTCAGCCATGCATTAAAATGTCTTAAAATTTCCTTTTACCCTGGTTTTTCAGTATGCAATACTCAGAGGAGTTTTTTTGGCCATCCAGTCCCATAATATCGCCAGGAATGGCGGTGGGGTTTTAATTTCTCATAGGAGAATAATTTTTCTCCCACCGTGAACTCAAGCAGAGAGAAACTTTCTTGCAAGTTTCTCTGGACTGCTAGCTGAGGTTTCTCTGGTTTATTTTATATGGAGGTATAGCCTTTACAGATTCTTGGTTATCGTTGGAGTTTAGTTCTCTGCCTCCTGTGAATATAAGGCCAAGTCTCTTACTCTAGATGTGTAGTTCAAACGCCACATCAGTTTATGGTTTCCCATTGTAGTGACTATCCTCTTCAGCTCTAGCACCCTTTCCCTTTTGGGCTTGGCTATACTTGTAGACCTTGGGCAATAAGCATGGATGTATTTCATCCAGCATTTCTGTGTGTTTAATGGGGTGCAGGTTGGGGATGCTATGTAATCTCAGTCTATCTGGCTGTCCTCCATTATTCTTCAGCAGTCACCTGGCAAAGAATGTGGGTCAAAAAGCTCATAGAGGCAGGAAGTTGGTGATAAAGAGAATCCTTATAATGCAGAACTCCTGAGCTCAGGGACTTGAGCCTGGGTTGCCACAAATATCACTAGTACAGGAGAGTAGTAGGTGGTGCTAAATTGGAGGTATAGTAGTCTCCCCTTATTCATAGTTTTGTTTTCCACAGTTTCAGTTACATGAGGTCAACTGCAGTCTGAAAATATTAAACAGAAAATTTCAGAAATGAACAATTTGTAAGTTTTAAATTGCATGTGGCTCTGAGTAGTGCCACAAAATCTTGTGCCATCTGGCTTCATCCAGTTCAGGACATGAATCCTCCCTTTGTCCAGTGTCTCCACACTGTCTACTGTCCCTGGCTGTTAGTCACTTAGTAGCCTTCTTCATTATTAGATTGTCATGGTATTGCAGTGCTTGTGTTCAAGTAACCCTTATTTTACTTAATGATGGCTCTAGAGTGCAAGAGTGGTGGTGCAGGCATTCAGATATGCTAAAGAGAAGCTGTCAAGTGCTTCCTTTAAGCACTTTAGGTGCTTAAAGATGAAAGTTCTCAACTTAAGGAGAGCAAAAAAAAAATCGTATGCTGAGGTATCTAAGACCTACGGTAAGAACAAATCTTCTATCCTTGCAATTATAAAGAAGAAAAGAAAAATTCATGCTAGTTTTGCTATTGTACCTCAGACTGCAAAAGCGAAGGCCATAATGTTTGGTAAGTCCTTAGGTAAGATAAAAAAAGGCACTACATTTCTGGGTAGAAAACGTGAACGGAAATGTGTTCTAACTGACAGCAATTGGATTCAGTACTATCGGAGGCTTCAGACATGCACTTAGGGGTCTTGGAACATATTCCCTAAGAATAAGGGAGACTGCTGAAATTGAAGTTGGGGGTACCCTGCTGGTGGTGGGTAATACTATATACAGAGGCTGGGGCAGTTGAGGGATTTTAAATTTTGATTAGGGCCAATCCTTCCTGAAATGTTTTTATTTCATGTAAAGTGTATATCAATAACAATTTAAAATATTTTTCTTTTTGAAGTGATTCTTTCCTCAAACATTGACTTATCCCTCTTAGGTGTGCACTGACAACGTACTCAGAAGATTATGTTCCACCATATGATTATCAGCCACATGTGAGTACAAGAGCCATAGTCTTCTACCTATTTGTGTACTTGAAGTGATTCTTTGCACCTAGTATAGTCAAACTTGGGAAGGAAGGAGAATATTTTACATTTATTTTGAGATGTTAGCTGTTTATTGGAGTCATGAGAATGTTTTATGGTTATGATTTATTTTTGGATGTTTATAGATTTCAGGGAAAAATACTGCAGTATCTAAAATATATTAGACACTTTCTTCCTCATCTTGTTTACTTGTCCCCTCCCTGAATTCAATTTATCTGGAGTAAGAACCCACTTTCTATTCATTTGTATTGCATCAACACATAAAAGTAAGTGGCTTAATATAGCTCTGGGAAATATGTATGTTAATTTAAGAATGTCCAGTTTATAACTTGAATGTATTTGTACTTTACAAATTATGCAACAGAAACAAAACAAGGCTGCTTCCAATTAGCCTTGTTCTGGAAGTCTTAACCGGGGCAGTAGACATGAGATAGAAATAAGATATTTAACTATTGATGAAGAAGAGAAAAACATCTTATTTTCCAATAGTGTAATTATCTATTGAGGAGAATCAAGATATTAAACTGAGAAGTAATTAGAATAAATAAGACAATAGCTTTCCTTCACATCAGCACTAACCAGTTAATAAATTATAAAAGAAAAAAGCATACAAATTATTATTAGCGACACAAATTCAAAATTCTTTAATGAGGAAAGTTTCACCAAGATCAATAAAAGATAACGTGGCAGTTTATCTCCAAAGATGGCAGAGCTTCCTGTTGGCACAAGCCACTCCCCATTTAGGGTAAGGATTCCTCCATCTCGAGTTGAGGTGATCAGTAGAACATGGCAAAAGTGACTGTGCCAGTTATGAGCTTAGCTTTAAGATTGCCTCCACCTTTTAAGCCCTGAGCCACCAGAGAAGAAATCCAGGCTACTCTATTGGAGGGAGAGGCCGTGGGAGGAACACTGGCAAGCTTGACTTACGAGTGAGGAAGCCATTATGGATAATCAGTTTAGCAGAGCCTGGACTCCAGCTTTGGCTTCCATCTGACTGCAACCCATGAGGAATCACAAGAAGAAACTGAAGCCATTATCTGTTTGTTTTAAAATATGAACCAAAACATGACTGAGGCAGATATCTCAAATAAAAAGGAATAGCTACCATTTTAGGGAACTGGAAAACTAAACTAATTATAAACTAAATTTATAAGTTTAATATAATAAAATCCCAATGGATTTTGTTTTCTTTGTGAATTTTAAGATTCCAGGAATTATTTGAAAGAACAAACAGATGAGAATAATCAGAAATGTTTTGAAAAGATAGCAAAACCGATTTAGGGAAGTAAGGGATTTAGGACGCCACCTTCATTATATTGCTACATTCTGATTTTTTTTTCTTATTTAAAAAAATAATATTTAAGACATAGAAACAACAAATGTGGTAGGTTATGGTTTAATATGCTTTATATATATAACTCAAATATATTGGCAGGAGAAATGTAAATGACCCTAGAGAAATGAGCAAAGGAAATATATGGGCTGTTTACAAAGTAGGAAATATAATCAACTAACTAGTAAATATAGGGAACATGCTCCATTTACAAACAATAAACAATATGAATTAAGACAAAAAGATTTTTCTTTTTGAGAATAAAATTGGCAATATTTTTAAAACATACTGTTTGAGGCTGGGCGTGGTGGCTCAGGCCCATAATCCCAGCACTTTGGGAGGCCAAGGCAGGTGGATCGCTTGAGGTCAGGCATTTGCAACCAGCCTGGCCAATGTGATGAAACCTTGTCTCTACTAAAAAAATACAAACATTAGCCACATGTGGTGGTACGTTGTCTGTAATTCCAGCTACTTGGGAGGCTGAGGCAAGAGAATCTCTTGAACCCGGGAGGCAGAGGTTGCAGTGAGCAGAGATTGTGCCACTGCATTCCAGCCTGGGTGATGGAGTGAGACTTGGTCTCAAAAAGGAAAAAACAAACCAAAAAAACACTGTTTGACCTAATAATTCTTTTTCTAGGAAACTTCCCCAAAGAAAAGTAATTCGAACTAGCCATGAAATTCATATGCAAATATATTCATCACTGAATTATTTATGATGACAAAACTTGGAAAGTACCTAAATATTTAGTATTACTGAAACTACCTTTGCAAAAGTTACAGTAAGAAGGGAAATGTGACTTAATTGAGTCCATCTTGCTTCTACCAGGCTGAGCTGCTTTTGCTCCTTCTTATGTGGAGGCCATAATCGTTCTTTTTCTGAACTGATATCCTCGTTCGTAAATGGAAACCATATTTGTAAATACTAACAAAAGGTCACAAGGTTAGACTTACGGTGAGGGCTTGAACTTTGCTAAAGAATAGGCATGGTTAAATAATTACCTGGCATTGCTTAACTTGCTTCTTTATACATTGCTTACTGCTCCAGAGCCGTGTAACAGGGGTCACAAGATTTATAACTTCCCCAACTACTCACAGATAACTTCATTATTGTGAAACCTAAAGAACAGGTCTTTGAGATATTTTTCAGATTTAGCTTTTCAGCAGACAGAGAAATGTTGCCTGGTCCTGAGATCCTCTCCTGGTAACTGACTCAGCTATGCAAAGACAGTTTAGACACTCCTGTGATTTCATTCTCAGCCTATCTTTTCAGTTCCCCAGGTCCCAGCCCACCAAATTATTCTTAAAATATCTAGCCTCTGAATTATTGGGAAGGTAGATTTGAGAAATTTCCCCTGTCCTTCTGCTTGGCTGGTCCTTGATAATTAAACTCCTTTGCTGCAACACCTGCTGTTCTCAATGTATTGTTTTTTGAGGGCCGGCAGGCAAGAAGAATCCATTGAGCTGTAACATTAGGAGTAGTATTAATCAAGTATGTTATAAGCATATGATGAGTTATTGTGCAGCCTTTATAATCTCCATAGATAGTTCTTAGTGTCTTGATAAATCTTCACTTAAGGGTAAAAAAAATTAAGTTACAAAGTTGCATGTATATTTTATCCAAACTACATACAAATATGGAGAACATTTTAAAAACTGGGGAAACTGCCAAAATGCTAGCACAGTTGGCCAATGAATGTTGAGATTCTAGGTGACTTTCTTCATCTTTACACTTTTTAGAATTTTCCAATGTAACAAGTGTGATTGTTTATCATCAGAAAAACCACAAGGAAAGAAACATATTATTTTAAAATGCATTTCAGGTCCATTTTCTTATTTACATGGGATTTGGCTATATCTTTAAATAAAAGACATCTAATTAAAAACTCACAAATTTCAAAGGACTAAATATTATAAATATAAATAATGTGGGATGTATTCTCAGGGCACAAAAATCATTAACCATTGCATTATATATTTATGCTTTTAATTTTTTCAGCATTATTTTTAATATTTCTCATGTTATTTGTTTCCACATTAACAGCACAGCATACCATGACAGTTGTTTGCCTTTATTTGCAATTTTGTTCATTTACTTCTAATGTGTTTTCCAAAGTAATTGATTTTGAGGCATGTTTTTAGCACTGCTTCTGACACCCACATTTAATGAATGCTTGCATGACAATGTTGTTGGATACAAATAACTTTTAATTATAATAATAGTGGATGGTTAAATAACAGAGAATAGTTATTGAACTCTAACAGATGTTGTCATGCACATAAATAAGTGTATAATTCACACATACTGAAAAAGGAGGGAATATTTTCCTGCTAGAGACTTCACCATGTGGCCTTGCCATGAACACAGTCACCATTCATTCGGTCTACTACTTCCGCTTTATGAAAGTTTTGAAGAAATCTGAAAACATTTGGATTTATATTACCTCAAATGTTGTGCATAAATTGAGACTTGATTAATTTTTATATTATGGTCCCTTACATTTGCTTAATCCACATTTGTATAAAGTGGGACAGCACTATAGAAAGTTAAGGGAATGCAGGTTATCATTCCATAGCTCTAAGCATTGGTAAGGAAATACAGAGGATTAGGAAGCCATGAAGTCATTTCCAAGGAGGGAAATGGAAGAAAATTGCAAGCTGTTTCTTTTGAACTTCTCCTCTTAAACTAGATGTTTATTACAGCTCATCTCAATTTCAATTAAAGATACGTTCTCTTGAAAGCTCCTCCATCATCTCCCAAAGAACCAGAACAGAGGAAACGTTGGAAAGAAGGCACATTAGAGAACTGGTTCAAAGTTGGCTGTTAGAAACTGAGAAAGTTTTTAACAGGGAATTGTTTAACAATACGTGGACAAGGCATCCACGTATTGTTTCATGGTAAAGAAGAAACTATATCCCTTTAACAGCAGTTATTCCCCGATATGGCAGGATTGCCTGTCCTACTACTGGGACTCTACGCACTGGTATGGATGTGGCATTGCTAAAATATTGAGATTTCTGTGCTGCTTGGAAATGAACTGTGGCCTCGAGTCCCCCAGGACCCTGATGTCTTAGCCTCTGGACTTCTGGTTGCATTACGACTTTCCTGGGCCCCAAGCCCTTTTGCCTTCATGGGCTCCTTCTTCCATTAAAACAAACAAACAAACAAACAAACATAGTTTACAACTGAGTTGATATAAAGACAAAAATAATCCGAGTAAAACAATTCTCCTTTTTGGGGGGGATTTAAATCTTATTAAAGAAATATCTAAACTACCTATTGGATACTATGCTTATTACCTGGGTGACAAAATAATCTGTACACCAAACCTCCATGACATGAAATTTACCTAAATAAACAAACCTACACATATGCCTCTGAACCTAAAACAAAAGTTTTTAAAAAAGAAATATCTTTTTAGGCTATATTTCTCATTTTCATTTCATAAAAAATACCCATCTTTTCTCCCCTCTTTTACGCAGTTTGAATCCTTGCCTATTTTTGACTGTGTTACTGTATTTTATGGCCATGTGATGTGACCACGTTATTCTTAACCCTCCTGAAATTATTTCTAACATACCAATGACTATTGTTATCACACAGTGTTCTTTTTTTTCCTCCCCCACTGGGAATTACTCTTGGACTTCTATGCCCTATTTTAAGACACATTTTCTGTATAATAGCTGTCATCAGTTTCTTTGCTCTGAGGTGTTTATGGATATTATATTATCAGCATCATTTCCGGGCTTAGCTTTGAGTTTCTACAAAGTTTTTTTTTTCAAAATGGCATCTGCATTTTTTTATTGTGGTAAAATATGCACAACATAAAATATACGTGACATAAAATTTATTATTTTAATCTTTTTAGCATATAATTCAATGGCATTAAGTAATTCCTGTTGTTATATTCATTTTTAGAGATTCAGATTTTAAAATAAATTAAAATATGTTCATAGGCCCCTAAAAGCATTGTGAGCCCTAGGCACTGTGCTTTCTGCGTCTGGCGGCTAAGTTGTTTCAGCCTGGACTTCCTAGAAGCCAGATCAGTACCTGACTGACTGGGGGCCTCTAGAACTTACTCAGTTGGCTTGGCTGAGAAATACTTACCATCCCAGATAAAGATGCATCTTCACTAAAAATCAAGAGTTGGTCATGGAGGAATTACCATTAGGAGCCCTTTATTGTTTAATTAGGATTTTTTACCTCAAAGATACTCCCCAAAGAGGAATTGCCTTCAGTTTTCTATTTCCTAATGATGTGGACAGGAGGTAGGGAAATACTGGGTAGAAGAGGGAAGTCCCCAGTGAGGGTCACATCCTCAAGCCTGGACCTATGGCCCAAAGTGAGAATACGCATTTCTGTTTTCCTGCCTGATTGTTGCCTTTTCCAAAGCCACTCTGGCCTGCCCCATTCCCCATCCTGTACGTATAAAAATCCTAGGCCTCACCAGCAGAGCAGCAGAGGAGAGAAAAGAAGCAGTTGGACATTGGAGAGAAGCAGCTTGATTTCAGAGGGACAGTTTGTTGGGAGGACCTCAAAGAAGAGTTCAGCCAGGGACAGCCGAACTCTAGGGGAAGATTATCTTCCCAATCCATCCCCTTTCCAGCTCTCCATCCCACTGAGAGCCACTTCCACTGCTCAATAAAATGCTCCACATTCACCATCTTCAATTTGTTCGTGTGATCTGATTCTTCCTGGACACCATCTTCAATTTGTTTGTGTGATCTGATTCTTCCTGGACACTGAACAAGAGCTCAGGATACAGAGGGCTGTCACACAGAGCTGTTAAACACTTAGCCATCCGTGGATGGCAAAGCTAAGACAGTACACTTTAACGCACACCCTCAGGGGCACTGTGGGTCGTTGGCAACCCCTAGGTGCTTCCATGGGCTCGCACAGATTTCTGCTCCTGCTGGTTTCCCAGAAGCACTCATCCTAGCCTCTGCACTCACTTACCTGTGTGCTCCCCTACCTGCAAGGATTTGAGAGCTGTGGGCTGAGTAAGCAAGCCACCCCCTCATGAGTCCCACGAAAGGGTCAAGGGAGCTATCCCATTTTACTAGGAAGGGTTGCCCACCAGGTGCCTTATAAACAAGACAAGAGAAAGAATGGCTTGCTGAAAGACAGAAAGAGCTGGGACAGAAAGAAAATCCAGAACAGGGTGAGGATTCTATAGAAAGCCTCACTTGTCTGAATTACATTACCTTTCAAATCCCAGTTATTTTAAGGCCCTCTCTTTGTATCTTTACTTCGTTCCATGTCCCTATTGTCTTCCCCATTTTCATTTCAGCATAGACAGTCTCTTTCTTTTTCTTTCTCCTCCTCCTCTCCGTTCTCCTCTTTTTCTTCTGTTATTTTAAAAAATAGTATCATGGAAAATTGTTCAAGTTAATCTGGCTACATAGAAAAATCAAGTATAAAAGCCTTGTATTCTAAAGTGTGGTTTTTCCAAACTTGTACCTGGAAAATTAAGGCTGAAATTTAACTAAGTTCCAGGCTTAAAATATATCTTTAGTACTTTCATTTTAGTGCAATGTTATTTGTACTTCATCTGACTATATCCACGATTTAATTTTCTTTGTCTTGTTAATTTTCTGACTCAATATTGACTAACAAATGAATAATTGCCATTTGCTTATTTATCTTATCATGTACTATTGACTGAAATGAAATGAGAGTTTTAGAATCCTCCGCAAATGAGGTAGTGGTAGGGGGTAGAATTGGAGAAGAGGGAAGGGTCTTATAATCCATGCCAGAGTGTTCCATAATGCTGCTTCTAGTTAACCATGGAAACAGGCTTCTTTGACTTGGGTTCAGAAGGATATGGTTGCCTTTCTAACCTAAATATCTTGCCTGAAAGATCTCAACATATGTCATACATATGTGTGTTGACCTTATATTTATACTTGAAGGATTGGTTTTATATAGTTTTATAAACAAACAGTTCTGGTTCTGAGCCTTATGTCATTCTGCCAGGTCTAAGAACCACATTTCCTAGGCCCCAGCTTCAACCTTAGGATCTGCTGGTTGTTGCTCATATAACTCCATAGAACTTCCATAGATTCCCGAGTTGACTGGGATACAATAGAATTTGCCTTATTGAATAAAATATACAGTTGCTGGTAGATGAGTAGAAGAAAGGAAGGAATGAAGCAAGGAAGCCAGGAAACAAGGAAAGGAGGGAGGACAAAAGAAATAAAGGGAGGAAGAGAGGAATGAAGTAACACTTATTGTCTACCATGTTCCAGACACTGGCTTAGTATTAGCTAACTTACATGTATTAGCTCACTTAGTCCTCACAATTGCCCCAGAATATCAACCTATTAGAATTATATATTGAGGAATCTATGCCCCACAGAGGTTAAGTATGAGTAATAACACACCGTGTAAGTGTTCAAAGTGAACTCGGGTCTGATTCCAAGTGCCATATTTGTAGCTGCTTTGCAAAACACGACTCAAAATTTATATATGCCAACCTTTTTAGGCCTTGGTCTCCTTACTTTAAGACTAGGGTTAGATGATCAGGAATGGTGGATCACACCTGTATTCCCAGTACTTTGGGAGGCTGAGGTAGGTGGATCATTTGAGCTCAGGAGTTCCAGGCCAGCCTGGCCAATATGGTGAAACCCCATCTCTACTAAATATACAAAAGATTAGCCGGGTATGGTGGCAGTGAGCCTAGATTGCACCACTGCATTCCAACCTGGGTGACAGAGTGAAACTCTGCCTCAAAAAAAAAAAAAAAAAAAAAAGACTAGGGTTAGACAGTATGATGGTTAATTTTCTGTGTTAACTAGGTTATTTGCCCTGTTGTTTAGTCAAATACTTGTCTAGATGTTGTCCTGGAGGTCTTTTGTAAATGTGATTAACATTTACAATCAGTTAACTTTTAGTAAAGATTATTCCAAATAATGTAAGTGGGCCTCATGGAATCAGTTTATAGCCTTAAGTGCAAAACACTAAGGTTTTCTGAGAAAAAGGAATTCAGTCTCAAGATTGTAACATAGAAATCTTGCCAGAGTTACTTGCCTCCACAATCATGTGAGCCAATTCCTTAAAATCAATCTCTCTCTGTGTGTGTGTGTGTGTGTGTGTGTGTGTGTGTGTGTATTCTATTGATTCTGTTTTTCTGGAGATCCTTGACTGATACAGACACAGTGATCTTTCCAAACTCTCTGGCTCTCAAATTCTATTATTTGATTTGATTTGATTCTATCTCAATGATCTTATCCCATTGAAATAGTCTTTGATTTATGACCAAGTATCCTTTTGGTAGACATTTATTTCAAACTTGGTTGAAAATTAAGTGTTAATTATACTTAACTATAAATTAATTAAGTATTTTAACTTCCTGCTCATCTTGTGTATCACCAACAGTAGAGACATTGTGGGGTCTTAATTCTCAGTTCTTTTAGTAGAGAGATACCCTATTTCTCCAGAAACTTAACTTTTGCCTTATATTGCCTTCTGAAGTTATTTATTAATTTTTTTGAGACAGAGTCTTGCTCTGTCACCCAGGCTGGAGTGCAGTGGCATGATCTCAGCTCACTGCAACCTCTACCTCCCAGGCTCAAGTGATCCTCTTGCCTCAGCCTCTGAAAGTGCTGGGATTACAGGCATGAGCTGCTGCGCCTGGCCTGGTCTGACATTTATTTCTAAGTTAGGCCATAAAGCTAAGTTCTGCTTCAGAGAACCTGGAATTATGAGATATTTTATTTTCTTCTTTTTGATTATCTTCAATTTCTACAGTGAACATATATGACTTTTGTTCATATATGTATGGAGAAATAAAGTTTTAAAGATTGAGAAGCCTAGGCCTCAAATTGATATATAGCCCATTAATTTATTCCATTATAAAACAGTGGCAGAGGTAAATGTCCTCACATAATATAGACAGAAGAATAAGAAAAATCAAATTTGTGTTTTATATGATTGAAGTGATAGAACCAATCAATTTTGTGCATTAGAAAGAAACAAATATATCAATAACTAATGGTTAATTGTGTATCGCTTAGTTTTTGATGCTGGCCATAACTAAAATTTATGTGATATTAATCTTTAAAAGTCAATTTATTTGTGAAGTGTTCATTTACATAGATCTTCATTTTTTTTTTTTTTGTAGTGATACCTTACTATGTTGACTGGATTCATTAGTGGTAAAGAAATTTGTATTTCTATCCACAGCCTAAATTTCTTTGTACTTTCTATGACTATTTCCCTGTAGCTAAGAGTCTCATGCTCTATTAATACTTGTTTGTTACAAATGCTTCTCTCTCCTGAAACTGTATCAAATAAATGGTAGTAAATATTTCTTAAATACATAAGAATATATCCCACTAGTTACATATTTATTTAGCTACATTTACCAATTATTCTTATGTTCGTGATACAATCATTGGAGGAAAAAATATCCAATAGAAATAAAATTTGGTCAGGTGTGGTGACTCACACCTGTCATCCCAATGCTTTGGGAGGCTTGAGATGGGAAAATGGTTTGAGGCCAAGAGTTCAAACCTGCAATGAGCTATCATCGCATCACTGCACTCCAGGTTGGACAAAGGGAGACTCTGTCTCTGAAAAAAAATTTTGAAAAAATAAGAGAAATAAAATGTTTGAAATTTAGTGAAGGAAATGAATGAGGGAATCTGCCTGAGATACCCATCCCCCATTGGTCCCCAGGGTAGATGAGGTAGGTGTGACTGTAGGGTAATTCTTTTTTTCCTCCCACCATTCTGCACGTGTGCTTACAAGACAACCTATTAGAGAAAGGCAGGTCTTCAGTCAAGTGCGTGTAATTGGCAAAGACTTTTACACATGATGTATGCTGGAAATAATGAAACAAAATATCACAACAATTTACTTTTATATCTATTTTCATTCCATCCAATGTGACATTCACATAAATAAGCTTACTAACTCAAATATCATTTTAAGGGTAAATGGAATACTCAAAATGAGCATCCTTATAGGCATACTAGAGAAGAATGGTGTTTGCTGTACCAGTGCCAGGTGGCTAATAGCTATCTTTAATGGCGGACGCAAGGTTAGTTTGCACTGACTAATTTGGCCAGGAAACATAACTCATTATGCATTTTTATGAAGGATCTGGATGAAGGAATTGAGACTATGCTTCCAAATTATCTTGTAATATTATATTAGGCAGAGTTACTATGTTCCAGAAGGCAGTCCTAAAACTGAAAATGACCTTGAAAAATAAACTATCAGAAACGAAAGGTCCTAAAGAAAAAGGATGAAATCCTATATGAATGAGTAGAACCAAGGAATAACCTACCAGAAGATTGGAAAAAATTGGCTAAGGACTGGCTGTACAGTTGACTAAGAAGTAGCAGTATCATTTTATTCCGAAAAAAGGTGCAAGAGATAATGGTGTTTAGAGTAAGGATAGAGCACACAAGGGGCAATGGGGGTGGAGGTGGAGTGGATACCGGGACAGCCCATCGTTTAAGATAAATTAGGCCGGGCGTGGTGGCTCACGCCTGTAATCCCAACACTTCGGGAGGCTGAGGCGGGTGGACCACCTGAAGTCAGGAGTTCAAGACCAGCCTCAACAGGGAGAAACCCCCATCTCTACTAAAAATACAAAATTAGCCAGGCGTGGTGGTGCATGCCTGTAATCCCAGCTACTCGGGAGACTGAGGCAGGAGAATTGCTTGAACCTGGGAGGCGGACGTTGCGGTGAGCCAAGATCGTGCCATTGCACTCCAGCCTGGGCAACAAGAACTCTGTCTCAAAAACAAAGAAAAAAAAATGATCCATTAATGCATTTTACTGATGTAAGTGGTAAAACCATGAGGGAAGGTGGGTTGGGGGAACCACTCACTAAGAGGACCCTCCTTTAACATCCTAACTTGCCTTGCCATGATCTGTGAAAGAAAAAAGAGAAGGAAGAGAACAAGAAGAAAAGAAAGAAGACTGCTTTCTTAACCAATTTTCTGAAGGCCAGTTTTCCCCTATGGTGATTCTTTTGCTGCAACTCCGGTGCTTCCTGTTTTAGCAGGACCTGTTTTGCCTACAGCATTCCTTTCGCTGATGCTCTTTCTTTTCCTCCTTCTACCAGCATGTTTTATGGGACTCCCTCAACCCTTCACTGAAAATGCACCTTCGAGGGTGGCTAGAGGTTAATTGATATTGTTGTGTTTTGTCAGGTGCTACTCTGGGTTAGGCTTCTTTGGAGCTTAGCAATTGCTGGTTACCACCACATTCTTCAGCCTCCCTCCCTCTTCAGAGCCTATGACATTGCAACACTCTCTCCTTATCTCTCCTTTCTGTCCTTCATGGCTTCTTTACGGACCCAATCATGGGCATCCAATCATTTGGGCCCCAGATCCCTGCACCTCTCATTTTACGCAATCTCAGCGAATTCATCCATTGCCATGTCTCTGTACCAGTCATCATTGGGTGGGGGTTGGGGGGTAACTTTTAATTGTTGTATAATTTTCAAACTTACAGGAAAGTTTCAAAAATTGCACAAGGAGCTTCCATATATTCTTTGCAGAGTTGATAGCTGTTTACCATATGAAGGTAGGCTGGAGACATCGTGCCCTTTTGCTCCTAAACAGTTCAATGTGCATCTCCTAAAAATAAGGACGAGTAGCTGTGGTACAGTTTTCAATTTCAGGAAAATTGATACAGTGCCATTATATAACCCACAGTCCATGTTAAATATCATCCATGGTCCCGATAATGTTCTTTATAGCTATTTTTTCCCTGCCAGTGATCACTGCTGTGCATAGGGCACTGACTTCTCTCCAGGCCATCTGTCCCACAGCACTACCTTCCAAAGAAACATTTTTTACTGATGTCATCTTAAATTAAAAATGTCTAAAATATGACTCATCATTTCCCCCTAAAACAAATCATCCCCACCCCCATGTCTTTCTAATTCTTTTCAGTGTTATTACAACTCTCCCAGCCTTCCAGGCTTGAAGCTATGAATCATTTTTGGTTCTTTATTCCCAGTTAGTTGTGTAAATCCTTTACGTTCTTCCTGTGAAATGACTCTTTCATTCTCATTCTGCATCAGCCTTTGTGCACTAATGCCCACCCATTCCACACATTAGACAAATTCTTCTAGTTACCCTCATCTACCTGAAGAACTCAGAAAAAGCTTGCAATGCTTGTCCTTCCTAAGTAAACTCTGTCACAACTCTGTGTGTGTAGCACCGAATAGTGACCTAGCCAACAGCAACATATAGTAATTCACAAATCTATTTCAATACACACTTTCTTCCCATTCCCACTAAATAAATGTTGAAGAGAGATTTACTAATTATGTTAGGGTGTGGAAAACATAACTGTCTGTAACTCACATATGCAGAGGAAATTTATCTAACTGATAATTGACCTTCTTCTGGAGCCCACCACCAGTGGGAAAACATAAACTCTTCAATCCATTTAATGCTTAGTCTAATTCCATAATTTAAATAGTTCTGCTTTCTATAGAAAGTGTTTAATCCCTCCTGAAGAAAATGCTCACCTTCTCAGAGATCCTCTCTCTCCCATCCTGTGTGTGCAGAGAAGAGCTAACACAGCAGAACTGAGACTACTATCCTTTCAAAGCCTGCTTAGAATGTTGGCCCTTGATTGGCATCTAGAAACTTGGCTTTCAGGGTAAGAATGACCCATTGTGGCTAAAATGTCTGTGCAAAAATATGGTTTATGCTGAACACCTGTTTCCTTCTGGGAATCTGAAATTTTGGGACATGCTAGGCAGAGGCTGCCTACATGACCCAGCTCCCAGTAAAAACTTTGGGCACTGAGTCTGCAATTAGCTTTCCCAGCAGACAGCATGGCACAACTCACTGTTGGGGGATTTACACTCATCCTGTGTGACTCCACTGGGAGAGGACTCTTGGAAATTTGCACCTGGCTTCCTGTGGATGTCAGCCCATAGCCTTTGCTGATTTTGCTTTGTGTCATTTTAATGTAATAAATCATAACCATGAGTGCAACTATACAGGTGGTCCCTGACTTACAATCGTTCAACTTACACTTTTTTGACTTTATGATGCGTTTATTGGTATTAAATGCATTTCACCTTATGATTTTTTTTACTTAGATGGGTTTATTAAGATATAACTGCATTGCAAGTTTAGGAGTGTCTGTATATAGGTGTGTGTGCATATACACACACAACTGTGAGTACTCCTAGATCATCATACCTGAGGTGGTCTTGGGGACCCCAATACACCATACTCTTTTCTCCCTGAAAAGAGGAGAAAAATATATTTTCCAAAATTGGTCACAACATGTGCTCCTCTCCCACATGCTCTTACAATGTGATTTTGACACTCCTCCAACTGAGAAGCAGAGTCTAAATTACCCCCTCAGAGAGAATTGTGGTGAACTGTGACTATGGTGGCATGGATGCTATGTGACTTTCAAGGCTAGGTGATAAAGAGCAATACACCTTCCTCTTGTTTCACTTTGTGGGATGCTCATTCTCAGGAGCCAGTCACTGTGCTGTGAGGAAGCCAGGCAGAGGACCCATGCAGCTATTCCAACCAATAGCCCCAGCCAAGGTCCCAGCAGCTAGCCAGCATCGGTGACCAAAAGGAATGAGATGTGTACAACCTCTACCCTCAACTCACTTCCAACTTTCATGTCTTCTATGAATCAGTCTTCTTTCTATGAATCAGCTGAGACCCTGAACATTGCAGAGCAGAGGGCTGCCTTTGCCATATCCTGTCCAAATTCCTGACCCAAAGAATCTGGAGGCATAGTGAAATGGCTATTGTTTTACACTAGTATGAACAGAGTGGGTTGTTTGCAGCAACAAGAATGCAGCTTTCCCTACAATGGCATCCAGATACATGGAGAGAAGGATGTGACTTAGCGTCCTGATGCCAGAAGGGAGGAGTAGGGTTTTACATGTGGTATTTTCTGCCTGTTCTGTTCTCTGAGGTGATATCCCTAGTCTACCTGGTTGCTCTTTTCTTTGCTGGCATTAGTGGCCAAACTTTATGGACATTGTAACTGGCAGTCTTTTTCTCTCTATCCCTGGGCTTGGTTGGGATGACTCAGCCTCATTTCCATTCCCATAGACACTGTACACCCCACAGACACCTTCTGTGACTCTTACACAGCCCCAGCTCCAGTGGTCGGCTCTGTAGCCCCTGTTAGTATCCTCCTCTGCAGACTTGCAGCTACCTTAGGATCTCATCCATGCCACAGGAAAACAAAAGTGGCTCAGGATTGATGAATCTTAGTGGTTCCCTCTACCTGACCATGCTAGTGAAAGGAAAGGGCCATCTGAGAGTTGATCTATTTCAAGAGTTTCCAACAGAAATGGGGACAAGGAAGCTCCTGTGTGTTTTTTGCCATCATTCTCATTCGTCTAGTGTACCATTCACTATTCAGGTCAAAGGGACTTTGCCTGATTAAAGCCCAGGGATGGGAAAATTGGGACATAATGTGGGCTCGTTCTGCTCTCCTTTCCCCTTTGTTTTTTAATTCTCACAATTCCCTAGATAGGTTCTTCCTTATCTTCCTTCTCTTCATTTCAGCTCTTCTCTAAGCTTTCATAGCAAAGGATATTTTCTCTACCCATTTGGAGAACTCTATAATCTCCCAGGTTTGATCATTGACATTCTAAAGTCCTCAAAACTGTGAGTTGGATTACAAGGATATTGTCTTGCTGAAAAATCCTACTAGGTATGTTAGAAGCTGGTAAGATTTTGCTCTTTGGTTGGTGTTTTTCTGAAACAAAGTACGAATGAGTGGTTATATACATGGAAAGAGGAAAACACATGAATAATTTTCCACTTATTACCCCCTTTATTGGCTTGAGTGGTATACCAAACAACTTTATTGTCCAGGGTTCCCATGATATCAGTTTTGCCTTGGTTGTGAGCTGCAATCAATATTAAGGTTTTTTGAGGTTGTTCTTGGTGTACCTTTTTTTTTCTATTCTGTTCCATGCTTTTCGTATTAAACTTTGAAAAACATACTTGCTCTGCTTTCTTAGAATAATTATACCCTCTAGGTTTCTAGCAAGTTGTTCTAATTTTTGAATGCCTGCCTTGTTTTCCTATTTCATGTTTGCATGTTTCTGATTCCTAGTTGTATGTTTTGTCACAAATTTCCTGTTTTCCTTCACTCCTACTTTTCATATATGCCCTGCTCCCTTGGTTTTGACCCATTTATTTGCTCTGATTCCAAATACCTCGGTGTTCCAATATTGTAGATTATTCAGGTGTATGTTAGGATGCTTTTAATAAGATGTACAAAATCCAGCTCAAACTGGGTCAGACTATAAAAGCAACTTACTGGCTTCCATGTTCTAAAAAGTCAGACTTCAGGAAAGGATTGATATAGTAATGCTATTGTGTTTCTTACTGACTATCAGATGTGAGTTTTATGGTGTTGGTTTCATGCTAGATTGGTTGTAGGAGAGCTGCAAACAGCACCCTGGGATAGATGCTTCTTCATTTATGTCCAATTGTGGAAGAGAACTTCTTTCACATAAACCATTGAACAGAAGTCTTGGGCTTTAATCTATTTGGACCAATTTAAGTCACATGCCTAAAACTGAACCTATCACTGTCATTGAGAATGAGATGCCACTGTTCTGATTGTCTTTAGCCAATTAGATTCTGCTGCTAGACCCGGGACTGGGATCAATCCTACTCAAAGCGCATCCCTGCTACACCCTGGGAAATGGGAGAAGTGGACTCAGGGGCGAGTTGGAGCCAGCTCTTAACGGTTGGCATGAGCTAACTATGCTCACCTCTTCTTCGGTGTTCACTGACCTCACTCTGGTAACTTGAAGTTAGCCTTAGTGGGAGTATTTATGCCACAGAAATTGGCAAATATTACAATTTTAATTTTTTAGAGCTGGTTTACCAACACAGCACTGAGAATAAGAGGAACCCAATGTAACTAACATGGATTAACGCAACAGTCTCTTAACTAGTTTTTCTAATGTCAGAATTCCTACTTCCAATGCATTCTTTTTTTTTTTTTTCTTTTGAGACAGGGTCTTGCTCTGTTGCCCAGGCTGGAGAGGAGTGGCACGATCATGGCTCACTGCAGTCTCAGCTTCCTAGGCCTAAGTGATCCTCACACCTCAGCATTCCGAGTAGTTGGGACTACAAGAACATGTCATTATGCCCAGCTAATTTTATATTTTATAGAGACATGGTCTCACTGTGTTGCCCAGGCTGGTCTCAAACCCCTGGCCTCAAGTGATCCTCACACCTTGGCCTTCCAAAGTGTTGGGATTATAGGAGTGAGCCACTGTGCCTGGTCCATTCTTTTTTTAATAACAGCTTCACTGAAATATAATTTCACGTGCTATAACACTCACCCTTTTAAAGTGTATAATTCAGTGATTTTTTAGTATATTTATGGCATTGTACAATCATCACCACAATCAATTTCACATTTTTGTACCGCAGGAAACTCAATACCTATTAACAGTCACTCCCCATTCCTTCCCATCATGCCATTCCCTGGCAATCACCAGTCTACTTTTCTGTCTCTGTGAATTTGCTTGCTCTACACCCTTAATACAAGAGATTGTACAATATGTGGTTTTGCTTCTTAGCATAATGTTTTCTTTCAATTCTGTAGCAGGTATCAGTATTTTATTCCTTTTGTTGACAAATAATATTTCATTGTATGTCTAGACTACGTTTGTTTATTCATGTAATTGATGACATTTGAATGATTGAGATCCAATTCTAATCACAGTTCCAGAATCCAGTTTTTTCCTCCTCTAGTCTTTAGTTCTTCTGCTACCAGAATCACTTTCCTAGAACAGCACGTTTCATCTTGTCACTCACCTCATAAAAATCCTTCTCTCTGCCTATGAAATACTAAAGGAGCACATAGATACTGTATTTGAAGTTCTCTTCAGTTTGACTGCAGCAGGGATGGGAATGAGAAGATCTCACCTGCCTTCGAGGGGACATTTTGGGCCAGTGATGCTCAAATCTCATTTAAAAGACCTCTATTTGACCTACCCACCAAGCAACCAACCATAACACCTGAAGAAATAGCCCGAATGACAAAAGCAAAAGCCCAAACTACATAGAACAGTGACACAGATATTATATAGCTCTACAATTTTATAGTTTATATTTATTTTCATCTCTTAATTGATAAAGGTTTTGTTAGGGTTCTGGAGGGATAATGAGTTTTATAGTCAGATAGATCTAATTTGTAGTCCTGGCTCAGTCATTTATTCTGACTTTCTTTAAATTCTCTCCTGAAATTTTAAGCAAATCATCATTTCTGTGTGTAAAGTGGGTGTAATAATTCATACCTTAGAGCCCAGTTACGGATTAAAAAATACAAACACTCAAATACTTGTGCCTAACCCATAAAAGGCACTCAATAAATACATGGACACTATTAAGGTTGAACATATGATTACATTTTTCAATTATTTTTGACAAAACCAATCTAAGATTATAACTATTTTGGTGTTCTTTCATTGTTTTATAGCTTTGGTGATTTAATTTCAATAATGTCCTAGTGCTTTAAAATTAGAGCCAATTTAAAGCAGAAATTAGATAATCAGTTAAAAGGCTTTATGTTCCATGCCTGCCATCACCCTTGGTTTAATCAGAAAGAATCAATATTTCCTTTGGGAAATACTCAATGATAATATCTTGTTTTATTACAATGAAGCTTTTCTGAAGTGGCCTAAGTATAAACATCTTAAACACTACACTGGGATATGTTGAGGTAAATTCTTACCGGAATGTATCAGAGCTTGGCATTTATCATTGCCATGGGAAGTAAGACTTGGTAACAATTATTAAAGATATAACCCAAGATATTATTCTTGGCAATGGTTATAACATATTTTTTGAAAGGTGTTGAATTGTATTAAATTATAATTGTTTTGGTCTTATATATATGATCATAAAACTTAAATTGTTCTTTATACTGTGTATTTGTGGTGTAGAAAAATTTTACATGTGTAGTGACTTTTTAGTTTTATAAACAACCATGAACTATGTTCTTTTTTGGGATTTGAAGTAATTATGAATGCAATAGCCATTTTTAAAATTGAAACATTTGCTATTTGAGAGAACAAATTAATCAATTGTTAAAAATTAACCTTTGATCATAAGAATAATATATAAAAGATAAACTTTTGAAGATTACTTCTTTTTACATATTTCGGTTATTAAATACTATTTCTCTTTTTTTCCCCCCATAGGCTTATCCCTGTCGAGATGATTATTCCATAGTCCACAGAAAATGCCGTTCTCAGTTCACGGATCTAAATGGTTCTAAAAGATTTGGCATCAACACTTGGCATGATGAGAGTGGGATTTATGCTAATTCAGATGTAAAATGGAAACTCTATCCCTTGACTGGTGGTCCTATCACGCCCATTTAAAAATAACGTATAGAATCAGCATCTCTGACTAATGAAAAATGGATGTAGCTGTTGCTGATTTTCTATCTTAATAAATGCAATGGAAGTATTAGTATAGTAGATTCCTTTAAGCACAAAGTCTTATTTTCTGGACCAGTGTTTATATCCTTATTTTCATAAGCTACTCTGGTATTTTCCAAATTTCAGTGTGTTTCTTGCTGAGAGTACACTACACATTTCTAGATGGTGTTTAGTGAAACATTATTTTATGGATTATGTATTTCTTTTAATAATTATTAGAAAAAACACATAATGGCCGGGCGCGGTGGCTCAAGCCTGTAATCCCAGCACTTTGGGAGGCCGAGACGGGCAGATCACAAGGTTAGGAGATCGAGACCATCCTGGCTAACCCGGTGAAACCCTGTTTCTACTAAAAAATACAGAAAACTAGCCTGGCGAGGTGGCGGGCACCTATAGTCCCAGCTACTCGGGAGGCTGAGGCAGGAGAATGGCGTAAACCCGGGAGGCGGAGCTTGCAGTGAGCTGAGATCCGGCCACTGCACTCCAGTTTGGGCGACAGAGCGAGACTCCATCTCAAAAATAAATAAATAAATAAAAAATAAAAAACACATAAAACTAGCACAATCAAGCTTATGATTGCTTAGGGTATGGCTAATTATAAAAAAAGTAGGCCAACTTAAATTCCACTGAAGACAAAATTTTAAGTGAATAAATATATAGGTTGACATAAAACTTAAATGGTCAAAGTTTAGGCAACACTGGCCCTATAATAATGTTGAGTATGTATGTGATGTTTTTTGAGGGGGAAATCAGTACCTATAAATTTTTATTTATCTGTGGTAGCTAGTAGTTTCATTGTGGATTATTTATTTTGCATGACATTTTTCCATATTCAAGTTAAAACCTTTAGAATATATGGATAGCAGAGGTGCAGATAGAATCTTTGTGAAACTCTAGGGGTTTGATGGGAAATCTAGTCATCTAGTGTTAGATTTGGAAGAAATCTTAGCCATTGTTTTGACTTACCCTCACATTGGTCCATGGATGTTTAAGTAACAGAGCAAACAGAGGTCCATGGATGTTTAAGTAGGCTGCTGTATTAGTCAACTGGGTCTACCGTAACAAAATATCATAGACTGGGTGGCTTAAACGACAAAGAAGATAGTAGTCTGCAAGCCAGGAAGAGAGCCCTCACCAGAAACAAAACCCTGCCAGAACCTTGATCTTGGACTTTTCACCCTCCAAAAGCATGCAAAAATAAATTTCTGTAAACTAGGAAGGTGAGTCAAAACAATTGCTAAGACTGTTACCTTCTTGCCCTGTTCTTGCATGGTGGGAGGGGGATGGGGGTGGCAGACCTCTTTCACTTCCTCTTCTTGTAAGGCTACGGTTTTATTTGATTAGACCCCAACTCTTATATCCTCATTTAACCTGAATTACCTCCTAAAGACCCTATCTTCAGATAGCCACATTGGGAGTAAGGGCTTTGACATATAAATTTGGGGAGAACAGAATTCAGTTCACTGCTGTTGCCCAGGGTTATAGGAGTAGCAGATTCTGATGCATCTTTGAGATGCATTTGAAAACTTTTATTTCTTGTGAGACTGTATTTAATTATTTGGTCAACTTGGGCTTCATTTACTTATTTTTCTTTAAAAAATAAATTCATGAACTAGCATTTCTTGATAAATGCTAATTGAACACTGCCTCTAATGCTGGATTCATAAGATATGAAAAAGACTATCAGCTTTTTTATGAGAGAAATGATAATTAATATAGAAAATGTGATATACCAGGTAAGCATGTGCCAGAAGAATTTTACTATAATTTCCCACTGCTTTACAATATGTGTCCATATGCACACAAATATGTATATTATATATGCATAATTATGTATATTACATATACATTAAGTGTAATATAGTCTATATAAATGTTAATTCATATGTGGTACTTATTCTAGTAGATATCTACCTAGGATTACCTTTCCTTCCACATACTATACATCCAAGTTTAATCATTCCTAACACTAACATATCTGGGGTAAAGAGCTATTTGAAGTATGCAAATCTGGATGTCAAGCCATTCATCATTTAATAATTTCTTTTTGTGGAGAAGAAGTTTTAATGGCCACATCATTACCTTTGAACACTGCCTAGTGCCTAGAACATAAAATAAGATTCACTTACTTTAGCAGAAATGTTATACTGTCACGATGACTAACATGACATTTTGTATAAACGACTGGGTCTGCTATCAGGGATCACCTTAGAAATCAGTTTGGGTTTGGGTTAGAAGGAGAATGAAATAAGAGATATTGTATTTAAACTAGCCAAGAAAAATGATGCACTGAAATAAAGGTTACTGCAGGAGTTTTCCCCATGAACATAGAGATGGGGACTGGGTCAAGGACTTTGCTTTATAAATATAGAATAGAGAAACCTCAGCTCAACTGGTTTATGTTAGGAATGCATTTGAGATGAGGTAAGAAGTGAGGGTACCAGGCCCAACCCCTAGGATATGACACTGGCAGATCAAGACAAGAGGCAGGGCCAAGCCAGCTCAGTGGTTTGTTTATAAAGGAAAGTCACTCCATGGACACCAGTGCTCCAGAGGTACAGAAAAATTCTGGATTTGTGAAAACGCTAAGAAAAAATGGTGAAGTCTTTTTGTGGGACATAGAATGTAGGTGGCAGGCTGGGAGAGGCCATGGAAGTGCCTGGCACAGCCACTGCCAAGAACAGAACAGCGGGAAAATTCTTTCTTAAAGATGTACGGATCAGAAGCTAACTTTATTTCAGAGAGAGCAGCAGGGAAGTTTGCAGATAGCTGAAAGCTCACTCCAAATAGCAGAGAACAAGCACGAGGCAGCCATTGTAAACCAAAGCGGAAAATCCAAACAAAACCTAACACAGTAAATTGTTGTTCCAAATATTAAGACCATAACTTTAAAAAAAAGTTTAACAGCTTCATTGGGATATGATTCACGTACTATACAATTCACTCCGTTAAAGCATATAATTCAATGGTTCTTAGTATATTCACAGAATTCTGCTATTACCACCACAATCAATTTTAGAACATTTTTATCACTCCTGAAAGAAACCCATATCCATTGGCGGTCATTCCGCATTCCCTCCCAACTCCCACAGTCCTAAGCAACCAAGAAACTACTTTCTGCCTCTGCAGATTTACCTAGTTTAGATTTTTTCTGTAAGTAGAATCTTATAATATGTGGTCTTTTGTGACTGGTTTCTTTCACTTTCTATAGGGTTTTCAAGGTTCATCCATATTGTAACATGTATCAGCACTTCATTCCTTTTTGGATGAATAATATTCCATTGTCTAGATATACCAAAATTTATCCATTCATTAGTTGATGGACATTTGGGCTTTTTCCACCTATGAACATTCATGTATGAGTTTTTGCATGCATCTCTCTTGGACGTTGTGATGGTTAATACTGAGTGTCAACTTGATTGGATTGAAGGATGCAAAGTATTGTTCCTGGGTGTGTCTGTGAGGGTGTTGCCAAAGGAGATTAACATTCGAGTCAGTGGTCTGGGAGAGCCATACTCACCCTCAATCTGGGTGGGCACCATCTCATCAGCTATCATCACAGCCAGGATAAAAGGCAGAGGAATGTGGAAAGACTAGGCTGGCTTAGTCTTCTGATCTACATCTTTCTCCCATACTGGATGTTTCCTGTCCTCAAATATCAGATTCCAAGTCCTTCAGCTTTGGGATTCTTGGACCTTTGATCACAGACTGAAGGCTGCACTGTTGGCTTCCCTATTTTTGAGGGTTTGGGATTCAGACTGACTTCCTTGCTCCTCAGCTTGCAGACCGCCTATTATGGGACTTCACCTTGTCACCTTGTGATTGTGTGAGTCAATTCTCCTAATAAACTCCCTTTTATATATACATCTATCGTACATCTATCCTATTAGTTCTATCAGTCCAGGGAACCCTGACTAATACAGACGTAGAAGTAGAATTGCTGTGTCATATGGTAACTCTATGTTTAACCTTTTCAGGAACTACCAAACTATTTTCTAAAGTAGCTGCACCATTTTACATTTCTACCAGCAATGTATGAAGGTTACAATTTTTCCATATCCTTGCCAATATTTATTATTTTTCATTGTTTTGATTGAAACCAGTTTGTCAAATGGCAGTTTCACAAAACATGAGTTCTTGAAGAGTAGAGACTGTATCTGCTCATCTGGGGGTTACCAATGTCTAATACACAGTGAGCACTCAGAAATGCTGAAGGGTTGGTATCAATATGTTTGTCATAATCATATATTAATATGAGTGAATGCTTGGGTAATTGATAAAAATTCAATCTGTATGATCGGGATGACCTTGTTTAAAAATATTCTGATATTTAGCACATTTGTCCTACTAAGGGCTTCAATGGTAATCTTGTGAAATTGGAGGAGTTGGCAAAATTGGCCTAAGAAAGTGTTATGTTCTGTATGGAAAACCTGAGTTTGCCAGCGTATCCATAGAACTGACTAAAATCCTCCTTAAAGTAATGATTGCTGGCCAACCAGAGCACCTATCAGAACAAACCCTGCATATTCGAATACTAAAGACCCTGAGAAATTCTGTAGAACAGAAAGCAGTTAAACTCTATTTAATCCAGCATTTCCCAGGCTTATTTCATCAAAGAATCATTTCTTCTTACAGGAGATATCTATAAATATATCCCAAAATATTAGTATTTCATGGAAAACATTAGAGAAAACATTAATCTAAGCAATTTCTAAATAAGGATGAAAGACAAAATAAGTATTTGTTGAGTGGCTACTAAGTACCGCATACATAGGTGAAGTAGATTTTATAAAATCCCAGTTCTACTGATAAGAAAAAAAATTCTAAATACCTCTTTCAGTAAACAGATTTAGACAGAACCCCAACTTCATGATGATGAAATACAGTATAAATTTATCTTAACAGTTATTGTGATTGGCATGTACATATTCTATACTCTCTTCCTTATCTTTCTAACAAAGAGGAATGGCTAACTCCCTCTACTTTAAATTCTCAGAGCTACTTATGTTACATTTTCCTGTAAGGCTTTCATTAAGTACCAATAGAACTTACGGTCTATAGTTTCACCTATCATTTTAATGTAGACAGAATTGAGTATTTGTAGGTTATAATTATTTTATTCTATAGGGTAAGAGTAGGCTAAAGTCTTTATAAGAGACCTTTTACCATAATAATTAATGTGTTGGATTCACATAGGTGCCTAATAAGTGTTCATTTATGAGAATATAAGATTCTATGCAACAGGTTCTTAATCTCAAGAACTATCAGGAAAAATTTGCGTTTTTATGTAATGTAACAGAAATGTAATTAAACTTAAGTCTATAGAAGTAGGTGGAATCACTAAGTAGGAAAACAAATAAAATGGGATCACCTGAAGCAAAGTTAGAGTGATTTGGAAGAGGAGAAATTTACATTGTAATTGGAAAATGAGGAGAGATAAAGAATGAATTAAAGTGAAAGTATTTTTCAATATTGTATTCTTTGGATGCATTTGATTAACATTTTTATTAAAAATTTATTCAAACTCCCAATAGATTTAATTCAGGCAGTATATTGACAAGATAGTTGATATGACACTAATCATTAACAAGGTGACTAGGCTGTTTTTATGAAACCCAAGAATTGATCACAGAAAAGCCCTTAGTCATGACTTAAAAGAAAAACTGCACAGCATATATAGTGGCTTTTTTAAATTTCAAGTGCCTCAAAGAAATATTTCTAAAAACCCAAGCAAATATTGAAATCTGAAACATTTTTTCTATTGAAGCCAACTGAAGAAAATAACATGGGGAAACCAAAAAGTAAAAAGTATTTCTTTTCAAGGTGCCTCTTTCTATACATCATTTAAAGTCCAGCAGAGTGTACATAAAGTTCTTTTACAAAGCAGGAAGGCAGAAAATGAAGCTGTTGGCATTTCTGGTTTTTATTGAATAACTGCAAGAAAGTGGCTGTGAAGGAAGAGAAAAAAACTCAAGGAAATGGGTAGGTGAAAAACACAATAAGACAAATAAAGAAAATGAAGTGAGTGTGGAGGCAGATTTAATGCCTCGCACTTCAGATAAATCAGGTGGAGAAACTTATAAGATAGCCAAACAGATGGCATATTAAAGAATCCTGGGTTTCTCTGAAGATGGGCTTACCTTAATTGAAGTCCTAGGATAGGGGGAGGAGTTTTTCTGAGTAGAGAACAAGCAGATTGTCTCCCCTCTCAATGATGAGTGAGCGAGTTCTCACGAGATCTGGTTGTTTAAGAGTGTGCAGCATCTCCCCACCCCTTCTGCCTCCTGCTCCAGTCATGTGAGGTGCCAGCTCGCCTTTCGCCTTCTGCTATGATTTTAAGTTTCCTGAGGCCTCCCCAGAAGCCAGGCAGATGCCACCAAGCTTCCAGTGCAGCCTGCAGAACTGTGAGCTAATTAAACTTCTTTTCTTTGTAAATTACCCAGTCTTAGGCGTCTCTTAAGAGCAATTCAAGAACTAATACCTAGGGAAAACTGGGTGAGGGGTATATGGAAATTCTGTACTATCTTCACAACTGTTCAGGAAATCTTAAACCATTCTAAAATTGAAAGCTTATTTAAACATTAAAAAATGTTTGTGATAAATGCTGGTACCTGAAGATTTGCCTGAGAAATTGTTACAGAGATGTGATATCTGATATTGATAGCCCAACCTTGTGATGTGAAACTTGTTTTTCCATAAATTAATCTACTTGCATGAAATATCTTGTTTTTTATATGGTGGATATACTTCTATATAAATTCAGTAACATTAACAGTTCTAAAAAAAATCTGGTAGGAAACAAAAGTCAAGTGGTAGTTGGAGTCCACAGGTGCAAAAAATACTATGTGATTTCATTTATTAAAAGTTCAAAGCAGGGCACAGTGGCTCACACCTGTAATCCCAGCACTTTGGGAGGCTGAGGTAGGCAGATCACGAGGTCAGGAGTTTAAGACCATCCTGGCCAACATCGTGAAACCCCATCTCTACTAAAAATACAAAAAAAAATTAGCCGGGCGTGGTGGCAGGCGCCTGTAATCCCAGCTATTCAGGAAGCTGAGGCAGGAGAATCGCTTGAACCTGGGGGGCGGAGGTTGCAGTGAGCTGAGATCTTGCCGCTGCACTCCAGCCTGGGCGACAGAGTGAAACTCCATCTCAAAAAAAAAAAAAGTCCAAAGCATATGATTAAGGTGAAACTAATCTAGAATGTTAGAGTTTGAAATGATGATTATCTTTGGAAGGTATGACTGGGAGAGCCACTAGGGCTGCTTCAGCGAGATACTGCTCTTTTCCTTGGACTAGGTGGTAGTTACCACTCTATGTTCATTTTGTAAAAATGTATTGGACTGTAAGCTCATGATTTGTTCACTTTTCCATATGTGTATTATACTTTGAAAAGATAGTTTATTAAAGAAAACAAATGTGCTTTTTGTCTGGGCGCGGTGGCTCACACCTATAATCCCAGCACTTTGGGAGGACGAGGCAGGCAGATCATGAGGTCAGGAGATCGAGACCATCCTGGCTAACATCGAGACCATCTCTCTACTAAAAATACAAAAAAAAAAAAAAAAAAAAAGCTGGGCGTGGTGGCGGGTGCCTGAAGTCTCAGGTACTAGGGAGGCTGAGGCAGGAGAATGGTGTGAACACAGGAGGCAGAGCTTGCAGTGAGCCGAGATTGTGCCACTGCACTCCAGCCTGGGCGACAGAGTGAGACTGCCTCAACAACAACAACAAAAGAAAACAAATGTGCTTTTCGACATTTATTTAAATATGGTCTGCAAATGGGTTTTGGATAGTAAACACTTTTCACAGTTGAGGACCTCGCAGTGCTGTGTTGCTATTAGAAAAGTATGTTGTCCGTTTATTTATTCCCTCATTCCACAAGTATTTATTAAACACCCAGGACTGGCACCAGGAAAGGATTGGCCTGTCTCTAAAACAACAGATTATACGGGAAACAGACCGACAAACCGAAAACTGTAATATGGTATATTGTTACAATGCATATGTGTGCAGATGCAGGGGGATTCTAGAAATGTGCTTCAGTTTCTTGGGGAAAATCAGAGAAGCATTCTCAGTAAAGAAAGACACTGGAGTTAATACATGAAAAACAAAGAGTACATATTAGGCAAAAAGGAAGTGGGTGTGGGTACAGGGGGACAAGAAGGGATGAGGAGGGAATTGCAGACAGAGGTCATGGCTAGAGAAAGGTTGCAGAGGCAGGGTACATTTTGGAAAGTTCCTGAAGTTTGGGAGAGTGGCAGGGAGTAGGGGGAGCTGAGGTCATAGATGAAGGCAAGAGCCAGATTGTGAAAGGCTGTGAAGAAAGACAGAAAGACTTATCCAGGAGGTGATGAGCTTTAAGAAGTTGAGTAACATGACAGAACTATGATTAGAAAGATAACTCAAAGGTGGTGTAGAGGAATACTTGAAGGAAAGAGGGCTGGAAGTAGGAAGAACAGCAAGGACGCTACCATAAGAGCGTGAGAGAGATGGCGGCAGCATAGAGCAGCAGACGGATGTTTGAGCCTAAGACTGGGCAGGTCTCAGTGACTAATTAGATGGGGAGGGGCCCGGTGGGTGCCTGTGATGACATCAATGGTACCATGAATAATGATAAAGAACACTGAAGGAAAATTGGGGATGGGAAGGAAGAAGAGTTCCGTTTGGAATATGTTAACTTTGGAACATCCAGGTGGGGACATCTAGCAGGTAGTTGGACATAATGGGAATGAAGCCCAGTAGGATGATTTGGAGCTATGAGAGTTCTCTTGGTAGATACATAGGGAGGTCTGAGTTTACTAATGAGGAATAAGTGTAGTGAGAAGATCATTGTGGACAAGGCTGTGTAGAATAAAGTGCTGAAGAGTTGGAGCTGTCAGAGGGTAGCTCAAGTGCTTCACTATCCATGGGTCCAACTCCATAAGAAGGAAAGCCTGGTCAACTCTGGGTATGTAGAGTGGCCAAGGGACTGTAGGTCCTAGTGAGGTGGAATTACGAGATTCAGAGAAGTGAGGAAGTGAGAAAACCAAGAGGATGTGAGCCTGTGATGAGACAGCATGTAAACCAAGTTTAAGATTTTAGGCCGGGCCAGTTCTGACTTATAAATAGAATGGGGCATATACATTCCATCAGGACATGAGCATTCTGCTTTCGTATCCCCAGTAGGTAGGATAGAGTATGACATGTGGTAGATGCTCAATAAATAGTTGATCAGTGAATGAATACATGAATGATGTATTATTGAAGTAGACTGAATTGAAAGTTAATAAAATGGATGAGGTCAAGGAAGTCTTTGAAAATTCTTAGAAAACTTCAATAGGTGACGTTGATTTGTGTTTAGGAATACATATTTCACATCTTCCCTTGTGGAAAGCAAATTAATAGGAGATTGCTATTGCATGAGATATGATCATATTCAGAAAACATTTTTCACTACTTCCTGCCTTAGAGAAAATGAATTTACATAATATGTAAATATATTACATTCTAATTAACAACATTCTATTTTGAGGATTTTACCAGACTACCACTTGAAAATGTTTGATGTGAGATTATGTAATATCACCTATGATGTAGTCTAGCTAAAAGTTTAACTTGAATACCTTAAGCTGTTAGTTCTTCTAGTTTATAGGAAATACTAAGGATATAACAGTAAACTAAAAGGTACCACAAGGAAACAGCCAGACAGATTGAGAAGATGGGACATTTTGTAGGACAATTGGCCAGTTTATTTAACAAGTCAGTGAGGTTTAGAAGGACAAAAAGGAATTCTGCTAGATTAGAAGAGGAAGCCTGGATCACATTGTTGTTTGGCAAAGCAATTGTAAAAGAATTCTGTGACTATTGAAGTTGTTAGACTATGGACTAGGTATGAGCAAAATGAAAATTTATTGATGTGGAAAGATGTAGATCTTCAGTGAGTAAAGCAGAATGTAAAACATTAAGTGCAATAGAATTTTGACAAAAATATCATTTTTGCTTATAAACATATAAAGACCTGAAAGGATGTGTAATAAGCTTTTAAAGGGCTACTGTCTGGTTTGTGGGAACATGATATTTTAATTTTCTTATTCTTGTTTATCTGCATTTTCTAGCTTCTGCAATGCCTTTATATTTCTTTGAAATATTAAAAGGTTTTTTTTGTTTAAAAAAATTAAAATGAAAAACTGGAAATGACATTTAGAAAGAATACATTTATTCTAAACACTACAAGAGAATGAAATAACTTCCTGGTTTAGTTTGCTATGGCTACTATAACAAAGTGCCACAAACCAAGCGACTTAAACAACAGAAATTTGTCTCACAGTTCTGGAGGCCAGAAGTTTGAGATCCAGCTGTCAGCAGGTTTTTTTGCTGATGGTGTGAGGAAGACTCTGTTGACTCTGTTCCATGCCTCTCTTGAGCTTTTGGTGGTGTGTGGCATCACCCTGATCTCTGCCTTCCTCTTCACATGGCATTCTCCCTGTGCACGTGTCCACGCCCAAATTGCCCCTTGTTGGAAGGACACAAGTCACATTGGATTAGGGATCCTCCCCACTTCGTATGAACTTGTCTTTACCTAGTTACATCTCCAAGACCCTATTTCCAAATAAGGTCACATTTCAAGGCACTGGGGGTTAGGACTTCAACATATGACTTTTAGAGGGGACATAGGGGACAGAATTCAACTCATAAGAGTTCCCAAGAGATGAGTCCTCATTATTTAAAAGTGTATAAACTTCCCTATACAAGGGAGTGAAGCCTACAGTCCATAAGCTGTTTTCTCTCATAATCAACACGAAATGCTTTTTTTTTTTTTTTTTTGAAACGGAGTCTCGCTCTGTCGCCCAGGCTGGAGTGCAGTGGCGCGATCTCGGCTCACTGCAAGCTCCGCCTCCCGGGTTCACGCCGTTCTCCTGCCTCAGCCTCCCGAGTAGCTGGGACTACAGGCGCCCACAACCGCGCCCGGCTAATTTTTTGTATTTTTAGTAGAGACGGGGTTTCCCCGTGGTCTCGATCTCCTGACCTTGTGATCTGCCCGCCTCGGCCTCCCAAAGCGCTGGGATTACAGGCGTGAGCCACCGCGCCCGGCTTTTTTTTTTTTTTTTTAAAGACAGAGATCTTGCTCATTGCCCAGGCTGGATTGCAGGGGTATGATATTGGCTCACTGTAACCTCTGCCTCCTGGGCTCAAGTGATCCTCCCACCTAAACCTCCCTAGTAGCTGGGACCACAGGCATGCACCACCATGCCCGGCTAATTTTTGTATTTTAGTGGAGATGGGTTTCACAATGTTTGCCAAGCTGGTCTCGAACTCCTGGCCTCAGGTGATTTGCCTGCCTCGGCCTCCCAAAGTGCTGGGATTACAGGCGTGGCCACCTCGCCCAGGCATAATTTTGTACTTTTCGTAGAGATGGGGTTCCGCCATCTTGCCTATGTTGGTCTCAATCAAAATGCTATTCTTAATGGACTTTTCTCTTGACCTGTAAGCAGTGCACAATGAAGAACTAATAAAAATATCCCCACTTTAAGAAATAACTAAGCTGTAGTAACACCTTCAGAGATCTGTATGTTTTATTTGAATTTGAACTCAGATACCCATAGGCTAAAAATTTTAATAAAACTGCTACCACTTCTGATGAAATGAATAGAGAAGGATAAAGAAAAATATCTCTTACTGAGAAAAAGCTTTTGGAGAATTAGTGTTGGTCTCATAAAGAGTTTTTACTTATGTAAGACCCAGAAATAAGGATTCCGTATCAAAATACAAGTTTTCTCTTTCTAGATCCGGCAGACAGTGCCATGGAATAAACTGTGGTCCGGCTAATGTTTAAATCTGGCTCCCTCTACTGGAGGATATGAGTTTTTCTCCTTTCTTTTTAAGTGGAGGTCCAAAAAGCATACACTGCACAGGATTGGGGTTCACAGCTCAGGGGTTTCCAGTCTTCACTACATATATATAGACATTGCCTCATTGACCGGCCTGTGGTTTGTAATAAGGAAAAATGTATAAATCTCACTGTTGATAAGTCAGCCACCACATCCCTGCTACCTTCTACTTCAGAGATAAGGCTTAACTCAGATCTTAAGACAAATAAGAACATGACCTTGACATTCAATCTTCCCCATGTTGGGACATAGACTGCTGATCTGAATTTTAGGCTTTCAGAGCCAGAAGAAATCCCTAGAGATCCTACAATCCAATTCATTTTCCTGGTGAGAAAATAAAGGTGCAGAGAGAGGAAGTGATTTCCCCAAATTATGCAATTATGAGATATTCAATGTGAATATAATCACAAATGGCACATGATGTACTTCTGTAATATTTTATAGCATTTAGGGCTTCAACTCAAGTTAATAAATATTTCTTGATGGCCTACTGTGTGTCAGACACTAAGAGATATAGAAAGATGTGTGAGATGTGATCTTTGCTCCTCCAAGAGCTTATTGTTAATTAAATTATATGAAGGATAATTCCAGGTGTTGCCAGGACTGTAACTCCAAATGGCCAATTAAATGATGTTTCCCACATTCATAAGTACTGATTCTTGACAGATGATTGATCATTTCTTTACACAGTGAATCTTCTTGATTAGGTCTTGGTGCCGATACAGTTGCTTTGGGGTTTGTTTTTCTGAACTGGAAATTGGTGACTTTGAATGGAGTTGGAGAGTGATATGTGTGTTGGGGTAGAGTTTCAAATTTTTGTTTTTATTGGTCATGTATAAATGACTTTGGATCATTCCTGGTAAATGATTTAAAGTTGCTTTTGAGTAGAAATGTCAGAACACATCTGAGTATCTGGTTCTATTTGCTGGTCCAGCTATCCCAGCCTTAAGCCCATCTTGCAATGCTAAGATGCCCATGCAAATCTTTTGTAATCAATTCAGTGCATTACTTTTATCTGCCCACAGTAGTAACACAATCCTTATATGCCTGTACATGAATATGGACAACTGGTAGCGGGAGAGAAAAAGAGAGAGAGACCCTAAGCCATGCTGACTTTATTGTTTGAACCACTCTATGCTTATTCAGCTCTGCTGTTTGCCAGCTGTGTCACCTTGAGAAATTTATTAACCTCTTTGTGCCTCACATACCTCATAGGTAGTTGTGATGATTAATATATTAATATACATGAAGCATTTAGAACAGATTCTAGTACATAATAAGCATGTATATGACTTCATTGACATTATTATTACTTGATTTGTACATGCAAGGAAAACTAATATGGTGTTTATAAATTGAGCCCAAGAAAGGGCTCAAAAGGTGATTTACAAAATGGGAGCCGACTAGGTTAATACTATTTCATGCTGTCTCTGGACGCAGATGTAGGGGGAGTTATTCTCTAGGGAGAGTGAGCCTCTTTAGTAACCACAGGAACCAGGGTGAGAAATCTTAGTTCTAACCCAATGAAGTAAATGCTGGGATCTCCTACTGTTCTCATATATTCTGCTTAGAAGATATGAAAGTATTATGGAAATGATTTTAAGTACATCAAGAGAGAGAAAAGCATCCTAGTGTTGAAAGTCAAAGAATATGTATTTGAGCACACTACATTTCTCTTCCTCCTGAAACATCTTTAGAAATCATAGCTTTTTTTAATTTAGAATTCATTGGTGATTCTTGGGTTTTAGCATCAAAGTGAGGTCTAAGCTCTGATTTTTTTTTTTATCTTGCCCAAATTCCTACCTAAGGGGTCTAGGGAGTCATGTCCTATGAACCATAAATTCTCATCAGATAGGTTTTATTTGACCCTGTATACTGTGACTTACTTTTCAGTCTGACTTTGGCATAACGTTATGAGACAAGGAAAAAATATTTAACCCCGAAATGTATTTCCTTGCCATACCTTGAAATTGCCCTGCAAAGTCTCTTGTGGGGAAAAATCCACATTCTCTGGAGAATCCCCTTTCCCCTTTGTTTTCTTCCCTTTCTTTCCAGATCCAGGAGATAATCAGCTAAGAGGCTGGCACCCTTTTAAGTCCCATAAGAAACATTTTACAACCTGCTGTCTGTCTGAAGTCTGCTATCTGAGAGACTCCTCCGTGCACTAAAACTTGGTCCCTACAATCCTTTGTCTTAACCTGAATATTCCTTTCCATTAATCCCAGGTCTTCAGAGAAACTCTTCCAATTGTCAACTGCAAATGTTTAAATTTACCTATAGCCTGGAATCCCCTGCTTTGAGTTGTCCCACCTTTCTGAACTAAACCAATGTCATTCTTAAATGTATTTGATTGATGTCTCATGCCTCTCTAAAATATATAAAACCAAGCTGTATCCTAACCACCTTGGGCATATGTTCTCAGGACCCCCTGAGGGCTGTGTCACAGGCCATGGTCACTCACATTTGGCTCAGAATAAATCTCTTCAAATATTTTACAGAGTTTGACTCTCTTTGTCAATTAAAAAAAAAAAAAGGTACAATTGCAACAAAAGAATTCTGTGTTCTTAATATTCATGATTAAGCAGTTGCTCTGCTGAGCACCTCTCGGAAGATTTTGTACAATATGAAATACCTTCCAGAGCTGAGCATCATTCTGAGTTTCAGCATTACCCCATTTTCATCAAGATAGATGTAAACGTGATTATTGCAAATGACTAGATCTTTTCCAAGCATTTAGCTCTTAAAACTCAGATGAGACTTAATCAACTGTTTTCCCATTTTATATCACCAACGTCTCTTATTCTGCGTAGCTCAGAAGTCAAGCTGAGTTTGAATTAAAATCCAGTTTTCCAGGCTGTTACTGAAAGATAAAAAGACTAATTGGTTTATAGCTTCTTCAAAGTCTGTATACCACAGGTTGAGTTTCTGATGTTTAATCATTTATGTTACTGTATAGTGTCTATCCTACTACTGACAAACCCAAACCTTCTATGGGCTGTTTTCTCTTAGTGCCTGTGATCTCACCACAGCAAATCACCATTTCACCATAAGCATCTTGTTATTATTAGTTGGAGATCCCATACTCTGCCACTAGTTGCTGCAAATCCATTTGGCATTAATGACATATACTCCATAGCCATTCTGCTGTAATTTAGCAACGAATAAATCCATTAAAATGAAGAGTTGCTGAACTTCCTGCATTACTGTGTGAGGAACTTTGCCAGCCTGCTCCACAGAGAAACTAGTGAAAACTATTAAAAGCAAACTAACTCAAAGCCTCTGGAAATGGTCCTAAAGGCAAACAGCAAATGAAGAAATAATCCCAACACTTTGGGAAGCCGAGGCAGGCAGATCATGAGGTCAGGAGATTGAGACCATCCTGGTTAACATGGTGAAACCCCATCACTACTAAAAATACAAAGAAAATTAGCTGGGCGTGGTAGAGGTCATCTGCAGTCCCAGCTGCTCTACTTGGGAGGCTGAGGCAGTAGAATGGCTTGAATCCGGGAGGCGGAGCTTGTAGTGAGCCGAGATCGCGCCACTGCACTCCAGCCTGGGAGACAGAGCAAGACTGTCAAAAAACAAACAAACAAAGGCCGGTGCGGCGTGGTGGCTCACTCCTGTAATCCCAGCACTTTGGGAGGCCAAGGTAGGTGGATCATGAGGTCAGGAGATCGAGACCATCCTGGCTAACACAGTGAAAACCCATCTCTACTAAAAATACAAAAAATTAGCCAGGCGTGGTGGCGGGCGCCTGTAGTCCCAGATACTCAGGAGGCTGAGGCAGGAGAATGGCGTGAACCCGGGAGGCGGAGCTTGCAGTGAGCTGAGATCCAGCCACTGCACTCCAGCCTGGGCGACAGAGCGTGACTCCGTCTCCAAAAAAAAAAAAAAAAAAAGCCTACAACAATAATTTGGTAAGAAATGTGAGAGTCTCTGGTATTTGAACCAAGACTACTCTCCTTCCCCTTTCCCAGCTTAATGAGGCATAGACTTAGCATCATGTTGCTGTAGCCAAGAAGACCAGGATCCCTCTCCCTCTAGCTCCCAGTGGAGAGGGCTTTCTTCCCTGGAGGAGCAGGACTTCAGCATTTCTCATCTTGTCCACAGCTATCTGTTGCTGAGGTTAAGTAGTGGGTGTGTTCAGTCCGAATGGGGGCTCCCTTCCTCCTATCCCCCACTTATGGAGTGGAGACTGTACCTTGGACAGGCACATTAAAAGCACTGGGGCCCCAGTCACTCTTGCTGCAGTTCATGAGGCGGTGGTTCCATGCCACTAAAAACAAGCTCAGGCTGTGGCATCTGCCCTCCACCAAGCACTCAGATCCTAGAGCACAGCTGTCACTCAGAAAGCAACTTGTCTTTGTCTTCACCCCCAGCTCCAGAACCCTGGCTTAGAGATTTTGCCTGGGGAAAGAGCAAGCTATAAAACAAATAACTCTCAATCTCTTCCCAAGGAAACTGACTTCATTTGCAACACACTGTGGAGAGCAGAAGCCAAAGGGCACTCTCAAGAGCAGTGGAGACTGTGGTGAAAGGCACTTGGAGGCACATTTGTGAAGTCAATGAAGATAGAGCCTAGACTGTGGGTTGCCTAGGAGAGAACCAGAATATGACAGCTGGAAGGAGCCCTCATAGGGTGAAAACAATTATCAAGCACTGACCACAAAAGTCATTCCTTCAAAGGGACCACAATTTAGGGTGAATTAGTTTGTAAAGCTATTTATGCCCTCAGGGTACTTTTTAAAACAATAAAGCAATTAGCCAGCAATTAGTGGAGTTCAATAGGTGGGTGTGGTCAGGGAAGGAAAGAAAAAGAGTCCTACCAATCCTATTATCCCAGGGTTACTGTAGCCATCCCCAAAGCTATGCCTCCCTGAGGAGCAACATCAGTGGCTTAACGTGTGTGTGTGTGTGTGTGTGTGTGTGTGTGTGCACATAAAACTTCAGTAAAATAACCCAGCTGGTAAAGAGAAAAAAAAAAAAGCAAATAATAATAGCCCAGGAGAGGGAAGTCTAGTGCTCAGAACTGCTACAGAATATGACGTAGTTTGGATGTTTGTCCCCTCCAAATCTTATGTTAAAACTTGATCCCCAGTGTTGTTGGAATTTTGGCTTACTAAGAGGTGCTTGGGTGTTAGGGGTAGATCCCTCATGAATGGCATGGTCCCTTTCTCTTTGTAATAAGTGGGTTATCACTCTATTAGTTCATTTAAGAACTGATAGTTGAAAAGAGCCATACCCTTCTCTTACCTCTTCCTTTCTCACATGTGACATGCCTTCTTCCCCTTCCTGAGGCCCTAAGCAGAAGTAGATGCTCATGCCATGCTTCTTATTCAGCCTGTAGAATGGTGAGCCAAACAAACCTCTTTTCTTTATAAATTACCCACCCTCAGGTATTCCTTTAGAGTAACGCAAATGAGCTAATACAATATATTATCTAAAATGTCCCATTTACAACAAAAAATTATGCAAAGAAACAGGAAAGTATGACTGACCCATACACAGGAAAAAAGCGGGCAACACAAAACTGCCAATGAGAACAACCAGATGTCATATTTAACAGGAAAATATTTCAAAATAGCCACCAAAAATGGTGGAGATAAATGCTTGGTGCCGCAAAGTGAAACCAGCACTCAGACAAAAGTTTTCTCAGCAAGGCAACTTACTTAGCAGAAAGTGCTACTCGCATCAATCACGATTGCAAGAGCATACTGGATAAAGGAAAGCAGGGGTTTTTATTCCTAATGCAATCCCTACCTCTGTGTCGCTCCCCCATGGTCTAGGGTTGGACTGCACAATCTAAACTGACCTGATTGGCTATTCATGAATATTTTCCCAAATAAGGAAGGGAAGGGGGATGTCAGTTACAGTGGTGGGACATGGAGTTTCTGTGGGAGGAATGGGTGTAGAGCAAGTAGCCAAGGGAACAGATGTGAGTTATTGATTAGAACTGACGGGAAGGTTGTTTACAGTAACTAGGGGCAAGGAGGCAGGGAGAACAAGAAAGTTGAGTTTGAGAACAAAGAACAAGGTATTTAACACGCTAAATATTTGAAGAGGAATAAACTTATTGTATCCTACAATTTCCCCCCTCTTAATTTTTATAGTCCTTCCTCTTTAAACCTTTTTAACATGTCTTGGTTTTGCTGTTCAACTTGATCCTCTAAAAGGAAAAGCTTGTCTGAATAAGGTGGAGGAGAGCTAAGGGAGGTTTTAGTAAGTGCTGTTTCTATAAGCCTTTGTGCTAGCTCACTGATGCATGGTATGACACAACACCCAACAAGAATTAGTACACCTACTACAGCTGCCTACCCCTTTCACCCTGGCATTTCATCTACCAGAAAAAGAAAAAGCACAACACTGTAAAATAGGAGAACCCCCTTATGAGTCTTTTGACTCTCAAGTTTATTTAGATGTAATTGGAGTCCCATAGGGAGTACCTGATAAATTCAAAACCCAGACCAAATAGCTGCAGGATTTGAATCAATATTTTAATGTGTAACTATTAATAAAAATGTAAATTGGATAAATTACATCTATTATAACCAGCAATGATTTGTTAATTACACTAGAGATGCTGTCAAAGTAATAGCTGACTAGTTAGGGCCTGCTAGCCAGATGGTTTGGGAAAAAAGAATGGCCCTAGACATGATGTTAGCTGAAAAAGGTGGAGTTTGCGTCATAATTAAAGCTCAAGGTTATGCCATCATCCCAAACAATACTGCTCCCTATGGGAGCATAACAAGGGCCTTACAGGGACATACCTCTTTATCCAATGAATTAGCTAAAAATTCTGGAGTTGATAACCCTTTTACAGGATGGCTAGAAAGGTGGTTTGGTAAATGGAAAGGAATCATAGCCTCACTGCTTACTTCTCTTGCAGCTGTAGTGAAAGGGGTAGTCAATTAGACAAGAGCACAAGTACCACTCCAGTTACTTGGCAAGTGTCCAGTAAGGGTCTGCCACAGTACCACCGTACATCTGCTCGAGGATAGCTAAGGGTGGACTGACGGATAAGCTTCTGGAAGGGCTTAAGCTCATTGCATCCTGTTAAGCTTCCAAGGAATGCCAAGTTTTCCCCTTGTCGTGAGAGACACCAAGTGAAATTGACATTGGGAGATGGAAGCTGGATGGCCTTCAGGGGCTGACCTGAAGGGTGTTGGACTTCAGGATAGAGCAGAAAGAGAGAACTTGGCATTATTTATTGCCCCAAGCTGTATAATCCTGGAAGAGAGCTTCATGCAGCCCATGCGCGGTCAACTGGGGGACCATCTGAGTGGAAAGGGTACAATCTGGGCCTCTGGCCAGCCATGCACACAAGCATAACAATTGCTTTTGTTTAGCATGTGGATGGAATATTTGATCCATTCCAACCAGGCATTTGCATCTTGATATCCTGTTTCAAATGCTAAAGTTTGCCTTAGATCATTTACTTCTACAATATCTACTTTAGTCTTATCATTGGGTATAGAGGGGATGGCAGTTTGATTAGAAGAAGGCTTAGAAGGAGAAGAGAGGGAAGGGGGTGAAGATGATGAGGGATTTTGAAAGACCCTATGAGGTCTGTGCCAGCCAAGTTGGCTCCCATGCCGTAGAAGTGGCTCAAAATAGGTCTAGGATCAGTAGAGGTAGAAGTGAGAATAGAAATTTGCACTGGATTACATTGGTTACACTAGCAACTGGGGTGGGGGTGCTTTCTTTAGTAAAGTGAATGTATGGTTTTAAGGATACACAACCACCTGTCGACGAGGTTTAGTCTTGATATTTGGTTGTCCGCAGAACATCATTCCAGCTGTGGCACACCTGTTTCTCTGTATTTGTTAAAAAGCAAGGGTCTTGGTAGGGGGAGCCTCTTATTTTAAAGGGGCAGGGATACTTTTCTGAGGCTGAGAGTTGCCTTTGACTTTGAAGATCTCTACAGTGTATGGCTAAACAAGCATCAAACGTAATAATTTGGAGTGAATTCGATTTAGTTACATTGATAACAAGGTGGTTGGCAATAGAATGAGAAAAGAAGAAAGACTAATGGAATAGATGAAAGAGAGTTAAACTTTTCTTAGCTTTAGTTTGAAGGGATTTTCCCTGGGCCAATAACCCATGACTGCAGAGGTGGTGGTGCTTTCTTGATTCAGGTGTGATGGGTCCATCCTTTTTCTGCTGTTGGGACTGTGGTTTCAGTGGTTAGAAGCACCAGGTAAAGCCCTTCCCAGGCCTGGAAAGAAGTTTATCTTCTTTCCAGCTTTTGATGAGGACGTGATCCATCCCCAGGCTGATGTTGAGGTACTGGGAACTCCAGGGGCAGCGCCTGTGCTAGGAGACCTTTGGTTTTAAAAAAAGAGAAAGTAGAGGAGACACCAGGTATATAATTCCTGAGGAATTGATCTTTTATTTCAAATGTAGGAATGTCAGCAGTGGAGTGTAAATAAGGCAATCCATAGAGCATCTCATAAGGAGAAAGGCCAATATCTTTCCAAGGAACAGCTTGGATTCTTACTAAGGCAATAAGAAGACATTTGGTCCATGGCAACTGAGTCTCTAGAACTAATTTGGTTAAGTGATTCTTTAAGGTCTAATTCATCCTTTCTACTCTTCCTGATGAAGGTGGGTGCCAAGGAGTATGATATTCCCATTTAATGTCTAGGGCTTGGGATAGCTTTTTAATGATATGCGCTGTGAAATGGGTTCCATTTCTGAATCAATATTTGCTATTAGTCCAAACCTGGACACTATCTTTTCAATTAATGCTTTAACTACATTGTTGGCCATTGCATTTGAAAAGGGAATGGCTTCAACCCAATGAGTGAGGTGATCTTCTATTACTAATAAGTACTTTAGGCGACTGATTGGGGGCATTTCAGTGTAGTCAATTTGAACACTTTGGAATGGTCTTAGCCCTGGATCCCTCCCCGCAAGGGGTGATTTCTTTAAACTTGTTTGTTGGTTTTTTTTTACATATGAAGCAACTATCTTTAACCTGTTTGGCTACAGTATAAATTCCTAAACACCCATAAACCCGGAGAACTGCATCACACATAGCTTGGGGTCCCCAATGGGTCCCTTGATGCAGATGGGACAGGATTTCTCTCATGATGGGTTTGGATAGTATTTCTCATTGGTCTGGTAACACCCATTTTCCTTCTGAGTTTTCTTTGGCTCCTATTCTTATTAATTTTTCCTTTTCTGCAGCAGAGAAGATAGAGTTTGTAGCAGGGGGAGGAAGACAAGGAGTTAAGTGAAAGATAGGTGTTTCAGATGAAACAGCAGCCTGCTTAGCTACTTGATTTGCAAGGTTATTTCTACAACTTGTAAAGGAAAAGTCTTTTTGGTGTCTGGGGACATGTACAATGGCTATTTCTTCTGGCAACTGGAGATTGTTTAAAACATGGATGATTAGATCTTCATGGGCAAGATTTTGGCCTTTAATATTAATAAGACCTTGCTCAGGCCAAATTTTTCCAAATGTATGTCCTACTCCAAAGGCGTACTTAGAATCAGTATAAAGAGTTTCTTCCTTGTTCTGTAAGTGTTTTAAGGCCTGGTTGAGTGCAAATAGTTCACAAGCTTGGGCAGATCAACTTTGGGCAACCTTCCTGACTCTATTTCTTCAAGAGTTTCTCCATCAATTACTGAATACTCATTATGCCTTTCTCCTTTGATTACTTGGGAGGAATCATCTATAAATAAGCATCACCCCATTTTGAAAGGCGTCTCTCCTAGATCTAGCCTGACCTTCATTTGGTAGTCAATGGAATCTAAACATAGGTGTTCTCTTTTTAGATTTGGGTCTCCTGTCAAGAAACCTGCTGGGTTGAGTGAATTATCAGTAGTTAAGGTTAAGTCATCTTTTTCTAGTAGAATAGCCTCATATTTCAATTTTTCAAGATTCAATTTCAATATTTCAAGATTCTGGGGTCAGTGAGCCACCTTCCTGCTTTTTGATTTAAAGTAACTGTAACTTGGTGGGGTGTGCTTACAGTTAATTTTCCCCCAAAGGTTAATTTTCTGGTTTCTTCAACTAATACTTCTGTAGCTGCAACAGATTGAATGCATTGAGGCCATCCACAGGTAACTGGGTGTAAAACTTTTGATAGGAAGGCTATGGGCTGCCAGCAGCCACTGTGTTCTTGAGTAAGCACCCCTAAAGCTACCCTATTATTTACGTTAACAAAAAGATGAAATGGCTTTTTAGGGAAGGTAAGGCTAAAACAGGGGTGGTTATGAGTCTGTATTTCAGCTCTTCAACCTGCTCAACTTCCTTAGAAGTCCAGAGAAGATGGTCTGGCTTCCAGTAGGTAAGCTTTTCATATAAAAGTTTACTTTTTAGGGCATATGAGTCAATCCATAAGTGGCAATATCCAACTAATCCTAGAAATTTTCTGAGTTCTTGCTTAGTTTGAGGCAGGGATAAGGACACGATGCCTTCAACTCACTCAGGCCCTATCCTTCACTTACCTACACTGATGGCCTTAAATATTAACTTCAGGCTCCACATACTGAAGCTTTCCCTTTGAGACCCATAGCCCCTCAAACTCCAGATGGTTAAGAATATGTATAGAGAAACCAGCTACTTTCTTTACATCTTCACCAGATATAAGAATATCATCCACATACTGGAGCAGGCATATCTGCTTTGGGATGACAACTGTTTCTAACACTTGTTCTAAGATTTGGAGAAAAAAGGTTTAGGGAGTCTGTGAACCCTTGAATTCTATTGATACTGTTGTTTTTTCCCTAAATAAGGATCCTCCCACTCCAAATATGTCTTGGCTGTCTTCAGCCAAGGGGCATGCCCAGAAGGCATCCTTTAAGTCTATTACTGTAAACCACTGATGATTACATGAAATTATGCTGAGAATGGTGTATGGGTTGAGGACAACAGGATGGGTAGTCTGGACTATTTGATTGATGGCTCTAAGATCTTGCACCAGTCGATATGACCGATCTGCTTTCTTGACTGGCAATATTGGAGTATTATAAGGGGACATACAGGGTATAAGGGAGTCCATATTTAATAAGACTTTCAATGATAGGCTTTAACCCTATTCTGCCCTCTAGGGGAATGGGATATTTTTCCTCCTCACTACTTCCCTGGCAGTTTTCAGCTTGATGTGGTTTGGAGGGATTCGGAGTTTCCCTAGGTTTCCCTCCCTTGACCAGACATGGGGATTACTGTATTTTTCATCTGCAGTGATGAGTAGGTTTAATGAGGTAGGAAGTCCTTTAGGGCAAACTTGTAGGCCTATGCCTAATTTTAGCATTAAGTCTCTTCCTAGTAGATTAGGTCTTGCCTCAGGAATCAATAAAAATTTGATATGAGTCAATTGATCTTGGTATTTAACTTCTGTACTTTCTAAGATTCTTGCCTTAAATCTTCTCCTTTTACCCCAGATACTAAAAGTTCTTCTGAAGAGCAAGCGATGTTAGGTGGAGGGAAACAAATGGAGAAGCGAGCCACTCCTGAATCGACTAAAAAGGTGATAAGCTCATGTTTGGGTCCCACCTCTAAATTTATCAAGGGCTCCTGGTGGGATTCGAAGCAAAAGAGACAGAGCCCCTGACTCCCCTATTCTTCCTCAAAAGTCATGAGTAGAAGGGCTTCTTTCTCCCTTTCCAATTCAGAACATGCTCTCTTGAAGTGGCCTATTCTTCTGCATTTGTAGCACCTATCCTGTCTTTCCTCTCTCACAGTACTGGGATTCTTTAACTTTGCCCCCCAGCCCCAATATTCTTTAGAGGGTCTGGTAGATGAGGGACTGGGTCCTCTAGAGGGAGGCTTGGGTCCTTTAAACAGCAGTCTGGACCCTTTATAGTTTCTGGCCCCCTGGAAACTATGTTTAGAAATGTGTGGGTTTGGAGCCACCTGCTGGAAAGTGGATAAGATGAGTTTTGCCTTTTGTTTTTACTTTTCTTTGTCTCTCTTTACATACACTTTTGGAGCTTCCCTAAGAAGTTCACTCAGAGGTTGGTTTTCCCAATTTTCTAATTTTTGTAATGAAATATCTGGCCAACTTTTAGTGACAAAATGGAGCTTTAACATTCCCTGTCCAATGGGATCTTCTAAATTTAGGCCTGCATATTGTCTCATTTGGCCCTTTAGTCTGTCCAGAAATTTCATAGGCCCCTCATCTTTTTCATATTGTATATCAAGTGCTTTAGAGAGCTTTTGGGTTTGGGGTACTGATTCCTTAATTCCCTTTATTATCGTGTTCCTTAGGTCTTGCATATTTTCCTGGTGAGCCATGTTGTTATTGTTCCACTGGGGGTCTTGGGTGGGAAACTTTTGATCTGCAGTAGGAACGTTTTGACTGGGAGGGTGTTCATGTTCTCAAATTGCCATAGCAGGTCTATGGATCATACTTCTTTCTTCCCCCCAAAAGAGGATTCCTAGGATGGAAATTAACTCAACACAAGTGTATAATTGAGGTCCCAATAATTGATCAACTTGATCTGCCACCCATAAGGGTCATCACACAATAGCTTAAGTTCCTTCTTAAAACTTTGGACCTCCAAGCTGGTTAAGGGAGCATTCACAATGCCAATAGCTCCCCCTCCTTGTGGCGCCTCCTTTAAGGGGAAGACAGTTGGGGCTGACTCCTTAGGTGTGGAGGGAAATGGGAAATTTTGGATAGCCTTTCTCCATGGTTCTATATCACATTGGAGTACTTTTAGGGAAGGGTACTTGGGCTGAGAAGTAACAGGCTCATGGGATGATTACTAAGAATCAGGATTGTAAGGAGGAGGCATAACATGAGCAGGGGAAGGATCTGGAGTGGGATCCGGGATGGCAGCAGCTGCCTGAGGGGAAGGGTTAGGGGCACTGAGTGGGGGAAGATGGTCTAGGGGATCCCATGTGCTGGAGTCTTTAGGCATGGGAACTGGCTTTTCTGACTCTTCATTTTGAGATTCAAGATTGAGTTTTTGCCTAGTTGTCTTAAGGGAAAAAGGAGAACAGGTCCCTGACTCCAAACAAAGAGCATAGTCCAGTTCTTCTTGAGAAACCAGACTTTTATCATTTACATATTAAATCAGAAGTTAACACACCACATCCTCATTTGACCTAAACATTGGCCAGAAGATTGAGGATTTGAGGATGGGTCCCTGAGTCCAAATAAAACAGAATGTTTTATCATTTGTTGCTTTTTCTTATGTTTAGTTCTCTCATTATCTTTCCAGTATTTTAACATGAGACCTAGGGGACTATCAAGGGGAATATCTTTATTGCTATCTTTCTCTCTTTTACTCTCTGTCTTGCTTGGGATATTTCTCATGTGGAGTCCTAATTAGGCTCAATCCCTCATATTACAGATTTCTTGCCTATCCTTCTCTGGAGGCTTATTGAGCTTTGTCACTTGTATTAGAGACTTCTTGCCTATCCTTTAGCCCCACCTGCTGGAGCCTCCTTGTACCCTTCTTTCACTTTGTCCACTCTGGTGACTTCCCTGAAGGGAATTTAGGTCCCTCTTAGAATTGGTGTGCCAGTATAAACCCCACAGCAGGATCCTCCTTAAGCCATATGAGGTAACCTTGGAACCACAGATAGGAACCACTCACTCTGCAAAGCAATAGTGCTTAGTACAATCCACATAAGCAGCACTACAAGCAGTAGTGCTTGTGACCATTCACACACACTTTCAACCTCCAAAGTATCCTGACCACCAAGGAAATACTTTGTCACTCCAGCGACATTTCTTACCTTGGTTTGTGCACAGAGTTACCTGTTCTCTGTGCTGTTGCAAGCCTTTTTCTCCCTGCGTTGCTGAGAGTCCGGGTTTATTCATCGCACTGGGTGGGTCCCAATCCCTCACCCTGAGGACACTGCAACAAGACAGTGGGATGTGTCTTCTCACGAGAGGTGACCGGAGACCCCCTTCCTGGGGGAGAATGGGAATCCTGGACGAGCCCCCACGTTTGTTGGAGATAAATGCTCAGTGCTGCAAAGTGAAACCAGCACTCAGGCAAAAGTTTTCTCAGCAAGGCAACTTACTTCTGCAGAAGGGTGCTGCTTGTGTCAATCACGATCGCAAGAGCACACTGAACAGAGGAAAGCAGGGGTTTTTATTCCTAATGCAATCCCTACCTCTGTGTCACTCCCCCATTGACAGGGGTTGGACCACACAATTTAAACTGACCCGATTGGCTATTTCTGAGTATTTTCCCAAATAAGGAAGGGAAGGGGAATGTGAGTTACAGTGGTGGGACTTGCAGTTTTGGTGGGAGGAATGGGTGCAGAGCAGGTAACCAAGGGAACAGATGTGAGTTATTGATTAGAACTGATTGGAAAGTTGTTTACGGTAACTAGGGGCAAGGAGGCATGGAGAACAAGAAAGTTGGGCTTGAGAACAAAGAACAAGGTAGTTAACAGGCTAAACTTTTGAAGAGGAGTAAATTTATTGTGTCCTATAAAAAACATGTTCATAGAACTTAACAAAAGCATGATTAAAGAGGTAAAGGAAGATATGATGACATGATGACATCAGATAGAGACTATTAAAGAAGAGATAGAAATTGTAAAAAAGATCCAAAGGCTGAGTGTGGTGACTCATGCCTATAATCCCAGAACTTTGGGAAGACAAGGAAGAAGGATTGCTTGAAATCAGGAGTTCAGTAGCAGCCCGGGCAACACAGTAAACCCCATTTCTACAAAAAAAAAAAAAAAAAAAAAAAAAAAAAAAAATTAGCCCAACATGGTGGAATGCAGCTGTAGTCCCAGCTACTTGGGAGGCTGAGGTGGGAGGATTGCCTGAGCCCAGGAGTGTGAGGCTGCAGTGAGTTATGATCACACCACTACACTCCAGCCTAGGCAACAAAATGAGACTACATCTCTTAAAAATAAAATGAACCAAATTAAAATTCTAGAATTGAGTAGTTTAGTGATTGAAATAAAAAAAATTCAACATCAAGGGCTGAGGAGTAGATTTGAACTGGCAGAAGAATTTTCAAATTTGAAGATAGATCAATAAAGATTAAGTAAGCTGGAGAACAGAGAGAAAAAAGATGAATAGAAATTAACAGAGCCTTAGATAAATATAAGACACCATTAAATGCACCAATATATGCAAAATGGGAATATCAGAGGGAGAGGAGAGGGAGAAGAGAGGAAAAAAATTCAAATAAATAACAGCTGGAAACCTCCCAATTTTATTGAAAAACAATAACCTATATAGCCAGGAAGCTCAATGAACTTCAAATAGGATAAACACAAAGAAATACATAAACAGATATATCATACTAAAGATGATAAAAGTCAAAGACAAGGAGAAAATCTTGAAAGCAGCAAAAGAACATCTCATTCCTTATTAAAAAAAAAAAGGCTCAATAAGATTAATACTCAATTTGTAAGTCAAAACAATGGTGATCAGAAGACAGTGGAATGGTATATTCAAAGTGCTCAAGGGAAAACAAAACCCTTTTAACCAATAAGCATGTACCTCCAAACTATTTTTTTTAAGTGAAGGAGAAATACAGACTTCCAAAGATAAGAAAACTGAATTTGTTGCCAGCATACCTACCTTGCAAAACATGCTAAAGGAAGTTTTTCAGGCATAAAGCAAGTGACCCCAGATGGTAATTTGAATAGAAAAACAGAGAGTACCAGTAAAGGTAATTATGTAAGTACAAAAAATAGTATAAATGCACATTCTTGTCTCTTTCTTGTCTTAATGAATGTAAAAAGCAATTGCATAAATAATATGTAAAGAATGTATTGTTGGGCCTCTGACATGTAGAAATGTAACATAAGCATAATATATTTGCTAATCACAGCACAAAGAGATGAAGGGGATCGAAGCTCTATTGGCCAAGGAAATGAGTACAGATGATAAAGTAATAATTATAACACTGTATCTTTTTGGTCTGTAACATTATTAGATGTAATATGTATAATAATAATACTACAAAAAGGGAAAAAGTAAACAGAGCTATGTATCAGTAAAGTTTTTTATGTAATCACTATAATTAAGCTAGCTTAATATTGAAGGTGATTTTGATAAGTTAAGATGTAATTGGTAAACCCTAGAGCAACTATTAAAATAAAGCAAACTAAATAGTAAAAAATTATTAAAGAAATTAGAATGCTACATTAGAAAATATCCATTTCATGCAATAGAATTTAGTGAACAATGAAGAGAACAAAAAGGTGTAAGACACATAGAAGTGTATTAGTCAGCGTTCTCCAGAGAGACAGAACCAATAGTATATAGATAGAGATATAGATAGAGATAGAGACATTTGAGAGAGGATTTATTAGGGGAACTGGCTCAAACAACTATGGAGGCTGAGAAGTCCCACAACAGGCTATGGGCAAGCTGGGGACCCTGGGATGCTGGTAGCGTGGCTCAGTCCAGTTCCAAAAGCCTTGGAATTAGGAAGTTGATGGCTCAGTTCTCAATCGGAGTCGAAGGCCTGAGAACCTGGGGTGGCAGCAGGGTGGGGTGCTGGTTTAAGTCCTAGAGTTCCAAGACTGAAGAGCCTGGGGTTCTGATGTCCATAGACAGGAGGAGAAAGTCTGTCCCAGCTCCAGAAGAGACAAATTCACCTTTCATATTTTTGTTCTATGGGGGCTGTCAGTTGATTGGATGGTGTCAGCCACATTGGGGTGGATCTTTTCCACCTGTCCACTCAGATTCACATGCCAGTCTCACAGACACACCCCAAAGAATACTTTACAATCTCTCTAGGAATTCCTTAATCCAGTAAAATTGAAACCTAAAATTAACCATCACAGAAAGCAAAATGTAAAATGGCAGACACAAATCCAACTACAGTCATGCATTGCTTAGCAACATTCTGAGAAATTTGTTATTAGGTGATTCATTGTGCAAATGTCATAGAGTGTACTTACACAAACCTAGATGGCTACTACATACTAGGCTATAGGGCATAGCCTATTGCTATTAGGCTACACACCTGTACAACATGTTACTATACTGAATACTGTAGGCTGTTGTAACATGATATGAGCATTTGTGTATCTACACACAACAGCTTGCAGGATTGCAAGTTGTTCTGGATGAGTCACGGTATGAATGGTAGTGAATGTGAAGGCCTAGGACGTTACTATATATTACTGTAGACTTTATCAACTCTGTATGCTTAGGCTACACTAAATTTATTTTAAAATTTTCTTTAATAATAAAACTTAGTTTACTGTAACTTTTTTAGTTTACAAACTTGTACACTGTTTAAATTTTTTTGACTTTTATAATAACACTTAGCTTAAAACACATGTTGTATAGCTGTACAAAAATATTTTCTTTCTTTATATGCTTACTCTAGAATAATTTTTTCACTAAACCTTTTTTAACTTTAAAATTTTTTTTTGTTAAAAACTAAGACACAAACATTCATATTACCCTAGGCCTATACAGAGTCAAGATTATCAATGTCATTGTCTTCCACCTCCACATCTTGTGCCACTGGGAGGTCTTCAGGGGCAATAACAGGCATGGAACTGTCATCTCCTATGACGATAATGCCTTCTAATCCTGAAAGACCTCATGAGGCTCTTCTTGAGAAGGTGTCACTCTTTTCAGAAATATGGCCATGGTGATTTGCTTGGTTTGTTTCTTTTTTTTCATCATAGATTTGCTTGTAAACAGATAACACACTATGAACATTTCGCTTTATTAATGAAAACCTTTCAGTGTTGGGGTTCATGTTTTCAGTTTTTTAAGGAGCTTGTTGGGGTCTGCAAAAGCTTCTGCTAAAGCTTTCACTATAAATTTTTTGAGGGTTCTTTTACTTCTGTAATTATCTTTCCTCTTGCCTCTTCTTCAGCTCTCTGTTCCTCTTGCAGTTCCAACAACTTCTTGTTGGTCAATTCCTCATGAATCATCTCTAGGAGCCCTTCAATATCATCCTCACACACACCCATGTTTAAGTTATTTGTCATCTCAACCACAGCCTTGTTGATTTTTGTAACCTCCTCATCCTTTGCAAATCCTTTGATGTCATGGTTGAACCTTTTGAATGTCTTCTTCCAGGTACCATTTATATACTCCTTGGTGACATCACCCTAAACCGAAGCAAGGTTCTTGATACAGTCATAGATGTAATTATTCCAGAATTGCATCAATGTCTTCTTCAGTTACAGCAATAGCCTGAGTAAAGGTCCTCCTCAGGTAGAAAGCCTTAAAAGCCATTGTACTTTCTCAATCCTTTGATTGGATCAAAGAGGTGGTGTTTGTAGGGAGAAACACTACTTTGATATTGGAATAAAGATCACCAATAAGAGGAGAATGTACAAGAGCATTACTAACAGTAAGTAAAATTTGAAAGTTATGTTATTTTTCAGACAGCACTTTTCCATTTTGCTGGCACAGCAATTTAAGATGACATCTTAGAAAAGGAACTGAGTCATCTGTGACTTCTTACTGCTCCTGTAGTGCACTGGCAGTGTGTGCTTTTTAATATACTTGAAGGCCCTGGAGCTCTCAGTATGACAGATCACAAAGGGTTTCAGTCTGTAGCCTGCAACATTGCCCCCAGACAAGACTATGATCCTGTCCTTAAAAGACTTGAACCTGGCGTTGACTTGGCTTCCTTATGAATGAAAGTATCTTCAGGCATTTGTGTGCAGAATAGGGAGATTTCATCCATATCAGAGATTTGCTCTGGCAAGTAATTTTCTTCTGCAATCAGCTTATCTAGAGTTCCAAAAATTCTTCAGCTGCCTTCATATCACACTCACAGACTCACCACTCACTTTCACATTATGTAATGAATGATAATTCTTGAGTCATTTAAAATCCCGAGCTAGCAGTAAATTCAATGTCATAGTCGGGTCCAGTCTTTTCTTCCAATATCATGGACAAACTTTTTGCTTTGATTATGATTATCATGGTACTGAGAGGAGTATACTTCTGTATCTTATCTTTAATCTAAGACATTAGAACTTTCTCCATATCTGATATAGGATCATCTCAAATTTCGTTAGTCTCGTTAGCTTTGATTAAGCAGATCCTTTAACAGCCTTTAATGCTTTGTTCTTGTTCTTCAAAATGTTAGCTACGGTGGAATAGGACACGCCTGATTGGTGAGCAATAATCATCACTGATTTTCTACCTTCATAGTCCTTAATCACTTTTAATTTTGTTTCCAGGTCAGTCATTCAATGTGGCCTCTTAATGGCAACATTATTCATGATTTTTGTATACTTAGGAGTCATAATGAACAAAACAACATGAGATTAAATCAAGCACAAGAGAAAATGGTACAAGCAAAAGATGAGGTAAATACAAGATGGATAAGACTGCTACTGGCATGGCATGACATACTGTTTTACAGTAAACTTTTTTATATGTAGAAATACACTCTAAAGATTAAAAAGTATAGTATAGCTGGCATGGTGGCTCACACCTATAATCCCAGCAGTTTGGGAGGCCGAGGTGGGCGGATCACCTGAGGCCAGGAGTTCGAGACCAGCCTGGCCAACATAGTGAAACCCCATCTCTACTAGAAATACAAAAAATTAGCTGGGTGTGGTGGCAGGCGCCTGTAATCCCAGTTACTCCAGAGGCTGAGGCAGGAGAATCGCTTGAGCCCCAGAGACAGAGGTTGCAGTGAGCCAAGATCACACCATTGTACTCAAGCCTGGGCAAGAGAGCAAAAAAATAAATAAATAAATAAAATAAAATAAATAAAAGTATAGTATAGTAACCAATAACATAGTCATTTATTATATCACAGTAGTTTACTCCAGCATCACCACAAACATGCAATGCACAAGGCATTCCTTACGTGTTTGTGGTAATGCTAGAGTAAACTACTATGATACCAGTCATATAAAAGTATAACACACACAACATTACAGTCACTATGATGTCAGTAGGTGTTAGGAATATTTTTTAGCTCCATTATAATCTTGTGAAATAACTGTCATATATGTTGTCTGTCATTGACCAAAAATGTCATTGTGCAGCACATGATTGCATATCAATAATAGCATTAAATATGGATGAATGAAACAATTGCATCAAAAGGCAGAGATTGGTAGACTATAAAAAATGTGATCTGACTATAAGCTGCCTACAGGAGACACATTAGATACAAATACATTGAAAGTAAAAGAATGCAAAAATATATATCATGCAAATAGCAACCACAAAAAAGCTGTAGTGGCTATATTAATATCAGACAAAATCGACATTAAAACAAAAAGTGTTACTAGAGATAAAGAGGGATATTTTACAATGATAAAAGGATCAATCTACTCGGAAGATTTAACTACTATAAACATATATGTACCTAATAACAGAGTACCAAAATACATGAAGCAAAAACAATCAGAGGATGGAGAAATAGACCAACAATACAAATTGAAAACTTTAATACTCCTCTTTCAGTAATGAGTAGAACAACTATGCAGAAGATCGAAAAGAAAATAGATGACTTGAACAACATGATAAGCCAACCTGACCTAGCCATCCATAGAACACTCTACCTAACAACAGAATATACATTCTTCTAACATACACAGGGAACATTTTCAAGGAAAACAGTATGGCGATTCCTCAAGGATCTAGAACTAGATGTACCATATGACTCAGCCATCCCATTACTGGGTATATACCCAAAGGATTATAAATCATGCTGCTATAAAGACACATGCACACGTATGTTTATTGCGGCACTATTCACAATAGCAAAGACTTGGAATCAACCCAAATGTCCATCAGTGACAGACTGGATTAAGAAAATGTGGCACATATACACCATGGAATACTATGCAGCTATAAAAAAGGATGAGTTTGTGTCCTTTGTAGGGACATGGATGCAGCTGGAAACCATCATTCTTAGCAAACTATCACAAGAACAGAAAACCAAACACCGCATGTTCTCACTCATAGGTGGGAACTGAACAATGAGATCACTTGGACTCGGGAGGGGGAACATCACACACCGGGGCCTATCATGGGGAGGGGGGAGGGGGGAGGGATTGTATTGGGAGTTATACCTGATGTGAATGACGAGTTGATGGGTGCTGACGAGTTGATGGGTGCAGCACAGCAACATGGCACAAGTATACATATGTAACAAACCTGCACGTTATGCACATGTACCCTAGAACTTAAAGTATAATAATAGTAATAAATAAAAAAGACAGAACGTAAGCTAGATCATAAAGCAAATCTCAATGAATTAAAAAGGACCGAAATCTCACAAAGTGAGATTCTCCCACCAAGGGAATGAGATTAGAAATCGATACTGGAAAAAGCCTCAGCCTGTCATGGTGGCTCATGCCTGTAATCCTGCTATTTGGGAGGCTGAGGTGGGAGGATTGCCTGAAGCTGGGAGTTTGAGACCAGTCTGGGCAATATAGTAAAACTTTATCTCTAAACATTTTTTAAAGAATTAGCCAGGCATGGTGGTGAGTATCTGTAGTAGCAGCTACTTAGGAGGTTGAGGTGGGAGGATTGCTTGAGCCCAGGAGTCCGAGGGATGCAGTGAGCTATGATGGTACCACCACTGCACCCCAGACTGGGCAGCAGAGCAAGACCGTGTCTCTAAAATAAATAAGTAAATAACTAATGAAAACATATTTAAATTTTAAATTTTTTTTTATTTTAAAAATTGAAAACCTACAAATATGTGGAACTTAACACACACCTAAATAACCAATGGGTCATAGAAGAAATCAAAGAGGAGATCTGAAAATACTTTGAGATTAATAAAAATAAAGATACAACATGCCAAGATGCAGAAAAGCAGTACTTAAAGGGAAGTTTATAGCTGTAAGTGACTAGATTAAGAAAGAAGGAACTCAAACTAATAACTTAACCTTCCATTTTAAGGAAATAGAAAGAGAAGTGCAAACTAAATCTAAACAAGCAGAAGAGAGAAAATAATAAAAATCAGAGTGAAAATTAATGAAATAGATAATAGAAAAACAATAAAGAAAAATCAATAGAACTAAAATTTATTATTCGAAACAATCAACAAAGTGTACAAATCTTTAGCTACATTGACTAGGATAAAAGGGAGATGCCTGAAATTAGAATCAGTAATAAAAGTAGGATCATTCCTACTGTATTGACTTTACAGAGATGAAAAGGTTTATAAAGAAATACCATAAATAGTTGTCAGCCTAAAAATTAAATAACAGATGAAATGGACAAGTTCCTAGAAAGACTCAAACTATTGAAAATAAACTCAAAAATAGATGCTTGAAGAGACATATAATAAGTGAAAAGATTGAGTTCGGGAAAAAAAGACCACAAAGAAAAGCCCAGACCCAGATGGCATCACTGCTCAATTCTACCAGATATTTAAAATTTTAAAAAGAATTAATGTCAATTCTCCAAAACTCTTCAAGAAAATAGATTAGGAAACATTTCACACCTCGTTTTATGTTTCCTGTATTGCTCTGATATCCAAACCAGAAAAAGACATCCCGAGAAAACTATAGACCAATTTCTTATGAATATAGATGCAAAAATTCTCAACAAAATATTAACTAAAAGAATTTGGAAACATATAAATTATATACGTGACCAAGTGAGATTTATCCCAAGAATGCAAGATAAGTACAGTAATGTAATACAACATATTAATAGAATAAAAACAAACAAAAAAAAAACACAATCATCTCAATGAATACAGAAAGAATATTTGACAAAATTTAACACCATTCCACGATGTAAAAACTATCAACAATGAGAAATAGAAGAAAATTTTTTCAACCAGATAAAGGGCATCTACAAAAATCTGGCATTATTATATAGCTAACATTATACTTAATGGTAAAAAGTGGTGACTTTCTCCCCAAGGTCAGGAACAAGAGAAGAACGTCCACTCTTACCACTTCTATTTAATATTGTATTGGAGGTTCTAGCCAGGGCAGTTAGGCAAGAAAAGGAAATAAAGGATATTCAGATTGGAAAGGAAGAAGTAAAACTATTTCTATTAGTAGATAACATAGTCTTATATATAGAAAATCTTAAGAAATCCACCCAAAATGATTAGAACTAGTGAACAAGTTCAGCAAATTTGCAGGATACAAATTAATTGTATTTTTACACACAGACAATGAATGCTCCAAAAAGGAAACTAAGAAAACAATACTGGCTGAGTCCGGTGGCTCATGCCTGCAATCTTAGCACTTTGGGAGGCTGAGGCAGGAGGACTGCTTGAGCCCAGAAGTTCGAGACCAGCCTGGGCAACAAAGGAGGAGACCCTGTCTCTAAAGACAAAAAAAATGAAAACAATCCCATGCATAGAAAAGAATAAAATATTAAAATATTTAGGAACAAATTTAACAAAAGAAGTGTGGTATTTATACCCTGGAAACTATATAGATACTAAAGACCTAGATAGATGGAAATCAACCCATATTCATGCATCAGAAGACTTACTATTGTTAAGATGGCAATATTCCACAAACTGATCTACAGATTCAACACTGCTCCTATCAGAATCCCTGTGGATTTTTTGTTTTTTGTAGAAATTTACAAGCTGATTGTAAAATTCATGTATAATTGCAAGGAACCAAAAATAGCCAGAAAAATCCTGAAAAAGAATAAAATAGGAGAACTCACACTTCCCAACTTCAAAACATACCATAAACAATGGTAATGAAGACTGGCAAAACAATAGATATATGGACAATAGAACAGAATGGAGAGTCCAGAAATAGATGCATACACCTATGGTCAACTGATTTATGACAAGGGTGTTATGACCATTCAATGGGAAGATAAGAATCTTCTCAACAAATAGTACTGATACCACTGGATAACTACATAGGTCGGACTCTTACCTAACGCCATAAAAAAAAAAAAAACAGCTCAAAATAGATGAAAGACCTAGATATAAGAGCTAAAATGATAAAATTGTTAGAAGAAAACATAGTATATCTTCATGACCTTGAATTTGACATGTCATTCTTATATATGGCACCAAAATCATGAACAACAAAAGAAAAAATAGATTAATTGGACTTTGTCAAAATTAAAAACTTTTATGCATTGCAGGACACAATCAGGAAAGTGAAAGACAACTCACAGAATGGGAGAAAATATTTGCAAATCATACATCTGATAACGAACTTGTATCTAGAATGTAAAGATACAAGTTCTTTGTGAGTTCTTTATGACTCAATGTAAAAGTAAAATAACCTGATTAGAAAATGGGCAAAGGGTCTTAATAGACTTTTCTCTAAAAAGATATTCAGATGGCCAGTAAGCACATGGAAAGATCATTGACACCATTAGTCATCGGGGAAATGCAAATTAAACCAAAAGCAGATGTTACTTCACACTGACTGGGATGGCTAGAATAAAAACGGTAAATAATGACAAGTGTTGCTGAAGATGTAGAGAAATTGGAACCCTCATACACCACCAGTGGGAATGTAACATGATTCTACTGCTTTGGAAAACAGTCTGGCAGTTCCTGACATAATTAAACATAGAGTTACCATATGCCTGAGCAATTCTAATCCTAGGTATATAAGAGAAAAGAAGACATATGTCCACGGAAAAACTTAAACACAAATGTGCATAGCAGCATTATTCATAATAGCCCAGAGGTGGAAATAACTCAAATGTCTATCAGTAAATGAATAAACAAAATGTGGTATATTCATACAATGGAATATTATTTCAGCCAATACAATGGAGACTAATACATGCTATAATTTGGATAAACTTTGAAAACATGCCAAGTGAAAGAAATCACTTACAAAAGACCACATCAGTTGATTCCATTCATATGAAAGCCCAGAATATGGAAATCTATGGAAACAGAAATTGGATTAGTGTTTGCTTAAGACTGAGGAGGGAATGGGTGGATATGAGGGTGGTATCTAGAGACTGTAACCATATGGAGTTTCTTGTTGATGTGATAAAAATGGCATAAAATTGACTGTAGTGAAGGTTGCACATATCTGTGAATACACTAAAAACCATTTAAGTGTAGACTTTAAATGAGTGAATTGTATGGTTTGTGAATTATATCTAAATAGAGTTGTTTAAACATAAATGAAAGGGTTGATGAGAGAGGGAAGAGGAACAGAGGAATAAAATATGTAAAATAATGCAGTACTAAAACTTAGGAAAATATTGGCCAGTGTGGGTTTTTCAGTGGCAGTGAGGAAAGGATGCTTCATCGTTGAGTTACGTATAACCTTTATTGAAACGCTGAAGTCACACTGAAAATGATAAATATACATGCAGATTTACCTCCTTAATATATTGAAATAGAAGAAATTCAGAAACAGATATTATAAAGCTTTCTTATATTTATTTAAGGGTCCACACTCTCCCCAGGGTTCCAAAGCATTTGCACATCCTGCTTAAAACTTAGAGTGTCCTTGTAAGGTTCGGTGGTAATTAAGAATTATCACTGTTGTATTTAGAGAAAGAAGGCATAGAAAATTTATGATTTTACCCTGCATATATTCCTGGATATTATTTCATAAAAAACCTATGTTGTCCTCCAATATAAAGTAAGCTCCATGATTCATTTTTTCAACAAATGTTTATGAAAACCCTGAAGTGCTCCAAGCACTGTTCTAGGTGCTTGGGGTACCTTAGAGACCAAAATAGAAAATTTTATATCCTCATGGAAGATGCATTCTGTTAAGGGAAAGCAGACAACAATCAATAAACATAATAAATAAATAGATTGTAATGTGTGTTTGAAAGTGGCTAGTTTTATGGAGAAAATAGACCATGGGAACATTGACTTACTGTGTTTTTATCTGTGCCAACCCTGGTACCCAGAGGAGCACTGGTCCAGAGAAGCACAATGAATATTTGTTGAATAAATAAATGAATGAATAGATGCAGTTCAAACTGTATGTTTGGCTTCTAAAGATTTACAGTTTGTACTTTTGGATTGGTTTTCTTTTAAAAAAATCACTGTAGCTATAGAAAGAATTTAACATCTGTCCCCCTTCCCATTAGGCTTTGCTCTCTAAAAGGAGGCAAAGCATAGTGGTTAAGCACAAAAATCTCTGGAGCCAGACTGTATGGATTCAAATGCCAGATTTACTACTTATTATTTCTGACAACTTTAATTATGTTTATATCAATTTTAAAATTGCATTCATTTCATTGAACTACAATTTGGGGCTTTGTGTTTTGAAGACCTCCTTGCTACAGATAATTTTGATGTTGTGTGCTAACTTCATCTTTATAATTCCCTTAAACTCTTATATGTAATCAACACTTATTATGTGTCAGTTGTTTACAAGAAACTGTGCTGGGTCCTAAAGGTATCATGTAATGATGTGCCTGTCATAGGTGATCTTGATGGACCTTTAGGGCTGTCGTCAGTTGGAAACTTGATGCATCTAGATTCTACGCAAGATGTGAACTCTTTTGCCAGCTAAGAGTCTCATTCACATCTAACATCCTCGGAACCTTACACAGTGATTGGTACATATAGACATATGGCACATTTTTTTTACGAATAAAGAAAAAGTTATGATTTAGTAATACCAATCACTTATATACGTACACAGCACATGTTTGCAACTGATTGGGCATCCTGTTTAGTATATATCTGGGCCTGGGTCTGAGGTTGGCCCATTTAGGTCTGGACTCCCTTTCAGAGCAACAAAGTCTGCATGGACTTTGTAGGTGACTTGTAGCTTGGCAGCAGCCCAGGAAACTGCTTCTCTATCTTAGACATCAGCCAGCCTGGAGTGAAGTTCAGAGAGTAACTCTCTCCCTTGGATGCACTGTTGCAACCCTCCCTTGTGGGCTGGTTGTTCATTTTTGTGTTTTGGTTACATTCTTTTATTTCTTCATCCTTTTTTTTTTTTTTTTTTTTTTAGTTCTGTTTTAAAAGTAAAACAACAGTAGGGTTTGTTAAGACATTGCAAATGGTAATTTATTAGCTGTGATATAACGGTATCAGGAAATAGCAAGTCTTTGGCTGTTTATTTCCCTCGCATTGGATGGAAAGAGTAAGTATAGCAATGTTTCAGTTGCTATGGATACCAAGTCTTTGAGATAATAGAATCCTTTTAACATAATCCAGTTCCATTAGATTGGCTTTTCTCTTGAATGTTACATCTACCAAACATACTTTCTTTTCTCAGTACAAAAATTTATATCCCTTTCTCTCAATATTGGGAAGTGTTATTTTAATTTTTCCTCCAATTTTGCCCTGCAGTTTATCTTTTTCCTATATCTCCTCTTTCCTACATCAGAAAAGATAACATGGAAAAGTAAACTGTATCTCTGTCTTTCCCTCTAGCTAAGCAGGAAAACGGATTTAGTTTCACACAATTATATGCAAGTACCACAACATAATTTGTCCAGGTGTGATGTTTAGATCTTTTTAACTCAAACCACAAAAGCTGGGTTAATTATAAAAGGCATATAAACATCTCCTCAACATTCCATTGGCTCATTGACTCAGATGTCTTCAAAATAGAATCTCTTTGGGATGTATAATTTTGAATACAGCATTAAGTAAATGACTGTTGCAGAGGAAAAAGAAATCACCAAGTGTTCAAAAGAAAACTCAAAAAGTGGCAGCTCATAGTTCATGGATATAAGAAAATCTATTCCCATGTATGAAAGTAGTCAGACTCCTTGCTAAGAACATACATTAAAAAAGTTTAAAATGTTAGTTAAATCATAATTCATCTTTTTTTAAGAGAAATCATTTTAGTAAATTTATAACAGCACTAATTTTTTGAACTCTTGCTTTGGTCTCTCATTCCTAATTCTATCTTGTATTTATCTTTACAGAGGGATTCAATTCATTATATACATTTACAATTCTGTGCAATGAATATTTTTTGCACTGTTGTGCTGGAATCTGTCATGCTGAAGAAGAAATGGCCAGCATATGTGTCATGAGGCTGAATTTTAGTCCCAGCTCTGCCTGCATTTGTGTGGCCTCAAATGAGTCATTTAACCTCTTGGGTCTTAATTTCATCATCCAAAAATTCAAGGTCAGACTATATTATTTTCCAGAGCCCCTTGACATCCCAAAATGTCTACATTGCTTTGAAATTTATCCACATCTCCAATTGATTTCCAGCATCAAGGTTAGAAACTGTTTTAAATAGGCTTACTGAGTTCAAAACCAAATAGAAAAGAGAAAGTCTTAGAAGTGTAAGCCTGCAAGCAACCTTATTTCCATCCTGTACTGTATTGACAAGAATTTTAAATTTACAGTGGAAAATAGGAATTAGACCATATTCAGGTGGCTAGTTTCAAAACCTTTATTGTTGGTGATATTTTCTCCAGATGGAAAGTAGGTATATAAAAGTAATCCTGGCTACGGCTAACATTTATTGTTCCTGTAGTAAATTCCAGACACTTTGCTGAGTGCTTTTTGTGGTTCAGCCCATCAAGCCTTGCAGCAACCCTATGAGGCATGTATTATAATATCCATTTTATAGGTGAAAATGAACACAATAAGGAATGAAAATCTAAGTCGTTTGTCCTAAGTGGCTCTACTAGTAATTGGCAGCCCCAGGATTTAAATTCATGCTGTCCGACTCTGTCTAGAGCATATAAATACTATAATGCACAGATGTTTTTTTTTCTTTTTGGTGTGTGTGTGGCTTATACAGTTGATCCTTGGACAACACAGGTTTGAATTGTGCAGGTTCACTTATATTTCCATCAACTGCAGATTGAAAATACAGTATTCAAAGGATGTGAAACCTGTGTATACAGTGGGCTGACTTTTCCTATATGTGGATTCTGCAGGGTGGACTGTGGGACTTGAGAATGTAGCAATGATCCTGAAAAGAACCCCGCACGTATATCAAAGGATGATTGTATATTCATTTTTGTTGTCGTTTTGTTTTGCTTTGAGACAGTCTCACCCTGTTTCCCAGGCCAGAGTGCGGTGTCATGATTGCAGCTCACTGTTACTTTGACCTCTTGGGTTCAAGCAATTCTCCCACCTCAGCCTTATGAGTAGCTGGAACTACACGCTCATGCCACCAGGCCCAGCTAATGTCTTCATTTCAAAATTTTTTGTAGAGACAAGGCTCCCTATGTTGCCAGGCTGGTCTCTAACTCCTGGCCTCAAGCAATTCTCCTGCCTTGGCCTTCCAAAGTGTTGGGATTACAGGCGTGAGCCACCATGCATGACCTATCTATTCTTTATATGTTTTGACAAAAACTCATTATCTCCCTTGCATTCCCCAATCCAGTTCTTCTCTGCATGCCTGGTCTCAGTGAAAGGCACTATTTGCACTAATGACACAAGACAAACACCTGGAAATTACACTTGATATCTCCCTTCCCCTCACTTCACTTACCATCCATGCCACCCATCACTAAGTCCTATCAGCTAAATGTATTAAATAGCCCTCAAAATGCATGTTTCAGAGTCCCAGAGAAAACCTGGAATACTAAAAGAATTTTACCTAAGGGATTTTGATGAAGAGACCATTTATAGATGTGTGGGAAAACCTAAGAATCTGCAAGAAATGGTGTAGCATCAAGGGACTAGCAATAGTGGAAGCTGTTAGCATTTCTATGGGTTGAATCGTGTCCTCCCAAAAAAGACATATTGGAGTTCTAACCCCCAATACCTTGGAATGTGACTTTATTTGGAGATAGATCCTTTACAGAGGTAATCACTTGAAAATGAGATCATAGGGTGGATACTAATCCAATATGACTAATGTCCTCATAAAAAAAAAATGTGGATACATAGAGACACACATACACAGGGATACTGCCATGTGAACAAAAGGCAGAGATCAGGGTGGTGCGTCTGGTATGCCAAGGAACACAGAAGATTGTCAGGAAGCCACTAGGAAAGTGGCATGGGACGCATTCACCCTCACAGCTGTCAGAAGGAACCAACCTGCCAACTCTGCCCAACACACAACACCCCCCCCTTTTTTTTTTGAGACAGGGTTTCACTCATGGCCAGGCTGGAGTGATCTCAGTCTTCTAAATTCTATAATGCTAGTTTGTGGTACTTTGTTGTGGCAGCCCTAGCAAACTAATATAGGATCCTTGGGCTTGAAGGTGCATGGGAAGAGGACAATATTCCAAGAAGCAGGTGAGAGCCACGACTGTAGAAGAGGGACTGCTTCTCAGGAACTGTGGCCAAAGGAAAATGCATTTTTCAGCATTTGTTGGCTAAAAATCACCAACAATTTACTTACTTTGAAATAACTGTGCTTATACAGGAAAGGTGCAATAAATGTTTGATTCTTTTCCTTTGTTTACTAGTTTTCAGAATAATGGCTTGTTTTCCTAGAAATCTTCAAAGATGTCTGTTTTTTTTTCTGCATCATGAACTCATAGATTTTTAACATACCAACATTTTGCAATCCATTGCAAGCATTATCATTTTCTTGCTCACATTGAACTAGTTTTTGGCCAAAAACAGCCACTTTGGGCTGGCTATTTTGACATTTTTATATAGCCCCAGTGATCTCTGACAACTTCCTCACTTTCCAGTATGACAAGATGCCTGGGCTCAGCTTGATCATTTATTGTCCCAGACCTGAGAAGAGCCATTTCTCCAAGGAGCTTAACCTGAGAAGAGCCATTTCTCCAGGGAGCTCTGTCTGGTTCGTTTGAGTGGGAAATAGCAGAGACTACAGTATGACTATCCCTGATTTTTGATCGTGCTTCATGTTGACGTCTTCGGAAATGGCAGTTTCCTCTTTGGGTGGTGTCTGGTGGGAGGGTATTGTGAGGTAGGGGTTATATGGCTTCTTCCTGTAAATTGACAGTTACACAGACTGTTCCTCCCATAAAGGCATGGTTTGATGACCTTGCTGTTGTTTTTTTCCTGCTGGATCAGGAGGTTAGGTTAGGAAAACAGAAGTCTCTTAAAAAATTCCAGTTATTACAAATTTTAATAAGGAGATGCCATATGCTGAATTGTCCCTCTCCACCCTTCAAATTTATATGTTGAAGCCTTAACCCCCCCAATGTGATGGTATTTGGAGATAAGGCACTTTGGGAGGTAACTAAGTTTAGATGAAATCATAAGAGTATGACCCTTTGTTTAGTGCCCTTAAACAAAGAGACACTGAGAGCTTGTGCTGTTTTCCTCTTTCTACCCATATGCATCAAGGAAAGCCTTGTGAGGACACAGTGAGAATGCAGCTGTTTGCAAGCCAGGAAGATGGGCCTCACCAGAAGCTGAATTAGCCAGTGCCTTGATCTTTGACTTCCCAGCCTCTAGAACTGTGATAAATAAATGTCTGTTGTTTAAGCCACCCAGCCTATGGCATTTTTAAAAATTATTTTTATTGTGGTAAAATACATATAACATGAAATTTACTGTATTAACCATTTTTAAGTGTACAGTTCAGTGGTATTAAGTACATTCATAATATTGTGTAGCCATCACTACAATCCATCTCCATTATTCTTTTAATCTTGTAAAACTGAACTCTATAACCATTAAACAGTAACTCCTATTCCTCTCTCGCCCAGTTCCTGGCAACCATCATTCTACTTTTTGTCTTTATGATTTTGAAAATCTATAGTATTTTGTTATAACAACCTGAGCTAAGACAGAAATGTCCCACTTCTGGTATCAAAATCTGTATTAGTTAGAATTCTCTAGAGAAACAGAACCAGTAGGATCTATCTATGTATGTATCTGTCTGTCTATCTATCTAGACATATGCAGAAAGTAATTTATTAAAAGGAATTGGCTCATGTGATTAAGGAGGCTAAGAAGTCCCATGATCTGCAGATGGCAAGCTAGCAACCCAGGAGAGCCAATGTTGTAGTTCCAGTCTGAGTCTGAAGACCTGAGAACCACGAGAGCTGATGGTGTAAGTTCTAGTCTAAGTCCAAAGACCTGAGAATGAGAAGAATCAATAGTGTAGGACTTAGTTTGAGAGCAGGAGAAGACTGATGTCTTACCTCATGCAGTTGGGAAGAGAAATTCTCCATTTCTCTGCTTTCTTGTTCTATTCAGCCCCTCCATGGATTGGAAGAGGCCCATCTACATTGAGAAGGGTCATCTTTACTCAGTCTACCAATTAAAATGCTAATCTCATCCAGAAAAACTCTCTCACAGATATACCCAGAAATAATGTTTAACCAAATATCTGGGTACCATATGACCTGGTCATGTTCACTCATAAGAAATTCACATGGGGAAAAGGGAACAGTGTTGGAATTGGGAATGGAATAAGTCCACGGAGCCTTGGGGCAGGCCTTTGGAGATAAAATCTTACCCCTTCTGTCCCTTTCCACACCACCTTTGAGATTCCAGTTTGTGTCAACCAAATGTAACTCCAGAAAATCAAAGAAAGGAGATGAACTAGAAGAGTATCCTATTTGGGAGCTTCCCACAAGATGACTCTCTTTATTTTAGTCAATTTCTTTAATAGCTGCTGCAACCACAAACCAAAAATACCTTTACATGTATTGCTGAAAAGCTACATATGGGTAGGTTTAGTGAGTAAGATATGGACCCTGCCTTGCAAAAATTCACAATGAAAGAATGAGATCTGCTGATACTCTCTTGGCTTTCATTTTCAGAGTTATACTACTGGTAACCAGTGTAGGGACTAGGTGAAAACTTTCCCTTTGACCTCTTATGGTTTGTTGAAAAGTCAGTGGACAAAAGGCAGATTGATAGAAGAAAAGGCATTTAAGTGCAGTAATGTGTACAGGAGTCATGTAAAATAAAAGAAATCTTAATAATCCTAATTCCCAGTGAAAAACTTAGGAAGTAAGCAATCTTACTTGTAATGCACCACATGCAGAGCCCAGGACAGAGGATAGAGCTATGAAAACAATGCTTGGAGGATCTGATGCCTTTCAGCATGGACAAGAAACAGAACTGGGCCATCAAGGACAGAATCATATTGAGCGTGGCTGTGCTCTGCAGTTGGTGGTCCAGGCTGTTGTGGACACATGTATATTCCCTGGCCTCACCAGGGCCACTGCTCTAGACCTCAGAATCTAAAGGCTCAAAACCAAAGACAAACTCACAGACAAATCATAACAAGTATCACAGAAGCAATTGTTTTATGACCATAAAACTAATCTAGGAGAAACAGAATAAATTTGACCAGTAGACCCAGGCAAAAATATCTAAAATTCTGAAAATATTTCTATTTTATTTTCCCAACAATTTTAAAACTAGCTCTACTTTACAAAGATTACCAATGTCTCATGAACTTGAAAAGCATTTGGGCTAGTTATTTAATTTATGAGTACTCATGTTTTTATAACTTAATTTAATACCATGTATACAATATACAGACAGCCACGTGTGCATGTATATGTAAAAATATTGACGAACACAAATAAAGGTCTTATAACTTTAATTTTAAAATTGTAGTCATGAGATCTATAAAATTTACTAGTTTAAAAGGACAGTTGGATTCAAACTATGCCTTTGTAAATAGAACAAGTTAAAATTTACCTGTCCCACATGGCTGAAATCCTTACTGAGTTTTAGAGAAAACATGTTTAGCAAATTTACATTTTAAAGCACAGAGAGAGACTTTAAGCTTTTATAAGAAGGGGTTTGGGTTTGTTAGAGGATGATTTAAGATTGATGCAAAGGTAACACAAAAACATAAGAATTCACCACAGGATTTTATTAGGAGACTAATTTTATTTAGATACATAGTTTCTAATTTGGTCTCCATTTTCCAGTTGGACCACTGAGCTCAGAGTGGAGCCCATTAATAAATAGAACCAACAAAGCATTTGTGTTTTCAGAACCTAATAGTTACATATGTGAAAAGCAGGTATAGCTAGAAAACAGAGAATTTAAAACCTCAGAAATCAAGGGTCCCATTTTTACACTGAATCTCAAGTACTCTCCAAAAATGAAAAGACCATGGGACCAGGCCATGCAATGTTCCACAGTGCCCCTTACTCCAGACTTTTCCCTGAGGCTGGTGGGCCACCCAAATGCAAATAAGTCTACTCTGTGATCAGCCCATCCCACGCGGGAGTATTATCCCTCATTGGTGAACATTAGTTCCTCATTAGCTCCAAGTATCCTAGCTCCAAGTCTTTCTTATCTAAACACACAAAGAAATGCATAGCTCTCCACCTTGACAATCATTCACTGTAGCACTGTCAGCCACCCCCAAAACTGCAGGCCTTGCCAGGGACGTGCCAGCCATCACACACACACACATGTCAAGTGCTCTCTCATGGTACAAAGTAATCCCTGATACCCTAAAACATAAAGACATCAGGGAACTCAATGCAAAAGGGAACAGAGCTTTAGACCTGAGAGAAACCTGCCTACGACTTTTGGAATTCCACAAGGAAGTCAGAAGACCTCCCCACAACCCCAAAAAGAGAGTGTGTGATGCCTTTTTCTGTGTTGCTCCTGGGGGCCTCAGAATCATCAGAAATTCCTTCCTAGGTCCCTCCATGTGTTGTCAAAGATGGCAGAGAGGAATACGGGGCAGAAGTAAATGGGAGGACAATTCTTAGAGGAGCCAATATGGGGAGATTTTAAGCTTTCTGAAAAAGCTAATGATATTTTACATTTTGTTTTCTGGCAAAAATTTTATCAATAAGAAAGAAAGCAGACAGAGGGGCCAAACATATAATTTAAGAAGAGTTTTAGTCAACTAAAAAAAATCCCCAGAAACACAATCCAACAGAGAGCCTGAATATTAATTTTTTATTAAGTTGACTTCTGACCATAGGGAGTTTAAAACAAATCTTTTAAAATTTCTTATCAGATTTTAGCTGGGGCAAACTGCCAATATACCTGGCTTTTGAACATCTTTTTTCTTTTCTTTTAAACCAAGGTATCTTTCAAAGTAACTCACCAAAAGCAATAAGCCTTAACCAGTGTTGTGACTTAACTAATGATGCACTAAATATCTCCATATCTCCAAAGAGGTGCAAAGCAGTCCTCACAAGATCCAGATCCACTTCAAAGACAGCTCAAAGAAAGCTTTGCTAGCCACAAATGGAGTACAACCCACATTTCTGTCCTGCCATATTCTCTAGGGGCTCAGCTTCTCGGCTGACCATCTACACACAAAGGCCAATCATACCATGTGCCCACAGATGGAAGATTAAAATAGACAGTAAAACAGGAGATCAAAAGTTGCACATTAAAGAGAAAAGGATCAGTAACAAATGGATACCCTCAAAAGTCAAGAGTCATACAAATATCAAACCAAAATTTTATAAATGTTTCTTCTCCTGAGTTAAAGGACTTTTTTTCAGAGACTGGTTCCTTGACTGGGAACCAAACCAGTGCCATGGCTGTGAAAGCACAGAATCCTAATCACTAGACTACTATGAATATTGGTGTAACAGTGACAATTATTGTTTTGTTGACTACTCCTAAGTGTGCCTTCCATCTTCCTGGCATTCAAATGCATTACTATAAAGTAATCGTTTCAGACGTTTCTTAATTAACAATGCTACCTAGTACTGTGACCAAAATAGAATACTTAAGTTAAAGGATCTTATGGCTCCAGATGAATAGAATAAGTGGCACACATCTTTGAAGTCTCATTAATCTTTACTTAGGAGCCATGAGAGCAACACTCACCACTCAGAAATGTGTAAAAATGTTTTGAAACATTAAAAGCCTAGGAGATGATTTATGGAAAAATTCATTGGAAACCTCTTTTCATAAAGTAAAAAAAGGGCATCAATATGAAAAAAGAAAACAGGGTGAAAGTATGATTTTTATAACAAGAATGCCCTTCAATTGTAACCTAAATGCTAGCACCAACATTCTCACCATTATTGGTTTGTTACTACTCCTGCTTTAGTGAGAGGCCTTGTGTTGCCCTAGAAAAGAGTTTGCAATGCCCTGGTACCTTTAAAAGAGTCATGTGCTCTGTGGCATGTCATTCTATTGATTGGAAAGCACATCTAATGATGAACAAGAATAATTAGCACTTGGATTTGTGTTTTGTAAGGCGCATGGTGGTTAAGGTACCATCCAGAATATAGAAAAAACAAATTCACAATCATGGAAATTTGCATATTTATCTTCTGTTGAAAAAAGTAAACATCACAAGTATAATAACTCTAGGCTATAGTTAGTAAATTTTTCTATCAATTACAAAATATTTTTCATTTCTTTTTTTCTCTTTTCTTTTTTAAAAAAATAGGGTCTCGCTCTGTGACTCAGGCTGGAGTGCAGTGGCGCAATCTCAGCTCCCTACAGCCTCAACCTTCTAGGCTCGAGCAGTCCTCCTGCCTTAGCCCCCTAAGTAGCTGGGACTACAGACATATGCCACCACACCCAGGTAACTTTTGTATTTTTTGTAGAGATGGGTTTTGCCATGTTGCCCAGGCTGGTCTTGAACTCCTGAGCTCAGGCAATCCACCCACCTCAGCCACCAAAGTGCTGGGATTACAGATATGAGCCACTGTGCCCGACCAAATGAATTGCTTTTTATCAGTTGCACCATTAATGACTAGAACAATGCTTATTATTTTTTATTCTATAAAGTGACATAGAATCAATTGTTTGTATTAGTCATTAAAACTGAATTCCATTAAAAATCCTGATTCAACACAGATTGAGCTGTGTAGCAAACACTGGGTCTTGTTTTAGTTCAAAATTCAGAGTTCCAATCCCAGGCATTACAAAATTTCCCTTTGAATAGTTCTACTCACTGGTGCTATTTTAGAGCCTTCAACTTTCATTTTCTCCCTTTACATGTTAATTTAGTCAGAACAGATGTGTGTGACATCTGTGCACATATGTTCCCTGCAGAATTCTTGGGAGTGGAGGATCAGTCCGGCATCTTTGAATCAGACCCCTTACGATGAGCATACTTGAAACCACTCTTTCTGGATCTGAGAAACTGTGCTTCCTCCTATCTCTAAAACAATCTGTGTTTTATGTAGTGGGCAATTTATGAGTTGATTTTCTCTTGCTTTCTCTAGCACATTCCACTTTTCCAGCTAGGGTCAAGCTTGGGACTCATTCCCTTCTGGGCCTGGAAGTCAGCCTGGCGGGCCCAGCCCCAGAGCGATGGCCTCCTCACAAAACCAGCTTTGTAACATGCTCCTTGACTGTGGAGAAACCCAACAGAGCAAGAAGTTTCTTTAATCAACTCTTGGGAGCTCTGACAAATGCTCTGAGCATTTTCACCAGACACTCTGATTTCCCTGTGAGGTTTCTATGGCTCCCTAGTCAACATTTTCCAATACTGACCTTGGAGCCTTTGGGAAAGTGCGTCAAGAAATAATGTCTGTTTTATATGAAAAACTTGTCATTTCAAAAATGGCTGGGAATATCAGTTATATTTGGGAATTCACTGAAATGTCTTATGCTACGGGAGGACACATGCTTCTAGAGGGAGGTCCCATATGGTCAAGAGTTCCACTTACTGATGTTGTTGGTCTGAGGCAGGGTGACGCTCACCACACCACAGTTCACGATCAAAGTGCTTCTGATCTGCCAGAGGACCATGGAAAGGTAGGGATGTGGCAAGCCTGAGCCCAGCGTCACCTAAAAACTAGCCCTTTTTTTGTATGCAGATTTTGTAATGCATGAATATCACTCTGTTGCTCCATTAGGTGGATCAATTACATTTTTAAAAACCTTCAAAAGTGTTTCTGCCCAAATCCTAAGTCATAATCTTCTGCAACTCTCCTAAACCTTGTACTGTGTCTGCTATGGCTCAGTGTGCGCCATACTGCAGGGTCAGGTAATCTTAGAACTAAAGGGGAGGAAAAAGAATCTCTCTACCTTTCATGACTCTTAACCAGAATTCCCCATATCAAAAGACAGATTAACAAGAGGAAAACAAACAAGAGTTTATTAATATGTAATACCTCTTGTATACATGGGAGAAAATTAATAAATCTCTAGAGTAGATCTCAAGAAAGAGTTAAACCTTGGGCTTAAACGCCATCATTTGCTGAAACAAAGAAAGAAGGGTATGAGGAAAGTCTGCTTCAGATGGCCAGGAAAAAACTGTAAACCAAGCTTGTCCAACCCATGGCCTGTGGGCCTCATGTGGCCCAGGATAGCTTTGAATGAAGCCCAACACAAATTCATAAACTTTTTTCGAACTGTATGAGATTTTTTTGTGATTTTTTTTTTTTTTTTTTTTTTTTTTTTTTTTTTTTTTTTTTTGCTCATCAGCTGTCGTTAGTGTAGTTTACTTGTAGCCCAAGACAATTATTCTTCCAATGTGTCCCAGGAAAGCCAAAAGTTGGAACACCCCTGCTGTAAAAAGAAGTAAGTTTTGTTGTGCAGATTTAAATTGATGCCTTCTCCATGGACAAGAATCTCTAGGGATTTAGTCCCTCTCTTGCTGGTGAAGAGAGGGGATATCCTTTCAAATAAATGTTTCCTTTATAGATGTAAGTTTCCTTATGAAAGGGCAAGTTTGCCGAATTACTCCTATGTCTGCAGTGTCTCAAGATAACCAGCTGACAATAATCAATATGCCAAAAAGACATATTTTGAAACCACCTTTGCAAAAGCTATGACAGTGAGAGAAAGCTGACATAGCTGATTCCATCTTGCTTCTAACTTCACAGGCTAACTGTCTTTGTTCATTCCTAGGCATAGGCAAAGCTAACTATGGGAGGGATTTTGTTCATAGTTTAACTTTAAAACAAACGTGATAATAGCCCTTTCCCAAAATAAACCCCTTGCCTGTGCGGAAACCAAAAGTGCGTTTGTAAAACTCTGCAATGTTAGAATTATGGTTCAGGAGTCATGTATCCAGGGGTCACAAGATTTTTGACCTCCCCAGTTGCTCCTGTATATAACATCACTATTGTAAAACCTAAAACTGGTGTTTGAGGTATCTTTTAGACCTTGCAACCTTGCTTCTTGATGGACCGGCTGGCACCAGCCACCTAGACCAGTAACCCATACCAAGAAATGGACTCGACCAATCTGCTAACCTCTACTCAGGAACCAACTCAGCACAGGAAGAGAGTTTCAATCCCCTGTGATTGCATCTCCAACCCAACCAATCAGCATTCATCATTCCCTAGCCCTCTGTCTACTAAACTGTTCTTGAAAACCCTAGCCTCCAAGTTGTCAGGGAGGCAAATTTGAGAATTATCTCCCATCTTCCTCACTTGGCGGGCTCTGTAACAAATACTTTCTTTCTTTCTTTTTTTTTTTTTTTTTTTTTTTTTTGTGACAGAATCCCACTCTGTCACCCAAGCTGGAGTGCAGTGGTTCAATCTTAGCTCACTGCAACCTCCTGCTCCAGGGTTCAAGCCATTCTCCTGCCTCAGCCTCCTGAGTAGCTGGGATTACAGGCATGCACCACCTGGCTAATTTTTGTATTTTTAGTAGATAAGGGGTTTCACCATGTTGGCCAGGCTGGTCTCAAACTCCTAACCTAAAGTGATCCACCCGCCTCAGCCTCCCAAAGTGCTGGGATTACAGGTATGAGCTACTACGCCTGGCCACATTTAAACACTTCATTTGCTGCAAACACTCCTGCTGTTCTCAGTGCATTTGACTTTTCTGGGCAGCAGGCAAGAAGAACCTGTCAGGTGATTACATTTTGGACTGGCATATTCTGGTCTCCTACAGTCATATTTTGGGGTTGTCCTGAACCTTGGAAGAATGATGTATAAAGTATTGGGTTACAGTTCACCAGCCATTAGTTTCTAAAGATAGTTGGAGATAATTTGAACATAATTTAGATTTTATAATTACTTCTAGAAGTTATTATAATGAATAGGTAAGAATTACTAAGCTCACTCTATGCAGTAGGCATGTACCAAGTACCTCTGTTTTCTTATCTTCATGAAATATTTCTCTGGTAGATACTATTCACTCTTCTTTTTTTTTTTTTTTTTAACTTTTTTATTTTTTGAGACAGAGTCTCGTTCTGTCGCCCAGGCTGTAGTGCAGTGGCGAGATCTCAGCTCACTGCAACCTCTGTCTCCCAGGTTCAAGTGATTCTCGTGCCTCAGCCGCCCAAGCAGCTGGGATTACAGGCATGCACCACCACATCCAGCTAATTTTTGGATTTTCAGTAGAGACAGGATTTCATTATGTTGCCCAGGCTGGTCTTGAACTCTTGTCCTCAAGCGATCTGCCTGCCTTGGTCTCCCAAAGTGCTGGGATTATGGGCATGAGTCACTGTGCCCAGCCAGTACTATTTACTCTTATTTTACAGATGAAAACAAAGATTCAGAGAAGATAACTGGCTAAGAAGTGGTAAAACTCAATCCTGAACCTAAGGGTACCTAAGGCCGTTTTGAGAGATTGACCAAAAATGGGAGAATTGTTTTAACTACTATCAAAAGACAAAGTTACAACACACTTAGTTTAAATATCTTAATGGCTTTTATTTGCAACTTTAAAATTGGGCAGCACCACATTCTGTAAAATAGAATGAGTGTTCAGATAAGCTGAGCAGAAGAAGTTGGTTTTGTAGAGAGAAAAGGGCTGAGGAAAACAGAAACAGAAAACAAAAAGTGGATGCTTGTTTCAAAAGTTACTTTCCTTATAAATGATAAAGCAGAGGAAACTTCTTTATTATACTGGCTACCTCTGGCTTATTTGGGGAGTTGGCCGTTTTCTCTCACTCTTTTGATTTCTTGGAAGGTCAGATAAATAGCTTAATTTAGGCTTGGTACTGGGGAACTTTAGCATGAGTGACTCCATTTTGATTTGGGCTGTTGGGCATAGTGCAGAAACTCAGTCCAAACAAATGTTCTCCTATAAATTTTATTTAACATTACCATAACCACCCAGTGAGTGCTTCTTGCCTGCTCCCCAGATAGAGCTGATTTATCAAGGGAGGGGAATTGGAAATAGACAAAGAGTTTTATACACATAAAGCCAGCTAATGGGAGACTGGAGTTTTATTATTACTCAGTTCAGCCTCCTTGAGAATTTGGGGGCTAGGATTTTTCCAAGATAGTTTGGGGGAAGGAAGGGTGTGCAGAAAATAGAAGTGAGGTACAGAAACAGCCGAATTGGTTACAGCTTGGTGTTTGTCTAACTTGAACGTGGTTTGAACAGCTGGCTGCCTGTGACTTGCTGAAACTCCAGTGATTGGTACAAGAGAGGGTTATAGCCTGTTACACATTAAGCTGGGTTATAGTTCATAATGTAGAGAGAAATCTTTAGGTCAAACTTATAATATGTACAAAGGAGGTAGTTTTAGGTTAAACTTAATTTAACAATTCTCCCATTTTTGGTCAATCTCTCAAAATTGAGAGGTTGACCACAACTTTAGGCATTGATGTCACTCTGTCACCATCATAAATGTACTTATTGTGTCTCAAGTCCCACTGGTAAATAGCAGAAGAGTGGTTTTGTAAGGTGGCAACAAGGGCTTCAAGTTACATTTTTGTAAGTGTTGGAGTAGAGGGATCTCCTTGTGCTGGAATCTCTTGTTTTCAGAAGGAAAACAAAACCTGGTCTGTTTTAGGATCTACCTGCTTCCTTAAAGTTTCAGTTTGGTGGTCTGGTATGGTCTGTTGGAGCCTAGTGCATAAGCTCAGTCCAAAACAATGGCCTCCCATAATTTTCTTTAAAAATTCTTCCCTTTTGGTCAGGTTCTTACTTAGGTGAGAGTGTGACCAAAACTTAGGGCTGTAGTGCTGCTCTCGGTTACCATGATTTTGGGTTTCAGGTCTCAGGACATCACTCATAGGTTATCATGTCCTCATGGTCACACATTTCTTTGAGCTTTTGTTGTTCCAATCAAAGAGAGACCATTTGACATTCTGTGGTTGACTACATGAAAACATTTAAAACTTTTGAGAGAATGCAGTGTGCCAGGAAGATAATACCAAGAGTTTGGAGTATGTTCCTTAACTAGGGTCCCCATGAATAAAACCAACTAAAATTAAGTAGAACAAAGAATGAGCTAGTTAGAGTCTGCTCTTTTCAACTAAGGAGGCTGTTTTGCTCATTTTCTACAACTGAATCTCTATAATAATCTGGAGCACTTCTATTATCTAGCACAACTTCAGCAAGAGGATTTAAACAGACCTCTCCTAAACACTGCTGCTATGGTTTGAATATTTTGTCACCTCCAAAACTAATGTGTTGGAAACTTAATCATCAATGCAACAGTGTTGGGAGATGGGGCCTAATGGGAGGTGTTTAGGCCCTGAGAGCTCTGCCCTCGTGAATAGATTAACATTATAAAATGGTGAGTTTTGCTCCTCCTTGCTCTCTGTCTTTGTCCTTCTGTTATGAGATGATGCAACAAGAAGGTCCTTGCAAGATGCTGGCACTTCAATATTGGACTTTCCAACCTTCAGTACTGTGAGCCAATAAATTTCCGTTCATTAAAAATTACCCAGTCTGTGGTATTTATAGCAGCACAAAATGGACTAAGACAGCTTCTATTTATGTATTCATTTAATAAATAATCATTAAACACTTACTATTGTAAGACACAATGCTAGATACTATAAGATACAGTAATGAAAAGACTAAAGGCCCTATCCTTGGGCAGTTTAGACAACAAGTCAGTAACCTAATAGAATAAGTAATATTTTCAAAAAGTGATAAGTGCAATGAAGAGGACAAAACAGGGTTGGAAAGAGGAGCTATTACAGATTAGGTGGTCAGGAAAGCCCTTGTGAAAGAAGTGGCAGGGAGTCAAGAAAGAGCCATCTATGAGAAGATCTGGGGAAAAGCATTCCAGACAGAAGGAGCCATAAAATGAAAGGTCTCAAGATGAAAACATACCTGGCTGGTTTGAGAAGAAGTCAGAGGCCAGATCATGATGCGTCTTGCAGGCTGTGGGAAGACTGGACTTTACTGAAAGCATGATGTGAAACCACTGGAGAGTTTCAAGCAGGGGGAGTGGCATGATTGTGAGTTATCTTCTAGAGGGACTATTTAGGCTGCAGGGCATTCAGAAGTCAGACAGATATGGGGCTTTGGGAAAGCTATTCCATCTCTCTTAGTCACAGATTCCTTATCTGTAAAGTCAGTAAAATGATAATTACAGTGCAAGATTGTTGTGAAGATAAAGTGAGACTGGAATCCTGCACACCTGTCTTTCCTGATGTAATCATGGCTCACTTAGATGAGTGTGTCTGCACTAAGCCAGGCTAGGCTGACTTAGCCACTTGAAGCATCCAGATGACATCTTCTGAATGATCCTTGCTTTGACTCTGAGTGGGGAGAGGGGAAAGGGAGGTAGAATTCAGCTACATAGGGAACAGGGGTGGAGATTAGAATAAGAATTTAAATACATGCTTTATGAGCCCTGACAAGTCTGCAAGTCTATATTGAGTAAGAAACAGCTAAACAGGGTTTTTGTTTTGTTTTGTCTTTTTTTTTTTTAGTAGCAAGTAGATGCAAAATAATCCTATTATTCTTGTGAAAGCCAGAATGAAAGAAAGAAGAAAAAGGAAGAAAGAAAGAGAGAGAGAAAGAAAGGAAGAGAGAAAGACAGACCTACATTGCAGATAAGTTTGGGTTGAAGAAATAACCGCACAGATAAATTTTTTGATCTTCTTTTGAAGGAGTAATAGCTTTCTATCCCTCTTGCTTAGGGAAGTTCTTCCAGTTTAGGTTTAGGTAAGGGAAACCTGGCCTAGAAAAACTCGAGAAAGAGATAAGAAGCTTCGCTTTTTCAGAATGTCTGAAGGTTCCCCTTGCCCCCTACTTGGTGGGGTGTCAGATGAGATATCCTATACCTGGTACAGCACCTGATGTAGCAACAACCCTATGAAGTTGATATTATCTCCTTCATTGTTCAGATGTTGAAACTGAGGCCCAGAGAGCTTAAGTAACTTGCACACAGCTGGAAAGTGTTGTAGCTAGTACTGAAAGCAAGTTCTATTTGACTCCAAATCCCACACTTGTAAGGCACACAGTAGGTATGTATCAGCATTTTCATATGGTTTGACGTATATCAAGTACCAATTTTTGAACTCAAAATATTTGAATATTTTTGAACAACAACAACAAAAAACTCTTCTGTTACATTTTGTTCTTTCGTTTCTTTTTTTTTTTTTTTTTTTTTTTTGAGATGAAGGCTCACTCTGTCACCCAGGCTGGAGTACAGTGGTGCAATCTCGGCTCACTGCACCCTCCACCTCCCTGGTTCAAGCAATTCCCCTGCCTCATCCTCCCAAGTAGCTGGGATTACAGGTGTGCACCACCAGGTCCAGCTAATGTTTTTGTATTTTTAGTAGAGACAGGGTTTCACCATGTTGGCCAGACTGGTCTCAAACTTCTGATCTCAGGTAATCTGCCCACCCCAGCCTCCCAAAGTGCTGGGATTACAGGCGTGAGCCACCGCGCCCAGCCTATATTTTCTATTCCCTGTAAATTCATTCCCTGTTTGGGTAGGGAAAACCACATGTAGATTTTATAATAGACATTTTAGATTTGAGATCTGCAATCTTCTTCTAGAAATAAATATTCCTGACACATTAAAAAAAAACAGGTTCATTTAATTTCTTATTGACAATACAACATGTTGTTGAAATTGTGCAAAAGAATAGGTTTTCTTTGTGTGGAATTAACTTATGAGACCGGCTCAGGCAAACGCATTTCAGATTCATTTTTGTTGATTAAGAGAACCAGCCAAAGTTAGATGGCAGAGAAGCTTCACATGCCCAGGGTGTGTTTTCTATTCAGAATGGTGCCAGAAATCAACAATTACTGAGGCCTACCTTGGCTTTTTGCCTTGTAGTAGCTCAGGTCAAATTTTGCATTTTATTGGGTCTGACAGACATTTCTCTGCCATGTGACCGTTTCTGTGATCTCAGGAAAGTTTGCCTTCCTACCCTTGAATTGACAGTGTGGGACCCGGGGCATTAGGACTGAATGAGGAATTTGTGTATGTGTGAGAGAGAGAGTGAGGGAAAGGAGAGAGAGAGACTATTTTCAGGGTGGGGAGAACATGCGTACTTTAATTTTGAGAGACACAGCGAGCTAATTCGTTATCATGTAAATGCTGGTCTGTGGCAGCCCTTTGTGGCATTTAGCCTACTAGTAAGAGCTTTTGCTTTCATTTATTCCCATTCTAGCCATTTGTGTAAATGACTAAAGCAATCAACTCTTTTGTTTACTGCTGTTCCCAAGGTGTACGCAGGAGAAAGTAGAATGAAACAGAGAGCTGTTTTTGAGACTAGCCGAGGGAATATCTGACCTCCATCTTTGCATTTTAAAAGAGGAATTTAAAAGCAGCCTCTTTTTTTTCTGGTTAATTCTTGCATAATTGCCAACAGAAATGAGACACTAATGGTGGCAGGTGAGACAGTGGCTGCCAAAGCTGTTTGTCCACAAAAGCTACATCATTGCATCTCAGACTTGCTCCTCAGGACTCAATTTTATTCTCCAAGACACATTGTTGTAATGTAAATGAAACCTACTTGCTACAAGCTAAATGTTTGTGTCTCTCCAAAATCTGTATGTTGAAACCCTAAACCCCAATATATTTGGAGGGTTAGTTTAGATCATGAAGGTGGAGACCCTATGATGAGATAAGCACCGTTGTGAGATGAACGGACCAGAGCACCCTCTCTGCCATGGGAGGACACAGCTGTCTGTCAGTCAGGAAGAGGGCGTCACCAGAGCCTACCCAGGCTGGTACCCTGATCTTAGACCTCTCAGCTTCGAGAAATAAATTTCTGTTGTTTAAGGCTATGGTGTTTTTTAGTAACAGGCCAAACTGACTCCACTCAAACCAGCTTAAGCAAAAGCGCTTGTAGAGGAAGAAAAATAATTTTTTCTTCAATCCTCGTAAGTTCTTGGTTTGAACAGACCCTGGTGACAAAATTACAGATTAACAAGAGAAAACCAGATAGAAGTCTATTCATATGTATATTTTACATATGCATGGGAGACACCCAGGAATGAATAGTTCTCAGAGGTGGCTTTGAATTCAAGCTTATATAGCATCTTCAGCAAAGAGTACAGATTTTTAGAAAAGTGATAAGATAAAGGAAAATGAGCTTCTAGGGGCAGTAAATTGTGGGAAAGCAAGTAACTGGCAGTTAAGGGTGGGTCAGTAAAGCTCCTTCATGTAGATTCTCCTGGTATCATCTGCAGGTCGGTATGTCCAGAGTTGTATGCAGTGGTTAACCTTTGTTTTCCCTGGGGAGACAGAATACCTTTGTCTTTATAAATCTATGCCCTGCTTTTAGGCAAATAAAGGGAGCTTTCCTGAATCTGCTCCTTCTTAATTGCTCTCAACTCAACAATTGTTCACATTTTGGGGTGGAGGGCATATTCTGGTCCCCCACAGGCATAAAGGACTTTATTAAAAGGCCAAAGAGTAGTTTAGAATACCGCAGGTTGGAGATGGAGCTAAGCCAGGAGCAGATTGGAACCAAGGCCTGAAACACAGACATCTGCTTCACTTTGCATCTGCTTCACTCTTCTCTGTCTTCCTGCAGAAGACAGAGAACTAACTTCCTCTGCTTTTCTGGTTCACTTTATGGAAAACTAGTCTTCCAACAGCTTTTGAGTCTAAAAATTATAGTTATGACTCTCCAGGGAGATCTCTCTCACACACACACCAATTCCAAATTCCTAAAGAAGAGACTGATTTCCCAGTCTGGGTCAATTGCCCAACCCAGACCCATCAACCATGGCCATGGTATTAGAAAAGTTCATATTGCACAAAAGGCTATGTAGAGCTCCATAGCTATGACCATGAGGATGGAGGTGTGAGGGGAGAATTCATTGGAGAAGAGGGAATCACTGCAAACTGGAGCAAAAACTCAATAGGCATTCATTTCATGAGTTGGTTTGGGATGGTATATTTAACTATGAATGACGCCTTAGGACTTTCCACAGCACCATGGAAGTAGATAACTGTACAGTGGTTGCTCTGCTCAGACAGGCTGACCCTTGTAACTCCAGTCACATTTCTTATGAGCGTGATATATTCTGCTTGTTTCAAGTAACATTAGTAGTAGTCATCTCATGAGAAAGTTATTCACTGAAGCTTTAAAGAGGCCAACTGAAGCAGCAACAGCTTTTGATGGTGAGCTTGAGAAAGAAAAACAATTCTGGGGAAAAAGGTGTGGGATTTCCCTGTTTAACTTAATGCCACGAAAGCCCAATATTCAGGTTCAAATTGAATAAAATCTGTGTTCCTCCATGGCCAATCTTGAAGGAAGATTCTCCTACCAAGGCCAAACAGCTGGACCTCGTGGGTCTGACTCTTGTCTTCTATGATCTTTGAGGATCCCCTATGATTTTCTATTGTTACCACCATTCTGTTTGGGATGGGTGAGATCTGCTCAATTTTTAATGCTTCAGCTCAAGGATGAACACATGATTTCCCAGAACATTCCAAAATTCAGTGGTGGTAAAGCTGGAACATTCAATAAGACTGTACTAAACATCAAGAGAAATGAGACAATATAGTTTACAAATCACAGTCACCCCTTACGAACATTTGAAACAGTGTGCTTTCCATTTATTTCTATTTTTGTATTTCTGTGCTTGCTTTCACAGTATTGAAGAGTGTGATGAACACATGCAAAAAAACACTGTGGGCTCCCTCCACACTCAAGTTACTAGGTGATGGGGGAGAAAACCTGTCAGACAATGGCCAGGAAGAGTAGCCCTCCCTGTCCCACGTGGTTTCTACCATTATGTGTGTATGTTTGAAAATCTCTGTGAAGTTCACTTTTATCGTTATACTCATTGTTAATGCTGCTATAAAAATTATTACAAACAAGTGACTTAACACAAATTTATGTATTTATCTATCTATCTATTTATTTATTTATTTATTTATTTATTTATTTATTGAGATGGAGTCTTGCTCTGCTGCCCAGGTTGGAGTGTAGTGGTGCAATCTCGGCCCACCACAACCTCTGCCTTCCGGGTTCAAGTGATTCTCCTGCCTCAGCCTCCCAAGTAGTTGAGACTACAGGCATGCGCCACCACACCTGGCCAATTTTTGTATTTTAGTAGAGATGGGGTTTCACTGTGTTGGCCAGGCTGCTCTTGAACCCCTGACCTCATGATCTGCCTGCTTCGGCCTCCCAAAGTGCTGAAATTACAGGTGTGAGCCACTGTGCCCAGCCTTATTTATTTATTTTTTTAGAGCTAGGGTCTCACTGTGTTGCCCAGGCTGGACATGAACTCCTGAGCTCAAACAATCCTCCCACCTCCTCAGCTTCTTGAGTAGCTAGAATTACAGGCATATGCCAGTGCACCCGGCCATCTCAAATGTATTATCTTGGAGTTCTGGAGGTCAGAAATCCGCCATGGGTCTCACTGGGCTAAAATCAAGGTGAGGGTTGTTTTCCTTTCTGGAAGCCCTAGGAGAGAATATATTTCTTTGCCTCTTTCAGTTCCTGAAGGACATCTCCATTCTTTGATTGATGGTCTCTTTCTTCTGTCTTCAAAGCCAGCAATGCTATGTCTCTGGGCCCTTCTTCTGTGGTCACATTTCCTCCGACCACTGGGAAAGGCTCCCAGATTTTGCTAACTCATGTGATTGGGCCCATCTGGGTAACTCAGAAAAAAATACCTCATCTCAGGGTCCTTAGTCACATCTGCGAAGTCCCTTTTACCATATAAGGTAACATATTCATAGGTGCTGGGGATTAGGATGAGGACATCTGTGGAGGGCAATTATTCTGCCCACCATGGTCATGCAAACCACTTTTGAGTGGAAGAAAAGAATTCTATCTGAAACATAAAATGACTGCAACCTCTTTTACTTTCTAAGAAGGGGATATAATTCTTCAGGGTAGATTTTTAAAAAATTTTTACTTTTCTTAGGAAAACCCTATGATGCTCTCGAGGTCTTTTTAGTGGTGGAAGGCAAGGCCTTCCTGGGCTTGGATAAGATGGGACACATTTAGAAGAAGAAGCAAATCGTTCCAGATAATAAAGTATCAGGGACTTTGGGAAGCTTCACAGAAACTCACACATCCAATATGCATCGTGATCCCCAGCCACTCGTCTACAAGCTGAAATTAAAGAACCGTTAATTTACACTCCAATGAGGCTGGAATTCTACAATCCCTCTTTTTTCATGATCTTTTATAGAAGCATTTCTCTTGACCTTCTTACTTTAGGTTGCCCACATGCAATTTTACATCAAGGGAGGCATGAAGTGAGGCCTTTGCCTTAGCTCAGGGTTTACAGAGATTCTTCCTATGCCCTGTTCCAAGGGGAAGTCTCCCACTCACTGCCTTGCAGGTTTTGGTATGGTCAAATATTAAACACAAACACATAGACTACTGGGGACCATGGGGAAGGGGAACATATTAGTGTATAAGCTAGTTCTTTGTAGCTCATAGTTTTTGTTTTATAAATTGGGGAACATTTTTCTCTCCCCAACTCCTGAGATCCTACATCTTTATTCATGCAGTTATCCCTCCTCAGAATATCCTCCTTATTTCTACCATATACCTGAATTCATTCATCTTTTGAAGGTCTGGCTCAGGCCGGGGATAATCCCTCTATAGCCTCCTCTGTTTAGACAGGAACAAGTGAAACACTCCCTTCTTCAAACCATGATTCCTCTGAGAATATCACTTCTCACTTGGTCATGAAAGATTTTTCTCTCAGCACTTTGGGAAGCCAAGGTAGGAGGATCACCTGAGGCCAGGAGTTTGAGACCTGCCTGGGCAACATAGCAAGACCTCATTTCTCCAAAAAACAAACAAAAATAATTAGCCAGATGTGGTGGCTGGTACCTGCAGTCTCAGCTACTTGGTAGGCTGAAGTGGGAGGATTGCTTGAGCCCAGGAGTTCGAGGCTACAGTGAGCCATGATTGCAACACTCCATTCTAGCCTGGGTGACAGTGAGGCTCTGTCTCAGAACAAAAAAAAGAAAAGAAAAAGAAAAGATGTCCCCCCACTTTTTTTTCTTTTTAAGGAGATATGTTTGTGGGGGGTCTCTGAGTGCCTGAACCATGCCTTATGCATGTAAGTTTTCATGGTGCCTGGCACATAGTATATAACAATTGTTTACTGTAGTAGACAACTCTTATTTTCTTTGCGCAGAACATTTTCCTTTGTCTAAAAATGCCGTTCCTGCCATTAAGAAGAGGGGAGAAAGAGAATAAGCATAAGTATGTAAATAATATTATAGGCCAGGCACGGTGGCTCATGCTTGTAATCCCAACACTTTGGGAGGCTGAGGCAGGCAGATTGCCTGTGGTCAGGAGTTTGAGATCAGCCTGACCAACATGGTGAAACCCCGTCTCTACTAAAAATGCAAAAATTAGCTGTGGTGGCAGGTGCCTGTAATCCTTTGGGAGGCTGGGGCAGGAGAATCGCTTGAACCCAGGAGGTAGAGTTTGCAGTGAGCCAAAATTGTGCCATTGCACTCCAGCCTTGGTGACAGAGTGACTCCATCTCAAAAAAAAAAAAAAATTAAAAAAAGATATGATAGAAAGCAATGTGTGAATAGAGAAAAAACTATTATGAAGCAGGGTAAGAAGAACTGTGAGTGTCAGGGGAAGGAAACAGGCTATGATTTTAAATGGGATGGTCAGGGTAGGCCTTCCTGAGAAAGTGAAATCTGGGCAAAGACTTGAGTGAGATAAGGAGAATCCTGTGACTATCTCAGGGAAGGATGTTCCAGGCACAGAGAACAGCCTGTCCAATGGCTGGAGTAAGAATGGGCTTTGGTATCCTTAAAGTGGAGCAAGGTGAGCAAGTGGGTGAGAAGTAGGAGATGAGGTCAACCAGTCATTAGGTGGCCAAGATCACCCAGAGCTTTGAAGGCCTCATAAGGCCTTCTCCTAACTCCTATCCAACCAAGTGGTTTCAGAGGAGTCTCCCTGTCTGATGTGGTCCTTCCTTGCTTTTATCCAATTGTGTGGCTTCCCATCCATCACCATTATTTAGTCCGGGGTGGATAGAGGACTCTGTGTATTCTGAACGGAGTTCTTCCATAAAAGTGTAAATCTGAAAATAGAAGGAAAGAGTCAGGATCTGTTCCAGATACTGCAGATGGGCTCTCTCAGCTCCACTCCAATCTCTTGTAACATGACTGCAAGTTACAGGAAGGAAAGTTAAAGAACAAGGCTTAGTCAGTTCGGGCTACTGTGACAACTGGGTGGCTTGGATGACAACCATCTCTTTCTCAGCGTTCTGGAGGCCAGAAGTCTGAGATCAGGGTGCCAGCACGGTTGGGTTCTGATGAGGGTCTTTTCTGGGTTGCAGACTGCTAACTTCTCTTTGTTTCCTCACATGGTGGAAAGAGGGCCAGCTAGCTCTCTGGCCTCTTCTTGTAAGAGCACTAGTCCCATTCACGAGAGTTCCACCCTCATGACCTAATTCCCTCCCAAAGACCCCACCTCCTAATACCATCACACTGAAGATTAGATTTCAACATATGAATTTGGGGAGGACACAAACATTCAGCCTATAATGAAACACATCACCCAGATTCTTTAATAGCTTGGTTTTTCTGATAACTTAATTGACCCCAGTCAATACCCTTAAGGGATTGGGAAGGCAGAAGTTCACACTGTGGGCTGTTTTTGGGCGAGTATGATACACAGACTATTTTTTTTTCTGTGACAGGTGCACCTGAGGTCCCAGTGGTTGATTCTTAGCTTTGTGTGGGTATCGAGAAGCAGAACATAGGCCATCCGTTTGACTTGCACAGAGAGCAGCAGAGGCTTTCTGACTGTGGCAGGAAACTGGAAGCTGGAAGTTGGTCCAGGAAGCTCAGCCTAATCCCTGCATCCCCAGCTCTCCCAGTGATTTTGCAAACACCTAATTGTAGGAGTGGCAGAGGGGGTAGGAATCACTTGGTAAAGCATGACCCCTGGGTGTATGCTTTCTGTGTGAACTTGCAGGAGACGTGGCTGTTTTCTGCAATGATTTAGCCCCTTACTGGTAGGATCTGCAACATGAAATATGGGAGCTTTCAGTGTTTCTGCTTCCTACTATGTGGAAATGCTCATTTGCAGAGAGACTGACTGAACTCAACACAGACTGAAGCATAAGGAGAGAAAGAGGAAGAGAGCTGAAGACCAAGTTTAGGCTCTCACTACCCATCAGGCCCCATAACACACGTTACTCTCTCATCATTTTGTTATCCAACCTACCTTTGATTTTGAGATACTCCAGCATCTTTACTATGAATTCGTTCTTTTTTTTTCGAGACGGAGCAGGACTCTGTTGTCCAAGCTGGAGTACAATGGCGTGACCTTGGTTCACTGCAACCCTTCACCTCCCCGGTTCAAATGATTCTCCTACCTCAACCTCCCACCACCATGCCCAGCTAATTTATGTATTTTTAGTAGAAATGGGGTCTCACCATGTTGGCCAAGCTGGTTTCAAACTCCTGACCCCAAATGATTCACTCGCCTCTGCCTCCCAAAGTGCTGCGATTACAGGCACGAGCCACTGTGCCCTGCCAGATTCATTCTTTTGTTTAAGTTCATTCAAGATGGATTTCTGTCATTAGCGAATCAACAGTTGAATTGAATTGTAGTGAAGAGTACCCTGATATTATTACTGGGTTATTACTTCTAAATCATTAGTTTATCAATTGTTTGTATTCGTCTCTTTCCTCTCCAGTTTATGGTTACTTATTTTGATGGTGTAGAGTTTGAAGACGAAGGGTTAGGTGTGCCATGATTCGCAGCCACAACTTCGTCCTACCACACTGCTGGAACATTACCGTAGATGAAGGGGCCTGCTGTTGCCAGGCTGGAAATCTATTTTTGAAAAGTAGAAGTAGCATATAAATGGAGCACATATGGGTCACGAAGCAAACTTCTTCAGCTAAAACGGTGATGTCTACCTACAAGAATGCAGCTCTCTACCATGTGGAGGCGGTGCGCTAGTGACAGTGACAGCAGTTTCAAACGTAGAAAGACAAACCGTCTTTCACTTAAACCCAACCGAGTCACAAACAATCCAAATGCCAGACACATCCTTCCCCAACATGTGACCTAACTGAAATTTCTAGCAAAATGTTTTTGTAGCCACCTAACTAGCAAGTGTAAACTAGCACCCCCTAAGCCTTTCTCATTTCTGCCACTGGGTGGCAGCCAGCTGCCAGGTGTCAGATCAGCGAGCTAGACAATTTTCTTGGTAGCGGGAGGGTGCGGTCATTGCACGTGCCCTATTTGGGAATGATCTCTCACTCACATCCCTTGCTGAAAGCATACACCTGGTGGCCTTGTTTGACCGCAGAATCCCTTCCCCCTCTGTTACTCCTGGACCTCAAATCCCTTGATCAGCCCCTGGAGCAGCCAATCTTTGACTAGTCAGGGTCCCACCAGATTCGTCCTCCAAAAAGTAAAGTAAGAAAGGGATGGACCTAGTTGGTAGAGGAAACTGGAGTTCAAAGATCTCATGGACCAAAAAGCACAAGCAACGAAAGAAAGGAAAGAAACAAAAGAAAGGAAAGGAAGAAAGGAAGGAAACAAAGACTTCATCAAAATCAAAAACTTTTGTGTGTCGAAAGACACAAAGTCAAAAGACACACTCAAGAAATTAAAAACCCACAGAATGGGAGAAAATATTTGTAAATAATATATCCAATAAGGGCCTAGTATCCAGAATGTATAAAGAATTTTTACAACTCAATAACGAAAAGACAATCCAATTTTAAACTTGGACAAAGGATCTGAATCGACATTTATCCAGAGAAGATAGGCAAATAACCAAGAAGCCCATGGAAAGATGCTCAACATCACTAGCCATTAGGGAAATCAAAATCACAATAAGGTACTGCTTTATTCCCACTAAGAAGTGTATTGATAATGAGTGTTAGTGAAGATGAGGAGAAATGAAATTTTCAGATATTTCTGGAATGTAAAATGGTGCAGGCACTGTAGAAAACGGTTTGGCAGTTCCTCAAAAAGTTAAAAAATATGAAAAAAAGTTACCAAATATGACCTGGCAATTCCACTCCTAGGAATATACTCAGGAGAGTTGAAAATATATGCTCACACATACATTCATGTACAAATGTTCCCAGCAGCATTGTTCACAGCAGCCAAAAGACAGGGTTAACAGCTCAGATGCCCACTGACTGATGACTGGATAAGCAGACTGAAGTGAATCCATACAAGGCTTTTGGGCATAAACTTAGGAGTGAGATTACTGGGTCATATGATATTCTATGTTTAACTTTTTGAAGAACTGTTAAACTGTTTCTGGAAACTAATTTTTTCCTGCTGCTTCTACTGCTTGAGGTACTGGATGGATGATAAAGAATACAAAATCAGCAGTCAATATGTGTAGCCATGTACTGTACAGTTTCACAGAGCTGTTTTATTTATTTATTTATTTACTTACTTACTTACTTACTTACGGAGACAGAGTGTTGTTCTTGTTGCCCAGGTGGAGTGCAATGGTGCGATCTTGGCTCACTGCAACCTCCACCTCCCAGATTCAAGTGATTCTCCTGCCTCAGCCTCCCTAGGAGCTGGGAATACAGGCACCCGCCAACACGCCTGGCTAATTTTTTGTATTTTTAGTAGAGATGGGGTTTCACCATGTTGGTCAGGCTGGTTTTGAACTCCTGACCTCAGGCGATCCACCCACCTTGGCTTCCCAAAGTGCTGGGATTACAGGCATGAGCCACCGCACCAGGACACAGAACTGTTTTTATCAGATAAACTTTTACTGAGCACTTACTCTGTGCCAGGTATTCTCCTAGAACCCAAGGACGAAAAGATTAGTAAGACAGTCCCTGTCTCTTCAGGACTTACAGTCTCAGGGTGGGGCATGTAACTGGACTGATTTAAATGGACAGAGAAGTGTGAGAGGCAGAGAGGGGGTTTATGCCTGGAGGGACTTCTACTGTAGCTGGGGGGAAAGACTGAAATACACCCCCATCCCCCACCCCTGACACACTCCGAACACAGGAATTATGTTGAAACAAGGATGGATTTTGATAGAAATGATGAGTTTTTTTGTTGTTTTTTTGTTGTTTTTTGAGGCGGAGTTTCACTCTTGTTGCCCAGGCTGGAGTGCAATGGCATGATCTCAGCTCACTACAACCTCTGCCTCCCGGATTCAAGTGATTCTCCTGCCTCAGCCTCCTGAGTAGCTGGGATTACAGGTGCCCACCACCAGGCCTGGCTAGTTTTTGAATTTTTAGTAGAGATGGGGTTACACCATGTTGGTCAGGCTGGACTCAAACTCCTGACCTTAGGTGATCCAGCCACCTCGGCCTCCCAAAGTGCTGGGATTACAGGCATGAGCCACCACGCCTGGCAAATGATGGGTCTTAACCCAAGTTTGGTTTGATGTAAAAAGAACTGAGAATTCCAAAGATGAAGAGGCCCTCACTGTGTGGAGAGACAGACGCTCTCCACACAATGCCACAACTCAGGGCACTGCAGTGTTCATGCCAGCTTGACCACTAGCTGACTGTGTTGAGTATCTGTATTTCTCTGGGCCTCAGTTTCACCGATTTCAAAGGGAGAGAGGTGGTGTAGATAATCTCTATGGGTTTGTACAAATTGCTTTTCCTATCATGGAGGAACATGCAATTGCGAGGAAAGTCTTGGGAAGAGAACCATAAAGCTTCTTCAGATGTTGTACAGGCTTCTCCTTGTGGAGGTTGTAGGACTGAAGGGATGTTCATGTATGTGGCTGGGGCAGGGGAAGGGGGATGAAACTTCACATATACCATCAACATTTGACTAAATGATCCAGTTTCTGCCAACAACTGCCCAGGTATGACATGTTTGTACCTAAGACTGAGACAGAGGCCATGAGAACAAGGGCGTGGGAGGATCACATTAGGGAAATACAGCATTTGGAAAGAATAATTTTATTATAGTGTGCATAGAGGCAAGGCAGGGAGCAGAAGATGAAGATGTCCTTAAGTGACTGGAGCTCAGAGCCGACTCTGATCACAGGCTGTTGCCTCCACCTTTCCACTCCTTCAGTTTTGCCAGACTCACCTTCTCTCCCTGTATTACCTCTCAGCGTCCAGTCATTCTTTATTCTCTTAGTCTTGTAGTCCTTTTCTGACTCACCTAACATCCTGTCAACTCTGAACTCCAAGCCAGTCATGGCCCCGCTCCCACCAGCCCTCAGATGGGTGGCCTCTTGGCCTTCCCACCCTGTCTTTCACATCAGTGAGAACTCACTGGATTCCTCCATCCCTGACATGGGTTACCTCATCCTTCTTTTTAAACCTTAATTCTTGGAAAATTCTGTGTCTCCTTTTTATCTCAGCCCAAATCCCTGTAGTCACGGCTAGTTCCTGACACCTGTTCCTTTAATAATCCTTTATATCTTGCAACTTTGTCTCTCTCTATCGACATTTTCCAAATCATACATTTTCTCAAGTCTCTTTTTATTAAAAATAAACAAAACTGACTTTTTTTTGGCTCAGGTTTAATAAACAGAGTAATGATAATTTAAAAAAATGAATACACTTAATATTTTAACCCAGTCTCATGGTCATTGTTGAAACTTGGTGAAACAGAACTTTGGATCTGGTTATAGAATGGAAGGATGCATTCTGAATAGGAACCCCAACTCATATGGGCTTCATATTAAGAGGAACTGAAAATCCAAAGGAAGGCTGGCCAAAGGGAACACTCAATTTTATAGCTCAATGATGTTATTAAGAACCTGATTGCTTTCACTTTTTTGTTTCCCCTTCCATGGCGTCGACTTCATCTAAAATGAAGTCTTCTTGTGGTCCTAAGATGGCTACAATCTGCTCCATGACCTATGGGCTTCCTCTTCTCCTTAGAGGCAAGAGAAGCTCCCTCCCAACATCCCCAGCAGGAGTCCTGAGGTTTGCTCCGAGTAGTCTGACTGAAGGCATGTGCTCATTGCTGAACTAATCACTGTGGTTATGGAGCAAATGTCATGGTTGCCATAATCTTGGCCACATGCTCTACTGTAGAGCTGGAGTGCAGTTTAGGTCCCTGAAACCATGTGGTTCCCCTAAACTAAGTCAGAGTGTTTGTCCTTTACTCATGTACTTCCAGGACCTGCAGGTTGGTTTGGACCCCACTTACTGACACATCCCTAGATCCACAGTCTAGCTGGTGCTCTAAGCTTTCTCAGCCCCAGCCCTCCCACTCAACTTGAACACTAGATGTTAACAAAGTGCCAGGTGGAAAACTCCAGAATTGTGCATGGCGCATGTGTGCAGAGATGAAAAGACACAGAGAAGTGAGGAGGGGTGAGGACTGTTTGGCCCTGTAATAGTGATGCGGTGATATCATGACTTTAAACTCTCCAAACATCTGCTGGGAGGCGCCTACTGCTAAAAGTGGAACAGTTGATTAGAGGACAAAGGGAATCGAGCTTCCACTTAATTCTGACCAAAAAGGAAAGGCCAGTTGGTGAAACAGAAGGTATGGGACGCATGGGAGGAAATGACTGAGTCACCTTGGAATTTGTAATAGCAGAGAAAGGGACAAATGGGCATGTTCAGACACATCCATTGGATTTTTTTTTTTTTTTTTTTTTTTTAGTCTGAGAAAGGCGAAGTGAGCCCGTAGTCGGTTTCTAAAAGGGACTATCACTTAAGAAGGATAAGTAGCTTTAAAAAAGAAATGCCTACTCTGTAATCTTGGGTTATTCTAATGAGAAGTTCACTGAGGAGACATTAAAGAAACTGAGTGTGTTTAGGGTACCAACCAAGCCCAGATTTAGAAAGAACAGAAACAGCCGGGGGCTGTGGCTCATGCCTGTAATCCCAGCACTTTGGGAGACTGAGGCGGGTGGATCACCTGAGGTCGGGAGTTAGAGACCAGCCTGACCAACATGGAGAAACCCTGTCTCTACTAAAAATACAAAATTAGCCATGCATGGTGGTGCGTGCCTGTAATCCCAGCTACTCGGGAGACTGAGGCAGGAGAATTGCTTGAACCCGGGAGGTGGAGGTTGCAGTGAGCTGAGATTGTGCCACTGCACTGCAGCCTGGGCAACAAGAGTGAAACTCCATCTCAAAAAAAAAAAAAAAAAAAAAAAGAAAAAAAGAAAAAATTAAAGAACAGGAACAGAATCTGGGAGGAAAGCCACACATAGTGAAGGCTGAGTGTAACAGCGTGGTCATGACATAAATCTGTGCAGATGTAGCATCCCAAAGGCTAACTGTGGAAACCAACCAAACCAACCTGCAGGTCCTGGAAGTACATGAGTAAAGGACAAGTTGACACTTGTATCTTTTGTAGAGATGAGGTTTCGCCATGTCGCCCAGGCTGGTCTCAAACTCCTGGGCTCAAGTGGAAAATGATTGCAAAGAGGAAAGGTACCCAAGATGGAGCTGGGTACCTTCTAATTTTAGAAGTGGTGTTATAGTAAGCACAAACTTAGTATTAATTGCTGGTAAATTTTTTGATTAGATTACTAAACAAGTGGGTGGTTTTCAAGCACTTAGAAAGTAGACAATCACCAGAAACGTGTAAATAAACCAAGAATTATCTCCAAATAAGGTGACTTGGGTTTTAAAGTCATTAGGCTTATTATCAGGGATATATCTGTATCAAGCAAATAAAAAATTTAACAAATCTTTAAATAAAATGTCCTATGATAATTATGCAGACAAGATAAACATAGACTGGATCATCGACAATTTATATGGCAGTTGATTTCATGCATCACAGCCATTTTGAGAAAAAAGCAGTCTTCCCTGCTATCTTTGGCAAAATCCTATTAAGATACTTTTAATTAAACAACATAGATGGCTAGGTAAATAATATCTTTATTAGATTTGTGGATAAGACCATGTTAATATGTGAGTAAAATGAATTAGTATTTTAAAGATCTTCCCAGGTTGGAGAAAAATGGACAGAAGCTAATAAGGTAAAGTTGAAAAGGGACTTATGCAAAGTTTGGCATTAGGTTAAAATAAAATTGCAACAGTACTGTATAGCAGCATAGAATGACAGGAATTCTGATTTCGGAACAAAACAATACTTGGCAATTTTAGTTGATGATGAATGGAATTTGAATTAGGAAGAGTGTAGTCTAATTACAATTTAACCTTGGGTTGCAGTTTTGGAAGCCAGGCCTTCAGATCTGCCCTGGTCCACCTGCTGCTGGAGTTGATGCCCAGTTTTGTTCAGTACACAAGCGTGGTGTAATCTGACGGGTGCTGGAAACCATATCTGCAATTATGGGTCCTGAAGATATAAACACGCAGGGTGTCTTCCAGGGCCAATGAAGAGACCTATTGGTGAGAGGAGAGGGCTCTTATCGGAGAATATGTGAGAAAAACCATATTGGCAGGATGGGCAAAGGCAGATGGTATGGCCAGGCTCTGGAATTCCCAATCTAAAGATTGTGAACCTTACCTCTTAGACAGCACAGAGGTTCCAAGCACTCATAAGTGGAATGAGAGAGTGAATGAGAGTTGTATTTTGGAGGACAGATCTGAGATTTTAAATGGCATGGAGGCAACACGATGGAAAGTGGTGGACTGAGTGGATAAGTGTTTAGGATCTGAAACCAGGACTGGGACAGAATGCTGGTCTTCAATTTCCTGGGCATTTAACCTTGGGCGTGATTCTTTACCTCTCTGTGCCTCTGTAAAACGTGGATAATAATATTGTCTACCTTATAAGTTGTTAGGAGGATTAAATACATGAAAGTATATGAAGTGGGGTCAGGCGCAGTGGCTCACGCCTGTAATCCTCGCACTTTGGGAGGCTGAGGCGGGTGGATCACCTGAGGTCAGGAGTTCAAGACCAGCCTGACCAACATGGAGAAACCCCATCTTTACTAAAAATAAAAAATTAGCTGGGCATGGTGGCGCATTCCTATAATCCTAGCTACTTGGGAGGCTAAGGCAGGAGAATTGCTTGAACCCAGGAGGCGCAGGTTGCAGTGAGCCAAGATCATGCCACTGCACCCCAGCCTGGGCAACAAGAGCAAAACTCCAACTCAAAAAAATGTATATATATATATATATATATAATATATGTATATATTATGTAATATGTATATGTATATCTATTGTATATGTGTATATAGTGTGTGTGTGTGTGTGTGTGTGTGTGTATATATATATATGAAGTGCTTAGAACTGTTCCTGGCACATTGTAGTGCTCAACAAACACTAACAGTGGCTATGATTATAATTCAAACCTGGAATGTGCGGGCAGTAAAAACGAGAGAAAGGAAGGAACAGCTGTACAGAGTGTAATGAAGGCAAAATTCAGAGGCCTTGCTGCTTACCTGGAGCTGGCTCTCTTGGTCTCTTGCATACGTCTCAACCTTTGCTCCCATCGTGGTTGCAGGGTGGTGTCTGCATGGTATTCTACATGGCTGCCTTGCTGCCTAAGGTCTTCCCCTTCACCCATGCCCAGAGTGATTTCCATAGCCATTCAGCTCTTACCTGCCTTTTCATACGTACATGTGTCTCACTCTACCCAATTTCAGGCTTGTTGAGGTCAGGTATTGTTGTACGTGTTTCTTTTTATCACCCACAACTTCTAGCACAGTCTCTTGCACATATGCCTGTTCCAAACTGAATATTGTTAATGCAGGAATGGGTTAAGTTAATGAGGATTCTAGGTTCCCAAGCCCGTGTTGGAGAAACAGTGGTACCTGCAATGAAAGAGTGAAGTGCAAGGGAGAAGTCCACTAGCTTCAGAAGTTAATGGGTTCAGTTTTGGGATATAACGAGGTTACCAATTACGTGGGATTAGTTTCAAAAGGCACTAAGGCAGAAGTATAATCTAGACAAAATTGCCTTTAAGTCCCTTAAATCTCAATGTTTCTCAATACATGATTTTAGTTGTATTGGGTCTAGTCAGTCTGTCATAAGTTGAGCATGGATGAAACTGTTGGTTTATGTTTTGGGAAACATGCTGCACCAAAGATTATGCTTTTCTGGGTGTATGAGGTGGCGGTGATGGTGCCATGTGTATTTTCTCGAAGTAGGCACTGTGAAATTACACATATTCACATTGTACATGACTGGACTCTAGTATAACTATGTGGCATCCAGGTAGAGATGTCTAATGAATGTATGTGAAAGATTTAATGCTTCCTGGCTCTCTGAGATTTTTCTTTCTTTTCATAGTTATAACCATTGGGGGAAATCACCCATCATTTGGCAAATCTAAATAAACAAATGGCCTTGAAGACGACATTCACTGCAGAGTTGGGCTTGAAAGTTGGCACAGAGGTGTGAGGGAGGATGAATTCCCTCCACTCTTTAGTTTTTCTCTTTCTTCCCCATTGTGATACCTCCACTTTCTACACTATCCGAAGTACCTACACAGGGAAAGGAAGCAAAGAATATTCTGGAAATGCTTTTCATTCCTTCAGCAGATGTGAACTATTGCGTCAACCAATGGATTCATAGACTGGGATAAAAAGACTACTATCAACCTAACATTGTTTGTGTATAACTATTCATAGTTATAAATCAGAGTAGACATTTAAAAACCATCAGTTAGCTTCAGAGGGAAAAGTGAAAACCAACGTGCAATGTTTTATTTTGCTAAACTCAAGAAACAATTTTAATAACCCCAATGAACCTAGAATCCAGCAACTGAATAACAACCCATTTGGCAGAAAATATGTCTCATCAAAGGAACCATCTAGCCATGTGTTGAGGGTCAATAGACAATAGTTGGCTGATAGAAATTAGCCATGAGCAAATCCTAAATATAAGCGCCATGGAGTTTTCACCTCAAATGCCCGAGAAAGGTTGCCTTGTTTTGTTGATATTGCTGTTACGGAAAAAGAAAATCATTAATCTGGATATCCTTCCTCCTAATATTAACCATCTGCCCAAATGTAACCTGCTTATTTCCTGGCTGACATTCGATTTTTGTGGCTCTTTCTTTTCATGGTGATTGTGAAAATCCCTAATGGTGACTAGTGCTCACTAACATAATATGGGATGGTCATTTTGAGGCTGGTTTCCAAGTTCTTCATCTATAAGTCCTCTTCCCCCAAAATTCCTTAAATTCAAATATTACAACTCCAGGAGGGTGGCCAGGCAAACCCATGTTCTTTGTGAAAACCTCCCAAATGAAATATGTTTTGAACATTTTTTAGAAGGTTAGAAGGAAGAGTTGAGCAAAAGGATGCAAGGCCAAGGTCAACTAACTCTCATTAAAGGGAAAAGGGGACTTAAGGCTGTTTTCCAGGGATCCCCCCAGGAGCAGAGAGGAATCTCTCTTCTACTAATAGTTAGCAGCTGTTCAAACAGAGGTGCTAACCTCAATTGTCTTAACCAGAAGTGGTTGAAAAATAATGTTTAAAAGAAGTGACAAGATGTTATCTCTAAGTTTGAAGGATTATGCAGCAAAGGTTGGATTAGACAAATAGGAGGCTCTCAAAGATATTCCTCAAACTTTAGCTATTTTGCTCAATCTTGGGCTTTTGTTGGATCCATTGTCTGTATGGATCCAACATACTATTTGAGAGAGAAGTTGTCCTAACTTCCATGACTCAAGTGTGTGTTGCATAGGTAACACTGGGGGAGACTCTAAGACAGTTTGGAGAGAGATTCATAATTAGCCACATCCTCAAGGTTTTCTCATCAGCCCCAAATCTGACTGAGCCTTAAATCATTAAACTGAAAAGAAGAGTTAATTTTCATTGGGCCTTGTTTTCACATAAAAGATCATTACAAATAACTGCAGTGAGACGTCTGGTGAGGGTTCCTGTTACATGGTTCCCAAGGAGGTGTAGATTCAAGTTACTCCTATTTGTCAGTCAGTATTTTTCATTTACCTATAATCTTTTTTTATGAATTAAGTGCTCTGTTGAAGGCTTCTCTGGACAGAGTCTCAGTTGTATCTGCCTTGGCATTTTTCCAGCCCCTACTGTTCCTGCTATAGGTGTTTAATTCACTTTGCACCAAGAGAGGATCCCGTGAACATTTAAAGCCCCGGTGCATAACGGCACAAATGCAGTCAGAGGAAGTGGAGTGACCAGCTTCATTTCTCACTTGAAGGGCTATGACCTATGAGAGAAGAATGTGGAAGCCAAGAGTCAAAGGGAGGGAAAAACGCAGCTCATACTGGAATTCTAGACTCCCTATAACCCCTGGGTGATGTATGGGTTGCTCTTGAAGGCAGAAATCTGCTCTCTTCCAAGTTCTCTGACTTTCATCCTTAAATCTTGTCCATAATTTCAGGCTGATTGAAATGGATGCCATGTTACCGGGATTTACATTGTACCACTTAAAAAATATTTTCCTTTCACTTGGCCTAAACAATGTGTTTCTCCTTTTTACCTCTTCCTGTTGCAGAAATAAAATGCTCAGCAAGGAGTTAATGGTTTTACAGTGATGCAGCTGGCAGCAGTAGATCACAGAGCTCAGTACAGGAATCCAATTATTTCCTTTGTCTAAGATGAAAACCTATACTTTGGGGGTGGGGGAAGGGCCTGTGTTGTAGGGTTGCTTGATTTAAGATTTTGTTCTAGAAAGAAGGATGGTTCTCAGATGCAGCTCAGCTCCTGGTCACAGAAGCTTGCTTGATGTTGGCCACCTGAACACACTTGGGATCCAGGAAATAGGAAAAAATAACCTCCTTTTTCTAGGTTTCTGACTACTTTAGAGCTTGGAATGTGCAACTAAACTAGCATTAAATATCATAGGCTAATGATGATGGTGACTCCAGAAACTTACTATTAATGTAGGAGACATTTTGGCAGCAATTTGTAAAGAGAAGGTGCTTCTGAGGTCTCGAAGAGCAGATGTAGAAAGAAATCTGCAAATGCACAGACAGATAGGATAGATACATAGCTAGAAACTCCTCTCTCTGGGGCTTTCTGTTGACTTAGAGTGGGTAGACACATTTCCAATTCCAAACCAAAGAGAATGCTTGGGTCTCATTAAAAAAAAAAAAGTAATCATTGCAAGATTCACAAACAATAGAAACAGGTAGATAGTTTCACAGTCATTGGAAACCACATTCATCTTGTCCCAACAATACTGTGGAAAGATACAATTAAGTCCTTCTCATAAAACAGCAAAAGGCTCAGACAGGTGAGAGACTTATGAAGGGTACAAAATAATTAGAATCAAAGCTAGGACCAAAAGCCTTGCAGGGTGGGATAGGACAAGAATGTGGACATTGAAGCCTAATAGATCTGGATTTGAATTCTTGTTCTTCAGCGTAGCAGGTCTGTGATAGTGGGTAAGGGAAGTCCACTTATCTGAGTTTTCATTCTCTCATGAAAATGGGAAAATAATGCTTACCTGGTGAGTTGTTAAGAGGATTACTGATAATGTACATAAATGTGTTTTTCCTGTAGTAATTCTATAGAGTAGATGAAAGGGAAGTGGGCGATATGATGGAAAGGAAGTCAGATTCAGATTATGAAGGAACTAAAATTCATCAGCTGTGCCTGTCAAGGTGCTTGGTTACAAAGGGCAGAGATGGGCTTTGACCAATAGTGATATGGCATGGCCAAGCCTACTTCAGCATTCTATAGGCTAGAATGCTCATTTCTTCTCCACATCCTCTTCCCCACCCTTCTCCACCCTTCTCCATCCTTCTCTGCCACAGGAGACTGACTTCTATGACCATGTCAACAGTCTCCCTTGCCCATCGCTTTTAGCTTGGGTTTGGCCAAGGTGAGGCACCAGCAGGAGGATGAAAAGATAATATGATCAAAGTGTTTTCCCCTCTGGCTCTCTCCCTGCTGGGCCAGGCTAAGTTATATCTGTTTCTCTTGGAAGGCTGGGGCTCTTTTGTGTAGCCCTTTCCTGTAGCTCCCGCTATGGCTCTCTCCTTTTTAGAGTAACCCTTCTTTCTCTTGCTCCTTCAACTAACAGAGTGATAAAAGGCTCTCTGCTTTAACCAGTCTCAGAGGCTTCAGCATGCCTCGTTGGTTTCTCTTAACTCTGTGCACACCTTTGTAAATAGTCCGTCATGAAACTCTCCTTGATAACCTTGCATGTAGTATCTGTTTGTTGCAGAGACTCTTCCTTTTAGAGCTGAATATTATTGTCCCTATTTTATAGATGAGAAAACTAGCCCAACAGCATGTTGAAATACCCTCTTAACTCTGGGCTTGAACTCAGTTTGCAGATGCCCATCTATAAAACTCAGGCTCTCCCTATGAACTGTGTGTACCCCACTGCCTTCATGTTAAAGAAAGCCTATGGCCTTCAGCTAAAGTATTACACTCTGGCCTTTCACACACTCGTGCACATGAGGCAACATGTTTTTGAAGGAGTGCCCCCTTCTTGTTTTTATAAAGAGTCAATCTACCCCTGTCCTACCTGCCAAATGGAATCTGGGTCTTTGTTTTTAATTTTTGAAGAACCTCTCCTTCTTTGGTTAAAAGAATTACTCTGAATTCCTTGTTTTCACTCAGGAATACCTCCTGAGATTTTGATATTTGTAATTCTATTAAGTGTAACTCTTAAATGTAATTATTGGAAAACAACCTTAATAAAATCTGACCCAAGGCAAGTCCTGAAATACCAGATTAGAGAGGAACCTAATTAACTGTATGTTCCCTGCTATAGAAGCCACAAAGCACATTAGAGCTAGAAGTGGCCTTAAAGATTATTCAGGTTCTCAACCTAATTTTGATAACACATACTGTTAAAATTTGAAAAAGCTGTAAACCCTCTCTCAAGAAAAATGTGTATTTTGTCTTGCTTGTTCTCTTTCTCTCTCTTTTTTAAAAATAGTGACAGGGTCTCACTATAATTGCCTGGGCTGGTCTCGAACTCCTGGGCTCAAGCAATTCTCCTGCCCCAGTCTCTCAAGTAGCTGGGACTACAGGCACATGCTATGGCACCCTTTCTCTTTCTCATTCATTCACCCACACATACGCACACTCTTACCTTTTTTTGATTCATTGTCATTGTGAAGCACACTCATGGGTTCCCAGATTAATGACCCCTCTTTTAGGCAAATTCCTTTGATTTGCAGATGAGGACGCTGATACACACTCAGATAAAATGACTTACCCAGGGTTAGTGGTTCACATTTCGATCAGGTTGGGCTGTTATGCTGCAATAACAAACAACAATAATCTCAGTAGCTTAAAACATTCCCCCCCTCATTCATGTAGTTTCCTCTGTGGGTTAGCAGGGGCCTCTGCTCTTTGTCATTTACATTCACTGATGCAGGGTGACAGACACATGCCTTCTAGAATATCATCCGTCATCATGACAAAAGAGAAAGCATTGCAAACCATGCACTGATTAAAGCTTCTGCCTGAAAGTGACACATCACTGCTGGTCGTACTTAATTGGCCCAGCTGAGTTCTATGACCATGCCTACCTCTAGGGTGGCAGAGAAACAACTGGTGGAGAGCACAAATAACTGAGAAAGCTGGAAAAGCCAGAGTAGAACCAAGGCACTGTTTTATTTATTTATGAGACAGAGTCTTGCTCTGTTGCCCAGGCTTGCGTGCAATGGTGAGATCTCAGCTCACTGCAACCTCTGCCTCCCGGTTCAAGTCATTCCCCTGCCTCAGCCTCCCAAGTAGCTGGAACTACAGCCATGTGCCACCATACCTGGCTAATTTTTGTACTTTTAGTAGAGACAGGGTTTCATCATGTTGGCCAGGCTGATCTTGAACTCCTGACCTCAAGTGATCCACCCACCTCAGCCTCCCAAAGTGCTGGGATTACACGGCATTGTTATTTTTTGTCTGAGTCCCTCTACTCTTCCAAGGCTACCGTTGTCATTATCTAATGCATCTGGATATAGCCTATAGAAGATTTGTCATCCACTTAACAGGGTTATGTTTTTGATATAAAATTGAGGCTAACTTGGAGACTTCAGTTGTTTTATTTGTAAATGCTGATTTTTTAACACAGTTCATTTAAGATGCTGTTGCAACAAAGGAGACCTGTCTCATTTGGGATGGGCCATTATTGATTTTATATAACACTCATTTTTCAAGTGAAAACCTTTCTTTCTGTTGTCTGGATTGCCCTTATTTGTCTTTGTTTCTAATACTCATTTATTTCCCCTGGTCCTCCATAGGTTGTGGCTAATGGTGTTACCAGTGCAAACACAGAGGACTCTCTGGATTTTATTTTATTTTTTACTTTAGCAATTGGTGACAGTTGCACCTCTGTTTTTATCTTCCATTATTCATTAACTTTATAGTTTATTGAATACTTGCTTCTGCTCTGAGGATTGTAATAAGAGTTAAATTATAAAATTTGCATAGCCTAGCACAAAGGAGTTGCTCAAAATATGTGATGTGGGATGTGTGTGCATGTTTTTTTTATTTTGAAATCAACATAGGGTGATGACTAACAGCACACACTCCGGAGTCTGGCAGGGTGGGTCAGCATCTTGATGCAACCACTTACTATAAGCCATTAGGTTTTTAGATGATTTTATTAACCTTTCTGTGCCTCAGTTTTCTCATTTGTGAGATAGGGCTAATAATGCTACCAAACTCCTGGGCTGTGGAGAAGAGTAATTGAAATAATATATGTACAACATCTGCCACAAGACGTGGTTTGGAGAAATCAGCATGCATACTGGAAAATAGGATCTCTATTTGCCAACTGGGTAGTGTATTGAGGAAGAAAGAGTATAGGTTTTGGAATTCAATAGACTTAAGTTCAAATCTCAGCTCTGTCATGGTGTGAATTTGAGCAAGTTGCTTACTTCTCTAAGACCCAGTCTCCTCTTTGGTATCATGTGATAGTCCTCCTCACCTTGCAGGGTATTTGGCAGGACCTCATAGGAATACGACACTACAATATCTCACACAGTGCATGGCACGTTGAAAGAGTCAATAAATACTCGTTCTTCTGGATGTTGTGGGGTACATGAAGATGGATAAAGGAAACAATTCCTCTGCCTTGCCTTCCATGGGTTTATAATCTCATTGTGGAGATAAGACATGTCTACAAATAACTACAGATAAGCTAAAATGCTGAGTGCAGCGCAAGAGATACAGCTAATGGGCTGTAGAAGTTTGCATTAGGTGAATTACTGTAGAAGGGTCATTTGAGCTGGTTTTGGCTGAGAAAAAGTGATCTTTACTAAAGAGATACTTTAATTTACAAATACCACTTGTTTTTTTTTCTCCCCCTTTCCTCGTCAACCCCTTCCTCACCTCCAAACCCGAGAATACTCTATTATGCACCACTGATAAATTTTGCCCGGAGAGGAGAAATTCATTATCATCCCTGCCAGTGTAGTTTGCTGATGAACTCTGTTTTCTGGTTGTGATATTTACAGCAGCTCAGTTAAGATTTAATTTTCTATTATTGCCTGAACTTTGCAGCCCTCATTTTTCATTTGCTGTCTGAGATTCATTGCTTCAGCACCCTGGAACCACTGCCGGAAAGACTTACTTAACATTCAGAATCAATGAACAAACAGGAGAAACGTTTTACCAGAGACAGGGCTTTAGTGATGCGGGGTTTAGCTTTGATTCCTAGCAATAGTTTTAGACTATTCTTTCCAATTCCTGTGACCAACTGCATTTCTCCACCTCATTATCGCATAAGGGGCCTCAGAGGTACCTGAGCCTGGGTATTCTCTCCTGGAAATGTTACAGTCCAGGATCTCTCCGGATGTCATTATTATTTCCTTTTAATCTTGGCCTCTGGCCTTGCTTGATATTGTGGGAACCCTAATTTTCCTTTTCCTTTTCTCAGGTCTCTTGCGGGACTTGCCACATGACACAAAAACCGTATCTAAAGAGATCTCAGGGCTAACAGGCCTTTTCCCTGCCTCATTACCTGTGGATTCATTTAGTTGGAGAGAAAGGACTTTGATTAATGTGTTTTTCTACTCCAGAGCTCACTGCTGCCTGTACAATCCCTTCCCTCTTACCTCATGGGAGTGTTCATCAGGGATGTGGGTATTTGGAGACTTTCTCATCCCACTGCCTTCCTTCCTGTGGTCCTTCTACTGAGGTGTTGGTAGACTTATGGTCATTCAGTACCTGTGGCATTTTGGTACCTGCCTGCCCTCCCCAATACGCATATCCATCCCCTGGAACTGGGAGCAGCCGTTTTGTACAATTTGACTGTGCCTTCCTAGACACAACATTGGTAGAATGGGAACTTAACAAAAATAGGGACAATGAGTCTTTTCCATGAGATACTGGATTTGGGACTGAGAAAGAATTGGTCCAGTCTCTTTATGAGGCTGAAGCCACAGATGTGAAAGTGAGGGGAGTTGGATGCCATTTTTCTTCTAGGTAGAGCCAGTGTGCAGCGAGAAAAATGGAGCAGGAAGGCACGGAGGACATGTCGAGATGGAGGATCCAGAGGGCACTCGGTTCTAGCTGTTCCTAAGGCCCAGGAGTGCCTTTCTTCTTGTGGGTTTGACACTTCACTGGGTACCACAAGATACCATCAAACCTTTCCAGTAAATCTCCTCATTGGCTGGTGCAAGTTGTTTTCTGTCACAGGTAATCAAAAAGTCCTAACTGACAGTGTTTTGTAATTGCTGGTTTTATGCTTCTGGCGATAGCTAACTAAGTGCGAGTTTAGGTTATTATTTAGCACTCTTCTGATTGTAAAGGAAAATATTAAAACTTCAGTGTGCTCCAAGAAGAGTCACTAAACACACCCCAAAAAATTGAAATCAGGGTCTTGAAGAGATATTTGTACAGCCATCTTCCTAGCAGCACTATTAACAACAGCTGAAAGGTGGAAGCAAGCCAAGTGTCCATCAATGGATGCATGGATAAACAGAATGTGGGGTACACATATAATGGAATATTATTCAGTCTTAGGAAGTTCTGGTATGTGCAATACCATGGATGAACCTTGAGGGCATTATGCTAAATGAAATAAGCCAGTCTTAAAAAAACAAACACTGTGTAATTCCACCAATGTAAGGTACCAAGAGTAGTCATATTAGAAACAGAAAGTACAGTGGTGGTTGTCAGGGGTTGAGGGGAGAAGAAAATGGAAAGTTGTGGTTCAATGGGTACACAGTTTCAGCTTTGAAGCATAAAGAGTTCTGGAGATTTTTTGCATAGCAGTGTGAGTGTACTTAATATTACTGACCTGTCCCCTTAACATGATTAAGAAGGTAAAATTCATGTTATGTATATTTTACCACAATTTTTAAAAAGAATCATCAAATTCTCCAAATAACATCTTTGATTTCTGGGATGTGGACAGAGGATCAACGTGGACTATGAATGAGAGGACCACATTCTATTCCTTGCTTTGAACTCAAAGGATTTGTCCAAGGTCACTTCTTTATACCTCATTTCACTCACATGTTCCTTTAATTCATTCACACTAGTACCTGCTATGTAGGTTCTAGGTCCTGTGCAGAATCATGGTTGTTGAGGAAACTTGCTCAAAGCAAGTAATCTCTGTGGATTTGGAAAGATCAACCAAGAAGATAGCACCAGGTGTGAAAGTGAAAGATGGTATTCCAGGCAGCATGCAAAGAAGTTTTGAGAATTCTGAGAACATTTTTGTTTTGAAGCCTGGGCCACAGATGGGGGCAGAAAGAGGAAAGAGTGGTTGAAGTTGGGGCTGAATCGAGAGACAAGACTGAACTGTAAATGGGCTATCCATGGATTATTTTAGAGGTAGGCAGAGTTTCCTTCTGTGTGTTCTGTGGCCCGCTGGCCCCTTCAGAGGTTCATGAACAAATAATCTGGTTGATGGTCCATACTGTATCCTCCTTTTGGCTATGTTGAGTACCTCATTAGCATACAAAAGGTCAGAAAAACTCCTGCTGCAAAAATCTTGACTTTGTTTAACCTAACATTTCCTAAACTTATATGACCATAGGGTTTTTCTGTATATCCTTTAGTTGCAGACCTACATTTTTTAAAAAGCTTTGGGAAAATGTGTTGGGGCTGGGGCTCTGAAATATAGGGCTTACTTAATTTTGGCTCGTCTTTTTAAAAGGAGGGAGTCATACTCTGAAATGATTTCACATTCTGTATTGTCAAGACTTTGGTCTCTTAACTGCCTTTCTCTGCTAACATTCCTAAATGGGGAGCTGCCGTATGGGAGAAGGCAGAGATGTAAGGGGCATCTGTGTATATGTTCTGCTCTCAAAGAGTGTCCTGCTTCCTCCTACAGAATCAGAGCTCTCGGACAAGGATTTCAGTGCAAGTAATTTATTTGGGAAGTGATCCCAGGAAATCCTGATGGAGGATTGAGAAAGTGAAACAGGGAAGATAAAGGAGTCAATAGTTAATATATGTATCAAGCAATTTCCCATGGGGCAATGAAGTTTATTCTCTATGGGGAGCTTTGGGAGGTAGTGTGCAATGTGTGCCTCCAAGTTATTCTACCAGGGTGACACGGGGTCTGGGGTATTTACACACCAACTCCTGCCAGTGAGTGGTTGAGGGCTGCTTGGCTTCACGCGCTTACACTTTGGGTTTGTGACCCATGTGGGCTGCAGGCAGAGGCAGGCAGGTGCTGGCCTCCTGAAGTCAGACTGACTGGTAAGAGACAAGGGGATACAGGTGGAGCTCTGGAAGTGCCTGCTATAGTTTCAAAGCTAGCAAGGCTGGAAAGAAAATTGTTACTATGTCAATCCTTCCATTTTTTTATAGTGAACGAAGACTTATTCTGATAGTGTGGCAAGTTTCTGTTGACTACTTCAAGATTCTAGAATGTTCCCTATATTTCACTTCCTTTTTGACTCTATCCCACTCTATCTCATTTCTAATTCTTTGTTGGTTTAACTCTCACTTTCACCTTTCCTATTGTAAGTCCCCAATTTTTTATTTATTCGACTGTTACTCCCAACCACATCAGCGCTTCTGAAGCAGCGCCATTTTTACCATCAAGTTCTTGCTTGTGTTTGGACTGGCATCTCCTTCCAAACTGCCTTGAATTTTGTCTAGACAAAGACTCATTGTGCTCATGTCTCCTGGCTATCAAATAGGAGAAAATTCCATGAACCACTTTGGACTATTTCCCCAAATCTGTGCTTTTACTTCCCTCTGGGCCCCCAGAAAAAGCTACATAAACATCCCAGTCTCAGGATTTACACTTCCATCAGTAACCAACTCATGCCCAGTTGTTATCTATTTTTCATTTATTCATTCAACAAGAATTCATTGAACATCTACTACCATCTACACAAGGCACTGCTGCAAATGACCTGGGAGTGGGAGATGATAGGCAAGAAGGCTGTGGAGACAGTGGATCCAAAGCACAGATTCTGGAATCAGACAGCCTTTAGCATGAGGCTCATCTCTGCCTTGGGCAAGTCACTTTGCCTTTCTAAGGCTCAGATAACTCATCAATAAGATGAAGATAATCATAATACCAATTTTATGGGATTGTTTAGAATATTAAAGGTTATAATGTACATATAACACTTAGTATAGTCCCTGACACACATTAAATAATACATACATAGAATTATGTTTTATTAATACAAATATAAACTGAGCAAAGATGCCACCCTGAAGGTGTACTGTATCAAGATACAGAAACATGGACTAAATATGTATAAAGCAAGATGGAAAGTGCTAAGTGCCAAAAAGAAGTAAAGAATATTCTATGGAAGTCTGAGGAAGCACTGAGAGGAGGAAGGAGAGAGCCAGAGGGAAGCCTGAGGACAGTTTGATAGAGCGGCAGCGTTTGACCTAGGGTGGATAGGATTAGCGCATACAGATGCCAGAACTAGGACACTAATTGTATTTGTGTGTTTAATTATTTATACTGTATTATATGTTGATATACCACATGCATAAATATTTATACTTGACTCACATGAAATGATATTCATCCAGTCAATAGATATTTATTGAGCATCTACCATAGGAAGGTTATATGACTGAATAGTTATCCATTCAGTCAGTAAATATTGAGTATCCACCATAGGAAGGTTACTAGTCTAAATGCTAAGAAAACAGCACAGACACCTGCAAGCATATGTTTATTGAAGCACAGTTCACAGTGGCAAAGATATGCCACCAGCCTAAGTGTCATCCATCAATGATTGCATTTTAAAAATGTAGTCTATGTACATCACAGAATACTGCTCAGCCTTAAAAAAATGAAATAATGTCTTTTACAGCAAATTGGATGGAGCTGGAAGCCATTATTCTAAGTTAAGTAACTCAGGAATGGAAAACCAAAACTCACTGATAAGTAGAAGCTAAGCTGTGGGTACACAAAGGCATACAAAGTGGTATAATGGACTGTGGAGACTCAGAAAGGGGGAACGTGAGGGGGATGAAGGATAAAAAACTACGTATTTGGTACAATGTACACTACCCGGGTGATGGGCGCACTAAAATCTCAGACTTCACCACTATACAATTCATCCGTGTAATCAAAACCCACTTGTACCCCAAAAGCTACTGAAATTAAACAATAAAAAAGATCAGAAAAAAACAAAAAAAGAAAACAGCAATGCATAAGCACAAACAAAATTCCAACCTTCATCAAGCTTCTAGCCCAAGGGGCAATGTTCTCAATTGTTCAGAATAAAAAGATTCAGAAATAGTATGTAAAGTATGATCCTATTTTAACATATGTATGGATATATAAATGTACATATCATAAAAATGAGGCCGTGAATGCATAGTTATGTGTAAAGAGAAAGTGAGAGCTAAAGCAATAAATTTGGAGAGATAGATACAAAAGTATTAGCACAGATTCTATTTCAGTGGTGGAATTACATTTTCTCTTTTTTTTAATCTATATTTTCCAAATTTGGGGGCAATAAACTTGTGCTTTATGCATAATGTTAAAAACTTGTGTATAATGTATGCAATTAAGCAACTAAGTGCTAAAAATTAGAATTTAACAGAAATTGCAAAGAGCCCTTCCTACTTTCCTTATTCCCATCTCCTAAAACAGCCATCATATTTCTAACCCTGAAGGCCTCTTGATGTTCACATCTGCTACCAACCCCATTGTTTGTGGACCATAAATCCTTTTATTCGACAAAATAAAATCTTCAGCTTGAGAGAAGGGCTTTCCCCAAAGAATGCTGTGCGCAAAATCTGAAGCTTTGGGCTTTTAGAGGGAAATATACTCTATTGTTGCAAAATGATTATTATTCCTATTTGCTTTATAGGTTGTTAAGTGTGTAGAAGATGTTCAAATAAAGCTGGCTAGAAAGTATAATAGCTCATGGATTTTTATAACGGAAAACAAAACCCAACTGAAATTAGGTTTCACCTGATGGCTTCACAGGTTTCCGGTGCATAAGTGTAGTGCTCCCTCCTAGCCCCCAAATGCAGAGGGGATAGGTCTTGATTCACCACTGGGTGCACTGGCAGAGCCAAATTCTAGGCTGAGGTTTAGGAAAAGTTTGTTAGTCATGGCATCACTCCTGGCAAACACAAATTTATCTTTTTTCCACTGAGGTCCCAGTTTGTTTGGCATGACCTAGTTTATCTGGCAAAGCTAATTCATGGTGCTCCAGCTTTTCAGAACTGCCTGCCTCTTGCAAATTGGCTGGGTGTGGTGATTTTAATAGGCTCACTGTTTAGAATATATTTTCACATTTGCTTTCATCTGTTTATTCTTTGGTTTCCTATCCCAATCATTCCTGTCTTGTTTTCATTTGAATGCTGAAAGTTTTAACTGTAGTTTTGCAGTGCATGTATTTATTTCCTAAGGATTTTTTCATCCTGATTGACTGGTCACTTGTAATTTTGGACCCTGCTGTTAGTTTGAATAAAAAGCAAACAATTTGTCTAGTAATTTTTGTTTAAAAGATAAATGTCCAGTGGTGGTGGATATAATTTGAGGAATGCTTTGCATGAATTTGGGGCAAATGAGGAGTTATTTAAATATGGAAATGAATATGCATAGATATAATTATGTCAATAAGAAACCCTCAAAATTAAAAAATCTGATTCTTCATCAAGAAAATCATTTATATAATTGTTTCACTTTGTTACTTACAAGTTTTTGAAATTTTCTATTGCTCTTAGGATAAGCTTCAAGTGCATTAAAGTGGCCTGTAAGACCTAGCCCCGGTCTCTTCTCCAGCCCCCACCCTCACATTCTAATCACAACGTAATCAGTTTCTTTCATTTCCTCTAGAGTGTTAAACTCTCTTGCCTCTGGATCTTCATGTTGTATTTTATTTTCCTGGAATGCTCCTCCCAGTCCTCTGTCTGGGTAACTCTTCCTTATTTGCGAGTCTCAGCTCACAGGTGGTTTCCTCTGAGGAGCATCCCCACATCTGCTTGGTTTGAGTTAAGGGCCCCTCCTCTGTGCTGTGTCACCACAGCAGGTCATTGCGGCTTACGTCTCTGTCTCCTCTACCAATCTGTAAAATAGCTATGTCTTTCTGTTACCATTTCATCCTTGAATCTAGCACAGTGCCTGACTGGCACATAGTAGGTGCTTAATAAATATTTCTGAATGGGTACATTGGAATAATTTGTTGAGAAAAAGAATAAGGATTCAAGTGATTTTCTAGGTCCCATGCTGCCCTTTACTTGGGCGCCTGAATTATCAGGTCAATTCAGATTGAACAAATATTACTGAACACAGATATGTGTCAGCTGCTTCCACCTACCCTATTTCTTTTTCTTTTTTTTTTTTTTTTTTTTTTTTTTTTTGAGACGGAGTCTCGCTCTGTCGTCCAGGCTGGAGTGCAGTGGCCGGATCTCAGCTCACTGCAAGCTCCGCCTCCCGGGTTCACGCATTCTCCTGCCTCAGCCTCCTGAGTAGCTGGGACTACAGGCGCCCGCCACCTCGCCCGGCTAATTTTTTGTGTTTTTAGTAGAGACGGGGTTTCACCGCGTTAGTCAGGATGGTCTCGATCTCCTGACCTCGTGATCCGCCCGTCTCAGCCTCCCAAAGTGCTGGGATTACAGGCTTGAGCCACCGCGCCCGGCCCCCTATTTCATTTGATCTTTTCCTTAGCTTTCTATTTTCCAGCTGAGGACCGTCAGATCCAGCAAGGCTGAACAACTTGATCATGGCAACCCATGAGTAGAAAGACCCTTGAGTTTCAGAGACCTAACTCATTGCTGTTGGCCCTGTATCAGGGTGCTGCCTCTTTAAACATGTATGTGCCTGTTATGCTCTGTTGCCATAACCATCCACCAGGCTGTCTTATTAGAACATAGGAACTCTTGAATTGCTGACATAAATTTGCCAACTGAGACCAAAATCAAAATGGAATCATGGAAAGGAATTGGGGAAGGAAGCGCTGGTCTGAGAATCCAGACTCAAATTTGAGTTTTTGTCTTTCCTCTGTGACACTGGGAACGTCGTTTAGTCTCCGTGGGTCTTAGCTTTCTCATCTATACAATGAGTGGGAATGATTGGATAATTTTGTAGGGGCCTTCCCACTTTAAATTTAATGATCCTTGCAAGCTGGTATGAGAGTTAAACCTTAACACGTTGGGAAAATGCTGGAAATGTCGTACCAGAAATGACACCACAGATTGCAGCCTTATTTCAAGTTAAGCAAATCCTGGAAGTAGATGTCCACTTTTAATGGAAAGAAAATGATGCATTTTATTTCCATACTGGATTAACTTCCTACCTTAAAATGGGATTTCTGCTATAAAAATGGCCTGATAAGTGACACTGTGGTGTGGGCACATAAAAACCAAACCCCACAGAATTTAGATGTAAAAATTTCTGAGGACCTTGACCTGTGTGGCAAAATGTAGAATATACCCCTTTAATAGATTTGGAATCAAGAGATACGTTTCTAGTAGGGCTTTTGAAGTATTGAGACCTCTCATGGAAAATGGATCTCTTTTCTCTTTTAGGAATGCTGCACATTTTTTGAGAAGTTAATTAAGAACAGCATTGTTTTCTCGTTGACAACAAATCAATGCTAACATTCTAGAGTTTTATAGCACTTTTATCTGAAGAACTTAATATATTCAATATATCCGAGTGAGAAATCCTATTTTTCTTGTTCATAAAATTGCTAATTTAATTTGTCTCAGTGGCGATTTAAAGACATATATTACCTATGGACATAGAAAATGTTTATTTCATCTGTTGACACTCAGAGGAAAACAAGGAATGGGTTGAACTTCAGTGTTAAATTGTGGGGAGGAGTTTCACTTGAGTTTCACAACAGCGATGATAAAGATTAAAGAAGCAGGGCTCATTTTGATGTTGAGTTTTGCTGTGGTCTGAATGCCTATGCTCCCCTAAAACTCATGTGTTAAAGTCCTAACCCTCAAGGTGATGGTATGAGGAGATGGGACCTTTGTGAGGTAATTAGTCATGAGGGTGGGATTAGTGCCCTTCTGAAAGAGGTTCCAGAGAGTGGCCTTGCGCCTTTCACCAGGAGAGGACACAGTGAGAAGGAAGCATCTATGAACCAGGAAGCAGGCCCTCACCAGACCCTGAATCTTGCCAGCGTCTTGATTTTGGACTTCCCACCTCCAGAACTGTGAGAAATAAATTTCTGTTGTTTGTGAGCCACCCAGTATGCAGTATTTTGTTGTAGCAGCCTGAACAGATAAGACAAGCTTAAATTAGACATTTGGAGTGAACCAGATGTCCCATAGTGAACTCCAGGGAATTCCAGGATAAGCAGCAAGAGCCAGTGGAAACATAATAAGGTAGGAGAAAAAGATAATGAGCAAGAAAAAAATGGATGCAGTCAGTGCAGAAGAAAATGATGCTGAGCTACATAACTCAGAGGAAGGTGAGATGGAAAGTATATAAGAAATTGTAAATAATAAAAAGTTATGGTGAGAGCTTGTTGATATCATTTGGATATCTGTACCCTCCAAATCTCATGTTGAAATGTGATCCTCAGTGTTGGAGGTGGGGCTTGGTGGGAGGTGTTAGGGTTATGGGAGTAGATCCCTCATGAATGGCTCAGTGCCCTCCTGTGGTAATGAGTGAGTTCTCACTCCATTAATTACCACGAGATCTGATAAAAAATGAGTCTGGCACCTCCTCCTCTCAATTTTTCTCCCTCTCTTGCCACGTGACATGCCTACTATCGCTTCACCTTCCACCATGATTGTAAACTTCCTGAGGCCTCATCAGAAGCAGATGCTGACACCATACTTCTTGCACGGACTGCAGACCTGTGAGACAAATAAATCTCTTTTCTTTGTAAATTATCCAGCCTCATGTATTCTGTCATGGCAATGCAAAATGGATTAATACAATTGCTAAGGCTAGAAACATGAGTTTGGAGTGGGAGAGACATAGTAAAATCAAGGGTGGTAATTATTAGAGGGTACACCTGACTTGCTATCAGACAGGCATTCCTGAAAAGTTGTGTGAAAATATAATTGTCATAAAGTAAAAATATATTTAATAGTTAATTATTTAAAGGAAATTTATGTCTGTAAGGGAAAGGGTACTTTTATAACACAAATACAATCCCCTAAATTATTTCTTTTAAAATTCCAGATTTTTGTCTATGTTGAGTTTTCTTAAGTTAATGGGCAATTGAAGCAGGCAGTTGAGAGAAATACACACTGTTTGAGTTTTGGGCGTGGCATCAAGAAAGGACAGAATGTTCCCAGTCGAAAGAGGCCCTTGAGATTATCTAATGCAACCCCTCATTTTGCAGATGAGAAAACTGAAGATTAAATGCTTTGCTCAAGGCTAAGCAGGGGGTCACTGAGAGTTAACCAAAGGTTAAGAGATTTGTTCATAGTCCTCAGCTGCCTGGCTGAAAAATTAGAGCTAGACCCAAACAGTCCTCCTGCCCACTCAAGGCTCATTCTCAGCATGTCACTTAGCCTGGATGGTTTACTGTGTATAGAGAGTGAAACAAAGCAGCAATGCAGCTGCCCACTTTTGTTCTCTAGGGCCCTTTCCAGTTTCAGAATTCTGTGATTCTACATCATCGCTGAATCTCTGTTTTTCAAGAACGTTGCCTAAAAGGATTCATTGTAAGATGAGGAGGAAGTCAAATAAATAAATAACTGTTATGGGCTCCCAAATGGCCAAGGAGTATAGTGATATATCTTGTAAAAGGAGATAATGCTAAAAGAAGAAATTTATCTCCCAGAAAGCAATAAAGCTTTAAAACTGAATGTAGAAAAAGAAAAAAAAAAAAAAAAAAAAGCAGTAACCCAGTTTCTCTTCAGTTCTTTCAGAATCTATCAAATATGGCACTTTGAATTGGTCCAAGTTTCACAGACACCAGGAAACCATAAGTGTGATGTTTTTGAAGATGCCATACATCTCCCAAAACACATCATTTTGTTCCAGCTCACTCTTCTTTGCACGCCATTTAACTTAGCTTCTTGTCATTTCCTCTTAGAGATTCCACATGTACCTCTAGTTCCCCAGAAAAAAAAGCCCTTTATTTGGAACTGCAGAAAACGCATTATGTGAGAATTCAGAGAGAGAGAGAGAGAGAGAGAGAGAGAGAGAGAGAGAGATTAGATTCAATTTTCAAGCACCACTTTTTTGTTCTCTGAAAAATACCGTAATGCACGACCCATAGGTAAGGGCTCTGATTTAAATCTCAGGGTTTAAAAATTATTTTATTTCTAAGTAGCAGCCTTCCATCACCTATTTCCTCTTTTGATCCCTTTTTTTTTCTTTAGCATACAGATTTCTTGCTAAAAATACTTTAGATCATATAAATTCATGTGAAGTATTTAATGTAGCAAAATTTTAGTTGGTTTGTCCAAAGAAGAATAGGAGTGACTATTCTAAAAGAGAGATCCTAAACGAAACTACTGTTAAATAAAAATCATGCTCCATGACAACATTGTCTAAATTTTAAATTACATGTAAAATATCAAAGAAAACATTCAAATATCCATCATGTGCTTCAGTATAGATAAAGCCATAGAATCAAATAATGCTAGAGCTGGAAGAGATCTTAGAATTTCTGAAAGTTTTCTTATTTTATAGATAAGAAAATTGAAGCTTATTATAGTCGGATTATGAGGACGGCTATCCAGACACTACCTGAACTGCCAGTATATAAAGAGCACAAAAACATCACTAGGATAAATGGCAACTCAAAGCCAGATATTGCAGACTCCCATACATAGCTCTTTACTACTTCGTGAATAGTCACCTGAACATTGACAGTCTGCTAAAATACTTGGAACTGAAGAATGAATGATGTGGTTAACCAAGAGTATGTGATTTATTTTATTATATAAATTTTAATTATCTTAATGTATATCCAAGCACACTAATTTTTAAATTTACAAAAGAAAAGAGGACAAGAAATACAGAATAGGTGATGTTTTCTTAGGTTTTTAAAAAAACCACTGGTCTTACTTTGGCCAATGGAAAATGCACTGTTAATCAACTTTCTTTCTGAAAGCAAACATTTTAAAATTCATTCTCTCTATTCCTACTAAATGACCAAAGTGAAAAAATAATGATTGTCAGAATGTCAAAGCATTAACCTACCTCAGATACCCACACATCTTAGCCAGGTCCGAAGACCACAAGGAGGGGCTGATGTTACCAAGATCATGGAGCCATTGCAGTGTTCATATTGATAGATCTAATTCAACAAATATTGATGATGAGCCTGTGCTAGAATGCTGGGGCTACACAAATAAAATAGTGACCCAGTCCCTTCCCTCAGGATTTTACATTCTAATTGTGAAAATGACATTAACAATGGCACAGACTAGCTGTTTCCTGAGATAGCTGGAGCTCCCTGGGGACATAGAAGATGGAAAACTTGTGTTGCTGATGGAAACCAAAAGGCCTCACCAAGAAGGTGACATCTGAGCTGCCAATTGAAAGACTAATCAGTGTTTTCAGGATGGAACAGGAAGGAAAGGGGAAGTAAGAGGTCATCTTGGAACATCGGCATATGCAACAATAGCCTAGAAGATTGGGAAACTTTTCTGTTGAAAATATTCTGCAAAAATATTGGTATGATTCTTCAAGAGCATCAGCAAAAAAAAAAAAAAAAAAAAAAAAAAAAAAAAAGGTGGGGGGAAGAGTAATGGTTGTAATGATATATGATACAGCACTCAGATCCCATGTTGGGCCTTAAGGACTTATTCCTCCTGCTGCTAAGAGTTATGTTGACACAGTCCTTGGCTATCAGCCTTCTTTAGGGATTGCCTCATCTGACAAGAGTCCCCCTGTCAAAGGTCTCACCCTTTTTCTGGGGGTACATCCAATGACTGGTCAAGGAAGAACTGTCTCAAGACAATGCTGCTGAAGGGCTCATTCCTATTTCAGAGTTCATTGAGGGATCAGCTGAGGCCATCTGCATTTCAACCCAATTAATTCTCCTTCTACCCAATCTTCCATCCTTTTTATCCCATGAATATTGACCCCAAGAGTACTCTTTAATAAATTTCCTCCTTGCTAACTTCCATCTTCCTAGACACAGAGGGATAGGATAACTAAATATTACAAGTTAGATGAAGACATAGAGTATTGCATTTCAACAAGCAAGAGCACATCAGTCTTATAGTCCCCAAAGGGTCGTGGGATGGAATGAGAGGCCAGGATTCATCACTAGTTTCTGATAACACCATCTGAACCTTTCCTTCTAACACTGTCCATTTAAAATAACTTTGCCGTTTTTGTTCTTCTTTCTAACAACCTCCAAACTCATTTTTACCTTTAGAGGTTAAGAATTTCTTGGGCTCCAACTTCCAGGTGACTTTTCTGTGAGCCTCTGGACTAGTTCTGTTCCCGGAGGTGCTTGGATAATTCCTCTAGCTCACTTAGAATGCTCTGATCTGTATTTCTCAAAGTGTGGTCCTCAGAAAACCCAAATCAGGTGCCTGTTTAAGATGTAAATAACAGGATCCACTCTAGTCCTACTGATTCAGGAGGAGAAGCCAGGGTGGGAGGCTGGAGGGAGATAGCAGGGGGTGGGAGGTGATTGGTATCTACATTATAAAGAGGCTACTCAGAACATCCTTATGCCCTCAAAAGTTTTAGAGTTTGAGAATCTTTTCCTTAGATTTTTCTGGAGAATGTAATAAAGAGAAACAGTGGTGGTTCTGAATTGCCTGCTGAATCAATAGTTATATGTAATTTAGAGAGCTTTATAATTTAGTAATGAAAACAGTGTATGCATGCATTTATTCTCATTGTGATGTTAATCAGACTTCAGCTTGCTCTCAGTGGGTGGAATAGAAACTGTGTAAATCTAACCAGGCTTCAGGAATCAGACAACTCTGACCACATCTGGGGAGCTTTTGGATTTGTTTGGATCTAGAGTGGGGTGTTGGGGAATCATTTTTCAGATAATGGCAGCTTGCTAATAAAAAAGGATAGATGACTGTTGGGCAGTTTCCAAAGTCTTAGCTTCAGGTTCCTATTCAGCTGGAACTGGGAAGGGAATACATGTGCAAGAGAGTTTTAACTAGGGTGGAACAACCAAGGATTTGCCAAGGGGCACTAAAACTTAGAAAGTGCTTCAGTTGTTGGAAATAATTTGTTAAAAAATCAACTTCATTGAGGTTTTAATTAATTAAATTTAATTTAACGTAACTCTTTTGAACGTACAATTCAATGACTTTTTGACTAATACACAGCTGTGCATTTAGAACAACTTTGCCCTTTGTGTTCTGACAACCTCCAAACCTTCAATACTAATCAAGATAAAGACAGCTTTCATCATCCCCCAAATTCTTCAGTGTCCTATTCTCCGCCCACCATTCCTGGTGTGAGGCAACCATTGAACTACTTTCTGTCACATCATATTAGAAGCACCTTTTCTAGAATTTCATAAAAATGGAAGCAGGATGTGCTGTTTAGTTGAAGGAAACATTCACTAGATATAAAATTCTTTGTTACAGTTTTTTCTTTCAGGAATTTAAAGATGTTCCATTGTCATCTCACTTGCACAATTTCTGGTTATTTCTGTGATAATTCTCATATTTGTTTCTCTCTTTGTAATGTGTCTTTTTTCTCTGGCTTTTAAGATCTCCCTCAATGGTTTTCAGCAGTATGTGTGTGTGTGTGTGTGTGTGTGTGTGTGTGTGTGTGTATTTATACAGTTTGGGATTCATCAAGCTTCTTGGATCTGTGGATTTATGATTTTCATCAAGTTTCAAAATTTTTTGCCATTACATCTTCAAATTTTTTTAGTACCTCAGTGTCTTCATCTATGAGGTAGAGATAGTGACTGTGTCTGCTTGATAAAGTATTGTTTAAGATAATGAATATAATTGTCTTAGCACAGTATTTGGTGTGTAGAATATGCTCCCCAAAAATGTCTGCTTCAGTAGGATGTCATATAATTAATTGTCCTAAACTGATCATGTTTGAGACTGAAAAGGGACACAATTAATATTCATGCTGCCACAGGGATAGATCAAGACCTACTGCAGGCAAACTGGCGCGTATGGTCATATATGAGAATAAAAGCTGACTGGTATAGCTTTCATCTGTAACTTGGGACACAGCTCTGGTTCCTGCTCCCCATGCCCCATTGAGGAGTGAATTTGCCCTTAAATTGGAATGAAGGCACCAGGATTGTAGCTTGGATCATGACACCAAACAGTGGTACTGAACAACCTCACTGAGTCTCAGTTTTTAAAAAAAATTTTAATTACCAGACCTTGTTTTTTAGAGCAGTTCGAGGTTTACAGAAAATTGAGCAGATAGTACAGATGGTTCCCACATACCTCTCTCATTCCTCACTCAGTTTCCCCTATTATTAACATCTTGCGATGATATGGCACATTTTTATAATTTGTAGACCAATATGGATCCAGTATTATTAACTAATGTCTATGGTTTACATTAGGGTTCACTCCTGTGTTGTACATTGTTTGAGTTTTGACATGTGTCCACCATTATAGCGTCAGACAGAATAGTTTCACTGCCCTAACAATCCCTTGAGCTCCACCTATTTACCTCCCTTCTCCAGCGCCTGGTGACTGCTGATATTTTTGCTGTTTCTATGGTTTTTGCCTCTTCCAAAATGTCATAGAGTTGAATCATACAGTATACAGCCTTTTCTGACTGCTTCTGTCACAGAGAAATACACATGCAAGTTTCCTCCATATTTTTTTATGGCTGAGAGTGGATTTCTTTTTATTGCTGAATAATATTCCCTTGTAAGACTGTAACACAGCTGTTTTTTTAATCTATTCACCTTTGGAAAGACATCTTGGTTGCTTCCAATTCGGGGCAGTTATGAATAAAGCTGCTATAAACATTTGTGTGCAGGTTTTCATGTAGACATCAATTCTCATTTCATTTGGGAAAACATCAAGGAGCATGATTGCTGGATCATACAGTGAGAGTATGTTTAGATTTTTAAGAAACTGCCAGGTTGTCTTCCAAACTGACTGTCCCATTTTGTATTCCCACCAACAATGAATAAAAATGTCTGGGCTCCAGGAACTCCAAATTCTTGTCAGCATATGGTATTGTCAGTTTTCTGGTTTTTGCCGATCTACTAGGTGTATAGTGGTATTACTTTATTGTTTGAATTTGCAATTCCTTAATGACATATGATGTTGAGCATATTTTCACATGATTACTTACCATCTGTCCATCTTCTTTGATGAGGTGTCTGTTCAGCTACTTCCCCACTTTTTAATTGGGTTGTTTGCTTTCTTGTTGATTGTTATGAGTTCCTTTTACATTTTCAATACAAGTCCTTTATCAAATATGTGTTTGCAAATACCATCAGATATGAGTTTTGCCAAAAAAAAAAAAAAAACCACACACACACGCACACACACACAAAACAGACTGAAAAAAACCAGATATGTGTTTTTGCAAGAGCAGTCTGTGGCTTGTCTTTTTAGTCTCTTGGCCTTGAACTATTTTTATATCCCACCATCTTTCTGGGAATCAAATTACATCTATATTAGATTACTTGATATTTTCCAAAGATTATTGAAGCTCTGTTCATTTTTTCAGTCTTTTTTCTCTGCCTGCTTCAGTTTAAACAGTTTTGATTGGTTCATCTTCAAGTTCACAGATCTTTTCTTCTACACTATCCAATTTGCTAATTTCATCTGGTGAATTTTTTCCCCACACATTGAATTTTTTTATTTCTAGAGTTTCTTTATTTCTGTTGGTTTTTTAAATATTTCTAATTTCTCTTCTCAGTTTTATGTTCCTTTATATATTTGAACATATTTACAATAGCTACTTTAATATCTTTGCTAATTCCTGCCATTTAATATCTTTGCTAATTTCTGCCATTTCTGGATCTGTTTCTATTCACTGATTTCTTCCTAAGTTATGGATCATATTTTACTAGTGCTTTTCATGGCTAGTAATAATTTTTTATTGAATCTTGGACATTTTGAGTTTTGGGATATTGAATACTGGATTTTGTTTCCTTTCTATAAAGGGTGTTAGACTGTGCTCTGGTAGATAGCAATACTTGCTAATCATCTTTATCCTTCCAAAGCCTATTAAAAAAGCTCTGTTAGGGCAGGTGTGGAGTAAACTTTAGTACAGAGCTAGTTCATTTTATTATTAAGATGTGACTCTTTTGAGGTTCTACCAGATGCCCTGAGTAGGCTGATCACTTTGGGTGATCAGAACTTCGACATCACCTAGGCCTGTGTGAGCTCTGGAAATTCTTCTGTTTATAGTTCCCGTCATTCTTTGCCTGACCTAGAGGAATTCCACCCTATAAACTCATGGTTTAGTATTGGCAAAGGACTTGAAAGGAACCCTGAGCAAATTTCTGGAATGTTTTCTCTGCCTCCTAGATGACAGCTACCTTTGCCTACTTGAACTTCCATGTCTGTCTCAGAGATCCTATTGTACTCTGCTTGGGATCTCCTCCCCATGCTACTTTCCAGAAAGTGACACTCCAGACAGACAGCCAGGGCAGTCCTGCAACTCACCTCATTTATTTCCTTTTCCTGCAAGAGCACAGTCCTGTGCTGCCTGATGTTTAATGTCTAAAAACAGTTATTTAGTATATTCTGTTAAGTTTACGGGTTATGGTGGGGGTGTCATTCCAATTATTTTGCCATGGTTGGAAGAAGAATTTCCAATGTTAAATATTTTTAAGTTATGCAATCTTTCCCCAGCTGTGGTTGAGAACTTATTCTAGCTCTGAGTCAGGCCCTTTGATAAGTGGTGAGAGACCTAGGCAAGAGGGGTCTCTTCTCTGGGTCCGACATTTCAGAGGACCACACCAACACACACTGAATTTATTAAGAGCACACACACAGTGGTATCTCTGTTAGTTGAGATCTGATACTCAGCTCTGACTCAGCAGGACCCATAACCCAAAACACACACTTTGACTTAACTGATCAAGCCCCAGGGAATGCATTTTTACATCTCTTGCCTTATGTTTCTGAATCCAAATTGTTACAAAGTGTGACTTCATTTGAATGCCATGGTTTCTGGATTGTGCTACAGGTGAGACAGAGACAGATACTGCTTTAGGGTCCTGGGAGCATTTGAATGTTGAAGCATGTAGTGAGAGAAAAGACAAATTAACTTGTCAAATTCTTCCACTCAGGCAACCTGAATATAGTAAATTCTTACTGATTATTTATTATTTGCCAATAGTACCCAATGTTTATTTTCTTGCTTCTACTTATGCTTCCATTTGTGGTACCAGAGGTACTCACAAACTATCGTAGTAGTTGCAGCAGTTGCACGTGGCAGCTAAGGAATGCTTGGAAAGATTTTAAAGATTAATATTTCCCTCAAATGTGCATATATGTAGAAATAGACATAGCATGTATAAAGTATAATGCTGATAATTTACCTCACTATCCAGATAGAAATTGAATCCTAAAATTTTTTTTTTTTTTTTTTTGAGATGGAGTTTCACTCTTGTTGCCCAGGCTGAAGTGCAATGGCACAATCTCAGCTCACTGCAACCTCTGCCTCCTGGGTTCAAGCGATTCTCCTGCCTCAGCCTCCCAAGTAGCTGGGATTACAGGTGCCTGTCACCATGCCCGGCTAATTTCTGTATTTTTAGTAGAGATGGGGTTTCACCATGTTGGCCAGGCTGGTCTGGAACTCCTGACCTCAGACGATCCACCCGCCTTGGCCTCCCAGATGAATCCTAGAATTTTGCATACATTAAATTTTATTAAAATATTTATTGACAAATAAATTTGGAAAACAAATTTTATCATTTCTGCATTATTTAAACACTTAACACTTTGATATCATGATGTATAATTTGTGTCTTGCTTTCTAATTTTAATAGAAAATTTTGAATATTTCAGTAGAAATGCAATCTCAAAAGTATAAAAATAATTTTAATTTTTAACATTTAATTTAAATGTTTGATAAGATATATTCAAGATTTGTGTACTTATGATAAATTATATTTTAATATTTTATATCATTGGGAATGAGTACAGGTTGAAATCATGATAAATGTAGAAAATATAAAAATGTAATTCAGTTAAGTAGCTGAAAAGGAAAAGCAAATGTCATTACAAGAGTGTGTATTTATCAAGGTAGGGGGATAAAATGTATGTTATTTAACAGTTAGTTGATTTGAGTTGTAACTTTTAGATGCTTACATCTACAATGTGAGAGGCACCATTTGGCCTTTTGCCGTGGACCCCACAAATATTATGGGTAAGCCTGAAAGACAAGGATGGAAATGAAATCTCATTAGTTGAGAGAGGGACCCATTGTGTGTGTGCTGGGCTCAGACTTGGGTGGGTGAAGTGGGGAGCACAGGAAGACTGATTGGAGAATGTCCGTCTCCAGAATTGCTGGTTATGGCCCTGGTGTAATTGTTTGCTATCACCAGCAGAGGTTCTGTGGTAGGGGCTGAGAGGAAGTAGGCTCAGCTTGAGGGCAGAATTGAAGCCAGCAAAGGACTTAACTGCAAACAGGATCATTGAGGCAAATATTTGTTTATACAGAAAAGTCAGAGGCAGTGGTGGTGGTGGTGGTTGGGGTAGTGAGGAGAGCAGACAGGAAATGCCTGCCCTTCCTCCTCTCTGGAGGTTCCAGTGGCACAGCAGCACCCTTGGATACAGGCTCCCAGAGGCCAATTGTACTGGACTCCAGGGAAGCTTCCAACACCAGTCAGGATTGTCCCAGGCTCTGAGTTGGTGAAACACATCACTGATTCCTGCTCAATGGGATAAGAGAAAAAAAAAAAAAAATGAGGGATATTTTTAATCTATCCCATGTGATTAACAATAGCATTTGCAGCAAAGTCTTATGAACAATTTAGTCATAAACACCTCACCAGGCATGTCTCCTATGACAAAATTGATGTTCTGTCTGTGATCAGCTCTGCCGGGTTACTGCGGCTGAGCCAAGATTGATGGTGTGTTGTCATTGTGCCAGTTGCTGAACTAAGCGCTGAGAGAACCTCAGGCAGGAAAGAACGGCTATCAGCGTTGAATGGGCTGCTTCAGCTGAAAGAGAGAAAATTGTGCCTTTGAGAAACAGCCACTGAAACAAATCAGAAAAATTTAAAAATAACCTTGTGGGGCTATTCATTTGGCTAGCAGAGAGTGCATGTTTTTTACCAAAGTAATCGCCATCGTTTGCAAACAGTGTCACCTAAGCCCAAATGGATGATTGCCTTTCCCAAGGTGAAACGTTAGTGCCAGTCATAAATTATCCAAAGACCATGAAGGGAGGGGTTTGCCATGTTCATTTCTGTGCCTCCAGGACCTAGTTCAGTTGTTCTCAACCCTGGCAGCCCATTATAAACATCAGGGGAGCTCTAATGCCTAAATCCCATTACAGACCAATTAAATCAGAATCTCTTAAACATTGGGTGCTGGCACATCCCTTTTTTTTTTTTTTTTAAGTTTCCCAGGTGACTGTAAAGTGCAGTCATAGTTGGCATCTGCTAGGCCAGCTATCGAGCTATCAATTACATAGTAATCGCTCAATAAACATTCAATAAACTGAATCTGGCATAAATAGTTTTGCAGATTCCACTTTAACTTAGAAAAAGAAAAGGATGGCTGGGCACAGTGGCTCATGTGTGTAATTCCAGCACTTTAGGAGGCAGAGGTGGGTGGATCACTTGAGCCCAGGAGTTTGAGACCAGCCTGGGCAACATAGTGAGATCCCATCTCTACTAAAAAAAACAAAATGGATGAGGAGAAGGCTGCAACCTTCTATTGCCAAACTGCTGCAGACAGAACTAGAACATTTTATCTAGAGGTATAGTCTCATGGCTATTAAAAAGATGTGTGGGGTGATTTCCAATGTGAGGTGATTTCAGGCTTTTTTAGGTAGTAGCAAGGTGATAGCCCAGGGCTGTGATGAAAACATTAGAATTTTCAAGTTGTATCACATTGCCACATTTTGTAGAATAAAAAATATCTATTTAGATTTGCCCATCTGTGAATTTATCTAAGATAGATGCAGCATCCTTTGATACCTGGAGGAAAGTGAGGGCTAGGGTCCCTAGCAAAGGGACAAGAATGATCATTCTCTATGTGTAAAAAATGTGTAACTCCAGACCACTCAGTTCTGGGAGCGTTGCATTTGTGCCGAAATGTGTGTCTGGGTTTAAGAGGGTCTCTACTTTATATACTTTGCAATTGTTCAAGACCAAAGAATTATGTAAGAATTTGCATACAAGATAAACACTAACACATTGAACTAACATCTCTAATGTTAATGAATGTATTGACAGCAAATGTTAATGACTCTTACTTTTCCTTTCTCTTATTCCATGGGTAGGGGAATGAGTGTCTACTTATGCACAGACGGCTACTTTCAGTAGATTTTAAATTACAACTGGTTCTTTATGGGAAGTTTCCTAATTTGGATTATTGGCTGTATATGGCTAAGTTCCAAGAGTGAGTTATGACTATCAAAAGAAGAACAGTATACTAGTGTTGCAACGTTTTTCCTTGTTACTTTGTACCCTCTAGTAACTTGTCTTAATAAAAAAAGAAACATGCTTGGGTTGCTTAATAACTTATATAAGCTACCTTAAGTTATAAAAATTATAAAAGAATAAATGCAAAAATAAATAGATAGACGATAGATAGATGTTAGCTGGAGGATAGATGATAGAGAGAGATATATATAGATGGATGATAGATAGATGATGGATAGATGATAGATGATAGTAGATAGATTATAGATAGATAGATGATAGATGATTAGATAGATAAATGATAGATAGATAGATAGATAGATAGATAGACAGACAGACAGACAGACAGATATGAATGACCCAACTGCAGATACCTTAGACACCCGTGACTGCCCCATGATATCTTCTGGGATGCAAAACTGGCCCATCTTAGTTATCGTTTCATTCAGATTTTGTCTCTGTAGAAGGAGCTATTACCTAGTCATTGATAGGGAACCTAATATTGACTTCATTTAATGTAAGATTATGTTCTGTCGTGGTCATTAACTCATAATTTCAGATGTTTCTTGTGTCCTTGTTGCCGTAATGGACAATAAGGGTAGCATAAAATGAAATGTTTAGAGTATATCACAAGAATAGAAATATTTTTCAAAAACATACAACTTGACCTTTCATTGTCTTTACTGCCTTATACATTTAATAAACAATGGCAAGGTTTTGTTTTAGAAGTTTGCTGCCACTTGTAAGATCAGAAAAATGTTACTAAATCTTGAGAATTTTAGAGTTAGAGACCTGGAATTATCTAGTCCGCTTTATAGATAAGGGAACCTGAAACCCAGAGAGACTGATTTGTCTTAGTAACAGCACACACGGAACTGGGGTCCAGCTGGAATTTAACCAGGAAAGCTTGGTCAGGAAACAACGCCTAATGGGGGCCCATTGTGACATACAGAATTGACAGAGTCCTACTTTTTTCTACTATGAATAGAGAAACTCTATTTATCAAGGCAAAGAGACTAGGGGGGTAGGGATGGGGAGGAATAACAAGTTGGGGAAAGGGAGGGTAAATGTTTATCTTTGCTAGGAGTAAGCATAGCTGTAGATAATATCTTTCCACTAGCTCTGGGCACTGTTGGGATTTTGTTGGGAATTGGCCACTTGGGAATTGACAGCATTCTGAACTTAGTTGGTAGCCCCATCTTATCATTTGCAGAATTGACTTAAGGTGCCTCAGTTCTGTCCTCTTCACTAATTGACCCCTCAGCATGACAACTGAACCCGTCTCACACTGATAATAATCCTATTAATATAAGTTGCAAGTGGTTCCCACTACAGTGTACCATTTGAGTCAATCTAGTTTTGCAACTGTCTCTGGGACTCAACTTCTAGCCCAGACATTTTAGGGATACAATACAAGGGATGTTCAAAAAGTTCATGGAAAATGTGTACTATGGAAAAATTATGCATGGCTTCCAATGTCTTTTTTGGCACCAAAATAAACTCATGCTAATTTGTTATAACACGTGTGAACAGGATCTAGCTCGAGGCACTAAGAAGGATAAGACATCCGTTTGAAAAAGTCCATATAACAGCAAAATGAATTCTGCTGAAATTGAAGCAAAAACAAACATCAAATTGATGGTGAAGCTTGGTGAAAGAATGGTGAAAGCATTAACGATTTACAAAAAGTGTATGTCTCAAAGAAATCAGCAATTTACAAATGGATAACTTGTTTTAAGAAGGGTCGAGATGATGTTGAAGATGAAGCGCTCTGCAGCAGACCATGCACATCAATTTGCAAGGAAAAAAATCATCTTGTTTGTGCCCTAATTGAAGAGGACCAACAACTAACAGCAGAAACAATACACAACACCACGGACATCTCAACTGGTTCAGCTTACCCTATTCTGGCTGGAAAATTTAAATCGAGCAAACTTTCCACTTGAAGAGTACCAAAATCGTTGCACCTAGATCAGGGGCAGAAAAGAGCAGAGTTTTCAATGGGAAATTTAAACAACTAGGATCAAGATCCTGATGCATTTCTTTGAAGAATTGTAACGGGAGATGAAACACGGCCTTACCACTATGATCCTGAAGACAAAGCACAATCAAAGCAGTGGCTACCAGGAGGTGGAAGTGGCCCAGTCAAAGCGAAAGTGGTCAAGAGCAAAGGTCTTGGCAACAGATTTTTGGATGCTCAAAGCATTTTGCTTGTTGACTTTCTGGAGTGCCAAAGAATGATAACATCTGCTTATTATGAGAGTGTTTTGAGAAGGTTAGCCAAAACTTTAACAGAAAAATGTCTGGGAAAGCTTCACTAGAGAGTCATTTTCCACCACAACAATGCTCCTGTTCATTTCTCTCACCAAACAAGGGCAATTTTGCCAGAGTTTCAATGGGCGATCATTAGGCATCCACCTTACAGCCCTGATTTGGCTCCTTCTGATTTTTTTTGTTTGTTTGTTTCCTAATCTTAAAAAAAATCTTTAAAGAGCACCCATTTTTTTTGGTCAGTTAATAATGTAAAAAGGGGCCAGGCATGGTGGCTCATGCCTGTAATCCCAGCACTTTGGGAGGATGAGGCATTTGGATCACGAAGTCAGGAGTTTGAGACCAGCCTGACCAACACAGTGAAACCCTGTCTCTACTAAAAATACAAAAGTTAGCAGGGTGTTGTGGTGTGCACCTGTAATCCCAATGACTTGGGAGGCTGAGGCAGGAGAATCGCTTGAACCCGGGAGGCGGAGGTTGCAGTGAGCCGAGATCGCACCACTGCACTCCAACCTGAGCAACACAGCAAGACTCCATCTAAAAAAAAAAAAAAAATGTAAAAAGGACTGCACTGACATGGTTAAATTCCCAGGACCCTCAATTCTTTACAGATGAAATGAATGGCTGGTATCATCACTTACAAAAGTGTCTTCTTAACTTTCCTGGGGCTTATGTTGAGAAAGTTTATGGTTTTTATTTTTATCTTTTAATTCAATTTTTCCACTAAATTTTTGAAGTCTCCTCATAAAAGTAACATGACAAACTAAACATTGATATCACAGTGATGAATGATAACAGCATTCCTCAGCAATTATATTTTATAGAGTCTGCAGAGGAAGGAAAGAGTGAATTATTTCATACCAATTGATATGTTACTAAGATTGACTTGAATGGGGTTCTGTTGCATTGTCCGCATGCAGGCAAGCTCAGGGAGGTTAGGTCACGTATTTGCAAATATTTTCAACCCAGGGATTTGCTGCTCAAACAAGGTGTTTTTTTTTTTTTTTTTTGGGGTAGTGAAAAGTGAATTTGGGAGTCTGAAGACCTGGGTTTGGAAGCCAGTTATGCTAGGAGGGAGTTGCTTGAGGTTGCATTTTCCCTCTCTGGGCCTCATTTCTCCATCTGTGTAATCAGGTAGTGACACTAGCAAGTCTCTGGATTTTCTTTTGGTTCTAACACTCTAACTAGTATCTTATGATTCTAATTATTTCTTCTATCCTCTTTCCCATACATAGATCCCTGATAGCAGTATGTGGAGAGGGGGACTTGCAAGCTGGCCCATGCTTGGGAATTAAGCACTGGTCTATTTACGACTAGTCCACCAGCTGTGGCCTCTGTCACCAGGCTGCTTCCTGTCTTGGACTTGTCACCTATAAACCTCACTGAGCGTGCTCATCATTCCTTTTTCTCTTGAAAAAGCCACTCGCTTCTAAGAGACTTCAAATTCTTTTCCTGAACCATAACCTCTCCACCCTCTAGTAAGGGAGAGGCTAGTACAAAAGTTTCCCTTTCTGTGCTAAGTACCTAATTTTAGACCTCAGTCTCAAGCTACATAGGGGAAATTGTCTACTTGGAAACCTGTTAATACAGCCTCATGAGACAAGCCATATTTTTATTTGGTGATTTTGAGATCTGAAACATAAAAGATAACTTTAAAAATACTTTTGACACTTTAAATTTCATTTTTGGTTCCAAAAAAGCATCTAGTACATATGAACTTACACTTTTAGAAATACACTACATATGATCAGCTATGCTTTCTGTTGATCTTTACCCTTCTATAGTTCCTTGCGCTTTCTTTATATTGGGATTCTTTGATCCTAGAGTAAGCATTTTACCCAGGAAATGAAAGTCTGCTGTTTTCTCTGACAACCTTTATTTTGTATTTCTTTGGGATAGATTCCTGAGTCATGTAACCAGTGAAAAAAATGCCAAGGTCTTTTATTAAAATTTCACTGGAGTCTGTGAGACAGCAAAGAATTACAGCAGCATTAGAACATTATTTGACCTAAAAGGATTTGACCGTTCTGGGATCCAAATTCTCTCTCTACAGATAAGCAAACAGACCCAGAAAGGCAAAGTAACTTGTCTGGGGTCACAGAAGTTGCAAGGAACACAAAAGGAGAAATAAAACATTGGTAGCTTAATTCTTAGCACACACATTTTTAGGAGGGTGGGAAGGTAGAGTGAATGGAACCAATCCTTTTGGTGTCTTCATGCTCTAAGGAAGCTCATTTTTCAGTGTTGCATTTTAATGTTTTGTTATTGCTTTATATTTTAACATTTTTCATTTTAACATTTTGTTATTGTTTTATATTTTAACAAAAATCTCCAACGTTCTAAAATCATCTCCAGCATTATAAAATATATCTAATATGTATTGCAAGAATATCTTCTCAGACCAGGGTAGTAAACTCAAATGCCTCAGGGGTCCGGCAGGGAGTGGGGAACAAAGCCAATAGGAATAGGCGCTTCTGGCAAAGCCTTCCAGTCACCCTGCCCTCCCCCTTTCTCCTTCTCTGACACAGACAAAACGCTGGACCAACAGAACAGTGCTGCCCCTGGGCGACCAATGGACTCCTCCTAATGGCGACTGCAGGTTCTTTTACTGTAACACATACAAGCAAGGATTCCTTCTTCGCCTGCTCATCCCCAACACAGTACCTTCCATTTCATAGGTAGCCAATAAATGTTTTTTCAGTGGGTTAGTGTTTAAATCTGTATTGAGACTGGAAGTTTAAATTCAATATAATCATCTGCTTTTGTGAAGATAAAGTAGTTCAGATCTTGAGAAAAATTTTTCTAAAATTTACTGTGTAGAGTGTGCCAATTTTTAAACTGTGAGTACCTTGGGAAGGCCATCAGTCATTCTCATTTTTTTTTTCTTTTTGAGACAGGGTCTTCTTTCACCCAGGCTGGAGTGCAGTGGTGCTATCTCAGCTCACAGCAACCTCCTCCTCCCAAGCTCAAGTGCTCCTCCTACCTCAACCTCCTGAATAGCTGGGACCACAGGCATGTGCCACCATGCCCAGCCAGTTTTTGTATTTTTGGTAGAGATAGGGTTTCACCATGTCGCCCAGGCCAGTCTTGAACTCCTGAGCCCAAGTTATCTGCCCACCTCGGCCTCCCAAAGTGCTGGGATTACAGGCGTGATCCCCTGTGTCCAGCCAGTCATTCACAACTAATGTGAATCAATCGCATTTGCTTTGCTTTCTTCCTCAATTGCATTTAGACGGAGGATGAGGTAGAGGAAAAGAAGAATCTTATGCCTGTCGTGGGGAGTGGGGAGGCTGGCCTCACTGCAAAAATGGACTACAGGAAGAAAGGGCTTTGGAAGGCAGAATGAAAAGCAGAAAGAAAGATGAGAGTAGTAAACAGTGCCTATTTCACAATTTGGTTTAAGGCTGACATTGTGGGATTCCAATATGAAGGAAATGGGTTCACTTTCAGATGCAGATGACTCATAAGCAAGCTCATTATAAATCCTTCGGAAAAAAATTGAACCCAGTATTCTTTCTTTATCTGAATCTTTTTCTGCCTGCAAGCTCAATCTCTTTCTCTCTGTCTTTCTCTGTCTCTTTCTCTGTCTCTCTCTCCAAACCACTATACCAGATAAACATATTTCCCCATTTATCATTGAGGCCAGGTATCTTCAGTTACATCACCATCATTTCAACCACAACATAGCCTGGAGTTCATCACACCCCATCAGGGCTTCAGGCAACCTGCCCGACACATGTGTTTGGTTAGAGGGAATCAGGAGCAGAAGTGCTCTGAATTGCACTTTTCAAAACCTGTTACGCACTCATGCCAACAGATGGGGAAAATTTCCTTCCAAAGCTGCCAGGAAGAGCCTCCAGCTGTTTTCACTGAGCTAAAGTGCACCTGCACCAGAGGCTGCTTGTTATAGCAGCTGCCAGGATGTGTTGGGGAAGCAAGCCACACTTAGCATCATGCAGTGGTGTCATGGACAATTGGAAGCCAACAAGATTTAGAGAAAAGGATGCTGGACTTCACACCAGATGACCTGGGTTTAGTTTCTAGCGCTGCCCTTTCTTCAAAGGTGTTTTTGTTGTTGTTGTTTTGTTGTTTTTGTTTGTTTATTTGTTTTTGAGACCGAGTCTCGCTCTGTCACCCAAGCTGGAGTGCAGTGGCATGATCTCGGCTCACTGCAAGCTCTGCCTCCTGGGTTCACACCATTCTCCTGCCTCAGCCTCCTGAGTAGCTGGGACTACAGGTGCCTGCCACCATGCCTGGTTAATTTTTTTTTTTTTTTTTTTTTTGTATTTTTAGTAGAGACAGGGTTTCACCATGTTAGCCAGGATGGTCTCAATCTCCTGACCTTGTGATCCACCCGCCTTGGCCTCCCAAAGTGCTGGGATTACAGGCGTGAGCCACCGTGCCCAGCCCATGGGTGGTCTTGTGTAAGTCCCTCAACCTCCCCAGCTTTAGTCTCCTTGTCCATAAATAGATTCTTACCCCTGCTCTGCTTCTCAATTATAGCTGCTATTTCTTTAGCTTCTAGTCTATGCTTTTGAGACCGAGTCTCACTCTGTCGCCCAGGCTGGAGTGCAGTGGCACAATCTCAGCTCACTGCAACCTCTGCCTCCTGGGTTCAAGTGATTCTTCTGCCTCAGCTTCCCAAGTAGCTGGCACTACAAGCATGAGCCACCACGCCCAGCTAATTTTTGTATTTTTTTTTAGTAGAGATAGGTTTCACTATATGTTGGCCAGGCTGGTCTTGAACTCCTGACCTCAGGTGATCCACCCCCTTGGCCTCCCAAAGTGCTGGGATTACACATGTTGAGCCACTGTACCCGGCCTAACATAAATTTCTTAAATAAGCAGCCAATAGAGTCTTTTCAGGCCAGTGTCAAAACTGAACCATGCAAGATTTTCTTCAACATCGTAAGGAGGTTTTAGTAATAGGGAAAAGAAGATGTGGGATTAATCTCTTTCATGCCAGCAAAGCATGCTTTTTTCAGATCCCTGTTTCTTCATGGCTTCCAAGGTATCTGCAAGTCTTTCTTCTACATACACCTCTCTGACTCATATGGCCAAGTGGAAATTGTGTACTTTACAAAAGAGTTACCCAGACCTGGGTTGGAAACTCAGCTCAACCACTGACACATGTGTGTGCCAAGCAAGTTAGTTAACTTCTATATCTCCTGACAATGGAGGTGATAAAACCTAAAACCTGCCTCTTGGGAAAGGTAAAGAGTTAATATATGTAATGTACTAACACCAAGTAGAACCGTATGTAGCTGGTGTGTGTGTGTGTGTAGCTACATGAATGAAATGCATTGATGGGGTTCAGGACATGTTACTCAAAATTATGGCAGCTTGGCATTTGGAAAAACAGCAGAAGCAGGAAGATCACTTTCCCTTATTCTACTCCCCTGAAGCAGGTTACAAAACCTTCATTCCGGAGGTGCCCCCATATACCCAGAAGAAAGGAATATCCTTGCCTCTAGAGACACAGAGGCACAGAGGAGAATCTGAACAAACAGGCCTTGCTGAGATCCTCCCAGTTTACCATTAGATCATACACTCTTTGTCCAAACATACTTTGCCACAGCTATCCACTTCTTCATTAAGCTTAGCATAAAAATACATGGGTTTCCCTGTTTCTTTGGCTCTGAAGACTCCTATTATCATGTAAAACTTGAATACACTTGTATGGTTTTCTCTTGTTTCTGCCTTTTGTTATAGGGGCCTCAGCCATAAACCCAGCAAATAGTGAGGAAAGACACCTTTCTTCCCCAGCAGTGTCCTTGTGTCTATATGGCTTTACATAATGCCGTCACTTCAGTTCTCCTCGTTGTGGTGAGGATATGTGATATAAATATCTTTTTCTGATTGCAGGGACTACTTGGACTTTTATACTGATCCTCATGGTACAAACGGAGTTGTCCAGTTACAAAAAATAATTCCTAAAAGTGGCCTTTTGTTCAGACTCTGTAGTGTTACTGGGTTTGTTTTGATTGTGTGTGTGTGTGTATCTCCTAATCTTTTAGTTCTTTCCATTGCCACAGTTTGTCTCCTGCAAGCCTCTATGAGAAGTGGTCCTGGTGGCCGTCCATTTGGGCTGGTTGGTGGAGCTGCTCCAACTCCCTGATTTCAGAGTTTCCACTGGCCTCTCCACCATGTTCCTTCAAATATATCCTCAGCTAGTTTAGTACTAGATGGACTGCTTGCTCTAGCAAATACATCTGAATTATTTCTTTTGCAAGAAAATTGTATTAAGGTACTTTGTTTTTTTCCCACAGGAAAACAGCCCCCTGGTGTCTGACGGTTAAAAATGTTATCCTAGATCTATCAATGAGTAAATTCTCTGGAAGTAAATGAAGCCTTAGGGGGAGAAGGGACATTTGCTCTCCAAAGGTACCACTGAATTACTTTCTCATAAATTTGAGAGTCCTAAAAGCATTTTTTTCTTCCCATTCTGAGAGGATTTAAACTTGTTTCAACAATGCATGCCATAAAAATTAAATAACAAAGGAGTCAGATGTGGGTAAGAATTCAAAACAAGAGGAAAGAGCAGCCTTGTATCGTTGCTATTGTCAGGTGGCCAGTTTATTCCCCAGCTTCTCAGTGGTCAAAATAGAGAGAGAAACTCTGTGTTAAGAACAATAGTGTCAAAAATGCAAACTAACTTTTTCTCAAGCCAAGAGGGAGTTCTATGTGACCTTTCTCCCAAGGAAAGCCATTACAGTAACTCTTAAAGTCCTAGTTTGACCCAAATTTCTAGACAACTTAAAACCCTTGGGACATTTTGTCAGTTAGCTTGGGCCTAGGGAAACAGTGTAGCAGTGTTTATGTGCACGCAGACAGAATAAGACTATAATCTCTAATCCCCTATGCTTGGATGTCTGAGTGACGTGAGCCTGCCCTGGCTTTTCCATGTGGCAGCATTATGTAATGTAGTATAATTGCAAACAGTACTAAATGTGATCTTAGGTCATTTTTTTGAGACGTAGTTTCTCTCTTCTCGCCCAGGCTGGAGTGCAATGGTGTGATCTCGGCTCACTGCAACCTCCACCTCCCGGGTTCAAGCGATTCTCATGCCTCAGCCTCCTGAGTAGCTGGGATTACAGGCACCTTGCCACCAAGCCCAGCTAATTTTATTATTTTTAGCAGAGACAGGGTTTCACCATGTTGGCCAGGCTGGTCTTGAACTCCTTACTTCAGGTGATCCCCCGATCTTGGCCTCCCAAAGTGTTGGGATTGCAGGCGTGAGCCTCCGCGCCTGGCAGATTTTAGATCATTTAACTGAAGGGAAAGTTGTATTACGTTGGTGCAAAAGTAATTGCGGGTTTTGTCATTGCTTTTAATTGCAAAGACCACAATTACTCTGGCACCCACATAATATTTAGCCTTCAAGGGCGTGCCAAAGTATCTCTGTCTTGTGAAGTTCTGGTGCATTTCAGAAATCCCTGGCATAACCCCTAACAGAGGAGCAGAGATCTCCTATGGCCTCCGCATTGATATGTCTCAATGAAAGCAGTGCAGTGATTCACTTTCATGTCTGCTCCTCAGCTAGCCTGTGAGTCCTGAGGGGAGGCTGCCTCTTCTCTTCCATCATTGAATGCTGGTGCCCAGTTTGGTGCCTTCTACAATGATCATGGAGCAGAAGAGTGAAGATGATGTGCTAGTCAGTTCTAAGCACTTTACTTGGTTTTTCTTATTTAATCCTTCTAAGAGCTGTATGAGGTAGTTACTCTTATTATCCCTATTTTACAGATGAAGAAGCCATGGCCCAAAGAGTAATTTCCCTCTTTACTGGAAGTAAATGTTAGACGAGAGAATTTAAGGCCATTCTCTCAACCAATACACTAGAATGAAGACCGAGTCTGAATTTTTAAGGAGGCCAGCCAGTCTTAGGCTTGGGAGGCTCTAAACGTGCCAGTGGATTGTGTCACAGGAAAAGAATAAAATCTTGTGTGTACTGAGATGCTTCCATTTGAATTCCCTCTTATTCTCACAGTCCCAGGAATGAGGTCCCTCTCTAATGGCCAACAGACATTATCTTCAGAAGCTGTGGGGTATCTGTAGGGGCAAGCATGGCTGAGCAAACTGAGCAGCTTTATAGATCTTTATTTCTTAAACATTCTTTATTTCTTAAAGCACAATATCATTTTAAATTTAATAATAAAGCTAAATAGGTGTGTGGATGGTACTGCATTAACTTATTGGAAGCTACCAGATAGAAAAATAGAGGCAATCATCTTTGCATCTAATTTCTCCTAAATGTTTACTCTCTCTGAAAGCAAAGTACCATTTACAATTTTGTGTTAATTCACTCTAAACTCAGCAGATTCTTAAGTGGTCTGACATCTTTAAATAGTTTTCTGGGGGAAAGAATGAACCAGCTGAACAAATCTAATGTTGCCATTTGCTCTAAACATTTTGATAAATAACCCCTGTGCTGAAAGGGAACTATGTTCTTTGGATATGCTTCACGTATTTTTTCCAAGCGCACCCCAAATGGGTTGACTGCAAATATTTCTACTAATGAGATGGCCTTAAAATATTACTGCTGCGTTATAGGCATGAATAGTGAGTTTCATTAGGCTGCTTGAGTCCCACTTGGATGGCATAGTAAATCTCAGAAAACTGTGCATGGTAAATAGATGAAGAGCTTTTTGGATATAATTAATTTGTCCTAACATACCTACTAGCTATCTTAACATTGCAGTTCTAACTCAGTCTCAAGCTACTTTAAGTACATAAAACAATTTAGAACTGTTATAGGGATTCTTCATGAGCCCAAAGGATTACTACCTTAAAACAAAACAAAACAAAACAAACAAACAAAAGCTCTCCAGTTTGAGAGAGACATGAAGGTATCAATTAAATTCTTCCTTTACTTCACTAATATTCACTGTAATTTGGTTATCATCTCGGCTCTAACACCTGTCACCTAAAGTGCTGTCACGCAGCATATTCACAATAAATCTAACTGAATCAAATCCTTCATGTTCTGTCCTAAATGATAGATTGTACTTTGTCAGTTCTTGAATGGTTGTTCATTTAGGTGTAAATCCTGATGAACTCAAAGTTGTATTTGTAAATGCGTATTGGCACTGAGGTAGAAAGAGGGAGTTTTGAAGCCAGGAATATGCTTGGAGATAATAGACAGTTATACCAGCAGTGAGTGAGGGTGCCAGATTCCCCACCTCTTTCCAATATTGTTTTGAAGAGACCAGGCCTTTTGCCTTGTGGGCTGTTCCGTATTCTGATTTGTCTAATGGTAACCTCAGAATGGAGTTGAACTTGTTTCTCTATCGCCTGCCTTTCTGGTAAACTTAAAGGTAGACCTAACAGCCTGAGTAGATTAAGGTTCAGTCTTCTGGGAGCAAATACCTCATAGGTGATGTTGTATACTTCATGTTGTATTGCATCTGGAGTCACATCATGTTACGCTCTCCCTCTACTCATGATGTCTGGTCATGGTGCTGATGGCCAGTCCCTCCATTGGAAGATATGTTTCTTACTTTATAATTAGAAAATAGTTGGTGGGATGCATTTATTTAATTTTAATGAGATGGGACATATTTGCATATGTTATTCACCAAGACATTATTAATTTTCATTGTTGAGGAAGCAAGGCTTTTTATTTGGAGCAGGGCAAGAGGGCATCCCAGCACTCCCCAGTTCACACCAGGCAGATTCCCACTTAGCAGTAAGTCCCACAGGATATTCAGACCAAGGGCAACTGGAACAATTCTGTTGCTTAAACCATTTTAAGGGTTAGGTGTAGCTGAAAGCTGTACCAGGGAATTTGGGCGATAATTTTAGTTTGTTTACTTTTTAAATAAATAATACATCCATGTAATTGAAAATTCAAAATATATAAAGGATAAAAAGTAGAATCTCTGTTTCAGTTATCTATTTGTATGTAACAAACCTCCCCAAAACAGTGGCTTAAAACAGTAATGGTATCTTCATTCAGTAATGAAGCTGGGGGTGAATGGGCCCAGATAGTTGGTTCTCGTTCCGGTTCTCACACAGTTGCTGTCAAACAGTGACTGGAGCTGGGCCCATTCAGATGGCATCACTCATGTTTACTGGAGAAGCTGAGAAGACTCAAAAAAGCTAGAGGCTAGAGCAGCTGAGGCTCCTTGGACATCTCTCTTCTTTCTCTTCTCTCTGTCCCACACTATGTGGTTTCTCTACTGGTGGCCTCCCGGCTGGGATCTCAACATGGCAGCTGATGACTCCTGGAGTGATTGTCCCAAGGGAAGCCTGCAGACACAGCATGCCCTTTTCAAATGCAGCCTCAGACTTCATGCAGCACAAATTCTATTCCATTCCATTCATTAGGAGAGGGGCAAAGGCCCACCAGTGTCCAAGGAAGGGTCAGAGCTTCCACCTCCTGATGGGAGAGTGTCAAAGAATTTGCAACCGTGTTTCAAAACCATCACATTCCCCTCATAGCCCTTTTGCCCAGCCACCCAGTTCACTTTTCCCAGTGCAACCAATGTCACCAGTTTCTTGGAGAGAATTAAAGAGATGGTCTATATGTGAGATAAACATAAATATTTTTTCACTCAGCATAGTGTAAACAGTGTCCTGTACCTTGATTTTGTAAAAAAACACTTACTGAGTACCTGCTATGTCCAGGTGCCTTTATATATCTGATCTCTTTAGTCCCCAGAGAGGTTCAGTAACTTTACACCTTAGTGACTATGTTAGATTCTTAGAGCTGCTGTAACAAATTACAGGTGGCCTAGAACAACAGAAGTTTATTCTCTCACAGTTCTGGAGGCCAGAAGTCTGAAATCAAGATGTTGTCAGAGTTGGTTCCTTTTGGAGGCTTTGAGGGAGAACCCATTCCATGCCTGTCTGCCAACTTCTGGTGGCTCCCCACAGTTCTTGACATTCCTTGGGAAGTAGTCACATCACACCAATCTCTGCCTACATCTTCACATGGACCTCTCCCCTCTGTGCATGTCTGTATCTTCTTTTCTGTCTTTTATAGGGACACTCTATTGAATTTAGGGCCCACCTTAAATTCAACATGACCTTATCTTGAGATCCTTAATTTAATTACATCTGCAAAGATTCTATTTCCAAATAAAGTCACATTCACAGGTACCAGGGGTTAGGAACTAGATCTATCTTTTGAAGGCCATTATTTAACCTGCTACAGTGACCAAGTGAAGAACTAAATCCAGGTTCTTTCTGATTCCAAGTCCAGTGCACTTTGGACTCAATCATACTCTCTCCCTCTGTGAAACAGCTTTGCCAGTGTTAAGAATTCTCTTCTTCCTCAGGTACACTGATTGTTCTTAGGTTTGGTTGTTTAACATAATCCCAGACTTCTTGGAGGATTTGTTCATATTTTCTTATTCTTTTTTCTCTGTTTTTGTTGGATTGGGTTAATTTGAAGACCTTGTCTTTGAGCTCTGAATTTCTTTCATCTGCTTGTTCAGTTCTATTGCTGAGACTTCCCAAAGCATTTCACATTTCTAAAAGTGTGTCTAAAGTTTCCCGAATTTTTGTTTGTTTTTTCTTTAAGCTATCTATTTCCATTAATATTTCTCCCTTCAATCCTTGTATCATTTTTTGAATTTCCTTGCACTGGGCTTCACCTTTCCCTGGTCCCTCCCTGATTAGCTTAATAACTAACTTCCTGGATCCTCTTTTTCAGGCAAATCAGGGATTTCTTCTTGGCTTGAATCCATTGCTGGCAAACTAGTGTGATTTTTTGGGGGTGAAGAGCCTTGTTTCGTCACATTACCCGGGTTGGTTTTCTGATTCCTTCTCATTTGGGTAGGCTCTGTCAGAGGGAAGGTCTTAAACTGAAGGCTATTGTTCAGATTCTTTTGTCTATGGGATGTTCCCTTGATGTAGTGCTCTCCCCCTTTTCCTATGGATGTGACTTCCTGTGAGCTGAACTGCAGTGATTGCTGTCTCTCTTCTGGGTCTAGCCACCCAGTGAGTCTACCTGGCTCCAGGCTGGTACTGGGGGTTGTCTGCACAGAGTCCTATAATGTGAACCGTCTATGGGTCTCTGAGCCATGAATACCAGCCTCTATCCTGGTGGAGGTGGCGGAGGGTGCAATGGATTCCATGAGGGTCCTTAGCTTTGCTGGTTTAATGCTCTATTTTTGTGCTGGTTGGTCTCCTGCCGGGAGCTGGTGCTTTCCAAAAAGCATCAGCTTTAGTAGTGTGGATAGGGACCCGCCGTGGGCTTATCTGAGCTCAGACTCTCCCTGGGCTGTTCTTGCTGAGACTGCTGTGGCAGATGGGGGTGAGATTCCCAGGTCCCTGGACTTATGTACCTAGGAGGATTATGGCTGCCTCTGCTGAGTCATGCAGGTTATTAGGGAAATAGGGGAAAGCTGGCAGTCACAGGCCTCATCAGCTCCCGCACAAACCGAAGGGTCAGTCTCACTTTCACCATGCCCCCTGCAACAGCCCGGAGTCCAGGTAGAGGGCAATGGGCTTGAAAATTTGCCCAAGGCTATCCGCCTCCCAGCTTCAAAAGAAAAGGACTTGGTTCTTCCCCGGCCTGTGGAGTCTGCACACTTGATTCACACCCTCTTCCGAGTGCTTTTCCAGTGTTAAGGACCACATCATAGTTTCTCATTATTATTCTGGGATTATATGGTTTTTGTGTTTCTAATTTATACCAGAAAGTACCTTGGGCACCTGGAAGAAATCACTGAATTCTACTAAATTTTTCATTTGTTTTTAAGGGCATCCCTTGCCCAAATAATTTTTTAATGCTAATTGGGCTATGCTCTTGGGAGTTGTTAAATCATCCAAGCTTATAGCAAAAATAAGAAGTTGGCTAACATGTATTGAGTGTTGATTATGTGTTAGGCCTGTACTAAGTGTTTTATATACATTATCTCACTTCATCCTAGGAGATTGTGACTGTCAGCATCTCTCGCTGACAGGAGAAACTGAGGTTCAGAGAGGTTAAAGAACTGGTAAGTGGCGCAGCTGAGATTCGAACTCAGGCAGTCTGACACCTAACCCTGCAATCTTGAAGCTGTAATAACTTTACACCCAGTCAGCATCCCTCCCAGCAGGCTGGCCCAGAGCCAGTCAAGCTTAATGGACAAAGACTTGTTAATCATGAGAATTAATCACGTATTTCTCAGAGGAACAGACTGGGCATTCAGATGTCTCTTTGTTTTCTCCCATTTCATTTTTGGAGTGACACCATTGAAAGATATTTGGAACTCTTGAATGAAAAACACTTGGAACTTAAGCTTACTTTTTAGGAAAAAATAAAATCAGGGTATTTCCTTTTTGTTATTACCATTCCAGTCCCTTTGGTCTGGAGTTTCCCTATGCATTCATTACTCAGAGCAGTTACTTTGAATTTGTCAGCACATTAGAATGCAGTTATGCTCAAGAAATACAGCAGCTTTCCCCCACCACAAAGGCTGAATTTGTTTTGGTTTGTCATCAATGTAAAACAAATTTCCCTTCAACAGGGTAATATAATAAAAAGCCACATAACTACAAAAGAAGATATAGTAAGTTAGACCTAGTCAGCACTATAATTCTTTCTTTCTAATTATTATTGCTGAAGTGTCTGCAGCTGAAAGATAAATCACTAATATGACCCCAAAGTCTAAACAAAAGCTTATTGCCTTAGAGTATATTCATTTATTTTTAAAGCACATGTCAGATTTTAAAGGATGACTCTGTAAAAATATTTTAACTACTTAAAACATTAGCTACACAGCTGCCATTCTATCATCTTAAATTAAATGCTGAACTAAACTAGAATTGCTTGTTGCCTTGTCTTTCCTGTAATGAAATTAGTTAATGATGGTGTATTTATACTTTATATGGAAAAGGTTATCTTCTTTTGTATATTGCCCTCTTTTAATTAACTAAGGATGCTTGAAAAGTAATTGAAGCCTAAAAGTCTTTCAGATAGAATTATTATTTTCCTGTTAAAGTAACAAGATCACTTTTATTTAAAGGATCAAGTTAGCTTGCTTTACCTCCAAAGCAATCTGTAAATCATGCATTCGAGAAGTTCTGAGGAAGATACCCTTGAATTCAGGGTTGCAATTTAGTTGCACTAAGATGAAGAAGATTGGGGAGCAAAAATAGGAGTCTAGAGGTCTGGAAGATTGTCCCTCTTGCCCATTTGCTGAGTTAATTCCTCTCCTGAACATCAGATACCAAAAAGTCTCCAGGACAAGAGGAAAGATATGTAGAGTGGAGTTGCAGTGCAGCTGGGAATCAATGTGTTTGGACTTTTGAAAGCCATTACATAGAAAACATTAACAGTTGTATATAAAGTTTTAATTTCAGTATTTGAATATTTTGTGTGCATCAATTGGACATTTGGTGATTGTGGCTCAACATATTGTTTTATAGATTGTCTCTGTATTTGAAAGGAACAAAATGTCTGCCCTGGCTTTCTGCATACCATGAATTTGCCTGACAGTGGTGAATTTGATGAATTTTCCAATACCTCGGTGGGGAAGCTATCATTTTCATTGTAGAACCAGGGAAGCTAAAGAGCAGAGAGCTTAAGCGATTTGCTCAAGGTCAGTTGGAGATCAGAGAATATCTGGCTTCAAACTTCCTGTGCTAATTATTATTCAGTTGCTCTCTCTCTGATTTTTGCCCTTATTAATAACTGTTTTTTCATTTTTTAGAGTTGAAGAAAAGCTAAAAACCTTTCTAAAAGAAAACTAGTTTTTGATATTGTTGTAGTCAATAAGCCCATTTGGCTATTCTTGATTCCAGGTTTCTATTTTTCTTTTCTTTTCCTTTTTTATTTTTTAATTTTTTTGACAGGATCTTGCTCTATTGCCCAGGCTGGAGTGCAATGGCATGATCTCGGCTCACTGCAACCTCTGCCTCCTGGGTCCAAGTGAGTCTCCTGCCTCAGCTTCCTGAGTACCTGGGATTACAGGCACATGCCACTACACCGGCTAATTTTAATTTTTAGTAGAGACGGGGTTTCACCATGTTGGCCAGGCTGGTCTGGAACTCCTGACCTCAGGTGATCCGCCCTCCTTGGCCTCCCAAAGTGCTGGAATTACAGGTGTGAGACACCATGGCTGGCCGATTCCAGGTTTCTTAAATCTTTTCTTATTGCACTGAAATGGGAAAGCTTGAACATAGATGACTGTTATACTAATGCCCAAATTTTCAATATGGTGTGCTGACCTTTGGCTGCAAGACTGTCTCTATGTTATCTAAATTATTTGGGGTTCTACTCCCAACATTCAATTCTTATAACTCTGGTATAACCTGCTCCTTGCTGTGCAGTAGATCTTACACAAAAGATCTAATAAAAATCATTTTTTATTTTCTTTTTTCTTCTATCTCACCATCTAGAAAAACACCAAAGCACAGGGGTAATGAAATAAATTATCTGGTCAATTTCTATTTCATTTTGATTTCCAAAATTATTAATTCTATTTTTTATTATGGTAAAATGTACATAACATAAAATTTACCACTTTAGCCATTTTTAAGTGTACAATTCAGTGACATAAAGTTCATTCACATTGTTGTATAATCATCACCACTATATATCTCTGCAAAATTTTTATCTTCCCAAACTGAAATTTTTGTACCCATTAAACAATAATTTTCCATTCCTTTTAACCCTCACCCCCTGGTAACCACTATTCTACTTTTGTCTTTATAAATGTAATGGTGGATACTCTATATATGTGGAATCATGCAATATTTGCCCTTTTGCATCTAACTTATTTCACTTAGCATGATGTTTTCAAAGTTCATCCATTTGTAGCATGTATCAGAATTTCACTGCTTTTTGAGGCTGAAAAATATTTCATTTTATGTATATACCATATGTATTAGTCAGGGTTCTCCAGAAAAACAGAACCAATAGGATATATATAGGAGTAGATTTATTATGAGGAATTGGTTCACACAATTATGGAGGCTGAGAAATCTCACAATCTGCCGTTTGCAAGCTGGAGCCCAGGAAAGCTAATGGTGAGCTTCAGTCCAAGTCTGAAGGCCTGGGAACCAGAGCAGCTGATGGTATAAATTTCAGTTGGGGTCTGAAGGCCTGAGAATCAGAAACTCTGAGGGCAGGAAAAGATGGATGTCTCTGCTCTAGCAATCAGGTAAGAAGGGCCAAATTCTGCATTTCTCTATATTTCTGTTCTACTCAGGCCCTCAGTAAATTGGATGATGCCCACCCACATTGGGGAGGGCAAACTGCTGTTCTAAATTCCCTGATTCAATGCTAATTTCATCTGGAAACACCTACACAGACACACCAGGCAATAGTGTTTAGTCAAATACCTGAGTGTCCTGTGATCAGTCAAGTTGACACATAAAATTAACCATCACAACACATTTTAATTATTTATTCATCTATTGATAAACATCTATTGATTCCACCTTCTGACTAACGTGAATAGGGCTGCTATGAAAATTGATGGACAAATATCTGTTTGAGTCCTTGTGTTAGTCTGTTCTCACACTGCTAACAAGGACATACCCAAGACTGGGTAATTTAAAAATGAAAGAGGTTTAATTGACTCACAGTTCAGCATGACTGGGGAAGCCTCAGGAAACTCACAATCATTGCAGAAAGGGAAGCAAACGTGTCCTTCACATGGTGTCAGCAAGGAGAAGTGCCTGGCAAAAGGGAGAAAAGCCCCATACAAAACCATCAGATCTCATGAGAACTCACTCATGATCATGAGAACAGCATGACGGTAACTGCCCCCATGATTAAATTACCTCCCACCAGGTCGCTCCCATGACATGTGGGGATTGTGGGAAGTACAATTTAAGATGAGATTTTGGTGGGGACACAGCTAAACCATCATTCTGCCCCTGGCCCTTCCCAAATCTCTTATCCTCACTTATCAAAACACAATCATGCCCATTCAACAGTCCCCCAAAGTCTTAACTCATTCCAGCATTAACTCAAAAGTCCAAGTCCAAAGTCTCATCTGAAACAAGGCAAGTCCTTCCACCTATGAGCCTGTAAAATCAAAAGCAAGTTAATTACTTCCTTGATACAATGGGGGTACAGTCATTGGGTAAATACACCCATTCCAAATTGGAGAAATTAGCCAAAACAGCAGGGTTACAGGCCCCATGAAAGTCTGAAATCCAATAGAGCAGTCAACAAATTTTAAAGTTCCAAAATGATCTCCTTTAAATCCAAGTCTTACGTTCAGGACACACTGATGCAGGAGGTGGGCTCCCATGGCCTTGGGCAGCTCTGCCCATGTGGCTTTTCAAGGTACTGCCCCCTTCTCTGCTGCTTTCATGGCTGGTATTGAGTGTCTGTGGCTTTTCCAGGTACATGACGCAAGCTGTCAGTAGATCTACCATTCTGGGGTCTGCAGAACAGTGGCTCTCTTCTCATGGCTCCGCTAGGCAGTGCCCCAGTGGGGATTCTGTGTGTGGGCTCTAACCTCACAGTTGCCTTCCACACTGTCCTAGCAGAGATTCTCCATGAGGGCTGTGTCCCTACAGCAAACTTCTGCCTGGACATCCCAGCATTTTCATATATCCTCTGAAATCTAGGTGGAGGTTCCCAAACCTCAAATCTTGTCTTCTGTACATCTGCAGGACCAACACCATATGGAAGCTGCTAAGGCTTGGGGCTTCACCCTCTGAAGCAACAGCCTGAGCTGTATTTTGGCCCCTTTTAGCTACACCTGAGATGCAGGGCACCAAGTTCCAAGGCTGCACAGAGCAGCAGGGGGGTCCTGGGCCCAGGCCATGAAATCATGTTTCCCTCCTAGGCCTCCCAGCCCGTGATGGGAGTGGCTGCTCTGAAGGTCTCTGAAATGCCCTGGAGACATTTTCCCCATTGACTTGGTGATTAATATTTGGCTCCTTATTACTTATGCAAATTTCTGCAGCCAGCTTGAATTTCTCCCCAGAAAATTGTTTTTTTTTTCCTATTGCCTCTTCAGGCTGCAAATTTCCTAAGCTTTTATGCTCTGCTTCCTCTTGAATGCTTTGCCACTTAGAAATTTCTCTCACCGGATACTCTAAATCATCCCTCTCAAGTTCAAAGTTCCACAGATCTCTAGGGCAGGGGCAAAATGATGCCAGTCTCTTTGAATAGCAAGAGTGACCTTTACTCTAGTTTCCAACAGGTTCCTCATCTCCATCTGAGACCATCTCAGCCTGGACTTCATTGTTCATGTCACTATCAGCATTTTGGTCAAAGCCATTCAACAAGTCTCTGGGAAGTTCTGAACTTTCCCACATCTTCCTGTCTTCTGGGCCCTCCAAGTCTCTAGGAAGTTCCAAACTTTCCCACATTTTCCTGTCTTCTTCTGAGCCCTCCAAATGGTTCCAACCTCTGCCTGTTACCCCATTCCAAAGTTACTTCTACATTTTTGGGTATCTTTACAGCAGCACCCCACTCTCTGCAGTACCAATTTACTGTATTAGTCCATTCTCATACTGCTAATAAAGACATACCTGAGACTGGGTAATTTAAAAAGGAAAGAGGTTTAATTGACTCACAGTTTAGGATGGCTAGGGAAGCCTCAGGAAACTTACAATCATGGCAGAAGGGGAAACAAACATGTCCTTCTTCACATGGTGGCAGCATGGAGAAGTGTCAAGGAAAAGGGGGAAAAGCCCCATATAAAACCATCAGATCTCATGAGAACTCACAATCATGAGAATAGCATGAAGGTAACCATCCTCATGATTAAATTACCTCCGACCACATCTCTCCCATGACATGTGGGGATTATGGGAGCTACAATTCAAGAGGAGATTTTGGTGAGGACACAGCCAAACCGTATCAGTCCTTGTTTTCAATATATCTAGAAGTGAAACTGCTGGATCATATGGTAATTCTATGCTTAAATTTTGAGGAACAGCCATACTGTTTTCCACAGCATCTGTACTGTTTTACATTCTCACCAGCAATACACAAAGGCTCCAATTTCTCCACATTCTTACCAACACTTCTTTTTGGGTTTTTTTTGATAGTAGTTATCCTAATGGGTATGAAATGGTTAATCAGTTCTATTTTAAACGATATCCATAATAGGCTTGTGTCACATTTGCAGTGGTCCATCGTCTTCTGAAGAGCTTTTCTAAGTATGGGAAACTTCCAAACTTGCATTTCTGCCCTTGCAATACAGAACTCAGAGTTCAAATCCCCAGCCTCCCTTTCAGCTAGAATAAAATCACGTGGCCTGGACTCTACTAATCAGATGCACCCACGTGAGATTTAAATTTCCAAGTAATGAACAAAAGATATAAGCTATTTTCACTGTTTTTGTTTTGTAGGATTGTGTGGTGGCAATGGAGTCTGAGTTTTGGAGACATTCACAGTTGCAATAGGTCCAGTGCAGCTAGGTCTTTTGGGTGACAGTGGCATTTGTTTAACAAGCCATTTCTGTGGCATGATTTTGGACTGTTCCTGGAAGCTTAGCATCAAGCCTATTTTTCCAACCAATAAAGTCAATCCAGTCTAGTTTAAAACTTCAACTGAATAACTAATTGAATATTTGTCTTCACCCTGCCCCATGCCAGCAGCTAGGCTTCTACTCTAGAGCCTTCGAGTGGGGAAAGGGCATTGTCTTCACATTCACTCTTCTTTTTCCTCTCATCTTAGTTTCTGCAGTGTAGAGGCAGGGAGGATGGATGAAAAAAAATAAAGAATATTCACCTAACTGGGTGTTATGGTAGTCCCCTCTCAGATATCATTCCCCTCTCTGTATTTAGGCCCATGTGTAAATACCAGCTCGCTGGTGGTAGACTTTTTTATATATATGGAAGTGGCCAGAAAACTGCAGAATCTGCACAAGGTATCATTAAAGAACAGCCAAGGAAGATTCATGAAAGCATGGTTGAAAGCTGTAGGTGAACAAAAATCAAACCAGCTTGCATTCCCACCTCTCTGAGTTGAGTCTTTTTTTTTTTTTTTTTTTTTGAGACAGATTCTCGTTCTGGCGGTCAGGCTGGAGTGCAGTGGCACAATCTCGGCTCACTGCAACCTCCATCTCCTGGGCTCAAGTAATTTTTTTGCCTCAGCCTCCTGAGTAGCTGAGATTACTGAGTGCCACCACGCCTGGCTAATTTTTGTATTTTTAGTAAAGATGGGGTTTCACCATGTTTTTCAGACTGGTCTCAAACTCCTGACTTCAGGTAATCCACCTGCCTCAGCCTCCCAAAATGCTGGGATTACAGGCTTGAGCCACTGCACCTGGCCGAGTTCAGACTTTTTAACATGCTAATTACTGAAGGTGCAACCATTTGAGGGCCCTGCTCTTATATGCCACGGGGAGTCAGCGGGGGTGGGGGGGGGCAGGGGGGTGTGTCAGTCTCGGTTCCAGCTGCTCGCAGGCACTGGACCTATCTCCTGGCTTGGAACATACCCTCAGGCATGACCTTTTCCACCTCCCTCCCCCAGTTTTGGCCAGTAGTGGAATATCCCACAGCCTCCAGCTACTGGAGTCTCTTATTTGATAGGTCACACTTTTAGATGGGGCACTAGTAAGCAGTTCAAGCCTAGCTATTTGTGGATCCACATGAAACTTATGCATCTTTGTTCCACCAAATAGGGTAAGTATTGACTACTACACATTTGCATTATCTCTGTTCTGTCACTTTTTTTTTTTTTTTGAGACGGAGTCTGGCTCTGCCGCCCAGGCTGGAGTGCAGTCTGTCACTTTTTTCCCCTTTCTTTTTCCTCTGTATATAAAGATACAGGGCACAGATCAGCAAGGGCACTGTCTAAACAGAACCCAGACTAAACAATAAGATGTCAATAAGATGCTAGATCTCTGAGAGTGATAGATGGACCCCTTTTTACATTGGGGGAATTTGGAAAAAGGCAGTTTCCTTTTTCTCTCCCAAGGGGAGACGTGAGAAAAGCCACCACTCTCATCCTTCACCAGCAACACCCAACTTGCAGGATTCTTTCTTCTCTCTCTAATCTCTCCTATACGGACTGGAGATGGTGGTGGAAGAAAGAGTAGGGCAGGAGCTGTAGGAATAATTGGGGGAGCTAATTGGGGGAGCCCATTTGGCCACTTCTTTAAAATCCCTGGAAGAATTGGCTGGCCTTAATTAGTTTTACTTATCTTTAAAATCTGGGACATTTCACACCTCTCTTATCCATGGACAAAAAGTCATATTACACTCGGCATTCTATTACATCCACTCCCTGGATCTTTTTTTCTAAGTAAAAGCCACTTTATTTATAGTTTCCTTCCAAAATTCCATATCTTTGAACAAGACTATTCTTGTGTCTCCAGTGTTTTATCTCTGTGGCTGTAATTGTTGTGTCCAGGGGGGTATTCGTCTATTTTCACAATGCTATCAAGGCACTACTTGAGACTGGGTAATTTATAAAGAAAAGAGGTTCAATTGACTCACAGTTCTGGATGGCTGTGGAGGCCTCAGGAAACTTACAATTATGGCAGAAGATGAAGGAGAAGCAAGCACCTTCTTCACAAAGCACCAGAAGAGAGAGCAAAAGAAAGAGGAAGTGCCACACTTAAAACCATCGGCTTTCATGAGACTCCCTCACTATCACTAGAACAGCATGGGAGAAACCACCCCCATGATCCAATCATCTCCTACCAGGTCCCTCCTAACACATGGGGATTACAGTTCGAAATGAGATTTGCATGGGGACAAATTGCCAAATCATATCAAGGGGTATTAACTAGCCCAGCATGCAACTGTAGTGCCATACATTGATTCTTAAAGCATCCTGAATGAACTACATCAGATCTTCACTGGATTGCTGAAAACCCTAGAGAAAGTACAGAAGACTAAAGATAAGGAGTAAAACTTAAAAGTGTCCAGAGAATTATCATAAATTATATACAAAAGAGTATTAGGGTGTCAAATTTCTCAATAGCATCAATAGAGCTCAGAAGGTAATAGAACAATTATTTCCACATTGGAAGCTAGGGATTTGTTAGTTTTTCCTCTTCCTTTTGTATCCACCATGTGGAGGGTTTGAATACTTCCCAAACCCTCATGCCTTTTAAAAATTAATATTTAATTTGTGTGGGTACATAGTAGGTGTATATATTCATGGGATACATGAGATGTTTTGATAAAGGCATGCAATGTGAAATGCTCCCATCATGGATAATGGGGGTATCCATCCCCTCAAGCATTTATCCTTTGTGTTACAAATAATCCAATTACACTCTTTCAGTTATTTTAAAATGTACAATTAACTTATTATTGATTATAGTCACTGTATTGCACAATCAAATAGTAGGTCTTACTCATTCTTTCTAACTATATATTTTTTGGTACCTGTTAACCTTCCCCACCTCCTTCTTACCCCTGCTCACTACCTTTCCCAGCCTCTGGTAACCATCCTTCTACTCTCTATGTCCTTGGGTTCAATTGTTTTGACTTTTAGATCCCACAAATAAGTGACAACATGTGATGTTGATTTTTCTGTGCCTGGATTATTTCACTTAACATAGTGATCTCTGGTTTCATCCATGTTGTTGCAAATGACTAGACCCCATTCTTTTTATGGCTGAATAGTACTCCATTGTGTGAGTTTGTGTGTGTGTGTACCACATTTTCTTTATCCATTCAATACATATATACACCACATTTTATCATATATATTATATATACATATATGTATATACTGTATTTTCTTTATCCATTCATCTGTTGATGGACACTTACGTTGCTTCCAAATTTTAGCTATTGTGAACAGTGCTGCAACAAACATGAGAGTGCAGATATCTCTTCAGTATACTGATTTCCTTTCTTTTGGGTATATACCCAGCAGTGGGATTGCTGGATCATATGGTAGCTCAATTTTTAGTTTTCTGAGGAACCTCCAAACTGTTCTCCATAGTGGTTGTACTAATTTACATTCTTACCAACAATGTGTAAGGGTTCCCTTTTTTCCACATCATCAACAGTATTTGCTATTGGCCTGTCTTTTGGATAGAAGCCATTTTAACTGAGGTGAAATTTCTCATTGTAGTTTTGATTTGCATTTCTCTAATGATCAATGATGTTGAGAACATTTTCATATGCCTGTTTGCCATTTATATTATCTTCTTTTGAGAAATATCTATTCAAATCTTTTGACCCCTTTTTGATGGGATTATTAGGCTTTTTCCTATAGAGTTGTTCAAGCTCCTTATATATTCTGGTTATTAATCTATTGTCAGATGTGTAGTTCATAAATATTTTCTCCTATTCTGTGGGTTGTCTCTTCACTTTGTTTATTGTTTCCTTGCTGTGCAGAAGCTTTTTAACTCAATGTGATCCCATTTATCCATTTTTGCTTTGGTTGTCTGTGCTTGTGGGGTGTGTCTCAATAAATTTTTGCCCAGAACAATGTCCTGGAGATTTTCCCCATGGTTTTCTTGTAGTAGTTTCATAGTTTGAGGTCATAGATTTAAGTCTTTAATCCATTTTGATTTGATTTTTGTATAAGGAGAGAGAGAGAGGTCTGGTTTCATTCTTCTGCATATGGATATCCAGTTTCCCCAGCACCATTTGTTGAAGAGACTGTCTTTTCTCTAGTGTATGTTCTTTGGCACATTTGTCAAAAATGAATTCACTGTAGGTGTTTGGCACATTTGTTGAAAATGAGTTCACTGTGTATGGATTTGTTTCTGGGTTCTATGTTGGTCTATGTGTCTGTTTTTATGTCAGTACCATACTGTTTTGGTTACTATAGGTCTGTAGCATAATTTGAAGTCGGGTAATATTCCTCTAGTTTTGTTCTTTTCGCTTAGGATAGCTTTGAGTATTCTGGGTCTTTTGTGGTTCCATATGAATTTTTGGACTTTTTTATATTTCTGTAAAGAATCTTATTGGTATTTTGATAGAATTTCATTGAATCTATAGATTGCTGCCGGGCGCGGTGGCTCACGCCTGTAATCCCAGCACTTTGGGAGGCTGAGGCGGGCGGATCACAAGGTCAGGAGATCGAGACCACGGTGAAACCGCGTCTCTACTAAAAATACAAAAAATTAGCCGGGCGCGGCTGTGGGCGCCTGTAGTCCCAGCTACTCGGGAGGCTGAGGCAGGAGAATGGCGTGAACCCGGGAGGCGGAGCTTGCAGTGAGCCGAGATCGCGCCACTGCACTCCAGCCTGGGCTGGGCGACAGAGCGAGACTCCGTCTCAAAAAAAAATAAAAAATAAAAAATAAAAAATAAATAGATTGCTTTGGGCCCTCGTGGTTTTAATATAGTAATAGTGTAATTTTGCTTAGATCAATGATCAATGTTTATATTATTCTGAGTATAAGTGTAACTGGCTTTTGAGTGTGACTCACTTTTGCTCTTACAAAGCTTTTAAGATCTTGTTCCCATTGTTCTGATATTTCACAATGATATGCCTTGCTATGAATCTATTTTCATTCATTGTTCTAAGAACTTAGTGAGCCTTTCAGTCTGGAAATTCATGTGTTTGAATTCAGAAAATTTCCTTAAATTATTTCTATTTTTTTCTCATTCACCTTATTCTCTTCTTAAATCCTCATTATCCAGACATTGATCTTCTAGACTGTTTATATAATGTTTTATAAAATAATGTTTTATATTTTCTATGTAAAAACACAAATAAACATACATTTATATAATATAATTTTTCCTTTTATTTTTCTTCTCTTTGCTTTTTGCTCTACTTTCTGAGAGGTTGATTCAACCTCAACTTCCAACTTTTCTATTGAATGTTTGTGTTCTAATATCGGGTTTTTCTTTTCTTTTCTTTCCTTTCTTCCTTTCCTTTCCTTTTTGTTTTCCTTCCTTCCTTTCTCTGTCTCTCCTCCCTTCCTTCCTCCCTTCCTCCCTTTCTCCTTACCTTCCTCCCTTTCTCCCTCCCTTCCTCCCTTCCGTTTCTTTCTTTCCTTTCTTTTTTTTTAGACAGGTCTTACTCTGTCACCCAGGTTAGAGTTCAGAGGCATGATCTCGGCTCACTGCAACCTCCACCTCCCAGGCTCAAGCGATCCTCCTGAGTAGCTGGGACTACAGGCACACACCACTATGCCTGATGTATTTTTAGTAGAGATGGGTTTCACTATGTTGGCCAGGCTGCTCTCAAACTCCTGGCCTTAAGCAATCTGCCTGCCTTGGCCTCCCAAATGCTGGCATTACAGGTGTGAACCACTGTGCCAGGCCTCAGGTTTTTAATTTCTAAGAGCTCTTTTATGTTCTCTGAATGTTCTTTTTTAAATAGCATTCTGACCTCGTCCCTGGGATTCAGTATCATAGCTTCTCTCATTGAAGATATTAATAATAGTTTTATTTTGAAGTTTTCTCTTCCCTTCATAATTTCCCTCTGAGTCATTTTTATCTGTTTGTGGTTTGCTTGCTTGATCTTTATCTTGTAAGTTAGAGGCATTCTTCGTCTGTCTCATAACAGGTGTCTGCTCTTGTTTACTTGTGGGTGAGTAAAAAGCTGATTGGAAGATCTGAGTGAGTGTTCTTGGAGGGTTATCTAGCTGGGTCATTTGTTGGGGTTAACCTTAATATTGGTATGTGTAAGTTTTTCCTTTTGGGCTGGTCAAATCCCCCAGAGATGACTCTTCCATTTTTCCAAATCACTGTGGAAGCTGAGTAGGTGAACAGACAGAGCAGGGGTCTTGGCCTTTAGCGTCTACATATTCATTTATTCCTTCTATTTCTTCTGGCTTCAGTGTGGGATTCCTGCTCTTAACTCAGTCTGTGCCCTCCAAGTACAGGGTACCTCTGTTTTACCCTCTCCAGATAGTAAATATCCTTTTGCTAGGATGGGGAAGAGAACTCATCCAAGAGTGTGGGGTGTTGAGGGAATCTAGAAAGCTGGTGATTCTCAAACAACTTTTCTAATCCTCCTTATTTTAGGCTACCCTCTTTATTCCATTTCCAGTGTTACCTAGTGTCACCATTTCCTGGAGTTTGATGATGTTAGGAAAAAAAATAAAACTGATCCAGCTTAGAATCTTTCTTTGACATGTCAGGTTAGTTTATTTACCCATCATCTTTCTGGTTTCCAGAAGTTCGTTTTTGTCTCTTCTTCCATTTCCCGTATCCTTAAAGGTTCATTCATTTCTAAATAATATATATTCATTGTAGTTTCCTATGATTTCTGGAAAAGCAAAATTTGGATTGGTGGTTCAATCCACCATCTTTACCCAGAACTTTAATCTAAAAGTCTACATCAAACAGAAGCATCCCTTATGACTAATGTTTTCAAAAACAAGCAGAATTGACCTCTCACAAGTCTTTGCTAAAAAGAAATGTTTCTAAAGGATGTAATTTTAAAATAAAGGAACTGAACCTTGAGGGAAGGGGTAGAATGCAAGAATCAATAGACTTGGGAACCTGGCAGAGACTCCTGTGGGTGCCACCTTTTGGGGAGCTATTTTCTCTTGGAAGAATTCAGTGATATTGCTGGCCCAGTATGGAAACTTAGAGAAATGCAGAATGTAATCCCCTACTGCAAGACATTACCATGGCTAGAGTCACAGAAGCCATTGCAGTCCTATTGCCTTGTTTTGGAGCGAAGCCTACAGGTGAGGGAACAAATTTCCCCATGGAGCATCCCCATCCCCCACCACCATGGGAGAAATTCTGAGTGCAGTGGCTTTTTAAATAGCCAGAAGTCTCATTTGAACTTGCTATGGGTGACTGAATAAATAAACCTTCCACGTCCCAAAAGAGTTTTTAAAATGTGTATGTAAAATTGGAAAATGGATAATGTAAAAGTAATCTTTTCAATTTGGGGAGGAGTTGAAGGCACTTCCAGCTGTTCATAAAACAAGATGCTCCACTTTAAAGTTCCCTGTTTCTTTTTTCAGAAGACACTTTTATTAGATACAGACAGATTTGCCCCTCAGGCTATAAGCAGCGCCCAAGATAATTTCCTTTAGCCTCTAGAAATATAATCTTGTAAGATGCCTCTTCATAGATACCGTTCCATTTTATTTGTTCCACCTCAAATATTACCAAATGAAGATTTCTATTTTAATCCTAAAATTATTTTCCCATTACTATTTTAATGTCCTAGTTGTTGGTATTTATAATAGCATACATTCCATAGGTTAAATGTTTCTTCTGGATGGGTGTGGTGGCTCATGCCTGTAATCCCAGCATATTGGGAGGCCAAGGTAGGCAGATCACTTGAGGCCAGGAGTTCGAGACCAGCCTTGTCAACATGGTGAAACCCTGTCTCTACTAAAAATACAAAAATTAGTTGGGCATGGTGGCGTGTGCCTGTAATTCCAGCTACTCGGGGGGCTAAGGCACGAGAATCGCTTGAACCAGGAAAGTGGAGGTTGCAGTGAGCCGAGATTGCACCACTACACTCCAGCCTAGATCACAGAGCAAGACTCTGTCTCCAAATGAATGAATGAATGAATGAATGTTTCTTCTTCTGATAGAACATCAATGCTACTAATTGTCCAATTTTCATTTCTAGCTTCTGTGCCTCCCACCCTAAGAGGCAGGACACTATTTTTAAAAGGCTATTTTGATGGATAGACTATGTCGCCAATTTCAACTACAAGCCTGGACCTGTGAAAAACTTGAGTTGTTAGAAAATTAATAATAAATATTTATATAGTACTTGGCATGCCAGATACTCTTTTGAGCACTCTAACAATATAAACTCAATTAGTACTCATGATCTCCATGTAAGGTAGGCATTGTTATGATTTCCTTCTTACAGATGAGGAAACTGAGGCACAGAGAGACCAAATAATGTGCCCTAGGTTCATAGATAGTAAGTAACAGAGCTACAAGTTGAACCCAGGTGGTCTTGCTCCAGTGGCCGTGGTCTCAATGCTCTCACTCTTGGTATAACACTTTCTCACTCTCTTTAAACAGCTTTTTTTCCTTCTGTTAATAGTATTAATTTCGCTGATGATGAAAGGATTAAGGCACTGTGTTCTTAATCCCAGCTCAGTAGAATCACCTTCAAGAGACTTAAGCAAATACCAATCATTTGCTTCTATCCCAGAAATTATTATCTGATGAGTGCCAACCTTTGTATTAAAAAGAAACAATTCCTCAGATGGTAGATGGTGCTCATGGACAGCTGGAGCTGTGATTTGCTGGATTAGGTCATTGAGACATCTCGCAACGTCTGGTAGTAGAGTTTCTTCATTATCACCAATTGTTTGGGCCTTGGGTACTGGGAAAATTGGAAAGAATTAGTGTCATTTGACATCTTTGAATTTCAGGCCTCCAGATTTAGTAGTAACCCTGTGACTCAGCTTCTCAATGCTAATGTGTCTTTGCACACCATGCACACACCCCACACACCTGTTCAGAGCTGACATTCACTATCTGTCATCCTCCCAGTTGGTGTCCGTTCTGTCTCTCGGTGCCGAGGCCTTTATTGTGAATATCACCCCATCCATGTTCATGTCAATCAAACCACAGTGTATGGATCCCCACTCTAACAGATGAATAATGTCAGAGATTATGAATCAGAAGCTAAGCTGGGGTTTCATTGCTGTTCTTGGAAATGTTTTTGGCTACAGAAAGCTTTATTTTTCCTGTTTCCATGCCAAAGCATTCAAACAAAACTTATAAAGGAGAAAGCACACCACCTGGGTTTAGCCTAAGTTGCTCATGGGCCTCCCTAGTCTCTGGAGCCACTGTTAGCTAGAATATGTCAAATTCCGGCGTGCTCTGCCTCACTCTTAACCCTGATAGACAACACAGAGTGTTAGCTCCTGGGATCTGGGGGGATGTCCTAGGGGTGAACATGTGTGCACACAAACCAGCCTGCACCTCTGGCACAGCCACGATACTGCCCATTCTCACTGCAATGAAATGCCAAAGGCATGGTTGTTGGTAGCAAAGCGGGGCATGGCACTGCTGCTCACCTCATGTGAATACCGTCACAATCCTTATTAATGCAGGTCATAGAACCATTTGTGGTCCAGTGTTTTTTTAGAGATTTAGGGAAACAGATTTTTCTGGCTTTCCTAACAGCCTGGCCTTACTCCTGGACTCAGATAGGAAACCATGGAGCTGGGCTGAACAGACTCATGTGGCAGGATCCAAGCTGTTTCATAGTCTGTATTTCCCTCCAACACCCAAGGCCTGGCACTTCCTTCCAGAGGTTAATTTCTCTCTCTGTGGCCTCATCTGCCTCTCATGAAAGTGGACTTTTGAGAGTCTGCCTTTCTCCGGTTTGCCACCTGTGCTGCCCTGACCCCCACAAGCCTGCTTTTCCTCCCTGTTCAGTCTGTTGCTCCTCTTCAGATTGGCTCTGTGCGCCAAGAACACATCTGTGATTTCATTTTTATACATATCCCCCTGGGTAATTTAAATATAGTTCTTTTCCTTCTACCCATAGGACTGCAGCTTAGGCTGGTTCTTGGGCCGTGTGGAGTAGTGAGGATATGCTATTCCTCAGCCTTTCTTTCAACAAACATCTTTTGAGCGACTACAATTAGCCACGTATAGAGATGGCACAGGAGCAGATACAAAGATAAAACACACTTGCTCTGCTTTCTACCCTTGAAACTCAGCCTCTATCGCAGAACACACAGAGACATAGACAAAGTCATTGTCATACAGCGTTCTGTGGCGTGAATGTTTATGTCTGCCCCAAATTCATATGCTGGAATCCTCACCCACAAAACAATGGCATTAGAAGTGGGGGCCTTTGGGAGGTGATTAGGTCTTGGGAGCAGAGCCATCATAAATAGGATTTAGCACCCTTATAGAAGAGGCCCAAGAGAGATCCTTGCCTCTTCTGCCATGTGAGGATACAGTGAGGAAATCGTTATTTGTGAAGAAGCAGACCCTTACCCAACACCCAGCCACCAGAACTGAGAAATATATTTTGGCTGCTGATAAGCCACCCAGTGTACACTTTGTTATAGCAGCCTGCACAGCCTAGGACACAGCATCATACACGCTGCAGCACAGACACACCAATGACATAGGAGAGGGGCCCTTTGAACTGGGTCTTGAGAAATGAATAGAAATATGTTAGTTCGTAGTAACTAAGTACCACAAACCAGATGGCTTAAACAACAGAAAAAGTTATTGTCTCACTGTTTTGGAGGCCAGAAGACCAAGATCACTGGCACTGCTATCAGAGGGATTGTTCCTTTTGAGGGCTGTGGGTGAATCTGTTTGATGCCCCTCTCCAAGCCCCTGGTCTTCCTGGCCTCAGCACTGCCTGTGGGTAGAGGTAGGAGGCCAGGGACCTGGGAACTGGACATTTCAAATTTCTGCTCAACTTTCCCATGTTGGGTGGATGGCATCAAGGTTATAAGGGCTTTGGTAGGAGCTAGAGCTGGCTCCTACCCCAGCCCTGTACTTTTGAGCAAGTCACATCAAGTCTCTGAGCCTAGTTTCTTCCTCCACGAATTGACCATGGAACCACCTGGCACATTACAGACACTCAACAAAACATGGTAGTATTATCACTGTGACTGGTCAGCCCAGAAAACCTCAATTTAAAAAAAATTGGAAGATTGCATTCAAGCTGTAATGAAGGATGTCTGACTCCCAGCTAGGATCCGGAGTAATCTGATGAAGAAAAGATTAATGGTAGAGAGAAAGCATCCACTGAAGTATCTATTTCCTTTAAAATGCTCACTCTAGAAGATGTACCTACTTTATGGGTTCAGTCATTTAAGTGTGGCAATTTGAACAGTGGGCTATGTATTTTGTAATAAAAGGAGATTTGTAAGGACTGACTACCCCTTGGGCCTTGGTGCCTCATGGGAGATGATCCAAATCTGTAGCAGGCACATGACTACTCTTTGGGAGTAAGAGGCCAACAGGGCTGGACAGTAACCAAGGACCATCGCTGGCCTCAGGGCAAAGCCTTCAGATATGTCCTGCTGGAATACAACTACGGAGGTCACTGGCAGGACAAGCCCAGAGCCTGGAATGATTTTACCAGCTCGTTTTAGCCTGATTGTGTGTAATGAGTGGGGGCCTGTTGGGTGTATGCAGAGAGAGAGATGACACAGAAGCAACACAGACCACTGACTGTCGGAGTGCATATTTGGTCTTTTCTTCTGAATAAAATTAGAATAAAGTTTGTAAAATTCACAAGATATGTTTAAAAGTTTACTGGAAAACACAAAAATTTATATCAATGGGCCAAGGTAAATATATCAATATTTATAAATCAATGTACACATTTAATGTAATTCCAATAAACAGGTCAAAGATTTTTTTAAAAATACTGAGTGTAGAGTGACAGAGATAGAGGTGAGCCCATATAAAGTACATCAGACAGAGACAGAGAGAGAGAGAGAAAGAGAGAGGGAGAAACACACGAAGACAAAAATCCAGAGACAATGGCTTGGCATAGATTAAAGGAGACCCAGGTATGAAGAAAAACAGATTACATATATGAGATAAATGAGAACGCAACAAGATATAATAACTACAAAAGATGTTACCAATTGTATTATTAATTACATCTGTGCAAGACCTAGAACATGTGAAGTCCCTTCCATGTTTCCAAATACTGGCCAACTAGGAGGTGAGCTAATTAATGGCTTCTCATCCCATCCCTGACACTTAGAGACATACAGCCTTGGTTAAAAGTCACCTAGACCTTTTTGCCTCCATTTTCTCTACTGTAGAATGGGACTGCTCCTGTGTGCCTGGCTACCTCCTCTGGAGGAGTGAGCAGTGAGGCACCCTACTCTCTGTCTCCATGGTTCTATCATAATGCTGCAAACTTCAGCTCAAGAATTGAATTGAACCTCCCAACAGGTTTTGTTCTACCCCGCAGAGATTTGAGTATATTGTTTTAGTTTCTTGCTGGCATCTGAGACTCAGGAGCTGTTATAGACATATCTGAATATTGGGCTTCTTTTGAAACATGAGCAGATGGGGTAGAGATGGTTTCTGTAATACCCTTTAGTTGGGCTTACTTACCCCAGTTAACCACAGTCTCCATCCCTCCCTATTTCTTCCCTGTAACCAGATCACTCCATTCATTTATGTGACTTCCTTGGCCTCTAGACTTTTTATATTTACAGTCTTTATTCTATCTCATCCACATATTTTATTGAAATTATTGTCCCATGGGTCAGTCTCCTGTCTCAGCAGCAGAGGACGTGTCTTCTTGACCTCTGGATTTCCAGCCCCTAGCATAGTGCCTGGCTCACAGTAGGTGCTCAGGAAATATTTGCTGAGCTTATCATAGCATGACACTGTGTGAGAATAACAAGTAAGGAGAGAGAGCAAACAGAAGGGAAAGTGGGCAGTAAAGACAGCCTCTGAGATTGGCCTAATCTCTGTAGTGCAGGCAAAGGTACAATCATAAACGCTGGTTTTCTTGCTTTCTTCCTACAGATTTGCTCACTCCCTCCAATGCCTCACCTGGCTATGTGGGAAGACACTGGATAGAGAGGAGCAGCAATACTTCATCTTCCTCAGCTTGACCCAGAAAGTTAGAAGCAAGAACTTGGTGATCTCCAGGCTAGAAGTGGTACAACGAGGAGCAAAGTCCCTGGTGAAAGTTACCTGGAAGGAGGCAGGAGCAGATTGGCAAAGAGCAGAGAGGATGGGCAGGCTCTGCGAGAGGTGAGCATCATGCAGGAACCCATAGAGAAAGCATGGCGTGGTGCCTGTGTGTGGTGTAGGCAGCCCTCATTAGGAGAGACAGGCCTGTGTAAGGAGGAAGCATTTAGGGGCAGCATAGTGGATAACCAGGAGGGGTAGGCATCTGGGATCAAATCCTTGCTGCATGCTGGCTGGATGTGTGACTTTGAGCAGGTTAAATGACCCCCTCTGGTCCTGTTTCCTAGTCTATAAAATGGGGAGAATAATGATATTCACCTCTTAGGGATATTGCATGTATTAAATGAGATAATGCATATTAGGTGCCTGGCACGTGTTTACTTAGTGCATTCTATATTAGTTTTCTATGGTTGCCAGAACAAATTACCGCAAACTGGGTGGCTTAAAAGAACAGAAAGCTTTTCTCTCTCAGTTTCAGAGGCCAGAGCCCCAAATCAAGGTGTCTGCAGAGTACAGTCTTCTGGGGCTCTAGGGGAGAATTTGTTGTCATTCCTTGGCTTGGGGCTGCATCACTCCAATCTCCGACTCCATCTTTACATGACCACCTCCTACATGTGTCTGTGCCTTTTCTTCTGTCTCTTATAAGGACACTTGTCATTGATTTGGAGCCCACCTGGTAATGCAGGATGATTTCCTCCCAAGATCCCTAACTTAATTAATTTTGCATAGTCCCTTTTTCCAAATGAGGTCACATTTGCAGGTTCTGGGATACAGATGTATCTTTTGAGCCACCATTCAACCTATTACAATACCTAAGTACTGAGTGCTTTCTGTAAGCCAGAACTTGACATGCGTTATTTGATCGGTTGCTTAAGCTAAATCTTGGAGAATAATAGAGTTCTGGGTTCCTTGGGGCCTGATCCTGTTTTCCCAAGTAATAAGAGGATACCAGGTGGGTACCATGTGGGTGCTATGATTAGTGACCAAAGGAAGTAGGTTGACGTAATTTCTAGATTCCCTGGATTCCCTCCTCAGTCCTTTCCCCTGCATCCTGACTTAGGCCACATACAGTATCATTTCCTTTCTCTGCAAAACGTCTGTGGTAGGCATGGTTGTGCTGTCAAGATCCCCCTTCAAGAAAGGACTTTTAGTCCCAGCGGCTGGGAGTATTGTCATCCGCCTTCAACTTCTGATCCTCCCCAGTGCAGAGAGCCTGCCTCACTGGAGATCACTTCTGTCCCAAGGTAGGCCACCGCCAGTGACAGATGAAGACAGCACTACAAATGCCCTTTCATTTCAGCCTAACATGAGACAAGTTGGATAGGCTGTTTTAACTCCATAGTTCCCTGGAGGGTTGATATAAGCTTTGTGGGATTTGCATTGCAACTTTAATTCTCCCTCCACCCATTCCTGCTTCCCTCCCTCCCTTCCATGACACTGATCCCAAGGTACTCCTGATTAAATACCCTGCACATTAAACTCCAAATCAGAGTCTGCTTCCCAGAGGTTCTAACTTGTGCCAATGTCTAAGGGTTGTATATTCTTGGGATCAAACAATTATATGCAAAATAGAAAATTTACTCTGAGTTTTTACTTAAGTATAGTGATTCTGTTCCCATAGGTGGCAATACACAATGTCACCTTAAGGTTGTAAATCATATTTTAAATTTTGAGGGGATCTCTTTAGGGTTTTGAGGTTTTGTATTTTCCTATGACTTAGAACATATGACATGAATCGAAGGCAATTCTAAAACTTTGAAATACTCCATAAGTATCTGGAAAAAGGAGCACCAGTTTGATTGTTGCTGAAAACTTGTTTGGTTGAAAATAGTGTTTTGAGGTTTCAACTGGATATATAACTGTCTGAATTTTTAGTTAAGTAATGTGATGAAATGCATCAGATATTTAACACCATCTGTGATCAAGAAGTCAAAAAAAGAATATAAGACCCAAGTGAGAGGGGCTCCTGTACTAGTTGAGAAAATAGGCTTTTGGAATGAAGCAGATCTGGGTTTGAGTGTTGTCTCTACTGTCCACTGTCACTGAACTCTGCGCCTCAGCTTCCCCATCTATTAAATGGGGATAATAAACATATTTGTCCTATAGAGATTTTGTGAAGCTTAAGTGAGATTATCTACATAAAACATTTATAATGGCAAACACAATAAATGTTATCATCACTACTACCTGAGGCACACATTAATGAAAAAATTTTAGATCATTTGAATCATTGTTTACAGAAAACACATGAAAATTTGCTCCTACCTTTAAAAAAGGATTCCAGACATATTTTGCTTATTAGGGAGAAGGTTACTAAATTTTCTGATACTGAAAGTGACATCTGAGTGAAGACATCATTAGGCCGTGAGTTGTGTGGCTCTTTGTGGAAGAGCATTTTGAGCAGAAGGAACAGCCAGTGCGAAATTCTGAAAGGATAGCTGGACTGTGTTTGAGGACAAGCCAAGAGGTCCGTGTGGCTAGAGAGGAATAAGCAGGGTGGTTGAAGTCAGAGAAATAAGAGGGTGGGGCCGGGTGCAGTGACTCACACCTGTAATCCCAGCACTTTGGGAAGCCAAGGCGGGTGGATCACGAGGTCAAGAGATTGAAACCATCCTGGCCAACATGGTGAAACCCTGTCTCTACTAAAAATACAAAAATGAGCTGGGCATGGTGGCACGCACCTGTAATCCCAGCTACTTGGGAAGCTGAGGCAGGAGAATTGCTTGAACCTGGGAGATGGACGTTGCAGTGAGTGGAGATCGCGCCACTGCACTCCAGCCTGGTGACAGAGTGAGACTCTGTCTCAAAAAAAGAAAAAGAGAAGGAAAGCAAGAAAAGAAAACAAAGAAGAGGGTGGAGCAGGTCTTATAGGGCCTGGTTGGTCATCATGAGGACTTTGGACTTTACTAAAATGACTTGCGAACTTGTTGGGCCTTGAGCTAAAGAGTGACGTGGCCCAATTTCTGTATTAAAAGGATAACACTGACTAGTGTGTTCAGAATAGAGTAGGGTGAGCAGGGTAGAAAATGAAGGGAGACCGTGGTCAGGAGGCCACTGCAGTGTCCCAGGCTGATGGTGAGGGTATCTTGGACCAACCAAGACATCACCACCACGGGCGCGGAGCATGGTCAGCATCTGCTGTGTTTCGAATCCTGAACTGATAGAAATTGGCAATGTCTGACAGGAACAGATGAGCTGGAGATGGCTCCAAGTTTTCTCTCCTGAGCAACTGGAAGAAAATAGTTCTTTTAACTCAGATGGGGGAAGACGCAGGGGAAGGACGGGTTTGGGAAGAAATATGCAGCCTTCATGTTGGGACCCGTTAAGTATGAAATAGCTCTGAAGCATCCAATTGGAAATGTTGAGGTGGCAATGAGATCGAAGAGTCTGGCGTTAGTGAGCAGTCTGGGCTAGAAATATAAATGTGGGAGTTATCAGGCTATCATTGGTATCTAAAACTATGAGACTGGAAGAAAGCATTGAGGGGCTGGATAGTGAAAGAAATAGGAGTGATAGGGTAGAACTTGGAGGCACTCTCGTGTTAAGGCGTTACAGAGGTAACAGCAAAGAGGCTGAGAAGAAGCGGCCAAGAAAGACAGGAAACCCAGCGGTCTGGAAGCCAGGTGAAGGCATGGGAGCAGGTTGAAATGATGGCTCAACAGGGGTTTGTTAGGCCAGTGGTCCTGAAAGTATTGTCCCAGACCAGCTGCAGCAGCAGCAGCCTCTGGAAACTTATTAGGGACGTGCAGCCTCTCAGACCCACTCCAGAGCTACTGGATCAGAAACGGAAGGTGAGGCTCTTCAGCAGATTCTGATGCAGTCAGGTTTTAAAACCACTGCCCTCCTCACAAAATTGCCTGCACAAAATCATAAATGGGAGAAAGGAGGAGGAGGAGGAAGAAGAGGAGGGGAGGAAGAAGAACTCTTTACAGGAAGAGAATATTGTTGGAGACCCACTTAGTGCCCAAAGCAAACAGGTTCCTCAGAATTAACTGCCTCCAACAACCCCCTCCCAGTTTAAAGCCTCCCACTAATCAATCTATCATGGCTCTTTGGAGAGAAGGAATGCCCCCATTTCACCGGACGGAGGGAATGCTGAGCACCAGGCATGCCAGACATTCCACCGGCTAAAAAAAGTGGGGGTGGTATTCCAGGGTTAGCTTTGCTGGACCGTAAATGCCGAAACTCCTTAGATATAAAGCTTATTCCACCCAACCGTTTCCAAATTTTCCTCCAGGCTGTCCTAGGAGAATTCCACCCTCCTTCATTCTGGGGAGAAGAAGTTAAAATTAGGGCCAGCCCTGCGGGACTGACATGCCAGATGCAGGGAAGCTGTCCCCAGAAATAAGCGAGTTCCCACCGCGGCTGGGCGGGGCGGGCGCCTCCGGTCCCAACCCAGCAGAGGGACTCCTGGAAGGCCTGCCCCTTCCAAGTGTCTGCAAGGGCTCTGGTCCCAAGCTTTAAAATCCTGAGCGAAGGCACTGCTGGCCGACCTCTCCTCTCCCAGCCAGTCGTGGCTGGCCTTTCAAAGTGTGCAGTTGTCTCCTCCCTGTCCAGCCCCACCGTCGCCCAGGACCAGCTGGGCCGCGGTCTGACCTGAGGCTGCTGCTCAGCGCCGGGGCGCTGGCGCTCTCCATTCGGGCACCTTCCAGCAAACCACTCAGCTCCGGGAGCCGCTCTGCAAAGTTGGGCAGCTCAGAGCACAAGCTTTACCTCTCGACTTCTCCCTTCCCGGGTCCCCGGCGCCCCCGCCTCCCACGATCCCTTTCACTAGGAGCAGCCTGTCCCAGGGGGCTGGCAACTTGCACCTCTTCCTAGTCATCCTCCCTGAAACGCGACCATGCTGTTAAGGGGCGTCCTCCTGGCGTTGCAAGGTAAGGCCGGGACCCCGGGACAACCCCGGAGACGCTCTGACTACTCGCCTCCGCTTCTGCTGCCCCCGGGGGCCCGGCTCATCGTGCTGGGCTGGGCCATCCGAGGGCGCCTCCCGATCCTCCGCAGCCGCTAACTCCCTCCGCTGGCCAAGCGTGGGGTGGGGGTGGGCGTGGGGTCGCTCAGCTGAGGGGCCCGGGGATGCTGGGGGACAGGTACTGCATCCCTCTCCCACCCCCTCCCGCTCGTCTTTCCCCCACTTTCACCAGGTAGTCCCCCTGGGGTCCCCCGAGTTGGTTCAAACGCTCCTGGGGGGAGCTCGAACTGAAACTCGCTTTGTGCCCGCAGCCCTGCAGCTCGCCGGTGCCCTCGAGCTGCCCGCTGGGTCCTGCGCCTTTGAAGAGAGCACTTGCAGCTTTGACTCCGTGTTGGCCTTTCTGCCGTGGATTTTAAATGAGGAAGGTAAGGGGGCTCAGTGGAGAGGGGCGCGAGGTGAACTTTCTTCCTTGATGGCTTGCTTTTTTTCCCACATTGGTACTGTTATCTTGGAGTTAATTCCCCGCGGCAAGAAAAGTGTGAGTCATGGATCCTCCTTCAGGCCCTCAGCTGTGCTGCAAGGGATGGCCGAAGCAGGCACGGGGCGGGCGGGAGGCAGCCCTTTGTTTACCTGGCCTATGGGTAGAAGCTTAAAATTTGCGTCTCACCCCAGCACTCCTTAATGGAAGGGAGAAACGGAGCACAGCTAATGATTGTTCCCCACCAGCTATGTGCCCTCTGCAGGCCAGCAACCTTTCTGGTCCTCAGGAGACATGTCTGTGAGTTGGGAAAAGGTGGATGGGACTAGCTCTCCTTCAGCTTTGCAGAAAAGGTTCCACAATTCTGTGATGGGACCTCAGTGCTAAGACATCAGGTCTGCCTTAATCCTGACAGCGTTTTTTGCCTCATGATTTCATCCTCACACTGGTGTTTATAATCCTGCCCTGGACAAAAGAAACCATGTACACTGCCAAATGCCTGGGGTCCCTGTCTCACTGGTGGGCATTGTCTTACTGCTCTCTACTGTTTGGGGCCCGGACAAAGTTGAAATGTGGGGTCTTCTGAAGTGTCTTCTTGCCTTCATATAGGTTTTTTTTTTTTTTTTTTTTAAGTGTGGTTCTCAGTACCCAATAGCAGGCGGCACTGGGTATCCCTTCTCCTTTCCTTTCTCTCTCTCTCTTTTGTGACCACCAGTGAAACCTGCTGCCCACAGACTATTTGGATTGGAAAATAGCCTTCTTTAAAAAACATAGTACCCTAGATGAAACCAGCTCACCTCCTTCCCCACTCAATTGCCCTCAGGTCCCAGATCCTCCCACCTGGCTGCCTGGGGGAGGATGGAGTCCAGAACCCCTGGTTAGATGTATGAACTGTCACCACAGCTTACTCTGCCCCAGGCCTTTACTCAGGGTTCTGCATACATTAGCTCCTCTGACCCTCACAGGTAGGTGATGTTGGACCCATTTTACAGAGGAAGGAATCTCAGCCATAGAATATTCAAATGGCTAGTCCACATCACAGTGTCACTGAGTGGCTAACTCTAAGGGTCTAGTTAGGAAGAAACAGGAAGGAACTGGTTCAGTAGTAATCTCCATCTTTATTGCCAAGTCTTGACTACTACAGTCTACTTAGGAGTGGCTGGGAAAAAGCAATTCCTGATTTATTATTCGAGGGATTCCTGTCTTGCTGATGGCTTTAGGAAAGTCTCTGTAATCTCACCACTCACCCTTTCCCTATACTGGCTGTATGGAAGCATTGTGGGAGATGGCCTTAGAAATGCCACGAGACTGGCTTTGGAGAACACTCTTCTCCAGCACGGGGCTTCTCAGACCTCAGCTGCATCAGAGTCACCTGGTGGGCTTGTAAGACACAGATTGCTGGGCCCCACTCCCCGAGTGTCTGATTCAGGGGGACTGAGAATTTCTAACAAGTTCCCAGGTGATGCTGATGATGCTGGTCTCGGGACCACACTTTGAGAACTGCCGACTTCCACAGTACATGTACACACACACACAACCTGTGCTGTTGTTGACTCTGAGTAGGGCGAAGGAGCTACTTGCAGGACCCGAGAGTGAACAGCTCCTTAAGTCTTGTTCCCTAAGCACTTGGCTTGCCTCATCCTAGTGCTGGCCCTGAGAAAAGGAAATCAACATCATTCCTTAAGCCAGGAGCCTTAGTTAGTCTCTGAGCCCCTGCCTCTGGCCCTCTGTCAGGATGGGGGGCCCCCTCACAGCCTGCCTCTGGTCAGTGGGCATGCCACAGCATGCTTAACACAACTGCCTCCCAGACCCACAGGAAGTCTCTCTGCTGAGTTGGCACCTCTGCCCTGGCACGGCAGTTAAACCATCCCCCTTCAGGGAAAACAGGAAGACGCTTATAGAAAAAGGTGATTACAGTTTAATAGTATAATGAAGGCACTGTGGCTTTGCTTTCTGCATTCTTTCTAACAGCTACTGCTTTCCAGCTCAGGACTGGGACTACTGGGTTGGCTGGGGGAAGTTAATTTATTCTCCTCTGAGCACTCCAGGGTGGAGCAGGCAGGTTACGCTCCAGTTGTTTCAGCTTCAGTTTTTCAAAGGCCAGAACTTGGACGTAACGATGTACTCCAGGCTCCAGGGCAGTGAGGTAGGTGTGTGGCAGTTGCTACGGTTGCCTGCTAAGAAGACATCACTAAGAATTTCCCTTATAAGCCCATTTCTAGGTTGGTAAATTAAAGATAATAAAATTCTTCCAGGCTGAAATTTGGCAAGCTGTTCACAAACTTCTCTGCAAATGCACTTCTTGCTGCAGAAACCCTTTGAAACTGGTTCCATTCACCTTCATGTACTGGTTCCACCATAGAAAGTAGTGGGTTTCAGAGACTTTTGCCCAGATGAACTTTTTTTTTCTTTAAGTTATGGGATACATGCGCAGAACGTGCAGGTTTGTTACACCACTATATATGTGACATGGTGGTTTGCTCCACCTATCAACCCATCATCTAGGTTTTAACCCCACATGCTTTGGGCATTTGTCCTAATGCTCTCCCTCCCCTTATCCCCCACCCCCGACAGACCCTGGTGTGTGAAGTTCCCCTTGCGTGTCCATGTGTTCTCACTGTTCAACTCCCACTTATGAGTGAGAACATGAGGTATTTGGTTTTCTGTTCCTGTGTTAGTTTGCTGAGAATGATGGCTTCCAGCTTCATCCATGTCCCTGCAAAGGACGTAAACTCACTCTTTTGTGTTGCTGCATAGTATTCCATGGTGTATATGTGCTACATTTTCTTTATCCAGTCTATCATTGATGGGCATTTGGGTTGGTTCCAAGTCTTTGCTGTTGTAAATAGTGCTGCAATAAACATATGTGCCGGATGCACTTCTTATATGTCCATGGTCAGTAGGTTAGTTTATAGTGGAGAGAACAATGCAAGAGGCCAGAGAAAGGAGGTTAGTTGGGACACAAATCTGCAAATTAGGATTTCATCACAGGAGAATCAAATCTGGAGGTAGTTGGAAAAGTCGCCTTGTCTCTAAATATCTCGTTTGCTGCCTGAAATAGTATCTGAGGTTCACGCCTTTGATTTGGAGTATTAAGTCCCTAGATATCCCTGATTACAGTTCCAGTGGCTCTATTTCATGGCCACTTTAAAATATGCTTTATCTCCACTGGGCACAGAATAGGTAAGTTTTGACCAGGCATTGTGTTGGCTTGGGTTATTTATTTCAATGGCAGGTTCCCCCAGGGAACGCCAGGTGCACTAGTACAGGGGATCGGGCACTGAAACCCGGTTTTGTCTACTTTCTCATTTTGCCAATGGTTGTCCTGTTTTCTTGATCTCCCTCTATTCTTTTTGTAGAATATTTTAATTTTCCCTAACTTGTCAAGGGAAGTGATATTATCAGACTCAAATTAAAACTCACTTCTAAATCTTAAGTTTGAACTGAATCCAGCAAAGAAGTGATCTGGTTTTGTTTGTTTTTTGTTTTGTTTTTTTGAGAAGGAGTCTCACTCTGTTGCCCAGGCTGGAGTCCAATGGCATGACCTCGGGTCACTGCAAACTTCACCTCTCAGGTTCAAGTGATTCTCTTGCCTCAGCCTCTTGAGTAACTGGGGCATGCACCTGTAGTCCCACCTACTCAGGAGGCATGTGCCACCATCCCAGGCTAATTTTTGTATTTTTAGTAGAGATGGCGTTTCACCATGTTGGCCAGGCTGGTCTTGAATTCCTGACCGCAGGTGATCCACCCGCCTCGGCCTCCCAAAGTACTGGGATTACAGGTGTGAGCCACTGTGCCCAGCTAGGGATCCATTTTATCCTGTGAAAATCTTTCTCCATTCAGTTATCCTGTAAAAAAAAATCATCTTTATTCACAGCTCAGAGGATCTGGGAACCCCTTTGAGCAGTGGTCCTCAGCTGAAATCCAGGCTGCTTATTCCATTTTCCTGATGCCAGCTGCGGGGGCAGAGGCCCTTTGCCCTGAGGATTCTTGGAGACCATGCAGTTGGCCTCGCATCCAAACAGGCACAATTCAGAAGAATCATTGAGTGGATTTTGGCTTCATTCTCATTTTTGGACATCATGGCTTAGCACCTTTAACTGAACTCTGTGAGGAAGCCTCTCGAGGAGCTGAGGCAGGGGGAAGCCAAGTCTAGGTGTTACCCCTTAATTAGGAGTTTGGAACACTCAGCTACCTGGAAGAAGAAAGTAGCTGCAGAGATGTCTCAGGTGAAGAGGAGGTAAAAAGAGAAAATGAAAGTATTTGTTATAGAGAAGACCTACATTGTTTTTCCACAGTAGGAGTCAGGGCTTGAGAAATCGCCTAATACAGAAAAAGGCTGGATGGCTTTTGTACCCAGGAGTGAGTGATAGCATCTGAGGCAGGCAAGTGGGCTACAGGGTTGGGCATCACAAAGGGGTGGGGTGGGGGCACGGTAGAATGTCCCGAAATCACGTGTAAATACATGTGTGTTTCTCTCTCTGATACCTTCTTCCTTCACCCAAACTTGTCCCTTCTCTTTTAAGGACACTCTTGGCTCCTTGGCCATCTGCGTTTCAGTTCTGCACTCAGTCATGTGCCAGTTATTATTAACAGTGATGAATCCTGCCTGATATTTCTTGGGGCTGGAGCCACAAATCTGGCAAGGATCCCAAGTTCCTGGGAGAGGACAGCCAGTCTTCTCCTTCCTGCAGACTACAGCTCCTTTCCTGACTTCGGAGGGCTGATTCAGCATCCCACCCTGACATCACAAAGTTCAGAAGGCCAGGGACGAGTTATGCTCATCTGCGTGGGGCTACTTGGTCCTGCGTTATGTCTGCAGGTTGTTCTTAGAGCTCTCTAAGCAGAAGTACAATCCTCACATTGTATGGGGGCTGGAAATCGGCACGAATCAGGGCTGTTCCTTGACACCCTCTGGGAGAGATGGTCGACTCCAGAAATGTGACCTAGTTACCCTGGCAGTATCACATGCCATTTCCTGCTGCTGCCCTGGCTGTGACCGCTGTCAGGTTGAGCATGGCTGTGCTGTGCTGTGTCTGAGGGCAGCCTTGCTTCTGCCTTGCTTCCTGGGAACCCAGATCCTAGAGCTGGGCCTTGGAGGTCGTCCAGTGCAGCCTCCTCATACACGGACCAAGTCAGGCAGCCCTTGGACAGGGCCTCAGCTCCTTGGCTCTCCACCAGTTCTTTTTCCTCCAGCATTGGAGGAAAAATCCCTGTCTCCACTTTGGGTTCTAAACTCTGAAACTTTGTTGTGTTGGAAACTCTTCATCAGAGAGCTAATTATATTTCAGACATGTGGAAGAACTCAGATTCCAAAGATGCAGTGTTTGGAGCCTACCAAAGCCACAAACACTACATTTTATGCCATACCATGTAACATGTATTCACTCTTTCAGATGTATAGGGATCCCACCTGTCTGCGATCTTCAGCCTGTAGAAAGGGGCCTGGCACATACCAGGTGCTCCATAGATATTTGTTGAATGAAAGAACCTGTTGAATGAATGTATTAGATCACGAGCATATCCTTAAGCATTTTCCTATGTGCTCCTGGTTCATTCTGCCCCTTTAAAGGTAGTTCCTTATCATGAAGAATGGCTTAAGCCTCGTGGTTAATATAAGCTCTGGAGCTGGGTAACTTGGATTAGAATCCAGGCTCTGCCCTTTCAAGCTGTATGGTCTTGGGAAAGTTATTTATCCTCTCTATGTCTCAGTTTCCTTGGGTATAAAATTGAGACAGTAAAAGTACCTATCACATGACATTGTTGTGAAGACTATATACATTAATACATTTAACACAGAGTGAGCACTTTATACATGTAACCTGATGTTATTCTTACTCTTACTTGATATGTCTTTTATCAACATCATAAACTTTATAAAGAAACATTAGTTTTTCTAATTCAGACAGTTTTCCAAAAGAGCTTTTGGGGAGCTAAGGAGAGTGTAGTTTTCTTTTGCTTATAGTTATGCCATCTACTCTTCATTCCAACCAGAGAAAGAACCTTATTTTTCATATCATTTGGCTCTAGTTTAAGCACTGGAGCCTCATCTCACTTTTGTGTGGCTGAACAAGGTGTGGATATAAAGTAATAACACTGAGTTTCACACTTAGTATATAGTCTCTCCCAGCAGATGACACGTTTTTCTCTATAAATTGTTGGTTGTTGCCAAGAATGCTTTGCTTCCTGCTTCATTATTCTCCCATCCCAGCCTGCTAGTGCCTCAGCATCAAACAGCTCCATTAGTGATGGCGCTGGTGCCTTCTGTGATCTCTCTCTCCTAGGTTCTTGGACAAGATCCTAACCCTTGGCCTTCCTGTCAATCAGTCTGGGTTCTTGAGTTCCCTTGCCTGACCCCTCCACTTGAGATTTAACTCACCTGGGGTGGTAATATCTGCCTGCTAATCCCTGCCTCTACTGGCTTCTGCGGATGTAAGCTGTGTTTGGGCAGTCTCCTCCTTATGAAGACCAACACCCCATCTGGTTTCCTCCCTACTCAAATTAGAGTTGCTGAATGGGAAGTGGCTACCCAAATCCTGGCCTGATCCCTAATAAGACACCTGGGAATTTTTAGGATGTTTCCCTTCCCATAATTGCAGAAGTCAGCTAATATGTGGGGAGGAAAAAAATAATTTTTGTCAGAGGACTTTATGCTTTTGTTGCCATCTTCAAATCTTTTAGCCTATAATTACCATGTTTTGGTAACTTGTATCTTGGAGTGTAATATTCATTTAAAAATGTTGGTTCTTAAAATAACAGAACCTCTTCGGTAGATCACCCCAGCATCAGTCTTACTTCTGTCTCTTATCAAACAATATTAGGTTTTGAAGAAGTTGAGTGAAATCCATTTATGTTAGTAGAGGTGATGGGTATCCCAATAAGTGGAGCTAGAAGGTAGTTAAACTTGTCTTGGACGTCCTTGTTGGTCAACCCTGATTTTCATGTCTAACAACTATCCCAGCACTCTCCTTCAATTTTTCTTATGTTTTTCTTAACTAACTAAATCATATAAATGTAGTTATGCATTCAGGTCTAGGTTCTTGGAGTGTTTGATTACATATCCATCTATTTAATGTATATTTACCTATCTAGATAGATAGATATAGTTTCACCTATGCAATGGTTCTCAGCCCTGGCTGGAAATTAAAACAGGTAAAAAAAAATATTTTAAAGCTATATCCAGGTCTTACTCCAAGAGATTCTGATTTCTTTGTCCATAAATGGGACCAGACTTGGCATTGTTAAAAACAACACACACTGACAGACTCCCCAGGTGATTCTGATGTGTGTACATGGTTGAGAAATGTGTATTGGAATGGCTTTCAACTCCCCAGCTTCTCCAGATGTAAGAAAGAAGAAATGCTCTCATCTTAAGAATCTTTTGATGATTAGCAATTACCCACAGGCTAATGTGCAAAATGCCTTGTTTGGCATTCAGGGCCCTTCACAGTTTGCTCCAAATTATGTTTCTCCTCTTCCCTCCCATTAATCTCTAATGTGCTGTTCATTCAACACGCCCTTTACTCACTTGCTTCTTGTTCTATTTGCAAAGTTCTCTTTAACTGTATAATGCTGCTTTTCTATTCTCCCATCTCATGCTCATCTATTTAGGTCCCACCTATGCTTTAAGGTCCAGCTGTTTCTTAAAACATGCCATAACTTTTCCGGATGGAAACCCTCCCTTCCCATGGCTCTCTTCACTTTCCACTGTGTAAGTCTTCTTATTGGCATCTCCTGATAAGAGTCTCCACCCTGTCACCTCATCAGACTGTTATGTCTCTGAGAACAGGAATTACATCCTCCTTACAATGCCTGACAATGTGTGGCATCAACAAACACTTTGAATTTAACCAATCTCTAAAGTCATTGTTGAGATTGATAGAAAAAAAATTAAAACGCTTAACATTTTTTTCCTGTAGTAAAAGAGGTTGTGTTTAATAATCCTTCCTACCATGAGACTTCAAAGAGTTTGAAGGCTTGTGTTGTAAATTCCAAATATAACAGCAAAGCAGTATTACAGCTTGTCTCACCAGTACATGGCCTGTTTCATCCCTAACTTGCCAATGGACAAAAAGCTATTGGATTATTTACCCATCAGAGCTGCCTAAGTCCCTTGACTCTCTGCCATCACAAACAATCACAATGCAACCTTGAGAGTGGCGCTGCTGGGTCTGGAAAGTATTTTTTGGCAAAGGATGACCAGACTTTGAACTAGCAATGGAGAGTGGGTGTTTCTGAGGCACTCGGTTATGAGATGTCCATAGTACCCACCTTGATGTTTAAAAGCACATAAGGATATTTGTCTGCTCTGGGAAGAAGTTCTCATATATGGTTATGACAAATGGAGAAAGCAGAGGATCAGGTTTGCAAGTCAGTGAGATCTTCCAGAATATTTGCTTTCTCTACTTTGTGAGAAATTTGCATGTGTTTTATGGGATTCTGAGGCTAAGAATAAGATAATAAAACAAGTGGCATCATTACCATAATTTCACTGCATCATGAATAAATAATATGTTTTACAGAAAAAGCTACTGCAGACTATTCACACTGTGAACAAGCATCTAAGTGTCTACTATCCATCAGGTTCTATGTTAGTAGTTGGAGGACATAGTACATGAGTACATGGTCCATAGGGTTCACAGTCATGGTCCCTGCCCTTGGTGGTGGCCCTAGGCCAATAGAGGAAACAAAAACCCATAATTGTGGTAGAAAGTAAAAGGAATTGTGTGCTAGTCAAGGCTTTTCATTTGATCAAGGAGTGAAGGAGGTATTGGAAGGTTATCAGTTAGCTCTCACAATCAACAGGAAGAATAGAGAGCAACATTTGGGCAAGAGTAATACAGAGATGCAAGGTGTAGGCAAGGTACTTCTGGAAGAGGCATTTGTGTGACTTTATCACTGGACATTTGTTACTTCACTGCTGGACCTGCCTGTTCATTCAGTAGCTGTGAGGAGGCTCCCTCAATTTGAGGCAGACAGAATTGCCAATGGGGAGGCTAATTAGGAGGCTACCCATAGATCTAAGGAAGAGATTACGAGGGCCTGAATTAGGGCAGAGGTGTTAGGCATGAAAGGCAAGGGGTAAATAAAGCAACTTAAAGGGGATTAAGTTGGTAGGGCTTGAGTACTGATAATGATGGATAGGAGTAATGAGTCAGAGGAAGAGTGACTCTGAAATTTCTAGTTTGGGCAGCTGTTTGGTTGATGGTGCCAACAGTTGGGAGAGTTTCAAGAGGAACTTCATGCTTAGGATAGAAAAAGATATGATCAGTTCTGAGCTGCCTGGGACACATCCAAGTGGAGATTTCGAGCAGGGCATTCATGTAAGAATCTAAAGGTCAGGTATAGTCTGGGCAGGACTATGGTAACCTTCAGCAGAAAGGCAGTGGTTAAAATTATGAGCAGAGACGATATCACCCAAGGAGAATGAATAAAGTAATAACAGCAGGAGACTAAGAAAGATGCCTTGAGCTCACATTTAAGGATTAGGTGTAGGAAGGAGATGGGGACATGAAAGAAACAGAAGGAACTGGGTATGTATGAGGAGAATTAGGAAAGTGAAAGATTGTAGAAGCAAAGGAGTTAGGAATTTCAAAAGGAGGATGTGATCAGTGGCGCCCCATGCAGTAGGGTGGAAGAACAAATGGGAAATGTCAATAGTTGGTAGAGACTTCTCAGCAAAAAAAGTTTAGATGTGAGAAGAAAGGGCTTCAACCGTACCTACAAAGAAACTTTGAGATGAAAGTTTTTATTTTTGTTTTGTTTTGTTTTGTTTTAGGAAGGGGAGACTTGAGCTTGTTTCTATAGTGAGGGGAAGGGACCAGCAAAGAAAGAAGATTGAAAAGAGGGGGGCTTCTTTGCTAGCTCTGGATTAGATCCAAGTTCCACTTTGATGGTTCAGAAACCCTAAGAGCCTAGGAATTCCTTTGTCCCATGTAATTCCAAGTACCCTCCACTGAGTGGCTCGTGGGCACTGGAGTGTCAGCTTCAAATGTGTGAAATTTTATTTCTACTGTAAATACAAGGGAAGTAGGAGCTTGGGCTGAATCTGTGGTAATTATGATGTGCCCTGGAACTTACTCATTAAAAAACAAAACCAAGGCCAGGCATAGTAGCTCATCCCTGTAATCCTAGTACTTTGGGAGGATGAGGTGGAGGACTGTCACTCTAAGGTCAGGAGTTCAAGACCACTCCTGGAGACTTAGCGAGACCCTGTCTCTTTAAAAAAACAAAACAACACAAAAAAAAAGTCTTTTATAAGCTGCAGGAGAATGTTTTAGTTCTATGCAAATATTACTGTATAATATGTTCTATTTCAAAGTAGTTCCCAGTGAGACGTGCTCAATGAAACTTAATGAGATAGTCATGCAATAGCTTCCTATGCAGCCCGGGTCTGTGATCTATAGGGAGCATTTAATAGTGCCTGCCAAGCAGATTTACTTTCATCATCTTTAACTTTCACAACAATCTTGAAGGTGGTTATTATCAGTATTTTACAGATGAGAAAGTGTGAGACACAGACAGATTAGGATAATGTGCCCAAAGCAACTCAGTTGGAGGTGGGAGAGTGGGGATATCAAGCCAAACTCACCTGGCTTGAACTTCATGTGGTCCTAATTCACTTGGAGTTGGATGATGCCTTTGTTCTTCCAGAGGTCAACACCAAGAAAGTCAGACTTGCAACCCATATGCTTCTCTACAGAAGATGGGGAACCTCTGCCCCCATCATCAATGTTGATGATGTCCCAACATTACAACTCCTTCCCTGAGTTCTAGGCCCCAGCTACAACTAGTGCATCTCCCGGGCAGTGGTGAGCCTTTGTAAGACATCAAGTAGAGACAGGGAAATGTGGTTTTTACTAATTTCTTTTCCATAACAGATTAGAGTTTGCTCTTGGAACCATTTGAAGGATTCTCCTCTCAGTCCTCAGCATAATCTTGGAAGAGAACTTCAGGGAAATTTTATAGCTTGACCTAAAATACTTTGGCAGTCTTAAGGAGTATTCCTAAACTTTAAGTTCATCTATTCCTACTGTGAAAGAATTGAAAGAGTACACAAATAAATGTGCTTTTGCAAGCTGGTTGCCCTTCTAGACAAGAATTTTGGTACTTCTTCATTCTATTACTCTTAACAGAATGGCAATGTTTCTATACAGTCCTGTGATATATAACTTTGCTAGACACTTAGAGAAATTTCCATTCCTTATTTGAAAAACTTTTGCCTCACTGCCAAGGAGAGCTGAAGTGTTATTTGGGGCTATGCTTATAAAGAGGATGACTTTAATATGCTTTTGCTTCGGTGAGGAGCTGACTCCTTCATTTACCAATATTTTATAACCAAAACAATCTAATCCAAAGCTGTAACTCAGCAAGTTTTCTAAATGTCTACAGATTTCTTCTATTTCTGTGACTTTATTAAAAGTGAATAATAGGGTAGACTGTTGGAGAATTTTCTTTTGAAGTATATTTTGATCCTATATTAGCTAACTTTAAAGTATAAGCTCTATGGAAAGAAACTCTGGTTTTCCATTATAAATCCTGAAAATTGGCAACAGCCATCTGAAATCCCACTGTTGTTTCTAAAAATCTTTTTTCTTTTTCATAAATTCTGATGAGGAAAATGTGAGTTAAACTTTAGTATCTTTGTTGTCAACTTATGTTGTCAATATAAAATAGTTAAACTACTTATACATAGTTCTATACTGAATATTGCATAATACAGGATAAGCGATATTGGGGATAACACATCTGAAGATGCATTGTATTGGCACAAGGTGTGATTCATTTTCTCTTGGGCTTGTGGACTAGGACTTAGAGTACTTGCTTTACAGCAGGGGGTCCCAACCCCCAACCCCCAGGCCACAGATCAGTTCCAGATACCAGGAGCCCAGCCACACAGCAGGAGGTGAGCAGTGGGCAAGCAAGTGAGGCTTCATCTGTATTTGCAGCCACTCCCCATCACTTGCATTACCTCCTGAGCTCCACCTCCTACCAGATCAGCAGCGGCATTAGATTCTCATAGGAATGGGAACCCTAAGTAAATTGCGCAGGTAAGGGATCTAGGTTGCTGCTCCTTATGAGAATCAGAATCTAATGCCTGGTGATCTGTCACTGCCTCCCATCACCCCTAGATGCAACTTCCTTTTCTTTTTATTTTATTTTATTTTACTTTTTTGAGAAGGAGTCTCACTCTGTCGCCCAGGCTGGAGTGCAGTGGCGCGACCTGGGCTCACTGCAAGCTCTGCCTCCCAGGTTCAGGACATTCTCATGCCTCAGCCCCCTGAGTAGCTGGGACTACAGGCACTTGTTACCACGCCCGGCTAATTTTTTTTTTTTTTTTTTTTTTTTTTTTGTATTTTTAGTAGACACAGGGTTTCACCATGTTAGCCAGGATGGTCTTGATCTCCTGACCTCGTGATCCGCCTGCCTCGGCCTCCCAAAGTGCTGGGATTACAGGCATGAGCCACTGTGCCCGGCCCTAGATGCAACTTTCTAGTTGCAGGAAAACAAGCTCAGGGAACCCACTGATTCCATGTTATGGTGAATTATATAATCATTACATTATATATTACAATGGATAATAATAGAAATAAAGTGCACAATAAATGTAATGTGCTTGAATCATTCTGAAAGCATCCTCCCACCCCGTGGTTTGTGGGAAAATTGTCTTCCACAAACCAGTCCCTTGTGCCAAGAAGTATGGGGACTGTTGCTTTAAAGAGTATTGAATTCAAAAGAAAATTCTGCTGTCAGAAATCAATCCCAGGTTTTTACACCATCCCCTATTAAAGAACATATCAATAATTACCAACGATGTCTTAGTTTCTGTCATGATCAAGTTTGATCCAAGTGGCCCTCTTGCCTATCAAGTATGCTATTACGCAGCTTTTGAGAGAGGATGAGGGTGACCTATATGTGTAACAGCTGAAAGCAGACAGCCCAGTTGCCTTAGAATATTCCTCAAGCCTCTTGTCTCTCCACAAACTCAGCTACTCACAATAAAAACTGCTGGAAGACGAAAAGGGTGCAAAATTGTTTATATTTTTAATTAACCCCTTTAATTTGTCAAGATGGTTATTAGGAAGTCATTTGTACTTTTGGAAGCATATTCCTGTCATTAAATAAGTTTGGACACATTTATGAGCGATCTCTTGCTGAGCACAATATTAGCCTAGTAGTCTAAGAATTCTTAGAAAATTAATTGGTCTTGGAAAAATAGATAATATTTGCCATTATTTCCATCCTAATGTGCAGTGTATCACAGTCATGCACAAAAGGCACAGGGTTTTAGACTCAAGTGATTTAAAGACTTTTCCCTAGAGACATTGACAAAGGAAAAAGCCTAGAGAGAGACCATCTGAGATTTCGTTTCATTCTCCTTTAAGTTTCCATCACAAACCACCAGGTGTGCTGCAGAAGGACTTGCCATCCAGTACCCTCAGCTGGGAGCTAAGGATGATGCCTGGGATGTTTTATTTAAATATTTGAAAGTGGATACCTTGATAATCATTTAAAAATTGTATCCTCAGATTTCATTTCAGAGTTGCTGAAAATAAGCTCAAAGACCAAAGAATTTCTTTGTAAATGCAAGCATTTATAGGGCACTGCGTAGGCGTGTTGGCATTGAACTTGAAGATTCAATAGGAATATGAATAATGACAATTATTTTATTGAACAATTATTGAGCAATTATCACCAAACACTGTGCTAAGTGCATGATATGCATCATCTCATTTAATTCTTATAATCCCCCAATGAAGAAGATGCTCTTCACAGATGAAGAAATTGGGATTTAGAATTTTTTTAACATTCCCAAAGTCATAGAGCAAGTTATTGGTGGAGCCTGGAATTTAACCTAGGTTTATGTCTGAAGACTGAGAACATAAGCATTCTGCTTTGTCGCCTCTCTGTTTACATCCTGTCTTGACATGGGGTCTCAAAGCGTCCTTGTGATAGAAATAATAATAGTTATAAAAATAGATATGGAGTGATTTCTTTTGGGTATATATTATTCTCAGTGTTTTATATTATTAATTAGTTTAATTAATAATATATCACCTCCCAAGGGCCTGGTGAGGGTGGGTCCTATTTTTATACCCATTTTATGGTTGAGACAGGTGAGACAGACTGAAGCCTGCAGGTCTTCAAGATCCTAGGCAGCATGGCTATATTTTGTAACAGATACCCTGGCTCCTGCCTGCTTTCTGTGAGGGATACAGCAATTTCAACATTCATTTCTTTTCTGCTGCACTTTGAGGCAAGAAACTTTTCTACTTGAGTTCTGATGTGAGTGACTAACAGAAGCATGTAAAAACATTAGTTCTCCTAGATTCTCCTATACACAGGGAGAATTGAATTTGTATTTGAGGAAATGAATTCTAACTTGGGAAAATTTGAAATCCATCATTTTCTTTAGAAATGGCACAGGGCCCTGGAACAACAAGAATTTTCTGCTTGGTTCCAAGTTCCAAATGAGATTAACTTGAGAACTCCTATGAGAGCCTCACACTCAGAGGATCCCCACGACTGCCCTACATTCTCTGGACAAATTCCAGTAGAACTATGTTTCTTGATCATCTTGATGGGCTTGTTTTGAAAATGAGTGAAGTATCCTTATACAAAGAAAAATGAAAATGTAATATTTGCCTGCTTGGGTTATGCAAAAAGTCGTATGAACTCAAACAGATAGGGATGTGAAGCGGGAAACACCACAGAAGCCTGAGAACAGGGAAAATCCTTCAACCGTGGGATAAAGGCAGAGAGGTGAGATCAGTCTTCTGTCTTTCCATCCTGTAGTGGGCAACGTCTTTTGACCCCTGGCACATGAGCATGTGTCTCTCATTTAATTCTTACAACCCAGTGAGGAAGGTACTCTTTACAGATGAAGAAACTAGGGTTTAGAGAGTTTGTTTTAACATTTCCAAAGTTCATTCTATGGGACGTGAACATGTGCATTAGGAAGCCATAGGAGAATAAGGGCCTGTGTTCTATTATCCTTCTTGTTAAGCTCATCTTTCATGACCCCCTCCCCTCTTTCCTCCTCCTGCTGGCTCTTGGTTCTTTATGACTTGCTTTCCCAAGCCTAGAACAAGTTATTTCCTCATTCATTCAGGTAACCTAGTGCCATTATCACAAAACCAACACCATGTTCCACAGTTCGAAGACAGTTTCAATAAAGTACAGGTAGACAGAAAGCTTCTGCCACAACATTCAGTTCTTTTTGGCCTCAATCCTTGAAAATAGATTTATTCATTGATTTTCCAGAGACAGTGTAATGGCTGATGGCTGTATTAGGATCTATTAGAGGCTAAGAGACTGAGATCAAAGGCTATGCTTGTGAAGCCTACACTGCCACACCCAAATACCCAATTCATTAGCTCCCTTGACTAGAGCTCAGTACACTTGATTCACTAATGAATTAAATAAGTAAAGGTGTGCACTAGTGCCATTTCCTACGCATGTCTGGAACCCTCTTCCTTCAGACCTTCACACAGCATTCTCTGTCTCTTCATTCAAGCCTTGGTTGAAATGTTAGCTTCTCTCTTGAGCTAAGATCGACCTTAATTTCAACCTTCCTCACAGTCACCTGATTGTAATTCTCTCACTAGCACATTGACTCTCTGATATCTTTCTTGTGGATTTAATTATTTGTTCATTGTCTATCAATGCTGCTAAACTCTAAGCTTTGTGTTTATTGTCTACCAACCCTGTTAAACTCCAAGCAAAGAATCCCTCTCACTTGTGTCACCAGATTCTCCTGTGCCCAACACAGTGTTTGGCACTGGAGAGACACTCAGAAAATGTATGACAAATGGATGAATGAATCTTAGTCCCTGTGGCAATTCAGACTTAGCAATATATGAAGGCTGGCACCTTGTCAGGCTTTTTTAAAATGAAAAGAAATATCAGATGAGCTTGAGCATCATGGAGGCTTCCTGCATAAGTGATGTGTTTCCCTCAGGGATGTATCTAGGCAGAAGCAGTGAATAGAATAGATGAATTTTTCAGTTATGCTTTCATCCCGCTGTTGTGGCACCCCCAACTGTCCTTGTCTGCTGGTTTGAATGAGTGTTCCACTGGGAAAATAGATTTATTTCCCAGGAACAGGATAGCATTTTCTTCTTTTGACAAATCTAGAAAGCAATTCCTGCAGCAAAGAAAAGATACATAACATGTAGATACTAAATTCCAAGACACTGCCCAGTCATGAGTAAGAAGAGAGGGGTGTGTGTGTGTCTGTGTATCTGTGTGTCTGTGTCAGAGAGAGAGAGAGAGAGAGAGAGAGAGAGAGGTAAATCCTTAACTAATCTGTGGCTAGGTCTTTCCAGGCCCAGATGCTGAACTGGTTGAATGAATTGTTTAAACAATTGTCTTAATTATCTTCCCTTCCCCTAAGATAAGCCACTGATACTTGGAACCCGTTATGTTACTCAAACTCCAGGTAACATGGAAAACACTCTCTCTCATCACCATGGATTTTTCTTTTTTCTTTCTTTCTTTTTTTGAGACAAAGTCTCATTCTGTCACCCAGGCTGGAGTACAGTGGCCGGATCTCAGTTCACTGCAAGCTCCGCCTCCCAGGTTTACACCATTCTCCTGCCTCAGCCTCCTGAGTAGCTGGGAATACAGGCGCCCGCCACCTCGCCTGGCTAGTTTTTTGTATTTTTTTTGTAGAGACGGGGTTTCACTGTGTGAGCCAGGATGGTCTCGAACTCCTGACCTCATGATCCACCTGTCTCGGCCTCCCAAAGTGCTGGGATTACAGGCTTGAGCCACCGCGCCCGGCTTTCTTTTAGGATCCCAAATGACACAGAACTCAGTGTAGAGCTCCCAAAGCAGTTTGGAAAAAGAAAGCCAACGAATAGATGTGAGTGGCTGGTGCTAGTTTTCATGCATCCTTATGCAAATGCACAGTGTGTTTCACTTCTATATCTGCCGCTCGATGGAGGTGTGGGATAGCCAGTATTACAACCAAGAGTTTAGATCTGTGTTCCCCAAGTCCACGTAAATAGAACCACAGCTACCAATTACTGCCGTTTATCATGGGCCCCTACAATTTTTGCACACTCTACCTTGGTTCACACAACCACCCTCTGAGGTGAGTGACGTTCCTTCTAGTTCACAAATGAAGAAGCAGAAGTGTCTGGTGGTTAAATGGTGTCTGCCTGACATCACACAGCTAGAAGTGGCAGGGCTGGGATGGGAAGTCTTGTCATGGTGTCTATCCTGCCTCCCAAAGCACTGTCATTATTTTCAGATCCCTCTTAAAGTACTTATCACTCTTTCGCTGTATTGGTATTCTTTCAGAACATATCTTTCCCCTCCTATTAGGCTCTAGAGGTTGGCATCCATATCTCTTCCTTCTCTTCATCCCCTGTAGGGTCTTAGTGAAATGCTCTGCTCAAAACAAGGCAGGAACTGGACTAAGGTGAGGAAAATGAGGCATTCTCCTTGGGTGCAAAATTTAAGAGGGTGCCAAAAATCAAAGGAACAAGATAAATAATATTTTAATGCACTATTTAAAAACTCAAAATTAATGCAAACATTCCATGATGAGCAAAATAACAAACTTTTAAATGAAGACAGAGATGGCTTCTGACCCTGCAGTTGGCCCACCCTAGTCCCAGTCCTGTAAGAAGCACTGAAAACTTGTCGAATGTATAGGTTGTAGAATTGGTGTTTGGCTCTCGTGAGCAGAACATATGAGTAAGTATCCAGTGAAATGCTGCCATTCAGAACTCATGGATGAATCAGGTGGACTAAAACCCTTGGCCTTTCCTGTTGTCCATCTGACCATGAAGATGTTGATTCAGCTGTAATGGGATTCAGCTGTAATAGGTTTCAGCTGTAATGGTCACGCCCAAGCCTTGAAGAATGGCCAGAGTCCAGCTTCCCTACCAGCCTTAGCAGCAGTCTACCCAATAGGGAGAGTTTTCTTAACAGAAGTTTAAATTAAAAACTGCCATTGGTAGTCTAAGATTTTGAAATTTCTATGCTTGCTGTTTCATTTTGTCATTTTTTCCCCTTTCCTGATTTTTTTAATTTCAAAAAATCAGAGTAGTTGTTTTGGAAGGATACACTGATATATACGTATGATATGTACACACACACACACACACAAACACACACACTATCTCTTTATACATTTATCTGTGTCTCCTCTACCATTCCCAGCCCTCTACCAGGGCTAGGGAGACAATAGGAGCTCAGTAAATATTTTTGAGTTATTAATTGAAGGATTGTAAGAGATGAGCTATAGGAAAATGAATAGTTTTTTAGGTTTGAGCGTACTAAATCTATATCTAAGTCACCACCATAATTTATAGCTGACAAAAAGCTTTATACCAAACAAAAGATCAGATCGTCAGGTCTAATTTGCTTCCATTTAAACCCATTTTTCCATGCTGTTTTCATTGTTTGTATTTGGTACACTACTTAGCCAGATGAGGGAATCTGTAAGTGAAATGGACTTGCACTGTTGTTCCCAGTAACATTTAGTAAAACAGAAATTCTGGGTCCAAGTGTACGTTGGGTAGCTTCTCCTCTCAGCAAACAGGCTCAATCGCAGAACAAATCAACACTTTTATGGGAACTTTAGTCTCTCCCCGAAGACATTTCTCCCCAGAGTCAACAGAATTAAAATATAGAAAACAAGCTTCAAGTCCGCAAGCTGTCAGACTGACTAGAAGCTGAAAGTTAGAGACAAGAAAAGCCCTCAGTGGTGTAACAGCTGGGAACTGGGCAGAACAGTTTTTCTTCTTTCCTGTAAATGTGGTCTTAACTGGAGCACCAGGGTTGGAGCTCTGGGCCTGGCTGTTGAAGAGAAGGAGCTATTTCCATCAGAATGAATTCTTCTACTGCCTAGGTGTACTCTATGTAAACAGGCGCAATCTAGAAAAACTTAGCACTTTTCAGCAAAACCGAATTTTTTTATTCATTTGACAAATATTTACTGAGCATCTTCAGATGCCAGGTGCTGGGAACTCAACAGAGAGTAAAATAATAATATCCGTCTCACATGGAGCATGGGTTGTGGTGAAGGGAACTTAAGATAAATGACTAGGCATAACTCCAGCACTTTGGAGGCCGAGGTGGGCGGATCACCTGAGGTCAGGAGTTCGAGACCAGCCTGGCCAACATGGTGAAACCCCATCTGTACTATAAATACAAAAAACAGCCAGGCGTGATGGCAGGCGCCTGTAGTCCCGGCTACTCGGGAGGCTGAGACAGGAGAATCACTTGAACCTGGGAGGTGGAGGCTGCAGAGCCGAGATCATACCACTGCACTTCAGCCTGGGCAACAGAGTGAGACTCTGTCTCAAAAGAAAAAAAATAATAATAATCAGGCAACCAACAGTATGATGTGCTGGGTTGTATAAGTTTCATGGAGATGGAGAGAAATATGACAGCAAAAGGGTAGCTGTTTTGGCTCAGGTGGGTGGGAAAAGACTCTCTAAAGAGGAAAGTGCTGAGCAGAGGCCTCAGTGAGAGACGGAGTGAGCATAGTTCGTGATGTGCATGTCCTTGTTCATCTTTGTAGTGCCTCATCCAATACTGGGCGCATAGTAGATGCTTGGGAAATACGTATTTAATAAGTAAAAAGAAAAATATAAGAACGTTCTTTACTACTGTATTTCAGAACTAAGTATTTAGATAGCCACCTTTTGAAAATAATGTTAATTTCTCTTATAACTTAATGTCTCTTCATTTACCATTAGATGTTAAAAGATAAAACAAGAAAGTGATAATAGAGAAACTGTGCTGCAATGCAACCTCAGTGAAGGCCCCAGCCTACTTCATGAATGTTCTGGCTCTCAGATGACCCTTTTGTGTTTTTCCAAGTCAGGGAAAGAGGGTTAAACCCTATGTCTAGTATCCAGAAAAAGGCATGTGATCTTGGATGTGCCAGCTATTTTCACTGAAGAGGTCTGACCAGGGGCTTTCCAGTGCTTTCCAGTGGCTGTCCCACCATCTGGGGTAATAAGCCCGTCAGTCCTGAAGAGGGATCTGCAGTGCAGCATCTCCATGTCCCATGGTGGGACACTCCCTGTCCCTCATCTGTGGCATAGATATTGTCGGGATACTCTTTTCTGCTTGCTCAGATACAGCTTCCAGTAGACTTCCGGGCAGTTACCATCAATCCTATCAAATGGCTGTGCAGTGGAACTCATTTGCTTTACACATTTTAGGAAAAAGGTTGCCCATATCCCTACCTTCAGCAAACTTATCAAGTACAAGACAAAAAGTGTACAGTGAGCAAAAAGTAATCGATTCCAAGCTCTTTCATCTGAAAAGGAGATCAGGTGATCCTAGGGGCCAGTCATTGGCTGGTATGATCTTACATGAGTTTATTACCTAACGAAAGGATCTTTCAGTTTGGTGATGTAAGTGGGAGATGCAGCTCTTTTGGATAATTTAAGAAAATCACATTGCTTATGAGGAAAACATCTCTTAGACACTCTTTCTAGCTGCAATAAGCCCGCCTGCCAGTATGGCCCACCACTGTGGTGTTGCCATGACAAAAACTCATCACTGAGACACTAGATCAGAGAAGCAGACCTTAGTGTGCCACCTTGGGCAGCCCCATGCAGGTCTGAATGTGCTGAGCCATGTGATCTTATACAAGGACTTGTCTACATTTCATTTTCAACATCATTAAAATGAAGAGAATCCCCAATCTGTGTATCCCATAAAGAGTCCCGTGTGGCTCAAATGAACTAGTTCGAGCTGATACAAATTACAAACTTTAAAGCATGCTACCGTATGAGCTGGTGTAAGACTTATAAAGAGAATCCAGAGAAGAGTTAAGCTTGACAGTTTTGACATCTCAAAAGTATGAGAGACGATAAAAATGGGGAAAATATTTATTTTAGTTAACTTGTGAAATAGGCAAAGGGCTCTTTTATGAGTATTCTGGGCACAGATGTTACTTCTTAAAAGGCATGATAATGACTCTGCATCTAGAATAGCCTGTGTTTGAGGCACAGCCTGGAGTTGGGGATCAAGTGCAACAGCATTTACTGAGCACCTCCTCTGTGGGGGTGGGAGCACTGCGCTGGATAGGATTCAATGACAGTGGAGGCGGGGACCTTTTCTTCAAAAGACTAAAAGCCAATAGGGGGCCAGGTACAGTGGCTCATGCCTGTAACCCCAGCACTTTGGGAGGCCATGGTGGGTGGATCACTTGAGGTAGGAGTTTGAGACCAGCCTGGCCAACACAGTGAAACCCCATCCCTACGAAAAATACAACAACAACAAAAAATTAGCCGGGTGTGGTGGCAGGCACCTGTAATCCCAGTTACTTGGGAAGCCGAGGCAGGAGAATTGCTTGAACCTGGGAGGCGGAGGTAGGAGTGAGATCGCGCCACTGCATTCCAGCCTGGGTGACAGAATGAGACTCTCTCCATCTCAAAAAAAAAAAAAAAAAAAAAAAAAAAAAGACGATAGGGAACAGGAGACAAACATCTAAATTCCAGGACAAATGTAATATGTGCAACAGGACAGGTACAAGCATGTCTCAAGGTCCAAAGAATGGAGGAATTTTATTAGGGGACAGAGGACAGCAGAAAAATTTTCTTAAAGAGGTAGATATTACAATGCTGTAATGAATGGGTAAGATTTAAAAGGTAAAGCAAGACAGATACAAGGCAAAGCCTCAAAAATAGGTAACAAAATTTATTCCAATAAAAGAGTGGCTCAATGTGATTGCAGCAAACAACAGTGTGGAAGAACTATCCTTGCTAACACTTACTGCTCACCGCATACTAAGCACTATCCTAAGAACATTAAGGGTATTAGTTCAGGTAATTATCATAGTGGCCTTATGGTATCCCATATCTATCCCATTATCTATCGATAATATTGACCCCATTGGATGGATGAGCACAGAGAGCTTAAGTATATTGCACATGGTCACCCCGCTAGTTAGTGGTCCCTGGCAAAAGCTGGAATCATGCTGGAGCCATGGAACCATGCTGGAGCCACAATAGGAGATGCAGCCACAAGCTTGGTGATATTGCATAAGGCAGAGAGGGACAAGGAGAAATACCTAGGTTTCTCTCTTCCTTCATATCTCCAAACTCCTCCCTCCAGCCCTCCCACTGGCTGAGCCATGCCTAGGAAAGGCAACCCCTGAGGGGAAAAAGAAGAGCTCAGCACCAGCACTGGGGCTCTAGCCCAACCCACTAGGGAAGTAATGATGGAGGAGCCAGAGGAACCAGGATGCAGAGTGTTCTGGAGAGATAGACAGGACGGATAAGATTTGCTATTGCTTGGAAGGAGCAGAACCCAGTAGAAGGATTGTGTGTGCACAAGAGAGGAATAATCTGAGGAAACCCGAGATTCAGCCTTGGCTTTGAATCCCCTGGACAGTACCTTCTCTTTCTGTCACAGATTTTTCATCTCATGTGTGGCATTTCATTTCCATGTACACCAAAAGAGTTATTATTCTTGTTGTTCCTGTTTTGCTTTTCTGTTACCGTAGTTATTACTTTCCTGGTCAAGTGTAAGGAGCCACATGATTATTAATAGTAATTATATTTATTATAGCCATAGGTATTTTAAGTGTTTCTTGAATTATAGCACAACTTTCTTATGCAGCTGTTTATCTCCACCTGCTCTCTTGGCTAACGTAATGTTAACATAAGCCTCAGGAGCCTCAAAGTTTTTGTGGGTCCAATAGCCAAGGCTTGTCGTTGTAAACACTTTATAGATGATAGGGTCAAAAGCACATTTTTGAATATGCATAGTCTTTGGATAATTTATTTAGAGTAGAATACCTGATAAGTTTTAACATTGAAAGTTACTTTGTTCCTTAATGGCTAGTAGAGGTGAAAAATAGTCCAAAGTTTGTTTCAGAATAGAAAAGGGGAAAGGTTCCAACTCCTGAGATGGAGAACTTTTTGAAGATGACTGTCAATGTTTAGCATTGGTCCCTATCCACACTGTAGCACCTGGGAGGGAATGGCTTTGCTTTCTGGAATTTCTTGCTCCGGAAGAGTTACAGGAAGAGTTGGAGAAGAATTTCAGCCAGAAACGTTTGTTCTTTTGGTTGTTCTCGCCTTGTTTCCTAGGACATCGTTTTCATGTCAGCATGATCTTGGCTGAAGAAGAATTTATTCCTCTTGACATATTCCTCAACTAAGAATAACAGTCTCAATGTGTCTTTTTGCAACCCTGCCTGAGACTGCTCCAAGATCCCTCTCAGGGGGAGGTGTTTGCAAAAGGGATGAGCTGAACTTTGGAAATAGTGTAGGGTGAGTGAGGTTGTATTTTCATTGTGCATTGTTAGAAACCAACATACTATGTGGGAGATTCACTAATACCTAAATCCTTCCTTGGCCAGTAACTCCATGATTTCTTGAGCTTCCTAAGAAATATCCACGCACAAGATGGACATAGGCCTGGCTGCTCCTTGGGAGGAGAAAAAGCAAGGTCTATCTTCATCCTATGGAAGAGTGGTCCTGGACCTTTTCACTCCAGGCGTGTGGAAAGACAAAGAGAAAAAGGCTAACCCCATATGGCCTTATAGACTTTTTAGCTCCACTGCTAAGAAAAGAAAATGTGGCTCAGTTCTTATCAACAGTTTGAGGAATCACCCTCTTTTTTTGAGAGTGGAGTTTCCTTATCTTAATCTGAGCTTATTGTTTGAAAGAAGTACAGTAAGAGGTAGGGAGTTTGAGCCATCAGCTCTCCCATTCACTGCAGTGTAGTATAAATACCTGTAGGTGTTGAGCAGCATCCAGGGATTTGCATCATTGAATGTGCATGACTGAGCACATAGTAGGTGTTCAGTTACTTCCTACTAATTGAGTGTTTGATTGATTAGAGAGGCAAGAAGATCTTATAATAATATATTTCATCTATAATGTGGTCTTGTGGCCTGCGAGTTGAGTACTGAATTATATTCAAACTTTAGTCCATTTTGGGTCCATCTTTATGGGTATTGATTTGTCATAGATCCTTGCCTACTGTACTTACTCTCTTATCCCATTTCTTATTTGCCTTTTTTCCTATATATATTCTATAGTGGAATATATTTTTCTGCTATTTCTATACTCAATTTGTTTCTCCCTCCTTTTTAAGGTAAATATTCTGAGATGTAAATATATAACGTCACTAAAAAGGTATTTTGATAAATAGTGTTGCTATTTGCAAGGCCTTCAAAAAATCATGATCAATTAAATATTTGTATAGCAATGGTCATTTATTTATACTTACCTTTTAATGCCAAATGTCCACTGTCCAGAACTCTATAAACAGCAAATGAAAAAGGACCTAGTGGAATTCCTCAACAGACAGTTTTCAGAAAGTCAGAATGAGAGGCCTTTTTGGTGCTGGTTTTGATAAAGTTAACTTGGGTTGTGTTGGGTTAATAATGTGTGCTTTACCATACGTTTTGACTATCTATTCCTTGTAAGGAAGACCAACCATGAGATGAAGGAAAACTTGAGAGCGTTACTTGATTTACATAAGATGTCATAGTTTCCTTTCACAAACCAGAAAATTCTGATTGAAGAGTCTGTCCTACAGCCCAGGGGTTCCAGAATTCAGAAGTTACTCTATTTTTTTTCCATGCAAGTAGAAATAATTAGCTAAGGAACCAAGCATGAATCATAAGTCTAGGGTTTTGGTGAAAATATTTTTATGATCTTCCAATTTCATAAGATTGAAATGACTGCTTATTTAACTTCTCTGAGCTGAACTGTCATATGCCTTACTTATCTCCCTGGATTGTGGTGAGGTTAATGAAGACAGTGGAGACACAAAGTGTTTTGTGAACCTTAATATTCTATACATACATGAGGTGTTGTTTTTATTCTTATCAGTAAGATAAAGCCAAAGAAAGAGTTTGCATCATACAGCCTTTGGGTAATTTTTTACTTCTGCACTGGTTGAAAGCATTTCCACTTGGGGAGTTGATAGGAAAGAGTATCAGAAGTCAGTAATTCCAGAGCAAAAGCACACAGACAATATATTTAAAAAACTAATAAGTTGGGGGGCAGAGGGAGAGCACCTGAGCTTGGAGAATATTATTTATGAATAGATGAACAAAAGCTGAAGGAAGGGACCAAAAATGGCATTTCTCTTTAATTTACTTAAAAGTTCCTGGAAGCATATTACAAGTACATTACAAAATACAATATGAAGGAGGTAACTTGAGAGGCTGAATTTTAAAATTCAAGTGTAAAATGTTTAAAAGAGCCCTTGTTTAGACTATTTGAGGGACTGCTCAATATTAAAACCTCATCAAGTTTATTAAAGGTTAGCTGTCAATTAAGTAGGTGCCATCAATATGATGACTGACAATAATAATGTCAGATTTATTTGTTATTAGAAAGTCTTTAGTGTTTTGGTAATTTGGGGAAGGTAAAAGATACTGACCCTCACCTAGTTTGTCTTGTTTTAAATTCTGATGTAAAGAACAACGTATCATGTTTTCCTGCCCAGCAGTGTCACCTCAGCATAAAACCTTCTCAAATAAATGTGGTTCACCATGATTACCAGTCCCACTGTGGGGTGACTGATCTGCCTAAAGCCCAAGTTTTCAATGAGTACATTCCTGAGTCTGGCTGAGGCTTCTTTCCTCAAGGCAAGAACTCGAGAATTCACCCTGAATTCTAGTCCTTTCCAATGTAGATTACAAATGTTCTTAATTTTAGAATGGTGACACTATATCTAATAGAATAATAGTAGTAGCTTTATACTTATCAACATTTTCTATATACCAGCCATAACTCATTGAATCCTCACAACAAACCTATGAGCAGGACATTGGTGTTATTATTATCCCCACTGAGAGATGAGGAAATGGTGGCACAGTGAAAAAAGTTAAGTAACTTGCCCAGGCTATATTGAGTTGAGTTTGAATGAATCTAGAGAGTGTAGATTCTTCACCACGAGACGTAGTGTCTCTTTGAGCTAAATTATTGTGTCTGACTCTGCCATTTAAGAAAAGAAAAAAAAAGGCTAAGACAAAAAAAGTGCACTAAAAATTAAAGGTGAGAAAAGCACATTTAAGAAAAAAAAGATGAAAACACATTTTTATTCTATTTTTTTTTTCTTTTTGGGGACAGAGTCTCACTGTATCCCCCAACCAGGCTGGAGTTCAGTGGCATGATCTCAGCTCACTGCAACCTCTGCCTCCCAGGTTCAAGCGATTCTCCTGCCTCAGCCTCTGGAGTAGCTGGGATTACAGACATGCACCACCACACCCGGCTAATTTTTGTATTTTTAGTAGAGACAGAGTTTCTCCATGTTGGCCAGGCTGGTCTCAAACTCTTGACCTCAAGTGATCCACCCACCTCAGCTTCCCAAAGTGCTGGGATTACAGGTGTGAGCCACTGAACCCAACCTACTACTTCTATTTAGATGCAACACAGATCTGTGTAAGGAAATGACAAATAGGCAGTGCAAGTAAAGCTTACATATCTGCAAATGTGTTTCCAAGCTTAAGTATCTGAAAATATGTGGTTTAAAAGGAAGAAGGCTTTGACTTCTGATAAGCCAAGTTTGTTTTAATTTGTGGTTCTTGAACATTTTGTACCTGAAGAGCACTGAATTTTTATAATAAAGGTTCCTAGTTGTTTTAAAACCAAAACAAAAATAAGAGCTGGTATAGGGGCTGATTCATCCCAAAAGGAAATTCTTGTGGGAGTAGAGTCTCTCTTTATCTTGTCCAGATTCCCGGATGGTCACTTCAAATGTCAATGTGATCTCTGCAACTTGGATACCTCTCCTTAAGCTACTAAAGGGATTCATGAACTCTGGCTTTTGGCCAAGGACATTGAAAAGACTAGTTGGAAAAAACTACTATTCTGCAGTGATTTGTAGGCAGTGTGCTAGCAGCTTTCAAATAATGAGAATTATATACAGGATCCTAGCAACTTTCAAATAGTGATCAAGTGGAAGTTGCTGATGATTCTGGTATAAACCATGAATCTCATCTCACCAAGACCAGTGCTGGGAAGGGAAGGGTTAGAGTTTCTCTCCTGGCCTGGCCACAAGCCTCTTCTCTCATCATTCCAGCCCTGATGGTATCTTATCCATGTTGGTCTCTTCTACATTTTACATTGATCTTAACAGTGCCTGTGATTACTTCAACATGTAAACAGCCAAAGAGAACTCTGTCTGCAGCTGTTCAAAGCTCTGTCCTCCAGCCATGTTTCTTAAACTCTTGGGGTCATGAACCCTTTTGAGAATCTGATGAAAGCCATGAATTCTCTCCCCAGGAAAACAGACATGTAATAGTTTGTATATGATGTCATGAACGTCTGGAATCCAATCCTCGACCCCAGGGTAGGAACCCTGGCCTTAATAGCTTTAAATGAAAGGATGCCGTTTGACATCCAGGCTCCTTCTAAACTCATGCTTAGCCATTCCTAAGTGTGACCCTTATCCTCATGGTCTCAGGCAGTGGCAAATTCTCCATCTATTATGGATGTATTTCAGGCAGAAAGATGGAAGGTAAAGATAATTTTTAAGGGCATTTCCTACAAGTTGCACATAAAACTTATGCAACTTTTAAGGTTCCATGGGCATGTGACTGCTGCAGTGAAAAGCAGAGAGTTAAACCATTTTGAAATTCTTAATAAATGTATGTTTGAGTCAGTTCTGTAAGTGAAATCCAAGGGGACAATGCGGCATGTACAAACAAAGTGGGCAACACCCTGAGGGTAAGTGGCTCTCTCACCTGGACGCCTCACCTGTCCCAGTGTGCAGAGGCTGCAGTACCCTTAAAGGCCACTGTCTGCAGGGGGTTGGAACAGCAAGACAGTAGGAAAAGGAGACGCCTGGCTTGATTTCCCAGCCACCACCAGGGCACTGAATACAGGGCTGGCATGTGGCAGGATGGGGAACCCAGAAGAACCCAGAGGCTGTGTTTCACTGAGTCACCAAAGTGAGGGACTCCTCTTGCCTGACAAGTGTCTGTGTGCTTGAGGGAGCAACATAAAAGGGCAAATCAAAATCATCATGACAGGTCAAGAGAGAGATCCTGGAAGAAATGAAAAAGTTTTACATTTAATACCGTTCACAGCACCCTTTTCCTGCTTTTTCAGCAAAGAGCCCTGCATTTTCTTCTTGTATGGACCCCTTGAATTATGTAGCCTGTCTTGCTCTCTCTCATTGGCCAGTCACAAAGAGCTGCAAAGAATGCTGGAAAAATACAGTGTTTATTCTGGTGGATGTGCCCAGCCAAAAATCAGGAGTTCTGTTACTATGGAAGATGGGGAGAATTGATATTGAGGTTGATAGCTAGCAGTTTCTACCATGTAAGAAGAAACCACCCATTATTGAAAGCGTTTACAACATTTAGCTTACTGAATCCTAAAAGCAATAATACTATTTGCCCTAGTTCACAGACAAAACGACAGCACACAGAGACGAAGTAACTTGCCCTAGAGCACACATCTAGCAAGCAACGAAGCCAGGGTTCAAACCTGGGCAAACCTGTGGATTTCAGATCCAGGACCCTAACCCCTGCACAGCACTGCCTTTGCAGCTCAGTCTGTAAAACCCACATCTGTGATTCGGCAGGGATGTTCTAGCCTCTGAATGCCTTATAAAAACATTGGTCTGGCCGGGCGCGGTGGCTCAAGCCTGTAATCCCAGCACTTTGGGAGGCCGAGACGGGTGGATCACTAGGTCAGGAGATTGAGACCATCCTGGCTAACACAGTGAAACCCCGTCTCTACTAAAAAATACAACAAACTAGCCGGGCGACGTGGCGGGCGCCTGTAGTCCCAGCTACTCAGGAGGCTGAGACAGGAGAATGGCGGGAACCCGGGAGGCGGAGCTTGCAGTGAGCTGAGATCCGGCCACTACACTCCAGCCTGGGTGACAGAGCGAGACTCCGTCTCAAAAAATAAAAAAATAAAAAAATAATAATAAAACATTGGTCATGAAATTACCTGCACCAGAATCGCTACAATATATGTTTAAAATGCAGTTTCCTAAGCTCTAAGCCAGGCTACCGGATCAGAATATCTGCAGGTGGATTATAAGGATCTTCATTTTAAACAAACTCCACCTGGTGATTCTTAGACACTTTAGGAAATGTTACTTAAAAGTTTTAAGGTACAATAAACTTCCTGGGTTGAGGATTGTGTGGGAAGCCGTGAGGAAATAGACATTCATATTAATACATCGATGGCAAGAAAGCAACAGTTTACAGCCCAATGAGGGGGAACATGGCAATATCTACCAAGATTACAGATGCATTGGTCCTGGATGCAGCAGTCCCACTTCCAGAAATTTAGCCTGCAACTACACCTATAAGTGTATGAAATGACACATGTTCAAGGTTAATAATGGCATTATTGACACCAGCAAAATATTTTAAGCACCCCAAATGTCCAGCAAAGGAGACCAGGATGAGTCCATCCATGCAGTGGCACACTGCTACCGTCTGGAAGAAAGCAGGCGCTCAGTAAGTATTGATGGAGGGAAATCTTCAGCACATGTTGCAAAGGGAAAAAAAGAAGATATGTAACAGTCTCCCCAGGACATGCAGGCAAGAGAATCCCCTCTCACCAGGAACAGTGTGCTCCCCAAAATGCCCAGTGACATTACAAAGGCTGAGTCTCAGGGCTGTGATGGCAGGTAGGGGCAGTTGAGTCAGCTCTGGCCCCTTTTCCTAAGCTGTGGGTTGTTGAAGGCTCCCTGACAGCTGTCTTTAAAATTAATGGAGGGGCCAGGTGTGGTAATCCCAGCACTTTGGGAGGCTGAGGTGGGCAGATCACGAGGTCAGGAGTTCAAGAGTTCAAGACGAGCCTAGCCAACATAGCAAAACCCCATCTCTACTAAAAATACAAAAATTAGCTGGATGTGGTGGCCGGTACCTGTAGTCTCAGCTAATCAGGAGACTGAGGCAGGAGTATTGCTTAAACAGGGGCGGCAGAGGTTGCAGTGAGCCGAGGTCACACCAGTGCACTTCAACCTGGGCAACAGCATGAGACTCTGCCTCAAAAAAAAAAAAAAAAAAAAAAATTAATGGCGGTACTTAGGGCCTCTCTTCCCTAGGCAATGGATCCTGTTCACCAATTTTGTGGCAAAGAAAAACGTCTTATTCCATCCCTTTAGAGATGGTAAACCTAGATTTGGAGTGTATAATGATTCTGAGATGGCATTGACTTCTTCATCCTTTTCAATTGGAAAAGAGGCTGCCTCAGTCCTAGACTGGATTGTTTTGGGAACAAACTTTTTTTTAAGTGCTTTTGGAGGAATGGTGCTCTTCCAGCTCTATATGATGCCTCTTTCCTCTTGAATTCGGATCACTTGCTTGTGGTAGAATGTCTTATTTTGTACTCTAGAGAATGCTTATACTCTTGAGTGGAAACAGGGAGTTTCAATAATAGATTGTTCTCTAAAAATAGTCCCTTCAGCCTTTCCTATTAAACTAGGTGTCAAGGCTCAGGGTTAGCAAAGCAGTTGGTTAGAGCAAAAGCAGCACAGAGCGTTCCCTTGGAGATTGTCATATATGGCTGTGAAACCCCAGGAAGGCAGACCTTAGAATTCTTCACAAGTTAGAGGAGAGAAACCCAAATGCCAGGTCACTCTTTTTCTTGAATAATATGCCAGCATCAGGAAGTAGTTTAAATAATAGATGATCTGTTAGCACAATAAAAACCGTCATCTTCCTGTGTTTGGGTCCTGGATTAATTTATGCCAGGTTCTCTCATGGTTAGCTGTGGCTCCAGAATGTGGGGAGAGCTTGAGGCTATGTTTTCACAGACTTTTTGTAAGACTGAAAAAGTATAAATTGATCACGTCAAAGAATGAAGGAGTAGCTGATGCGCAACAGAGGTGAAACCCTCCTTCTTCCTGCCTTCCTCTTGATACTTTAATTGTTCTAACTTGGTGGATGATTCTCATCATAAAGGCCTAAGGTTATATCCAAGGTTAATCTGGACTAGCAATGTCCAATAGAACTTTCTGTGATAATAGAAATGTTGGGTACCTGGGCTGTTCTGTACTATAGCTGCTGACCCAATGTGGCTATTGAGCAGTAGAAATGTGGCTGGTGTGACTGAGAAATGAAATGTTTAATTTTATTTCCTTTCAGTTAGTTTAAATGTAAATAGCCACATTTAAATGACTAGTGGCTGACATTTAGACAGCATGGCTCCCCGATGCATGGAATGAGCATCAGGAATTATGATTTCTGAACTCTGTCTTCACGCAAAATTGAGATGATGGTAGTGTCATGTTAGTGCTGTATGTGTCACATGCCCATCTTAGAGAATAGTTATCATTGACCCTTGCTTCCTCTTTGGATGTTCTGAGAGGTGCAGGCCATTTGGACTTTCTTATTGGGTTCCATGAACCAGAGATGTAAATGCTAAGCCATTCTTGACTGTGTTGGTCCATTCGCAAGAAACAAAGCAGGGATTCATTCCAGGAGAGGCAAGCTAGTTTGAAAGCCCAGCCCAAACAACAAAAGGTGTGAAGTTACAACACTGCACCTGATATTCACAGGTGAGAAAACTTCATTTGTATGTATGTGTCCCTTGAAACTCGGAATCAATTCATTAATTTCAGAGACTTCACTTTACCCACTCAAAAGTCAGCTCCACTCATTCCTGCTTATAATTTTTATTAGGAAATAGAAAAAAATAATTGCTATAATGCACAGTGTGTGAGATCATGACAATTAGGGGTTCATCTGCTTTTGCAAAATCATCTTGAATGCAGGATTGATATCCAAGGTGACTCTGTAAGAGCACACATCATTTAATCTGTGTATCTTACCCTAAATCAAACTGATAACTCCCTCTTACCCCCTGTTTCTCCCCTTCAGAATGTTTATGTTTTACCTTAGGCCCCTTCAGTGGTATTTTTCAAAGTGCCCACATGCTGTTTTATGTGACATCAACCTAAAATGAAGAGGCTGAGGCACAAAATATAATTTAAACGGTTCACAAGCCAAGTGAGGACAGCTGCCCAGAAGCCTCAGATCCAGGCAACCTTGGATATGAGCTCCGTTGACCTTTGTTATAAGCAAGTTTTTAAAGGCGAAGAAAGGGGACAGGCAGTGAGCTAATACAAAGTTGTTTGTTAGGATTTCTCATTGGTTTATAGAAATAACGTTGATTAATGATTGGCTATATACATGCTTAAGGTGTAGGGTGTGGGTTATAGTACCCTGTGTAGCATGATTAGGTTGATTTATAGCTACCTGGGCAATAGAAAGCAGTTTCAAGACATGACAACATAGCTCAAAGCTGGGAGTAGGATGTGATTGCTACCTCATTTTAATGTCTCTCTGGGCCTGAAAATTTTAAAGGACTTGCATTCCTCCGATGAAAATTCTTTTCTTTTCTCAGCTGTTAATTAAGAAACAATGGGTAGTCAAGCCTATCATGCAAGCTGCCATGTCCTGCCAACAAAAATCCTCATCACCAGGCCTTGCACATTCAGAATTATTGCCCTCCTTCCCTGAGGAATTCTACCTCCTTAGGAAGTGGGGATGTTGGACGGCCCAGAGCAAACTGAGCCTGCTTCAGGTGACCAGCTCCAATTGATCTTTACTTCACAAACTGTCCATCTGAGAATCTCAAGACCTCAGGGTTAGCACAGAAGGAGCCATCTTCCAGAATTTGTCTTCACTCCAGCCTCCCCCTAGCTGATGTGTTTTGTTGACAAGACACCCAGCTGGGTCACCATCTTCTGGCCTCTGATGCACACCCATTGATAATAAACCACGCTTTACTTGACCTTCCATCCCAAGGAGAAGCCCTGAGATGCTATAGATGACTATTGGCTCACTTACCCTGCATTATTAGCAGAGCTCCCAAAAGAATGAATCTCACTGGCATGGACTGTTGTGTGCAAATGTAGATCTAGGATGATTTTCTGATGTTGAGACACAGAAGCTCTCAAAGGGCTTATTCAAGGAACAAATTCATGACATTATAAACTGCTATAAAAATGACCTTAACTATTCTTCTCTCCTACTGAATGAGCTACCCAGCAGAGTACCATGAGTATAAACAGCCCTAGACTGTCAGATCTTATTGTTTTGTTGATGAGCACACATGGTCCTTAAGCATACAGTGTGGGTGGTCTGCTGGCGGGTTATGAATCCAAGCCAAGGGGGTTTGCTTTCTGGTCAGCCTCCACGAGTTATTTGTGAGCACTGGACTAATTGCTTCTAAACTGCACATGTAATGGCCACTTCTGGGTTTTTGACAGGAAAATGGCTACTTGCTTATTCTCAGATGTCATAATAAATCTGCCCTTTGCAAACCAGAGACCTCTCATGAACACATGAATGGGTGAGTTTCAGAGGACTTCCCTGGGATCCACAGCTCACTGCACAACCTTGCAGGAGTTATTTGACAGGTGTGCCTTCGGCCTGTCCCCAACATAAGCAAAACACACCTGCCCTTTATCTGGCTGAGTGGGAGCATGTGCAGCTGCAGTCGATTAAAACTGAATGAAAGTTTGTCTGCAAACAGCTTCTTGGTGGTTAGATGTTATGTAATTTCAAGTGCTATTGCAAAATATTATTCTTATTTACTTTGTGTATGTTGAAACACTTTAAACGTATCATTCATTTAGTAGGGCAGAGAGTATTTTCTCCATCTCCTGTTTTTGCTTTAATACACTATTGGTTATTTTAAATGACCAAACTGTTCATGCTTTTATGACCATTCAAATAATACAGAATATGGGGAATAAATGACTAATTAATAGATTAATAGTCTTCCTCTTCCCATTTCCTTGAGGTAGCTAATGTTATCAAAGCAGCGTGCCACATGCATCTTTCCACAATCACTCTATGTATGCAGAAACATTATTTTTAAAGCTTATGAAAGTGTACATATGTTTTTATGTGCTGTAGCACTATACATGTATGTGCACATATATACACACACATTCATACATGTGACATTTCCAAGTCAATAGAGATCTAACTCATTATTTTTAATAGTTTTCTAACAGTCTGTAATATGGATCATAATCTAATCATTTTCCTATTGCTGGAAATTTTTATTTTTATTTTTTACCTTAAGGCCCTTTGTTAAGAAAAAAAGGAAGAAAAAAAGTGCCTTGCTCTGCAGTGGTGGTGTTTGCAGGGGCATTTGGTTGGGCTGCTTGTGTATTTGGGAGTATTGTTTGTTTACACAGTCAGTTTCCTAGGTTTCCATGTGTCCTTGCCAATCTGTGTGAGTTGGCGGCCAACAGCTCTTCCTAAACCACGTCTTGTGGCCAAATGCAAACTGAACATCGAGGAATGGAAAATATTGCAAAGTTTCTAAATGGTCAGGAAGATTTTAATCCCAAAACAGGTCTAGTTCCTATTTTGTGAAAAACAGTGTGGAAACACCTAATTTTTAAAAATTCTCCACTGTCAAATGAAGAGAGATTTGGGGTTACTGGTCCGGTTAGGTGCCCTGACTGAGGCATCCCTGGAACATAATGCTTCCACAGTAGACTGTCAGCTCACTGAGGTAGGCCCTTTGATGTGTTTTTGTTTTCTGCCTGGCATAAAGTAGGCCCTTTATAATAAATGTTTGTTGAGCCAAATGGTTTACATAGGGCTGAAAAGTACCTTTTTTTGTTTTTGATTTTTGAGACTCTGGCTGAAGAGGGACTGTCAGATGTTTGTTTGATGCAAAGGAGAGAACTTGATGGGACAGGGAAGGGGAAGGGCAGGCCAGGAGTAAGATTTAATTTGAGCGTAGGCAGGGACCAGGAAAATGAGGTAATGTGGTTTGGTCTAGTGATAGATGCTAAGTCAGATCTTGAGGATGTTTATCTTGGGCTCAAGAGCAATGGAAAGCCACAAGAACCATCCTGGAGGGGAAGGGAATATCCAAATCTGTGAGTGGAGAGCTGACTTGGGCTTCAAATGTGTCATTGTGATTGATGACCAGGGAGGCACTGTCCTCTCCCCAGCCTGCATGGGATGAGTTTGTTATACCTTATTTTTATAGTCCTGCCAGGTCTCCATGCACCAAAGCGTATTCAGAACAACAGAAACAAAACTTTAATGTTTCATATTATGAGTTTGTCTGTAATATGGTTTGTGTGTGTGTACATACCACACATTTCCACAGATAGACCAACACAAATAAAATTTGGGGATAATTAAAAAACCTTCAAAAACAATGAAACTTCCTTACACGTTCTCAGTCTTCCTGAGTCTCTTGGTGGCTCCATGAGACTTTTAACCAGTCTCCCAAAGAGTGTAGAAACTTGTGGATAGATTCAGCAAATTGAAGGTCTCATAGTCATCATATGAGCCAGTCATAGGCTCAATCCACCAACAGAAAGAAATTTCAAGAGATCTTTTTTTTTTTTTTTTTTTTTTTTCCTGAGGCCCCCTGAGGCCATTACTTCCTCCTGGGAATATCTAAGGAAGTTAACCAGTTACAATCAAATCACCTAATTCTCACCTGTCACCTACTATGCCTATGCCAGATGTTCTTACCTGTGATAATCTTATTTCCAATAAAAATAAAGACACCCAGCCTGGACATAATGGACTGTCACAGCTCCAGTGTCATCCACGAGATGAATGTGGCTTAGGCCTGTGGGGCAGGGAAAATAAAAGAGAAGAAACAAATGCTTACAGGAATTTCCATCTTGCTTCTTGATACAGGCTGTGAAGGGTTAGAATATAGAGAATGTGGCTGAGTCCAGGAGTTTGTAACCAGCCTGGGTAACATAGCAAGACCCTGTCTCTACAAAAAAATAAATAAATAAATGAATAAATAAAAGATATAGAGAACACAGAATAATAATATCCTCTTAAATGATTGCTGGGGAGCTCAAATAAGATGGTGTGGGTAGCAGCCCTTATGTAAGCTACAGAAATCTCTATGAATTATAGTTGTTGTTCTGGAAATGTCAAATTCATTAGGTTAAAAAAAACTCTTTTTAAAAAACTGTCTTCAAAAGCCAAGCTTCAGAAGTCTAATATAATTTCCCCATGGAAGTAAGTCTGTAATTCACATATTTAAAAAGTGAATGAAATGATGGTATTTCATTTAATATCACTAGTTTTTTTATGCTTTTACTCAGTTGTTTCTATTTTGGAGTGCTATTGTCTTCTAACCTCTGCAAGACTATTGGGGTATTTATATATATGTTATATATTTTATATAATATATATTTTATCTATATTATATATAATATATGTATAAATTATATATATAATATATAAACAAATATATATAAATATATATTTTTTTTCTGCCTCATCTGATAAAGAAGTGGCTGGACTTCTTTTTATCTGAAAGGAAAGTCAGGCGCAGCTTTATGTCCAGGGAGCCTGCTACAAGTGACTAGCCCAGGTTTGGATCTGTTTCTGGCATAATTACTATTGCAGGGCTGATAAGAGAAAAGTGCCAATCATGGAAGTTACTTTCCTTTGAAGAGAGGCAATTCCCTGTTCTTTCAGACCTGCAAGCTTAAGGAGCAACTTCCTCTACCTGGTTCACTCTTAGCACATAATACAATGCCACCTGCAAGTCAGAACTTTCTAATAAATGCCTCTCCCCCACTACATTGTCCAAAAGCAATGTTGAAAATGTAAAAAAAAAAAAAAATTTTAGATGCAATGGATCTATTCTAGAAGACACTCCCTATCATCCATAAAATTTCAAAGCATGTTTAGCTCCTAGAATCTCCTGCTAAAGATGAAAAAAACAAAAAGGAATCATAGGACATTTTATTTTGTAAGTAAAATCAGAATCCACAATAGCCAGCCTGGCCAACTTTTGAAAACTGTGGAAGGGAGCTGTGGCTGTTATTGTCTCATTTTCAGATGTGAGTGGGTGGTTTGTCCACTGTTGCCCTTCCTTCTCTCTTTATATTGTACCACTGATGTTTAGCAGTACTGTAATCAGTATTTTATTTTAAAGTGCATATCTATGGGATTCTCTCATTTTCATTTTTTAAAGTTATATTTGTTTTGTACTAGAGTTTTGGAAAATAGTTCATGTATCAGTTGCTTTTTTTAAAAAAAAGTGTTGCTCATTCTATAGCTAAAGCAATTAAGGAATTCATAGTTCGGTGAAAATTTTTTTTGCATGGATATAATATGTCTCCTAAGCCAAACCAAGTCCTGTTCAATCCACCACTTATGACAGTCTATTCTGTATAAAAGCAGTAAGTCACATGCCAGAAGGGAGTTGTAACTGAAGACAAGGATGGCACTTCTCACTGAAAGAAGCCAGAGAGCTCCAGGTCAGGCATTGCATTCCATTCCCTTGGCTGTGTTCCTCTTTGCATGCTTATGCATGATTTCTTCCTTTCTTTTAAATACCTTTTATCCCAAGCCAAAGCCCAGCCTATCAAGTGCCTAAGGAAAAATCAAAAATGAATGCCCTGTAGTACTTTAAGTTTATATCTATTAATGTGGGTTCAATTTGCTATTATCAAGGAGATTCTTTAGCCAGACGCAATTAAATGTGAGAGGGACACAGAGAAACATCTTGCTTCCATTTCAGTAAAGATGAGCATGCCCTGGCTTTACCGCTAATTAGCTAAGAGACTTAAGAATAATTGAGAGAGGGAGTGAGTTGGCCTCAATGACTTCTTGAGTCTTTTCCAATGTTAATATTTTGTGATCTCAAGCCATACAAAGAAACCCAACTAAGTATCACCTACATGTTTTCTAATGTATCAACTCCTCCCTGGCATCAAAATATGCTGGAATCTTCTTCTGCTCACCTGGCACTTCTCAAAGTATATACTGTGAGGCCTCTGTCAGATGGGAGACTCATAACCCTGAAATCTCTCACTCAGGTCTTTCATGTATTCACTTGCAGGTCTGACTTCCTATTTAGCTACCTCCTAATGTTGTATCTTGGCCATAGCCTCTGAAGAACTGTCACCCAGACAGCTCTCACTCAAGGTGACCTGACTTAAGATTGCCAGAAAGGAATAACTAATGCGATGAAAATCTGTTTTGTTTACAGCTCTATCTCCAGGGACTAGAACAGTACTTGAAATAAAGTAGATGCGCAACAAATATTGCAGAATGAATGAACTCAGAGCTGGTTCCACATCATCATGCCATGGGCTCCATATAGTCACAATCACACACTAGATAGGTATCCCCAGTGGTTCTATGTTCTCACCTCACCCCCTGCCTAAGCTTTACTCCACTTACAATGTCTTTATTTTTCTCCCTCTGCCTGATTCCTTTCCTAGGTTAATTTTATACAAATCTTTTATTAACTTGATTAATAATCTAAATGTTGTGTTTTCAATTCAGTGAATAAACCATTTGGAATGGGCTTGGCTTCCCCATTATTATGATCCACTGAAACCATAAGGCAAGTACAACCAAAGGATGTTGAGATAAATGATATGTCTTTGAACTTGAATTGTTAGGCTCTACTAGTGAGGAGTCAGCTGAAGGCAACTTTTCTCCACTGGTAACAGTACTTGGCCAGAAAGGGGAAAAGTCTGGCAAGAGAGTCCTGAATGAATGTCAAACCCAGGGATTTTTTTTTTTTTTAAATCATGATCTTTACTATATCTGAAATTGCAGTGATGGGGAAAATTAAACTTGTTTTAATATAGAATTTTCTTACATCTAACAGATACATAATTTACTATATCACATTTCCTTTTATCTGTAAATGTAAGTACCCAAAATGGACAATAAGAAATCAAGGGTAAACATTAACACATTAAAGCTACACTACAGGGCCCCTTGTCATTCACAGCAATGCTAGTCCTAGGATAATCTTCTGTTCCCAAATTAGGTGCGATAAGGCATTTGGAAAACAAATTGTCTGAAGTTTGGGAGGACAATAACTCTTCCCCTCAGTATTACCATCAACAAAGAGCCTTTTAACATGGGGCATAGACACTGTCCCTAGAGTTTTAAGTCCTCCAGTGAATGCTTGTAACTTGTTACCCTAGGCTCCTGGGACCAAGTTCATTCCATCAAGGGGTGGTGCCAACTGGGAAGTCTGGAGCTTAGAAGAAAAGATTCTTTACTTCTTAGGGTCTTAGTTTTGTCAAAGTACCTCTTGCCCAGGGAGCTATCCAAGGTGCTGTCTGAAACTCCTTGTCATCTGGTAAAACCGAATCTTTTTTCCCAGTGTCAACATATACCCCTGCCTAGCTTAGTCTCGCCCTCCTGACTTTGTCTAATCCTGAAGCCATCTGTGTTTCCCAGTTTGGATTTGACCAGACCACTGCTTGTTTCCAAATCCTGAGATGTGTTCTGAGGCATTCATAACTTGCCCTCAACTAACCCTTTGCCTGCCTCTTGTCTTGACTCTGCCTAGTCTGACTTAACTATCGCCCTCTCCTAAGATTGATCACCCTGCCCCCCATCTAGCTTTTGTGTATCTATGGCACATGTAAGCAAAATGATAGAGATCAGAAGTTAATCAACAAGATAAATTACACCTCAAGAAATTTCAACTTTTTTTTTAATTAATATAAATTACCTATGTTATATATACTTTTGAAAAAATAGCTTTCTAATGAGAAATCACCTAGTTATACAGAGACTTTAAGGAAAAAGTTTTTTATTTTTAGTTTATTATCTTTCAACATGTTTGTTAAAGTTAATTAAATATTCAGCTACTGTTGGCAAGATCAATATTATTATTGGAGTATATATTTGCATAAAGACTTGAGTCCCATTCACAATTTTTTAGTTGAAATAAAGAAAAGAAAATTGTTTTGACTATAGTAGTGGACAACACATTCTGGCAATTGGGGCTAAAATTTATTTGTTAAGATACACTTTTTAAAAATGTGAAATACTTTAAATTTGTATAGTGTCAGAACTTGCCCTGAAGTTAATATATTTTAATGTAATCATAAGTTATGTTTTTATAAAGATACTGCTATATGCTTTCATAAAAATTATCCTCCCATCTGATTTCCACTACAATGTGTATGTGGTCTTTATAAAGAAAAGCAAATCCGTATTAATTTAGAGTACTGTGGATATACATCAGCTGTTGTGCAGTTAATTGTGAAACAAGTGCTCTTTGTTTTCTCAGCTTTTTCTACACTGTCTTGAGAAGAAGCAAAAGCCTCCAGGCACACCACCCTCTGTATTCTAGCTATGAAGAGGTTGCCTGCCTTGAGCATTGGCAGTGGTGTTTGTATTGGCATTTAAGGCAGAGCTAGTGACTATTTGGAATCATCCACATTCCTTTTCCCAGCCCCTTCTGTGATCAGTGACCCACATCTCTAAGACAGTTCTCAAGACGGGGATGCAGAGCATAGTCATTAACAATTTTTTATGTCTGCAGAAAGCAAATCCTCCAGGGATTGAGTTCTTGACCTTGGCTTCTGGCCAACTCCTATCAGAGTAGAAAATATTATTAACCAGGCACTACATTCTTACTGGGCCCCAGCTGAGCCTTGATTCAATTTAGACTTTAACATAAATAGAACTGAAGTGGTCAGCTAATCCATTTTAACAGTGAGACCCATTCTTCTAACAAAACCTTACAAGAAAGCCTGGCATATGATATAGATAAGAGGGGAGCCAGTCCCTTGGAATGCAAGTCTGGGACTCTCAATCCCCATTATCCTCTCGTTGCTAGAGTTCTGTCTGAGAACTACTGATTGTCCACTAATTTTTTTCCAGATGGGGAAACTGAGGCTTGGAGCTGTTAACTCACTATTCAAGGTCACACAGTAGGGACAAACTTGAGTCCAGAAACTTGTCTCCTGAGCACCTTCTACTGTCCTGTTCACAACCTCTGCCTCTTTCTTTCCCTTTCTCTGTTCCCTTGTGGTTGAAACCAGCACATCACGCATTCACTCAGACTTTTGCATTGACAGAGCTCTTTTGGCTCCCAAGTGAAATATACTCTAATTCAAATTGTCTTAAGCTAAAGAAGGACTTTATCAACTAATATAAATTAAAAGTTCAGGGATATCTGGCTTCAAGGGCATGTAGGGGCTTAAAAGTGCCATTCAATTTAATCTCCATCTCTTTGTATGTCTTAGCTCTGCGTTGTTGTGCTGGCTTCATTTTCATGGGACCTTCCTCATGGACTCCAGCAGATGGAAGCATCCAACATTCTTCTAGCTGATAGTTCTCATGGAAAGAAAACTTCTTTTTCCCAATTGCGCTAACAAAATTCTCATAATTGAGCCTCATTTACCTGAGTTGGCTCATGCACGTATCCCTGGACCAATCACTATGGCAAAGGGTTTGGATGATCTGATTGCTCAAGTCTGGGTCATGTAACCATCCCTGGAAAAGGGGGTTAAGGGTCAGAGTCAGCCCCATTCAAATCATTTGGACTGAAAATAAGGAAGGGCAGATTTTCCAAAGAAAAAGCAGAGTACTGTTAACCAGAAATGTCGGGGGATGGGTAATAAGAAGTCACAGACAATATGCATCTACTGCAACATCTTCAACCTTTAGTTGGTTTTTGAGGTTGAGACTTAGAAACAAAGGCAAGAGGACCCATTGCAGAGCTGCCTGCACTGTTGCTGCTTCTGTAGGTCCCCAAACTGCTCTCTATTATGTACTTTTAAATTTTATTATTTCTCAGTTAGGGAGTATTTAGGAATTTCTTGATTTTAAAGGCATCGAATTTAAACATATCTAAATTTTTGGAAGCAATGGGTGGAAACATCCAGAAGGCTTGATACACTTGAGAGTGTTTGGAGAGTAAAACAAGATCAGACGACTTTTCCAGAAGTCTCCAAACAGGATATGATGTTGACAACCCCAATCTCTCTGCCTTCCTTGGTTCCGTTCCATTTACCCCTGGGCTCCTACAGTTAAACCAAGAAAGGCTTATAGCTGGGCCATCTCAGGTATGCAGTATTAGACATTTTCTGGGAAGAAATGCCTGCCTTTTAGGTCTCCTAGGTGAAGAAAGGTAAGAACAATGGGAGAAAAACAAGGGTGCTTCAGAAAATCATCATTTTAATCCTGTAGTTTCACAGAAGGATTCTAACTTTGGCTTCAACTAGAGGTATTTTAGGAGGCTGGCTGGTAGAAGCATTGGCATAGAGGTCCAGGTACTTTTCTCGATTCTGCGTTGTCTGATTGACTTTGATCAAGTTTCTCCTCCTTTCTGGGCCTTAGCTTCCAAGTCCTGAAAATGAAAGGTTGAAAATATAATAATAACAAACTTTCACGTAAATGAGTGTTTTCTAAGGTGTAGTAAGCATACAATGGTGGTTCATGAGATTATTTCAGGGGGCACGTAGCCATAGTTTTCTATTCTAATAATTATGTATTTTTTAAACATATTAGATTCACCAGCACAACAACTCCCAAGTTCATGGATAATATGCTAATTTTCATGAAACCAATTAAAATAAATGCTATAGTTTTCAAAGATGAGTACAGTTAAACAAAAACATTAAGTAACATTAGTACCATTGGTGCACAGATATGGCAAAACCCCAAAAGTGGTATATGAATTATAGAATTTGAGGAAACTGCTATTTACAACTTAAATATAAAATTTTTGATAGCATAGTATTACAATGATTTGACAGATGTAAAATCTGAGACCATGCTTTACTGAGAATGTACGCTACACCAGGAATTGTGCTGGGCACTTTCTATGTATGATATTATTAAATTTTCACAAACGTCTCTGTGAGATTCATATTATCTCCATTTACACCTGAGAAACTAAGGCTTGGAGAAGGTTGATGACATTTCCTGAAATCATGCACTGATTGGCTGAGTTGTTATTCTAAGTAAGAGCTACTTGATTCTAAAATCCAGGCTCTTTCTATCAGCTATACTATTACCCCAGGGCTCATGGTTAACAGAGAGGGTAAATCAGGACAGCATCTTCTGACTCCAAATCCTGGGTTCTCTAGAATTCACAATGCTTCAAATTCCAGAGGGGCTTTCCAATGCTCTTCACAGTCTAGACAGGGCTGGACATGTGCATTCAGAATATGAAGCTTCATAGGTCATCCATTTCTGTAAATAATCCCCTGCCCTTTATCATATCAATGAATTATCATAGCTCTAATTTTATGCATGTTTGACTTTTTTGCATCTTAAAAATTGCTTTCGTGCTCTACAAGTTTGGGGGCACTGTTCAGTGTGCACTCTAGTAGGGACTGGCTGAGAGCTGGCAGGAAAATCTAGGGAGTTATAAATAGGCTCTTCCTCAGAATGTATACAAGGTATGAGGGGAGGGGAAGTGGGAACTCTGGGTGGAAAGGGAAGAGAAAAGAGTGAAGAAATGCTGTGGTGAGGAGAGAAGCTGGATGGAAAAGTTGGGAATACACCAAAAACAAACTCCATATGGGTTAGTAATTGTATTTCAGACTAGCTTTAGGTTCAAATAAATCTTAGGAACCATTGGTACAATGACTCAATTGTGCATTTCTCGTAGGACTGCAGTGCTTACTTAAATAGATGAGTATTTAGTGATTAGCACATGACTTGACTCATAAGAAGTCCTCCTGCAAATGGTAGCTGTTATAGTTGTGGAGATAATCTTGTGTGCTGTTGAAAATAATCCTTTTTTTAACCTAGATACATGTCTCATACTCATGTAAATAGAAGGTGTTTTCAAACCTCATTAAGTTCTGCATTGAAATGATTATAAATCAAAAGACAAATGAACTGGGGGAACATGACAACATGAATGACAGATATCCAGTTAATTTTCTTAATACATAAAGAATTTCTGTAAATCAGTAATAAAAGCCCAACGACCCAATTAAAAAAATAGGCCAAGGATGTCACACACACACACACACACAAATATCAGTGGCTTTTAAACATACAAAAAGATGTCATCTGGGCATGGTGGCTCACACCTGTAATCCCAACACTTTGAGAGACTGAGGCAGGAGGATCACCTGAGACCGGGAGTTCAAGACCAGCTTTGGCAACACAGTGAGACCCTATCTCTACAAAAAATTTAAAAATTGACCTGGTGTGGTGGCTCATGCCTGCAGCTCCAGCTACTTGGAAACTACTGAGGTGGGAGGATCACTTGAACCCAGGAGTTCACGGCTGCAGTGACTCATGATTACACCACTGCAATCCAGCCTGGGTGACAGAGCAAGACTCTGTCTCAAAAAAAAAAAAAAAAAAAAAGTTCAACTTAACTCATAATGAGAGAAACTCAAATTACAATGGCAGTGGGATACCATTTTTTATCTATCAAATTGTTTAAATATCAAAAAGTTTAGTAACATACGCTGTATTTATGATGATGGGGAAAATGCTCTAATACATTGTCTACCAACATAAATTGGCACAACTTTAGGAATGAAAGTGTAGCAATATTTAACCAAAATATAAATGCATATTTCCCTTAACTCAGCAGTTCCCTTTCAAGGGTCTTCTTCCACGGCTATACTCAGAAATCCACACTTAGTCTTAAATACAAGAAGATTTATCACCACATTGCTTTTAATAGCTAAAGATTGGAAAATTATTCATCACAAGGGCACCAATTAATTAAATTATGGTACATTTATACAATGGAAAGCTATGCTCTGCAGCAGTTAAAGACATGAGGAAGCTTTAGAGAAACAGATAGATAATATAACCATCTCCAAGATATATTCAGTGAAGAAAAGCATGGCACAGAATGATATATAGTATGTTAACTGTTTGTAGAAAAATTAAAAGGCTATATCTAAAGATATGTTTGTGTTTGTATATGAATAAAGTATCTCTGGAAGGGTGTCCCAGAAACTGAGGGTAAGAGGGAGGCTTGGCTTCAGTTTCTTATATCTTTGAATTATGTATCATTCTGTATTACTTACTAAAAATAAAAAAAAACCCACAGAGTCCACATGGAGAGTTGGCCCTGGAACACTGAGAGACATCATTTGTGTGGTTCTTGCCACCCTCTTTTCTCGCTTGGCTCAGCCCACTGCTGTGCTGGAGTAAGTCACAGGCCAAGAGCTGGACATGTGCAAGCCTTCAGGAAGGCCTAATCTCAGAGTCAGGAGAGAAGGCAGGAGCCACAGTGCAGCCCATTTAATCCAAGAGGGTCCACCGTGACTTTCGAATCTAAAATACTCTTTTCACAGAAAAAAAAACTGGCCTGGAACCTGAGGTTGCAGGATGCCTTTTTACATTTGAATTTAAGATAAAAATCAAATAATTTTTTCAGTATAAGTATGTCCCCAGTGATATTTGGAACATATTTATGTATTTTTAATTGCTTAATTTGGCAATCCAAGTGGGATCCGGAATCTGGCTGCTCGTTAGGCAGCAGATACTCTCTGAGCCAGGCCTTCCTGATTTGGGAAATGAAGGATGATAACTGTCCAACTGTATCATGGGGTTGCTCTGAGGCTTAATTATGCCCCAGTGCTTTGTGAATAGTTAAGTGCTCTAAATTGGTCAGGAATGAACACAGTTGCTATCAGTGTTATTGCCATCAAAACCCTAGTCTCCATGGCAACCAACTTACTGAAACCTACTGTCTTGTTTTCTCCCAACTTTACTGTGATTTATTTCTCATAAGCCTTAGGCACATAGTCATACATTTATCTTTCTAATTTAAGGAGGATTTCTAAAATATATTAACGGGGACTTCATTTTCAGTGTTTATTGTTCTTGGACTCAAATTTATTGCCTTTATTTTGAAACATCTTTACCTCAGGTAAATGACTGGCAGTGTAGACTGCTTAATTCATTTGGCATGTATTTAACACCTATTAAGTTAACCAGCATTAAAGGTAAAGAGCTGAGTAAAATAGACACAAACCTGCCATCACTGAATGTATGGTCTGGCTGAGGTCCAGCTGTGTTAGAACAGGAGGAGGAGAGTAAGCAGATAAGAAGAGTGCTTCTCAAACCTGGCTTGACTATTAGAATCACCTGGGGAGGTGTGTAGGCTTTATTTCAGACCAAGGCCTCCCTCAGTGATTCCATGTGCAGCCAAGGTTGAGAACAGCTGGATTAGAAGGAGCATAGAGCATGTTGGCTCTTGAATTCAATAAGGACTATTTTGCAAACGACGACTTCTCAGCCAGTGCGAATGTGGTTACTTACATAGACATGTAGAGAGTGAATACACAAGCCAGATTTGCAAACTGGGGAAAACAGATGGAAGGAGCAGGAGTCAGGTTTAGAGCAGGCAGGACGTGGTATTAGACTGCAGTATTTGAGAAGACCCAAGACTGCCTAAGCAGGGGTTTCCAAACCATCCCTGAGTTCAGACATCAAGCTTCAGGGGCTCGTGGAAGGAAGGTTAACTGGGAGGAAACAGACTTAATAAGCAAAATTGCCCTGGACAACAAATGGCTATATAAGACTATTTGGCCTACCTGGTGATCAGAGCCATTCTTCTTTGCTCTCCTACTAGATGAATTTCTGTATTCAGTTATGTTTGGAGAAAAAAAATGCTTTATATTCATGAATCTAGATCAGATTGCTCATTTTCCAGATATCATGAGGTTTACCTTCATTTGAACTCTTATTTCTAATATTATGCTCCCACCATGGTAAGTCATATCTTCTCTATAATGTAATGAAATGAAATGTGTTTACCTCCACTGCTACGTTTTCTTTTTCAATGGAATATTCTTGTTCCTACTTACTTTTATCCTTTATAGTAGACATAAAATGCAGAACTTGAAATGTGAAAGTCCAAATCAAAGCCAATATATATGTGTACCAATACATATACACATATGTATATATGTGTGTGTGTGTGTGTGTATATATATATATTTATTTGTACTATAGTGAAATTTTCATAGGAACTCCTATTTTCTTCTTGCTTAAATGAAGCTGAAAGATATATAACTCTTTTGTTTGACAGAATTGCCTTGCACAATATATGAGAAAAAATATTCAGCCATGCTGATGGCAGTGTTCTTAGCAAAGCTGGTAAGATAGTTAGCATCTCTTGTCTTGTGAATGGACACATATTTTATGGAAGGAGAATACCTTTTTCATACCAGGTACACCTGGGGAACTTGTAGGATGAATTCAGTTACTTATTGTCTTCTGATGTCATCACCATCCACATGTATTTTAAATACAGGGACAGGTTTTTATTTATTTTTGGTTTGGTTTTTTTTTTTTTTTTTTTTAAAGATGAAGCGTTCCTCTGTTGCCCAGGCTGGAATGGCAGTGGTATGATCTCAGGTTACTGAAACCTCCACCTCCTGGGTTCCCCTGCCTCAGCCTCCCAAGTAGCTGGGATTACAGGCACCCACCACCACGCCCAGTTAATTTTTTTTTTTTTTTTGTATTTTTAGTAGAGATGGGTTTTCACCATGTTGGTCAGGCTGGTTTCGAACTCCTGACCTCAAGTGATCCACCCGCCTCGACTTCCCAAAGTGCTGGGATTACAGATATGAGCCACCGTGCCCGGCCTAAATACAGGGACATTTCTATGTTTAGAAGGAATATCTTCCCTACCTCACAAATGATGTAGTGGAAAATATGTTCGGAGAGCTGATCTCTGGTAGAACAAACACTATGTATCAGGTAATGCAGCCTTTTCTTATGTTTTCATCCTTTGTTAAATACCATATAAAGTGAAGCTCCCTTTCCAAATATTATGTGACCTTTCATTGTGGGTTCATCACTTGGTTTTCTGTTGGTGGTTGCTAAGGTAAACTTCTCTTCTAAAACTGCCACTTGGGCCGGCAGGGCTTAAAGCTACACCCTTCCCAGACCCTATGACAAAGGGTGGAACAAACATCTGTGGTTGTGGTTTCAAATGTTGGCAGATTGTTTACACTGGAGATTGCCTCCTGGCATTTGTTTTGCTTTTGCCAGGCTTCATGCTTTGTAATCTTTTAAGACTACTTTTGCAGTGTTAGCTATGATATGAGGATAATTTCCCTGTTGTCAGGGAGAACCAAAATGGCATTCAAGACGGCTAAGCAATGCTGACCTCATCACTTCTCCATGTATTGCTGATCTCTGCACTTTGGGACTCCTCAAAATTTGAGGCTGATAAAACTATAGCTCTCTTTAATCTAGAAATGTCACACACTGAAACATTTTCTCAATGCTTCCCACAAACTCTGCATTCCAGAAAGGCAGAGAATTGTGCATTTCGACAATCCTTTCTGTATCCTGACATAGTGAGAATTTGTGTTTCAGAAAATATAACAGTAGAGGTATATGTGAAAATAATAAGTGTGGTGTGAGTTGCCAGCAAAGTTACAGCTCTCATTAAATATTATATTTCCTTGGATAACAGCAAATTGAGTAATTGGCATGAAATTCAAACCTAATAGGAGATCTCCATAATAGAAGAGAGTTTTGATGTAGCTTTGTATACAAACATGATAAAACAAGCCTACCATCAGAAAGAAGTTTACCCATTTATTTAAAAATATAGAAAGCACCTACTAGGAGACAGGCAGATATGGTGGGTACCCCTATATGCTTAAAATCCTAAAGAGGAATATGGACAAGTAGTCAGACAAATAAAAATTAAAGTTATAATGCTGATACTAAAAGAAGACTTAAAAAAAAAAAAAGACATCTAACCATGTTTGGAGGTAGAGAGTAGCAAAGGCTGCCTGGAAAAAGCAGTATCTAAACAGGTCCACCATGTACAGTTGTATAGGTTGCACACTGCACAATTTTACATGATAGATATGTTAAGCTAAGACCATAATGAAGTATAGAGGTAAGACCATAATGAAGTAAGAAGGAAGTGAGCAGTAGTGGCATGGAATGTATGAGGGAAGGGATATGAAAGAGAGTATCCTAGATAAAGGAAACAGCATGTGGGAAGGGCTGAAACAATAAAGAGTCTGGCACCTTAGCTTAAAGGAACTAAAAGAAATTCTATAGCTGCCATGTAGGCTGCAAAAAAGGGTGTGGTTAAATATGCGAGCCAGAACACCAAGGCGGTATGAATTGAGGACAATGGGGATCCCCTTCAGGTGTTTTAGGCTGGGAAATAATGTAATCAGGTTGGCATAATAGAAATAGCACTCTGGCTGCAGTGTGGAGATTAGATTAGAGTGGGGCAAGACTGAAGCAGATATACCTATCAGAAGGGCATTGGAATAATCCAGACAAAAGATAGTTTTTGTAAACTGTATCAGTGGAGGGAACTTGAAGGAATGGTTGACTTTGAGAGAAATTTTCAAAATTCAGTTATCAAGATTGATAGAAATTTGGAGGATGGAGATGGAGGAATCAATGAAGACACTAAGATTTCTTGATTGATCACTAGATAGCTGGGGGTTCCATTCACTCAGATTTGGAAGAGTAGGGTTTGGGAGAAAGAGAATTAGTTTAAGTGCCTGTGGCATGTCCATGTGGAGATGCCCAGTGGAAAGATACATGAGTCTGGAAGTGATAGGGGATCAGGCCAGAGTGAGAGACTTAGGAATTACCTCTGCATAAACAAAGCTGGAAGGCATAGGAGAAGTCAGTCAGTTAAATAATTTGGATGCCTATAGCAGAAAAAAACGAATTAATAATGGTTTAAATTGGGATTTGTTCTTTTTCTTTCCTAGTGAAAAGTGCAGAAATAGGAACTCTGGACTGGTTAGAAGACTCAACAATATGATCAGGAACCCAGCTCCTGCTATTTTTATATCCCACTCACAGTAATAATGTCCATTTTCAGGGTTGCCTGCTAGGATGAACAATGCTGTCAGTTTCCCCAGAAAACATGTCCTGTTCCCAGGACATAGGACTTAAAATTTAATTTAAGGTTTTTTGTTTGTTTGTTTGTTTGTTTTTTGTTTTTGAGACACAGTCTTGCTCTGTTTCCTGGGCTGGACTGCACTGGCGCAGTCACAGCTTTCTGGAGCTTCGAACACCCCAGGCTCAGGTGATTCTCCCACCTCGGCCTGCTGAGTAGCTGGGACCACAGGTGCCATGCCTGGCTAATTTTTCTATTTTCTGTAGAGACAGGGTTTTGCCATGTTGCTCAGGCTGGTCCTGAACTCTTAGGCCCAAATGATTCTCCCACCTCGGCTCCCAAAGTGCTGGGATTACAGGTATGAGCCACCGCACCAGACTGGGACTTTAAATGTTAAAACTAAGAAAGGCCCAGGCTAACTAAGATGAATTGTTCACCCTAGTCACCTCCTGTTCTTAAGGTATCCATTGCAACTCAAGCCCATTGCATGCACACTTCAGACAGAAAGAGGGAGGAAGGGAGAGGACAAAAGAAACCTACTAGCTGAGTCAGCCCCATCTTTGAGGAGCTTTCTTGAAAGCCCCATTCAACAACTTTCTCCATCTAGAACTTAGTCACTGGCCACCCCAAATGCAAAGGCGGTACAGCAATGTCATTCTCTTGGCTGGGGCACATTGCCAACCCCAATCAAACTGGAGTTCTGTTATGAAGAAGCAGGAGAGAATGGATATTAGGTAGGCAATTAGCAGTTACTGCTATGGTGAGGAAAAGTCATCACAGTAGAGAAGCTAGACATAGACCCAATGAATACTAACAAGTAAGAGACTAACAAAGGTAGAGAATACCATGGAGAAGATAGAGGAGTAGCAGGTAGAAGGTTGGGGCAAAACTATTAAAGGCGGGGAACAAGGAATCCAGAGGAAAAGAGCATTTCAAGATCATGATGTTGATGCTGCTGCCATGCGATTTTATAAATAAGGTGAAAAATGTCACAACCTTCCTGTAGAAATTCTCCTCACTCCCCAAAAGCCAAACACCCCAGATGTGGGAGGAGTTTCTGAGTCAACTAGGAAGAAAGAAGTCGGACATGATCTGCCCCATGTGGTCTTCTCCCAGGACCAGACAGATACTGCTAATCAATAGTGACACACTATTCAGGGCGTCTCCCTGGGCCTCACTGTTTTCTTCCATTTCCATCCTAAGTGGCACTAGAGAAAAAAAAATCTTCCTTGGCATCAAGATCCCTTTATTAGACATCAAGGTTTCATCCAGCTTCACCATATTAAGGTTCTCTGGAGGTTCTGCAGTTGTCGGCCAAGCTTGGCCTTTATTTGTGAGAGGAGCAAATTTTTTCTTATAAATGAATTTGAAAAGGATGAAATATTTCGTTTTGGAGATAAGCATTGTATAATAATGACAGATGCGTAATGAATTTCCTGAGGCAAATGATATTGACAAGGAATACTGAGAACACCGAAAATTCAATTTCCACATCAGGAAGAAAGGACTTACCCCACCCATGACCCTGTGTGTTGGGATAGCTTGGAAGTTTATACGTGGTAATTTTGTGCTGCTCTATAAATGCAGGCTTTCCTTTTTCCTTAAGCAAAGCTGTATTTCCCCAGTGCAAGAGCCTCTTTGCTGGTCTAGAGAAGGTTTCATTCTGGGTGGGGTTTCTTACCACTTGGGACCAAAATAAGATGACAGTATCTAGTTTTTCCTTTTCAATTATAGATCATTTTGCCCACCACACTTCAGAAGTGGGACCTGCCTGTAAAGTTGCATTGCAAATCAACCATCCTTAGTATGCTGGCTTCTGGGGAGATTTAGATGGAAGCTTGTACCTCCTGAGTCTCATTCATCCTCTTATCCATGGAAACTAACCACAAGCCAGGAGTTTCATGTACTTTCATTGAATGAGAATGAAAAGTTTCTTGAATCTATGTCACATTAGGGGCTTCACATGGCAAGGAGAGGGGAGAAGAGAAGCCATCCCCATGAAAAACATGCACTGAAAAGACATGCCTTGCAAAACTCCATGTGGAAACCCTTTCTAATCCAGCAGGAAGATTTGGAAGCTTGATGGACTTGTTTATATTAAATGATATGAAGTACCCTGTTGTCTGGCAACTGGGGGCCCATATACTTTATGGAAATGGATTGTTCATAAGATGTACACATTCCAAGTTAGTAAATACTTATTAAGACATTGGACTGAAACTGTGGACTGTGCCTCCTACAAGCTGATAACTAGAGGTCTCTGGACCTCCAGTGCTACCCTTCTGCAGGGTGACTCTGTAACCCTTTATCTTCATGTTGCCCCCCTTCACACCCTTTGGCAGGATTTACCAGTAATATTTGATAGCGTTCTCTGAGCCCAAGCCTGTGGGGTCTCTGACAGCAATCAGTAACCAAAGTGCAGGTGCAAATAATCTTATTTTGTATTCCTTGATTCTAAGTTCACCATAGATTTGCTAACATCCTTTTAAGGAGTGGGGAGGTGCACTACTATAGATTAATTATAAAATATTCCCTAATTTTAGAAATCTTGACATGTTTAAAAGTCTCCTAGATTTGAGGCACTGTGGTAGAAAAATTAATCAGATTATTGTGTTATCAGTAGAAATAATATTTGTAGAGAAGCCCAAATGAAAGTCCATATAGATTTATCCACACCTTCAGGATCCCAGTATAAGGAAAAGGAAGAAAAGGTTGTTTTCCTGCTGTAAGAAAATGATATTATGAAAAGATAAATTAATAAAGGAGACAGAAAAGGAAATATTTGGAGACAGCCTGGTGCAGAGGAAAAGGCATGGACTTTGTGCCTCAGCTTGGTTTCCTAGCTGTTTCCTTGAACTGGTGAATTAATTTTTGTCAGCCTCTGTTTCCTTATTTGTAAAGTGGCAATTTCTACATCATAGGATCATTTGACAGGTTTAAGAGAGAAGAACATGTATGAAGAATCTAGTACCCAGAGTACAACAAATGTTACTTGTTTTTGAATCTTTGTTTCTTACCAGATGACTTGAGCTGGTCTTAAAAGTTATGTTCATCTTCATTTTATTAAAATTATGATTTATATAGTTAGTGATTTATTAAACAACACAGAATAATAGTAAAATTGGAAACTTCAAACAAGATGAGAATACTTTATGTGAGTCATAAATATTTGTGATTTTTTCTTACATAGTTTCAGATCAGAACATTCTCTGCCAGAAGTAATCAGTAGATTTATAAATCATTGTTAATCTGATTGAGAAAAAACTGGGATATTAATAGTCCCAAAGATTAAAAAATTGTTTTACATTTAAGGAGTGCTATATTATTTATTTTCTAATAACACAATCAACTTTGAGAACCCCGTACCCATTGTATTTTCTATACATATTGAGAAATTTGACTTTTTCATTTTTTTGAAAGTCTCTGATATATAAAGAAAATAACGCTCCTTCAGACTGTAAGCTGATGGCTTATACATAATGGAGGATGCAGTTCCACAGAGGCATCCTCTCTCCACGATAGAAATCTGTTCTTTGCAGAAACTTTATGAACGTTTGCTGGATGCTTTGCATGTATTATTGTCCAGGCTGCTTTGATTATCTGGTAGATCCCAGAGACGACTGTCATAGCATAAAAAGACATGCCCACAGCAGTAGAGCACGCACTAGGGAGAACAGATCCAGTTGCAGATAGTTGGAAGAACTTCTACATAGGGGGCAGCAGTTGGTGTCAGGTAGGGCAGGCCGGGCGTCGTGGCTCACGCCTGTAATCCCAACACTTTGGGAGGCCGAGGTGGGTGGATCACCTGAGGTCAGTAGTTTGAGACCAGCCTGGCCAACATGGTGAAACCTCGTCTCTACTAAAAATAAAAAAATTAGCCAGGTGTAGTGATGGACACCTATAATCCCAGCTACTTGGGAGGCTGAGGCAGGAGAATCACTTGAACCTGGGAGGTGGAAGTTGCAGTGAGCTGAGGTTACCCCACTACACTCCCATCTGGGTGACAGAGCAAGACTCTGCCAAAAAGAAAGAAAAAGAGAGAGAGCGCAAGCGCAGGTGGAACAACAGCAATTGGTATCAAGGCAGGACGATATGAGATGACGAGGTGGGGTAACCATCAGAAGAGGATGCTGATCATCTAACTGGACATAGGAGCACTAACATTTATTAAGAACTTGGCCCTGTGCTAAATACTTACATTATCTTATTTAATCTTTTTAAAAGGCTACAAAATCAGTATTTTAACATCCTCACTTTACCAGTGAAGAAAGTGAGTTTCAGATAATATAATTAACTTGCCCAAAGTGACATTGTTTCTAAGTGGCATGGCCAAGATTCGAACTGAGATCAACCTGATGTGATAGCCACACTCAACCACTCCACCATACTGTGTCCACAGCAGGACGTGATCCAGGGGGGCAAACAGTTAAGGCATTCAGAAAATTGAGTGGGAAGATCCTTGCTTGAGTTCAGGGACTAGACTTCAGCCCTGGGAAGGAAGCTGCCAAAAAGAAGCAGTGTCCTTGCCTTAGATATGCAAGACACTAAGCTCTAAACAAAAGAGAGATGTAGGCATTGCTGTCAGACCTGGGTCATAAGATTTCAGTCAGAATCACATCAGGAGTAAATATGCTGGATTCCACTTGAAATGATGATTAGCCTTGGGTAAGAACCAGAGGAGCTCAGCTGTGAGGAGGGAGACTGCTTAGCATGGGCAGCCAGGATGGGCCTAGCACTAAAAGGACAAAGTTGTAGATTTTAACAGCAAAGGGCCAATTAAAGTGAAATGAATGAGGCCTGTTCTCATATCAGCACTGAAAATGTGCTACTGGTCTACTACTTGAACAAATATCTTCTCTGATCTATATTGGAAAAAAGTAAGAAGACAATATTCATTTCTCTCTGTCTCTGCAATAACTAAAAAACTCCTGCCTTTGATGATGAGAACAGAAATTAGCAATTAACATGACCATTTACAAAGCATCTTTATATAGTCATGCACTGCATAATGATGTTTTGGTCAACGATGGGCATATATGATGGTGGTCCCATAACATAACAAAACTGAAAATTCCCTATAGCCTAGTGACACTGTGATGATTCTGATCCTGTATAGGCCCTAGGCTAATGTGAATGTTTGTGTCTTTGTTTTTAACAAAAAGTTTGAAAAGTAAAAAAATGTTAAAATATTTAAATCAGAAAAAAATTCATATAATAAGGATATAAGGAAAGATATTTTATACAGTACTGTACAATGTGTTTGTGTTTTAAGCTAAGAGTTGTTACACAAGAGTCAAATGTTAAATTTTTTTAAAATTTATAAAGTAAAAAGGTTATAGCAAATGAAGGTTAATTCATTATTGAAGGAAAATATTTCATATAAATTCAGTATAGCCTAAGTATACAGTGTTTATAAGCCTACAGCAGCGCACAGTAATAGCCTAGGCCTTCACATTCCCTCCCTGCTGATGCACTGACTCACCCACACCACTTGCAAGTTAGTGCCCTATACAGATGTACCCTTTCTTATCTTTTATGCTGTATTTTTACTATATCTTGTCTATGTTTAGGTATGTTTAGATACACAAGTACTTACCATTGTGTTTCAGTTACCTACAGTATGTAGTACAGTAACATACCGTTACAGGTTTGTAGCCTGGGGTAATGGGTTGTCCCATATAGCCTACGTGTGTAGTAGACTCTCCATCTAGGTTCATGAAGTACACTCTATAATACCTGCATGATGACAAAATCACCTAATGATGATTTCTCAGAACCTATCTTCATCATTTAGTGACGCATGACTGTATATCATTTTATCAGGTTCTCACAATAGCCCTATAGATATGAAGTCATATCTCACTTCAGTTTTACAGTCTAAAGTCAGCACAAAAGGTGAAAATTATACATTGTCAAAATTGCTCTTAAGAGTTCCTTAAATTACAGAGTACGGTGCACATGGTTTTATACGTATTATGCCATTTTTATGAACAACACGGCCAATTCTTCTTTCTGCATGGAAGTATATACTTATTTAAACATTAGATGAAATAGATTCCATTTAGTGGCTATTCATATGAAAAATATATTTCGTGTGTGTGTGTGTCATAGTACTCGTCGTTGGGTTGTTTTTAGTTGGTTTGTTTTTTCTGAAGTACATTGAGTTTCCACATATTGAATGTATATGTAAAGTGGCTCTCTTCTTTTATTATTCCCATTTTGAAAATAAAGAAGCCAGTGATTCAGTCTGTGTGTGTGTCATAAGGTTTTAAACCTAGGTTATAATTTACAAATCCTGAGTAGGTTCCATTGTACCACACAGTCACCCCAGCACGATTATCACACCTGAAGGATGGAGCATTTGGCATTCATTAGCTAATAGAATTCCATGGGTGCCAAGAAGCCCCCTGTGATTTGTGCCCTGACCATGCTGCCACAGTGATGGTGTGGGACTTAGAACTATCATGCTGTGCCATGGCTATTGGAAGTTATCGATACATTGAATTCTGGCCATGCAGATGTGTCCAGCAATTGAACATGACTTCAAGACTCAGTTATTTATGGCTTGACTTCACTTAAACAAAAAAGCTTTTTCTGTTGTTTTCTGATGCTTGCATGTGACAAGGAGACATGTTCAGACCCTAGGGCATGTTGAGTCTGTACTTTTGGGCAGGATGGCTTAATGATTGTTTTTGATTGCTGACTTACTTTTAAAAAAAATCTATTTGGAAGTTTATGGCCCGTTTCTGACCCCTTACAAAGATTTTATCATCTCTAATAAATGTCTAGTAAACCCGTTCCAATTGCCTAAGCAACCATATTTGAAGTGGATCCTTCCCTCTCCTCCTGACGCCATTTCTCCAACACTGTGTTTGGTAAATCTCCCCCAGATCCCTGGCCTGATGCATCACAATCAACCTCCCAATCCCCCTGTGATTTCTGCCCTTCTTTTCCTTTTTCTCTTTTGTTTTGTTTACTCTAACATCTCTGAAGCATTGCTTTGTATTCTTATTGTTTTTAAAAGATGAGAAAAGGGAGCATGTCAGCAAGAATGGTGGAGTAAGGACCTCAGAGAATCCTCTCCTCATAAAAGCAATGAGAACAGCAGAAGAAATGGTCAAAAATCAACTTTTTAAGAATTCTGGACATTAACCAAAAGCTTACAACATTCAGGAGCATGTATTCAAGAAAAATGAAGGAATATTGTTAAAACAGTGAACTTTATGGTGTTCTACATTATTCCCATTTTGATCTTTAAATATATATGGAAATACAAGGGACCCAGAATAGTCAAAATGATCTTGAAAATGAGTATGAGGTTGGAGGTCTCATACTTCCCAATTTCAAAACTTACTACACAGCTACAGTAAGGAGGACTCTATGGTACTGGCATAAGAATAAACACAGATTAATAAAAACGAATTGAGAAGTCCAGAAATAAACCCCACATCTATCCTCAGTTTATTTTAACAATGGTGGCAAGAAAATTCAATGGGCAAAAATTAAATCAAAAATCTAAATGTAAAAGGTGAAACAATAAAACTCTGAGAAAAAAACAAGCTGTAAATCTTCATGACCTTAAATTTGAGAATGGCTTGTTAGCTATGATGCCAAAGGCAGGAAAAAAAACTAAAAACAGAAAATTAAACTTCATCAAAATTTAAAAATTTTGTATTTCAAAGGATACCATAAAAAAGGTGAAAAGACGGCCGGGAGCGGTGGCTCACTCCTGTAATCCTAGCACTTGGGAGGCTAAGGCGGGTGGATTGCTTGAGTTCAGGAGTTCGAGACCAGCCTGGACAACACGGTGAAACCCCATCTGCACTAAAATACAAAAAAATTAGCCGGGCATGCCAGCATACACCTGCAGTCCCAGCTACTTGGGAGGCTGAGGTAGGAGAATTGCTTGAGTCCAGGCGGTGGAGGTTGCAGTGAGCTGAGATCACATCACTGCATTCCAACCTGGGCGGCAGAGCAAGACTCCGTCTCCATTAAAAAAAAAAAAAAAAAAAAAGAAAAGACAAAGCACAGAATGGGAAAAAATATTTGCAAATTATCTGATAAGATCTATTATCCAGAATTTATAAAACCTCTTATAACTCAACAATAAAAAGACAACCCAATTTTTAAAATGGACAAAGGATTTCCAACAGACATTTTTCCAAAGTAGATGTACATTAATAGCCAATAAGCACATGAAAGATGCTCTACATAATTAGTCACTCAAGAAATGCAAATCCAAAGCATAACCAGAGATCACATCTACTAGCGTCACTATAATTAAAAAAAAGATGGGCAATAACAAGTGTTGGCGAGGATGTGGAAAAGTTGGAACTCTCATACACTGCTGGTGGAGATGTAAATGATGCAACCACTTGAGAAAGCAGTTTGGCAGTTCGTCAAAAAGTTAAACATAGAATTTCCATGTGGCCTAACAATTCCACTCCTAGGTATACACCTAGGAGAACTGAAATTTTTGTATACAAAAACACTTGCATAAAAATGCTCATGGCAGGATTATTCATAATAGCCAAAAAGTAGAGACAATCCAAATGTCCATCAACTAATGAATGAATAAATCAAATGTGGTATATCCATAAAATAGAATATCATCCCCCAAAAAGAATGAAATTCTAATATATGCTACAATATGGATGAACCTTGAAAATATTATGCTGGGTGAAAGAAGCTAGTCACAAAGGGACACATATTATATAATTCTATTCATATAAAGTTTCCAGAATAGGCAAGTTCAGGCAAACAGAAAGTAGATCAGTGGTTTCCAGAGGTTGGGGGTCGGGAGAATGAGGGGTGACTGCTAATAGATACAGGGTTTCCTTTTGGGGTTATGGTGAAAATGTTCTGGAATTAGATAGTGGTGATGGTGCACAACTTTGTGAATATGCTAAAAACCTCTGAATTGTATTAAACAGGTGAATTCTATGGAATGTGAATTATGTCTAAAGTTAACTTCCAAATATCAATCTGATTAAGATGGAATAAATAAAACATTTTACACCCAAAGAAAACTTCATTAATTCACTCGGTGGTAAAATGATTCTTTTTAAGTAAAAAGAACTCAACATTTATTCTAGAATAGCAATTTTCTTAGTGACAAGGCAGGGAAAGGCAACATCCTTGACATTAATATCTTCCTCATCCTATATTTTCTAAAACTTCTTCAAAACATGCCATGTTCCTTCTAGTTCAATTTAGCTATAACATGACAACAAAATATACCCCTACACTGAAGCCACAAGCAGAGATAACAAGTAGTTTCAACTGAAGTGCCAACTCAGATTGATCGGCAGTGGCTACATGGAGCACTATATTTAGAAGGGTTCCAAGGCTGTATCCAGAGCAGGCCTGGAAAATGTAGTGATTAATTTAGAAAATTAGTCTTGAAGTTGGCAGTGATAGTGGAGGTGGGCGGCGCTTGGGCTAATGATTAGGTCTAGGAAAATGCATCATTCTGCTGAGTGCATTGCATCCAATCAGCTGGGTAGATACATCTTTGCTTGGACTGTAATGCAGCTAATAGGCACATTCACATGGCGTGACCTAAAAACAAATATGAGATCTTTAATTTAAATACAAAATTCCAGTATTTTAAAATAACTCACATTTATGGCTAAGATGTCAAAATCACTCAATGAATAGCACCAACTTTCATCACACAGAATAAAATCTAGGTATTTTAAATAGTACATTTTATATAGTGTGTGCTCTCAAAGGTTCTTGACAAGAGAACATTAGCATACGCTTATAGCAAAATCTGATCAGGTGAGAGAATATCAAGAGAATTTTTTATGGCACTCACTGAAAAGCCAAGAAAATCACTGGCAGATGGACTCTGTGCACCTGCTGTAACACACATTCACTTAAATTTGCGTTGTACCTTCCAGCAGAACTGTTGCCTCCGTCCTTTACGTGCCACAGGAGCCTGCACTTTCTTTGGTAGATGAGAGGTGGCTGGAGAATGAACCCTATTTACCTGTCATACATTGTAAGTCAGCAGCTCTCAAAGACCAGTAGCATCAGCATCTCCTGGAATGTCTAAGAAATGCAATCTGTTAGAAATGCAGCATCACCCCAGCCCTACTGGTTTGGAAACTCAAGGGGTGGGCCTGGAGATCTGTATTTGAACAAGATTTCCAGGTGACTCTGGGCTCAACTTTAAGAGCATTGCCCTTTCTAGAGTGGGGAAAGGAAAAGGGGAGGGAGAAAAAAGGGGAGGCTGGGGAAGTGCCCAGGGAAAATTGAGCCTCCCATGGCAGCAAAGTTGGTATTTGATGTGAATGTTGATAGGACATAGCAAGGTCTTTATTTGTTTTTTTCCTCTTTTATACTCCATGTCCCAACTCTCTATTTCCTCGGAAAAGGTTTGAGGTACTCATGTGATCTCCCCCAATCCAGCCTGCTTGAAGTCCCTTCTTTTGGGACAGTAGCAAAGAGTGGGGAAAGAGGATGGCACTAATACATTCCTCACGCCACAAGAAGCGGCACTTTTATCCAAAAAGGGTTGGCCTCAAGAGCCCTGGCTTAGAATAGTCAAACCCAACAAGCCTTTCACCTCGGAAATGCGCGTGAAGCACTTAGAACAGTAGTTGGGCCTGGGTTGCAGTGAGCGTTGCCTATATGTGGGAGGTATGGTGGTGGCAGCAATCGCTGCAAGGGCCAGATTTCTCCACAAGGGTGCCTGGGTTGGCATCTGGAAGCAATTGCTATCTGCACCCAGTGGGTGGTTGCTATGTTAAGAAGATTGCCAGCAAGAGTTAGATCTTGATCTTGAAACCCTTCAGTCGGCAAGCAAGGATCCCTGAAGACAGTGCCCTAACTGTGTCCCTCATGTGAGGATGGCCGTCATCTGAGCTCCAGTTGGCCTGTCAGTACTCGCCACAGAGATAAGGATCCAGGCTGGGATGGGCATTTGAGACAACAAGCGTGGGAGGACAGGCTAAGAACATCAAGCAAAACAAAGAGGCTTTTCAGATCCTTTCTAGTAAGAGTTTAGGGTTAGGGAGACTGAACTGCAGACACAGGGAGGGGGAAGCCACAGGATGAAAGACAGCAGGTTAAATGACAGCCATGAATGTGGGACCCTCTGAGAAATCATGAGAATCTGCAAGGCCAGAAAGGCCCAGGAGGTCCCCAAAGACCCACAGGCAATCAGATCATTGATATAGGAAACCAGATGGCCAGAGGTGAGTTTGGAAGGCTTGAGTTAAGGTTCTTGGCTTCAATGCCCCACCTTTTTTAATAGAAATGTTTTTCACATCCTGTACAGTCAGCAGAAAACACTTGTCAATATTAGGAGGGTAGAGGGAGAAGGGAAGGAGAATGAACAGAGGAAAAGGAAAGGAGGAGGAGAAGGACGGGGAAACGGGAAGAGGAAGACAGAAGTGAGGAGGAGAAGGAGAAAGGAGGAAAGAGGGAATCCAAAAGGAGAAGTGAGGATAGAGGAGAAGGAAGGATGATTGCTAGTCTCAGAGTGTCCAGTGCTTTCCCAGCCCTGTGCTACATGTTTTGCAAGTGTTTCCTCATTTAGTTCTCAGAACTATGAAATTTGGTCATGGAAGAGTCAAGGGAAGGAAGTCTTATTCCTAATTTAAAAAATAAAATAGCTTACAATGTACTTTTTCTGCCTAGGTCCCAAGATCCAGGCTTAGGTAACCAAATCAATTCAGTTTACATAATGGTACAAGTTAAATGCAGATTGAAGCATTAGGTAATGGGGAGAGCTATGTAAGGAGAAGGTTGAGTCCACCTAGTTATGCTGACTTCAGTCATGCTGCTCTTCTGATTCTGATGTCCCTCAGCCTGCAGAAACATATGCCTATGGGGACCAGGGAGATGAATGCAATGTGCTAAATGGGCCTGGTGTAAAAGAATAAAAAGCAGAGACAGTGTCAGGAGTGAAGAGGGAGTGATGGCAATTACGGCAAAGTGGAGACCACATGCCACCCTCTGAAGAGGCAGCACCACTCAGCTCCAGCCTGTTGTCGTCATCTGGTAACATGGCCTCAGTGCTTTCAATTTTTTCAAAAGAGGCCAGTGATCCAGTGTTCAGGCAGCTTCCAGTGGGTTGACAAAATATATCTGCAGGTTTATCTGCCCAGAGACTTGACTGCAGTTGCATATTTTTCCAGGTTGCAAACCAAAAATTGATCATTTTCCTGTGTTCCTTTCTCTTTCCAGGTCATTACATTTACGTGGATACCTCCTTTGGCAAGCAGGGGGAGAAAGCTGTGCTGCTAAGTTCTGACTTACAGGCTGAGGAATGGAGCTGCCTCCGCTTGGTCTACCAGATAACCACATCTTCAGAATCTCTGTCAGATCCCAGCCAGCTGAACCTCTATATGAGATTTGAAGATGAAAGCTTTGATCGCTTGCTTTGGTCAGCTAAGGAACCTTCAGACAGCTGGCTCATAGCCAGCTTGGATTTGCAAAACAGTTCCAAGAAATTCAAGGTAGGTGGAGTTTAGGAGAAAGATATAGAGCCTCTTATCTTTGCTTTATACTATTCTAAAATCTTATGAAAATTTCTGATGTGGAGGTTAGTTATCTCCTGGATTTTGATGTGATGTTTCATAGGATACATACCATAGAAGAATATTAGCAATGGAACTTAACATTTTGTTTATTCCTTAAAAGAGCTTCTTCCCAGATTTCTTTCCCATCTATTTAAATAAGCCTTCTGTAAAAATCTAAATGGGGCTTAAACCAACCTCTTCAATGAAAATAGGTTTTCTATGGCTTTTAGGGAGTATTCTCATTTCTATAATTTTATTTCATCCTTCTAAACTGTGTGTGCTATGTGTTTATCATCTTAATCATTTCTTTGCTACAAATTTTGAACAAAACATTAACTATAATAAAATGAAAATGAAAATACTTTAAAAGAGAGAAAATACTTAAAGGATATGTTCCATTTCCTTTTCAAAGAGGGAAGGTGTTCCTTTGGGAGTCCTGGAAAAGGAAAGTAGAGAATATAAGGTGATGCTGGGTGTGGATTGGATAAGGAAGGAGGATGGGATCCAGACACACCTGGCCATGAAGTGTGATGTTTATTGAAAATATTTCATCAAGGACACAATGGAGCCATCATGAAAACATTCCCCATTCCTAATCCACCTTTCAGTTTCCTATCCCATCCTGCTTCTTCTTTGAAAAGCTTGAAATACTTTACTCTCCAATACCCTCTTTCTGCCTGGAGTCCTTCCCTGTCAGCTGGTGGTTGAGGATGGAGCATGGGGCCTCTGAGTTCCCTCTTTTACAACATCCTCCCAGCAGTTATCACCTCCTAAATCTGCCAGCATAGTTGCAGAATATAGGGCTAAAACCACAGGAGAAAAAACGATTACTTTCAGAAACAGGACCACAAGTGCTACCACAAGCACTGAAGATAGTGGTGGTTGGGATAACAATAGAAGAGAAGACAGCTGGCTCTGAGCTTCTATCAGATGCCTTACTCACCTCGAAGTTTTGATGTATGAGTTTATGTGCACATGCGCATGCACACATATACATACACATTCTTTTAGTAAAGTCCATAGTGAAATTGGTATCCAATAGCAATTAGCTGAGACTAACAATCCTATTTTGCCTTGAATGGCTGAACAGCTCCAGACTAATAGCTGAAATACTGAACCAAGGAAACATGATGTTTTGAAGTCTAACTCCCCTTCTTCCCCATATGTTGTGCAGATTTTAATAGAAGGTGTACTAGGACAGGGAAACACAGCCAGCATTGCACTGTTTGAAATCAAGATGACAACCGGCTACTGTATTGGTAAGTGGGCTTCATTTTCATTAAATCAAACTGCGAATCTTTTTCTAAAAGCTACTGTTGCCAGAGGGAACTGAATCAATCGTAAAGACCAAGTATTTTATAGAATGCACTGCATAATGCATACTGGTTTAAATTCTTTGCTAGGTTCATTTGAATACTGTATGTTGTTTTGTCTTTAGTGTGGGAAGGCTCATTAGAATTTGCCTGTACTGTCTGGATTAATGAAAGAAACATAGATGCAGCAACTGTAACTTGAGAACTGCCACCTTAACCTTGACATGTTCTGATTAAAATAATTTACAAATTGCTGGAAACTCAGCTTTTTGTAGCATGTGCCAGAAAAGCAGACATTGTATTATCTTCTTTCCCTCATTTCTCTCTTGGCATACCACTGTCCTCCTCTTAATAATCACAGTTGTCACTTAGAATTCACTTGAGAAGAGTTGGTTGGCTGTCTCTTATGTGCCAGCTTCCAAGAGGGCATAAAGAAAGGGTAAACCCTGTCCTATGGTGGTTCAGTCTCTATTTGTCTACACTGAAGCTAGTTCTGTATATGGTAACTACTGCTGAGGAAGGACAAGCTGTGCAGTGGGGGCGCAGGGAGGAGGAGAAGAAATTGGAGAGGACTGAATAGGGACAATGCATTGGAGCTGGAGTTTCAAGAAGGAGAAGAATTTAGTTAAGTGGAGGTGCAGGGTAGGAAGGCAAGGGTTCTCTGTGGCCAGACTTCTGTGGGGAGAAAGAACAGAGCAGGTTCAGGCAAAGGGAAGAGGCTGAGTAAGGTGTTTGAAGTGAAGACCAAGACTGCTAAGGGAGTTTGTGATGGAAAAGTGTGGATGCAGGATGTGGAGCTTGGACCTGCTGAATCATATGGGTCAGCCAGCAGGGGAGAAGTGTGCAGCTGCACTTTCAGATGACTCCAGCTGTCACGTGGAAGATGAGTTGGGTACAAGGAAAATACACAGCAGGTGGGAAAACCCCTAGGAAGCAGCTGTGACCTTACAGAGGGGACTTAATGAGGGCAATACTGAATTAGCAGTGGAATCGGAAAAAGGCAGTAGAATTGAGAGATTTTTCAGCACTGACAGCTCTTGAAGGCTAAATGAACGTGGCGGGGAAGAGAAAGGACAGTCAAAGAAGGTTCTGAACAACAACAACAACAAAAAAGCCTTTGCTAATCCCCTGAAGTTTCACTTCTCTGTTTTGATCTCAATGATGTCTCTAGGGCAAGTGAAAGAAAATATACCATTTTCTGAAGATACAGTGAGGCTCAGGCTCCCTTCCTTGAGCCTCCCTCTGGGCTCCCACCTGGCATCTGTAAAAGGTTGCAAACGACAGAGAAGTTAGACACCCCTGGTGGAGCGCCACCTGCTGGCCCAGTCAGCTTACTGAGCCTCAGCCTCTGCTTTGTCATCTGTAAAATGGGAATAAAATGCTTCCCTCCTAGGATTCTTGGGAGGAGGAATGAGATCGTGGCTATGAAGATGATTGGTATATACAGTGCTGGGCATCCAAGACATGTTGCCTTTCTTCAAATGATGTGGTGACTTCTGATTTGTTTGAAACAAAAGGATGCCAACACTTTTAACTCGTTAAACTCTATGATCATGCTCTCACTTCTTTCTTTCTGGGTACTTTCTCTGTCTCTTTCCATTCCTCATCTGTAAAATGAGGTTAGTAACAGTGCCTATGTCATGGGGCTGCTTTGAGGATTGAATAAGTTAATTTATGTAAAGTGCTGAGAATGAAGCCGGGCACATTGAGGAATATTTTGCTTTTTATTTTACTCTTAGGCAGGCTTTGGCACTGAATGTTAGGGCATTGGTTAGCAGACACTGTGGTGGAAACATTGAAAATGAAAATCTTAGAAATGTTCAGTGCTTGCTAATGTAAAAACACATTGCTGACTATACCAGTCAAGATCCTGGCAGGAAGGAGGAAACAGGATACACTCAACCTGAGTAATTTGAGGGAAGCTCACTGAAGAGATCACAAACTGTGAGTCGTAAAGGAAGCCAGCAAGGGACAGCTCTGTGACCCAGGACTAGTAACAGTGATAATTCATGAGCTGTTGTCTTCCTTTGGCCTGAAAGGACAAGGGAGGAGGAGTTTCCAGTACCTATAAACAATAGCTATTTGGTGAGGACTGCTTGACAAGATTTGCCAACCCATGGCGACCTGGCTGGGAGACTGCTGCGCAATTAAACCCCTGATTTCACTCTCCTTCCACCTTCCATTGGTCGAATCCAACAGGGAGATGGAAGGCAGGGGAGCCCATTGATACAGTTCAGATAGGTCAACCTCTGCAGGACCTATCAGGTGGAGAAGAGCAAAATTGATCTGCAGGGGGCCAATGGCCAGCACAATTATACTTCCTAGTTTAATTGCATGATTATAAGGGTCAGTGGAGGCATTAGCTTGTGAGTTTCTTGCTCCTTTTTAAGGAAAAGTTGTTGATGAAGATCAATATATCCACGCAAACATGCCAACGACACTAAGGGGAGAAGAGGAGGGTCTGATTATCCTCTCTCTCTTCTCCACTCAGTAGCTGCAAAAGGAACCCAGAACCTAGGATAGATCTGTCCCACCTATTTTGCCTGGGTTCTCATTTATAAGGAAAATGGAATTTTAGCATCTCGGACACATGCCCCTCAGCTCTGGGCAACTTGTTCATCATGAGAAGAGAAAGGAAAGGAGGACTGGGCTACCAGACTCAAGAAAGGGTTGTGGAAAAAATTTTCTAGAGCTCAGAGCATAACGCTGAGCAGTGCTTTGAGACAGAGGTGACTGATAAAAACAGCTGACTTGTACCAAGCACTGACCACATGCCTGGCACTGCGCTGGGAGCTCTCCACACTTACAATAGCTCTGTGAAGTAGGAACATTGTCCCCATTTCACATATGGAGACACAGAGGCTACAAAAAGTGATAAGTCATGCTCCAAGTGACATGGCTAATAAGTGGAAGGGCCATAATCCAAAGGGCCAATGATGAATTAGAATCTTGATTTATTACAGGATCTGTCTCTCTTCTTGACCAATATTGTGCGGGGGTCCTGGTAGAAAGGTCACAGTGGGCAAAGGAAGAGAGAAACTTCTGAATATCTAAGAGCAAACTCTGTAGTAGGATGGGTGTACCCAGGTGTGACTGTGTGTCCATGCAGTGTTTTTGTTTCCCTTCCCCAGAATGTGACTTTGAAGAAAATCATCTCTGTGGCTTTGTGAACCGCTGGAATCCCAACGTGAACTGGTTTGTTGGAGGAGGAAGTATTCGGAATGTCCATTCCATTCTCCCACAGGATCACACCTTCAAGAGTGAACTGGGTGAGCTGCGGTCAAATGGAGTCCATTTCCCAGGATAAATTTTTCTGCTGTCTCCTCCCACTTCCTGCACTGACCTAGCTGTGGCTTCTGTCAATAGGGAAGAGAGGAGGGAGGAGGGTGAGTAGGAACTAAGTAGGAACCAGGAGGTGTGGCAGAAGAGTAGGGAAGGATCTACAGGGAGGTAGAGACAAGCTGCACCTGTGAGCTCTGTAGCTACGGGGAAGGCCACCCCGTAAAGATTTTCCTTCACCTGTGGCCTAGTCTTGTATTTTCACATTTCCATATTATGCTTTACTTTCTTGTGTATTTGTTGTTTAATATTTCTCATTTCTAAAGACAAGGCTGGAATAATCCTAGGTTACTTTTCACTGAAAATAGATCAAAGGATGGGAACGGGTCCTAGGAACTTCCCAAGTGACAGTGAGGTGAGCCAATACTGCTGATTAGCTCTGAATGTGGTGTGCAACAGGCCCCCCTAGTGGCGAAGAAGGCTGCTTCTCTGCAAGGAAAATGAGAGGTGAGGTTGTGTATCAGCAAGAAGTCAGCTTTGAGAAGAAGTCCTCCACAGAAGAGAGACAAGGGCAAGGGCTTACTTACTTGTGGGTTACCACTGCTCTCACCTGGACCCTGGTAGGCTTTGGAAAAGCCTAGGTCTCTCCACAGTTGCAAGACATTTCATCCTCGACTCCAAGGTCTCCAAGGAGTAAGAAGCTTCTGGCGGCTGGCTTTTCAACAAGAACAAGACAGGAATTTTTATTCTGCTGCAAACAGTTAACTTTTTCTCTTTTGATCCTTTGCACAGAGATATTGATGACCTTTTATGGTTCTTTCCATTTTTCTTCATTCACTATTGCTTTTCGTCATCTGAATATTTTTAACCATGTCTCCAACTCTTTTTTTCAAAAGTGCTCATCCTTCAGCTTATCTTGACTCTAGACCGTCTTCATCCTAACCTTATTGTTCTCTTTGCTCCTATTCTATCTTCTCCTTTATATCCCGAATCTCAGGTTCAGTCTCCTGTAACAGCCAGGCAGACAGTATAAGCAAATGACATGTGGGCTGGGTGAGGACTGCGGCAAACTAGACAGCAGAGACCCTGTGCAAAGGCTACTCGGCTCTAATGAGTTGCTGCTGTGTGAGAATGCAAGCCCGGGTTGCTAGATCTTTTGATGTTTCAAGATCATCAGGAAGGCAGGGGATTTTTTTGTGTGTGAAATTTCCCAAATGTTTAAAAGTTGGTGAATGTTTTCTAAAATCACAGTGTGGGCCAATAAAACACACTTGCAGGTCAAGTCCTGTTGGCCAACTTCTATTTTGCAACCTTCATTTGACAAGTTTCTTTTCTTTTACAACATGTTCAGGCTTCTTAGAATAAGTTACTTATAAGTAACCACAAATAAAAAGATTGGAGTCTCATGGAGCTTGCCTGTTTAAAACAAATGCAACTTTAAATCTAGCATTGTCATTAATTTGACCCAGCATTAGATATAATGGGGAAAATGACAATTAAAATGACAGATCCTCTATGGCCCCTTCCCAGCTTCAAGGAAGATTCTTTCAAGAAAGGAAAAGAGATTTTTATCACAACTGGATGTTAACAAAGGGCGGTATGTGTCAAGTGCAATAAGAGTGGTCTCCTTCCCCCACCAAAAAAGAAAGGTGTTGGGAATTCAGAGACAAAAGAGGCCCCTCACTGCTTGGATGTCCTAGAAGACATGATAAAAGAAGTAAACCGTATTTCGGGGATTGGTATGATTTTGACAAAGATGAGAAAAAGCTAAGAGCAATGATACAGTGGTGGTAGCTACGAGGGGTGGATGGGGGAAGAGATGTGGCTGAGAAAGCAGTACAGGGACAACTTCGAAAATGCCTGGAATGCCAGGTAAGAGACTTTATTTCATTGACAATGGGAGGCCACACAGGTGTTTGGGCAGGGGAGAGACACCATCACAGCAGTGTTTTTAGATGGATTAACATGACAGGGATTATTTCAGTAGATGGACAGTAAAAAGGTGGAGCAAGAGTACAGAAGAATCCCCCAGAAACTGTTTCTTCAGATGCATCTGGGGTCACTTACATAAGAAATTGAGATAAGACCAAAAAAAAAAAAAAAAAGCATGTTTATGTACTTCCTACCTTTAAAACCTAGGTTCAGCCTTTTCTTTTCTTTCTTTTCTTTTTTTTTTTTTTTTTTTTGAGATGGAGTCTTGCTCTGTTGCCCAGGCTGGAGTGCAGTGGTGTGATCTCAGCTCACTGAGACCTCCACCTCCCGGATTCAAGCAATTCTCCCTGCCTCAGCCTCCCAAGTAGCTGGGATTACAGACACCTACCACTTCATCCAGTTAATTTTTGTATTTTTAGTAAGGACAGGGTTTCCCCATGTTGGCCAGGCTGGTCTCAAACTCCTGACCTTAGGTGATCTGCCTGCCTCAGCCTCCCAAAGTGCTGTTTAGCACTTTTGACAGTGACAAGAGATTGAATTTTTTCTATGGATAGTCCATATTTTTACCTTATAAATAAGTGGCCTATCCTCATTTGGGGCCCTTTGTAGGAACCACACTATAAACGAGTGCTCTGTGTACAGTGAATGATAACCAGTCATGGCAAAGTAATCCATGAATCTTCATGAGTATTTTAAAAGACAGTTGGGTTAACTCAAAATAATAAAATGTCACCAACTCTTGAGAGCTTTATGTAAATGAGTAAAGCAACTAACAATCTCTTGGGGTTTGAAGAAAGAAAAGCCCGATGATTTTTTCTTCATGTGTGACAATAGGCTAGTTTTGAGATTGTTTTTCTGTCCTATCTTAAGAATCTAATACAAGGAACAGAAAGGATCTTGAAAGGCTGATGCATCAAAATGGCAATTATGTCTCCTGTCATTATCACAGTTGCACAGAGATGCAAATTTAACAATGGGGAAGTGTTAGAGAACTTTTTCCAAATCATTTAAAAATTAGTTCCAAAGTCAAACCCTGTGGGTAACCAATATTATGATTCAGTGATTATTCAGTGTTTCATTTTTCATCCTCAATGATGGCAAGAGGCAGCTGGCTGGGGAGAACATATATTTCTTGGAAGAGGCAACAGACCAATGGACTAGTGTCAAATCATCCATTTGACTATGTTATCTGAGTGCAATTCATCCTTTGAAGAGTGTAATTCTCCTAGTCCTTCTTCACGCCCATCTGCAATCATAGAATATTCTGACTATATTTGTGTCTCCAGGGATAGAGAAAGAGCCCCAGGCTAGGAGTCCAAATACTTGTGCTCCAGGCTCAGTTATCAGAGTACTTTATTACCTTGACTAAGCCCTCAACTTCTTAGGGTCTCCATTGACACATCTGCAAATGAGCAATTTGAATTCAATGATTCAAAGATGGCTTTGAGTTCCAATATTTTACTTTTCTCTCATTGCCTAATGCTATTTACCAAAATCTCCAAATTCACCATTCAGTGAGATCTATTTCAAAATGGCTTGAGTCCCTCCTGGATACTTATAAGCACACAGCATTTGGCACTAGAAGAAAAGGAGAACTAAAAGAACAAAGGGTTGAGAAAAAGAGGCCCTGGATTTTCTAGTATCTTGACCAGAAGGGTCAAGACGTAGGCATAGTGGTGTGGTCATCCTTGAGAAGCACTAAGACTTGCTGGTAGGGTGCTGCCACCCCTGACATAAGCACTTGCCTCTCTCCTCTCCCACTCCCTTTTTCCCTCCCATCTCCTTCTCTCCATTTTCCCATTCTTCCTCTTCTTTCTTGGCTATTCTAGAATACTTCCCCAAGGCAGGCAGCTTTTCCCACTAGCATTGCTTGGTACCCATATGTCAATACTGTGGGCTGAAAAAGAAACTGACCCGAGGGTTGAAGGGAGGAAGTCTAAAAAGATCTTCTACCTACCTTCCAGCAATCCATGGGATTACCCAGTCAGAGCCTCAACACCAGAATTACGCTTCTTCATTGATCACTTATTCATTCCTTCACTCATTCAACAAACACATAATAAGCACTTTTTACATGTATTTATATTTACATTCTTGCATACCCTGGTGTTGTAAAAAAACAGTCATTCTGGATAAAGAAAATGTGGCACATACACACCACAGAATACTATGCAGTTATAAAAAAGGATGAGTTCATGTCCTTTGCAGGGACATGGATGAAGCTGGAAACCATCATTCTCAGCAAACTAACACAGGAACAGAAAACCAAACGCCGCATGTTCTCCCTCATAAGCGGAAGCTGAACAATGAGAACACATGGACACAGGGTGGGGAACATCACACACTGGGGCCTGTTGGCAGGGTGGAGATAGCATTAGGAGAAATACCTAATGTAGATGACGGGTTGATGGGTACAGCAAACCACCATGGCGCATGTATACCTGTGTAACAAACCTGCACATTTGACACATGTATCCCAGAACTCAAAGTATAGTTTAAAAAAAAAAAAAAAGATGCTTATAAAAAAGAAAAAAATCATTAACCTCAAAGAGTTTATAGGAACCAACTTTTCCCAAAATGTCCTTCCCTAATCCTTATATGGAGCACAAGGGTGATATGTGGTCAAATAAACTGGGGAAACCCTGCATTAAAGAAAGCTAAACAGATTTCTTTATTTCAGGATTTCCCACCACCTTTAATATAGTTCTGTGCTCATGTACATTATGGCATTTCTCAAATTATCTGAATACCAAAATGCTACATAAACTTGCAAGCATGCACAGTAATGCATGACTAATAGAGGTATGAAATAAATGATATGAAACCACAGAAAAAAGACTACCTTGGTTTTGGGGTACAGAGAAGGCTCTCTTGAGGAAGGAATAGCAGAACGGGAATTTGAAGAAATGGATAAGGGGGAGACAAACGCAGCATGTGCAAAAGTGTAGAGGCATGAGAGTGGATGGTTTATTTTATGATTGGACAGCATTTGAGAAGCACAAGGTATGTGATGATGGCAGAGGAACCCCTAGGTCGCAGGCTACATTCCTACTTATGATTAGCAGGAAGCCTGATTGCCTGCATTCCAATCTTTCCTGTTATTTCACTCCAAGTCCTCTTCAACCTTTGGACTAATATTTTGGCCATTCATTAGCCAACATCCCCACTCAACACACACACACACACACACACACACACACACACACACACACACACTCCTCTAAGCCTGGAGTGCTCTGTAAGTCTTTCCCCTATAGAGGGTGGGGCTAAAAATGATGAGTTCAAAAGATTCTAAAATACTTTATTTGAAAAGCTCTGCCCATAGGACTCAAAGATTTGGTCAGTATCATTCTTTAAAACAAAGCAAAACAAACCCTCCAATGCTCTAAAAAGGAAAGAGGTTGCCTCTCCTATATTTGTTTTCTACTGGGTATACTGATTTCCCTGGAGCTCTATCAGTTTGGGTGGCAAAGTTAAGATTAAATGGTTCAGATGTCTGCCTGCAACAGCAGATTTTGCTCTATGTGAGTTCATCTTGTGTTCGTTCATATACTGGATGCAGCTTTTGCCTTTGCTTTCAGGTAAAAACTGGAGAAACAGCATGTAGAAGGGGAGCTCATTGTCTACTTAAGAATTTCAGAACTGCAGAGAGGGTTGAGGGAAGTCTTCCCAGGAGAGTGCTAGTCTTTGGGTTGTAGAAAAGCAAACAGTGAATGTAATTTCTGAAAACTACAATGTGGATATGAGTTTTCCTTCATTTCCTTGTATGTTCCAAACAATCTGCCCCAAACATTGAGTCAAGGTTTTTAAATGAGCATCGTGCCCCCAAATTATTGTCTAATGATAGAAATGACTAAAATAATGCAGTAAGAATTGTGGTGGGACATCTTTGGAATACTGGAGGGGTTGTGATTTTTATACTGTGTTTTCTTAATTCTGACTCATCACATATGGGTTTCTTTCTTTATTCATATTTCATGAAGTGAAACAAAATCTTTCAGGAGGTAACCTACTGACAGCTCAGATCATTACTGTTTTCTACCTACCTTAGCGAAAAAAAAGAAAAAGAAAAATAGGTGATTGCCGGAAAAATAATGAGGGAAATGCATCTCTTTGCTGATATTTAAAAAACCAAGCCTGCTTGTTGTGTTGCTCTGGAAGAAGCTGGACAAGGTTTCAAAACCTAAAAAAAGGTTAGAGTTATTTTATTCCATCAAACATCACGAGATGGATGGATCATCTCTCCATGATCATGACACTCTTTACTCATTTCAGTTTGGAATGAGCAAGGGTCGTCTTAACAGGACCTATTTATTTACTCTCTGCATTGATCCATTTGGTGCATGGTGGAAGCATGCGGTAGGGAAGCAGCTTTCTTTATTTACTTACCATTTTCTTTGTGCAAGGTCTGCCGAATTTCCTTTCTCTACCCTTGGATGACTTGCTGTGGCTTTCCAGTTACTTTCAGGTATTAATAAACATCTTCACTTTCAAGGATTAGGTTCAGTCAAGTCACAACTGCAATGTCTCATTTAGTTTAGATCTTCCCACAGACTGGGCCACACAACAGCTGTAGAGAGAAAGGTTTGTGCTTTGTCTCTTCATACTTCACCTTTTTCTTCCCTACCTCTTCTCCCTCTTACTGGCTTCTGGCTGCTTCAGGGTTGGGAGGCAATAGGCGGGGTGGGGATGGAACAGAAAGGCAAAGGCCAGGGACAAAACTTTCACTTGACTGTTGCTATTTAATCTAGAGGTGATGCCCTTCATACAGCACATGGCCAAATTCTGGCATTCCTGTCATGGCCAATGGGGGATCCCACTTTAGTGTTGCCAGACAGGGTTGAGCAACTCTCTGGCTGACCATCTATGAATCCTTCTTAGCTCCTATAAGTCATGGTATGCCCCACCAGCTCCCTTCTAATGGAATTACCGCACTGGCAGGCAGTTCTCTTGAGAAGAGTTCTTTTAAGGTAGTGTAGCCCAGCTGCCTTCTAAATTGCCCCCTCAAACTCTGGAAGTGCAGTTCACCGGCAGCAAACTCCTTTTTCTCTACTCTTCCCCCACAGGTCCTTAGGGTTAGCTTCTTGCCTTTAGAGGTATGCACCAGTGCCAGGCTCCATCTCTGCATCACACCACACTCCAGTATCACTGGTCAAGCTTTCTTAAGAACTCTGACCCCCTTCATCTCAAGGTTCAGAGCAATTGCAGAGCTCAGAAATTTCTGCACATAGGGGAGGGGATGAGGTTAGATGGCAGTTTCCTTCCTCTACCTTTTCCATGAGTGGTTCCCTTAAGGCCCCTCCTTTAGACAAGGTAAGAAAGGGGAAGCAATCCCCTTGCCTTCCCTGGAGAGGTTGAAAGGAAACACATAGCAGGGCGGTTCTGTGACAACGCTCTTTATAGAAACCCCATCTCCAATCTCTCTGATTCATCTCGAGCCTTCTCATATGCACAAGCTAGAGGGGAGAGACGGGCTAACACTGGTAGAGCCGGGATAGGTGCCAGGGGTTGCCACTTAGCATATTGATGGTCTAGCACCTCTCTTTAGAAAATAGAGGTTGTCGTCACTTATTGTTTGGGGCTTTGAGGTCTTAGCACAGATACGAGAAGTCTCACGTAATATTCATTCGTGTTTACATCATCCTTGAAAGCTGTATAAAAAGACTAGAGTCTGACTTTATGATGGTAAGGGCCACCAAAACCCTTACAACTAAAGGCTCGTGAAGATACTGTCAGACTCATTGGGTGGAAAAACACGCATTGTAACTCATTCTCTTTGGGTGCCATCTACTCACCATGGCAGCAGACCAGGGGTATTTCCCTCTGGCATACATCTCTTCAGACCAGGTTGTCTGCCCTACTGGGGAGACAGCTTGTCCAGACAACCAGCAACACTGGAGCAGACAACACAATTGGAGTGCAAATGTGGCCAACAGGACCGCATCACAGCTGAGTCAGAGAATGCCTCTGGCTTTCCACGGCCAAGCCAAGGGCAGTCTTGGGGGAATGCTGGTGAGCCAGACTGCTTGAAAATAAACATTCAGAAACCGCCTTTAAAGTTCTTTCCCTAATACAAGGGGAAATGGCTGACTACCAGGGGCCACTGGTTCCACATGAAAAGTTCAGCTAATACAGAAGGCTGCTGCAAGAAAGGAACGGACAGCCTTTCAGGAGCAAGTGTGCATACACCAGCACCGCAGGCTCCATCCCAGAAGAGGCCTGAGCACTGGCGGCATGACTGAGAATTGTGATCTTTGTTTCAGCTGAATTTGAAATGTTTTTTGCCTAGAAACCTCGGGCTCTTTGTGTATAATCCAGAATTAGGTAATAATAGATTGATTTTCACTCTGTGTATGGCAAAGCAGCACATACTGTAGAGGAGTGGCTAAGCTTCTCAATTCTCAATTCTTAATCTTATGGGGGAACCCATTCCCCCCATATAACCTCTTTCATTTTCAGTTCAAGTTTTAATACTTTAAAAATCTCTGTGGCCTGCAGGGTCTCCAGTGATTTGGCAGATTAAAGGATTCTGTCTACTTAAAGTCCATCTATACCTAGTTTCATCCTACTCGAATCTTAAAGATCTGATGAAAAAAAAAAAAGGCCTTTTCCAGAGGTTCTGGAAGCTCTAGAACCCTATGCCAGATAGGAGTGTTGCGCTCATTGAACTAGGCAGGAAAATTCTCCTAATATCAGGCACTGGACAAAATTTCCCAAGAACTCCAGGCTACCTTCATTGTTTTTAGAAAGGAGAATACTATGGCACTTGCAGCCACCTACCCATTGACTCCTCTTCCTCAGAACAGATTGTATCTGATAACACACTCCGCCTGGTTCGGCTGTCATTCCTCCAGCCTCTTCTCCTGGGGCAGACACCTGAATGACAATTTCTGAATCACCCCTACCAGTTCAACTGAGATAATAAACTCATGATGAGTTACCTTTTGTTCCCTAATGAGAAGCTTAACGTTGCTCAAATTGTCAGCAAATAGAACCCATCTTTGGCAAAAAATGAATGATGGAAAGAAAAAGGGGGCAAGGGCATGTGGTCTAGTCTGGTGGTTCCGAATGAGACTTGGAGTCAGCAGTCTTGGTCTTGTTCCCAGCAGCCTCTCTGACTCACTTTGGGCAGATCGTGTTGTGTTTGCTGGATGATTTTTGGATCAGAAATGTGACTGTGGTTCACTTGGACTAGCGTCCTGAGCACAAGTTGTTAGTGAGGCACTTTGACTGCAAATGCACAAAATATTGTCCACAGAGCAGGTGAGTTACTATCCTTTAAAGACAACTCTCAGATGTCTGTCATCTGCAAGGAAGGTGAATTTACAACAAGGCTGGCTGTGGAAGCAGACAGTAAGCTGGGACTAGGTGGGAAAGAGATTTCCTGGGAGAGATGGCTGTGAAGGCTCTGAGGAGGAAGGAGCCAGACTAGCTGGGGACAGGCCCAATGTCCTTATTGGGCACAGCAGCCATAGTGCCTAGGAGCCATGGCATTTTTGGGGTCCATGACAATATTTTAATTTTATTTTAAAACTGGAAGGGTAAAATGAATATAATAATTTCTAGCCTACATTATATACCTCTTGATGCCAATGCAGTAGTAAACCAAAATGTTAAGGGTTTTTTTTTTTTTTTTTTTTAATGGAGGAATGGGCCCACCACAGCAAAAGGGCCTGGGGCCCACAAAAGTCATAAAGATGCCCTGGGTAGGGAAAACTTTCAGCTCAGGATGCAAACCTGACCCCTGAGGAAGAGGAGAACCTGGGCCAACGGGAGCTGCTGAAGGGCCCCATGGCAGACAGAATGGCCTGCCCCTCTGCTGTGCTTGGTCACTCTGGAGCAGGCAGCTGGGAGCAGCCCAGAGTGGTGTGGTCTTGGTACACTCTCCTGCAGGTCCAAAGGTGAGGTGGCTGGAGACCCAGTCAATGATGGTTTCTTCAGCAAGTTCTCTTAAAGAGGATCTCTGTGGCCCCTGCAATTAGGTATCCAGGACACAAAGTATTATAATGTATGTACATTATAATACAAAGAATTATAGCTCTCCTCCACTCAATTCTCCCAGCTCATATCTCACAAAAAGATTGTTTCATTGGTAAGTCATGTTACAAAGGGCAATGAAGATTTCATCTCTGCCTTTGTTACTCACGTGAGTTCTTACAGAACAGAAGCAGATTACAGAGGTTAACTGGTCATAGGCATTCTCCACCACTAGAATGTTCTCGTCAAGGCTGGCTGGCCACCAGGAGTGCTTTAGAGGGTTTTCAAGCTTGGGATATGGAGGAGTGACCTTGCCTCCATATCAGAGGTTCTTTGATTCTATTCAGTCTGACATTCTGATTCTTCCTTTAAAACTCCTCCCCAGAGGTGGCAAAGTGGAGCCTACAGTGGTTTCTAGCCTGTAGATATGTTTATTTGGCACATACGAAGTTTAAAAAAATATGGTAGGGAGTGTTAGGTGTTGAATTGTGCACACTCAAAATTCATATGTTGAAGTCCTAACCCCCAGGACTTAGAATGTGACCTCGCTTGGATACAGATGGGTGCAGATGTCATTAGTTAAGATGAGGTCATGCTGGAGTAGGGTGGGCCTCCAATCCAATATGACCGCTGTCCTTATTAAAAGGGGAACTTTGGGCACAGAGAGAGATGTACACGGGGAGAATGCCATGTAAAGATAAAGGCAGAGACCTTCAAGCCAAGGAATGCCAAAGATTGCCAGCACACCACCAGAAGCTTGGAGAGAGGCCCAGGACCAATCCTTCCCTCACGGCCCTGAGAAGGAACCACCTCTGCTGACACCTTGATCCTTGACTTCTGGACTCCAGAACTGTGAGGCAATACATGTGTGTTGCTGAAGCCTTCCATTCTGCAGTGTTTTGTGACAGCTGCCCTAGCAAACCACACAGGAAGCATCCCTTAAAAATGGATAGATTTGCCATGAAAACCTGAATTCCAGACTAGGATGGGGAAAGCCTGCAGCACGGGGCTGGATGCCGGGCATCCACTGGGTAGGCCCTGCTCTCTCAGGGAGGCTGGAGAACACAGGGGTGAGGGCCAGGCTTCTCACCCCAAGCCGGTTATTGCTGCGTAAGAATATGGGCCCAGCACTATCAGATGTTTTTATTTTTCCAGACAAGCTTGGTTTCTGTTTCTTAATGTGGGGAAAAGTAAGATTTCAAATGCTAGCTACTAATTTACCACTCTCTATTTTCTCCCTGACTCAATCAACTTCATTCATACACTTAATCTGGCTGCCTCCTCTGCGAATTTGAGTTCGTAATCTCTGTTTATTCACTGTTGTGTGGTTTGGCAAGACGATAAGGTAAATTATATTCAAATAAGATTCTTCAGGGGATTCAGGGTGTTGAACAACTTGCCATCAGGAGAAAGTGAGCTTTGCCCTGTCCATTTTTCCCCTCTGCCATGTTGAGATGAGGACCTTTCTGAGACCATGTCTGTACATTAAATAACCATTTGTTGAGGGCCCACCACATACCGGGCTATGTGCTAGATACAAAGTAAACATCCAGTGTATAAATGCATATGCTCCTTCTAATATTTTTTTCTGCTCTTCATAATGGAGAAAAGATATTCTTGTCTTATTTTATTTTATTTTTTGGAGACAGGGTCTCGCTTATCACCCAGACTGGAGGACAGTGGTGTGATCACAGCTTACTGCAACCTTGAACTCATGGGCTCAAGTGATTCTCCTGATTCAGCCTCCCTGATAGCTAAGACCAGAGGTGCATGCTACCATGCCCAGCTAATTTTAAGAAAGTTTTTTCTGTAGAGACAGGGGTCTCACTATGTTCCCCAGGCTGGTCTCAAGTTCCTGGCCTCAAGCAATGCTCCCGTCTCAGCCTCCCAAAGTGTTGGGATTAAGGCATGAGTCACTGCACCTGGCCAGGAATTCTTATTAACCAGAGATTATGTCATGGAAATGAAGATATTAAGCTGTAATTGTTCTGAGCTTGTAAATAGAAAGGGCATTCTGTTGAAGCTGCATTGCATAGCACTTCTCTGTCATCACTCAAATAAATTCATACAAAATTGCTAACAATGATAGCTTACCCTTTATACAAAACAGGCTATAGGGCAAGCATGGTTCTAGAATTGTGAATGGCATTGTAATTGTTAGGCAGCTACAATGCACCAGGCACATGCTAAGCATTTTACATACATGACTCCATGTAATATTCATTGCCTCTATGAGGAAAGTATTTGATTGTCATTCTAGAGATCCGGAAATTGAGACCCAGACATACTCAGAAACTTGTTCAAGGTCACAGGGCTAGTAAGAAGTGGAGCAGGATTCAACCTCAGTTCTCTTCAATGCTAAGTCAAGGCTGTCTCCATTCTGTCATATGGCTTCTGTGTTTCACCAAGATGCCCCTAACGGAGGCCAGCCCCTGGGTCCAGAGCCCACGAAGACCTGCCAAGAATGATACCACATATTCACTCCTCCAAATTTCAGTGTCGATTGACTTGCATGCTATTAACAATACACACATTGCCATATAGTTGGAATTCAAAATCTTAGTTTCACTCAAAACACACATGGTGAAATCTTGCATTAATTGTAAACATGTGCAGGAGGGTCTCTCCATGCCCTTTTAAGAATAGATGGTAAGCTTTATGTCCTCTTCAGAGTCTTATAACTCAAATAAGGACTGTGAGGGAGTGGCTTCTAGGGTAATGTTCTATTTCTTTCCATGGGTGTGTTCAGCTTGTGAAAATTTAAGCACTCGACAGATGACACATCTACTTTTCTCTATGTGTATTTTACTTGAATCAAAAGTAAGGAAAGTAAAAGGAATGGTCTCATCCTGTATTTAGCAGAGTGCAATGAACCCCATGGACCCATCTCTCAGCTGCAACATTTCTCCATCCACTCATGGCCAAACCTCTGTCAGCTGTAACTCATCCACTTCCTCCTCACCATTCCTGCTGGATTATTTTGAATGCAGAATCACACCATTTCACCTGAACCTCTTCCCTTCCCCACCCCCAACTCTTACGCTGTGCTCTGTCTCTCTGATTTTCAGGCCACTACATGTACGTGGACTCGGTTTATGTGAAGCACTTCCAGGAGGTGGCACAGCTCATCTCCCCGTTGACCACGGCCCCCATGGCTGGCTGCCTGTCATTTTATTACCAGATCCAGCAGGGAAATGACAATGTCTTTTCCCTTTACACTCGGGATGTGGCTGGCCTTTACGAGGAAATCTGGAAAGCAGATAGGCCAGGGAATGCTGCCTGGAATCTTGCAGAGGTCGAGTTCAATGCTCCTTACCCCATGGAGGTAGGTGTACTGGTATGCACCAGCTGTGCCAGGGTGGGCGCTCTGCAGATGTGCCACCCACACACAGAGCTGGAGATGGAGAGGCTGTGCAGTCTCACACTCAGTCTGTCTTTTCTGCTGTGCCTGAACCATGCTCTTTCTCATCCTCAGCCCCTCTCCTGCTCTCCCTTCCTCTGTGTCCCCTTTGCCTGCCTCCTTTATTACCTTCATTTCCTAGCAAGAGTCATTTTTATGAGAAAAAATATGGCAAAAGCCAGTCAACCAACTGGACTTCTTGGCGACCCTCTCCTTCTGAAGCTTGCACTGTGGTCACAGAGGGTTCAAACGAGGAGATCAGAACCCTCCAAGTAAAACTCAGTCTGGAGTTACCTTTCCTGAGAGCAGTTTTGAAAGTTTTCCTTACTTGAGTGAACTGTTTTTCTTAAAAAAAAAAAAAAAAAAAAGTGACTCATTTCTTTTTTTGCAACATAAATAATATTGTAAAATCAGAAAACTTGCTATTATGGCCCTAGTTTGAAATAAGGCTTGATGCCTTCATTTTAAAACTTTTTCCGGTTATATAAGTGATACGTTCAATGCAGAAGAATTAGAAAATTCAGAGACATGAAATGAATTAAAATGCCCTCAGCCAACTTCACAAAGGGGAGGACTACTAACATTAAAGGTTTAGTATCTTTTCGACTTTTCTAAGCACATACATTGATACATGTCTGTATCTATGTATGTATTTCAGAAGCTACGAGCACTTTCAGTACTGACTATCCGGCCAAGTAGATAAAATTATCTCCGTATTTACAGACAAGGAGAGAGAAAACAGAGTGTCCAAGAAATTGGACATTTTTTTCTAGGTCACACAGCTGGTGAATGCCAGAGAACTTAGTAACTAAGTTCGTGGACTAAAATCTGACCCAAAGCTGAGGAAGGAGGCCCAGCTCTGTCTGAGGACCCCATAGCACCACTAGAATCAGTGGGTGCAGCAATATGGTTGCTATAATATTGCCACAAAGATTTGGAGCTATAAGTAGAGTCTCGGTTACCCCAAGTTATGAATGTCCCTCACTTTTCACTTTGTGCGTCTTGCAATATCTTCTCCAGTTCCCTTTAAAGTGCCAGAGAAGCAGATTATTCCTCTGGATGGGTTTCGGTGGTGCCATCTGCTAGCCTGATGTAGAGCTGCAGAGAACAGGGTTGGGTCTTAGTTTCTGATGTGTTTCATCTACTGATGGCGTGCCTGCCTCTCCCCACATCCCCTTCCTATTTACCTCCCCTACCTCCCCCCGCAAAAAAACACTCTAGAGAGAGCACAGTGTCTTTTGCAGAATGTGTGCTATTTCCTATCCCAAAGTCCAACCAGGTCTTGATTTGTTCTTGCAGCTCAGTGGAAAATTTTCTGTGAGTTTGGGTTATGAGGAGGAAAAGAAATGCATGTACTGCTTCAAAAGTTTCCTATCAAAGTCAGATGAGTCCCCCACACACACTGACAGTGTTCTCTTTACCAACTCCTTTCATCCAACCATAAGCTCCTCGGGCAACGTTTGTCTAAATCAAACTTTGCTGAATTTTTAAAAATCAATACTTGTAAGGTTACAACTCTGGACACGACTAAACCTCAATACACATCCTTTGGGTCAACACATGTGATTTCGCTCTACCAATCTGAACTATTCACTGGTGTTATTTGCTCTCACTCATCAGGAAAAGAAAGTTGTCCTGAAGAAATCAGTGAGTTTAATGTCATCACATTCTCAAGTGAATTTTGAGAAGGAAAACAAACATTGGAGACTGAACAAGAGAACACATTGGCACAGAGGCTGTGATTAGCAAACGCTGATCAGGAATAGCATTCTTACCCCACCGGCTCTGCGTAAATTTTGCCGTTCACTTTACCAGCTAGTGCCTTGAGAGCTAAATGTCATGGACCTGTGTTAAGTTTGTAATCTTAATTTGCCCCTTCTCATAAGTCCACATCTTTTCCTTCATTCACAGCCCTTCCCCCTTGGCAAAGACAAATTTCTAGGGTTCCCTTTGGATTTTGGAGAGTTTAGGCACCGGGTCCCTGTGGGACCATTACTGTTAAGGTGAAAGGTACTTTAAGAACTATTTTGTCCAAACTCTTTTTCTTTTCAAAAAATGAAGAAACTGAGGGCTGGAGAAGAATGGGCCTGCTCAAGCTAATTAGTGGCTAACTAGGCTGGAACCTGAACAGAAGTTCAAGAGGGAGTCAACCTGCAGAAAAAAAAAAAAAAAATTATTATTTTTGAAACAGGGTCTCACTCTGTCACCCAGGCAGGAGTGCAGTGGAGTGATCTTGGCTCACTGCAACCTCTGCCTCCCAGGTTCAAGCAATCCTCTCACCTCAGCCTCCCAAGTAGTTGGAACTACAGGCATGTGCCACCACACCCAGTTAATTTTTGTATTTTTTGTAAAGATGAGGTTTCACCATGTTGCCCAGGCTGGTCTCAAACTCCTGAGCTTAAGTGATCCGCCTACCTCAGCCTCCCAAAGTGCTGGGATTACAGGCGTGAGCCACTGAGGCCAACTAACCTTCGGAAAAAGATAGAAAATTAGTTCAGAGCTTGTTATGTGCCTGACTCTGTGGTTGGATATTTGTAGACATTATCTCATTTAATCTCCTCAACAGTCTTACAAGACAGGTGTTTTATAGATAAGAAAACTGAGACCCTGGGAGGTTAAGTGATTGATATGGTTTGGCTGTGTCCCCACCCAAATCTCATCTTGAATTCCCACGTGTTGTGGGAGGGACCCAGTGGGAGGTAATTGAATCATGGGGGCAGTTCTTTCCCATGCCTTTCTAGTGATAGTGAATAAGTCTCGCAAGATCTGTTAGTTTTATAAGGATGAGTTTCCCTGCACAAGCTCTCTTCTCTTCTCTGTGCCTGCTTCCATCCCCATAAGATGTGACTTGCTCCTCTTTGCCTTTTGCCGTGATTGTGAGGCCTCCCCAGCCACATGGAACTGTAAGTCCATTAAACCCTTTTCCCTGTGTAAATTAACCAGTCTTGGTATGTCTTTATCAGCCGCGTGAAAACAGACTAATACAGTGATATATTCAGGCCTACCTAGCTAATAAGTGATGAAAATGGGATCTGAACTCTGGTCTGTCTGCCTCCAGGAAACCATTCTATTCAGAAGAAGCTGCAAACTAGAAGCCTAGAGGTCAAATCTAGTCCACAGTGGTGATCTGTCTGGCTGTGGAGTGGGATTTTTCATTTTATTTTTAATTTTTGGATTAATTGTCAGCATTGACAAACTCAAAGATTTCAAATAAAATCTAGAGTCAGATCCTCTTGATAATTTGCTAGATACAGAGACGTTAGGCCTCGTATTTGTTTGCTAGGGCTGCCCATAACAAAGTAGCACAAAAGAGGTGGCTTAAAAAAACAGAAATTTTGTAATGTCATCATTCTGGAGGCCAGAAGTTCATGATCAAGGTGTTGGCAGGGCTTGTTCCTCCTGAGGGCCGTGAGAGAGAATCTGTCCTATGCTTCTCTCCCATTTCTGGTGGTGTGCTGGCAATCTTTGGCATTCCTTGGCTTGTAGCTCTCTGCCTTCATTTTCACATGGCATTCCGTGTGTGTGTGTGTGTGTACGCGCATCCAAATTTCTCCTTTTTATAAGGACACCAGTCATTTAAATTGGAGGCTCACTCTACTTCAACATGACCTCATCTTAACTAATTACATTTGCGGTGACCCTATTCCCAAATAAGGTCACATACTGAGATACTAGAGGTTGGCACTTCAACACAGGAATTGTGTGTGAGGGATGCAGAGGGACACAGTTCAACCCATAACAGGTCTGACTTCCCACATAACAGCAACTGATGCAGCTGAGTGACAGCTGCCCTTTTAGACAGGGGTTTCTGTCTCTATTTCACAAGAGGCCGCACCATACCCAACCCACTTCTGCGTTTCCACTACCTGCCTGGCTTTTGTAGGCACTGAAGTTTCAAGCCCTGTTCTGTGCTGCGTCTTCTCAGGTTATTAATTCACACAAGAGGACTGCACACCTGGGTGGTTTTTCCAGCACAGGTGAAGGCTGTGCTGACGTCTGATCCCCCATGGTTACAGGCAGAAGGTGGTCAACTGAGCTCACAGTTAAAGTTGGTGGTAGAGAAGAAAGCAAAGCTAAAGGGGTTGAAGTCATTGGTCCATGTTCTTTCTAACCATTGGAACATACCTGGACATGCTGAGATCAGGGTTCTCACCTCTGACTGTTGCATCTTTGTCCAGCCCTTGATGTAGAGTTCATATAGGAAGAAGGAAAGGAACTCAGAGGGTGTTTGCTCCTGAGTGATGGCAGGGAGGTAAAAAAAAAAAAAAAAAAACAACCCTGGCCTGCTTTCTTAGATGATTTTTCCTTTAATTGAAGTTCATAATGCTAATTAGTTCTGTAGTTCTAAGAGAAATGACATAGGCACTTCAGCTGACACTCAAGGAAGAGAGGCATATCCACCAATAAAAGGCAACTTTAAAGACTCTGTCTTGGTCCATTCAGGCTGCTATAACATAATACCATAACCTAGGTAATTTATAAACAACAGAAATGTATTTCTTACAGTTCTGAAGTCTAAGAAGTTCCAGATCAAAGTGTTGGCAGATCTGGCGTCTGGTGAGGGCCTGTTTCCTGGTCCATATGGCACCAACTCCTTGTGCCCTCAAATTCCAGAAGGGGCACACTAATAAGGGCACCAATCCCATTCCAAAACCTAATCACCTCCCCAAAAGCCACACCTTCTATTACCATTCCCTTGGGGGGTTCATATTTCAATGTATGACTTTTGAGAATTCGTGAGTGTCCCACAGACACTCAGATCATAGCAGTTTCATTCTCCCAAAAAGAGACTGTAGGTTGAGGAGGGTGCTGCCCAAACTCATATTTGGAAATCTGATTCCATAAGTCCTTGTCACTTGGCTTCATCTGGTTTGATTGACATGTCATTTGAAATCATTAAGAGCACTTAAGCCAAACTGAAAATATGTGAACATGTGACAGCATGCCATTTTCCTCTGCAGGTTATTTTTGAAGTTGCTTTCAATGGTCCCAAAGGAGGCTATGTTGCCCTGGATGATATTTCGTTCTCTCCTGTTCACTGCCAGAATCAGACAGGTGAGCATTCTCTATCTGTCATTGCATTTTGGGATGTTCCTGTTTCAAAAGATGTTTGTGGTTAGAACTTGTTTTAATTGCTTTTAATTTTCATATCTTTCCCCTTCTCTCATCCTTAAAAAATGATTTAAAGGTCATTTTTTTCTGGAATATTACTCTTTTTTCCCCCCTCACAGAGGGAATCTAATGTTTCTGACACCATCAGCCAGTTGTCCTATCTTAGGAAGCTTTTATCTTTCCTTCCCAGGAAAAGAAAATTAAATAATACTAACTTATTCTCACTCCATCTTTCTCTTTAGAGGATATCTTGGGACCATAAATGGGTGGCTGGGTAGATGGACAAAGCTCTCACAATCTACTGAATAGAATAATATATTTTAAAAATGCTTTCCAACAGTATGTATCCAAAATTTATAAATGTCCTTATGTTTAAAGATGTTAGTATTTGGTAGACATCTCTGGACAGTTTTAGCTAAATAGCATGTGCTCTTAATTAAACTACTTTCCACTTCCAAGATGAACCCTCAAATTATTTTATCATGATCAGTTTTGCGATTTCATAAATTTGATGTTTAAAATGAGAGAATTATTTTTACTCTCTAGAAAAATAGGTAAGCAAATTGATTCAAAGTGAATTAGAAAGCAAATGTTTTATAATAAGAAGGATAATAATAATGATAACCCAGATATATAAAATTGACCTTACTGTTTAGTGAATTTGTTTCCTTGAGAGACCAAGGGAGACATTATGGTCACCCCGCCTTATTAATGAGCCCTTATTCTTGGTTATGTAGCACGGAAAGTAATTTATGAACTTGGCGTTTGGGGTCTTTCACTTAAGATAGAGTTGGTTCATAATTTAATATGATTTCAGATACATTCTACAAATCAGGGGACTAAGAAATTTTTTTGGGGGGAGGGGAAGGGGAACTGGGGGTCTTGCTCTGTCACTCAGGCTAGAGTGCAGTGGTGCAGTCACAACTCACTACAGCCTCAAACTCCTGGGCTCAAGTGATCGTCCTGTCTCAGCCTTATGAGCAGCTGGGACTGGCTAGTTTTTTGCTTGTTCATTTTAGTAGAGATGAGCTCTCACTATGTTGTCCAGGCTGGTCTTGAACTCCTGAACTCAAGGGATTCTCCCACCTTGGCCTCCCAAAGTGCTGGCATTACAGGTGTGAGCCACAGTTTACATGGAAAAATATTTTCGACTTGAGCTAAATTGTTACCCCAAAACTAAACAGAAATCTAATCTGCTGAAATTGACTACTGGTTTTCCTAATTCTAATTTTTAAAAGGTTATAAAACAGATAGAACCAGACTAGATTTACATACTTTTTAATGATTTAATCCAAACAATAATCAAAGATTAAAATAGTCTCTAAATTTGATATAACACAGAAACCAACATTGTTTTACTTCTCTACATTTGATTCCTTTCTAATCCTATCAGTTAATATTTCAATTACATTCATAGTAATTTCACAACCTCTTTATCATTATTTTTAGACAAGGTCTTCTTTCTATCACTAGGCAGTGACACTGAAATTTATATTGCCTTGTTTTGTCTATGGGAGAAGAGGTGTTTATCTAATATCTGCACTGGGCAGAGAGTGGGTGAAGAGGCAGCTGGAGGTAACAGAACCAACTGAATCACCCAGAAGTAATGTTCAGAAATGCTCCTCCTTTTGAAAAAAAAGAGAATTTGTGTGAGTTCTTTCCTGCTACACAGGTGGTCTGTCTGGTGAAAGGAAAAGAAAGCATCCAGCAAAACAAGGACCATGTGTTAAGAGGGCTGTTGACCCCTCAGTCTGCAAAGTACAGACTCCTTCTGTGCAGGAACTTCCACATATATGAGTTCTTATACAGTTAGGTTAACCAAGGCTCCATACTCATCTTCAGAACTTCCCACTAAGCCAGTTTGGCTTTAAATGGTTTAATTGCATCATCGTAGTGTTATGCTTAATCCACCAGGAATGTGGATTCACATCCCTATTCTGCTACTTCCAAGCTATGTGGCATGGGTCACGTTATTTAACTTGAGACTCTATTTCCACATCTATAGTAAAGATGGAAGAATCTGTTTCACAGAGTTGTTGGGAAGGTTAATGAGTTAATGTCTGTGAAGGCCTTAGCACAGAGTATGATACACAGCAAATGCTTCATCATGAGACAATACTATTTACTTTATTTTCAAAATATGCCCACCCATCCCTGGAGAACAGTGGGTCAGATTGCAACTAAAGAGAACCAGCAAAGGGTACTTACTTGATGATTGTGTCAGCTGGAGCCTGCTTTATGTCTTTCATTGAGCAGCTGTGGGCCAGATTGAGTCTTTAGAAGCTAAGCCTTTTAGTTTTCATACTTCATCTTACATTTCACAAATAGTTTATGCCCTTCTGTTTCATAACAGGTGCCAACATTTTTTCCTTATCTTGGTTAACTCCAGACTTCTTGTCTCTGCTTTTCCCAGCTGGATCTAGCATTTTCTTCCCTCATCTCCCTAATAGGCTGAGACAGGAATCATTTCAACATACGAATCATCTTGTTCCCACCATGTGGTTGGGTTTAGAGTTAATCCAATCTCCTGGACCTGAGACCCCTCTCATAGTCACAGGTGCTCAACAGCAATGTCATGTGGCCCTCCAATGAACTGCCCCCCTCCCCAGTGCTTCCAGAGGACAGTGAGACCACCCCCCACTTCCTCTCCATCCCTTTGCCCCCTCACTCTCCCCCTCCACAACCACATTTGTCCCAAATTTTAGAAGATGGGAGCAAGACTTCCTTTTGGTCTGTAAATCTTTGAATGCCTAAGAGGTGATCCCATTCACGTCTAGGAATCCTGCCATAAGGCCCAGCCTCAAACTGAGAGCTCTACTGCTCTGCCATATGCCAGGGACTGGGTAGATCCTAACACTCATGGGTACGCCTCTCAGAGAATCAATACCTAAACCCCAATATCAGCCATTCACTGACAACACACTGCCCCGACCTCTTGTCTATTTGGAAACCCAGGCCCAATTGCTGCCTAGGCTACAGCTAAGGCTGCCCCAGCCTTTCTTATCTTAAATGCCCCCAAGGGTCTCCACAGCCTAGTCAGTGAGCCTGGCCCTTGTTTCCCCATAGGTCTTCAGTGTGGTGCCAGGTCCCACTGCCTCTCCTACCCAAGCCAGCTTTGAGCTGTCTCAGCCTGCTCTTGGGCAGGCACATGCTGAAGTAAAACTACCCTGCAAGGTTGGCAGTGTAGAAAACACATTGCCCCCAGTATCTATCTTTTAGCACTCTAGGGGCTGACGGGCCTTTTAGATCTGTGGGGTTGATGCTGAGTTTCTTTCCATGAACTCCATGGAGCAGAGGAAAGGATGAGAAATGTTCCCAACTACTCTCAAACTGCAACACATTCCTGCTAATTAGATTATCTTCAAAGCTTCTCATTTCTAAAAAGTTCAAATGTCAGAAAGCAAGTAATTAAAGCTTACATTATGATGCTTTTTGGTAAGTTGCTTAAAGGGGCTTTAGTTCTTTTTTTCTTGATCACCAACAGATGCTCAGAGGCTTCCAACTGCCTCTGATTCCTCCCTATGCTTCAAATACATCATTACACTTCCCAGCAGCTCAATTTGTGATCCGCCCTTCACTAACACCCCTGAAACAAGCTTGAAGCAAAGGCTCTGCACCCATTCAGGTCACAAACAGGCCTCTGGCCCCATCCTCAGGAATCAGACACTGTCTCACGGCAGAAGCAGCACTCTAGGTGAAAAAGATTTAGCCCTTGAGTTAGGCTTTTGAGATTTTCTTTTTCTTTTTTTTTTTTATCAGACCTCCTCAAGACCCCAGGAAAATCCATTTCAAATCTATTCATTAGCAAAATATTATAATCACATCATCAGAAAAATATTTTCTGTATGACTCAGTCTATCACCATGGAGAGAAGTGATCCTTGCTTACTTTTAAGTTTTTTTGATAGGCATTTTTTTTTAGTGTCGTTTTAGGTTCACAGCAAAATTGAGAGGAAGGTACAGAGGTCTCTCATAGTCCCCTTGTCTTCATATACATTACTGTCCCCCAGAGTCCACAGTTTACATTAAGGTTCACTCGTGGTATTGTATACTCTATGGATGTAGACAAATGTATAATGATATGTATCCACCATTGTAGTATCATACAGAATATTTTCATTGCCCTAAAAACCCCCTCTATATTCAGGCCAGGCATGCTGGTGCACACCTGTAATCCCAGCACTTTGGGAGGCAAAGGAGGGTGGATTGCTTGAGCCCAGGAGTTGGAGACCAGCCTGGGCAACATGGTGAAACCCTGTCTCTACAAAAAAAATACAAAAATTAGCCAGGCATGGTGGTGCATGCCTATGGTCTCAGCTTCTTAGGAGGCTAAAGAAGGAGGATAGGTTGAACTCAGGAGATAGAGGCTACAGTGAGCCAAGATTGCACCACTGCACTCCAGCCTGGGCCACAAAGTGGGACCCTGTCTCAAAAACAAAAAACAAACAAAACTCTGTTTTGCCTATTCACCTCTCCTTCCCCCCAACCTGTGGCAGTTACTGTTCTTTTTACTGTCCCCATAGTTTTGCCTGTTCAAGAATGTCATATAGTTGGAATCATAGAGTATGTAGCCTTTTCAGACTGGCTTCCTTCACTTTGTAATATGTATTTAAGTTTACTCTGTATCATTTCATGGCTTGATAGCTCATTTCTTCTAAGCGCTGAGTGATATTTAGTTGTCTGGATGTACCACAGTTTATATATCCACTCACCTACTGAAGGACATAACTTGGTTGCTTTCAAGTTTTGGTGCTTATGAATAAAACTTCTGTAAACTTTCACGTTTTCATGCCACCTTCCACCCCCTCCCACACATCTAATAACTGAGTTAAGATTCTCTTGCAGTTGCCCAAGAGCACTGCTTTAAGATTCATTCCTTCTTCTACCCTCTCTAGCTGGGAGAAAGAATGAAAAAAAAAAAAAGGAGGCTGTGAGGGGGAAGATTCATTCCTGATGAGGAACTGACCTACTCTTCTCTTCGTGTATGGCACTTGGCAGTGCCACCCCATTTCCTGAGTTAGATGGCCATCTGTAGATTTGGGACTTTTATTTGTTTTTTTATTACCCAGTAGCAGAGGGGTGACTAATACTGAATACTTTCATGGGGTTTCCTGTGGTCTCACATATCCATGGGAGAATGTCAAAGGATCCTTGTTTGTGTAACATCTTGTTCATTTTTCACAGACTTTATCTTCAGGGCTTAAAGATATACCCTGGTGCTGACAGAATCAGGCAGACCAGGCTGTGGGCTAATCTACCCATCTTAGAGCATTGAGAATTCTCTTCATTTCCTCTTCTCCAATCTGGCTCATCTGGATTTGCTCCTGGTGCACTTCCTAGGGCATATCCCCTGAGATACAATCAGGTTCTAGTTATATAGGAACACTTTTTACCTATTTTTTTTTTGTAATGTGTTGTTAATCAGTTACTTTTTAAAATTTAATTTTCTTGGAGCTCTTTACTTTTCTATCATTTCAAACTCGGACATAATTTGCAGGAAAACTACAAAGAACTCCTATATACTCTTCACCCAGCTCTACAAATTAACATTTTGCCATGTTTGCTTTATCTACCGTTTAAGAATAGGTTGCAAACATCATGCCGCTTTACCATTAAATATTTCAGTGTGTATTTTATAATCAAACACGTTCTTCAGCATAACTATAGGATGATTATGGAGTTCAGGAAATTTAATACTGATACAACATTATCAACTTACTTTCAGTCCATACACCAATGTTTCCAATTGCCCCAATAACAACCTTTACAGATATTTGTTCTTCTGGACCAAGATTGAATCTTGCATCCCTGGTAGCATTTGGTTGTCATGCGTCTTTCATCCACTTTAATCTGGGTCAGTTCTTCAGCCCACCTGAATGCTTTCTTGCTTTAGAAATTGACAAATTGAGAATACAGTAAGTTTTTATAGTGAGCTGTTTCATCGGCTCACTGTTCCTAGAGTTCAAATGTTTCTCTAGAGATAATTTTCCAGTTATTCAACACATGTCCTCTCTCCATAATTCTGGATTGTTAGACATGTGTGTCAGCATGCAGAGAAGAATCACACTTGGCTGCACCCAATGTATCCCAACTGCTACAGTCACATCCCCTCTGTTCTGAGAGGGCAATCTGAACAGCGTGATTTACAAGCCACTTGTTGATAGGATTAAAAGTTATTCTCAAAAAAGCAGAAGTATTTTATTTGTATAAATGTATGTGGTGCAAGTACAGTTTTGTTACAGGCATAGATTGTATAGTGTTGAGGATTTTAAGGCATCCATCCTGGAGTAACATACATTGTACCCATTAAGTAATTTCTTATCTTCCATACCCCCTCCTACTCCCTCACCCTTCTAAGTTTCCACTGTCTATCATTCCACTCTGTATCAGTGTGTACATATTACTTAGCTCCCACTTAGGAGTGAGAGCATGCAGTATTTGTGTTTATGTGTCTGACTTGTTTCGCTTAAGATAATGACCTCCAATACAACCATGTTGCTGCAAAAGACATAATTTCATTGTTTTTATGGATGAATAGTATTCCAGTTTGTATGTACATATGATACTTTCTTTATTCAGTCATCCGTTGATGGGCACTTAGGTTGATTCCTTATCTTTGGTACTGTTAATAGTGCTGAGATAAACATACAAGTGCAGTATCTTTTTGGTATATTGATTTCTTTTCCTTTGAGTAGATACCCAGTAATGGGATTGCTGGATCGAATGGTAATTCTATTTTCATTTTTTTGAGAAATCTCCACAGTTTTCCGTAGTGGCTGTACTAGTTTACATTCTCACTAACACTGTGTAAGAGTTCCCTTTTCTCCACCTCCTCACCAACATCTGTTAATTTTTGTCTTTTTATTAATAGCCATTCTAAGATATCTTGTTGTAGTTTTAATTTGCATTTCTCTGCTGATTAGTGATGTTGAACACTTTTTTATATACCTGTTGGCCATCTGTATGTCTTCTTAAAGAGCAGAAATCTTTTATGTTCCCTCCAGGCTATCTGGGGTGAGGTATTTATAGAACAGGGTAAATAATACCAGAACTCGGTGAAGTCAAAGCAATAGCAGTACCCATGACAGATCTGTGACTCTTTGACCTGCACCATTTAAACTGAGTGATGACTTTCTTCAAGCAGATCAGCTCCTACTACTGATGGCAAAGTAGACAGCAGCTGTGCTTCTGACATAGAGATTGAGCAACAAAGGAAAACTGTTTCTGTAAAACATCTAAAATCTTCATCTTAGAGACAAATTGAGTCCCATAAAATATCTTCCTTTTCCCTTTTTTCATTTTAAAACTTTTATGAATGAATTGTGGATTGTGAAGAAGTATATGAATAAATGTTCACAGTAATGAAAGGAAATTTCTTTTGAAATCGGGTACTTCATTTTTATAATGTGAATAGTGCTCCTTTCTCCCCTCCCTTTAGAAAGGAAAAGAACAATTTTCCTGTCATGTTGAAACGCTGGTTTGATGCTAACCTGTCAGCAAGCCCTTTGGGTAAAGATATTTAGTTGTGTTTTACTTCTTCGGTCTCCCCTGGTACAAATGTGTATATATAAATATCTGTCAACCAGTCGATGTAGTCCTTTGAGATCTTTGGGACTGATTGTCATTAACTTTGTTTGTCCTTTGCTCAGAACTTCTGTTCAGTGCCGTGGAAGCCAGCTGCAATTTTGAGCAAGATCTCTGCAACTTTTACCAAGATAAAGAAGGTCCAGGTTGGACCCGAGTGAAAGTAAAACCAAACATGTATCGGGCTGGAGACCACACTACAGGCTTAGGTAAATCAGGCATCTGTCTATGTGGGTACATCTTGGGTAGTCGTAAGCTTTATTGGCCATTCCTACGTCATACCTGCAAAGATGCTGACTTAAAGAAAAAAGGCAACTGTGAAGAAGCAAAGACAATCAGTAATCTTGTGTTTGACAATTTTTTAAAATTGAAATTCAAGTTGCTATGTCAGCAGACCTATTTGCTAGTTAATTAAACAGGCAAATACTTGTAAAATATTTAGGAACTCACTTTAGATGCAATACCTTTAAGGAAAAAAATCTGTTGAATTGTATTTATATGAAATCTCCAGAAAAGACATATTCCCACAGATAAAAAGATTTCAGTGGTTGCCAGGGGCCGTGGCAGAGGGAATAAGAGTGTTTAATGAATATGGGGTTGCCTTTGGGTAATGAAAATTATCTGGAACTACATAGTGGTGATGGTTGCACAGCATTGTGAATGCTCAAAATGCCACTGAATTGTGCACTTTCAAATGGTTAAATGGTAACTTTTATACCATGTATATTTTACTATAATTTAAAAAATCTATTGTGGAGGGGAAAAGCTATTAAAAAATGTTGAGTGGACAGTTGATGGATATACTTAAAAGGAGCTTTTGGAAACAGGAGTCTGAGTGCTCCTTGTGTAGGGATTACCTATTAATTTAATGATAGCCTTTGTGGAGCCCAACCCAGTGTAGACAAGTGCGAAGAGCTTGATCTCAAGGAGTTCAGCGTCTCATTCACTTATTCAACACATATTTATATACTGGAGACTGAGGTGAGTTTACCATGGAGCTGGTGAAGCTTAGGTTCCAGGGCCCCTGCCTTGTACCAGCCCTGAGAAAGGCCTTGAAAGAGCCCTCACAATTTCGTGCTTGTAATTTTGTTTCTTTTCTTAGAGGTTGCCTAACCTGTAGAAATAAAGGCCCTACCGACTCTATTCTGACCTTGGGCTGATTAACTGGAAAATCATCTCTAGAGAACCATTTGAGTTCTGGGAGCAGTGAACTGATGAAATGGGGACCTGTTTGGGACAAAAAGACTCACCATACTCTCAGTTTGTCAATTTTCAAAGTAATAAAACATTCAAGTGGACTAACTCCTGGGGAAATACAATAGTGAACAAATCTGAAGTGAATCCTACCTTCACTGGCAGACAATCTTTTCAGTGGGCAAGAGAAGCATTAGACAAATACATACACAAACAAACTTATAATCACAGGTTGTGGCAAGTGCTGCTGTCAGGGAGGAAAAACTTTTCCTCTACCCTCTTAAGTTCCATGTTTGGACCTGAGAATTAAAGCGATGTAAGACAGATTAGCAAGAAAAAAAAAAACAAATTTTATTTAATATTTTTACTTGTACTTGGGAGCCTTCATAAAAACAATGAAGACCCAAAGAAGCAGATAGGCCTCAGAGCTTCAATACCATTTTAAACAAAGGATAATAAAATTGTGGAGAAGTAGCAGGACAAAAAAGAAAGGGGGGTTAGGGGGCTTAAGTTTCCAGGGGCAGTAAATTGTGGGAAAGTGACTAGGAAATATATGAAGGAAACTAATGGAAGATGAGGGTTATGTTAGTAAGTTTGTTTGTACAGATCCATTTTGGTGTCAACTCTCAGTCTTTAGTGACAGAATGTTCTTCCCTTTCTGGGACAGGGAGAACACCTTGTTCGTAGGAAATTTTATGACCTGCTCTTAAGTATAATAGAAAAGGGGAGGTCAAAGGGTCCTTCCTGCCTCTGCTCTTTCTCAAGTGACTTTACCTCAAAATAATCAAAATGCCAAAGTGACATAGTTTGGGGTGGCATGTTCTGATCCCCTTCTTTCACAGTAGAAAGAAATGAAGAGAGAGCTCTGAGAGAGAATAGAGGGAAGAATCTAATTTTGGTTCAGCATTCAGGGGAGGTTTCTCTGAGGAAAGCTGCTGTTAGCTGGGATAGTGGGCGTGACCCGGGCAGAGGGAACAACATCTGTGAAGGCCTTGAATTTGGAAAGAGCTGGTCACACCACAGAATAGGAAGGTCTGTATGGCTGCACCGTGGGGAGGAATGGTGAGGAGGAGAATGGAGGAAAATGATGTCAGAGAGGGAGCTAGATCCTGGGTGTGGCAGGCCACAGGAAGCATTTGGAATTTTATTATAGAGGACATGAGAAGCCACTGACAGTTTTTAAGCGGAAAAAACACAGATGAAACTTAGGTTTCAAAAAGGTTGTTCTGGCTGTTGTACGGCCACCCATAATAGTCTGCTCAGGCAGCCATAACAAAATACCACAGATTGGGTGGCTTAAACAACAGACATTATTTCCTCACAGTTCTGGAGGCCATGAGTTCAAAATCAAGGTGCCATCAGGGTGGTTTCTGGTGAGGGGTCTCTTCCTAGCTTGCAGATGGACACCTTATCATGTGTCCTCACATGGCCTCTTGGTGTATGGAGGGAGAGAGAGCTCTGGCATATCTTTCTCTTCTTTTGAGTTAAATAACTGGGTAAAACTAAACAGTATACAAAGACTGAGGCACCCAAAAGAAAACTGACAGGAGGAGGAGCAGAAAAAAGAAAGAGAAAAAGAAGGTGGGTTTTGTTTTTGTTTTTGTTTCTCTTTGGCCCAGGCTTTCCAGGATACAGGAACTCATTTTAAATTGACCATGGGGATGGTGGGAGGGGGAGGTTCCTAATTTTATTTTTCTTTGTTATTTAGAAGGAATAAAGGAAGAACACAGATCTTCAGCACCTGGGAGGATCCATCTGATGAAAAACCTGCTCTTCAAGGGCAGGTTTAACATTTGACCAAGAGAGGAGTAGGCTCTGCCCAGACACAAACTTCCACAAAGACTGCCAGGCCAGCCTGAAATCCTGCCATCTCTATAGGTCACTAAAGAGATAATAAGAAAAAATCTGCCCTGGGCCTTCCATTCACTATGGTTCAGTCCTCGGAATATACAATCTAAGTCAGATGGTTGACCCAAGCAGCTGGTATCTCCAAGACAATTTCATCCTTTTTGTTTTGTGAAAAGTGTAAATCCTAATTAATGACTGAAATCTGGGCATGTGCTATAGAAAATCTGTACTGGTTTATAAGGTTTACTTAGAATTAAATGAGGTTTCATTTCAATGAGGTGCATGGATGTTTTCTGTCACTTAAGCCACAGACATTAGAAAATGCTTTCTATCATTTAAAGCATAGCTGGTAGTCTTTGCTGTCTAGTTCTAGTACTTTAATCACATTTTACCACTTGCTAATCTAGATTGGATTATTTTGCATTGCTGATATGCTTTATCTTGTTTGCAGGGTATTACCTGCTAGCCAACACGAAGTTCACATCTCAGCCTGGCTACATTGGAAGGCTCTATGGGCCCTCCCTACCAGGAAACCTGCAGTATTGTCTGCGTTTTCATTATGCCATCTATGGATTTTTAAAAATGAGTGACACCCTAGCTGTTTACATCTTTGAAGAGAACCATGTGGTTCAAGAGAAGATTTGGTCCGTGCTGGAGTCCCCAAGGGGTGTTTGGTTGCAAGCTGAAATCACCTTTAAGAAGCCCATGCCTACCAAGGTACAGTAGAGCCAATTTGTCCTGTGTCCATGTTCAGTTGCTGGACTAGTTTGTGAATATCCATCTAGCTACTGTCAACTGGTGAGATATTATTTTCCTTTTGTTCAGGCCTACGGCCTCACCCTCACACCCTACTCCCAGCCATACACAGATTAATCCTTCAGTTATTTTCTGTTTTCTGGGTCTCTGAATCACAGCCACCTAGAGTTTGCTTTTTGTTTATCTCTTAAATTCCCTGAGACTAATCCAAAGACTGGGAGTACATGAATAGTCCAAGTTCAACAGCTGAACTTTAGTTTGAAACTTTAGTCATAATTCTGTCTCTCTCTTTCTCTTTCCCTCCCTCTCTCAAATGCACATACACACACTAGTGGGAATGCTAGTATTTTGAAAAGGTGAAATCAGTGAGCCTGGTTCTGCATTGAGGCTTTAAGGTTAACAACCTAAGGCTCTAGCTGAACACAGGATGAGAAAGCTCATTAAAAAATATAGAACCAACACTGCCCTAGCCAGAGAGAATTTACATAAGGTAACTGTCAGCATCTGATTTTGATAGAAATGAGAATATAAAAAGAGATCTTTATTGCAAGGGGAATGGAAAAGAAAGCTGTAATCTCTCAAGCTTAGCAACTCATAAACTTAAAGAAGTTTTACAGATGCAATAAATTCTGTCAACTGCAACTCAGAATGAAACCAGTGTGGGAAAAATCCATTTTGTTTCAACCTGTGTCAGTCAGTCGGCAAATATCTCTTGAGTATCCTGTCTGTGTAAGAAAGGGTCCCAAAGAAAAATAAGAAAGTGCTGTCCTTCAAACAGATAACTCACAGAGTGGTAGCTCAATAAACAGGAAGGAAGGAAGGAAGGAAGGAAAGGAAGGAAAGGAAGGAAAGGAAGGAAAGGAAGGAAAGGAAGGAAAGGAAGGAAAGGAAGGAAAGGAAGGAAAGGAAGGAAAGGAAGGAAGGAAGGAAGGAATCAGACTATCATATTCAAATTCAGGAGTTACCCAAAGTGCAGGCTCCCCTGGGGAAGCTGCAAACTTGGGGAAACAGTAGAACTTGCACAGACATTCATAGCCTGAACTTCTCTTAGTTACAACCACCTGGATAGAATCATAGCTGTGTCCATCTATAACTTCCTGCTAAAGAAATCTAGTACACCACTCCTATCACAATGTTGCCTGGTTACTTTTAGTCCATTACAAAACCCGCCAGGACATCATTAAATCTTTACCATGGTTAATCAAAGACCTCTGAAAGTCTTTTGTTTCCATTGCTAGGAAAGAAGAAAAACTATTTTCCATTGCTAGGCAGGAATGGCACGGCAGTCTCCTTGACTTACTGATTTCTTTTTTTTTTTTTTTTTTTTTTTTTGAGACGGAGTCTCGCTTTGTCGCCCAGGCTGGAGTGCAGTGGCCGGATCTCAGCTCACTGCAATCTCCGCCTCCCGGGTTTACGCCATTCTCCTGCCTCAGCCTCCCGAGTAGCTGGGACTACAGGCGCCCACCACCTTGCCCGGCTAGTTTTTTGTATTTTTAGTAAAGACGGGGTTTCACCATATTAGCCAGGATGACTTACTGATTTCTAAAAGAGTTAAACTAATTTCTAATACCTCTAGCAGAGTAGAAGCATCTGCGTTTTACCACAATCTTACAGAAACGGCTTCTTTTTATTTGTATGCAAATTAAGTAGATAGTGTTGTAAGTGTTCCTTGCGTAATTCTATCAGTCTTTGATCACCTAACTAAATTGAGATATAATGCTCAGCTCCCTGGATGAGAGAGGAAGCAAACAGGTGTTTCTAGTACCATGTTTCTACCCTTAGCTTAGACTCTTGCTCTTTAAGCTCATTGCCTAGACAATATCAAATAATTTTTGAATGAGCCTTTCTTCCTATAAATGTCATCTTATAGATGGACTCTTGCAGCAGCATTATTGAACTTTCCTCTTCGATTTATTAGTCCTGGAGAAATCCAAGTTTCTCTGCACCTCTTAGGGATCCCAAAGGCCTAACTTGAGTTCCCATTACCAATTATTTAACTCTTGCAAGTATAGTAATACACACACACACGCATGTACACACACACGTACACACACACAAGCAAATACCAGAGTCCCACAATCAGGGGTGCACCAAAAGTAATGGAATCTTTGTTACACTCTATGTCCTATTATGCTGATTTTTTTTAAAGGAGGATATAATAAGCATTTTATTTATTCATTTGGCTTTATTTATTTATTTATTTATTTATTTATATACTTATTCATTTTCTTTACTCACCCAGTGTTTATTAGGTACATGCTCAGTACAAGGAATATAAAAATGAGGCTCAGATCCTACCCTTGAGGAAGAAGAGATCACAGATGGTAGAAGATTAAGATACATAAGCAACTAACTACCATGCAATGTCATGTAAAGCCCATGGAAGGGCTACATAAAAAGACAGAGGAGTAGTTTTACCAGTTGCTGTAAAAAATAATGGCAAATAGAGACCCAGCTGAGCCACTGTTTAGATGGTTAAAATTCAGGCCATGCTGGATTCTAACTCCTGCTCATCACTCCACTCATCTCACCCCACCCCACTTTATCCTCTATTAACAAACATGGGTTGTTTAGGAATCTGCCCATTCCTTTACAGTGAGTCTCTGCTTATACCTGAATTGGTGCACACCTCCTAGCAGATAACGGTGCCCCTGGGAGTTTGCCCTTTTCTTTTCTGGAGGCCAGCTACCAAGCCGCCCAGCAACTGCACAGTTCCCCACAACCACTTAGGGAAAAATGGATCTAGACCCAGTGGGGGCAGAGAAGTTCTTACAGCACTCAGAAAGAACGAGTTATGGATTCAGCCCCAGTGCAGATGAGGAGACAGTACAGTTCAACACTAGAAAACTCTGGCTACCTGTCTCAAAGTGGCCCTTAGTTCTTGGCAGGTCCCTGTTACACAGAAATAGCTTCTCAGAGAGTAAAAGAACCATTTGATATCCACCATAGAAGCATGCATTGGGTAAGGCAGGAAACTGAAGTTCACTTACTTATATAACATATACAGGTTGAAATAAACATACAAAAATATATTTAAGACAAGGGATAAAATGAGAAGTCAGAGTTTCCCTCACTAGTCCCTACTGCTGAACTCAAAATTCTACTTCCAGCCAGGTGTAGTGGCTCACACAACACTCTGGGAGGCTGAGGCGAGTGGATCACCTGAGGTCAGGAGTTCGAGACCAGCCTGGCCAACACGGTGAAACCCCATCTCTACTAAAAAAATTACAAAAATTAGCCAGGCATGGTGGCATGTGCCTGTAATCCCAGCTACTCATTAGGCTGAGACAGGCGAATTGCTTGAACCCAGGAGGCGGAGGTTGCAATGAGCCAAGATCATGCCACTGCACTCCAGCCTGGGCAACAGAGCAAGACTCCATCTCAAAATAAACAAACAGTAAGACTAACTGCTTCATTTGGCTGGGTGTGGTGGCTCACACCTGTAATCCCAGCACTTCAGAAGGCCAAGGCAGGCATATCACCTGTGGTCAGGAGTTCGAGACAAGCCTGGCCAACATGGTGAAACCCCATCTCCACTAAAAATACAAAAATTAGCCAGGTTGGGTGGTACACACCTGTAGTCCCAGCTTCTCAGTAGGCTGAGGCACAAGAATCGCTTGAACCCTGGAGGTGAAGGTTGCAGTGAGCCAAGATCGTGCCACTATGCTCCAGCCTGGGTAACAAAGCAAGATTCCATCTCAAAATAAATAAATAAATAAATATTTAAAATTCACTTCCACCTCTTGTTTTTCTGATGGTTTTTCTTCCTGATTCACTGATGGCTTCCTCTATAACTCTAAATATATTTCCACCTCCATTTCTTGATTCATTAACCTTAACTGTGTTGGCTGACTCCCTACTATGAAAGAGAAGGAACTTACACTATTCCTTCTATTCCTTGTGCTTTTCTCTCTCTTCCTCAAAATTTTTAGTTTTGTTTTTATTTTGAACATTTTTTCTTGGTTCCCTTTACAACTTTAATATACTAAACCATCTATTTTTGGATCCATAACCTTTAGACAGTGTCTCTTGACACCCCACCATGTTAAAATGAATAAATCTCCCCGACCCCGCATTTCCCTTCACCTCTCTTACCCCCTTGACTTCCCAAATTCTCCCAGATATACAGTTACTGAACTTTCACATTGTTATGGCTTAGAACATTTATATTTCTACAGTTAAGCCTTCGGTGCTTTGCTTATGGCATAATTTCCCTATGAGGGCCCCCTTGGCATTTTGAAGAGGACAGTTGTGCCTTTGTGGCGAGAACATTTCTCACCTTCCTGGATGTTTAGCATCTGTGATTACTGCAAAAACCAAAATTATTTCCACACATTTCCAAATGGTCCTAGAGGTGTCATCCTATCCTTGGATGAGAACCATTGGTCTTTAAATTGAATCTGACAATTGAAATTAAAAACCATCCCCACCTGCCATTCATTCTTGCTCCCCTGCAATCTGTCTCTGTCCAGCAGTAGAGTTATCAAGCTGCAACCCTCCCCTGCAGGGACCCTTTGGCTTCCTTTTGCTCTTAGAGAAAAGGCATGCTCTAGCATCAGCCACCTCCCCAGGTTTACGTCTTGCATTTTCCATTGTAATCACACTGAGCAATCAGTTCCTGGGACACACTCTGCTCTCTCCTACCTTATATTATTGCATTCCCTGTTGCCTCTGCCTACACGCTTCTTATTTAGATCTCAGCTTAAACCTCACTTCCTCAAAGAATCCTTCTTTGACCCCACTCTCCGCGCCTATACAGCATGGCGAGGTTAGGGTTCCCTGGCATCCTATGCTTCCCTTCCATCATCTTGGAGACAGCGTAACGTAGTGATTAGGAGAATAGACACAGCAATCTCTCTTGTTTTAAACCCCAAGTCTGCCACTTGCTAGCTTTGCAATCAGAGTCAGTTTTCTTAATTTCTCTCAATTTTCCATCTGGGACCAAAAACCTAGCAATGTACTTGGCACTCAGTTGGTGCTCACTAATTGTCTGTTGACTGATTGTCACATTCTGACTTTTGAGCAGGGATTATTTGCCTTCATTAAAATCACCTGGGGAGGGCCAGGTATGGTGGCTTACACCTGTAATCCCAGCACTTTGGGAGGCAGAGACAGGTGGATTACCTGAGGTCAGGAGTTGGAGACCAGCGTAGCCAACATGATAAAACCCCATCTCTACTTAAAAATATTTTAAAAATTAACTGGGCATGGTGGTGCATGCCTGTAGTCCCAGCTACTCGGGAGGCGGAGGCAGGAGGATTCCTTGAGCCCAGGAGGTAGACAGAGGTTTCACTGAGCCAAGATTTGTACCCCAGCCTGGGTGACAGAGCGAGACTCCATCTAAAAAAAAAAAAAAAAAATCACCTCTGGACCTTTATAATGCTGATGTCCAAGTATTACCCCAAACCAAGGAAAGCAGACCCTGAGATGGAGACTTATTTGCAGGAAGCTTATGAGGTTTGCTCTTGGGATCACCACTGAAGGAAGGGAAGGAAAGGAAGTAGGATCAGGCGATCAGGCAGGAGAAGCTGTCAGGCTGCAGTGCGTTCTCAAGGAAGGCTTCAGCTGACCTACAGGGAGCTCTGAAACTGGTGTGGCCTTTCAGAGTTGTCCTGGGTTGAGCAATGTTGTCTTTACAGTCCCATATTGATTGGTCATCGGATGCTGGCTACCTCAGGAAGAGGGTATTGACTTGAAATGCCCGGCAACTTTCCACAGGACTAACAAGTCGAGTGCTGTCCACTGGCTACACTTTCAGCAACTGGGAGAATAAGCCCTTCATTCCTGAAGGATCAGTTGGGTGGTGCATCTACTATACTGATTAGGTCAGAATCTCTTGGTGTGGGGCCTGGGAATCAGTATTTTATAAAGTGCACCAGGGTATTGTAACATCCAACATAGAGAACTATTGCTCTGAATAACTACAAAAGTTATTTTATAAAAGTATAATATTTTATAAAAATATAGTATTTTACTAAAGTAGTATAAAAGCAGAAAAGAAGAGAGCAATAAGAAAGACCATGTGTTTCAGGCTCACATGCAGCTGAGCTGCACTGAAACCAGGCATGGTAGCCCAGCAGATTCTGTGGTAGCCAAAGGCCTGTGCAAGGATATGTCTGTGTAGTGTCCCTGCCCAGGTCCCCCTCCCTGAAGTGCTGGGAGATGTTCCTGTGACCATACAGCTGGGTAGGAACAGAGTTAGATGAATGGTCTTCCTGCCCCTAGGTAGCTTTTTCACTGTCAGTGACTCACCCCTGTCAAAGCTTCAGAGATCAAGAGTTTTCCAGAGTTATGACACCCAAACCTAGGCTATTGTTTTCCACATGTGGTTTCTGTCCACAGAGAGTACATGTTTCTCCAAAAATTCTTGCCATTGAGAAAGGAGTTTTAAGTCACAGAGCATCCAAACACGCATACGGCCAACACTTGCCAGCTGTTACAGTCTGTCTGGAAGCTTCATATTGGCTGTTCTGGATGGTTTAATAACTCAGTATCAACTTTACTTCCAAATTGATGACAGTTTAAGATATTTTTCTGAACCTATTGAGCTTAGCATACATTTTTTAATAGTTGGAATTTCTAATGACTGAGTCCTGAAATGAACTTGCTGGAACTTCTAGAAGGTTCAGAGTTCAACCTGGGTCAGAACAAGTGACAAGCTGGCCATTTATCAATTACCTACTTTGTGCTGGGCAGCACATACTCTCTTGTTTAGTCCTTAATACGCTACAGTAACACCAAATTTAGGGGAAGAAACTGAAGTTTCAGGACATTTAAATAGTTTGATTCCTCCTGTTTCATTGCCACTCTTCCCCAAATTCCAGACGAAACCCTTCAGTGACACCCCTAAAATTCATCTCAAACATGTCCACTTCTCTCTCTCCAGGCACCACCCTAGTCTAAGCTGCCATCATTTCTTACTTAAACGACTTCAATATCTTTGTAGCTGGATCTTCTCTTCCACCTTACTCCCTCTATACGCCAGAGAGAGAGAGAGAGATGCAGCAGCCAGAATCATTTCTTTGAAATGGAAATCAAATCTTGGCCCTCCCCTGTGTGTAACTGTTCTATGGCCTTCCGAGTAAAACTTCATCCCATACTGTGGTTTTTGAGGTCCTGCACAGTTGGATCACTCCCCACTTTGCTGGCTTCATCTGCTTTCATTCTGCCACAATCAGAGTCCCAGAGTCCACATAGTCACGTGGGCCTTCCCTCTGTTCCTTGAGTCCCAAGGCCTTTCCTGGCCCAGGGCCAGTGCTCTGCACAGGGGGTGCCTCCTTCCCCAGCCATTCCCCTATCAAGCTGGCTCCCACGCTTCTATCCCAGGTCAAGTGCTTCCTCTCAGAAAGGAACATTCCTGACCGCTGCGCAGTTTATAACCACTTTCTTCACACCCAGATTACTCCTCATTAGTTTGCCCAGTTTATTTTGTGTATAACATTTATCCCAACCTGAAATTATCTCATTTGTTTGTTACTTGTTCATTGTTCATCTCTCTTCCTGTGAAGATATAGCATTCATGAGGACAGGGACCTTGTCGGTCTTGTTCATCTCTGTATCCACAGCATCTAGCACTGTGCCCTGGTGCAAAGTAGGTCATGAGTAAAATTCTGTTCAATACATTTTGTTTGGTACCTATGTGGTCAATGAATGAATAAAAGAATGAATGAGTAGACTTTCTAAGGTTGGGAAGTGGCAGAGCTGGGGTCTGAATCATGGTCTAGTCAACTCTGAAGCCTGCCTTTTAGTGCAGGGTATCTTTGGGTGGCCAAGATCTCTCTCCAATCTTGGGGAAGGCCTGTTCTTGTGCACCTGGAGAAAATGAGGTTCCTCAAGCCTGCCTTGGGGTGTAGGTACCTTTTGTTATTTAATTCTCACAATACTCCTGTGAGGGAAGTAAAGTATTTCTTTTCAATGTCCTTGACATTTTAGAATGCAGTCTAGCTCAAGGTCTCCCAGATGATCTAGTAGAAATGAATGCCTAAACTAAGAGCCTGGCACACATGTGTCGCCTGCCTATGCTTTGTGACCTCTGAACCCATTTCTAAAGCGCGTCAGGTGTGATTCTTCAGGGCCCAAATCAAAGACAGGACCTATTTTCATGAACATTATTTCCACCTCTCAGTGAGTTGTCACACGGGACCAGAGCGGAGGTGAGTGAGCAGCAGCTCATGCAGAACTGTAAAGAAGTCCAGCCTTTCAGCTTTTCTCCTCTTATTTCCCTCACTCTTGATGGCTGCCTTCTGCCTCCCCTGTCCCTTTCTGATGGCCTCCCACTCTGGATGTTGCTTTCCCTTGCTTTCACCTATTTGCATTTACCCAGCCTGTTTTAAGGACAATGGGCTGATTATTAATAACCCCTTGCTATCTTCCCTGGGTAGTTTAATCTTTGGCACAAACTATAGGGATGAAGCAATGCTAAGAGTTTCCCTTAGACCATTCTAGCAAAGTAGCCTTTTAGACAGATTCTGTGTGATATTATCACAGCTGCCAACAACAGGCTGTTGTTGAGCACTCTCCAGCACTTCATTTGATGCCACAGCTCCCTAGGAAGGAAAGCAGTCCAGCACCATTTAACAGATGAGGAACGCTCAGGCAGAAAATTAAGGACATTGTTCAACATTACACAGCTATTAAGTGGCTAAACTGAGAAGCAGATCCAGGTCTTTTTGACTCTAGAATTGATGCTTTTTACACTAAGCCTAGTGTAAAAAGCCTCCTAGCCCTTGCCTGGCTAACATCAAAAGTATAGGATCAGGTGAGATGGGGAGTCCAGCCCTAACGCTCAGGATTCCTGAAAAAAATTTAGACTTTATTTTTAACCTTCTGGTGTTTTAGTTTAGAAATAACTTTGGCTCCTAGGAGGGGTCAAAATTCAAGGTGCTTTAACATAGACAAAGGAAAGCTGTGGGTTAGAGGAAAATGTAGCATAATGCATAAGACACTTGGCTGTGGGTTCACTGGCACTTATGGCATTACAGTTTGAGCTAGTTATGTAACCTTTCTAAGCCTTTTCTTTCATGTTTAAAATGGGTATACCAGGAGTATACCCATATATCCATAGTATATGGTAAAGACCAAAGACAATGCATCATATAAAGTTCTTAGCATAGTTCCCACATATATCATTTATTAAATCTAGCTGAGCAGAGAGAGAAAGACTAATGAATGTTTTTTTCTTAGCCCTGATCCTCATAAGGTTTTATAGACAACATCTCTTTAATACATGGATAATTCTATACCCTGATTTTTGCTGTGAACTTCTTTAAACTAAAAATCAGGTCAGAGTTAAATCTTTATTTTAACAAGATGAGACTTTCTTAAAGAAATGGCTGCCTTTATACAATTATAAACAGCTTACAATAATAAAATTGTATTTAATGTTTTAAGAAACATTTTGAAAAAGGATGAATCATGAAATGGTCCTCTGGATCTGTTTTTCCTCTTTATGAAATAGAGAGCAGGTGAGACTTTCACACATTAAGGAGGATAATGAGAGAGAACAATTCAGTCCAAAACACTTTTCCTAAAGGCCAAATATTAGGAAAGACTAGAGAGTGATCGTCAGAAATTCCATAACAATGGACGCAAACATTAGCCCTTATATATTCAAATCCTTAGTTTATCTTTACGCTTGGTCACCCATGGTAGCATACATATTAGATCCTGCAATGCCTTCTGGCCTGAAGCTAGCCTTTCCTTTAACAAAGATCTTTCAGTGGTCTGTTAATTAGAAGCACTGAGAGGAATGTGATATTGTATTCATTAAATATTTCTTTTGGAGAAAAACTGTTAAACAGTCCAAAAATGAAAACGACTAAAGGTATTCCATTTCACTGGGATCAGGCTTAATAATCAGCCCAGCAGTCATTAAAATCTTCATGGTAAATCCTTTTAAATCTGTATCTTTACTGTCATAGGACTAAAAAAAAAAAACTTCAAAAGTCCTTTACGTATTTGAGAGAAAGCCCCCATCCAACCAGTTTTTAAAAATATAAATACATACTTTTTTTTTTCACTAGGTGAGAATCTTGTGTCAGCCCTTCTCATCTTCTGTCCCATGGAGCACAAATCCCTTGAGATATTTCATTGAAAAAGAGTTCTGTTGTCAGATGAGTTTGCAGAACTTGGCAGACTGGATCTCTACTCCACACACGAAGATTCACAAAGCACAGTCACATATTAGAAACTCTCAATAAGGTCTACATTAAAGAATCCAGTTTAACCTTGTTAAAGGGTGGCAGTTATATCAAAGCAATTAACCTAGAACCTTTGTCTTGTATAGCACCTATCACCATCATACTACTCTCATAGCACTTAATGCATTATGTTGAAATTGTCTACTTACCTATCTCCTTAGATGTAAGCTTCTGGAGAATACGGCTCCATGTTTTTTTTTTTTTTTCCTTAATTCCTCATGTCAATGCAATTTCTGGAACAGAGTGGGTTCTCCTGTTAGTAACCCAATAATAGTTAAGACAGAAAACTGTACTATGAATGAATAGGTGTTGATGGTAAGGAAGAATTCCATCAAAGGAAAAAGGAAAATTAAATGTTTCTGCCTTTGGATAAGATAAACTGTAATCTCTTATAGCATAGCACCTGAGCAATTTGGCCTACAAGGGATTTTAGTGTGAATACTTAAAACCAGGACTACCTGGCTAGAGTGAATATTAGCACATTTATGGACATGTATATGCTGAGTCTGATTTGGAGTGTGTGTGTGTGTGTGTGTGTGTGTGTGTGTGTGTGTGTGTATATATTTTTTTTTTTTTTCACAGACAGGGTCTCTGTTGCTCAGGTTGGAGCATGTCTGTTGCTCAGATTGGAGTGCAGTGGCACGATCATGGTTCACTGCAGCCTCCACCTCCTGGGCTCAAGCAGTCCTCCCACCTCAGCTTCCCAAGTAGCTTAGGTACAGACCCAGCTAATTTATTTTTCATTTTTTGCAGAGACAGGATCTCACTAAGTAGCTCAGGCTGGTCTCAAACTCCTGACCTCAAGCTGTCCTCCCACCTCAGCCTCCCAAAGTGCTGGGATTACAGGCACGAGCCACCATGCTTGGTCTCTTTTGGAGCTTTTTATGATGGTATTTACTAAAACCAAGAGCTGTGACTTTTCCCTTTGAAACAGCTTCCCATTCTTACATTGTGCCTTTACCTATTTCCAAGAACTTAAATCAAGTTTTACCAGCCCCCGTGCAAATCCCCTGATCCTTTCCCTGCCCCACAACACAGCTTATCCAGCCTCCATTCTGTGATTATGGTCAATGATGCAGTTGCTTCCACGTCATACCCTCCCCACCTGCAGGTCTTCCTGGCTTCTCCACCTTGGTCTTCCTAATGCCTGGAAACCCAGGGTAGCTTTCATCTTTACCCCAGTCTTCTCAGCACAACTGGAGAAAATAAGACTAATCTCCACTGTCCCCTCCATTCTGCTGGGAAAGCCTTTTATGCATCTCATCTCTCGTTGACTTTTCCTCATCCCCCATCCCAGATGTTCAGATCTATTTTCACTCACAAATTTCCAACTTGACCCTCCCTGCCTCATTCTTAGGATGTGATCTCATGGGTTCATCTCCCAAAGGATAAAGGCATCCAACACAAGCTCCTTCGGTTCTGTTCCTCTCTGAATCTTCACCTGCCTCTCTTCATCTCCTGATCAATCTGACAAAGAAAGTATTATCCTTGCTCTTCATCAAAACCAACCTGCCCATCTAGGAATTTGATCTCACCTTCCTGCCCCCTCTGGGAACTTATTTCATAAATTATTCCCTCTCTCGTAAATCTTCAATCTCCATTAGTCCCTTTGCATACTGCCAATATATGTTAGTCTCCTGCATTTGACACAAATGAACAATAAACCTTCCTTTCATCTCAGTACCCATTTAAGCTGCCAATCCCTACCATTCCTCGGCCTCCAAACTTCTGGAAAGATGTATCTTCAATTATTGTCTTCACTCCAGTGTGGCTTCTCATTCCTCAAATCCATGTCTTCTGCCCTCTGCCTTCCTCCTCCAATGCTCCCTCAGCATTTATCAACCGCAAAGTATATCTCATTGATCTTGTTGCAGAAATCATTATACAACCCAAGGAAGTCCTATGCTTCTCTCAATGACCACCTCAAATGCTTCTTCCTCTTTGAATCTTTTATAAGTCATTGACTTGGGTTTTACTTGTTGGAATGGTATTTGTGTAATGAAGGAGCTCTAGTTCAGGAATATAAAGAGTTGGCCTCACTCTAGCATTTACTATGTAAATCAGAATGTCATGTCACCTTTATATGAAACAACGACATGTTTCAAAATGACCTCTAGGTCTCTTCTACTTCCTGTTATAGTTTTGGCATCTTAATAGCAGAAACTGTGTTTTAATATTGTGCAACACAGCCCTTGCTGGTAATTTTCTCTATTCCTTCATTTTCTTTTACAAAAATTTTTCCCTTTTAGGAAAAAAAGTTGAAATTTAAGTCTTTGATTCAAATTTCCACTTTTAAAATCTTTTTAACTGTGCCCTTACAGAATGAAAATATGACTACATGTAAAATACCTAGGGTTCTGAAGTTTTAAAGGCAGCCCTAGAAGTTCACTCAAACAGAAGAGCAAGTCTAGAAAGTTTCTGTAGAGATTTATAAATAGTTGGCTATTTAACAGCAAGACACCCTGCTATAAAGAGATTAAGGAAGCAGAAAACCAATGTGTAGACAAGATTCACGAGAGAAGGTGAATTTCCTATCACATTTCATGATGTCTGGGAGCACTGGAAGAGAACTGCTTCAGGATATTAATGTCCCAGCATTATTAAAGCAGAGCAGCTGAGAGCAAAGTAGAAATAGAAAGGCCATTAACTGCTGACAAGATAATCAACACATTATAGAGCACAAAAAGGTGGCTTTGTACCAGAACAAGGAAAATTATACTGTCAAGTGGAATAAGTTTTCATGTCAAAGAATAAAGGAGCTAAGTATGGAAAAGGAACCTACTCTTGAGTTTTTCAAGCTAAACTCAGCATCATTTATGAGTACAAGAATTCTACATTGCTTTAAATATGAGTAAGGCAGCCTGAGATATTCTTGTTTTCCTTCTGTTTCATTTTCTTTCAGTTATTTGTTGAGACCTTCTGTGTTTCATGCCAACTTATGAGAAAATTACTGGCAAGATAGATTAGCACAACTGGTAGTTGCTGACACATAGTTTACACGAACATAGTGTTTATGTCAGTCCATTCTTTCATGACTTTTCTGAGTAATTTCATGGAACATTGTTGGATCAGCAATTTGTTCTCACAGCAATATGGAGACATCTGAAAAGACAGACCAGGCATTCTTTCCCTACAGTTTTACTAATAAGCTTAATTAGGCAAACATTTATTCCAAAGTGTGTTTATGAACCTGAAAATACCACTTCCCTTCTCCACTCCCAAACTTCTATCTTGTGAATATTTCACAGACTTACAATCACTGCATTTTAAAGAAATATTTTCCTAAATTCTGGGTGATGCCACATTATTTTTTGATGCTCACATTGAGATTTTCTGGGGATCCTCTGGTTTTCTGAGCTCACAGAACAAATAAGTATTTGCTGGCCTCTAGAGCTACAAGCTCAACTCACGCGATTAGAAATTGACAATTCACACATTAATAAAGTCTCTCTAATTTCACCAGAGGAAACATACCTTATTTCCTTTTGCATAGATATCCCTACCTTTCCCTCCTTCTCTTGTATATCTTTCTTTGGATATTTTCTGCACTATCTGTTTAGCACTTACTTCTAGTAGAAGTCTCTCTCCAGTGAGTCCACAAATCACTTCCCTCTGGCATATCCCACCACATCACTGACAGTCCATGAGCTTTTACTTTTTGTGTAGTATCAGGTTACATGTGTATCTATACAATGCTCAAAGAGAAATCACTATTTGTGGCCCTCCCATTTCATCTCAATCTTCAAACCAAGACATTTGGTTCTGCTTTATTCTTCAAATGAGGAATACCACATAAACAAATCTGAAAGGCAAATGTCAAGCCAGAGGGGAAAAAAAAAGGTTGCAACATATGCAACAAAGTCTTAATACATTTAAAATAAAGATATAAATCTAATAAATTAATAAGCAAAAGGTAAACTAAGCAATAGGAAAATGGATAGGATATATACAGGCAAATCAGAAAAAAAGAAATATAACCAGAAAATAAATGCACAAATATATCCAACCTCATTATAATAAAAGACATTATGTTTTTAGACAGGGTCTTACTCTGTCACTCCAGCTGGAGTGCAGTGGTGTGATCATAGTTCACTGCAACCTTGACCTCTGCAAGGTCAGGAGATCCTCCACCTCAGCCTCCCAAGTAGCTGGAACTACAGGTGTGCACCATCATGTACAGCTAATTTTTGCATTTTTTGTAGAAATGGGGTCTCACTATTACCCAGCTTGTCTCAAACCCCTGGGCTCAAGCGACCCACTCATGTGTGGCCTCCCAAAGTGCTTTACAAGCATCAGCCACCACACCCAGCAAAAGAAATCTTAAAAGTAATGAAAGAATACATTTGTCTATCAAAATATTTCAAAAACATAATACCCTGGAGTGTGATGTTTATATTAATTGCTGTATTTATACTGTATACTGTTTGTATTGTTCAATTTATTAATTAAAAAATAAATCTTTCACTTTAGATGCATGTATAAATATATATACCCATTTTTATATATACATATATATATTTGGGTCTAAAGTGAAAGATTTACTTTTAAATATATATAATATGTACATATGTACATATAGATGTTTTCTGGTCTAAGTGAAAGATTTATTTTTCAATATATGTAATATATATGTATATATACATACTGTTTTCTAGTCTAAAGTGACAAATTTTTTAATTGATAATTGAATAAATACATTCAAATGTACATATATATGTATATACAGTCATGTATCACTTAATGACAGGGATACATTCCAAGAAATGTGTTTGTTAGGCAATTTTGTCCTTCAGAGGACATCATATAATATTTATACAAACCTAGATGGTATAGCCTACTACACACCTAGACTGTATGGTATAGCCTATTGCTCCTGGGTTGTAAACTCATACAGCATGTTATTGTATTAAATACTGTCAAGAGTTACAACACAATGGTAAGTATTTGTGTATCTAAACATATCTAAAGAGAGAAAAGTACAGTAAAAATATGGCAGTATAATCTTATGGAACTACCATTGTACATGCAGTCCATCATTGACTGAAATGTCATTATGCAGTGTATGACTAAATGTATATATATAAACATATATGTGTGCATGCATAATGCGCGCACACACACATAACATTACCCTGGAAAGGTGAGGATGCAAGGAAATAAGGATTATCATGTGCTCTTATATGAGGGTAAATTGGCACAATGTTCTAATAAACATTTAATTACATGAATCAAAAAGAAAGCACTCAAACATGCATACTTTATGACATAACAATTCTACATCTAGGGATTTATCATAAGGAAATAATCATGGTTATGCACAAAGATTTAGCTATCATCATTCATTCCAGTAATATTTGTAATACTGAGAAAGTGGAAACTACCATATTGTCTGTTATTAGGAGTTGGTTAAATAAGTGTGGCATAGGTTAAAAAGGGGTAAGAGTTATGTAAGCTTTAAACTGCAGCTCTTCTTCACCTCATGGATCCACACTTTGGCTTGGGAATGAATGAAAATCAGGCTAATTGTCTCTATGTCTCAGAGGTGGGTAGGGCAAAGTCAGCATTCTTATTAGCAGAGGATTGCTAAAAGTGCCTGCTGTCTTCTTCAGGCTCAGGAGGGGTTCATCTAGAGCAGATTGAGCCCTTGAGAGGCAAGAGGAAGACCTAGATTCTTCCTTTTCTGCTGTTTGTGAATTGCATTCTATAAATCTATCTTCTGGTAGGACTGACCTTTTTGTAACTCCATCCAAGTGAGCCACAACAATGACTCCAATTATGTCTATCCTTGGACATGACAATTAAATTGGTCTTTACATTTTATTACATTACATTGGTCAGGGAAGTGTTTAACCAGGGGAACTCCCTATGGAAGGTGGGCCGGAGAGAAATCACATTGTATGTTTACCCCAGCACTGATTTTTTTTACACAAAATCACAAGCAGCCTGGAGACCTATTAGAAATCACCAGACTGGCCGGGTACGGTGACTCACACCTGTAATCCCAGCACTTTGGGAAGGTGAGGCAGACAGATCACTTGAGGCCAGGAGTTCAAGACCAGGCTGGCCAACATGGTGGACCCTGTCTCTACTAAAAGTAAAAAAAATTAGCCAGGCATGGTGGCGCATGCCTGTAATCCCAGCTACTCAGGAGGCTGAGACATGAGAATCCCTTGAATCCAGCAGAGACAGGTTGCAATGAGCTGTGATTGTGCCACTGCACTCTAGCCCAGGCAATAGAGTGAGACTCTGTCTCAAAACAAAAACAAAAAGAGAGGTCACCAGATGGTCACCTGCCCTCTTGAGGAGTACATGTAAAAATCAGGAAGGCATTTGCACCTATTTTCCTTCAGTGATAATGAAAGCTTTATGGGGTAATGAAATATAATAATGTCTTCATTATTAGGGTGTGGAATTAGAGACTAAAACATTAAAAATGTCTCTTAGCTTTGTCTAATATTCATTTTTTCAGAGGCTTTTCTCATTTACTTTCCACTTGCATCTTCGACATTAATCGTGTAGGAATAGTCTTCTCTGTCTCACCATGAAAAGAACATGAACTTTGTAATCAGACAGACTTTGCTCTCAAAACAAGGGAGGGAAGTGAAAATGGGTACAAGTGAAGATGAGGGTGTAGATGTGGATGTCAGGGAAGCTGTGAGCATTCTTTTTTGGGGGCCTACATTTTCAGTACAGAGCAGGGCAGTGATGTCTGAGGTGAAGGAAGAGCTGCTGTGGAGACGAGGAGATACTATGGCTGGTTCGACATTAGCTAGTTCTGAAAATCAGCCCCAATCTATGTAAGAGTCAGGCTCCTGTGCTGAGTTACCAAAATACTCTATCAACAAATGTAAGGCAAAATGACAGAAAGCTGGTTGTAAACACAGGTCAAAGAAATGTTTGGTCCCATGCTATTAATTAGGGAGTGGCATCATGTCTCTCAGAATCATATTTTAAGATACCTCAAGCAAAATAGGGAAAATAAGGGGGCTGTATAATGAAATACATTCTATCAGGGATCTGGAAGGGGCGTAATGTTTCATACCTGAGTCTGCAACTGGCTGTTGTGTGAGCTGCTATCACAGGCTCTCTGGGCCTGTTCTTCATTCTAAAAAATGGCTGATTCTGTGGTCCCTTTTGGAACCTCCCCTCCCCTTACAGTGGCCTAAAGATCAGAAAATAAAGCAGATTTCGGAAATCTTTGAGTTGAGAGATTTGGATGTTTACCATCCAGATAGCAATGAAAAAGTTCAGCTGCAGGCCTGTATGCTAGCACACGGTGGTCCCTAGCCCCGACCTGAAGGCTCCTGGGAGCAGAAAGACTTTCACACTGGGAAAAGCTGGAAGCTGCTTGATCTCTGCTGCTTGTGAAAGCCAAAAGTTGAATTAAATCAGATGGGTCTTTTAAAAAAGAAAAAACTAACCAGATGGGTCCTTTAAGAAAAAAAGTATTGGTCAGCTAAAAACTTATTTAAAAACACATGGCCATTCTGCCTTTTGTGGGAGATGAAGACCAAATATGGTATCTGCAGCAGGCATGCTTTTGCAATTTAGCAACTATTTCTCAAAACAGTGCTGGGTTCTAAGAATGCTAAAACCTCACACTTACTTTTCTAGATAAAGCTTCACTTAGCCTGTCTTGAGGGATTTGTAATAATTTCATCCATTTTGCCAAGTATCTCAATATTGAAATTTTTTTAAAACTCTATTACGACTTATTGTCAAACAGTTAAATGAATGCAATTACATCGTATAGTGTATCTTACAGATGTGTCAATAGCATCTTAATGAAGGGCTCTGGAATTTCACTGACTGGATTATAGTAATTTTGTGAATAATTATGCCACCAACTCTGTAGCTGTCATAACCAAATTTATCTGTGCAAATGATTTCAAAAGATTTTAACCTCATCAGAAGAAAAGTTAAATTTAACTCAAAATCAAACCATCTGGGAAATTGTTGAGGTCTACCACTTACAACAAGAACTTAACTAGGTTCATTTTGTGAACACGGGTAAGTTATGATATTGTTGGCACAGGACTGAAACGTTTCTATCCAAATATAGAAGGCAATTTCTGGAAGCTATCATTTACATGCTAATTATAGGCCTAAATGGGGCCATTCAATTGGTAAAGTAGATGGTGGATGAACCCAACAACCTGGCCTACCATGTCTATCAAGCAGGCCATGGAATCCACTCTAAAAGGCAGTGAAAAAACATTTAATACAGCCAGTGTTCAGTTCTTTAACACAAACAATCCTTTTGAACTACAAAACAAAGATTTGATTTGATTTGATTTCACAGCACCCAACAAAATTTATTTCCTCCTCCTGGCAAAATTCTATTCATTATATTTGGTAGTTTTTAAACTATAACATCTCACAAAGTGAAAAGCAGTAACCTTGATTATTTTAAAACCTATCTTGATTTGGTTTGAGAACATGAATTCCTGACATATCTGATTCTCTACTTTTTCTTTCCCGGGTACTTTTTTTTTTTTTTTTTTTTTTTTTAAGATGGGATTTCAATCTGTCACCCAGGGTGGAGTGCAGTGGTGTGATCACAACTCACTGCAGCTTCAACCTCCCAGGCTGAGGTGATCCTGCCACCTCAGCCTCCTGAGTCACTGGAACTACAGGTGTGTGCCACCTGCCCAACTAATTTTTTGTACTTTTAGTAGAGAGGGGGTTTTGCCATGATGCTCAGGCTGGCCTCGAACTGGCAGCAATCTGCCTGCCTCGGCCTCCCAAAGTGTTGGGATTATAGGCATGAGCCACGGCACCTGGACTCGTGGGTACTTTAATCAGGAACTTTTATGGACTTTGACAGGCCTAGGGGCAGTCTGGCCCCTTTGACTAATAACCTTGTAGCTGGGTTTGCACACAGCAAACCTAATCAACCACCTTCCTCAAAAAAAAAAAAAAAAAAACTTTAGAAGAGACTTAAAATTATATACTATGAGGAGCATTTGCTCAGTGACCTTTTAGGTTCTGCTGCCTGTCATTATGTTGTTTCTAGAGAGCAGATCATTGTTTTTTTGAAAGGGAGAAAGATGAAAATAAAGAGGAGATTCTATTGTCCTTTAATAATTACAGTTTTCTAAAGCAGGAAATTGGAACAATAAATCCTTGATAATCCAGGGGATGATTATTCAGTTTGGGTATTAGTCCATCTGCCTTGTGTTTCTGCTCCTTTACCTTTTGTTTCCAGGGCTTGAGGATATTTCTTTCATTTTTTCTTTTTCTTTTTTTTTTTTTTTTTTTTTTTTGAGACAGTGTCTTGCTCAACCATCCTGGCTCACTGCAACCTCTGCCTCCTGGGTTCAAGCGACTCTCCTGCCTCAGCCTCCTGAGTAGCTGGGACTATAGGCATGAGCCACCATGCCCAGCTAATTTTTGTATTTATGTAGAGACAGGGTTTCACCATGTTGGTCAGGCTGGTTTCAAACCCATGACCTCAAGTGATCTGCCTGCCTTGGCCTGCCAAAGTGCTGGGACTATAGGCGTGAGCCCCTGCACCTGGCCCATATTTCATTGCTTGTTAGAACAACCACCTGGTGATGTGTAGAGGAAGAGAAAATGAAATCTAGTCCATTTTTAGAACAGTCTTGGTCTGAGTGGAGAGAATAAATAGGTTGAAATTGACAGTGAATCCAAAAATTAGGTAACAGATCTGGTCACAATGACTTATCCTGTAATCCCAATGACTTATCCTGTAATCCCAGCACTCTGGGAGGCCGAGACAGGCAGATCGCTTGAGCCCAGGAGTTCAAGACCAGCCTGGGCAACAAGGTGAAACCCTGTCTCTACAAAAATACAAAAATTAACTGGGTATGGTGGTGCATGCCTGTAGTCCCAACTATTTGGGAGGTTGAAGCAGGGGGATCACTTGAGCCCAGGAGGTTGGGGTTGCAGTGAGCTAGGATCACACCACTGCACTCCAGCCTGGGCACAGAGTGAGAGTCTGTCTCAACAACAACAACAACAAAATCCAGCTCTGAAAGTGCCTAGCACAAGGACTGCACATGACAGGAATTTAGTAAGTGAGGTTTTATAATCCACACAATAGTTTTCTACTATTCTTGACCAGTAGTTCTCAGGGAGATTTTTTCCCCCAGTGGACATTTGGCAATGTCTGAAGAAGTTTTTGATTGTCACAACTTGGCAGTGATGCTGGCATCTAATGAGTAGAGGTTACAGTTGCTGCTAAACATCCTACAATGCATAGGGCAGTCCTCCATAACAGAATTATCTGGCCTAAAACGTCAGTAGTGCTGAGGTAGCAATACTCTGTTGTGGATTTTTAAAAGCATGTATACTATGTATTTTTAGTACAGTAGAGGGTAAGTTGAGTAATATTGTTGATCCTTCCTTGACTGTACTTAAAATTATTTCTTTGCAAATATGTTTTTACAGCTCTCCATTCACTGCCTGTTTGTGTTTCCAGTCAGTCTAGGCAGATTTCTTCAGCTATGAATATTCTCCATCAAGACAAACATTTTAAAGTATTATCAGTACCTAAGGACTGGGATCTTCAGTAGATGGAGACATTGATTTACATAAATTTAATTTGTCTCTAACTTCTAAGAGATTTGCATAAAATCAGGAATACCTTTCTAAGAGATATCACTTTACTTGGTCCCTCATCTTCTTCCCCCCTCTTTTTTTTAATTAATTGTTTTTTAGAGACAGGGTCTCACTCTGTCATCTAGGCTGGAGTACAGTGGCATGATCATGGTTCACTGCAGCCTCCAACTTCTGGGTTCAAGAGAGCTTCCCGCCTCAGTCTTTCAAGTAGCTGGACTACAAGTGCACATAGCTATTTTTTTAAATTCTTTTGTAGAGATGGAGCCTCTCTATGCTGCCCAGGTTGATCTTGAACTCCTGGCCTCAAGTGATCCTACTGTCTCACCCTCCCAAAGTGCTGGGATTATATGCATGAGCCATGCTGGCTCATGCCTATATTTAATATTAATTTTTAATTTAATATTTAATATATTTAATATTTAAGAGGGTATGGTACCCTCTTATATATTAATATACAATTAAGCTAAGATTTTTTCCAGTCTTAGAGATGTTCCACTTGCTTTGAAATACTGCCTAAAATGAAATAAACACTGTTTTTAAAGAAAGATCTATAAATAAACAAGAGGTTAATCCCTTCAATAATTTAGACTATGACTGATTCCCTTCTTGTCACGTTCTTAACTGGACCCAGAGGGTAACTCCTTAAGAACAGGACAAGATGTTTGACTTATTCTTTGTCCTGCCTCAACCAGGCCCACTCATCCGCTTGTCTAGTCACCAACTACTTACTCTAAAATAACCTCTCCACCTCAAGGAGCATACAAAATGTAAAACGGCGGCCCCAAACTAAGAGCTGACATGAGCAGCATTACTAACAGCCAGGCAGAAAATCCAGTGTGTTAGATCAAACAGGCTGACCTGGTTGTGTTTCTTTTGTGTGTTGGAATACTGACAGACAACTGCCAACCAAATTTGGGGCTTGAGGCCATCGTTTGAACCTAGTCAGTAGCTGACTTGGGGATCTTTTATCAGACAGAACAACACATGGTCTGGCTAATGTTCTAAGTGTGGAAAAAGCGCTAAGGTAGGACAACCTAGACGCCTGCTATTGTCCAAAACACGTTTAACATTTCTTTCAACCCACTGTGGCAATTCACAAAGTATTTGGGATATCCAAAAGGAGCCAGGGAAGTCTATCCAATAAAACTTTCTGTAATAAGGAAATGCTGCATGCCTGCTGTGTCCAATTCAGTTAACCATGAGCTGCATGTGGCTATTGAGCATTTTCAATTGTGGTTTGTGTGATTGAATACATGAATTTTTAATTTAATTTAATTTTAATAGACACATGTACCTAGTGGCTATCATAATAGACAAGATCATCTAGGAAATAATAATGACTAACTGATTATTCCACATCTTAATTGTAAATATCCTGATTCCTTTTTCTTTGTGTCAAATATAAATATAGAGGCTGGGTGCGGTGGCTCACGACTATAATCCCAACACTTTGGGAGGCTGAGTGGGCGGATCACCTGAGGTCAGGTGTTTGAGACCAGCCTGGCCAACATGGCAAAACTCCATCTCTACTAAAAATACAAAAATTAGCCGGGTGTGGTGGCACATGCCTGTAATCCCAGTTACTCGGGAGGCTGAGGCAGGAGAATTGCTTGAATCCAGGAGGTGGAGGATGCAGTGAGCTGAGATCGGATCACTGCACTGCAGCCTGGGCAACAAGAGCAAAACTCCATTGCCCTCAAAAAAATACACACACACACACACACACACACGCGTATATATATACACACACATATATATACACGTATATATACACACACACATATATAAATATAGAAAGAAGGGGGAAATTCTGTTTAATGCCTATAATTTTATGAGTCTAACATAATTGTTGTAAATTTGGTAAAATTTCCAGGCTTTTTCTATGTATTTTTAGATGAACTAGATATTCGTTTGTCTTATTCAGTTTTTTCACTTAACATTATGAGAGGAATATATTTCTATACTACGAAATAATATGCCCAAGTTATCAGATCTGACAGTGGCCAGTTTCTTAGATAATTGTGCCATAGTTCATTTATTTCCTCTATTTTAAAAATTTTGGGTGTTTTCTTGCTTGCTTGCTTGTATGGTTTTATGGTCACTGTAAAATAATGCTATAGTAAACATACAAAAGCATGTTAATATTTCTCTTCTTTAGAATCTGTTACCATGCCAAATGTTTGAGTTTTATGCAGGTAATGATTTAGATGGTGAACCATTTCATTACCACATACTCATTTTGAAAAGGTACATTTTTACTATACTTGTGAAAAATAGACTTTAAAGCCACCCCCCGACACCCCATTAAAAAAAAGCCAAGACTTTTCTCTCTGCACCACAATTAATTCAGTAAATTATGAGATGGATTAATATTCCTTCCCATATAACAATAAAAGTTGCTGCTAAAATATAACTGCATTCAGGGCTGATGACACAGACCTTTGCTTTACAAACAGGGAATAGGTTCCCAGTAGTAAACTCTGCAAGTAAAATATTTCACATGTTCAGATCATCTCTAGACTCTATAAACATGAGAAAATTAACAGAATTAAATGAGAAAAAAATTTCACCTGTTTTGTTTTGTTCTTTGTATATATACATAGTTATACATTGTATATACACATAGTTATACACTGTGACAAGTCCAAACTATCCTTTTTATAATTGAAAGCAATATGAATACAGTGCAGGTAAACCTTCACACATCTTACAATTAGTAATTATCCAGAAGGTCTTGGATTAAGACATTTTATATTTTGCATACTGGTAAGCTGTCACATGATCTTTACATTTCTTTTTAAATAAATTCTACATTCTAATGAATCTGATCATCTAAAAGCAAAATAACCCTACTGATAAAATAATAAATTTAAGACATAACATTTTAAACTAGAGCCTAAAAAAATCAAGTGTTCTCATTATTTGTAAGTTGGGTTTCAACTTCTGTTATATCATCCTTTGTTTGAATTAGATTTGTAATTGAGGGATTGATTGAACAGGGACTAAATGAGCTTGTGCTACTTAAACGTTGTGATATATTCAAAGCAGCTTTGTAAACCACAAGTACAGTGAAAATCTAATACAAATGTTTTTAAAAGGTCTCTTAGCTCATCCTATATATGAAAAGCAGCCTTTAAAATTTGCCTAATGGAAAGAAATCTAAGACTTTTCTGTCTTTCTCTGGAGCAGTAGATTTAATAATTCATGGTATGGATTTGTTTTTCCTTCACGCACAACAATAAAAATGTTTGCACTGATAAAATAACTGCATTTAGGGTTTTTATTAGTGACACCAACTGGGAACATAGATCTTTGTCTTTGGAAATGGAACATAAGCCTCCAGATGGCAAATCACCAGGACTTTGTTCACAATGTGAATGAAGCATGTTGCCAGAAAGTCATTTCCAAAAAATCAATAGTGTTTGTGCTGGAAATGTTTGAAAAATGCTCAGAAAACCATCAAGTCTATATACACTTTGTGGATTATCTGGGGAAAATGTTTAAAACCTGACAGGTTTTTCTCTGTCACGCAGTTGACTTCTTGCTTTCCTCATTCTTCCTGTCAATTCTTTATGAAATGCCACTGATTTCAGCATTAGTATGTACAATATATCATACTCTGCTCAAATATATAAGTAATTCTAGACCAGGTGTGGAGGCTCACACCTGTAATTCCAGCACTTTGGGAGGCCAACGCAGGCAGATCATCTGAGGTCAGGAGTTTGAGACCAGCCTGGCCAACATGGTGAAACCCCGTCTCTACTGAAAATACAAAAATTAGCTGGGCGTGGTGACAGGTGTCTGTAATCCCAGCTCCTCAGGAGGTTGAGGCAGGAGAATCACTTGAACCCAGTAGGCAGAGGTTGCAGTGAGCCGAGATCACCCCACTGCACTCCAGCCTTGGCTACAGAGCTAGACTCCATCTCAAAAATTAATAATAATAATAAAAGTAATTCCCGGGTTTTATGCAGATGGTAACCATTCTTCTTGCCACTGTGTTCTGTTGTTCATACAGATGATGAAGAGCTGTTTGTAGTCTGCTTATGTTCGTCTGCTGTGCTAAGTGAATCCCAGGTTGTTAAGAGTTTCTAGTTTTCAGTTAACAGAATTCATGGCTTTATTTTTATAAATTTCAGGTGGTTTTCATGAGCCTATGCAAAAGTTTCTGGGACTGTGGGCTTGTAGCCCTGGATGACATTACAATACAATTGGGAAGCTGCTCATCTTCAGGTAAGACAGCAATCATTTCAGCTCTCTGTCTCTCTGGCCTCTACATACATTTCCTGTATCACTGAGAACCACATACATTTCATCTGTGCTAGTCCATCCTTTGCTTTTGTTGACAAAGTGTCTCCTGCAGAGCTGTGTAGCAGGCTTTGAAATTTAGAAATGATGATTCCAATGTAATACATGTCTTTGTACATGTGACTTAACCCCTTTATCCTCATTTGGAAGGGAGCTAGTGATATCTACCTGAATACTGGGAATAACACATATACATTTTCCTAGCATAAGACCTGGCACAAAACAGTGCTTTAAAAGCAAATATCTTCTACTATAATTATTACTATTACTGTTGTTTTTGTTATCTTACATGAATGCAGATTTTCAAGCAATATTGATGAAATTCTTATTTCACAGATATTTGCTAAGCATATACTTTAAAAATTTTAATAAACATTTTCTAAGTGAATTAAATGACAGTGGAACAATAGATCAAGCAATGATGATAGTAGCAAAATAAAGTCATGGTAGCTAGCCATGTGTCATACATTACGTCTAATGAGAAAATGATGCATAACTCAATCCCGATCATTGGTCTGTATCTGCTAATTACCACTGCATCCTACATCATAGGACATCCATTTATTTGACAGGCAAATCGTGGTATCAGTCTGGCACTGGAGAATAATCTCCATGTTTATTTAATTAAAAGACAATTTGTTCTTAGTCCCTTGATTTGCCAGGCACTGCAAGGACAACCCAGGTAAAAATCGTTCCACTCAAGGCATAGAAGAATGAGGTTTCATTAACTAGTACTGTATGTAAAATAAAATGAAGTAAAACAATGATCACAAAAGAGACATATGAAACAAGCCATTTATTAGAAAAATTTGCTAAGAATCTGGATGTAGGGAGGTACAACCAAGTTTAGTCAGAGAAGTCCCCAATAAATTGGGAGGAAGCACCATTCTAATAATTATGAACGTATTGGAGATAGCATTCAAAGACATAAACATTGGATTTGGGAAAAGGAAAATAAACCTCTGGGTGGCAAAATAAGTTCTAAAATTTGATTATTGAGAACGTCACATTCAAAATTATCGCTTTACACAAACCATCTCATTTAATCCTCACAGACCTATGAAGTGACTACCATCAATATTCCCACATTACAGATAAGAACTCTAAGGCACAGAGAAATGAAGTCATTTGTTCCACACAGTTATGCCTCCAGGAGTCCATTTAGCACTCTCACATTCTCCCCCACCTCCAAAGCAACCATGGAGTTGTTATGAGGATACCCTTCACTCATCCAGGATTTCTGAAGAAAGTGCCTGCATTATGCCATTTTATTATTTTCCATATTTTCATGAAGGCAATATACCTCTAATTTCCAGAGCTTTATGAAAAGAAATTCACACAAATTCACAAGTCAGAGAAAGTTTTTTCTCAAAGTAGCCCAGTATTTTAGATCTGTGTATCTGATTGTTCTTTATGTCTGTGGTAGGACCCACAGTGGAGTGCAGGCTCTAACTGGAAGCAATGGCTCCGTGTAGGTGGGCTGCCAGTGGGGGCTCCTCTCCGTCGCATGGCATATGGCCAGACAACATTCATACATGCAGAGTGGGCTGCTAGCAACACAGAGTCACTGAAAGAGTCTCAGCAATTCCAACACCTGCTATTTTCTTGCAGAGAAACTTCCACCACCACCTGGAGAGTGTACTTTTGAGCAAGATGAATGTACATTTACTCAGGAGAAAAGAAACCGGAGCAGCTGGCACAGGAGGAGGGGAGAAACTCCCACTTCCTACACAGGACCAAAGGGAGATCACACTACTGGGGTAGGTGAGTTACGCCACGTGGTGCTGTTTCCTAAGGAAAGTTTCTAAAATAGCATTCTAGGAATCATTTACTGCATTTTGAAATGTATAAAATTATGTCTTGTGTCTAGAATGAAATGCACTTGTGATTCTACACACACAGGATGATTCGATATGTGCATTGAATATCATCCTTTCTGTTTATTACATTGCTGCAACAAGGATCTAACGGGGCTTACAAAGTTATGCACACAAAGAATAGAAGTTAAAAGGTCAAAGTGAGGGACAAAGTAGGGGAAAAATGGTAATCTAAATTGGAGCCAGGGCCGAGGCCTAATATACAAAATGTATTGGTAGACAAAGGAAGAGGCATACAGGTTTGACTCTAAGCTTTCAGTAGCCAAAATTCATCTGTAAAACATGATTCACAGAATGAGCAGTCTACGTGGGTGGGTTGTAGGCAATGATGGGGTGCATTTTCTGTAGAAAACATACAAATCGCAATAAAACAAAGTAAGAGTTGATCTGCTTCATATTACCAACATGTATCAGCAATTGTAAACATTGTCAGTGACAAAATATGTCCTGTAGGCCATGTGTGGTGGCTCACTCCTATAATCCCAGCACTTTGGGAGGCCAAGGTGAGAGGATTACTTGAGCTCGGGAGTTCAAGACCAGCCTAGACAACATAGTGAGACTCTATCTCAACAAATTTTTTTTTTTTTTAATTTAGCCAGTTGTGGTGGCGTGAACCTGTGGTCACAGCTACTTGGAAGGCTGAGGCAGGAGGATTGCTTGAGCCCAGGAGTCAGGGCTACAGTGAGCCATGTTCATGCCATTGCACCCAGTTTGGGTGACAGAGCAAGGCCCTGTCTCAAAAAATAACGAATAATAAATAAAGTACCTTCCATAGAATGGATCTTTCTCACTCACACCCCCATTTCATGTGGTATACCAACTGAATAAAAGCACAACACTTGGTCCAGAGAAGCAGAACTACCCCGATACTAAGCTCATAGAGATATTTCCTCATGAATTCTTCTAGAGAAACTATTATGATAGTAAATATGAGGGTAATTTGCATTGTGCTGTTTCTTATGGTCTAACTTGGGGTATTCAATCTTTTGGCTTCTCTGGGCCACACTGGAAGAAGAATTGTCTTGGGCCACACATAAAATACACTAAAACTAATGATAGCTGATGAGCTAAAAAAAAAAAAAAAAAAAAATTGCAAAAAAATTCTCATGTTTTAAGAAAGTTTACAAATTTGTGTTAGGCCATATTCAAAGCTGTTCTGGGTCACATGTGTGGGCTGCAGTTTGGACAAGCTTGGTCTAACTCAAGATAAGCCTCTAGAATACCACAGAACCACCTCCAGTAAAACCTGTTTGTTTAATTGGCTAAACATGGTAGAATGTAATAATGAACAGCTTTATTTTTTCTATCACTCTTCAAACATAAAGATTCTCTTTTTCCCATGCCTTGGCAAATCCCTTAGCTTCCCAGTCCTGTTGAGATATTAGAACAATTAGATATTCAGGTATGTCAAAAGTCCAGTTGAAATCAAAAATTCCATTTTTCATTCAACTGAATCTTCTCTTTTTCCCTCAGCTTGGGCCTGACTCGTAATTGGGAAGAATAAAGGAAGAAACCGTCTATTCTTTCATTTTCTTTGTTTCATCTCCTCTCCTGCCCCTCATCTTTATGATGTTTTAATCAGGGAAGGTGGAAGAGGGATTAAAAGATAGGAACTTTAGAAATATTTGGTGCTATTTAAAATGATCTCTTAGCTACTGAATGTCCTTTGTTATGACAGATGTCTAAATGCTGGCTCTTTCAGGAGCCTCTGCATCTTACCATTTCTGGCAATGTACTACGGGCTAACCCTCTGAGACCACCCCCTTCCCTTAGTACTTGCACTACAGAATACAACCCACATACATTTTCTGTTCCTGGAAATTTTTCCTTGGGTTCTTCCTAGAACAGTTGTTTCCAGCCACCTTGCTCTAGTAAGTGTCCATTTGGCCTCAATAGCGATGCACTCCTGCCTAACTAAGAAGATAGGCAGCTTGGTCCTACTGCTGACCTTTTTTCTTGCTGCTTCAGCAGATTCTGGGACAATGTTGCTTCAGTAAAGGATGCTGTTGAAGAGATTTAGCATTGGCCCAAAGGCAGACCAGATGCTCACTTTCAGCACTGAGTGAAGGATGATAAGGTGGCTCCTTGTGTGTGAAGCTATCTCTGGAAAGATATCAGGATGTTAAAAATATAACTAGAAAGGCCTATATGTATTAGGACTATTCTAAAAGCATATAACAGAAAACACAACTCAAACTGACTTAAGTGAAAAGAAAATCCTTTTTTGGACTTTGTTACGGAGAGAGACTACTGTGGGGTTAGCTTCAGGCACAGCTTGATGCAGGGATTAAAACTGTGTCCTCAGGAGCCAGTTTCTCTCTCTCTCTCTTTCTACCTCTTTGAGCTGGTTTTTCTGGGTTTGCTCCAATCTAGACAGGATCTCCTGTCATGGCAACACAGTGGCTATAGCAACTGCAGTCTCATGGCCTTTCAAAAATGAATCTAGTGGAAAGTGAAAACTCAGACAAAAATACCCAAATTGAATCTCACCGGCTCTGATTGGAAATGTCTTGAGGGCATAGTACTAAAAAGGTCATTTTTGATTCCCCACAAAATTTAGTATTCTGCCTTATACACAATAGGCGCTCAAAAATGCCTATGGAGCGAATGAATGAATGAATGCAAAAACAAATAATGAATCTATAAGCCTTCACTGACACATTTAATAATAACTAACCAATTAATTAGTGAGACCTCAGAAAATGGGATGGTAGAAAGGTATCTTTTTATTGCAAGAGGATTGAAGACAAGAATTAATCAGTTTTAGCTAGAGCCTATTGTGGTCTAGATGTTACGTGTATGTGTATTTTTCTTGAGAGAAGGTTGACAGTTTTTCTTCCTTTTGTCAGGGATAGCAGTAAGAGATCTAAGAAGAGGTACAACCAAAGAGAACTATGTTGTGGTAAACTACTACAGAGAACTCTGTGGTTAACAAAGACTGTGGAGTGCCTTAGACATGGAAGAGAAGACAGAGAAAAATAGTGAGCATTGAAGGGAAGGAGTCCCTGAAAAGGGCAAGGAGAGACACCAGGCCAGGTTATAACAAACCCATGAACTTAGGGCATCAGGACAACCTAAGGTTCCCATTCACCTTGAGAAAGTTACTTAAAATCTCTAAGTCTCAGTTCTGTCATCTAGAAAATGAGAATAATCATAACCACTTACCTATTTTCCTAACTTCATAGGGTGGTTGAATTTAAAAACTGAGAGGCTTTGGGATTAGACTGCCTGGTTCAAATCTCAGTTCTACCTTTAACTTTTCTAAGCCTATTTTCTTTATCTTTGTATTAAGAATAATTAATACCTACCTCACAGATTGTGGTGAGGTTTAAATGAAACAAGATATAAAACATACTTACAATAAGACCTGGCATATGACAATTAATTATTGCTCTATTATTCATTTATTCCTTCATTCAGCAAGTATCTATTGAGTGTCTACTACATGCCAGGTACTGTTTTAGAAACTTGTGAAACACAGATGAACAAAACAGACAAGCATTCACCCTCATGGGACTTCTAGTAGAGGAGACAGACGAGAAATATTAAGCTTAATTATAATTTTGCAGTATTTTAAAAGGCAATAATTGCTACAGAAATAAAAATGGCGCAGGTGAGGGAGTTAGGGAATCGAGAGGAGAATGTGGGTAGAGTTAACTAATGTAAATAGAAGAGTCACAACGAAGCCCATTGAGAAGGTAACCTTGTAAAGAGTTGAGGTAGCTCACTAAGAGCATATCTGGAAAGCAATGTTCAGGTAGAGGGACAGCCAGTCCAAAGCCCCATAAGTGAAAGCATGCTCAGTGTGTCCTAAGAACAGCAAGGCGGCTGCTTTAGCTATAGTGTAGTGAGCTAGGGAGAGAGTGCTAGGAAATGTACCAGAGAAATAATGGTAGGCCAGTTCATGGACAATCTTATAATTAATTAGAAGGACTTCGGATTTTTTTTTTTTTTTTTTTTTTTTTTTTTTGAGATACAGTCTTACTGTGTCGCTCAGGTTGGAGTGCAGTGGTGTGATCTCAGCTCACTGCAACTTCCACCTCCCGGGTTCAAGCAATTCTCCCTGCCTCAGCCTCCCGAGTAGCTGGGATTGCATGTGTCTGCCACCATGCCCGCTAATTTCTGTATTTTTTAGTAGAGACAGGGTTTCGCCATGTTGGTCAGACTGGTCTTGAACTCCTGACCTTAGGTGATCCATCCACCTTGGCCTCCCAAAGTGCTGGGATTGCAGGCATGAGCCACCGTGCCCAGCCAGGACTTTGGATTTTACTTTACCTCAAATGGAAAGTCATTGGAGAGTGTTCAACTTAGGAGAGAAGTGATCTGATTTAGTTTTATAAGGATTGCTCAGCTACTATGTTGAGGAAAGACTGGGGGTGGAAACAAAGCAAGGGTGAAATCAGAGAGCCCTGTTAGAGGCTACTGCACATAACCCAGGTGAAATATGATGGTAAATTTGACTATGATAGTGGATTTGACTATGATGGCACATTTGACCAACAACCATGGATTGAATTTTCTTTTTTGTTGTTTGTCTGCCAGGTTTTGGTGTCAGAATGATGCTGGCCTCATAAAATGAGTTAGGGAGGAGTCTCTTTCTATTGTTTGGAATAGTTTCAGAAGGAACGGGAACAGCTCCTCTTTGTACGTCTAGTAGAAATCAGCTGTGAATCCATCTGGTCCTGGGCTTTTTTTGGTTGGTAGGCTATTAATTACTGCCTCAATTTTAGAACTTGTTATTGGTCTACTCAGGGATTCTACTTCTTCCTGATTTAGTCTTGGGAGGGTGTATGTGTCCAGGAATTTATCCATTTCTTCTAGATTTTCTAGTTTATTTGTGTAGAGGTGTTTATAGTATTCTCTGATGGTAGTTTGTATTTCTGTAGGATCAGTTGTGATATCCCCTTTATCATTTTTTATTGCATCTATTTGATTCTTCTCTCTTTTCTTCTTTATTCGTCTGGCTAGTGATCTATCTATTTTGTTGATATTTTTTAAAAACCAGCTCCTGGATTCATTGATTTCTTGAAGGGTCTTTCATGTCTCTATCTCCTTCAGTTCTGCTGTGATCTTAGTTATTTCCTGTCTTCTAGCTTTTGAATTTGTTTCCTCTTGCTTCTCTAGTTCTTTTAATTGTGATGTTAGGGTGTAGATTTTAGATCTTTCCCGCTTTCTCCTGTGGGCATTTAGTGCTATAAATTTCCCTCTAACACTGCTTTGGTTGTGTCCCAGAGATTCTGGTACACTGTCTTTGTTCTCATTGGTTTCAAACAACATCTTTATTTCTGCCTTCATTTTGTTATTTTCCCAGTAGTCATTCAGGAGCAGGTTGTTCAGTTTCCATGTAGTTGGGCAGTTTTGAATGGGTTTCCCAATCCTGAGTCCTAATTTGATTGCCCTGTGGTCTGAGAAACTGTTATGATTTCCATTCTTTTGCATTTACTGAGGAGTGTTTTACTTCCAATTATGTGGTCAATTTTAGAATAAGTGTGATGTGTTGCTGAGAAGAATGTATATTCTGTTGATTTTGGGTGGAGAGTTCTGTAGGTATCTATTAGGTCCACTTGGTCCAGAGCTGAGTTCAAGTCCTGGATATCCCTGTTAATTTTCTGTCTCATTGATCTGTCTAATACTGACAATGGGGTGTTAAAGTCTTCCACTATTATTGTGTGTGAGTCTAAGTCTCTTTGTACATCTCTAAGAACTTGCTTTATGAATCTGGGTACTCCTGTATTGAGTACATATATATTTAGGATAGTTAGCTCTTGTTGAATTGATCCCTTTACCATTATGTAATGCCCTTCTGCCCTTCTTTGTCTGTTTTGATCATTGTTGGTTTAAATTCTGCTTTATCAGAGACTAGGATTGCAAACCTTTGCTTTTTTTTTTCTTTGCATTTGCTTGGTAAATATTCCTCCATCCTTTTATTTTGAGCCTATGTGTGTCTTTGCATGTGAGATGGGTCTCCTGAATACAGCACACTGATGAGTCTTGACTCTATCCAATTTGCCAGTCTGTGTCTTTTAATTGGGGCATTTAGCCCATTTACATTTAGGATTAATATTGTTATGTGTGAATTTGATTCTGTCATTATGATGGTAGCTGGTTATTTTGCCCATTAGTTGATGTAGTTTCTTCATAATGTCAATGGTCTTTATAATTTGGTATGTATTTGCAGTGGCTGGTACTGGTTTTTCCTTTCCATATTTAGTGCTTCCTTCAGGATCTCTTGTAGGGTAGGCCTGGTGGTAACAAAATCCCTCAGCATTTGCTTGTCTGTAAAGGATTTTATTTCTCCTTCACTTATGAAGGTTGGTTTGGCTGGATATGAAATTCTTGACTGCAAATTCTTTTCTTTAAGAATGTTGAATACTGGCCCCCACTCTCTTCTGGCTTGTAGGGTTTCTGCTGAGAGATCCACTGTTAGTCTGATAGGCTTCCCTTTCTAAGAAATCTGACCTTTCTCTGTGGCTGCCCTTAACAATTTTTCTTTCATTTCAACCTTGAAGAATCTGATGATTATGTGTCTTCATGTTGCTCGTGGAGTATCTTAGTGGTGTTTTCTGTATTTCCTGAATTTGAATGTTGGCCTGTCTTGCTAGGTTGGGGAAGTTCTCCGGGATAATATCATGAAGTGTGTTTTCCAACTTGGTTCCATTCTTCCCCTCACTTTCAGGTACACCAATCAGTCATACGTTTGGTCTTTTCACATAGTCCCATACTTCTTGGAGACTTTGTTCATTCCTTTTTTAAATTTTTTTTTCTGTAATCTTGTCTTCACGCCATATTTCAGTAAGTTGATCTTCAATTTCTGATATTCTTTCTTCTGCTTGATTTGGCTATTGATCCTTGTATATGCTTCACAAAGTTCTTGTGCTGTGTTTTTCAGCTCCATCAGGTCTTTTATGTTCTTCTTTAAACTGGTTATTGTAGTTAGCAGTTTCTGTAACCTTTTATCAAGGTTCTCAGCTTCCTTGCATTGGGTTAGAACATGCTCCTTTACCTCAGAGGAGTTTGTTATTACCTACCTTCTGAAGCCTACTTCTGCCAATTTGTCAAACTCATTCTCCATCCAGTTTTGTGCCCTTGCTGGAGAAGAGTTGTGATGATTTAGAGAAGCAGCAGCATTGTGATTTTTTGAATTTTCAGCATTTTTGTGCTGGTTTTTCCTCATCTTCATGGGTTTCTCTACCTTTGATCTTTGAGGCTGATGACCTTTGGATGGGGTTTTTGTGTAGGGGTCCTTTGTGTTGATGTTGATATTATTGTTTTCTGTCTGTTAGTTTTTCTTCTAACGGTCAGGCCCCTCTTCTGCAGGTCTGCTGCAGTTTGCTGGAGGTCCACTCCAGACCCTGTTTGCCTGGGTATCACCACTGGAGGCAGCAGAACAGCAAAGATTGCTGCCTGCTCCTTTCTCTAGAAGCTTTGTCCCGGAGGGGCACCTGCCAGATGCCAGCCAGAGCTCTCCTATAAGAGGTGTCTGTTGGCCCCTGCTGAGAGGTCTCTCCCAGTTAGGAGGCATGAGAGTCAGGGACCCACTTGAGAAAGTAGTCTGTCCCTTAGCAGAGCTTGAGCACTGTGCTGGGAGAATCCTCCCTGTCAGGATACACTGCTTTCTTCAGAGCTGGCAGGGAGGGATATTTAAGTCTGCTGAAGTTGCACCCACAGCCACCCCTTCCCCCAGGGGCTCTGTCCCAGGGAGATGGGAGTTTTATCTATAAGCTGCTACCTTTCTTTCAGAGATCCTGCCCAACGAGGAGTAATTTAGAGAGGCAGTCTGGCCAGAGCTGCTTTGCCACACTGTGGTGAGTTCTGCCCAGTCTGAACTTCCTGGTTTCCTTAGCACTGTCAGGGAAAAACTGCCTACACAAGCCTCAGTAATGGTGGATGCCCCCTCACATCAAACTCCATCATCCCAGGTCAACTTCAGACTACTGTGCTGGCATTGAGAATTTCAAGCCAGTGTTTCTTAGCTTGCTGGGTTCCGTGGGAGTGGGACCCACTGAGTGAGACCACTTGGCTCCCTGGTTCCAGTCCCCTTTCTAGGAAAGTGAACGGTTCTGTCCTGCTGGGGTTCTGGGTACCACTCAGTTGGAAATGCAAAAATCACCCGCCTTCTGCATTGGTCTTGCTGGAAGCTGCAGACCAGAGCTGTTCCTATTTGGCCATCTTGCCAGATCTCAATATACGCTTTTCATTGTTGTTGAGTTCTTACTGTTTGTATTCCTTTACTAGTTGTGTTTCTTTTTTCTTTAGCCCACAACTAACATTATGATAGTTGTATTATTTTCATAACTACCCTAGTATTTGCTTTATATTTTATTTACATTTTTTTAAATCCTAAAAAGTATTCTATATTTAGTCACATATTTCCCCATTCATCTTCATTCCTTTCTACATTTCTATGTTTATCTCTTGAATTATTTTCTTTGGTGGGAAGTGTTTTTCTTTTTCTAGAAGAATTTTCTTCTGTATCTAGCTTTTTATTTTTGTTTTGTTTCATTTTGTTTTTGGTGCATGTCTGCTGTTGATTTCTTTCAGTTTTTGTTTGGGAATGTCTTTTTCCTTTACATTTGAAGGATAGTTTTTCTGAGAATAGAATTCTAGGTGAACAATTATTTTCTTATCAGCCATTTATGTAAAGATATAATTCAACTGAATTCTGGTTTCCATCATATCTATTGAGAAGTCAGATGTCAGTCCTAAAATTTTTTTTTTTTTTGAAAGTCTACTATTTTCCTCTGGGTGCTTTTAATATTTACTCCTCATGTTTGATTTTCAGCATTTTAGTATGATATGTATTTGTCCATTTTGCATTGTTATAAAGGAATATCTGAGATGGGGTAATTTATAAAGAAAAGTGTTTTATTTGGCTCATGGTTCTGCAGGCTCTAACCGCATGGCACCAACATGAGCTCATCTTCTGGTGAAGTCTCAGGAAGATTTTACTCATAGCAGAAGGCAAAGGCAGAGCAGGCATGTCAACATGGTGAGACAGAATAAGAGGGAGGTGGGAAGTGAGGTGCTAGGCTCTTTAAACAACCAGTTCTTACATGAACTAATAGAGCAAAAACTTACTAATCATGAAGGGGATGGCACCAAGTCATTCATGAGGGATCGACTCCCATGACCCAAACAGCTCCCACTAGTCACACCTCCAACACTGGGGATCACATTTCAACATGAGATTTCAGAGGACAAATATCCAAACCATATCAACATGCATGTGTGTAGTCTTCTTTGTAGTTATTCTGCTTGGGTTTCCTTAAATTTCTTTAATCTTTGAGCCGAGATCTTTCACTAGTTTTCAAAATTTCTTCATCTTTTTCTTGTCAAATATTGCCCCGGCCTAATTCTCTCTCCTATCTTTCTGAGACTCCAATTATAGATACATTAAAAGTTCTTACTATGTATTATATATACTTCATGCTCTCTTACAAATATTTTCTTTCTTTTTGTTCTCAGTTCTTTAGTTTGGCTATTTTCTATTGGCCAATTTAAAGATTTTTTTGAATCTTTCTCAGCAATGTTCAGTATGTTATTAAACCCATTAATTGATTTTTAATTTCTGTAATTCTATTTTTCAATTCTAGAATTTCCATTTGTTCATTTTTAAATAGTAGATTTATTGAGATGGAATTTGCATTCCAAATAATTCATTTTTTAAAGTATATAATTCAATGGTTTTATATATACTCATGAAGCTGTGTGATGCCCCTATCTAATTCTAGATAGATGCCACTATCTAATTCTAGAACATATTTTTATCACCTCAAAAGAAACTCCATATCCATTAGCAGTCACTCCCATTCCCTTTCCCCATCTCTTCCCTCTTTACCCCATCCCCAGACAACTACTAATCTACTTTCTATCTATATAGATTTGCCCATCTAGACCTTTCATATAAATCAGATCATACAATATGCGGTCTTCTGTATCTGGCTTCTTTCACTAAGACAAGGTTTTCAAGGTTTATACATTTATCGATTGATGAACATTTGGATTGCTTTCATTTTTTAGCTATTATAATAATGATGCTATTTTATTTGTGAACAAGTTTTTCTGTGGACATATGTTTTCATTTTCTTTAAGGTATAAACCAGGGAGTGGAATTGTTGGATCGTATGGTAACTCTATACTTAACTATTTAATAATTGCCAGACTTTTTCAAAGTGGCTGCACCATTTTACATTCCAACTAGCAGTGTATTAGGGTTTCAGTTTCTCCATATCCTTGTCAACATTTCTAACTTTCTCTTTTTTATTATAGTCATCCCAAGTGGGAGATGGCAACTCATTTCCATTTTGTCTGATATTATTATATCCAGTTCTCTTTTGGGAACTGCATGAATGGTATATCATTTTCCAATCTTTCAGTTTCAACTTATTTGTATATTTGAATCTAAAGTGTGTCTCTTGGAGACAACATATCGTTGGATCATTTTTTCAATTCATTCTACCAATCTCTACCATTTGATCAGAGTGTTAAATCCATTTACAATTAACATAATTATTAATAAAGTAGAATTTGTGTTTGCATTTCGGCATTTGTTTTCTGTATGTGCTACATCTTCTTTTTGTTCCTTTATTCTTCTATTACTGTTTTTTATGTTAAATAGATATTTTCTAATATACCATTTTAATTCTCTTGTTCTATTTTACTATATATTTCTAAGTTATTTTCTTAGTGGTTGCCCTAGGGATTTCAATTAACACCTTTAAAAAATATTTTTACAAGTAATTTTTAAAAATGTTATCTCCCAAAGGGGGTGCACCATTTCTGGAGGTACTAAAATATCAGGTCAATGCCTGGAGTGGACAGAGTAAGCTCCTATCCCATCTCCCTGCTCCAAAAACCCATTTAATATAGTATCCTCAGATAGAGGACATATCAGATATTAAGCTTATAAGAACAGATACTACACTTGATCTTAGCCAAAACACTGAGAGGTGATCAAAACAATTGTTTTTTTTTTTTTTTTTAATTTAAGAAAGAAGTGGGGTCTCACATGTTGTCCAGGCTAGTCTCAAACTCCTGGGCTCAAGCCATTTTCTCACCTTGCCCTCCCAAAGTGCTGGGATTCAGGCATGAGCCACCACTTCTGGCCCTCAATTAACAACTTAAGATAATCTAGTTCATATTAATATTAATTTCACAGCACACAAAAACTATGCTTCATTTCCTCCTTCTATTATTCTATCACGAATATGGCACCTTTTTGTGTTATAAGCCCATTGACACAGTTTTGTAATTATTGCTTTATGCAGTTGGTTGTCTTTTAAATCAGATAGAAGATAAATAAAAATATACTTATTCTGTTCTTTATATTTACCCACACAGTTATCTTTACTGGTACTTTTTATTTCTTCATACAAATTTGAGTTACTATCTAGTACCCTTTGCTTTTAGCCTGAAGGACTTCCTTTAGTAGCTGGTGATGAATTTAGTTTTATTTATTTGAGAGTGTCATAAGTTCCCCTTTGCTTCTGAAAGGTAGATTTCCTGCATATAGAATTCTTAGTTTTCTTTCAGCACTTTTATATATGTCATCTCACTATCTTCTGGCCTTTATAGTTTCTGATGAGGAGTTAGCTGTTAATATTATTGAGGTTCTCTTGTATATAATGAGTCACTTTTGCTTTCAAGATTCTCACCTTAAAGTCAGCTGATTAGCAAAGAAAAAATTTTATTAATTAAAAAGATTCGCTCATTGTCTTTGGCTTGTAATAGTTAGATGTAATTTTTCTAGGAGTGACTCCTTGAATGTTCCTAGTTGAAGTTCTTTGACTTTCTTGAATGTACAGATTTATATTTTTTAAAATCAGGTTTGAAAAGGTTTTGGCTATTAATTTTTCAGATGTTCTTTCTTCCCCTTTCTCTTTCTTCCCTTCTGGGACTTCCACTATGCATATGTTGGTACACTTGATGGTGTCCCACAGGTCTCTGAGTCTCTGTTCATTTTTTCTTTTATCTTTTTTTCTTTATGTTCTTCAGATTGGATAATCTAATTGACCTGCCTTCAAGTTTAGTGATTCTTTCTTCTGCCAGTTCCAATCTGCTGTTGAGCCCCTCTCATGAATATTTTATTTCATTATACTTTTCAAATCCATAATTCCTACTTGGTTCTTATTTATAATTTGTAGTATTTTTAGTGATACTCTCTATGCATTGAGACATCATTCTCATACTTTATTTAGAAATGGCTTTCATTAATTCTTTAAACATATTTGTAATAATTGACTTAAAGTCTTCGCATAGTAAGTCCAATGTCTTGACTTCCTCAGGGATAACTTCTATTGACTGCTTTTTATCCTGTGTATGGGCAATAGTTTCCTATATCTTTGTGTGTCTCATACTTTTTGTTGAAAACTGGACATTTTGAATAATACAGTTTTACAGATTCTTCTTCTCCCCAGTTTCGTTTTTGGTAGTGCTGTTTGTTGTTTTTGTTGTCATTGTTGCTGTACGATTGCTTAGTGACTTTCCTGGACTAATTCCGTAGAGTCTATATTCTTTGTTGTATATGGCTCTGCTCTGCTAGATTAACAGTCAACTAATTATTGAACAGAGATTTTCCTTAAATGCCTTAAACCAACAGATCCCCCAGAATACAGCAGGTTCTGTGTTTGTGTTGGGGCATGTCTTTGTTGCTCTAGTGGGAAGTTTACAACTTTGCCTTAGCCTCCATTTCTTGCTCATGAAGAGCCTAAAGGTCAGCCAGAGGTGACAGATTAGGACTTCCTCAGTTTGTTTTTTTTTTTTTTCTGGGACTGTGTACAGCTCTTTATATTTGCATGGCCTTTCAGATTTCCAGAAATATGTTAATATGCTAGAACTTTGTAAAGCTCCCTACAGATATCCCATTTCCCCAAATTTTTTCTTTTCTTTTTGGTCAGCCTTTTGTTAGCTTCAACTGTTAATGCCACCTCAGGCAGCTGCAATGTTAAACAATTGTTTAACTGATTGTTTTTGATAAATGCCATGCGGATACAGTTGTTCACACAGAGTATGATTTACTTCAATCAGGTTAAATAAAGGCAAGCCCTGAGAATGAAGTTTTTCAGAAGCTGCTAAACAGGTTAAATAAAGCCAATTCTCTAGAGATGGGGCTTTTAGGGAGCTCCAAATCTGTTCTGTATCTTCCAGTGGCTGCTAAGTTACTGCTATTTAAAACACATAGTTATAAAGCTCTTGGCTTTCACATCTTTTGTAGAGTAGAAGAGATGGAGATGGAATTACGGCAAGAAAAAAGGTCACTGTTCTTAGCAAAATTCAGTCATTTTTCTTGGGAAAAGTACTCTTGGATTGTCAAAAGCCTTTAGTTAATTTCCAGAATTCTGAAAAAGTTGATTGTGACAGTTTTTTTGCAAGTGTTCTCACTGCTTTTATGGAAGAACAGATTTTCACAGGTCCTTACTCCGCCATTTTGAAGGCTCCATGTTCCTCCTCCTGATTTTTTTTTGCTTTTGAATAGATTTGAGTTCGTTGGTGAAATTCTCTGTCTTATCTATTTTCTTAAACACATAAATGCTCATATTATTGAATTATTAATCATAATTACAGTACTTGTGTGATAACTCCATATGTGGGCCACTTGTGGTTCTGCTTCTATCATCTGTTACCCCCACCCCCATCCCCTCTGGTCCTGTTTCTTGATAATGTCTGGTGGATTTGATTGAATAATGGACTTGTCAATGAAAAATTATAGAATCCTGGGGTGATAGTATTTCCCTCTAGAGAGAATTCAACCTATTCTCCAGTAGACAACTAGAATAGAGCAAGTCACCTCAGTCCAATCAGAACTAAGCTAACTTGAGGTAGTGTTATAGTTCTATTATGCTGGCCTACTTCTGCTTCTACCCTAAACCTAGGATATACCCTCCAAAAATATACTCTCGGATTTAACTAGGAACTCTCCTCCTTAGTATGTACTAAACTTCAGTTTGTGTCTCTTCAGCTGATAAGATTCCTGAAAATCCCACTTTGTTTTGCATTTGGCTTCTTGTCCTCTTGCTCTCCGCAATTCAGGAATTTCACAAATGCCTTAGAAGATTAACAAGTGATGGGATCACTTTTCCATACCTCCCTTTTCTCAGAAAACTTGTCCCTGAATGTCTTGTCTGCTTTGGTAGCCCTGAAATTCAGTTACTGCCCTCCCAACCCAGTGAGATCTGTTGGTTTCTCTTGCCACTTGGCCGTTGTTCTCTGAATGGCATCTAAACTGAACAGGCAGGTCCCCCAAGTGGAAAGCATCTTGAAGAATACTGAGCTCATTTCACTGACCTTTCATTTTTTCTTAGATCTTGGACCCTCATGTCTTTGCTGTTTGGAAATCTCTCTGATAACTTCAAAACAGGTGTTTTCTTAAAAAAATTATCTTTTTTTCTAATTTTTCTCAGCAGAGTATAGCTCTGCTACAAGTTACTTAACAGAGACAGAGGGGATGTCTTTGGCATTTTATTTTTCAGCATTATTTATTTAAGAACATGATTATTACACTCAAAATATACTCTTTTCTGTACTACAAGTCAACCAGTCATAGTGCTTTGAATGAGACATTTGTGTCTCTGCCCTCTTACGACATATTCTTCTGTTGATATGTTCTGACTGTTCTGCCCAAGGCCTTGCTGTATCTAAGATTACCTTATCCCATGGTGTGCTGTTCTTTGACAAGGGGTAGGAGGGGAAGAATATGCAAATTTATATTTATATGGCCTTTGGCTTTAAACTGCCTAAGAGACCATGGAATTTTCTATTTCTTTCCCTTTATAAGTCCTCATCTTGAGTAATAAATATTGGTGACATCCAACTATGTTAAAGAAAAAATTATGCAATGATACTTGTTAAAGCACAGTACGGCAGGCTTGATTCAGTATCATTCTGATAGTTATAGGGACCACTGCAATGGGATTTTGCAGTAGGGAAGAGAGATCAGGCTCAACTTTGAAAAAAGTGTGGGCAAGTGGGAATTTATAGTCAAATGGTTGGTTGAGGGTCAGTGAATGAAAAATGACTAGGAGGTAACATTAAGGGTAAGGGAGGCTCTGGCTAAACCAACCTAACAGGATTCTTGCTGAGGACAGGCATGGTGATTGGACATCACCTGGAGGATGATGAAGGAGGAGGAACCTTATATTGAGGGTGATCGGATATTGAGGGTGGGGGGTTCTTGCTAAACTAACTTATTAGGGTTCCTGCTAAAACTGGATTTTACAAGTAAGTACAAAGACAGGCCTAGGAGAAGGCTTAGGAGCCTGACTGAAGTTCAGTCAAGCAAAGACGCTTTGTCAACCATCATAGGAACAAAGTAATTTACTTGTCTTTTTTGTTCAGTTATCAAAAAAACCACTTTGACAATCACCTAAAGGTTTTTTGGAAAGTAATCTATATTATAAATGTAGTATTACTTAGATTGATGTCACTGAAATTTCTTTTCCGTGGAGGATATATTCTAAAATAAGAAAATTTTAATTACTCAACAAGTTAATAGATCTGGAGGTAGATCGGATCTTCTAGGTCAGCTAAGGTATCATATGAATTTAAAATATTAAAACACTGAATAAAACCCATTCAAGGCAGAATTAACTATTGTCTGCTTGGATCCTGAGATAGCAACAAGAAGCTTGCCTGTAATTAGATGTTCAATTTAAGCAATTATTATATTACATTTGAAAAGAAGACCTCCTATAGCCTGTATTGCTCATTTATTGCATTTAGTCTTAACAACCTTTTCTATGTCTCCTTTCCATATATAGGCAATAAAGTAACGGCAGGATACCAAAATGGCTGAACTTTCTATTCTATACATTAGTAAAGTAATAAACTCAAAGACTTGGCTAGGAGCACAGTATTTTTCTCCTTGATGACCACAGGGTATTTGTTTGGTATTGGTGGTAACAAGATTCTTTTTGAATGAATGCGGTGCACTCTGGGACTTTATGAAGATATACCTGCATTTGTCGATTGAATTCTGCCTTTTCACTTCCCATTCTTAAAGCCTGTCATCTATACTTGAAACAAACAGACAGGGAGGAAAAAGAAAGGGGAGAGGCCTACAAAGCTGTTTTACAGACAGGTACATTAGCTGGTCAGTCAGTATGGATCCATTAAATAAAAACAGAAGCTCAGAAAAGCCACACTATAAATATTTCAGTTTATTTTGTGTCTATCAGAATCAATACATCATCATATGTAGCAATTCCAAGGGAGCTATAGTTCCTGACTTACTAACTGGTGATGCAATAAACCTTTCCAAATTCTAGAGTACAGTATGGTGTGGAAAGATCAAACAATGAGCTGCCTCTGCCATTTGCTGCCTGCATAACCTGGGGAATAATTACATGACTTCTCTGAGCTTCAGTTTCCTCATATGTAAAATAAAGATAACAATCAATGACCTGCTGCTATGATTTGAATGTGTCTCCTCCAAATTTCAGTTGAAACTTAATGGCCAATGTAACAGAATTAACAGACAGGACCCTTAAGAGGTGATGATTAGGCAATGAGGGCTCCTCCCTTGCGAATGGGATTGAGGCCTTTGTAAAAGAGGTTTCATGCAGCATTCGACTGGCTTACCTTCATGCCTTCCACCATGTGAAGACATAGCATTCCACCCCTGTGGAAGATGCAGTCCTTGTTAGACAAGCAAACTTGTCGGCACATTGATCGTGGACTTACCAGCCTCCAAAACTGAGAAATAAACTGCTGTTCTTTATAAATTACCTAATCTTAGGTATTTTGCTGTAGTAGCACAGACTGACATCTGCTAATCTCATAGTGTGGCTCTGATGATTAACTGAGATTCTGTTTGTGAAAAGAATAATATGTAAGCTCCACTGAACTGAATGATATTATTATAAGCTCCACTGAATTGAATGGTATTATTATTTTTACAATTAGTGAGTCTTTTACAAATTCTGATGTTTACCTCTGGAGTATTTTCCTGGACTCATTGTTTTGTCATTTGTGCTTTTATAAAGTAGAAAATTATGACATATGAGTACAAGTAAAATGAGTTAGTAGAAATCAGAAATTCTGTTGGAACCTTAGGCCAATATTACCCAGATTACATTACATTTACCACCAGGTAGTTCAAGTGGTAAGTACATGAATATTTATCTAATTTGTTAGTAATATTCATGTACAAGAAAAATATATAACCAGTACATCAAAACCATTGTTTCACAGGTTTACAGCTAGCTGTCTATTTTCATGCTAATATGAAGTTTCCTGTTTGAATAAATGTACTAAAAAATGGAATCTATTTAAAGAAAAGCATTAAATGAATAATAGTACAAATACGGATAGGCAAAAAAATATCACAAAGGTGATAATTGTATGACTAAAGTTTGGGAAACATTTGTAGAAGAAGTCATTCTAGTAGAACAACAATAAAGACCAAAAAACCAACCAACCAACCAAATCCAGCCGCACCACCTGGCTCCTATTTAATAACATAATAATGGTATCTGTAACAGATGGATAGTGACTTGCATCGAAGTGGGATGGACTCTGTGGGATTTGACAAACTATTTCCTGCCGCCGTTTACTTGAGTAGCTCTATCCTGGCAGAAACAAAGTTTCCTGACATAGATGCTACTTACAGTAGTCCCCTCTTATCTGTGATCTTGCTCTCTGAGGGCAATAAACCATGGTCTGAAATATTAAATGGAAAATTCCAGAAATAAATAATTCAAAAGTTAAATTGAGTGCAGTTCTGAGTAGTGTTATGAAATCTCACACTGTCCGGCCCCATCCTTCTCCATCCTACCCAGCACATGAATCACCCATTTCACTAGCATCATCCACGCTGTCTATGCTCTCTGACCATGAGTCACTTAGTAGCCGTCTCCATTATCAGATGTTCTGGTACCACAGTGCTAGTGTTTGTTACCTTCATTTTACTTCCTAGTGGCCCAAAGCACAAGTGTAGTGTTCCTGGCAATTCAGATATGCCAAAGAGAAACCATGAAGTGCTTCCTTTAAGTGAAAAGGTGAAAGTTCTTGATTTGATAAGGAAAGAAAAAACAATTGTATGCTAAGTTTGCTAAGGACTACATTAACAATGAAACTTTCTGTATTAGTCTGTTCTCACTCTGCTAATAAAGACATACTTGAGACTGGATAATTTATAAAGGAAAGGAGGTTTAATGGACTCACAGTTCCACAAGGCTGGGGAAGCCTTGTAACCATGGCAGAAGATGAACGAAGTACAAAAGCATTTCTTACGTGGTGGCAAGGCAAGAGAGCTTGTGCATGGGAACTCCCATTTATTAAATGAGCAGATCTCGTGAGACTTATTCACTACCACGGTAACAGTATGGCGGGGAACGGCCCCCATGATTCAATTCTCTCCACCTGGCCCCACCCTTGACACGTGGGAATTATTAGAATTCAAGGTGAGATTTGGTTGGGGACACAGCCAAACCATATCACCTTCTATCTGTGACATTGTGAACAGGGAAAAAGAAATTTGTGCTAGTTGTGCTGTTGCATGTCAAACTGCAAAAGTTATGGCCACAATAAATGATAAGTATTTAGTGAACATGAAAAAGGCATTAAATTTGTGGGTGGAAGACATGAAAAGAAAACGTTTCAATTGATGACAAAATGTTGCAACAGAAAGCATTGAGACTATATGAAGACTTCAGCAAGGGATCCCCTGAAACAAGTGACACCAAGCCATTTACTGCAAGTAAGGGATGGTTACATAGATTCAAAAATAAGTTTGGACTGACAAATATAAAACATACTGAAGAGGTTGCATCTGCTGATGAAGAAGGTTCTGCTACCTTTCCAAAAGAGTTGAAGAAATAATTAAAAAGAAAGGATGCCATCTAAAGCAAATCTTCAAGTCTTCTGGAAGAAGATAAAACCTGCATTCATAAAAGTGCAAAGGAGGCACCAAGGCATAAAACATGGAAGGACAGATGAACTCTGGAACCACATGGCAATGCTTCAGGGCATATGATAAAGCCAAGATAGTGTACAAAGCAAAGAACCCAGTACTCTGGAAAACAAAAATTAACTGCCCATGTTCTGGCAACATAGAAAGCATGGGTGACAGCCATCTTGATTATGAAATGGTTCCACCAATGTATTATCCCAGAAATGGAAAAAAAATACTTGGAAGACAAAGAGTTGGAATTTAAAGTCCTGTTAATAAGAGACAATGCTCCTAGTCATCCTAAATCTGTCAGCTATAAAACACAAAATGAAAATGTTCAGGTTGTGTTTTTGCCTCCGAATACAACCTCATTGCTTTAGCTTTTTACCATCATTCAGTTTGTCAAGGCTACATACACCTGCCTTGTATTTGATCACATTTGATCAGCAACTGATGTAGACCCTAATCTGGATATAATCTGTTCTGGAAATCATTCACTATTACAGATGCAATAACATTCATCAAAGCTGCAACGGACAAATTAAAAACAGAAACTGCAAATGTCTGCTGGAAGAACTTATGGAGTAAAGTTGTGAATGATTTTAAAGGCTTTCTGGGGATTGATGAAGAAGTTAGGAAAATCATTCACATGGCAAGACAAGTTGGTGGAGGATTTGCCAACATACTTGATGAAGAAATGGAAGAACATATTGAAGGTTTTCAAGTATTACCAAATGAGGAATTGGAAGAACATGTTATCTACAGAGGAAGAGAAAGATGAAGAAACCAAAGCAAAACCAGCTGTGTGGGTATTACTGAAATTTGCCAAAGTGTTTCAAATTGCACAGACATCAAAGGACAAAATTATGGAACATGATCCTAGGATGGAATGCAGCATTAAAGTCACCAGTATGATCAAAGGATTACAACATTTGTGGCAACACTTTAATGAGTTAAAAAGAAAGAGACAATAACATTCTATTACAATGCTCTTCCAAAAGTTTTGGCAAAAACAAAACAAAACAAAAACCTTCAACTATTGAGGATCTCCAAACACTGACATCATCTTTTCCTGACATCCAACCATCCATGTCGTCATGGCTCATTCATCCAGGATCACTCAAATCAGATGCTCCTCCTGATGTATCCTTAGAAAGTCAATAGTAGCCTAACGCTACTTTACAATGCCTGGGTCATTCATCCCACTTTATCTCATCACGAATGCACTGTATCATCTTGCATCGGCACAAGAATGGTGAGTACTGTACAGTAAGATTTGGAGAGAGAGAGAGAGAGAAAGACCACATGCCCATAACTTTTATTATATTGTTATAATTGTTCTATTTTATTATTATTGTTGTCTATCTCTTACTGTTCCTAACTTGTAAATTAAACTTCATTATCAGTATATAGTATAGAAAAAAGCATAGTATGTATATATATGGTTTGGTACTATCCACAATTTCAGGCAACCAGTGGGGGTTGTGGAACTTGAGACTACAGTATTTATGAGACAATAAATACAAGTCTTAACGAAATTCCCACGGTGGTACTAGCCATTATAATTTTATTAACATTTATATGATACTATGCTGTCAGAATTCCTTGTAAACATTAGTTTTAGTTGACCTGGAGTTTACGGGGATTTTGTAGCCAAATGATACTAGAATATATAAGCCAAGAGTAACTATCCAGGTTAGTGAGAAAATGTCTTCAACTATTCCCTATCCATTGACTCCCCCAGTAAATAGAAGTCATTCAGTCCTCCCTCCCTGATCCTACCATTCCAGAAAAGCAACCCTGCATCATTTAACAATTTACAGAGAAAGAAACACCAGCACTTTCTTTTGTAGTACAGTTAAATATTCCAATAAAACTTCCATATTTCTGGCAAATAAATTCTCTTCCAATATGCAGCTAAAGGTAGAAGTCTTATTCATGTCCAAGAACACAAGAACTTCTTGTGTGATTGAAATATTAATAATACATTAAAATATTAAATAATGAAATTTATAAGTTTGCTTTGAGACAAAAGAATATCACAACTCTGTTTTAATGTGTTAGTTCCAGTTTATTTCAAGTCCCTGTCTTTTAAGAATTTTGATAGTTGATATTCGGACATGTAGGAATGCTATCCAGTGAGTCTGTAACTATCTGAGGAATTAGCTCCGGATTATTAAAGTCTCCTATATCCGTCAATCTTTCCATAGCTTATTTTTTATTATGTTAGTTTCTGACATTGCCAGATTCTACTTATACAGAGAAGGCTTCTGTGACAAGCTTTTTAAAAAATTGGTGGTAAAATACACATAACATACTTTAACCATTTTTAAGTGTCTAATTCAGTGGCATTGAGTCTATTCACATCATTGTGCAACCATCACCACCATCCATCTCCAGAGCTTTTTCTTCATTTCCCAAACAAACTCCATACCCATTAAACAATAACTCCTCATTTATGACAGCCTTTTAAAATGACTTAAAAGTATAATGCGTAAAGAGAAATTTTAGAGCGACAACTTCTGCAGTTGTTCTTCACAAAACATTGGTATATTTTTTCCCTGATTTTTAAGAATTCTTTTTCAGCTAATGAATGCAGCTAGCTGTTCATTCCACACAGCCTCTCCACGCAGGCCACTCAGGCTCCTTCCCTACCCTGCAAAAGAGCCACGAGACTGGAGGAACAGCTGCTTCGTAATCAAGAATTATGGATGTGGTGTGTGTCTGTGTGTCTCAACACATCACAGTTGCTGTGCAAAGAACAGATGGCACCCTGATCTCCCAATAGATCCATTGGAACCCACATTTTGAATGTTAAACAATGACCCATAGAGAGAATGTAATTTATTTGCTCCAGTTAATAATCCCTTCCACAGACTGGAATCCTTCATGTGCAAGAACATGTGAGTTGGTATGAAGCTTCAACACTGGGGCTTCCTGGCTCCCATCCAGAACTTTTGTTTGCTGAGACAGACAGCGCTTGAAGATGTAATGTGGTAAAACTTGTCAACAACAGTGCTTTTCTCTGCTTTCCAAACACATGTGAGGCAGAGTGGCTCTCCGTGAAGTTCTGATCTTTTCTGGGGAAAGTGAGTGTCATATGCAAGTCAAGAAGAAAAAATATTTGTCATCAAAAGGAACAACTGGTTTATGCATCAGAGGGCATACTCCGATTCATTGATAAATTTCTTAAAATTATGTTTAGGTAAGATGTTTGTCTAGATTGCTCTACATAGGTACTGCTTTATGAAATAGACATAAAGTAGTCCTCCCTTATTCACAGGTTCACTTTCCAACTCAGAGTTTCAGTTACTCTCAGTCAATGGCAATCTGAAAATATTAAATGGGAAATTCCAGAACTGGCCAATTTATAAGTTTTAAATTGTGCACCAGAGTATTGTTATAATTGTTCTATTTTATTGTAAGTTATTGTTGTTAATCTCTAACAGCATCTAATTTATAACAAAATTTATCACAGGCATATGTGTATAGGAACAAACGTAGTCTATACAGCACAATTATACAACAAGCAACATATGAGACTTCCTTTCATTTTTGGGGGGATGTATCTTTTTTATTATTATTATACTTTAAGTTCCAGGGTACATGTGCACAACGTGCGGGTTTGTTACATATGTATACATGTGCCATGTTGGTGTGCTGCACCCATTAACTCGTCATTTACATTAGGTATAACTCCTAATGCTATCCCTCCCCCATCTCCCCACCCCACGACAGGCCCCGGTGTGTGATGTTCCCCACCCTGTGTCAAGTGTTCTCATTGTTCAATTCCCACCTATGAGTAAGAACATGCAGTGTTTGGTTTTCTGTCCTTGTGATAGTTTGCTCAGAATAATGGTTTCCAGCTTCATCCATGTCCCTACAGAGGGCATGAACTCATTCTTTTTCATGGCTGCATAGTATTCCATGGTGTGTATGTGCCACATTTTCTTAATCCAGTCTATCATTGATGTACATCTAGGTTGGTTCCAAGTCTTTGCTATTGTGAATAGTGCCGCAATAAACATACATGTGCATGTGTCTTTATAGCACCATGATTTATAATCCTTTGGGTATATACCCAGTAATGGGATGGCTGGGTCAAATGGTATTTCTAGTTCTAGATCCTTGAGGAATTGCCACACTGTCTTCCACAATGGTTGAACTAATTTACACTCCCACCAACAGTGTAAAAGTATTCCTATTTCTCCACATCCTCTCCAGCACCACCTGTTGTTTCCTGACTTTTTGATGATCACCATTCTAACCGATATGAGATGATATCTCATTGTGGTTTTGATTTGCATTTCTCTGATGGCCAGTGATATTTTTCAACGTGTCTGTTGGCTGCATAAATGTCTCCTTTTGAGAAGTGTCTGTTTATATCCTTCATCCACTTTTTGATGGGGTTGTTTGATTTTTTCTTGTAAATTTGTTTAAGTTCTTTGTAGATTGTGGATATAATATCAGATGGGAAAATTGTAAAAATTTTCTCCCATTCTGTAGGTTGCCTGTTCACTTTGATGGTATTTTCTTTTGTCATGCAGAAGCTCGTTTAATGAGATCCCATTTGTCAATTTTGGCTTTTGTTGCCATTGCTTTTGGTGTTTTAGTCATGAAGTCCTTGCCCATGCCTATGTCCTGAATAAATTGCCTAGGTTTTCTTCTAGGGCTTTTATGGTTTTAGGTCTAACACTTAAGTCTTTAATCCATCTTGAATTAATTTTTGTATAAGGTGTAGGGAAGGGATCCAGTTTCAGCTTTCTACATATGGCTAGCCAGTTTTACCAGCACCATTTCTTGAATAGGGAATCCTTTCCCCATTTCTTGTTTTTGTCAGGTTTGTCAAAGATCAGATGGTTGTAGATGTGTGGTATTATTTCTGAGGCCTCTGTTCTGTTCCATTGGTCTATATCTCTGTTTTGGTACCACTACCATGCTGCTTTTGTTATTGTAGCCTTGTAGTATAGTTTGAAGTCAGGTAGCATGATGCCTCCAGCTTTGTTCTTTTGGCTTAGGGCTGTCTTGGTAATGCGGGCTTTTTTTTTGGTTCCATATAAACTTTAAAGTAGTTTTTTCCAATTCTGTGAAGAAAGTCATTGGTAGCTTGATGAGGATGGCATTGAATCTATCAAATACCTTGGGCAGTGTGGCCATTTTCCCGGTATTCATTCTTCCTATCCATGAGCATGGAATGTTCTTCCATTTGTGTGTCCTCTTTTATTTCATTGAGCAGTGGTTTGTAGTTCCCCTTGAAGAGGTCCTTCACATCCCTTGTAAGTTGGATTCATAGGTATTTTATTCTCTTTGAAGCTATTGTGAGTGGAAGTTCACTCATGATTTGGCTCTCTGTGTGTCTGTTATTGGTGTATAGGAATGCTTGTGATTTTTGCACATTGATTTTGTATCCTGAGACTTTGCTGAAGTTGTTTATCAGCTTAAGGAGATTTGGGGCTGATACGATGGGGTTTTCTAAGTATACAATCATGTCATCTGCAAACAGGGACAATTTTACTTCCTCTTTTCCTAATTGAATACCCTTTCTTTCTCTTGCCTGATTACCCTGGCCAGAACTTCCAACAGTATGTTGAATAGGAGTGGTGAGAGAGGGCATCCCTGTCTTGTGCCAGTTTTCAAAGGGATTTTTTCCAGTTTTTGCCCATTCAGTATGATATTGGCTGTGGGCTTGTCATAAATAGCTCTTACTATTTTGAGATATGTCCCATCAATACCTAGTTTATTAAGAGTTTTTAGCATGAAGGGCTGTTGAATTTTGTCAAAGGCCTTTTCTGCATCTATTGAGATAATCATGTGGTTTTTGTCTTTGGTTCTGTTTATATGCTGGATTATGTTTATTGATTTGTATATGTTGAACCAGCCTTGCATCCCAGGGATGAAGCCAACTTGATCATGGTAGATAAGCTTTTTGATGTGCTGCTGGATTTGGTTTGCCAGTATTTTATTGAGGATTTTTGCATCGATGTTCATCAGGGATATTGGTCTAAAATTCTCTTTTGTTGTTGTGTCTCTGTCAGGCTTTGGTATCAGGATGATGCTGGCCTCATAAAATGACTTAAGGAGGTTTCCCTCCTTTTCTATTGATTGGAATAGTTTCAGAAGGAATGGTACCAGCTCCTCTTTGTACCTCTGGTAGAATTCGGCTGTGAATCCATCTGGTCCTGGATTTTTTTTGGTTGGTAGGCTATTAATTATTGCCTCAATTTCAGAGCCTGCTACTGGTCTATTCAGGGATTCAACTTCTTCCTGGTTTAGTCTTAGGAAGGCATATGTTTCCAGGAATTTATCCGTTTCTTCTATATTTTCTAGTTTATTTGCATAGAGGTGTTTATAGTATTCTCTGATGGTAGTTTGTATTTCTGTGGGATCGGTGGTGATATCTCCTCTATCATTTTTTATTGTGTCTATTTGAATCTTTTGTCTTTTTTTCTTTATTAGTCTTGCTAGAAGTCTATCAATTTTGTTGATCTTTTCAAAAAATGAGCTCCTGGATTCACTGATGTTTTGAAGGGTCTTTCGTGTCTGCATTTCCTGAATTTGAATGTTGGTCTGCCTTGCTAGGTTGGGGAAGTTCTCCTGGATAATATCCTGAAGAGTGTTTTCCAACTTGGTTCCATTCTCCCCGTCACTCTCAGGTACACCAATCAAACGTAGATTTGGTCTTTTCACATAGTTCTATAATTCTTGGAAGCTTTGTTTGTTTCTTTTTAACTCTTTTTTCTCTAAAGTTCTCTTCTCGCTTCATTTCATTCATTTGATCTTCAATCACTGATACCCTTTCTTCCACTTGATCGAATCGGCTACCGAAGCTTGTGCATGCATCACGTAGTTACTGTACCATGGTTTTCAGCTCCATCAGGTCGCTTAAGGTCTTCTCTATGCTGTTTATTCTAGTTAGCCATTCGTCTTATCTTTTTTCAAGGTTTTTAGCTTCTTTGCGATGGGTTTGAACATCCTCCTTTAGCTTGGAGAAGTTTGTTATTACCGATCATCTGAAGCTCTCTTCTCTTAACTCGTCAAAGTCATTCTCCGTCCAGCTTTGTGCCGCTGCTGGTGAGCAGCTGCATTCCTTTGGAGGAGAAGAGGTGCTCTGATTTTTAGAATTTTCAGCTTTTCTGCTCTGTTTTCTCCTCATCTTTGTGGTTTTATCTACCTTTGGTCTTTGCTGGTAATGTACAGATGGGGTTTTGGTGTGGATGTCCTTTCTGTTTGCTAGTTTTCCTTCTAACAGTCAGAATCCTCAGCTGCAGGTCTGTTGGAGTTTGCTGGAGGTACACTCCAGACTGTTTGCCTGGGTATCACCAGCAGAGGCTGCAGAACAGCAAAACTGCGGAACGACAGATGTTGCTGCCTGAGTCTTCCTCTGGAAGCTTTGTCTCAGAGGGGCACCCAGCTGTATGAGGTGTCAGTCGGCCCCTACTGGGAGGTATCTCCCAGTTACGCTACTCAGGGGTCAGGGACCCACTTGAGGAGGCAGTCTGTCCATTCTCAGATCTCAAACTCCGTGCTGGGAGAACCACTATCTCTTCAAAGCTGTCAGGAACGTTTAAGTCTGCAGAAGTTTCTGCTGCCTTTGTTCAGCTATGCCCTGCTCCCAGAGGTGGAGTCTACAGAGGCAGGCAGGCAGCCCTCCTTGAGCTGCAGTGGGCTCTACCCAGTTCGAACTTCCTGGCTGCTTTGTTTACCTACTCAAGCCTCAGCAATGGTGGACGCCCCTCCCCCAGCCCCGCTGCTGCCTATTGGTTCAATCTCAGACTGCTGTGTTAGCAGTGAGGGAGGCTCTGTGGCTGTGGGACCCTCCAAGCCAGGGGCGGGATATAATCTCCTAGTGTGCCATTTGCTAAGACTGTTGGAAAAGCGCAGTATTAGGGTGGGAGTGTCCTGATTTTCCAGGTACCATCTGTTACGGCTTCCCTAAGCTAGGAAAGGGAATTCTCTGACCCCTTGCACTTCCCAGGTGAGATGATGCCCCGCCCTACTTTGGCTCACACTCCATGGGCTGTACCCACTGTCCAACAAGCCCCAGTGAGATGAACCCGGTACCTCAGTTGGAAATGCAGAAGTCTCCCGTCTTCCGTGTCGCTCACGCTGGGAGTGTAGACTGGAACTGTTTGGCCATCTTGGAACCTCCTCCTCATATTTTATGGTACTAAATACAAAGGTTTCTGGAACTGGAAACCTTAGTGAATAGTTTCAGCCTGATACCTGCAGCCCAGAGGTGCATAAACTGAAAGCATAGTAGACTTCAGGAGTCACATCTGTAGAGGTATGTGTGCTCCAAAGAACAGATGGTTAGAGGAGGCTATGCAGGCCATCCCTGATTTAGTTAGAGTCCCAACCTGTTGGGAAGAACTGGGCAACCAGACTAGTGCTTAACCCTCACAAAGTAAATGAATTAGTCCATTGTGCCCATGAAAGAAAGAAGTCAATTAAATGATCCTGGGGATAATTAAGAGTTTTCCTCTCTTCCAGAATCTCAGAATAATCCTGGTCAAGACTTGTAACTGTTACCAGTAGGAATGCACAACCATCATCCCTAAACAAAAGACAATTCTTAGGTCATCTCTCTCATGTTTAATTCATTGCTTCCCTTCCATTTTGAAAAGACTTCATGTTTCAGGGCCCTTAGTCTCTACTTTCCAGTTCCCCAGTGACAGCATCTTCAGAGGAGCTTTTCCCCGCTATTGAGAAGTTCATCTATAGCTAAGGTCCTTTACCTGGGATTCAAGTGGGCCTTTTCAGAGCTCCAAAGCCAGGTGTGAAAATTTTTTTCTTATCTTAAAAATGACTTTTGGGAGGAAATGTTTTTTAAGTTAAATGTATTAGGGTATTGTTTCCATCTACCATGCTACTAACTTATGTGTAGGATAGCATGGGATTCCTTTGTACATAGCTAAGTGATATACCATGGTCATTTTCATGCCTTGATCTCTCTCTCCATGGAATTAAATTAGACACACCCTTCTGTTAGGATTATGTATATCTGTATTATTGTTTACACTGACCTAACTTAAGTTAGAAAATGTTAAAGAAAATATGTACAAAAAAAGAAGGTTCCTTTCATCACTGAATGTGCAAAAACCCGTGCTTCTTGTGGACCAATTTGCTTACCAGTGAAAGAATGAAGGTAATGAACTCAAAGAATTCTCTTATGTGTTCACTTTAAAAATACTTCTGATAGTGTAGAACTTGTTCGAGATGATTTGCTTTGATAAGACTTTAATTTTACCACAACTTGGATTTGCTCTAGTTTGTCTTGAAGCATCATAGTCAAGTGAATATCTCATTGCCAAGAACTTCCCACATTTGGAGTGACTGTGGTGGAGCCATGTGCCCTAGAAATGGTCAAATTGGTTTGTGCTTAGAGCTGTGGGGAAAAAAATGCATTCATTCATCCATTCAACAGATATTAATGAGCATCTGCTATGTTCCAAGCACTGTTATAGGACCTGGGAACGTGGCAGTGAACTAAACAAGAAAAAAATCTCTGCCCTTGTGAATTCTAAAGGAAAGAGACAGGCAAACATAAAAATAAGAAAATTATACAGTATATTAAGAGGCAGTTAACTATGGAAAACATATTAAATTAGGGTATAGGGAATGAGGAGTGCCAGGGAAAAGGGATTGCAATTTGGAATAGTATAGTCAAAACAGGTCTAATAGAAAAGGTAACATCTGAGCAAAGACTTAAAGGAGGTAAAAGAGTGAGACCTGAGAATATCTAGAGGAAGACCCAGGGTTAGCACACACAAAGGCCTTGAGGCAGCAGCATACCTGCCATATTCCAGGAATAATACAAAGGCCAGTGTGGCCAAGCAACACAGTGAGTGAGGAGAAAGCCAGTAGGAATGAGAGAGGTAAGAGAATAGGTGGGAGATTATATAGGATTCTAAAGCTAATTGTAAGGACTTCAGCTTTTACTCTGAAATGCTGAGCCAAAGGAAGGATTTAAATGAGTGGTTACAATTTTGCTTTTGCTTTAGAAGGAGCACTATGAATACAGTTTTGAGATGAGATTGCAGGGGACCAGACTAGAAGCAGACAGAGTCGTTGGGAAGCTGTTGCATTAATCCAAGCGAGAAATGATAGCAGCCTGGACCAGGATGATAGTAGTGGAGGCAATAAGAAGAGAAGTGACTGGGTTCTGGATATATTTTAAAGGTAGAGCCAATGGGAATTCCTGATAGCCCTGATGTGGAGAAGCAGAGAAAGAGAGTAGTGGTGTGCAACTCACAGGTTTTGGGTGTGAACAACTGAACATTCAGTCTACTTCAGGCTGTTAGGAAGTTGAGTTTCGAATATGTTCAGTGTGAGATGTCTACCTGATTTGACAGTTTGAATGAGTCTAGATTTCAGCAAAAAGGTTGAAAATTTAAATCTGAGATATAACAACATATTTGGTATTTAAAGCCCTGAAACAAGATGAGATCATGAAAGTAGTAAGAATAGTGAAGTAAAAACTGGACTTTGGGGTACTCCAGGGTCAAGAGGTCAGAAAAGAGTGTGGAACTGGCAAAAAGTGACCAGTGAGGGAGGAGAAAAGGCAGGAGAATACAGTGTCTTGCAAGCCAAGGTAAGAATGTAATTCTACTTTCTGAAGTGGTAAACCACTATGTCCAATGTTACTGATGGTACAGAAATGACAAAGACTGAAAACTGACCACTGGATTTCGTAATGAGGATGTCATTGGTGAGCATTCCAGAACACTGACAGGTTTTTTTGCTATTATTTTTAAGCAGATCATGGGAAAGTTGGCAGCTATGCCATTTCCCTTAAGCCTGCATCTGGATGAAACTACTGCCAATGAGATGAAAAGTTGAAGTTGACTGGATATCAAATGTAACATACCAGATCAAAGATACTCCCATAATTTTGATTTCTTATTTAAATCAATTAGCCTTCTAATTAAAATTTACTTTTGAACTGGGCTGAAATACATGTAGTCTTTAGAGTATCCTAAAGGAGGTTTTGATTTCTACTTGTTCACTGCATTCAGGAATCCCCAGCTAGTGGAGCCTTTGGTGGCAGCATGCCTTGATAACAGGCAACCTGAAGTGACAGATACAGAACTCTGCTCTGATTCTGCTTCTTTGGGGCAACATCATTCCTTAGATGTGACTGGTTGATGCAGGCCACATCCTGTGAGTCAGCCCAGTTTTGCAGGGTGAAAACTTTATAGAGTAAAACACTGGGGGAAGGGGTTGCATAGTGCACACAATTTATTAAGACCAATGATGCTTTCTCCCACTGTTTTAATAAGCCTACAGAACTCAGATTTGTGTTTATAGAAATAAGAAAAAGAGAATGGAGAAAGACCTCTCAGGCACACAGATGGGACTTCCAACCAATTCTTGTTGGGATATCTCAATTGCCATATTTTTGGAAATGATTAGAATTCATCAATTAAACTTCGAACTATAAAGAAACCATTTCATTTGCATGTATTATTTGGGATCTCTTTATTTTTCCTGTTGATTTGGTCACCAATTTCTGCATGAAATAATGAGACATATGATACTTTGTAAAGATTACTTTTTACATCATATATGTAAAAAAACAAATCAAAATTGGCAAAACGTTGGTGTTTGCTTGGGCTGCCATAACAAAATATCATAGACTAGGTGGTTTAAACAACAGAAATTTACCTATCACAGTTGTGGAGGCTGTAAAGTCCAACATCAACGTGCCAGCTGTTTTAGTTCCTGGTGAGGGCTCTTTTCCTAGCTTGCAGACAGGCAACATCTTGCTGCATGCTCACATGGCCTTTCTTGGTGTGTGCACCTGAAGAGAGAGAGAGAGAACAAGCTCCCTGGTGTCTCTTTTTATAAGGGCACTACTGTCATCAGGAGAGCTTCAACCTCATGACCTCGTTTAGCCCTAATTAGCTCCCCAGTGCCCCATCTCCAATTACTATCGCACTAGGGTTAGGGCTTCAACATATGAATTTGGGGAGACATATACATTCATTCCAAACACATATGTAACACCAAACAAAGCAACAAAGTTGTATGCAAACTTTCTTTGTATATTTTTCAAGTAGCGGAGGTCTAAACTTTTCATCAAGTGATCAAAGGTTAACAACTACTGATGTAGAATTCAGGGCCTTTTTTAAAATGGGCCTCAGATGCACAGAATTGTATTACCAGTGAAGTACTCTAGAAAAGATCTCTTGCATTACTATTCATATATAGTTTTACTTCAGTGACATGATAGTGATTGTTTAACACCAACTGGCTCTCTTTGGGAAGGATGTGCTGACTTGTATACATGTCCAGTTTCTGTGGTATAAATAGTCCCATCATGGTCCATTTCCGGCTACCAATGTGAAGTCACTTGGAGCTGAAAGAGGATGCATACAATGGGCTATTGGAAGCCCATGGAAGTTGGCTGCAGCACACCACTGCCCTATCTTCATGCTGACTAATCCTGTTTCTGCCTGAAACCAATAAATTTTAAAATACCAATAAAATAAAATTAGAAAAGGAAATTGGAAAGGCAATTTTAGAATATTACAGAATATGTTTTCAAGACTAAAAAAAAGGTGACACGAACCATTTTAGAAACTGAGCAGGACAGGAAACAAATAATGGAATATGCATGACATGTGAGTGTATGTCATTATGTTAATACAATTCTGTAGCACAGGTATTAACCCTTATCTTAAAAAGATGAATGTAAGTTCAGAGATTATTCATTAGACCAGAATCACATAGACAACAAATATTAGAGTCAAGACTTGAACCCAGATCTACCTGACTACAAAACCCATTCTCTCTCTCTCTCTCCAAACCAACATCTGGAAGCTTTAGAATATTGTCCATGAATGAGTAATATAAATTCTGATGTGTTAACCACTGTATCAGTGGCATAATACTGGTATATTAATTACCTCTATACAAGATACAAATTAAACTGAATTATAAATCATTTAAGAAATCATTTTGCTGGTCTCATTTTTGTAACTTATTTTCCTTAGATAATATGTATTCTTCAAAATTATAAAACCCTTTATCAGTACTTTGTCAGGTCATCTTGACTTGACACTCTGAAAGAACACTATGGAAGGAGAAAATGTAATTTGTGTCCTTTTTAACAATACCTGCTTTTGCATTCACCTCAAGGCTACTACATGTACATTGAGGCCTCCCACATGGTGTATGGACAAAAAGCACGCCTCTTGTCCAGGCCTCTGCGAGGAGTCTCCGGAAAACACTGCTTGACCTTTTTCTACCACATGTATGGAGGGGGAACTGGCCTGCTGAGTGTTTATCTGAAAAAGGAAGAAGACAGTGAAGAGTCTCTCTTATGGAGGAGAAGAGGTGAACAGAGCATTTCCTGGCTACGAGCACTGATTGAATACAGCTGTGAGAGGCAACACCGGGTAAGCCAAGAGAGATAAGAACTAAGCAATGGAAAACATGTAGGAGCTTCTGATGTTCTTTCTTATTCTTGCTACCAAAGATAATATTTTGTTCTTTTTCAGAGTCGTAGATAAAGGCAGGATTAAGAAGAAGTAAACATAATTAGTTTATACATTGATTAAATCTAAGCAGTGACAGGGAGAGAAAGTTTTGAGAATTTATGCATAAAGTGATTTTTTTGCAGTTCTATGATAAAAGTATATCTATTTTTGTCTTGATACATTATGGGTGTCAAGTATATTTCTATGTATCATACAAAGCTCCAAAACCAAGTCTTCTTTTCTTCTAAATATGGTATTACCTAATTAGTTGCAGCTGCATCTTTTACTCATTACCCACATACATGTAAGAGCTTTTGCCTTAAGCCTCTATTTAACAGTTAGTACGGTCCAAAGTTTTTTTTTTTTTTTTTTTTTTTTTTTTTTTTTTTTTTTTTTTTTTTAATGCCTCTGCCTCCATCACTGCATTGATGCAAAAGAAACAGAGAGACTTGATCCTCAGTCCTCAGTCTCCCCCAGGTCCTCTCATGTGCTATAGAAGACGTCCATCCTAGATGTTCTCTATCATAAAGGAATCTGGGCAGCAATAGGAAACATCCTTTTAAATTCTAGTAGGTAGGGGTTGAACAGCCAGTCTAGCCTGGAGAACCACACCTGCCTTCTGATAGCCACAGATTTTACCTGTCTACCATGGGCCAAAGCTCCAGAAAGCTGTGGGAGATAACCTTCAGATTTCTGATTGTTCTTAAAATTGCTCTGTAGAATTCTCAAGTGTGACCTCCAACTAAAGGCACACCTTCCTATTCATTCTTACTTCTGACTGATAAACCTCCTGGATCAGCACTCTTTGTCTTTAACCACTGGCTGCCTAGTCTAAACCCAGATCTTCCTGGGAAGAGAGATCCAAATTAAGAGTTTTATTTTGCACTAACCTATGACCAAAAATAATTTTCTACAGATATAAATGGGATGGAATTGCAGAAGCTCAGATGGTTAAGTTGCAGTGCAATCAAAGGTGCTACATTGTTAAAGAGCAAATGACAGGGAAGATGAGCCATTATCTGGGAGAGGCCCATTATCCCAACATGGATAAACTGTCTAGACATTTGGCAAAGAATAACAGGTAGCTTCAGGAATAATTTTATAGTGATTTAATGTCTGTTCAAAAGAAGAAAGTGGATGGCTCAGGAACTTACTAATATAATTGATCATCATTCAGAGATGATGGATTAATTTTGTTAGGCTATTAGGGTACTCCTTCTCTATTCAAATGGTTCTCAAAGTGTGGTCCAGGTACCAGCAGCATCAGCAACACCTGAAATGCAAATTAACTTAATATGCAAATTCTCAGGCCCCACTTTAAAATGAATGAATCAGAAACTGAGGATTTGGGGGCCCCAGAAATCTGTTTCAAGAAGCCCTCCAGGTGAATCTGATGTATGCTAAAGATAGAGAATCTCTATGCTAAACTAAATGAATCTAAATCTTTGGGGATGACACCTGAGTACTGATTTTTTTGTTTAACTTTCAAGCGATGCTGATGCACAAGTGCTCTAAGATTTGAGTTCTGGGGACAGGTAACTTCTTAGCATCTAGGCCTTGGGGATCAGACACATGGCCTTGCATATAACAGACTTACTGGGGAGGTAGTTATTTGAAATATTTTTTGAGTACAGAGTAGTGTGGCATCTGAAATGGCATCTAGGGCTCTTCAAATGATGCAGAATAGCCCTGGAGACTTCCAGTTCACAATTTGGGAAGAAGACTCCAGAATCCTCTCTTATTTTGAAGAGAGGTCTCCCCTTGGCTTAGAATGGAACAGATAAGAATCTCCTCTGGGTTAGTGATTCCCTCAGGAATCCAAATGATGGCAGGGAGACCAGGCTGAACTAGCTGCCCCAAAACATCCTAGTGTCTAATAAAACAGATACACCCATATGCACATAGATCAGCCAACTGCTACATGCCAGGCACTTACAGTGCTAAGAGCTGTACATAAGTTCTTTCAACTGATCCTATTGCCCCATTTTACAGGTGGGGAAAAGTAAATGTCTGGCTGGTAAGTGGCTGAATAAGAACCAGATCTCCATGCTTCCAAAGTTTGTATCCCTAAACCACTGTTCTAACACTGCCTCCCACCATAGAAATTCCAAAATAATCCTCATTGGCCTGATGGTCACAAGCACTGCATGATTTTCGAGATATCTTCTACTGTCTGAGAAAGTTTATACATTCTCAAAATGGGGTAATAATTCCTAGTCAGCTGTGCTGGCATTGCCAGAGTTAGAGTGAGAATCAAAGGAGATTATGTATGTGAAAGGGTTTTATAAACCTTAAAGTATCAAAATAAGATATTATCACTGTTCTAACAATATATTCTCACCTAAGTCTCCCTAGTCACTAATTCATATCACCATGGCAGAACTGGTATTCTCAATAGCCACATCAGGCATCCAGATTGAGCTCCTGTTGTTTGAGATCAAAATATCTCATCTCAATAAATATGTATTGTCCATTTGCTATTCTAGGTGCTGAAGATACTGCAATGAATATAATATATAAAGTTCTTATTTGTTTGGAGTTTACATTCTAATGGGGAGGAGGTAGAAAATGCAAGCCAAGGCTGGGCACAGTGGCTCTTATCTGTAATTCCAGCACTTTGGGAGGCCAAGGTGGGACGATTGCTTGAGGCCAGGAGTTTGATATCAGCCTGGCAACATATTGAGACCTTGTCTCTAAAAAAAAATCAAGCCAAACAAACAACAAATAAATACATATATATATATGTGTGTGTATGTATATACATGGGTGTGTATATATGCATATATGAATATACATATATATACACATACACACATACATATATGTGTGTATATGTATATACACATATGTATATATGTGTATGTATATATATGAATGTGTATATATATATAGAGAGAGAGTGTGTAACATCAGATAATAAGTGCTATGAAAAAGTCAAGCTGAAACTGAGCTCATGAAGTAGACAGTAGAATGATGGTTACCAGAGGCTGGGGGAAGCAGGAGGAAGGAATGGGGAGTTGTTGGTCAAAGGCTACAAGTTTCAGATAAACAGGAGGAATATATTTTTGAGATCTGTTGAACAGAGGATGACTGTAGTCAATAATGTATTGCATATTTCAAAATAAGAGAGTAGACTTCACATCTTACCACAAAAAGTGATAAATAAGTGAGGTGATGGATATGTTAATTAGCTTGATTTAATCATCCCACATTTTGTGTGCTTATGTATATACATAATAAATATCACATGGTACCCCATAAAGGTATAAAATTGTGATTTATCAATTAAAAATAAGAAGAGGAGGGGAAATAAGAGGAAGAAGAAGTCAAGTTGATCAGGTGGTGAGGTCAAAGAAGTATTGTGATAATCATGAAAATCCTTAGAAGATGTGGTAGAGTTTGAAATTTATCCCAAAAGCGGTAAGAAGTCATCATACAGCTTTAAAGTAATATCTGATTTTGAAGTGATCACTCCAGCTACTATGTGAAAAGTATACTGTAATGGGACAAGGAGACTTTGGGGGCTGCTGCAGTAGTCCTGGCAAAAGGAGTGGTGGCATAGGCTATGCAGCAGAGGTGAGCAGATGTCATCAGAAGCCCACAAGACTTCTTATGTATAGAATGCGGAGTCTGAGGGAAAGGGAGATATCAAGATGACTCCAAAGCTTTTGGCCTAAGCAATTGCTATAATGAATTCAGATATCATTTACTGAGATGAGGAAGACTTGAGACAGAGCAGACCTGGAGTAAGGACAGTGTGTGCAGGAAGAAAATTAATAGACTCCTGGGGGGAAATGTTAAGTTTTTTATGTCTATTAGAAATCCAAATGGGTATAAGTAAATAATAGGATATGAGATGAGTTCAGGGAAGAGAACAGAGTTAGGGAAGTAAATGTGTACAGCATCAATGGGAGTGGGCAGGTAGAGATGTTATTTAGAGTGTGGTAGTACTGCTGCCATTTGAGATTGATCCTTTGGGGATAATATGTGGGTGGCCTCCTGAAGGCATTCCACTCATTAGATTATCCCTATGGGAAAAAGAAATGCATCAAATGGCAAATTTTTAATCATGCTCCCTCCTAAGGGATTTATTAGTGCTAAGCAGAAACTGACTCACTATTGATCAAAAGCACAAAATCATTCTATTTCCTTCGGATTCCTTGATTGCCGCTCCTCCCCCACTTTCATGACTTTTCCTCCTTGATTTCTTAGATTTTGATGCCATTGAAATAAAGTGTTATACAAATTCCCAGCTTACTGAAATATTTACATCCGTCATATTATTAATTATACTGCCTAACAGTTACTAGGAATTTCTATGCACTGCATACTCAGCTAAGACTCAAGTTGGCCAGGTGTGGTGGCTCACACCTATAATCCCAGCACTTTGGGAGGCTGAAGTGGGGGGATTTCTTGAGCCCAGGAGTTTGAGACCAGCCTGGGCAGCATGGCAAAACCCTGTGTCCTCTAAAAATACAAAAATTAGCCAGGTGTGGTGGTGCATGCCTATAGCTCCAGCTACTTGGGCGCCTAAGGCAGGAGGATCACTTGAGCCCAGGAGGCAGAGGTTGCAGTGAGTTGAGATCCCACCACTGCACTCCAGTCTGAGAGCAAGACTCTGTCTCAAAAAAAAAAAAAAAAAAAAAAGGCTCAGGTCTCCACAATTTCCAGTTTATGATGCCCATAGTAATTTTTTCTTGGTGCCCCAAGACCAAAAGAAACACCTAACAGTTTCATATATTAAGTATTTGGATTCAAAAAACTTCAGTATTTATGTTCTAACAACTTAGTAGCCATTTGAAAAAAATACTTAAAATAAAAATATTTTATCTAATTCTTAACCAAAATTATGTACTAATAGAATGTATATACCTGTTGGGCACAAACTTCCCGACTTGGAATCAGATTGGATACACTACCCTTATTTTATGTTCCACATTGATTTCTACACAATGCTTGCTTTTAATTGCAGCAGCTACCAAAAAACTCAGCTCAATGAAGACATGTTATCAAAAGGAATATAGGTCAATCCCATGTTAAAACTTTGACCTTGAGCTAGCAGTTCACATGGTGTCTGCTAAGTATTGAATACTGCCTTGTTTCCCTTAAAATTTCAAACTATCTATAGCACCCCGTGAATGTACTTGGGCACCCTGGGGTACCTCAGCACACACTTTGGGAACCAAGGACATATATTATCTTATTTAATCCTACCTTTGTTATGTTTATTATCTAAATAAACAAGTATTTGTTCAGTAGCTATTTGATTTGGATAGATTTGGTTAGTCTTAAAGTGCAAAGATAAGTCGGCTTAATCCTATTGTCAATGTAGAAAAAGAAGAGGTATTCCTACATATTTATAATACAAGGGGGAAATCATAGTACTATAAAATGGTGATCACTACTGTACTAAGACAATTCAGAGGAGAAAGTTGTATAAAATCAAGTGTTTGGCCAAATCATAGACTATTCAGAATATAATTCCTTCAGGTAATTTTGTTTATTATTCTTTTCTTTCATTACAGACTTGAAGGCCAAAAAAAACAGATTTTATTGTTGTTCAGAGAACCAAAAGTCTTATTATCTGCACTCCTATCTAGATGTGTTAGGACATTTTTTTCCCTCTTCTTGCCATTTATTTGGATTCTCATTTAGGGTTGTGTATTAATCAGGATTCTCCAGAGAAACCGCACCAATAGAGGAGAGAGAAACAGAGAGACAGACACAGAAGGTGAGAGAGAGAGAAAGAGAGAGAGAGATATGAAAGGGGATGTATTAAGGAAATTGGTTCATATAATTATGAAGGCTGAGATGTCCCATAATATGCTACATATAAGCTGGAGAACCAGGAAAGCTGGTACCATAGCTCAGTCCAAATCCCAAGGCCTGAGAACTAGAGAAGCCAATGGTATAACTATTAGTCTGCAACCAAAGGCCTGAGAACTAGGGTGCCACTGGTATTCCAGTGTCTAAAGTTCCAGAAGTCTGAAGACTGAAGAACCTAGAGTTCTGATGTCCAAGGGCAGAAGCAGACGGGTGTCCCAGTTACAGAAGAGAGAGAAAACTTGCTTCTCCTCTGCCTTTCTGTTCTATCTGCATCCTCAAGCAATCTGATAGTCCCCACTCACACTGGGTGAAGACAGATCTTCCTTTCTCAGTCCACCAATTTGAACGCCAATCTCTTTCAGAAACACCCTCACATACATACTGAGAAATAATACTTTACCAGTCATGTGGGTATCCCTTAACCCAGTCAAGTTGACACCTAAAATACACCATCACAAGTTGGACCTTAGAATTTTTATAAACAGGGAGGCATGCCCAAGATGGCCAAATAGGAACAGCTCTAGCCTCCAGCTCCCAGCAGGGGTGACACAGAAGACGGGTGATTTCTGCAATTTCAACTGAGGTACTGGGTTCATCTCACTGGGTCGTGTCAGACAGTTGGCTCTGGTCCGCAGGTGCAGCCTGACCAGCAAGAGCTGAAGGAGGGCGAGACCTGGGAAGTGCAAGGGGGAAGGGAATTCCTTTTGCTAGCCAAAGGAAATTGAGACACACAACACCTGGAAATTCGGGTAACTCCCATCCTAATACTGCGCTTTACCAAGGGTCTTAGCAAACGGCACATCAGGAGATTATATCCCACACCTGGCCTAGCGGGTCCCACGCCTACGGAGCCTCCCTCATTGCTAGCACAGCAGTCTGAGATCTAACTGCAAGGTGGCAGCAAGGCTGGGGGAGGGGCGCCTGCCATTGCTGAGGCTAAAGTAGGTAAACAAAGCTCCCGGGAAGCTTGAATTGGGTGGAGCCCACTACAGCTCAAGGAGGCCGGCCAGCCTCTGTAGACTCCTCTTCTGGGGACAGGTCATAGGTAAACAAAAAGCAGCAGAAACCTCAGCAGAGGTAAACGTCCCTGTCTGACAGCTTTGAAGAGAGCAGTGGATCTCCCAGCATGGAAGCTGAGATCTGAAAATGGACAGACTGCCTGCTCAAGTGGGTCCCTGACCCCTGAGTAGCCTAACTGGGAGATATTCCCCCACTAGGTGCAGACGGACACCTCACACCTCACACGACAGTGTACACCCCTGAGACGAAGCTTCCAGAGCAAGAATCAGACAGCAACACTTGCTGTTCAGCAATATTCTATCTTCTGCAGCCTCTGCTGCTGATACCCAGGCAAACAGGGTCTAGAGTGGACCTCAAGCAAACTCCAACAGACCTACAGCAGAGGGTCCTGCTTGTTAGAAGGAAAACTAACAAACAGAAAGGACATCCACACCAAAACCCCATCAGTACGTCACCATCATCAAAGACCATAGGCAGATAAAACCACAAGGATGGGGAAAAAGCAGTGCAGAAAAGCTGGAAATTCAAAAAATTAGAGCGCAATTCCCCTCCAAAGGAATGCAGCTCATCACCAGCAATGGAACAAAGCTGGACGAAGAATGACTTTGATGAGCTGAGAGAAGGCGGCTTCAGTCGATCAAACATCTCAGAGCTAAAGAAGGAACTACGTAACCAGTGCAAAGGAACTAAAAAGCTTGAAAAAAGATTTGACGAATGGCTAACTAGAATAATCAATGTAGAGAAGTCCTTAAAAGAACCAATAGAGATGAAAACCATAATGCAAGAACTACGTGACAAATGCACAAACTTCAGTAACCAACTCGATCATCTGAAAGAAAGACTATCAGCGACTGAAGATCAAATGAATGAAATGAAGCGAGAAGAGAGGTGTGGAGAAAAAAAGAGTAAAAAGAAATGAACAAAGCCTCCAAGAAAAACAGGATTATGTGAAAAGACCAAATCTACATCTGATTGGTGTGCCTGAAAGTGACGGGGAAAATGGAACCAAGATGGAAAACACTCTGCAAGATATCATCCAGGAGAACTTCCTCAACCTAGTAAGGCAGGACAGCATTCAAATTCAGGAAATACAGAGAACACCACAAAGATACTCCTCAAGAAGAGCAACTTCAAGACACATAATTGTCAGATTCAACAAAGTAGAAATGAAGGAAAAAATGTTAAGGGCAGCCAGAGAGAAACGTCGGGTTACACACAAAGGGGAAGCCCATCAGACTAACAGCAGATCTCTCGGCAGAAACTCTCCAAGCCAGAGGAGAGTGGGGGCCGATATTCAACATTCTTAAAGAAAAGAATTTTCAACCCAGAATTTCATATCCAGCCAAACTACGTTTCATAAGTGAAGGAGAAATAAAATCCTTCACAGACAAGCAAATGCTTAGAGATTGTCACCACAAGGCCTGCCCTATAAGAGATCTTGAAGGAAGCACTAAACATGGAAAGGAACAACAGGTACCAGCCATTGCAAAAACATGTCAAAATGTAAAGTCCATCGATGCTAGGAAGAAACGACATCAACTAGTGAGCAAAATAACCAGCTAATATCATAATGACAGGATCAAGTTCACACATAAAAATATTAACCTTAAATGTAAATGGACTAAATGGTCCAATTAAAAGACACAGACTGGCAAATTGGATAAAGAGTCAAGACCCATCAGTTTGCTGTGTTCAGGAGACCCATCTCACATGCAGAGACACACACAGGTTCAAAATAAAGGGATGGAGGAAGATCTACCAAACAAATGGAAAACAAAAAAAATCAGGGGTTGCAATCCTAGTCTCTGATAAAACAGAGTTTAAATCATCAAAGATCAAAAGAGACAAAGAAGGCCATTACATAATGGTAAAGGGATCAATTCATCAGGAAGAGCTAACTATCCTAAATATATATGCACCCAATACAGGAGCACCCAGATTCATAAAGCAAGTCCTTAGAGACTTACAAAGAGACTTAGACTCCCATACAATATGGGAGACTTTAACATCCCACTATCAACATTAGACAGATCAACAAGACAGAAAGTCAACAAGGACATCCAGGAATTGAATTCAACTCTGCACCAAGTGGACCTAATAAACATCTACAGAACTCTCCACCCCAAATCAACGGAATATACATTCTTCTCAGCACCACATCACACTTATTCCAAAATTGACCACATAGTTGGAAGTAAAGCACTCCTCAGCAAATGTAAAAGAACAGGAATTATAACAAACTGTTTCTCAGACCACAGTGCAATCAAACTAGAACTCAGGACTAAGAAACTCAATCAAAACCACTCAACTACATGGAAACTCAACAACCTGCTCCTGAATGACTACTGGGTACATAACGAAATGAAGGCAGAAAAAAAGATGTTCTTTGAAACCAATGAGAACAAAGATACAACATACCAGAATCTCTGGGACACATTTAAAGCAGTGTGTAGAGGGAAATTTATAGCACTAAATCAAGAGAAAGCAGGAAAGATCTAAAATTGACACCCTAACATCACAATTACAAGAACTAGAGAAGCAAAATAAAACACATTCAAAACCTAGCAGAAGGCAAGAAATAACTAAGATCAGAGCAGAACTGAAGGAGATAGACAAACAAAAAACCATCCAAAAAATCAATGACTCCAGGAGCTGGTTTTTTGAAAAGATCAACAAAATTGATAGACTGCTAGCAAGACTAATAAAGAAGAACAGAGAGAAGAATCAAATAGACGCAATAAAAAATGATAAAGGGGATATCACCACTGACCCCACAGAAATACAAACTACCATCAGAGAATACTATAAACACCTCTACGCAAATAAACTAGAAAACCTAGAAGAAATGGATAATTTCCTGGACACTTACACTCTCCCAAGACTAAACCAGGAAGAAGTTGAATCCCTGAATAGACCAATAGCAGGCTCTGAAATTGAGGCAACAGTTAATAGCCTACCAACCAAAAAAAGTCCAGGACCAGATGGATTCACAGCCGAATTCTACCAGAGGAGGAGTTGGTACCATTCCTTCTGAAACTATTCCAATCAACAGAAAAAGAGGGAATCCTCCCTAACTCATTTTATGAGGCCAACATCATCCTGATACCAAAGTCTGACAGAGGTACAACAAAAAAGCATTTTAGACCAATATCCCTCATGAACATCGATGCAAAAATCCTCAATAAAATACTGGCAAACCGAATCCAGTAGCACATCAAAAAGCTTATCCACCATGATCAAGTGGGCTTCATCCCTGGGATGCAAGGCTGGTTCAACATATGCAAATCAATAAACGTAATCCAGCATATAAACAGAACCAAAGACAAAAACCACATGATTATCTCAATAGATGCAGAAAAGGCCTTTGACAAAATTCAACAGCCCTTCATGCTAAAAACTCTTAATAAATTCGGTATTGATGGAACATATCTCAAGATAATAAGACTATTTATGACAAACCCACAGCCAATATCATACTGAATGGGCAAAAACTGGAAGCATTCCTTTTGAAAACTGGCACAAGACAGGGATGCCCTCTCTCACCACTCCTATTCAACATACTGTTGGAAGTCCTGGCTAGGGCAATCAGACAAGAGAAAGAAATAAAGGGTATTCAGTTAGGAAAAGAAGTCAAATTGTCCCTGTTTGCAGATGACATGATTATATATTTAGAAAACGCCATTGTCTCAGCCCCAAATCTCCTTAAGCTGATAAGCAACTTCAGCAAAGTCTCAGGATACAAAATCAATGTGCAAAAATCACAAGCATTCTTATCCACCAGTAACACACAAACAGAGAGCCAAATCATGAATGAACTCCCATTCACAATAGCTTCAAAGAGAATAAAATACCTAGGAATCCAACTTACAAGGGATGTAAAGGACCTCTTCAAGGAGAACTACAAACCACTGCTCAGTGAAATCAAAGAGGACACAAAAAAATGGAAGAACATACCATGCTCATGGGTAGGAAGAATCAATATTGTGAAAATGGCCATACTGCCCAAGGTAATTTATAGATTCAATGCCAACGCCATCAAGCTACCAATGAGTTTCTTCACAGAATTGGAAAAAACTGCTTTAAAGTTCATATGGAACCAAAAAAGTCCCCGCATTGCCAAGACAATCCTAAGCCAAAAGAACAAAGCTGGAGGCATCATGCTACCTGACTTCAAACTATACTACAAGTCTACGGTAACCAAAACAGCATGGTACTGGTACCAAAGCAGAGATATAGACCAATGGAACAGAACAGAGCCCTCAGAAATAATATCGCACATCTACAACCATCTGAATTTTGACAAACCTGACAAAAACAAGAAATGGGGGAAGGATTCCCTATTTAATAAATGGTGCTGGGAAAATTGGCTAGCCATAAGTAGAAAGCTGAAACTGGATGCTTTCCTTACTCCTTATACAAAAATTAATTCAAGATGGATTAGAGACTTAAATGTTAGACCTAAAACCATAAAAACCCTAGAAGAAAACCTAGGCAATTTATTCAGGACATAGGCATGGGCAAGGACTTCATGTCTAAAACACCAAAAGCAACAGCCACAAAAGCCAAAATTGACAAATGGGATCTAATTAAAGAGCTTCTGCATAGCAAAAGAAACCACCATCAGAGTGAACAGGCAACCTACAGAATGGGAGAAAATTTTTGCAATCTACCTATCTGACAAAGGGCTAATATCCAGAACCTATAAAGAAGCCAAACAAATTTCCAAGAAAAAAACAAACACCACCATCAAAAAGTGGGCAAAGGATATGAACAGACACTTCTCAAAAGAAGACATTCATACAGCCAACAGACACATGAAAAAATACTTGTCATCACTTGCCATCAGAGAAATGCAAATCAAAACCACAATGAGATACCATCTCACACCAGTTAGAATGGCAATCATTAAAAAATCAGGAAACAACAGGTGCTGGAGAGGATGTGGAGAAATAGGAACACTTTTACACTGTTGGTGGAACTGTAAACTAGTTCAACCATTGTGGAACACAGTGTGGCAATTCCTCAAGGATCTAGAACTAGAAATACCATTTGACCCAGCCATCCCATTACTGGGGATATACCCAAAGAATTATAAGTCATGCTGCTATAAAGACACATGCACATGTATGTTTATTGTGGCACTATTCACAATAGCAAAGCCTTGGAATCAACCCAAATGTCCATCAGTGACAGACTGGATTAAGAAAATGTGGCACATATACACCATGGAATACTATGCAGCCATAAAAAAGGATGAGTTCGTGTCCTTTGTAGGGACATGGATGCAGCTGGAAACCATCATTCTCAGCAAACTATCGCAAGAACAGAAAACCAAATACCGCATGTTCTCACTCATAGGTGAGAACTGAACAATGAGATCACTTGGACACAGGAAGTGGAACATCACACACCGAGTCCTATTGTGGGGGCGGGGGGAGGGATAGCATTAGGAGATATACCTAATGTAAATGATGAGTTAATGGGAGCAGCACACCAACATGGCATATGTATGCATATGTAACAAACCTGCACGTTGTGCACATGTACCCTAGAACTTAAAGTATAATAAAAAGAAAAAAAAAAGAATTTTTATTAACAGTATTTTGCCACTAGTCTGTCATTAAAGCTTCTTTGAAACATTAATTTCAAGTAACTTTATAAACGTATTAATTAATTTATGTTCTTTGTTTTAATTTTAGGGAGGGTTTAAATAAAATTTATGGGCTTTTAAAAATTTAATTTAAATTATACACTACTCCAAGGAAGACTCATTTGCTTATAAAATGAATAGAGCAAATGCGTCTTCTGAACAACTTTCATTACCCATGGGCCTCCGTGGACCATTCAGTAATTTATTAACCATTGTTGGGACAGCCTTAGAGCTGGTTAAGTAATCTATTTTTCCTACAACCACAGTATCTGATCAGTTATTTTCTTCTCAGAATCTAAAGTTATAAAACGGATTCTCTCCTCTGCCTGAGTTGTGTCTTTGATGTTGTGGTATTTAACATAAGTGAACCCTTATCTTTGGTAAACTTCATTATTATACTTTTCTGTTCACACATGGGTATCATCAGTCATATTAAATGTTTCCACCTAGTAGCAGTATCAGACGTAGATTTATGGAGTGCTATGGGAAATTTAAGTTTCTGAGCACCTCACTTTCACAGACCCTTTGTGAGTGCTGGGGGATGCTGGGAGCAGAGTGTTCCAACTGGGAAGAGGAAACCAGGTTACCACCAGGAAGCATTTCTAGGCAAGGATTTCTGGGAAATTGGTAAAGAGATCTCAGAAGACAGGGACCTGAATCTTCAAGGCTTCAGTAATTTATTGTTTCTTTAAATTCCAAATAAATATTATCTTTAATCTCTAGATTTCAATTTGTAATTTGGTATCCTTTTCCTTAAAGGGATCCTCAAGAGCAATCTAAGTTTTCATATCTACAAAGCCTGGACTTGCCCTGACCAGCACTGTATTATCAGGATGATTCTATTTCTAAATTCAAACATATTATTCTTTCAGATTATTTTTGAAGCCATTCGAGGAGTATCGATAAGAAGTGATATCGCCATTGATGACGTTAAGTTTCAGGCAGGACCCTGTGGAGGTAATATTTATCCCAATTATATAAGCTTGACTGAAAATGGACTTTGCGATACTGTTTCAAACTACAAGAATACAAATTAAATGTTTTTCTATAATAAATACTGTTATTGTATATTTGTCTTTCCTGACAGAAATGGAAGATACAACTCAACAATCATCAGGACATTCTGAGGACTTAAATGAAATTGAATATTAAGAAATGATCTGAATTGGATTAACTAGACGAAAATCATACCTCTTCAATCAAAATGAAAACAAAGCAAATGAATACTGGACAGTCTTAACAATTTTATAAGTTATAAAATGACTTTAGAGCACCCTCCTTCATTACTTTTGCAAAAACATACTGACTCAGGGCTTTTTCTTTTTGCATATGACAACTGTTACTAGAAATACAGGCTACTGGTTTTGCATAGATCATTCATCTTAATTTTGGTACCAGTTAAAAATACAAATGTACTATATTGTAGTCATTTTAAAGTACACAAAGGGCACAATCAAAATGAGATGCGCTCATTTAAATCTGCATTCAGTGAATGTATTGGGAGAAAAATAGGTCTTGCGGGTTTCCTTTTGAATTTTAAGTATCGTAAATATTTTTAAAGTAAATAATATGGGGTGTCAGTAATATCTGCAGAATGAATGCAGTCTTTCATGCTAATGAGTTAGTCTGGAAAAATAAAGTCTTCTTTTCTATGTTTTATTCATAGAAATGGAGTATTAATTTTTAATATTTTCACCATATGTGATAACAAAGGATTTTTCATGAATGTCCAAAGGTAAGTCAGTATTAATTAATGATGTATTACAAGGCAATGCTACCTTCTTTATTCCCCCTTTGAACTACCTTTGAAGTCACTATGCGCACATGAATAGAAATTGAACTCTTTTTTGTAAAGCAAGCTTAAAATGTTTATGTATACATACCCAGCAATTTTTATAAATGTGTTAAACAATTTTACTGATTTTTATAATAAATGTTTTGGTAAGATTTTGAATACTACACATTCAGGCAGATATACTAAACTGCTTTTTATTTACTTATTTAGAAAATTGTATATATATGTTTGTGTATCCTAACAGCTATTATGAAATTATAAAATTACCTAATAAAAATAATTTGAAAATCTTTTCACTAGCAATTAACTCATTTCTACATTATTTGTCTTCATCAGAGTATCTTCACTACATAACTACAGATTCTAATTTGAATCTCTACTCTGCCACAACAAAATGCTTAAGTCTTTTATTAGTGACATAAGCACTCTATACATTAATACAATAATTATTACTTTTTTCTCTTAATTTTCCTTTTCTCCACGGATACAATAATTTTTATAGCATGCTTTATTTCACATAATCTCAATTTTTTATCTCATTAGAATGTAAACTCATATCCTAACAGAGTACAAGATTTCTTGCTGTTTTGTTTACTTTGGTATTCTCAGTACCTAGAAAGTGTCTGGAATAGTAAGTGTGCAACAAAAAAATACTTGAATGAATGTCTTTCCTGCTTCGGTAAGATGGAAATATTTTAGCTCTTTCACAGATAAGGAAACAGAGTCTCAAAAGAGTGAAGAAATTACTCACGATTTTGTATCTGTTAAACGGAGGAATTTAAGAGTCTGGTCTGATTCAAAGGCTCATACCTCTTAACTACTTTGTGTAGCCAAAAGTCCATTGTTTCCCTGAAGTTGGGAGGGTTTCCCACTCAAGAGTGTCCAAACTCATAAATTAATCTGTTAAGAGCTTTATCTTTCTGAATGCAAAGAAAACAAAAAATTCTCAGCTACACAAGATACATATCCTGAGGTTTATGGAGAAAATAAAATTTTATAATAAAATTTTGCAAATCAAATTCTATTTATGATTAATTGCCTATAGTGAAGGAAATTCCTAAACAGAGCTGAAACATCAGGGAAGGAAGATTTCAAGATGTTGACCTACTCAGCTGCATACTAGGCCAGGCATAATTCCTCCAAAGCATTGTTTTTGTCCAGAGCTACAGTTACATTTGCTGAATTAAGGAGTGAAGATTGTATCTTCAAGACTCAACACAGTATCTGCTACCTAGTAAGGGGGTTATAATATGTAGTGAGTAAATAAAGTCATTCAACAGCCTCCTTGCTGGTGACATAAATCCATAGTAATAATCACAGCTAACGTGTTGAATACTATTTTCAGACATTTTTCAAAGAGTCTGTTTCGCTGCCACATCTGTGTTCTTATCCTTACAAGGTCGCCTCCTGAACGTGATAGCTCTCCTACCAGCTCCATCCTCAATGTCAATTTACACTCTAGGCAAAGATTCTAAGTTTCCCTCTTTCAAGAGGATTTATTGGCTACCAAAATTGCTTCTAAGGTTGCTAAACCAGGAATCCTACTAGAGATGCCAACTTTGGAAATTGGGGGAAAAGAGGTGGGGGTTGGGGTACCAGATATTGGCTTGGGGCAGAAAAGGAGGTAATTATTACCAGTTGTTGCTGAGAAACAACCTGAAGTTAATCTAAGAGAAAAAAAGGAGGTGGATAGTGAGCTGCTTAACTCACCTTTCCTCATTTATGCTCCTTTGACAAAATTCAATTGTTTGATGCTTCTTTTCCCTTTCCAGGTTGCCCTTGGCATTCATGTCAACTATATTTCACCTTCGTTTTAACTATATTTCACCTGGATGAATACATGGAAAGGATAGTAAGCACAGTATAGGTTTCTCAGATTTAGAAATGCCCAGGGAGAAGAAATGCTAGCTAATAGATACTGCTTAACAATTTAAGCCCAGTGTTGGCTTTTATTCCAATTCTCAGCAGCACCTAAACATACAAGTGCTTCAAATGGAAATTGCTTTCTCACACAGATTGCCTTCTCTTCTATAATTTCCTGTCTAGGATGGAGATTATTTGTGTATAGAAGGGAGTGAAGAACTGAATACTGAGAAAATAGTGCCTGTGATGCAGGGTTTGGTTTAATATGGAGGAAGAAAAGGTTCAACAAAGATTTCTAGAGAACTCTATGCTCCAGGCATTGTACTGAGCATGGAGGTTACAAAAATGCCCACAGATTAGTGAGGAAGAGAGAGAGATAAACCAGTAAACACTGTTTGGAGTGCTAAATACAAAATGGCCATAAGCCCAGGGTGCTATGGGAGGGCCTCCGGGGGGCATCTGACCTGGCAGGGCAGAGGCAGCCTCCTGGCTGCAGTCTGGAGAGAGCAGTGGAAACCAACAGCACCCACTTGCACAGTGTCCCTGATGCCTTCATGTCTTCTTTCACACTCTGAAGGCTAAGACCTGGGCTCTGTGACTTCTTGGTCTCATGCCAGGGCAATGTTTCCTTGTGTGATTTAACCAGAACTGGGGGAAAAAAAAAAAAAAAAACAAACACAAAAAACTGAGTTTCTGTAACTAATAATTTTAATGACACTGGATTTTCAACATATGGATTACTATAGAGAGGTAATACAGCACAGTGATTAAGGACACTGCTTCTGGATTTACACTGTCCTTTTAAATCTCGGGTCTGCCACTTACAAGCTATGTGACTGAAGGCAAGTCACTTACACCCACTCCCACTCCTTTTCTTAGTCTGCAAAATGGGGCAAAGACTTATTCCTGCTTCTTAGGGTTGCTGCAAAGATTAAATGAGAATAATATGAGCACCTATAACAGTCTCAGACACACACAAGCCATTCTAGTTTATAAGGTTTCAGTGAAATTTCAGATAAATCATGGTGATTTTTATGTATTCTTTTTCTGTGAAGGAATTGTGAGTTTATAGTGCCATCTTAAGGATAAAACAAACATATAATCTTGCCATTTTATCATCTTTTTCTTTATTACTCACAGTACAACTCATTTTGACTAGTAGCTGGGTAATGCTCTCCCCGTGTTCTTCCCACTCCACTTGCCCCTAGTAAAATCCCACTTACCCCTAGCAAAATGTATCATTGCTAAACCTAACTTCTTGTTTATCTCCTCAAGAATGCTTGCTTACTCAGTTTTGTATCCCCACTGCCTAGCATACTCAAAAGATTTCTGGATTAAATAAACAAATGCTTAGTAAAAGCATTTCATTTAGTACAAACATGCATGTGGGTTTCAAAAATCACAAGGAATATAATGGTGCTCTTTGATCCATTACAATTTCATTGGTCATTTTAATATATTTGTCTGGACATTACTCTCCCCAGATAATCCAAGCCTCTAACATTTCATAAATGAACCTGGCTGCACCGTGTATATTTAAAAATACGTGGTGAATTCAAACCCAAATCAAAAGCTCCATTGACTATAAAAAAAATATGGCAAGAAAGGGTGGGGGGGGAATGGAAAACAGATACGTAAAGGCAGGTGAGTGAAACATCACAGTGTATACCTACTGATATCATATAAACATATTGCTTATTCAAAAAATAAACATGGCAAGATATATATGCTTGAGAACATGAAGGTATTCTATGTGGCAAAATGAATTATCTCAACGCTGCCCCATTCCCCCATACACATGTGTACACATACACAAGACAAAACATTTAAAAATTCTTGGTGAAATTTGACGACCTTTATTGTAAATGAATACCTAAGCTGGTAAGAAAGTAAGGGAAATGTCCAGCTACCCTCTGAAACCCCTCCTCTGCTTTGAAAAAGAGAACTGAAAAGCAGAGATATAAGTACACAAGCTGACGCTATAGCTACCTGGAGGGAGGTTGTCAGTCTTGGTAATCTGGGGGCTTAGGCTCTTAAACCATAAAGGGATCAGGAAAGAGCCTGCCAAGGGGTGGGGAGGATAGAACAGAGACTTCATAAATAAATCCAAGACTCTTGAAGAGCTACATTTTTACTAAAAGGGTAAATCCAGACAATAAAATAAAAATAAAAATCTTCCTTCAGCACAGGGAGATTGTTAGGATGCCAACTCTTCTCCATTTAGACAGTGGCGTAGGGTATAGGAGTTCTTCCTTGAGAATTCCTAATTATATTACACAAATTTAGAGTGCAAACTTACCCTGCCCTCATGATCTGGGAATCCACAAGCTCAAAGTTTAACGTGAGAATATGTCCCTGGCTAGTGATATTCTTGGGGCACCTGGCTGAAATTAATATAAAATTCTTTAGGGGGCCGTGCACTCAACCTAGGCTGTGCACAGTTCACACATATAAAACTGCACTGAAGAAAGACTCACAGTCCAAAACTACAGAACATTTAGTGAAAGAATCCACTAACAGCAAAAATGAGCTGTCAAGAAACGAAGAATTATATACCCAAGACTTCATAAGATGAAAATTGTTAGTAGACACTTTAAAATAAGTATTTTTTAAATGATTAGAGAAAAATATATAACAAAGGCAATACTCTATGAAAATGCAGATAGTTTTTGTTTTCATGTTTTTTTTTTTTGAGAGAGAGTCTTACTATGTTGCCCAGACTGGAGTACAGTGGCTATCCACAGGCACGATCATGGTGCACTATAGCCTGAAACTCTGGGCTTACATGATCCTCCTGCCTCAGCCTTTCAAGTCGCTGGGACTATAGGCACATGCCACTGCACCCAGCAAATCTACCCAGCAGGTGGATTTTTTAAAAACTGAATAGAACTTCTACATATAATAAATAATAGTCATAAAATTAAAAATTCAGTGTGAAAGGCAAGCAAGCAATTAGGCATATCTAATAGAAATAGAATGATGAACTGGAATACAAGGTAATAAAGCAGACTACAGCACAGAGAGATCAAGAAATGGAAAATATGAAGAATAGGAATGAGAGTCAATGTATTGAAATCAGTGACAGAAAAAGAGTGGGGGAGAGGTAATGCTCAAAGGGAGAATATTTGAGACTGTTGCAGAATTGATTATAGATAAAAATGTTCAAAATCATGAAGTTCAGTAAATTCTGAGCAATATAAAAAATAAATCTATACCTAAACACATTACGAAATTATGGAATACCAAAATCAAAGAGAAAAATGCAACCAAAATGAAAAGACAGATGAACCTCAAAGGAATGAAAATCAAACAAAATCTAACCCATCAATAATGAAGCAAGTGAGAAGACAGGGAAATAAGAGCTTTAAAATGTTGAGAGGAAATAATCTTCAACCAGAATGAGGACAAAATAATGTCATTTTCAGATAAGAAAGAAATCATGGTATTTTTGCTGGCAAGGTGGCCGAACAGGAACAGCTCCGGTCTGCAGCTCCCACTGAGATCCATGCAGAAGGCAGGTAATTTCTGCATTTCCAACTTACGTACCTGAGTCATTTCACTGGGACTGGTTGGACAGTGGGTGCAGTCCAAGCTGGGGGAACAGAAGCAGGGTGGGGTGTCACCTCACCAGCAAAGTGCAAGGGGTTGGGGAACTCCCTCTCCTAGCCAAGGAAAGCCATTAGGGACTGTACCATGCACTCAGGCCCAGACACTGTGCTTTTCCCATGTTCTTCACAACCTGCAGACCAGGAGATTCCCTCCAGTGCCTACACCCTATACCACCAGGGCCCTGAGTTTACAGCACAAAACTGGTGGCCATTTGGGCAGACACCGAGCTAGCCACAGGAGATTTTTTCTAATACCCCCAGTGGTGCCTGGAATGCCAGCGAGACACAACTGTTCACTCCCCTGGAAAGGGGGCTGAAGCCAGGGAGCCAAGTGGTCTGGCTCAGCAGGTTCCACCCTCACGGAGCCCAGCAAGCTGAGATCCACTAGCTTGAAATTCTTGTGCCAGCACAGCAGTATGAGCTCGACCTGGGATGCTCCAGCTTGTTGGGGGTAAGGGCATCCACCATTGCTGAGGCTTAGGCAGGCAGTTTTACCTTCACAGTGTAAACAAAGTCGCCCAGAAGTCTGAACTGGGCGGAGCCCACCGCAGCTCAGCAAGGCCACTGCAGCCAGACTGCCTCTCTAGATTCCCTCCTCTCTGAGCAGGGCATCTCTGAAAAAAAGGCAGCAGCCCCAGTCTTATAGATAAAACCCCCCACTTATAGATAAAACCCCCACCTCCCTGGGACAAAGCACGTTGGAGAGGGGGTGGTTGTGAGTGCAGCTTCAGCAGACTAAAATGTCCCTACCTGCAAGCTCTGAAGACAGCAGCAGATCTACCAGCATAGCGTTCAAGCTCTGATAAGGGACACCCTGCCTTCTCAAGTGGGTCCATGACCCCCATGTATCCTGACTGGGAGACACCTCCCAGTAGGGGCCAACAGACACCTCATACAGGAAAGCTCTGGCTGGCATCCAGCAGGTGCCCCTCTGGGAGGAAGCTTCCAGAGGAAAGAACAGGCAGCAATCTTTGCTGTTCTGCAGCCACCGCTGGTGATACCCAAGCAAACAGGTTCTGAGTAGAACTCCAGCAAACTCCAGCATACCTGCAGCAGAGGGGACTGGCTGTTAAAAGGAAAACTAACAAACACAGAGGAATAGTATCAACATCAACAAAAAGGACGTCCACTCAGAGACCCCATCTGAAGGTCACCAACTTCAAAGATCAAAGGTAGATAAATCTATGAAGATGGGGAGAAACCAATACAAAAAGGCTGAAAATTCCAAAAACCAGAACATCTCTTCTCCTCCAAAGGATCACAATTCCTCGCCAGCAAGGGAACAAAACTGGATGGAGAATGAGTTTGACGAGTTGACAGAAGTAGGCTTCAGAAGGTGGGTAATAACAAACTCCACCGAGCTAAAGGAGGATATTCTAACCCAATGCATGGAAGATAAGAACCTTGAGAAAAGGTTAGACAAACTGCTAACCAGAATAACCAGTTTAGAGAAGAACATAAATGACCTGATGGAGCTGAAAAACACAGGACGAGAACTTTGTGAAGCCCAATCGATCAAGTGGAAGAAAGGATATCAGAGATTGAAGATCAACTCAATGAAATAAAGTGAGAAGACAAGATTAGAGAAAAAAGACTGAAAAGAAACGAACAAAGCCCCAAGAAATATGGGACTCTGAAAAGACCAAATCTACGTTTGATTGGTGTACCTGAAAGTGACAAGGAAAATGGAACCAAGATAGAAAACACTCTTCAGCATATTACCCAGGAAAACGTCCCCAACCTAGCAACACAGGCCAACATTCAAATTCAGAAAATACAGAGAACACCACAAAGATACTCCTCGAGACGAGAAACCCCAAGACACATAATCATCACATTTTCCAAGGTTGAAATGAAGGAAAAAATGTTAAGGGCAGCCAGAGAGAAAGATCAGGTTACCCACAATGGGAAGTCCATCAGACTAACAGTTGATCTCTCAGCAGAAACCCTACAAGCCAGAAGAGAGTGGGGGCCAATATTCAACATTCTTAAAGAAAAGAATTTTCAACCCAGAATTTCATATCCAGCCAAACCAAGCTTCATAAGCAAAGGAGAATTAAAATCCTTTACAGACAAGCAAATGCTGAGTGATTTTGTCACCACCAGGCCTGCCTTACAACAGCTCCTGAAGAAAGCACTAAACATGGAAAGAAACAATCGGTACCAGCCACTGCCAAACCATGCCACATTGTAAAGACCATCAATGCTATGAAGAAACTGCATCAACTAATAAGCAAAATAACCAGCTAGCATCATAATGACAGAATCAAATTCACACGTAACAATATTAGCAGGCTAAACACCCCAGTTAAAACACACAGACTGGCAAACTGGATAAAGAATCAAGACCCATCAGTGCGCTGTATTCAGGAGACCCATCTCACGTGCAAAGACACACATACGCTAAAAATGAAGGGATGGAGATTCACCAAGCAAATGGAAAGCAAAACAAAAACAAAAACAAAAACAAAACAAAAAAAGCAAGGACTGCAATCTGAATCTCTTATAAAACAGACCTTAAACCAACAAAGATCAAAACAGACGAAGAAGGGGATTACATATGGTAAAGGAATCAATTCAACAAGAGGAGCTAACTATCCTAAATATATATGCACCCAATAGAGGAGCACCCAGATTTATAAAACAGGTTCTTAAAGACCTACAAAGAGACTTAGACTCCCACCTAATAATAGTGGGAGACTTTAACACACCACTGTTAATATTAGACAGATCAATGAGTCAGAAAATTAACAAGGATATCCAGGACTTGAACTCAGCTATGGACCAAGCAGACCTAATAGACAACTACAAAATTCTCCAACCCAAATCAACAGAATATACATTCTTCTCAGCACCACATGGCACTTATTCTGAGACTGACCACATGATTGAAAGTAAAACACTCCTCAGCAAATACAAAAGAACAGAAATGACAACAAACTGTCTCTCATACCACAATGCAATCAAATTAGAACTCAGGATTAAGAAACTCACTCAAAACCACACAACCACAGGGAAACTGAACAACTTGCTCCTGAATGACTAATGGGTAAATAATGAAATGAAGACAGACATAAAGATGTTCTTTGAAACCAATGAGAACAAAGACACAACATACCAGAATCTCTGGGACACATTTAAAACAGTGTGCAGAGGGAAATTTATAGCACTGAATGCCCACAAGAGAAAGAAGGAAAGATCTAAAATTGACACCCTAACATCACAATTAAAAGAACTAGAGAAGCAAGAGCAAACAAATTCAAAAGCTACGAGAAGACAAGAAATAACTAGTATCAGAACAGAACTGAAAGAGATAGAGATACAAAAACCCTTCAAAAAAATCAATGAATCCAGGAGCTGATTTTTTTAAAAAAAGATCAACAAAATAGGCCACTTTTTAAAAGATCAACAAAATAGATCACTAGCCAGAAAAATAAAGAAAAAAAGACAGAAGAATCAAATAGATGTAATAAAAAATGATAAAGGGGTATCACCACCAATCCCACAGAAATACAAATTGTCATCAGAGAATACTATAAACAACTCTATGCAAATAAACTATAAAATCTAGAAGAAATGGGTAAATTCCTGGACACATACACCCTCCAAAGACTAAACCAAGAAGAAGTCGAATCCCTGAATAGACCAATAACAAATTCTGAAATTGAGGCAGCAATCAATAGCCTACCAACCAAAACAAGCCCAGAACCAGATGGATTTACAGGCGATTTCTACCAGAGGTACAAAGAGGAGCTGGTACCATTCCTTCTGAAACTATTCCAAACAAGGGAATAAGAGGGAATCCTCCCTAACTCATTTTATGAGGCCATCATCCTGATACCAAAACCTTGCAGAGACACAACAAAAAAAGAAAATTTCAGGTCAAAATCCCTGATGAACATCAGTGCTAAAATCCTCCATAAAATACTGGCAAACTGAATCCAGCAGCACATCAAAAAGCTTATCCACCACAATCAACTCGGCTCCATCCCTGGGATGCAAGTCTGCAATCAACTCGGCTCCATCCCTGGGATGCAAGTCTGGTTCAACATACGCAAATCAATAAATGTAATCCATCACATAAACAGAACCAATGACAAAAACCACATGATTATCTCAATAGATGCAGAAAAGGCCTCCAATAATATTCAACACCCCTTCATGCTTAAAACTCTCAATAAACTAGGCATTCATGGAACATATCTCAAAATCATAAGAGCTATTTATTACAAACCCAAGGCCATCATACTGAATGGGCAGAAACTGGAAGCACTCCCTTTGAAAACCGGCACAAGACAAGGATGCCCTCCCTCACCATTCCTATTCAACATAGTTTTGGAAGTTCTGGCCAGGGAAATCAGGCAAGAGAAATTATTCAATAAAGAGTATTCAATTAGGAAAAGAGGAAGTCAAATTGTCCCTGTTTGCAGATGACATGATTGTATATTTAGAAAACCCCATCGTCTCAGCCCCAAATCTCCTTAAACTGATAAACAACTTCAGCAAAGTCTCAGGATACAAAATCACTGTGCAAAAATCACAAGGATTCCTATACACTAATAACAGATAGAGTCAAATCATGAGTGAACTCCCATTCACAATTGCTACAAAGAGAATAAAGTACCTAGGAATACAACTTACAAGGGATGTGAAGGACCTCTTCAAGGAGAACTGTAAACCACTGCTCAAGAAAATAAGAGAGGACACAAACAAATGGAAAAACATTGCATGCTCATGGATAGGAATAATCAATACTGTGAAAATGACCATACTGCTCAAAAGTAATTTATGGATTCAATGTTATCCCCATCAAGCTACCATTAACTTTCTTCACAAAATTGGAAAAAACTACTTTAAAGTTCATATGGAATGAAAAAAGAGCCCACATAGCCAAGACAATCCTAAATGAAAAGAACAAAGCTGGAAGCATCACACTACCTGACTTCAAACTCTACTACAAGGCTACAGCAATAAAAACAGCATGGTACTGGTACCAAAATAGATGTATAGACCAATGGAACAGAACAGAGGCCTCAGAAATAATGCCACATATCTACAATCATCTGATCTTTGACAAACCTGACAAAAACAAGCAATGGGGAAAGGATTCCCTATTTAATGTGTTGGGAAAACTGGCTAGCCATATGCAGAAAGCCAAAACTGGATCCCTTCCTTACACCTTACACAAAAATTAACTTAAGATGGATTAAAGAGTTAAATGTAAGACCTAAAACCACAAAAACCCTAAAAGAAAACTTAGGCGATAACATTCAGGACATATGCATGGGCAAAGACTTCATTACTAAAACACCAAAAGCAACACAGTAAAAGCCAAAATTGACAAATGGGATCTAATTAAACTAAAGAACTTCTGCACAGCAAAAGAAACTGTCATCAGAATGAACTGGCAACCTACAGAATGGGAGAAAATTTTTGCAATCTATCCATCTGACAAAGGGCTAATATCCAGAATCTACAAAGAACTTAAACAAATTTACAAGAAAAAAAAACTCCATCAGAAAGTGGGTGAAAGATATGAACAGACACTTCCCAAAAGAAGTCATTTATGCAGCCAACGAACATATGAAAAAAAAAAAAAAACTCATCATAAGTGGTCATTAGAGAAATGCAAATCAAAACCACGATGAGCTACCATCTCATGCCAGTCAGAAGGGCAATCATTAAAAAGTGAGGAAACAACAGATGCTGGAGAGGATGTGGAGAAATAGAAATGCTTTTACACTGTTGGTGGGAGTGTATATTAGTTCAACCATTGTGGAAGACAGTGTGGCAATTCCTCTAGGATCTAGAACTAGAAATACCATTTGACCCAGCAATCCTATTACTGGGTATATACCCAAAGGATTATAAATCATTCTACTATAAAGACGCATGCACACGTATGTTTATTGTGGCACTATTCACAATAGCAAAGACTTGGAACCAACCCAAATGCCCATCAATGATAGAGTGGATAAAGAAAATGTGGCACATAGACACCATGGAATACTATGCAGCCATAAAAATGAATGAGTTCACATCCTTTGCAGGGACACAGATGACACTGGAAACCATCATTCTCAGCAAACTAACACAAGAACAGAAAACCAAATGCCACATGTTCTCACTCGTAAGTAGGAGTTGATCAATGAGAACACATGGACACAGGGAGGGGAACATCACACACCAGGGCCTGTTTAGGGGTGGGGGCCTAGGATAGGGATAGCATTAGGAGAAATATCTAATGTAGATGATGGGTTGATGGGTGCAGCAAACGACCATGGCATGTATATACCTACGTAACAAACCTGCACGTTCTCCACATGCACCACGGAACTTAAAGTATAATTAAAAAAAAGAAAAAGAAAAAGAAGAAATCATGTACTTTACACATATGTGTATAAATGTATGGCAATATGTATATATATACATATATATGATAGTAAAAGTACTACATATCAAAATTTGTGGGGTGTAGTTAAATTAATACACAGAGAATTTTATTACCTTAAAAAATTAACTTGGCCAGGCACGGTGGCTCAAGCCTGTAATCCTAGCACTTTGGGAGGCCGAGACGGGTGGATCATGAGGTCAGGAGATCGAGACCATCCTGGCTAACACGGTGAAACCCCATCTCTACTAAAAAATACAAAAAACTAGCCGGGCGAGGTGGCGGGTGCCTGTAGTCCCAGCTACTCGGGAGGCTGAGGCAGGAGAATGGCGTGAACCTGGGAGGCGGAGCTTGCAGTGAGCTGAGATCTGGCCACTGCACTCCAGCCTGGGCGACAGAACGAGACTCCGTCTCAAAAAAAAAAAAAAAAAAAAATTAAGAGGAGGGCGTTCCAAGATGGCTGAATAGGAAGAGCTCCAGTCTGCAGCTCCCAGCATGATCAATGCAGAAGATGGGTATCTCTGCATTTCCAACTGAGGTACCTGGTTCATCTCATTGGGACTAGTTGGACAGTGGGTGCAGCCCATGGAGGGCGAGCTGAAGCAGGGCAGGGCATCACCTCACCCAGGAATCACAAGGGGCTGGGGGATTTCCCTTTCCTAGCCAAGGGAAGCCATGACAGACTACCTGGAAAAACGGGACACTCCTACCCAAATACTGCACTTTCCCCAAGGTCTTAGCAACTGGCAGACAAGTAGATTCTCTCCTGTGCCTGGCTTGGCGGGTCCCATGCCCAGAGAGCCTTGCTCACTGCTAGCGCAGCAGTCTGAAATCGAACTGCAAGGGAGGAGTCTGGCTGGGAGAGGGGCGTCTGCCATTGCTGAGGCTCGAGTAGGTATACAAAGCAGCTGGGAAGTTTGAACTGGGTGGAGTCCACTGCAGCACAACAAGGCCTACTGCTCTAGACTCTACCTCTGTGCGCAGGGCATAGGTGAATAAAAGTCAGCAGACAACTGCTGCGATTTAAACATCCCTATCTGACGGCTCTGAAGAGAACAGTGGTTCTCTCAGCACAGTGTTTGAGCTCTGAGAATAGACAGAGGGCCTCCTCAAGTGGGTCCCTGACCCCTGTGTAGCCTAACTGGGAAACACCTCCCAGTAGGGGCCAACAGACAGCTCATACAGGTGGCTGCCCCCCTGGGACGAAGCTTCCAGAGGAAGAATCAGGTAGCAGTATTTGCTGCAGTATTTGCTGCTCTGCAGCCTCCACTGGTGATACCCAGGCAAACAGAGTCAGGAATGGACCTCCAGCAAATTCCAACAGACCTGCAGCTGAGGGACCTGACTATTAGAAGAAAACTAACAAACAGAAAGGAACAGCATCAACATCAACAAAAAGGTCATCTACACCAAAACCCCATCTATAGGTCACCAACATAAAAGACCAAAGGTAGATAAAATCATAACAATGGGGAGAAACCAGAGCAGAAAAGCTGAAAATCCTAAAAAATCAGAGTACCTCTTCTCCTCCAAAGGATCGCAGCTCCTCACTAGCAACGGGACAAAGCTGGACGGAGAATGACTTTGAGGAGCTGACAGAAGAAGGCTTCAGAAGGTCGGTAATAACAAACCTCTTGAAGCTAAAGGAGGATGTTCAAAACCATCACAAAGAAGCTAAAAAACCTTGAAAAAAGATTAGACGAATGGCTAACTAGAATAAACAGTGTAGAGAAGATCTTAAATGACCCAATGGAGCTGAAAACCATGGCACGAGAACTTCGTGATGCATGCAGAAGTTTCAATAGCTGATTTGATCAAGTGGAAGAAAGAGTATCAGTGATTGAAGATGAAATTAATGAAATAAAGGAAGAAGACAAGGTTAGAAAAAAAGGGTAAACAGAAACGAACAAAGCCTTCAAGAAATATGGGATTCTGTGAAAGGGCCAAATCTATATTTGATTGGTGTACCTGAAAGTGATGGGGAGAATGGAACCAAGTTGGAAAACACTCTGCAGGATATTATCCAGGAAAACTTCCCCAACCTAGCAAGACAGGCTAACATTCAAATTCAGAAAATACAGAGAACACCACAAAGATACTCCTCGAGAAAAGCAACCCCAAGATACATAATTGTCAGATTCTCCAAGGTTGAAATGAAGGAAAAAGTGTTAAGGGCAGCCAGAGGGAAAAGTTGAGTTGCCCACAAAGGGAAGCCCATCAAACTAACAGCAGATCTCTCGGCAGAAACCCTACAAGCCAGAAGAGAGTGGGGGCCAGTATTCAACATTCTTAAAGAAAAGAATTTTCAACCCAGAATTTCATATCCAGGCAAACTAAGCTTCACAAGTGAAGGAGAAATAAAATCCTTTACAGACAAGCAAATGCTAAGAGATTTTGTCACCACCAGGCCTGCCTTACAAGAGCTCCTGAAGGAAGCATTAAACACGGAAAGAAACAACTGGTACCAGTGACTGAAAAAGATACCCAAATTGTAAAGACCATCGATGCTAGGAAGAAACTGCATCAATTAACAGGCAAAATAACCAGTAAACATCACAATGACAGCATCAAATTCACACATAACAATATTAACCTTAAATGTAAATGGGCTGAGTGCCCCAATTAAAAGACACAGACTAGAAAATTAGATAGAGTCAAGACATCAGTGTGCTGTATTCAGGAGACCCATCTCACATGCAAAGACGCACAGAGGCTCAAAATAAAGGGATGGAGGAAGATTTACCAAGGAAATCGAAAGCAAAGAAAACAAGGGGTTGCAATCATAGTCTCTGATAAAACAGACTTTAAACCAACAAAGATCAAAAGAAACAAAGAAGGCCATTACATAATGGTAAAGGGATCAATTCATCAGGAAGAGCTAACTATCCTAAATATATATGCACCCAATACAGGAACAACCAGATTCATAAAGCAACTCCTTAGAGACCTACAAAGAGACTTAGACTCCCACACAATAGTAATGGGAGAATTTAATATCCCATTGTCAGTATTAGATAGATCAACGAGACAGAAAGTTAACAAGGATATCCAGGACTTGAACTCAGCTCTGCAACAAGCAGACCTAATAGATAACTCTCCACCCCAAGAACTCTCCACCCCAAATCAACAGAACATACATTCTTCTCAGCACCACATCGCACTCATTCCAAAATTGACCACATAGTTGGAAGTAAACCACTCCTCAGCAAATGTAAAAGAACAGCAATGACAACAAACTGTCTCTCAGACCACAGTGCAATCAAATTAGAACTCAGGATTAAGAAACTCACTCAAAACCGCACAACTACATGGAAACTGAACAACTTGCTCCTGAATGACTACTGTGTAAATAACGAAATGAAGGCAGAAATAAAATCAATGAGAACAAAGACACAATGTACCAGAATCTCTGGGACACAATTAAAGCAGTGTGTAGAGGGAAATTTATAGCACTAAATGCCCACAAGAGAAAAGAAAGATCTAAAATTGACACCCTAACATCACAATTAAAAGAACTACAGAAGCAAGAGCAAACAAATTCAAAATCTAGCAGAAGGCAAGAAATAGCTAAGATCAGAGCAGAACTGAAAGAGACAGACAAAAAAGCCCTTCAAAAAAATCAATGAATCCAGGAGCTGGTTTTTTTAAAAGATCAACAAAATTGATAGACCTCTAGCAAGACCGATAAAGAAGAAAAGACAGAATAATCAAATAGATGCAATAAAAAATGATAAAGGGGACACCACCACCAATGCCATAGAAATGCAAACTACCATCAGAGAATACTATAAACACCTCTGTGCAAATAAACTAGAAACTTAAGAAGAAACAGGTAAATTCCTGGACACATATGCCCTCCCAAGACTAGACTAAACAAGGAAGAAGTTGAATCTCTGAATAGACCAATAACAGGCTCTGAAATTGAGGCAATAATTAATAGCCTACCAATCAAAAAAACTCCAGGACCAGACAGATTCACAGCCAAATTCTACCAGAGGTACAAAGAGGAGCTGGTACCATTCCTTCTGAACTATTTGGAACTTCTATTCCAAACAATAGAAAAAGAGGGAATCCTCCCTAACTCCTTTTATGAGGCCAATATCATCCTGATACCAAAGCCTGGCAGAGACACAACAAAAAAAAGAGAATTTTAGACCAATATACCTGATGAACATTGATGCAAAAATCCTCAATAAAATACTGGCAAACCGAATCCAGCAGCACAGCAAAAAGCTTATCTACCACGATCAAGTCGGCTTCATCACTGGGATGCAAGGCTGGTCCAACATATGCAAATCAATAAACGTAATCCATCACATAAACAGAAGCAATGACAAAAACCACATGATTATCTCCATACATGTAGAAAAGGTGTGCGATAAAATTCAACACCCCTTCATGCTAAAAACTCTCAAACTGGGTATTCATGCGACATACCTCAAAAAAATAAGAGCTTTTTATTACAAACCCAGAGCCAGTATCATACTGAATGGGCAAAAACGGGAAGCATTCCCTTTGAAATCCAGCACAAGTCAAGGATGCCCTCTCTCGCCATTCCTATTCGACACAGCGTTGCAAGTTCTGGCCAGGGCAATCATGCAAGAGAAAGAAATAAAAGGTATTCAATTAGGAAATGAGGGTGTCAAATTGTCCTTGTTTGCAGATGACAAGAGTGCATATTTAGAAAACCCCATTGTCTCAGCTCAAAATCTCCTTAAGCTGATAAGCAACTTTAGCAAAGTCTCAGGATACAAAATCAATGTGCACAATCACAAGCATTGCTATACACCATTAACAGACAGCCAAATCATGAGTGAACTCCCATTCACAACTGCTACAAAGAGAACAAAATACCTAGGAATCAAACTTACAAGGGATGTGAAGGACCTCTTCAAGGGGAACTACAACTCACTGCTCAACAAAATAAGAGAGGACACAAACAAATGTAAGAATATTCCATGCTCATGGATAGGAAGAATCAATATCGTGAAATTGGCCATACTGCCCAAGGTAATGTATAGATTCAATGCCAACCCCATCAAGCTACCAATGACTTTCTTCACAGAATTGGAAAAAACTACTTTAAAGTTCATATGGAACCAAAAAAGAGCCCGCATTGCCAAGACAATCCTAAGCCAAAAGAACAAAGCTGGAGGCATCACATTACCTGACTTCAAACTACACTACAAGCTACAGTAACAAAAACAGCATGGTAGTGGTACCAAAACAGAGATATAGACTAATGGAACAAAACAGGGGCCTCAGAAATAACACCACACATCTACAACCATCTGAATTTTGACAAACCTGACAAAAACAAGAAATGGGGAAAGGATTCCCTATTTAATAAAGGGTGCTGGGAAAACTGGCTAGCCATACGTAGAAAGCTGAAACTGGATCCCTTCCTTACATCGTGTACAAAAATTAATTCAAGATGGATTAAAGACTTAAATATAAGACCTAAAACCATAAAAACCCTAGAAGAAAACCTAGGCAATACCATTCAGGACATAGGCATGCGCAAGGACTTCATGACTAAAACACCAAAAGCAATGGCAACAAAAGCCAAAATTGACAAATGGGATCTATTTAAACTAAAGAGCTTCTGCATGGCAAAAGAAACTACTGTCAGAGTGAACAGGCAACCTGCAGAATGGGAGAAAATTTTTGCAATCTACCTATCTGACAAAGGGCTAATATCCAGAATCTACAAAAACTTAAACGAATTTACAAGGAAAAAAAACCCCATCAAAAAGTGGGCAAAGGATATAAACAGACACCTCTCAAAATAAGACATCTGTGCAGCCAACAGCCACATGAAAAAATGCTCATCATCACTGGTCATCAGAGAAATACAAATCAAAATCACAATGACATACCATCTCATGCCAGTTAGAATGGCAATCATTAAAAAGTCCGGAAACAACAGATGCTGGAGAGGATGTGGAGAAACAGGAACGCTTTTGCACTGTTGGTGGGAGTGTAAATTAGTTCGACCATTGTGGAAAACAGTGTGGCGATTCCTCAAGGATTTAGAACTAGAATTACTATCTGACCCAGCAATCCTATTATTGGGTATGTACCCAAAGGATTATAAATCATGCTACTATAAAGACACATGCACACGTATGTTTATTGTGGCACTGTTCACAATAGCAAAGACTTGGAACCAACCCAGATGTCTTTCAATGATAGACTGGATAAAGAAAATGTGGCACATATACACCATGGAATACTATGAAGCCATAAAAAAGGATGACTTCATGTCCTTTGCAGGGACATGGATGACGCCGGAAACCATCATTCTCCGCAAAGTATCACAAGGACAGAAAACCAAACACTGCATGTTCTCACTCATAGGTGTGAACTGAACAATGAGAACACTTGGACACAGGGCGGGGCACATTACACACAGGGGCCTGCCGGGGGGTGGGGGCCTGGGGAGGTATAGCATTAGGAGAAATACCTAATGTAAATGATGAGTTGATCGGTTCAGCAAACCAATATGGCATATGTATACCTATGTATTATACCTGCACGTTGTGCACAAGTACCCTAGGACTTAAAGTATAATAAAAAAAATTAAGACAGAAAAAAAACTATTCAGACAAGCATCCAACTCAAAACATTAGAAAAAGAACATAAAATCTAAAGAAAATAAAAAAGAAGGAAAATATAAACAACATTAATTAAATTAAAAAAAAAACATCTAAAAGGGAAAGAATAATTTGTGCAAGCACCTCAGACATTAGATAGCATGCAAAGGAGACCCCTACCCTAAAAGCCTTTTACTGTGGCTTCAAACATTCCATGAGCATTCTCAGTTTCCGATGTGAGTTGAGAATACCAGGCTATTCTCATGTCTTGTTTTTTATTTGCATTTTATGTGGCAGCTAGAAGGTAGCCCTGAAGAGTCAAGGAAGTTGTTACCAAGCCCAGGAAGAGTTGTAGCCATGGAAAAAGTGTTGTGTAATGGGGACTGTGGCCAAAGGAGGTAGAACTCAGCCACTACCCAAATGCAGTCACCCTCCAGTCTCCTGCTAGAGTCTCTCACCAGCCAATCAGAGTCAGAGGGGCAAGCAAGCCTAGATGTGACTGGCCAGAGAAATCAGGCTCCCAGGGCATAGCGCAGGTTGAGGGACAAACAAGAGATAAGTGTGAGCAGAGAAAAACCAGCACAGAATCTTTAAATCTCTTAATGACTTTTTCTCATTTTAGAGCATTATCTAGGATCTTCAGCAGTGGGGATTGTGATATCTTTCTTTTGATCTTAACTAGAATGAATGCAAAGTATCTTCATTAATTATAATTCATGCTCTAGGTTTTTGATATATAGCACTTATCAAGAAACCTCAGTCTCATTCCTAGTTTTCTAAGAGTTTATTACAAATAGACATTGAACTTTATTAGATGTTTATTTGCACATATTGAGATAGTGATTTCTTCCCTTTGATCCATTAATATGGTAAAATACATGGATATATTAAAGATTTTCTTTTTTCCCATTGAAAATGTTTTACCTTTTACGTGAAACATAACTGTAAAAGTGTGTAGATAAAATGTATGTATATTTTAAGGAATAGTAATCAAATGAGCACTCACATAACATTGATACAGCATGAGAAATAGAACATTACCAACAATTTAGAAGCTGTGTACTACTCCCAAATCACATATCCTTTCCTCTGCCAGAGAGGTAAGCATGTTCTTAAAATTCATGTTAATCTTTTTTTTTTTTTTTAACTTCTTCTTATGTAGTCCTAACTCTTATATATGCATCCTAACAATACATTGTTTAGTTTTGGTTTTTAAAAGAATGTTCAGATAAAATCATTGTATATATATTCATCTATAACTCATCTTTTTTTGCTTAAGATTATACTTTTGAGATTTAGTTATGTTGAATTTCTAGCTGTAGTTAATTAATATTCACTATGGTATGGTACTTCATCAAATGATTATACTGCAGTTTATGAATCCATTCTACTGTTGATAAATATTTGAGTTGTTTCTAGATTTTTGCTACTGTGAATCACTGTGCTAAAATACTCTTTTATAGGTACCCAGGTACCCATGTGAAAGAATTTCTTTAGGTTATATATCTAGTATATACATTGCTGATTTGTAGGATATGTACACTTTACCAAATGATGAAAAACTGTTTCCCACTGGCTGCACTAATCCACGCTACCCTTACCAATATACTTATGTGCCAAAACTTGTTAGTGTCCAACTTTTTAATTTTTGCCTATCTGATAATGGTGAAAATGTATTTCATGGAGGTTTTAATTTGCATTTATCTAAGTATTAATGAAATTGAGTATATTTTCATATATTCCATGACCATTCACATTTCACCTTGGGCAAAAATGCTTATTTTGTCTATTTGCCTACTGACTTATCTGGGTTTTTTTGTTTATTGTTCTGTTTTGTGGTTTTTTCCTACAGATTCATAGGAATTATCTAATATTCCATATACTATGATTCTGTTTGTTTTAAATGATACAGATCAATCTGAAAATTCATAAGTTTAGAGGATTAGGATGTGGACAACTTTGCAGGAAGCATTATTCTGCTTACCACAGTTTTCTTTTGCTATTAGGTCAGACTTCTTAGCAAGACAAGTTTTGGTTTTTCCTTTTTTTTTTTTTTTTTTTTTTTGAGACAGAGTCTCGCTTTGTCATCCAGGCTGGAGTGCAGTGGCCAGATCTCCTCTTACTGCAACCTCCACCTCCCAGGTTCAAGCAGTTCTCCTAACTCAGCCTCCCAAGTAGCTGAGATTATAGGAGCATGCCACTGCACCAGGCTAATTATTGTATTTTTAGTAGAGACAGGGTTCCACCGTGTTGGCCAAGCTGGTCTCAAACTCTTGACCTCAGGTGATCTGCCAACCTTGGCCTCCCAAAGTGTGAGGTTACCGGTGTGAGTCACCGTGCCAAGCCTGGGTTTTCCTTTTCAACTCTTCTATCCTATGTTCTTCATTTATTTGGCAGGCTAAGATATTCAATGCAGTGCTCAACAGAAGTAGTGATAGTATCATCTTTAACGTTCTTAAACTAAAGAAAATATTTCTAAAAAATTCGTCACTGGCTGGGCGCGGTGGCTCATGCCTGTAATCCCAGTACTTTGGGAGGCCGAGGTGGGCGGATCACAAGGTCAGGAGATCGAGAGCATCCTGGCTAACACCGTGAAACCCCGTCTCTACTAAAAATACAAAAAAACAAAATTAGCCGGGCGTGGTGGTGGGCGCCTGTAGTCCCAGCTACTCAGGAGGCTGAGGCAGGAGAATGGTGTGAACCCGGGAGGCGGAGCTTGCAGTGAGCCGAGATTGCGCCACTGCACTCTAGCCTGGGCGATAGAGGGAGACATCGTCTCAAAAAAAAAAAAAAAAAAAAATCGCCACTGAATATGAGTTTTCTGAATGTTTTTGAAGTTGCCTTTTATTGGTTAAAGAAAGTTTTCTTCTATGCATAGTTTCCTAGAAATATTAACCATGAATGTGTGTTGAAAATTATTGAATGTTCACAATTGCAAAGATATGAAACCAACCTAAGTGTCTATCAATCAATGACTGGAAAAATAAAATGTGGTATATATACACCATAGAATACTATTCAGCATAAGAAAAACAAAATAATGTCTTCTCCAGCAACTTGGATGGAGCTAGAGGCCATTACTCTAAGTGAATTAACTCAGTAATGGAAAATCAAATACAGAGTGTTCTCACTTATAAGTGGGAGCTAAGGTATGGGTATGCAAAAGCATGCAGAGTGGTAAAATGAACTTCGGAGACTCAGAAAGAGGAGAGCGGGAGACAGGTGAGGGATAAAAAGCTGCATATAGGCTGGGCACAGTGGCTCATGCCTGTAATCCTAGCATTTTGGGAGGCCAAGGCAGGCAGATCACTTTAACTTAGGAACTGGAGACCAGCCTGGGCAACATGGCAAAACTCCGTCTCTACAAAAAATACAAAAAAATTAGCCAGGCGTGGTGGCACAAGCCTGTAGTCCCAGCTACTTGCGGGGGCTGAGGTGGGAGGACTGCTTAAGCTCAGGAGGTTGAGGCTACAGTGAGCTGAGACCGTGCCACTGCTCTCCAGCCTGGTGACAAACTGCATATTGGGTACAATGTACACTACTCAGGTGATGAGTGCACTAAAATCTCAGATGTCACCACTGTACAATACATGCATGTAATAAAAAGCTACTTGTACCTCAAAGGTTATTGAAATTATATATTTATAGTAGGTATAATAAATAATGCATATTATTATATATTATATATTACATAATATACATAATATATATATATATTTGCCATGTTGCCCAGGCTGAACTCCAACTCCTTCTCCCATTCTGAATATATATATTATGTATATAATACAATATAATAGCCTTGCTTTAAAAAAATTGAATGCTTTTTCTCCTTTAATCTCTCCTTTAATCTTTTCATATGAAGAATTACATTAATTGATTTGACTTGCTTGTATTTAATCAACCTTGAATTCCTTCAATGAACTCAGGTCATGTTATATTTTTTTTTTTTGGACACTGCTAGATATTTTCACATATGTTCATAAAGTAAGAGTAACAGAACATTTTCATTTATTTTAATTTCCTTATCAGATTTTAGACAAAGTTAGACTCATAAGAGGAACTGGAGAGTGTTCTTTTTCTATATGCCAAAAGAATGGGTAGAATTAGAGCAATGGTTCTCAACTGAGGGCAATTTTACCCCTTAAGGGACATTTGAAAATATCTAGGACATTTTAGGTTGTCAAAATAAGGGAGGTGCTACTGACATCTAGTGAGTGGAGGTCAGGGATGCGGTTGAACATCCTGCAATGCACAAGACAGTGCCTCACTTCCCCCAACAAAGAACTCTAGCTAACTCCAAATGTTAATAGTGCTGAGGGTGTGAGTTCTTCTCCCATTCTGAATAATCAGAATTTGTACTTGTAATTTTGTCTTTTTTCAGAGGATACTTCAAAAATTATATAAGCTTCAGTCCCCAGAGAACCAAAATATGTTGGAGGAAAGAAAGGACACTGTGAAGCAGTGGGATATGTGTGTCTGTAGGTGTATATGCAGGTGCATGGGAGGGAAAGAGAGACAGAGACAGAGACATACACATACACACAGAGAGAGACCAACTAAATACAATGGTAGCGAGAGGAAGCGAGACAGATGGGGACAAAAAGAGAGAGAGATGAACTAAAGACAATGGTAGAGAGAGGAAATGAGAGAGATTGTGTTCTGATACAATTTTTTTTTTTTAAACCAGGTATTGCTCTGTTACCCAGGCTGTAGTGTAGTGGTGTCATCATGGCCCACTGCAGCCTTGACCTCCCCAGGCTCAGGTGATCCTCCCCCCTCAGTTTTTGTTTTTTTCCTTTTTGTGTCAAATGGGTCTTGCTGTATTGCCCAGGCAGGTCTCAAACTCCTGGGCTCAGGCTATCCTCCTGCCTCTGCCTCCCTAAGAGCTGGGATTACAGGTGTGAACCACCGTGCCCAGCCACAATTTTTCACTTTTAGTAGAGACGAGGTTTTTGCCATGTTGCCCAGGCTGGACTCCAACTCCTGGGCTCAAGCAATTCACCCTCCTTGGCCTCCCGAAGTGCTAAGATTACAGGCACGAGTCACTGAGTCAGGCCTGTACTGATATAATTCTCAAATTATCAGTTACCAAGAAACTTGCCACAAGCAATATCATCCACAATACCAAGAAACTGAAGGAGATTAATAAGTGTGGTATACAGTCTAGCAATTCTAAACCTTGGTATCTATCCTAGAGAAATGGTTGCACATGTACATAAAGACATATCCCTGAAACACTGTAAAAATAAAAAACTGGAAGCAATCTATATGTTAAATCAGTAGAGTAATGGATAAAGTGTCATATACTCATATAAAAACTCTACAGCAATAAAAGGGAACTAGATTTATATGTATCAACATGGACACACGTCAAAATATATACTTTTTAATATAAAATCAAACTGTAAAACTATTCTTAGTGTATTTTTATACATTTATGTATGTATTTAATACATTGTGTTTATGTAATACGTTTGTACTCAAAATATTACTACATATTCTCTATAGAAAAAATGCATGTAAAATATAAAAATGGCCTGAAAGGACATTATACACTGCACAAGCGCATAAGAGTAGTTAACTCTGGAGGATGAAGGATAAAGAAAAAAGACTGAGAGATAAATGTCAAATGCACTAGTTTTATTTGTATTATTCTCGCTTTTAAAAAGGGAACGTAGTCATATGTTTCACACGTAATTTTTTATTTTGAAGCAGAGTCTCGCTCTGTTGCCCAGGCTGGAGTGCAGTGGCACAATCTCGACTCACTGCGACCTCTACCTCCTGGGTTTAAGCAATTCTCATGCCTCAGCCTCCTGAGTAGCTGGGACCATAGGCACATGCCACCACGCCCAGCTAATTTTTTTGTAGTTTTAGTAGAGACAGGGTTTCGCCATGTTGGCCACGCTGGTCTTGAACTCCTGGCCTCAAGTGATCCACCTGCCTCCCAAAGTGCTGGGATTACAAGCATGAGCCACTGCGCCCAGCCCCACATGTAATTTTTTTAAAAGTAGATAATAGGAAAGAAAAAAAAAAAAAACTAGAAGAAATGTCAAATTGCCATGTGTTAATTTTTTTGATTGTAGGAATGTGGATGAGTGGTGATTGGTTTCTGCTCTGTGCTTTCTGGATTTTCAAATTCCCTAAAATAACAACAAAAAAGCGAAAATAATTTTAATTCTAAAAAAAATTATGTCTACTAATGAAAGCAGTGGAAATGAGAACTTAAAACCAGCCTGTTTCTGGGGGAGCTCAGCAGCATCCTAGCTTGTTAGAACAATGCTGGGATGAAAGTGTCACTCTAGGAGACTGATTCCAAAAGACTCGTTTTATAATTTAGGTAGCTGGTTTCTGAAGTCTTACCAGTTCTGACAACTACCAATTTTCTTTCCTTTGGGAAGTAATAGGGTAGGAGAAGAAACACTCGCCCACTCCTGACGTCCTCCTAGGGCTCTGCTTATGTTCCTGGCCTTCATTGGGTAAGAAGGGCTGTGAGTTCAGAAAGCACAGACCTCCAGGAAAGGAGATTACACAGTGCTTTAGCAACTCATTCATGATCTTTCTGAAACTGAAGGTCAGTTCTTCTGGAACAATTTAATACTGTTTTCTCATTTTCTATCCTTGAAAGAGATGAAGGTCCATTCATCTTTAGGCTCTCTATTGTAACACATCACAAAGAACAATTGAAGTGTTACATTAATTCTGATGATTTTTTTGAATCTTTCCATCGGTTTCTGCACCCAATAAATAGGAATTTTAGAAAGAGACCAGTCTGTTGAGACATTGATCCAGCATATAGAAATGAAATCAGTAAAGGTGCTTAGAACCATAGCTGGTGTGTGGTAAATGCTGTTGTATTAGCTATTACTACAACCAGTTCCAATGTTAATACCACTACAGTAAGAAGCAGCAGACATTTTGATCATTTTAAACTTTTGTATGATGTGTGAAACAAATGTTTAAAAATGAAAAACTTTAGAAGCTATTCCTATCTCCAGCAGAAGTCTGCTGTATGGGGTTTTAGTTCTCCCGTGGGAGGGGCACTAGTTTTCCTCAGACCCCTAATCCCTGCCTAGATCTGTTCCACCAATTCTTTAACAAGGTTGATTAGAAAGTGTGTGGTTTTGTTCAGTGTTTGGGAGGTGCAGGTGGCAGGGATGGAATGGGACTTGGTCCTGGGTACCAAGGACTTGAGTTTTAGCATCTGCCTTCTTCCCTCCCTTTCAGGCCATGAGGGTTCACTTATTCACTTTATGAGTTTTCCAAAAGCAAAAGTAATATGCCCTCAGTTAGAGATGGTCTCACAGGGTTCTATTACATGCATCTTTGTTCCAATTTCTTGTGGCACCATTATCAAGAGCTTGGAGTGAAGCCAAAAGAGAGACCATAGAAGATAGTTGTTATGGTCTGAATGTTTGTGTCCCTTCAAAATTTATATGTTGAAACTTAACCCCCATTATGATGGTATTAGGAGGTGGGAGCTTTGGGAAGTGATTAGATCATGAGGGCAGAGCCCCCATAAATAGGATCAGTGCCCTTATAAGAGGCTACAGAGACGAAAGCTCTTCCTCTCCCCCATGGTAGGACACAGTGAGAAGGCACTGTCTATGAGGATGTAAGCCCTCACCAGACACCAAATCTGCTGGTTCCTTGATCTTGGACCTCTCAAGCTCTAGAACTGCTAGAAATAAATTTCTATTTTTATAAGCTACACAGTCTATGGTATTTTCTTAGAGCAGCCCAACCCAAAAGTATTAAAACAGTGTATTGTGACAGTGAGGTGAAATATATGTATAATCCTTGACCCTGCCGATTTCTGTCAACTTTTTATTTGTGTCAGTTTTTAAAGTTCCTGCAGAATTGGAAGGCTGTCACTCAAAATGGCCCTGCTTACTTACTCTTTGGTCAGTAGAAAATTAAATACAATTGCTTTGCCATGCCTATTAGCTGATGACTGACTTTAAGCCCTGAAAAGTAGCATTGGCTCTGTTGTGGCTCACTCGTTAATTAGCATCAAATTCAGGTTAATTGATATTTTATTTCCAAAGATCTCTCTCTGCCTTTTTAAAACCACCTCTTTCAAGATGGTTTGCAAAAGTGGAATTAAATAATCGAGATGTGGCAAGATAATGTGTATACTCTGACAGGGGCATGAAATTTTCAAAGTGTTAAAAAGCACTGAGCTAGTATAGTTTGCCAGAGCATCTTTGGTTCATGCTAACTTCCAGTCATACAGAATCCAAAAAAGAGAAATATTTAAATCAAGAATGGTACATTTGTTTAATGGAATACTATGTGATTACTTAAAACTACATCACAGAAAAATAGTTAATGGCATGGAAAGTTATTCATAATATATTAAGTGGGGGAAAGAGGTATATATAGTACAATTTGTGCAGTATCATCCTTTTTTTTTTTTTTTTTTTTTGAGACAGAGTCTCGCTCTGTTGCCCAAGCTGGAGTGCACTGGCCAGATCTCAGCTCACTGCAAGCTCCGCCTCCCGGGTTTACGCCATTCTCCAGCCTCAGCCTCCCGAGTAGCTGGGACTACAGGCGCCCGCCACCTGGCCCAGCTAGTTTTTTGTATTTTTTAGTAGAGACGGGGTTTCACCGTGTTAGCCAGGATGGTCTTCATCTCCTGACCTTGTGATCCGCCCGTCTCGGCCTCCCAAAGTGCTGGGATCACAGGCTTGAGCCACTGCGCCCGGCCAGTATCATCCTTTTTTAAAACAAAAGGCGCATACCATATGTACAAGTATACAAGAAAAAAATATGTCAAAATACACACCAAAATTTTAACAATGATTAGTCCGGGTAGAGAAATTATAAGTTTTTCCTTTGCATGTGTTTGTTTTTCTGTGTGTTTTCCCAAATTTTCTGCATTTAACACGTGTTGCTATGGTAACCAGAGCTAAAACCAGTAACATTTCCTTTTTAAAAGGATGGCGTTACAGCATGACTGTGTAGCTTTAAAACTTGTAGAGCGTCTACATTTGTGGAGTCATCACAAGTTCAGGAACTCATTCTCAAATTTCAAGTTTAGAAACACAATTCGATTAGTTCACTAAAGACTAATCACATAGAAGGAATACATTCTAATGTTTGATAGCACAGTAGACTGACTATAGTTAACAATTATCTATTGTATTTTTCAAAATAGCTAGAAGATTTGAAAGGGACCCATCACATAGACATTATAAATACCCTGAGTTAATTATTACATCGTCTATGCATGTAACAAAATTGCACATGTAACGCATTAATATGTACAAACATATATATTCAAAAATAATTTTTAAAAAGCTGAGGGGGAAAGAACAAATTTTAAAAAGCTGGAGGGGAAAGAACGAATTAAACTTTAACAGAAAGTTAATTACAAAGATAAGTAGAAATTATGAAATCAAAAGCCAACAATAGCAAAAATCAACAGGTTGTTCCTTTAAAAAGATTAATGAAACATACGTCACCTCTACTAGATTAATTAAGAAATGAGAGGAAGAAATGAACAACTTAACAGTATCAGTGTGAAAGAGGAAGCATCACCACAGATGCTACAAACATTAATGGATATTAACACATAACTTCATGTAATAAATTTGACAACTTAGATGAAATGGACAAATTACTTGAAAAACACAACCTATTAAAACTGACTCAAGAAGACAGAGAAAACCTGAAATTATTTAATCATGCTATTTACACAGCTACTTCAGGGGCTGCAAATCTTATAATGCGGGATTTCTTGGCTCCTTACCCCTCTCCTGTGGGATCTAGGAAATAAATGTTGCTATTGATTGCCAAAAAAGGGAAGGAAGAAAAAGGGCTGATCATTGTACAAAAATGATGACTAGCTCCCTGCCCTCAGCTCCCATTACTAATGTCTATAATTCTTATGTATCAGGGTAGACTCCCCTAAATGTAAGTACTTCATCAAACAATCTGACTTTTCTAGTTCTTGAAGCAGAACCTTTACTTTCCAAAAAATTCATGCTAGCAATGCAGTGAAGGACAGTATTGTGCTCTCCTGAGCACTGAGTTTTTTCATTACTGCTCGCCATTTGAACAGTTTAAAAATTATTCTTTATTTTTGTTGCAGTCTCACCAATGCACCTTAACGTAGCAGTTTCTCATTGTCTGAATTAGTACCCTGGGTTCTTCGTCCTTATGTCCAAGAAAATTAAGGAACATGGACACAAAGGTGGGGTTGCAGCAAAAGTTATTAGAGTGAAAGAAAGAAAAGCTCCTCTCCACATTGGAGAGGGCAGTCGGAGTGGACTACCAAGTTGTAGTAAAGACGTCAGGGTTTTTATAAACGGATTACTGAGGAGAGGGTGTCTTATTTTCCTAGGGCCTGAAGATTTAGTTGGGACCAGGTGTGCTACCCGCATAGAGCAGAGTTTCTATCAGCCTTTACCCAATTCCTTGATCACATAAGCAGGCTTTTAGTTTGTGTTGCTCTGTGCTTTGTGTCGCTTAAGCTTCTGTGTCTGTTCCCAGATATTTTTTTGCAGCTGCAGGCCTCCCCCCCACCCTCCCTGCATAAGTTTCTAGCTTCCCTATCTTAGTGTGCCTAAAGGGAAAGGAATGTACTTATTAAGGCCCCCAGTTTTTACTGGGGCCCATTGTATGAGTATGAAGTCGAGACTCCCCCACTCCTTCTGTGCTTGTTTATCTGTGTTTAGAGCTGTCTATCTGTCCAGGTGCAACCCGAGGTTTTCCCAAGGTTGTTTTATTTTTTGCCTGTTGCTGTGACTTTTCAGGCAGGCTGCTTCTGCAGTCTGAATTTTTTCATGATTTTCCTTTCCGTCTCTCTCATTTTCATTTGCATTTAAGAAAATTTCCAGTAACTACAAGTTCACATGCTTTTTACTTACTCTAATTTTTTCTGTTATAACTTTTGGAGAGAGCAGAGTCTTTCTGTGAGAGGAAGAAGCAGGGACCTGGAAAAGGAGCTTTGTTGTAGGAGTCAGGAATCAGGGTTCTACTGTAACAGCTTTCTAAGTGGCCTTCCACTTTCACATTTGGTTCCCTCTAATCCATTTTCCACGCAGCAACCAGAATGATTATTTTAAAATTTTAAGGCCAGGCACTGTGGTTCATGCCTGTAATGCCAGCACTTCGGGACGCTGAGGAGGGCGGATCACTCGAGGTCAGGAGTTACAGACGAGCCTGGTCAAAATGGTGAAAGCCCGTCTCTACTAAAAATACAAAAATTAGCCAGACGTGGTGGCATGCGCCTGTAATCCCAACTATTCAGGAGGTTGAGGCAGGTGAATCGCTTGAACCAGGGAGGCAGCGGTTGCAGTGAGCTGAGGTGGCACTACTGCACTCCAGCCTGGGAAACTGGGTGAGACTGTCTCAAAAAAAAAAACAAATAAAAAAATAAAAAATAAAAGCTTTAATCAGATCATGGCCCTCTCCTGCTTAAAACTATGCAATGGCTTTCCACTGCTTTAAAAATAAAATTCAGGCTTTTCCACGATGGACAAGGTTCTGCTATGCAACCTTGTTCACTGCTCTGCAGCCACACGGGCCTTCCCACCTCAGAGCTTTCGTCCTTACTGGAATGTTCCAGCAAAATTCTTTTGCCTGGGGTGCTCTTTTCTCAGATGCCACAGTTTCCTCTTGTCCTTCAGGGTTTATCTTAAACATCACCACCTCTAAGAGACCTTCCGTACCTCCCACCCATCAGGTTCATTTTGTTTTCTTCCTAACACCTGTCACAGTCTGAAATTATCCTAATCATTTGTTGTGTCAACCTTAAGTAGTGAAATTTATAAAATAACATTAAGTAGAGTTTATTCTAACGCAAAGCTTGAGGACAGCCACCTGGAAACACCAACTCCAGACAAATAAGGTCAATGTTCCAAAGTGAAGTTAAGGTTTCATTCACGTAGGCAGAAGCAGAGAAGGTTCAGCAGGAGTACATTTTCAATACAAGACCAAAGCATAAAACACAGCGACTAGATTAGTTATAGATATCTCCATTCCAAGGAGGATAACTATATTAATCTATGAAGAGGGATAGTGATCTGAGGGGGTCTTACCTCTGTCTGTTTGGTCTTCCTGATTATTTACAGGAAAAAACAAGGCAGACATTGCAGCTGTACGCCATAGGACTCAGGCCCCGTAGCCACATTCTTCGCAAGGCTCTGAATAATTTCAAGTTCCAACAGCTTTAAGTTGGAATTTTTTAATTTCAGTTGATTCACTTGTTCTTTTCCTGTCTCCCACAACAGAAAATAAGTTCCCAGGGATGCAACCTTGGCAGGCTTCTAAACTGCCACGGCTCCAGTTTCTTGTAGGTTAGACACTCATTATTAGTTGAAGGAAAGATCTAGGCAGGCCTCGGTGCGCCGCCTCCTCTTTAATGCGAGGGCTTACTAGATGAATGTGAGCAGACGGAAGCAGAACCACCCTGTTAATGAAGGCTGCGCATTCTAGCTCAGGGATTTCTAGAAACCTCGGGGGCGGAAGTTTAACCAGAGAATTAGGAGGCAAGGAGCAGAGAAGCAATGAGTATAACCTGTGCAGTGTAGTCGTTTCACGAGTTTGAGAACGCCTAGCACGATGCCTTCACGGAGCGTCGGGCAGAGTTATTTGAGAGTATTTCTTTTTCGGGGTTTTTGAGACAGGGACCTGATTTGAAGCAACGGGGAAGAAAACCAAGAGGACGAAGAGCCAAGGATGGGCGTGCCCGGGAGCTCTCAGGCGGGCACCTGGAAGGGGTGGGAGCAAGCAGGGCCTAACGTACCCCTGGCCTTGGCGGCCCTGGACGCCCCTGGTGCCCCCCACAGCTGCCTCGCACCACACATGACTGAGGCTCGGGAAGCAATAAAGTGGCTTTCAAAATACTAAATGCAATTGACATCTTTTCCTGAGTGGAAAAAAAACAAAAAAGGATCTGAATGCTGAAATATACAGAGAAGAAACTCCCGTTGCCAGGTCCCCCGAGGTCCCCACTCAGTCCCGTCTGCTGCTCCGCCCTTAGTCGGGCCCTAGTTCTGCGAGGCGGAGAGCAGGAGGCGCTGGGTGGGCCCGCTGACGCTCCGGACCTGAACTGCGCAGGCGCGGCGCGAGATCGCGGGAGCGAGCGCGCGGGAGCAGTTCGCGGCAGTTCGCGCGGGAGCCGGGCGCTGGGGCGCTTGGGCGCCTGGGCTGCCGGACGGTGGGAACGGAAGTCTCTGTGGGGCGCTGAGAAAGCCAGGATGGCGACTCCAAGCAAGAAGACGTCAACTCCAAGCCCCCAGGCTTCCAAGAGAGCTCTCCCGAGAGACCCTTCGTCGGAGGTCCCGAGCAAGAGGAAGAATCCGGCCCCGCAGCTGCCGCTGGTGCAGTCGTCCGGGCCTTTCGTGGAGGGCTCTATCGTCCGTATCTCGATGGAGAACTTCCTGTGAGTGGCCGGGAGGCCGCGCCGCGGGTGTGGAGGCGTGCGGTCCAGCAGGCCCCGGGGCGCCGGCTGCGCGCGGGCGTGGGCGTGTGGGTGTGTACCTGGCTTGTGGGTCTGGCCTTGAATTCGTGCCGGGGTTCCCATGAGGATTTTTCTACGAAGGCTGTGGAGATTGACGTGTATGATGTAGATGTGTGCCTTACGTGATGTGGTTTTTAAATTTAGTCCGCCAAGGTTTTCCAAAAGCGTCTTGTAGCAGGTAGTAGTTGTACGAGGGAGTAGGTCTCTGCCCGCTGGGAGTCGCGATCCATAGCGGCCCTGGTCTGTAATTCACAGAAGTATTGTCCCCGGGAATTTACGAGGAGGCAACAGTTAATTCGGCGTGGTGGGGATGCTGTGGCAGATTCTTAGAGTAGGCATTTGCCACAGAGGAGTAGATAAGACGGTAAAGGTTGTTTGGGATGGGAGGTTACAAGTACAAAAAAATTAAACCTTCCTGGCAATTGTTGGATCTTGACCCTTGACCCCTTGACCCCTCTAAACCCAGCTTTCTTCCCTGGTTCCTCCCTCTCTCCTTCAGACAACTAGTTATCACTTTAGAATTTAGTAAGTTTTAAATATATCATGTATTTGCCTAGCACCTCACAGTGAATCTGTTCCAAGTCGTCGTTTTTTTTTTTTTTGAGACGGAGTTTCGCTCTTGTCGCCCACGGTGGATGGAGTGCTGTGGCGCTACCTCGGCCCGCTGCAACTTCTGCCTCTCGGTTTCAGGCTCCTGGGTCAGCCTCCCGAGTAGCTGGGACTGTAGGTGCGCGCCACCACGCCCGGCTAATTTTTGTTTTTGAGACGGAATCTCATACTGTCGTCCGGGCTGGAGGATAGTGGCGCAATCTCGGCCCACTGCAACCTCCGCCTCCCAGTTTCAAGCGATTCTCCTGCCTCACCGAGTAGCTGGGATTACAGGCACCCCCCACCACGCCCAGCAATTTTTTTGTTGTTGTTGTTGTATTTTTAGTAGACACGGGGTTTCACCATGCTGACCAGGCTGATCTGGAACTTTTGACTTCAGGGGATCTGCACGCCCCCGTGGTGCTGGGATTATAGGCGTGAGACACCGTGTCCGGCCTGAAGTCTTTTTTAAACTTGCACATAGTGGCATAAGGATAACAGAATTGTATTTTAACAATACTACCTTTTTTGTTTTCAGGCACCTGTTGTGTGCCAGGTACACAGTGCACTCATTCTTTCTTCATAACAACTCTATCTTGATAATTTCCATTGCTGAAAGAAGCTCAGTAGGTTGTTTTGCCCAGTTTTACACAGCTGTTAAGTAGTTGCATTGCTATTTGAATCCAGATCAGGAAAGATAAATGTAATCAAATGAGTTAGATACCATAACAACATATATATCAGGATCCTTCACAAAGGATGAAGTGGTTAGTTTTGTCCACGAGTATGAGAAAGGGCTTTGTAGAGAAGATATGAAAGTCTTTGTTCTTGCTCTGTTGCCCACGCTGGAGCTCAGTGGCATGATCAGGGCTCAGTGAAGCCTGTACCTCCCCTTCTCAAGTGATCCTCCTACCTCAGCCTTTCAGGTAGCTGGGACTATAGGCGCATACCATACCTGGCTAATGTTTTAAAAATTTTTTGTAGAGATGGGGTGTCACCATGTTGCCCAGGCAAGTCTCGAACTTCTGGGCTCAAGCAACTCACCTCGGCCTCCCAAAGTGCTGGGATTACAGGCGTGAGCCACTGCACCCGCCTAAGAAGATAGGAAAGTCTTAAAAGAAGTGAAGAGCATTGAAGACAGAAGGAACTGTCTGAAATAGTTTGGTATATTTAGAAAGTGTCAAGTGTTTTAGTAAGGCAAGAGTATAGGATGTGAGTGAGTATTTGGACAGAGGGTAAGCAACCATTGAGAGACCTGTATGTTTACTATGCTAAGAAGTTCCAGCAGCATCCTGTAGGCAGCCACGGTGTGTTTTCAACAGGGAATGACATGTGTTTTATGTTATTCTGGAAGCACTGTGGAGGATGATTTAGAAAGGGTGCAAGATTGGAAGCAAAAAGACAATACGAAGGCAAGAGATGATCAGAGTGTGAAGGAATGAGATTTGGCAGGATCCAGCTACAGAATAATTGAGGCATGGGGGAAAGGGAGGAATGCAGCATTTTTCCCAGGTGTTTGCCTTAGCTAATTGGTCAGATGCTATTCAGAAGAGAGAGCAGTTTGAGGAGAATAATAAATGCCTCTTAGATCCTGTGATTTGAAGTTCCCTTTGGAGTATCTAAGAGAGATGTTCTATAGGCAGAATATAAGAGTCTGGAGCTTAGAGGAAAGTATGAACGGATGAGATATTTGGGAGTCATGCATACAGGTGATTGATGAAGTTGCAGAACTGGTTATGATTGCTCAATAGGAATTATAAATTGAAGGACTAGAAGACCATGTACAGGGTCTTGGGAGAATGCCTGCTTTTAAGGGTGAAACGAGAAAGGACTCAAAGCCAGAAGGAACTATTCAGGGAGGTAAGATGAAAACAATGGGAGGCAATTATCAGAGAAGCCAAGGAAAAACAATGTTTCAAAAATATCACCTGCTACATTGAAGTCAGATAGCGGGGTTGAAAAGAGCCCACTGTATTTAGCAATTGAGGAATCTTTGACCTTTTAATGAAGCAGTGGAAGTAGAAAACTTTGCAGGCCATAGAAGAATGAATGAGGGTGAGAAAGTAAAACTTGGATGTAAAGAGAAGAAAGAAAAAGTAGCTGGAAGTGCAGAGGTTGGTGAGATATTATTGTTTATTTGAATGAGGGGCCTTTGAGTTTTAGGCAAGAGGTAGAGAAAGGTGGGCTTGGAGAATTAGCAAGGAAATAAGAGGGGTAAGTCAGATAATTTAAATGGCCTGGAAGAGAGTAGGGAGTGAACCAAGTCAAATGGAGTTGGGAGTGGAGGGAGAGACTTGGAGGCTGAAGGAATAACACACGCAAAGACTTAAGAGAAATAAGGAATTACAGTCACAAAACTGAAAGAAGTACATTATAGGTAGAATTTAGAGGTCTGAGTAGAAAATAGGGAAGGGAGATAAAAAGTAGAAAAAGATGAAACTCAGCTATGATAGGTCCTCCTTTTTCTTTAATTTTTCTTTTTTAACAAGTGACATCAGATTTACAGTTCTACCAGCATTACTTAGTGATTGATTGGATGATGGAGTGGTGGTTTGGGTGGAGTCAAAAGCAATAAAAGAACCAAAGATGATGCAAAACTAATGCCGAGGTTTCTGATTTGGGCAATGGTGTCAATGATAATACCATTCACTAAGAGACCGCAAGAGTGATTTTGGATGGGAAAGATGGTGGGTTTAGTTTTAAATGTGTTAAGTTTAAGTTGACTGTTGTGGGACATTCAAATAGCGTTATTGAGGTGATCATTGCACATAGAGGTCATCTGGACTACTTTCAGCATGTAGATAGTATTCAAAGACTTGTAGAAAGAGGGAATCATTGAGGCCATAGAGAATACATGAGATACCTTGTGAAGTATATGGAATGATAAGAAGGTGGGTCTTTACCAATAGCTCTTTCAGAGGGAGCTCAGAGGAAAGGAAGCTCATAATAAGGGAATTCCCCATAAATACATCATAGAGTCAGAAGAATGATTTTAAACAGTGCAGAGGCTTGATTTGGGTAGTTGAAGGCAAGAAAAATCCCCCCGCCCAACCCCGCCGAAAAAAAAAAAAAGAAATACAGGAGCTTTGTTTTTGGCTACTCTCCCTATTTATAATATTGATGCATATCTTATAGGCCAGAAATTCTCATGCTTTTTCCTGTTCAGTTTTCTTAAATACCAGTTACATCATTGTTTTAGTATAACATTCACACAGAGATTTCACAACAGGAAATCCAAGTGTTAAAAGAATGGGACTTCATGTGTTGAGAGTAAGAAGTTCTATGTCAGATAATTTTCTACATTTCTGAAGTTCCCAAACTGGTTTTATTGTAACCATTATAAAGAGCTCTTTTGGGACCCAGGTGCTAGCAGAACAAAATGGCTAAAAAGATATAGCACATGCTGTGTAGAGGTATGGGATTAGCAAACCTGCCAGAAAATACTTCTTTTCCACCTGTATTTTGATTACCACCTGACATTTCAAAATCATTATTTTCTTAAAATATTAATGTGCGCTTGGTTATTTATATACTTAGCAGGTGAATAGCAGGCTAAGCATTTATTCATGAGGAATTAGTTGGCAGCTTCCTGAGAGCTAACTGAAATGCTGTGGACAAAGGACACTTTTTATGGGTTCAAATTAAGAGTATTCAAAGGCGAGTTAAAAGAATGTCTGATTCAGAGTTTGTTTCACATTTTGTCATAATTGTCACTAGTAACTAATAAAGATTAGATGCTAACTGTAATTAGAATACTAGACAACTTTCAACTTTTGTTTGTTTTGTAGGTTGGTGTGTCTCTGTGATACCTAGGCTGGCCTTGACCTCCTAGGCTCAACTGGTCCTCTGGCCTCAGCCTCCCTCATAGCTGGGACTATAGGCACATACCATGGTGCCTGGCTTGGAAAATAATTTTTAAAAGTTAATAAAATGGAACCTTTGGGTTGAGATATATCTTCAGTTTTGTAATTAAAAATTTGCTTAGATTGTTTGAAATATTAAAATATGAATAACCATTAAGCATTATAATTTAAAAGAAATATGAATGTAAAATTCAGATTTAAGGTAAGTCATGGCCTCTCCTATAAAATTTGTTTTAAAATTATTTTGTGTAATATCTTTGATATAGTGTCCAGTGTTTTGTAATTATTAAAAAAGAACAAAGTATCAAACTTCACTTTTTTCAGCAAACTTTTGAAGAAACTATATGAAATTATATTCTTTAGTTATGCATTACTGCCTTTTCATTTCTTCTATTGGTAGATTTTCTTTCTAAAGTTGTTTATTAAAAACCTATTAAAAAATTAAATTTGCAAGGTTAGCTAGTTTTTAGAGGAATTTGAGGAATCTCATAAATAATGTAAAGCAAGAAAAAGTGGTTTTGTATCTCTCCTTAGTAATTTCATCTCTTTATAATTCAGAACATATGATATTTGTGAAGTATCTCCTGGACCCCACTTGAATATGATCATTGGAGCCAATGGAACAGGGAAGTCGAGCATTGTGTGTGCCATTTGCCTTGGTTTAGCTGGGAAACCTGCTTTCATGGGACGAGCGGATAAGGTGAGTTAACATAATTACTTTTTAAGAAAATTCAGAACTATTAATTGCTTTTAGTAACATCAATTTCTACACCTCAGTTCCTTGGGTATAGCAAACTTAATAGTGCGTGAATGTAAGGAATAAATTTGGCAGGTAAAGAAACTGGAAGGAGATTTTCATTTCTAGAAGTATTTTGGACGATAATGCTAGAGGATTCTCCAAGTCCCTTACACCTAAAATGCTAGAAATGATGTAATATGCCTTTTTCTTTTAAATGCAGCACTTGGCTTGTGGAACCATAGAGTAAATTTAGAAAGGGCAGAAACAAAATCCAGTCATATGTTGCTTAATGATGGGGATATATTCTGAGAAAATGCATCTTTAGACAATTTTGTCATTGTGTGAGCATAATTAGAGAGTATTTACACAAACCTAGATGGTATAGCCTACTATCCACTTAGGCTATATGGTGTAGCCTATTGCTCCTAGACTACACTCCTGTAGAGCATGTTACTGTACTGAATACTGTGGACAGTTGTAACACAATGGCCTACATTGTACTTATGTAAACATCTCTAAATATAGAAAAGGTACAGTAAAAATACAGTGTAAAAGATAAAAATGGTACACCTGTGTAGGGCACTTAATCATATTCATGAGAGTGGGTGGTGGAAAAATACTGCCCGAACAGGGAGGGAGTCTTGAGAAAGGAGGAGGAGGAGGAGATAAGAAACAGATACAAAAAATGAGATCATTAAAAATGACAAAACGTTGGCTGGGTGTGGTAGCTCACGCCTGTAATCCCAGCACTTTGTGAGGCCATGGTCAGGATCTGGCCAACATGGTGAAACCCTGTCTCCATTAAAACTGCAAAAATTAGCCAGGCATGGTGGCGGGTGCCTGTAATCCCAGCTACTCGGGAGGCTGAGGCGGGAGAATTGCTTGAACCCAAGAGGTGGAGGTTATAGTGAGCCAAGATCACGCTGTTGCACTCCAGCCTGGGCAACAAGAGCGAGACTCTGTCTCAAGAAAAATAAAATAAAAATCACAAAATGAGATGGTAGAAATATGTGCAGATATAAGCACACTAATTATAAATGATCTAAACTCATTATAAAGTCTGTTAGAATGGAGAAATGAAACAATGTTTAGTTCTTTTGTTTTTAATAAGCATATCTAAAATAAAGTGTTACAGAAAAGTTAAGAGTGAAAGGATGAAAAAAAATACATGCCAGGCAAATATACAAAAGAAAGTAGGTGTAGCTGGATTAATACTAGGCAAGACAGACTTTAGAGCAAAAAGTCTTTTTAGAGATAATAGTGGTCATTAAACACTGACGAAAGTTTTAATTCACTAGAAGATAATTCAGTTCCCAACTCACTTTATAATCTAGCTCCAAAATGTATAGGCAAAATCTGTGGAATGCTAACAAGCAGTTGACATATCCATAACTGTACTGGGAGAGCTATCAATAATAGTAGATCAATCAGATAAAAAAATTAGACTACAAAAGATTTGAACAATAAAGTTAAGCTTGAACTAATGGCTATATTATAAAAAGTACACTCAACAATTGGAGACTCTGCATTCTTTTCAAGCACAAGTTAACATTTCTAAAAGTTAATTGTATACTGAGTCATAAAGCAAGTGTCAAAATATTTCAAGAAATGGACACCACATAGACCATATACTGACCACAATGCTATTAAGATAGAAATAATAACAAAAAATGAAATTTAATGGACGGTTACAAAATGGAAGCAAATTCCCCTTAAGATTATAAATTATTTAAAATGTGTATGCATGTGTTTAGTGCTATATGGGAGACATTTATTAGGTAGAAGATACTTTTCTCTGTTAATAACTAACCTTGTGACCTTGAGCAATTATCTGAACTTCAGTTTTTCTTCATTTCAAAGATGGGAGAGTTGGAACAGATAGCATCCAAGGACCAACTGAGATTTTTATGAATATTGATATATAGTTTTTTAATTATCAGATCATTTAATCCCTATCTCTTTGTAATGGTCTGTTGGATTGTACTCCAGGGGCTGTACAGTAGGAATGAATTGGCTATAACAATTTTTACTAACTTTTTCATGTTGATTTTTGTCATGAAAACACATCTCTTCTCATCTTTGAGTGATAGGATTTTTAAGGAGGCTGTGGAGTGCAGTGTTTCCTAGATGACAGGTTGCAGCCCTTTGAGTGCACAGCTGTATTTATGGGATGCCCAAGTTCTCAGCAAGAATATTTAATTTATTTTTGTTTAAATGCTAATATAAAAATATAACAAAAACATACTCTACACCACCTGTATGGATACTTTATGATAAGAACTGCCTCCTGACTTTTTTTTTCCTCCTCATTGGTACCAAGTATTTTAATTCTTGCAAGCTAATAGGCAGATAGCATTCCTACATAGATGTCCTTGTTTCCTTGTGAGGAAACAGGCAGGTTAAGCAACTGTCCAATGTCTAACAACTTGTATGTGATGGGGTTGAGATTTGAACCTAGATAGTAGATGTTAAAATCTGTACTTTTAAGTATTAGGCTATACCTGGTGGTTACAAGATAAGGCTTTTTTTTTTTTTTCCTTCATCTTTCTGGGACTCAGCTTTATCATCTATAAAATGAATGTATACTTCAAGGTTGCTTATGAGTGTTAAATGAGAAAATACATGTTTAGTGCTTAGCACAACAGTATATAGTAAATGCTTGATAAATGCTAGCTGTTGTCATCACTGTCATCACTATTAAAAAAGTTACTTGCGAGGTGTATTTTCTACCTTTTTTAATATTTATCACTTATTTATAGACTGATTTAAGATCCAGTCTGATTTTTTTAGGCTCAGACTTTGTTTTCAGGCTTAGACTCATAAGCATATAGAAACTGGCACAGATATGTCTACTTTATCATGTAAATTTCAATTGTATTGCTCCTTTTAAAACGATGCTTGGTGGCAATTACATCATTAAGAGGATAGGTAATATTAGCATGGTTGTTAATATTTCACCTGCACGACTATAGGAAGTCTTCAATGGCAATAAGGAGGTTTGAGTGCTCAGTGGTTATACTATAGGACGTGTTTTCCCACAGGCATTTTCTCTTCTCTCTGGGTGTTTAATATAGTGTCCAAGTACACAGGCTGTGGAGCCAGATTTCCTGGGTTCAGATCCTTTTTCTGGCACTTACTGGCTTTGTCACGAAGTTTGTAAGAGGCTATGGAGTGCATAGGAGTTCAATAAATTTTACCTAATATTATTATTGTTGTTATTTGTGGGAGGGAACAATGGAGGAACCCAGATCTGGGAGGGATACCTTAGAAAGTGACGGGAGTGCACATATAAGTGGTACCTGAAAAAATCTTAATTTGACAAATAATAATAACTGCTAAATCTCGGATTGTTAACCTGGGAATGTCATTACACAGCTCACTTTCTTTTTTATGTCTTAGGTTGGTTTTTTTGTGAAGAGAGGATGTTCCAGAGGCATGGTTGAAATTGAATTGTAAGTGTTAGAAGTGCTAAAACTCCTTTTTCCTATAAAATTCTTAGTTTATATTCATGTTTTTCTGATGATTAGAAAAGAGTATTAATATAGTATTATGGCATAAATATTGGAAATAAAGAATAATTAATCCAGATAAGTAAGTGGTTTAAAAAATATATTTTTAAAACTTAAATTGTAGGCCATCTGTGATGGCTCACTCCTGTAATCTGAGCACTTTGGGGAGGCTGAGGTGGGTAGATCACCTGAGATCAGGAGTTGGAGACCAGCCTGGCCAACATGAGGAAGCCCCGTTTCTCCTAAAAATAGAAAAATTATCTAGGCGCATGCCTGTAATCCCAGCTACTGGGGAGTCTGAGGCAGGAGAATTGCTGGAACCTGGGAGGCAAAGGTTACAGTGAGCTGAGATGGCGCCACTGCACTCCAGCCGGGGAGACAGAGCTAGACTCTGCCCCCCGTCCCCCCCAAAAAAAACAAAAACAAAAAAAACTTGTGAGAGTTTTATTTAAAAAAAATTATCAGGGAAATAAGTTTATAGCAGGTAATGAAATAGAACTATATTAAGTAGTCATGAAGTTGCAATGTTTTTCACAAATTTAAAGTATCTGGGTTTTTTTTGTTTGTTTTTTGGTTTTTTTTTTTTTTGCTGATCTTGAAAGTAATAGTTGCTTGTTTTTAAAAAATGCAAACAATGTAGAAGTGTATCATGTTGAAAATAAAAGCCTTCTTGCTATTATTCCTAATTCTGTAAATAACTACTGTTAATAGTTTGGTGAATCTTATGTATGACAAGGACTTGGTACTTGTGCCACCATTTTTTATTTTCTCCCTTATGACACCAGTAATTCATCATGGTATTCTTTTCCCTTGAGCTTGGATATTCTCAATTGGCCATTCTTGGCAGCTATTTTTGATGGACTAAAGTTGATGTTTATGATGAAACCAGTTGACCGTCCTTGGTATATATAATTTTAATCCTTTACACATAAATGTGCACATTGTTTAGGTGATTTTTTAGAGACTGTTGCTTTTGGAATATTAGTGGAAAGTTGTGGCATTTTTTAGCTGACAAGCCTTCAAAGATTATCTGATAGCCGTACCATTTGATATGAGATGAGGAAACGATCTTTTATAAAAATTCACTCAGAAAGTTTTTATTTATATAGAGATGGGAAAGATACACATGGAAGTAAAAAGAAAATTTTAAAATACCCAACTTATTAAAATATGATAAAATTTTACTGAAGAATATAAAATCAAGACCTGAAGAAATGGAGACGAGTGATATGTTCCTAGAAACATAAAGTTAATGTCATTATTAACATTATTAATATGTTAATAGTATTAACATATTATTATTAACATGTCAGACCAGGTGCAGTGGCTCATGCATGTAATCCCAGCACTGTGGGTGGCCAAGGCAAGTGATTGCTTGAGTCCAGCAGTTGGAGACCAGCCTGAGCAACATGGCAAAACCCCATCTCTACAAAAAATACAAAAATTAGCCAGGCCTAGTGATGCGCATCTATAGACTCAGGAAACTGAGGTGAGAGAATCACCTGAGCCTGGGGAGGTAGAGGATGTAGTGAGCCATGATTGTGCCACCGCACTCCAGCCTGAGTGTCAGAGTGAGACTCTGTCTGCAAAAAAACAACAAAAAAAGTCAATCCTTTCTAAATTAATACATACATTTGATACAATGAGAGTCTCAACAGGTAAGTTTATAAGTTGATTCTGAACTTCATCTTGAAGAATAAATGTGCCAGAAAACCCAAGGAGATTTTTAAAAAGCAAAGTTGTAAATAAGATTTTTGTCTACCACATGTTGAAGTATACTGTAAAGTTGTTGATTTAAAATAAATGTGATACTGGTATAGAAGAATAGAGGAGCAGAATGTGGAAACCAGGAACAGATCTAAATGTACATGAGAACTTACTATAAAAGTGGCAGTTTAATTAAGTGTGGGATATTTTAAGAGATAGGAAAAACCAAACTTGTTTTTGCTGTTCTCAAACTCAACACAGCACAGAACACTTCTGCACCAGATGTGTGGGTTTTTTCCCCACACCCTACAATTCAGTTCAATTCTGACACTAACCAAAAATTAGTGCAGGACCCATAGTTAGGGGCTCAGTTGTACAGGACTGTCCTCCACTTCATAAGCCATTTGCAAGTCTTAGGTTGTGCCCTGTACTTTTGACCAACCAGCTGTAAATTGAGGTTCTCAGGACCCCTTTCTTGGTTCAGTTATTTGCTAGGATGGCTCATGAAACTCAGGGAATCACTTAGGTTTACCCATATATTATAAAGGATTCTACAGAAGGTGCAGATGATTAGCAAAATACGGGGCGAGGTCTGGAAGAGTCCAGAGTGCAGGAGCTTCTTTCCAGACTTTCCCAGGATATGGATGTGTTCCTCAACCTGGGAGCTCTCTGAAACCCGTGGTTCAGGGAATTTTATGGAGACTTCATCACATGGGTATAAGAAACTCAATCTCTAGTCCTGCTTCCCTTCCCAGAGGATGAGGGGTAGGTTGGTGGGGCTGAAGGTTCTAAGCTTCTGTTCGTGGCTTTTATCTTTCTAGTGACCAGCCTACATCCAGAAGCCCACCGAGAGTTGCCTCGTTAGAAAAAGACACACTTGTCACCTAGGAAATTCCAAGGGATTAGGAGTTATGTGTCAGGAATTGAGGACAGAGACTAAATACATTTTTTTTCTTTTTTTTTGAGATGGAGTGTCACTGTCGCCCAGGCTGGAGTGCAGTGGCACCATCTCAGCTCACTGCAATTCCCGGGCTCAAGCGATTCTTCCACCTCAGCCTTCCAAGTAGCTGGGATTACAGGCACCCACCACCACGCCTGGCTACTTTTTGTATTTTTAGTAGAGACGGGGTTTTGCCCTGTTGGCCAGGCTGATCTTGAACTCCTGACCTCAAGTGATCTGCCCGCCTTGGCCTCCCAAAGTGCAGGGATTACAGGCATGAGCCACCATACCCAGCCTACATATTTCTTTATACAGGTTGAGTATCCCTTATCTGCAATGCTTGGGACTAGAAGTGTTTTGGACTTTGGATTTGTTTTGAGTTTAGAATATTTGCGTTACACATATCGGTTCAACATCCCTAATCTGAAAATCTGAAATATGAAACACCCCAATGACCATTACCATTGAATGTCATGTTGGCACGCAGGAAGCTTTGTATTTTGGAGCATTTCAGATTTTTGGACTAGGGATACTCAACCTGTATATCACAGTATCATAGTGTAAATTATTCAAATTGAGCTGTGATAATTATCTGTTAATTTTTTAAAGATAAATTTAGAGCTTTACCTAACACCCTACACATAAATAAAATTTAAGTGTATAAATGTCAAGCACTTTTTCCACGAAGGTTCACGTGGCCTTGAGAGTACCAAATGTAAAACAGCTCATCATTAGTTGTTGAAATTATTGCTATTAAACAAATGTACTAACTGGCCATGTATTCCTTGAGTAGAATGGTGGGTAGAATAATCTGTGGCATGTATTTATGTAGTCATTTTCCAGATATTTATTGAGTACCTGTACACTGGGGATACTCTTCCCTCATGGAATTTATAGTTGGGGCATAAGGAGGGACAGTTAGATAAGTAAAATACATATTATGTTAGGTGATGATAAGTGCTACATAGAATAAAGCAGAAAAGGAGGATAGGAGTGACAGAGTGGAGTTTTACAGTTTTGAATAGCCTGATCAGGAAAGATCTCACTGAGAAGATAGCATTTAAGCAAAGACCTGAAGGAGGGAAGGTAATGAGCATGGAGATAAATGGGGAAATAGTATTTCAGGTATGGAGATCTGCAAATGCCAAGGCTCTAAAGTGGTACCCACAGTGACTGGATCACATTGAAGGAGGAGAATAGTGAAAGATAAGCTGTGAAAATATCAAGAAGTAAAGCCCGTATTCATTGTAAGGACTTGGCATTTATTTTGCATAAGCCGTGAAGCCACCTGGTTTTTAGCAGAGGAATGATGTGATGTAACATAAAAAGTTTAACCAGATTGGGTTGCTGTATGGAAAGTAAACTTTAAGAGAGCAAAGGCAAAAGCAAGAATATCAGTTAAGTGACTAATGGAACAATCCTATGAGAGATGATGGTAGCTTATGATTTGCTTATGGATTATATTATGATTCGCTTATGAATTATATACAGGGTATGGGAGAAGGAGCAAGACATCAGGGAGGACTCCAGGGTGTCTGGCATGATTAAGGGTAGAGTTTCCATTAACTGAGGTAGACAGACCTACTGCACAAGGTTTTGGCGGTAGATCATACATCATTGAACCAAGATGCCACCACTTGTAGCTTCCAATTAAAATTAAACTAGCACAGATAGTTTGAAATGTGCATCCCAATTTCAGATGTGTTAAAATGTTTTTTTAAAAAAAGAACTTTTCAGAAACAAACATGGTAAAGTTTGAGATGCCTAGTAGATACTCGGGCAGAGCTGGGCACAGTGGCTCATATCTGTAATCCCAGCAGTTAGGGAGGCAGAGGCGGGAGGATTGCTTGAACTCAGGAATTCGACCAACCTGGGCAACATAGCGAGACTCCGTCTCCACACGCATACAAAAAGGTCTGAGATTCAGGTAGAAATGTTTTTAGTGGGCAGTTAGATATATAAACCTGTCATTCCTGGAGAAGTCTGGGCTGAAGATAACACATTTGGGAAATCATTAGTATTATGATGGATTAAATCGCCAGTGAAGCAGAGATAGATAAAACAAATAAGAGTTCTAAGAACGTATCTGCTACAGTGCACCGTTTAGAGATTGAACATAGGGAAACCTAGGAAAGGAAACTGAGAATTGGCTGGTGATTCAGGAGAATACAGTACTTGGAAACCAGTACTTGGAACAACTTCAGGAGGAGTCCGTTGTCTATCACCTGTGTGTGATACTGCTAGATAGGTCAAGTAAATTGAGAACAAAGAGTTTATTATCAGTATTTATTGAGTTGGTTATATCATTTAAGTTGAAGAATTAATTAATTCCCTGATGTTTGCTCAATTTTGCATTCTTAATTTTGCATTTTGCATTCTACGACCCAGTTTGGTCGTAGTTTTTTTGATGCATTGCTAGATTGGTTTTCTAGTATTTTATTTAGGATTTTGTCATCTGTATTTTGTTTGTGAAAGATACTTGTGGTTTGAATGTTTGGTTAATCTTACTGTTAAAAATAATCTGATGTGAATTGTAGGGGGTCTTGCAAAAAAAATCATCTGGCTTTTTTTTCTAACTATACTGATTTAATTTTTTTCTAACTGCTGATTTCATTTATTTATAGCAATTGGTTGCTTAGATTTTTTGTTTATTCTTGTATCACTGTGATTATTTATACTTCATAAAGGATTTTCCCATTCTTCTTAGTTTTAAATTTTATTGACATGAATATTACCCTCTTATATGAGTTCATTATATGTGTATTATTTTATATAAAGCAGTATTTGTCTTCTAAAAATTGATTTGTCAATTTTAGTAGTTTTTTCCGATGAACCAACTTTTGCATTTGTCTTATATTATGGTTTTCTATTTCATTAATTTCTATTCTTTACTGATTCTCATTTTTTGAAATGGATATTTATTGCACTAATTTTAGTCTTTTGTTTACCTTAATATGAACAGTTAAGGTTAAAAATACCCCACTTACTGCTTTAGCGCTATCTCTCAAATTTTAGTATATAGTATTTACTGTTTTTCAGTTCTGAATATTTTCTTTATGAGTTCATAATTACAAATTGTTTCTAATTCTAATGTAGGGATTTTCTTATTAGTATTGGTTTCCACTTTGTAGTGAAGTTATATATATAGAGATACTGGTTTTATGTTACTAATCCTTTGAAATTTCTTTCTTTTTGTAGTGAACTTTTGTAATTGTTCTTTGGCTGAAAGAATAAGTTTTCTTTTGCAGATACCTGCAGTGTTCTGTATTTGTCCATTAGTGCAAGTTTATTAGTTATATTGTCACATCTTCTATATTTTTGCTGATTTCAGTTGTCCAATTGATACCTTGATTACTGACAAAGGTGTATTACACTATTCCTCTATGCAGATTTGTTAATTATCCTTGTCCTGTCAATTTTTGCCTTATGTATTTCTAGGACATTATTAGTTGCATCTAAGATTAAAATTGTTTATCTTCCTGGTGAATTCAACTTTCTGTTGTTAGATACTGACCTCTATCTTTCTTTTGCCTTAAAGTCCATTTAGTTTACCATTAATGTAGTTGGCAGTTCCCCCCACCCCAGTATTTTTCTAGTTGTCTTTTTTCATTCTTTTCATGTTTTTAATATCTTTTGTTATCTCATTTAAACTGGTAGAGCTGTGTTATTTTTTCTGGAATCTTTTAAGTAAAGCATATAATCAATTTACAAATATATGTTTGAACTTATTTTTACTGTCTTATTCTCTGCTTTTTATTTTTCACACTCTTCAGCATTTCTTTTCTTTCTTATTTTTGTTGGGTATTTGTTTCATTTTTCCTTCTCTTTTGTCTTGGAAATTATGCATTCTTTTGTTTTAGTGATTACTGGAATTTTAGCAGGAATACTTGTTTGAGTTCAGACTTAATATCTGTCTTCCTGCTAAACAAAGATTTTACAGTACTTTCTTCTTAATAACTTCTCTGAACTTACATGCTTTTAAATTTCTTTTTAAAACTCCTCAAAACATTATTATTAATATAATATATTATGCTGTCAATGTTTATTTAGAATTTACCTCAGATATTTCTGTTTGTTTTGCTTTTCATTCCTTCTTCCGTTTCTGATTTTCTTTCTGGGATCACTTTCTGCCAAAAGGATATTCTGTAAAGTTTTCTTTTATGAGAGTTTTCTGTTGGAACACTCAGTTTTTAATCTGAAAATGATACTATTTTGCTCTAAATCTTGAAAGATGTGTTTCATGGATATAACATTCTATATTGACAGGTCTCTTTTCTCATATTCACAGTATAGTATAATATCATTGTTGTCTTCTTGTTTTTGTTTTTGTTTTGGTGACAGGGTCTCACCCTGTCATGATCATGACTTACTGCATCTTTGACACCTCCCTGGTTCAAGTGATCCTCCTGCCTCAGCCTACAGGCACTCACCACCATGCCTGGCTTTTTTTATTATTACTATTTTTTGTAGAGAATGGGGTCTCACTCACTATGTTGCCCAGACAGCTCTTGAACTCCTAGGCTCAAGTGATCCTCCCACCTTGGCCTTCCAGAATACTGAGATTACAGGCGTGAGCCACCACATCTGGCCCCATTGTTGTCTTCTGATGTGAATCTAATCTCAGTTTATTTGATAGCAATCATTCTCTTTTTCTCATTGTTGTCTTCTGATGTGAATCTGATCTTAGTTTATTTGATAATAATCATTCTCTTTTTCTGAGATGCTTGTAAACTCATTTTTTTTTAAGTGTTTTAGTTTCATATATATTTAGGTGTGGGTTTATTTTTTATTTACTTTTCTTGGTTTTAATGACACTCTTAAACCTATGGTTTGGTGTCTTTCATCAGTTTTTGAAAGTTCTTATTTATTATCTCTTTTAATATTGCCATTGACCCATTCTTTGTCTCCTGTCCTAGAATTCTTATTAGACATATTATGCTTTCTTAGTCATCCAAATATCTTTCAAATTTTTCATTTATGATTCTGCATTATGTTATTTCTGCTAGTGTTCTTGATACTTTGTTTTCTTGTGTGTGTGTTTGTAGTGAACTACTCTTCTTAGAACTTTATCTGTGTTAATTATTTTAAGATAACATAGATTCCGGCAGAGTAAATTATTAACTTCTGCCAGAGACCATTGAATACTTTCAATTCAGAATCACAGTGTACAGAATTTTCAGCTTGTGGTGGTAGCAATGAAGTATTTCTAGTTTACCCTTACAGCAAGGGTGTATCGCTTAGGTATGGCTTTCTATTGGACTCTCCACCTTGGATAGCTGTGGGCTTTGTCTATTTTTGTCCTCTACCAGCAGATCATGAAAGTGAATCCTCAAGATCACTTGATTGGGCGAATGCCTTCAAGATGAAAGCCAATTTTATTTTTCCACTCTGAGTTTTCACCTATACTAGGATGTTAGCCAGAATTCCTTACTTTCATGCTAACTGATAAATTGATTTATGAAGATATTTTAATATTTTATTATTTTTAGTTGTTTACAGCAGGAGGATCAGTAAGGGTACTTTATTAGTCATTCTGCTGGAAATGAAAGTTTAAAACTACTTCCTTTAAAGTCCTACAATCTTACTGTTTCAAGTGGTCTGATTACAATGTAATATATACATACAACATTTATAAGTTATTATTGTCATTTAGCGATTGGATACCAATAATTTATCTTTCTACCACATGCTGCTGAATCCCAGTGAAGAAGATGAATAGATGGGAGGTGTGGAGCAGTAGTACTTCTAAAAGCAAGAAATAAGTAAATAGCCTTCTTTCAGATTCTATATTGCTTAATGTTCCTTTATATCCATGTGAGGTAATCCTCTCTGAATTCAGAGTGGAGTACGTGGTGAGGAATCCATGGACTACCTGTATGGGTAGTTTTTATTTCTGGAAATGCCTAAGAGTCAGTTTTCATTCATACGTTTTCTGAGCAGGGGGAGTTTCAAGATTTAACTACTCTACCCTTTAATATACTAACACATTTTGAATTGCAGTCAACACATGTGATTAAAGAATAGCATAATAATTAAAGGATAAACAGCTCCACATATGTGACTCCTCTAGTAGTGTTTATGAATTAGTATTCACATTTGCTTTAATTTTAACAGTTTAAATAATTTTGAATCTTGAGTAAGTAACTGATGTGGTCAATTATGGTATTATGACTAATAAAATGCCGAAGTTTCCTTCTTGGAAGGGGCCAAAATATCAAAAGGAATAAAAATCATAATAATAATTCTATCTGGCACCTTTGGTGCAAGAGAATTTCTGAAATTTTATCTCTAAACTAATTATATATTTTGAATATAAAGATTCTTAAATTATTTTTTAATTAGGTTCAGAGCTTCTGGAAATCTTGTAATCACCCGTGAGATTGATGTGGCAAAAAATCAGTCGTTTTGGTTCATCAACAAAAAATCTACAACCCAGAAAGTAGTGGAAGAGCAAGTTGCAGCCTTAAATATTCAAGTGGGGAATCTTTGCCAGTTTCTCCCTCAGGTATGACAGAAATAAATGTAAAGATGGGAAAATTTTGTATATAGTGTTTCCTTTCTATGCCATAGAAAGGGTATTATTTAAATTGAACATAGCACTCTTATAGTTCTTTGTAAAGGTATTATTTCATCACTTAGAGTATAATGTTATTAATTTGTAGTAATTTGGAAAATTTCAATTAGTTAAAAAAAGTCTAAATTAGAGTATTTTGAAATAAAGTATTATTTTTTGAGTTCAGAGAGTAGCTCAGATAGCTATGTGCTTCTATTTGTAGACCCTTAAAATGTTATTAATGAACAACTTTTTAGTCAATGTTTTTGTTTGTAGACGTTATACATATATAATATTTGATATATTTGAGTTTACAAAATATTTGATATAATAAAACTCCTATAAGTATACCTTCTAAAATCATGTTATAGTTTGTTTATTAAAAATAAAAAATGCTGACAATGTATGTTAAATGTTAGTCATATTACCTCTTAAATTTGACTTTGAATGCTGTCTAGTGACAGCATTAACTAGGTAACTAGTACTTATTGATTAATTTCATTTTTCTTTAGAAACACAATGATGATTTCATAATGTGCAAATTAAATAAAACTTAAACATTAAAAAGTTTTTTGTTTATTTTAACACTTATCAGCTGGTGTCAGATTATCTCCGGAAGTAGATGTTTGAAATTGCCTTTTTTTTCTTTTTAAACCCTCTAACATTTCAACTGATATGTAATAAACAGTGATCATTTTCATCTTCAGACTATGTGTTCTTTTATTCCCAAACTTTTATTATACATATGTAAACATTTCAACCTTGAAATATTGGTGCAGAAAATTTTTAAAGATGATCAAAAAGATAACAATTTATACCCTAAGTTTATCTTCATTATTCTAAAGAATAATGCACAGAAGGTTTATATCTCAAAGGTTTTTTTTAATGAGTTTCACCTTGACAAGTGTAAGCATTGGGTGAAATACATTTTGAAGATATTTGTAAATGAATGATAGTTGCTAATATTTAATTTTTGTGCTCTAGGACAAAGTTGGAGAATTTGCTAAACTCAGCAAAATTGAACTCCTCGAAGCCACTGAAAAGTCAATTGGTCCCCCAGAAATGCACAGATATCACTGTGAACTCAAAAACTTCAGGGAGAAAGAAAAACAGCTCGAGGTACTTTAAAATAGGCAGCTCATTTGTCTTGTTTCTTATTGATTTCTGTATCTCAAAACATGGGAGAGAGAGTAGTAGTATTGATTCATTGAGTCAATTCGTATTTGATTTATTTTCACTTAGAATTATACTGCTAATATCAGTTCAAGTGACAGAGTGAGAATGGATCTGATAATATGAAGTTTGAAAAGGTTGACTATTTCAGCAAATACATATTATTAATTGAATTTTTAAGGAACCAATAACAGTATTATTAAAAAAATTATCTCAGGAAGTTACAGTATTCTTTCATTCATTCAGTATCTATTAAACACCTGCTATGTGTCAGACACTGTGTAAGGCTTTCAGTAATAGAAGAGATACCATGTGCCACTTAATATGGCACTTTTGTTGAACCAGTTCTCTCATGTATTTTTTTCAGTCATCTGAAGGTAGACTTTGGAAGAGAATTACACATTTAGTTGGAATGTTGTTGGTTATTTTCACCATTAATAAACATAAAAATGTACTTTTATAGCATATCCTTCATAAAGGTGTTTTATTTAATGTATCTTTTTTCTACATCCCAGCAACTAAAATAAATACAGTAAATTTTCATAATAAGAAATTATTAGTCTGGGTGTGGTGGCTCAGACCTGCAATCCCAGTACTTTGGGAGACTGAGGCAGGAGAATCGCTTGAGTTCAGGAGTTCGAGACCAGCCTGGGCAACAGGGAGACCCTGTCTCTACATGAAAAGAAATAACAAAAGTTAGCCAGGCATGGTGGCGCATGCCTGTACTTCCAGCACTTGGGAGGCTAAGGTGGGAGGATTGCTTGAGCCAAGGAGGTCAAGGTTGCAGTGAGCTGTGATTGCACCACTGCATTCCAGCCTGGGTGACAGAGCAAGACCCTGTCTCAAAAAAAAGGAAATCTGGCTGGGTGTGGTGGCTCACACCTGTCATCCTAGTACTTTAGGAGGCCAAGGCAAGATCACCTGAGGTCAGGAGTTCGAGACCAGCCTGGCCAACATGGTGAAACCCTGTCTCTACTAAAAAACAAAAATTAGCCGGGCGTGCTGGTGGGAGCCTGTAATCTGTAATCCCAGCTACTTGGGAGGCTGAGGCAGGAGAATCATTTGAACCTGGGAGACGGAGGTTGGAGTGAGCTGAGAACACCATTACACTCCAGCCTGGGCAACAAGAGCGAAACTCCGTCTCAAAAAAAAGAAAAAGGAAATCTGTTGGGTTTTTTTTTTTTTTTTTTTAATTTTAGGTTCAGGGATACATGTGTAGGTTCATTACATAGGCACATTGTGTCACAGAGGTTAGCTGTGTCACCCAGGAAATAAGCATAGAAATCTTGTAACCAATTGCTTTCTCTCAAAGTATGACTTATAATATATATTTTACTGTAATTAAATGTTATTTTTTGCCTTTGTCCACCAGACAAGGAAAAACATGTTTTTATTATACTTATTCAAAGTGAATAATCAAAGGAGTTGTTCTGAGCTTTTTATAGTTACTTTATCTTCAGATATTCTGTTCTTTTACCTTTCTCTATGTCAAACAATCAAATACTTTCACTTGAAACACTCACCTACACTCTCGACTATCCTCTGAAAGAAGACAAGCATACAAGCATATATTCTACTAGGTTCTGAGTACATCTTTGTATTTATTAATTCACAACATAAAGGCTAATTCTTAGCTTTCTTTCATCTTATTTCTAAGACCTTTCAGTCATGAGTGTTCATTTAACATACTAATCCTAGTAATACTACTATTCATTTGTATATCACTTTTACAGCTTTTGTTTAGCTTTCATCTATATTAAGTGAATTGCTTCTATCCTTCAAGTGGATGCAGCAGATATTTGGGGAAGAAGAGCCTGGGCTCAGATGTGGCAGGGCTTCATTACAATTAGGACTAATAAACTGTAGACCCTAGACCAGAACTTGGGTGGGAATGTTGCTTTTACACAGGTTTTAGGGGTTTTGTTGAGACGGGATCTCACTGTTGCCCAACCTGGAGTCTACATAGTTCTTAAGAACTCCTGTGAATTCTTTATTGTGAAATTTTGCTATCGTTGTTTATTTTTCATTGTTAGAAGATGTGACCTGTTGTCATTTTTCTGTTAAACTGATTGTTCAACATATATTTATTATAGACCTCATGCAAAGAGAAAACTGAATATCTACAGAAAATGGTTCAGAGGAATGAAAGATATAAACAAGATGTGGAGAGGTTCTACGAACGGAAGCGACATTTAGATTTAATTGAGATGCTTGAAGCAAAAAGGCCATGGGTGGTAAGTCATAATTTCTGGAGGAAAAATAGGTGTTTCTTTAAGTAGCAGAGTAATTATGATGACAGTATTAGTTACTGTGTATTCAAGTTAGGTGCTCCTTTTTCATTTTTGGCTTTATATGTTATACACAGTAAAATTCATGTCTTTTTTTTTCTTAATTTTTTATTATACTTTAAGTTCTAGGGTACATGTGCACAACCTGCAGGTTTGTTACATATGTATACATGTGCCATGTTGGTGTGCTGCACCCATTAACTCATTTACGTTAGGTATATCTCCTAATGCGATCCCTCCCCCCTTCCCCCTCCCCCAACCCAATGACAAACCCCAGTGTGTGATGTCTCCCTTCCTGTGTCCAGGTGTTCTCATTGTTCAATTCCCACCCACGAGTGAGAACATGCGGTGTTTGGTTTTCTGTTCTTGCAATAGTTTGCTGAGAATGATGGTTTCCAGCTGTATCCATGTCCCCACAAAGGACTCCTTTTTTATGGCTGCATAGTATTCAATGGTGTATATTTGCCACATTTTCTTAATCCAGTCTGTCATTGATGGACATTTGGGTTGGTTCCAAGTCTTTAGTGTTGTGAATAGTGCCACAATAAACATACGTGTGCATGTGTCTTTATAGCAGCATAATTTATAATCCTTTGGGTATATATCCAGTAATGGGATGGCTGGGTCAAATGGTATTTCTGGTTCTAGATCCTTGAGAAATCGCCACACTGTCTTCCACGATGGTTGAACTAGTTTACAGTCCCACCAACAGTGTAAAAGTGTTCCTATTTCTCCACATCCTCTCCAGCATCTGTTATTTCCTGACTTTTTAATGATCGCCATTCTAACTGGTGTGAGATGGTATCTCATTGTGGTTTTGATTTGTATTTCTCTGATGGCGAGGGAGGATGAGCATTTTTTTCATGTGTCTGTTGTCTGCAAAAATGTCTTCTTTTGACAATTGTCTGTTCATGTCCTTTGCCCACTTTTTGATGGAGTTGTATTTTTTTTCTTGTAAATTTGTTTGACTTCTTTGTAGGTTCTGGATATCAGCCCTTTGTCAGATGAGTAGATTGCAAAAATTTTCTCCCATTCTGTAGGTTGCCTGTTCACTCTGATGGTAGTTTCTTTTGCTGTGCAGAAGCTCTTTAGTTTAATTAGATCCCATTTGTCAATTTTGGCTTTTGTTGCCATTGCTTTTGGTGTTTTAGACATGAAGTCCTTGCCTATGCCTGTGTCCTGAATGGTATTGCCTAGGCTTTCTTCTAGGGCTTTTATGGTTTTAGGATTAACATTTAAGTCTCTAATCCATCTTGAATTAATTTTTGTATAAGATGTAAGAAAGGGATCCAGTTTTAGCTTTCTACATATGGCTAGCCAGTTTTCCCAGCACCATTTAATAAATAGGGAATCCTTTCCCCATTTCTTGTTTTTGTCAGGTTTGTCAAAGATCAGATGGTTGTAGATGTGTGGTATTATTTCTGAGGCCTCTGTTCTGTTCCATTGGTCTATATCTCTGTTTTGGTACCAGTACCATGCTCTTTTGGTTACTGGGGTTTTGTAGTATAGTTTGAAGTCAGGTAGCCTGATGCCTCCAGCTTTGTTCTTTTGGCTTAGGATTGTCTTGGCAATTCGGGGCTCTATTTTGGTTCCATATGAACTTTAAAGTAGTTTTTTCCAACTCTGTGAAGAAAGTCATTGGTAACTTAATGGGAATGGCATTGAATCTATAAATTACTTTGGGCAATATGGCCATTTTCATGATATTGATTCTTCCTTTCCATGAGCATGGAATGTTCTTCTATTTGTGTCCTCTTTTATTTCATTGAGCAGTGGTTTGTAGTTTCCTTGAAGAGGTCCTTCACATCCCTTGTAAGTTGGATTCCTAAGTATTTTATTCTCTTTGAAGCAGTTGTGAATGGGAGTTCACTCCTGATTTGGCTCTCTGTTTGTCTGTTAGTGGTGTATAAGAATGCTAGTGACTTTTGCACATTGATTTTTTATCCTGAGACTTTGCTGAAGTTCCTTACCAGCTTAAGGAGATTCTGGGCTGAGACAGTGGGGTTTTCTAAATATACAATCATGTCATCTGCAAACAGGGACAATTTGACTTCCTCTTTTCCTAATTGAATACCCTTTATTTCTTTCTCCTGCCTGATTGCCCTGGCCAGAACTTCAAATACTATGTTGAATAGGAGTGATGAGAAAGGGCATCCCTGTATTGTGCCAGTTTTCAAAGGGAATGCTTCCAGGTTTTGCCCATTCAGTGTGATACTGGCTGTGGGTTTGTCATAAATAGCTCCTATTATTTTGAGATACGTTCCATCAATACTGAATTTATTGAGAGTTTTTAGCATGAAGGACTGTTGAACAAAGGCCTTTTCTCCATCTATTGAGATAATCGTGTGGTTTTTTGTCTTTGGTTCTGTTTATATACTGGATTATGTTTATTGATTTGCGTGTGTTGAACCAGCCTTGCATCCCAGGGATGAAGCCCACTTGATCATGGTGGATAAGTTTTTTGATGTACCGCTGGATTCGGTTTGCCAGTATTTTATTGAGGATTTTTGCATCAACATTCATCAGGGATGTTGGTCTAAAATGCTCTTTTATTGTTGCGTCTCTGCCAGGCTTTGGTATCAGGATGATGCTGGCCTCATAAAATGAGTTAGGGAGGATTCCTTCTTTTTCTATTGATTGGAATAATTTCAGAAGGAATGGTACCAGATCTTGCTTGTAGCTCTGGTAGAATTTGGCTGTGAATCCGTCTAGTCCTGAACTTTTTTTGGTTGGTAGGCTATTAATTATTGCCTCAATTTCAGAGCCTGTTATTGGTCTATTCAGGGATTCAACTTCTTCCTGGTTTAGTCTTGGGAGAGTGTATGTGTCCAGGAATTTATCCATTTCTTCTAGGTTTTCTTTTTTTTTTTTATTATTATTATTATACTTTAAGTTCTAGGGTACATGTGCATAACGTGCAGGTTTGTTACATATGTATACTTGTGCCATGTTGGTGTGCTGCACCCATCAACTCGTCAGCACCCATCATTAAAAAGTCAGGAAACAACAGGTGCTGGAGCGGATGTGGAGAAATAGGAACACTTTTACACTGTTGGTGGGATTGTAAACTAGTTCAACCATTATGGAAAACAGTATGGAGATTCTTCAAAGATCTAGAACTAGATGTACCATATGACCCAGCCGTCCCATTACTGGGTATATACCCAAAGGATTATAAATCATGCTGCTATAAAGACACATGCACACGTATGTTTATTGCAGCACTATTCACAATAGCAAAGACTTGGAATCAACCCAAATGTCCATCAGTGACAGACTGGATTAAGAAAATGTGGCACATATACACCATGGAATACTATGCAGCCATAAAAAAGGATGAGTTTGTGTCCTTTGTAGGGACGTGGATGCAGCTGGAAACCATCATTCTTAGCAAACTATCACAAGAACAGAAAACCAAACACCGCGTGTTCTCACTCATAGGTGGGAACTGAACAATGAGATCTCTTCTAGGTTTTGTAGTTTATTTGCGTAGAGGTGTTTATAGTATTCTCTGACGGTAGTTTGTATTTCTGTGAGGTCGGTGGTGATATTCCCTTTATCATTTTTTATTGCATCTATTTGATTCTTCTCTCTGTTCTTCTTTATTAGCCTTGCTAGCGGTCTGTCAGTTTTGTTGATCTGTTCAAAAAGCCAGCTCCTGGATTCATTGATTTTTTGAAGGGTTTTTTGTGTCTCTACCTCCTTCAGTTCTGCTCTGATCTTAGTTATTTCTTGCCTTCTGCTAGCTTTTAAATGTATTTTCTCTTGCTTCTCTAGTTCTTGTAATTGTGACGTTAGGGTGTCAATTTTAGATCTTTCCTGCTTTCTCTTGTGGACATTTAGTGCTATAAATTTCCCTCTACACACTGCTTTAAATGTGTCTCAGAGATTCTGGTATGTTGTATCTTTGTTCTCATTGGTTTCAAAGAACATCTTTATTTCTGCCTTCATTTTGTTATGTATCCAGTAGTCATTCAGGAGCAGGTTGTTCAGTTTCCATGTAGTTGTGTGGTTTTGAGTGAGTTTCTTAATCCTGAGTTCTAGTTTGATTGCACTGTGGTCTGAGAGACAATTTGTTACAATTTCTGTTCTTTTACATCAGCTGAGGAGTGCTTTACTTCCAACTATGTGGTCAATTTTGGAATAAGTGCGATGTGTTGCTGAGAAGAATGTATATTCTGTTGATTTTGGGGTGGAGAGTTCTGTAGATGTCTATTAGGTGCACTTGGTGCAGAGCTGAGTTCAATTCCTGAATATCTTTGTTAACTTTCTGTCTCGTTGATCTAATGTTGACAGTGGGGTGTTAAAATCTCCTATTATTCTTGTGGCAGAGTCTCAGTCTCTTTGTAAGTCTCTAAGGACTTGCTTTATGAATCTGGGTGCTCCTGTATTGGGTGCATATATATTTAGGATAGTTAGCTCTTCTTGCTGAATTGATCCCTTTACCATTATGTAATGACTTGTCTCTTGATTTTTGTTGATTTAAAGTCTGTTTTATCAGAGACTAGGATTGCAACCCCTGCCTTTTTTTGTTTTTCATTTGCTTGGTAGATCTTCCTCCATCCCTTTATTTTGAGCCTATGTGTGTCTCTGCATGTGAGATGGGTCTCCTGAATACAGCAAACTGATGGGTCTTGACTCTTTATCCATTTGCCAGTCTGTGTCTTTTAATTGGAACATTTAGACCATTTACATTTAAGGTTAATATTGTTAAGTTTGAATTTGATCCTGTAATTATGACGTTAGCTGATTATTTTGCTCGTTAGTTGGAGCAGTTTCTTCATAGCATCGATGGTCTTTACATTTTGGCATGTTTTTGCAGTGACTGGTACTGGTTGTTCCTTTCCATGTTTAGTGCTTCCTTCAGGAGCTCCTGTAAGGCAGGCCTGGTGATGACAAAATCTCTCAGCATTTGCTTGTCTTTAAAGGATTTTATTTCTCCTTCACTTGTGAAGCTTAGTTTGGTTGGATATGAAATTCTGGAGTGAAATTATTTTCTTTAAGAATGTTGAAATTGGCCCCCACTCTCTTCTGGCTTGTCGAGTTTCTGCAGAGAGATTCGCTGTAAGTCTGATGGGCTTCCCTTTGTGGGTAACCTGACCTTTCTCTCTGACTGACCTTAACATTTTTTCCTTCATTTCAACTTCATTTGAAATCTGATAATTATGTGTTTTGAAGTTGCTCTTCTCCAGGGGTATCTTTGCGGCATTCTCTGTATTTCCTGAATTTGAATGTTGACCTTCCTTGCTAGGTTGGGTAAGTCCTCCTGGATAATATCCTGCAGAGTATTTTCCAACTTGTTTCCATTCTGTCCGTCACTTTCAGGTACACCAATCAGACGTAGATTTGGTCTTTTCACATAGTCCCATATTTCTTGGAGACTTTGTTCGTTTCTTTTTACTCTTTTTTCTCTAAACTTCTCTTCTCACTTTATTTCATTAATTTGATCTTCAGTCCCTGATACCCTTTCTTCCACTTGATTGAATCAGTTACTGAAGCTTGTGCATTTGTCATGTAGTTTTCGTGCCATGGTTTTCAGCTCTATCGGGTCTTTTAAGGACTTCTCTACATTGGTTATTCTAGTTAGCCATTCGTCTAATCTTTTTTCAAGGTTTTTAGCTTCTTTGCGATGGGTTCGAACTTCTTCCTTTAGCTCAGAGAACTTTGATCTTCTGAAGCCTTCTTCTCTCAACTCGTCAAAGTCATTCTCCATCCAGCTTTGTTCCATCTCTGGTGAGAAGCTGCGTTCCTTTGAAGGGGGAGAGACGCTCTGATTTTTAGAATTTTCAGCTTTCTGCTCTGTTTTTTCCCCATCTTTGTGGTTTTATCTACCTTTGGTTTTTGATGATGGTGACGTACACATGGGGTTTTGGTGTGGATGTCCTTTCTGTTTGTTAGTTTTCCTTCTAACAGTCAGGACCCTCAGCCGCAGGTCTGTTGGAGTTTACTCGAGGTCCACTCCAGACCGTTTGCCTGGGTATCAGCAGCAGAGGCAGCAGAAGAGTGAATATTGCTGAACAGCAAATGTTACTGCTGATCGTTCCTCTGGAAGCTTCGTCTTACAGGGGTACCCGGCCTTGTGAGGTGTCTGCCCCTACTCGGGGGTGCCTTGTGGTTAGGCTACTCAGGGGTCAGGGACCCACTTGAGGAGGCAGTCTGTCCGTTTTCAGATTTCAAACTCCATGCTGGAAGAACCACTACTCTCTTCTAAGCTGTGAGACAGGGAGATTTGTATCTGCAGAGGTTTCTGCTACCTTTTGTTTGGCTATGCCCTGTCCCCAGAGGTGGAGTCTACAGAGGCATGCAGGCCTCCTTGATCTGTGGTGGGCTCCACCCAGTTTGAATTTCCTGGCCACTTTGTTTACCTACTCAAGTCTCAGCAATGGCGGGCGCCCCTCCCCCAGCCTCGCTGGTGCTTTGCAGTTAGATCTCAGACTACTGCGCTAGCCATGAGGGAGGCCCCGTGGGTGTGGGACCTTTTGAGCCAGGCGCAGGATATAATCTCCTGGTGTGCCTTTTGCTAAGACCCTTGGAAAAGCACAGTATTAGGGTGGGAGTGACCTGATTTTCCAGGTGCTGTGTGTCACGTTTTCCGTTGGCTAAGAAAGGGAATTCCCTTACCCCTTGTGCTTCCTGGGTGAGGCGATGCCTCGCCCTGCTTCGGCTCTCGCTCAGTGACCTGCACCCATTGTCTGGCACCCACTGTCTGACACGCCCCAGTGAGATGAACCTGGTACCTCAGTTGGAAATGTTGAAATCACCTATCTTCTGTGTCACTCACGCTGAGAGCCGTAGCCTGGAGTGGTTCCTATTCGGCCATCTTGAAACTGCTCACCCATGTCTTTTTTTTTGAGACAGAGTCTTGCTCTTTCTCCCATGCTGGGGTACAGTGGTGCGATCTCGGCTCGCTGCACCCTCTACCTCCTAGGTTCAAGCAGTTATCCTGCCTCAGCCTCCCAGTAGTTGGGATTATAGGTATGTGCCACCACACCTGGCTAAGTTTTTTTTTTTTTTTGTATTTTTGGTAGAGACAGGGTCTCACCATGTTGGCCAGGCTGGTCTTGAGCTCCTTACCTCAGGTGATCTGCCTCGCTCCACCTCCCAAAGTACTGGGATTGCAGGCATGAGCTACCACGCCAGGCTTTCTTTTACTAGTTTATTACATTAGCTGTGTGCTCATTTTTATTGTTTAATAAATAATAATTAACACAGTGCTCTTAATTCTTCCAGATTTTAGTCCTCAAGGGCTAGTTCTTTGATTGTTTTTTTATAGATGTTAATGATCAGAAAATTAAATCTTTGGGTGTCCTCAGTCAGGTCACTGAGAATTTACTTGGGGTTTGCCACTAATATCAGCCTCAGTTACAGATGTGGCTGATGTGTCTTAACTGTAATCTTCTACTCATATGTTTTATAATTTTTCTGAAGCTAATCTGTTATTTCTAATCACTGTGTAATGTGTATTTTATTAAGACTACAGTTCGGGTTAAAGATTCAATTCCCTCATTGCATTACTTTATAATTGGTAGAACAAAATAGGTAAGAAAGTTTTGTGGTGTTTGTTCCAAGGTTAGAATGGAAATAATTGTTACTTGCTTGAAAAAATATATGGCTGTATTTGTGGCATTCTTGTTCTGTCTTCCCCCTTCTCCCTACCCTATTCCATCATCTCATGATTCTTAAATTTTCCTTTCTTTGGTTTTTCTAAATTTCATGTATCCTGTGTCCATTATTACTGCTTCTCTCACTTTGTCTTTTGATTTTCCTTATTTTTTCTAAGATTGATTTGCATTTTTCATTTTTCTTCTTTTTTGATTTACTCGTATGTTTATTTTTTCTTTTCTTACCATCATCCCATTCACTCTTATATAATGTTGTCTTAGTGTGCCAGTTATTTTTTTTTTTTAACAAATACTCCTATGACATGACAGGCATCACTTTCACCTACATGCTGCTTTTTGTTTTTCTTTTGACCCATTTTCATTTTGTTCTTTCTTTTTTTTTTTTCATTTTTATCTTTTATACTTGAGTTTCTTTTACTTCTTTATACATCCCTGTATCTCTTCTTTATTGACAGATTAGAGGTAAGTTGCATTTTCATAGCCATTAGGATATGTTTCAGAGAACAGGGTGGACATCTGAGAATCTGAACTAGTGATAGACATAAACGCTTAGTGATTATCAACACTGTTATTAAATCATTACATTGGTATTTACTATTTCTGAAGTTGTCCCAGAGGACAAATTTTACATTAATAAACCTGTTTTGATATCAAAACAGTCTTTTCTTAGATTTGGTTTCTGCCTGTATCTTGATTTTTAGTATATGTGTTAGTTTAAGCTAGGGCATTAACTTCTGTTTGTTGAATTATTTGCAAGGAATATGAAAATGTTCGTCAGGAATATGAAGAAGTAAAACTAGTTCGTGACCGAGTGAAGGAAGAGGTCAGAAAACTTAAAGAAGGGCAGATTCCTATAACACGTCGAATTGAAGAAATGGAAAACGAGCGTCACAATTTGGAGGCTCGAATCAAAGAAAAGGTACTTTTTGGGTTCAGTTTTGGATTATCTGAATTTTAGTTTAGCAAATATAAAAATATTTTGCAGGTGTTTGAAAATATTTTCAAGGGTTTCTTGTATCTCTCATTTCTTAAGTTTTTAAACCAGAAATTCTGCCACCATAGGACTTTCAAGGACATACTCATTACTATTGAAGTGTTGCTGCTTTATAGGACTTCCAAGATATAAAGAGAGAAAAGTGAAATACGATTTTTTTTTTTTTTTTTTTTAGTTACAAGAGGATTCATAGTGGTATTCCTGGAAACACTGAGCTTTTTTTGTGAATATGTTATATATCTGCTTTGTAATTATACACCCTTTTGAAGGAAGGCAATATAGAAAATCTGATGTTTTTGGAATGGGTATAGAATAATACCCTATATTTTAAAAGAATAGATTTTTTTATGACTATGGCTTCTAGAAACCTTTGGTGGATTTTGAAGTTAGAGATTATTTGAGAATTGTTTACATTCCTGCTTCTGAAATAAAACAATATAGGCAGATCCAAAATTGTGCATGAGATTTTGGAGATTCATGGATGCACTAAAGTCAAGATATTGACCCCTACTTAAGAAGTTCTGATGTGGCTGGGCACAGTGGCTTATGCTAATCCCAGCATTTTGGGAGGCTGAGGTGGGCAGATCATTTGAACTCAGGAGTTCAAGACCAGCTTGACCAACATGGTGAAATCCTGTCTCTATGAAAAATACAAAAAAGTTAGTCCAGGCATGGTGGTGCAAGCCTATAAGTCCCTGCTACTCGTGAGGCTGAAACAGGAGGATCACTTGTGCCTATGAGGCAGAGGTTGCAGTGAGCTGAGATCTTGTCACTGCTCTCCAGTGTGGGTGATAGAGCGAGGCCCTATCTCAAAAAATATATATGATAAAAATTTAAAAATAAAGAATTTCTGATATCAATTGTCAGTTGGCTCAAGTATGTAGAATTATTTGTAATTAGACCAGTGGAATTTATGCTATATATAGGTTAATTCTATGAAACCAGAAAACCATTCACAATCTTTGTGGACTGTATACCTCGACGTTGGTCACTGCTTGAACATGGGTGTCAGTGATCATAAAGGGTGAATCTTAGCCTGGCAGTGCTATTGGGAAAAAAATGTGTGAAACATGATTTCTGCTATTGAAAGGTCATTTAGGAGAGAGTGTGTTACAAACTTAGCAGTATTTTTTTTTTAGGCATCTTCTCTATTTTTGAAGATTGTGTTTTCTTCTCATGTGCATATGCTACTCCAGGTTTTTTGTTACTGAATTTAAGATTGCCATTTATACAGGTTTGACTAATATAAGTTTTATCTTTTGTTTGTAAAAAAGAAGTTATGTGGAGCTCTTTGATTTCGAGATGTGATTGTACTTTCTCTTTTTAGGCTACTGAAAGTCAGAAAAATGACTTCTTGAGCTAGATTGTACCAGATACTATGTTGAGCAATGCTTACTGAGTGAGAAAGGCCATATCTAGGAATATAAAGTAAACTTTGTAACAGAGGAAATGAATCAACAGTTTTGACTTTGCTACTATCATGTCAGAAAAGCTCCACTATATCTTAATTCTAATACAGGTTAAAGTGAGTTAAAATTATTGCACTCAAGTCCAGAAAATTAAACAGTTACTAAGATCAGATAAAGGTTTTAGGACTTGATCAGGTCTGATTCTGAAAGAGAGTTGCTATTGGTCATTTTAAATGTTAGGGGGAAAAGGAGTTGTAGACATTATCTAGACAAGTCCCCTCATTTTATTGTTAAAGATACTGAATACCAGTGATAACACGACTTCCTCAAGGATATGAAACTAATAGTTGGCAGTCATTGTTATGTTAATGATGGTTGGTTGTAGTTAAGTTGTGAATTTGTAATTGCTTTTTTTTTTGGTTCTTGAATTTTCTGTTACTGCAAAACTACTTTTGTAGTGGAAAATATGTACATAATAAATTTCAAATCTCTTAATTAAGGAAACATATTTAACCCTTTCTTTGGTCTATTTATAACAGAAGCCCAGCTATTGTTATATTAGGCTCATTGTCAAACATCCATGAGCCTAATTTTTTTTTTTTTTTTTTTTTTTTTTTTGAGACGGAGTCTCACTGGTGGCGGGCGCCTGTAGTCCCAGCTACTCGGGAGGCTGAGGCAGGAGAATGGCGTAAACCCGGGAGGCAGAGCCTAATTTATTTATGTGAAAATCTGCATGGCCTAAGATGTTTCAGAATTATTTTCCTAAAGAAGTGATCCTGGATTCTGAAGTGGTACCTTATGTCAGTCTCTAGTAAAAGTAGTTATTAGCACCCATAGCCTTGCAACAGGAACACAATGGTTAGTTTTGTTTAATACTCATGCTATTCTTTTTTTCTTTTTTTTTTTTTTTGAGACGGAGTCTCGCTCTGTCGCCCAGGCTGGAGTGCAGTGGCTGGATCTCAGCTCACTGCAAGCTCCGCTTCCCGGGTTTACGCCATTCTCCTGCCTCAGCCTCCCGAGTAGCTGGGACTACAGGCGCCCGCCACCTCGCCCGGCTAGTTTTTTGTATTTTTAGTAGAGACGGGGTTTCACCATGTTAGCCAGGATGGTCTCGATCTCCTGACCTTGTGATCCGCCCATCTCGGCCTCCCAAAGTGCTGGGATTACAGGCTTGAGCCACCGCGCCCGGCCAATACTCATGCTATTCTTCTTCTTGCTCGCTCTGTTCCAGCAGAAAACTTTTTCCAACACTTGTAATTTTTTTTTTTTTTTTTTTTTTTGTAATTCCAGGCAGGTGATAAAGTGTTATGGACGGGGCATAGCCTTTTGGGTCACACAGACCTGTATTTTAAATCCTCACTCAGCTGTCTGACCTTCAGCAAATCATTTAGTCTCTCTGAGTTTTATTCTCCTCAGTCAGGTGAGGACAGTAATAGTAATCTTTATGTTACATGATGAGCGTGTATGATTTAAGCATACATACATCAGTGTTACTAGCATCAGAAAATTAGTTTTCCTCTATGGGAAGAAACTATTGTCTCTTGGCATAAGAGATCCACCAGAGATGGGATTTCCTAGGAGAACTCACAGCTAAGATTTATTACAGCAAAAGGATGCAAAACAGTCAGTAAAGGGAAAATGCCCTGAGAACAAAGTCTGGAAGAAACCAGGCACAAGCTTCCAGGGGTCCTCCCCCAGAGAAGTCACACAGAATGTGCTTAATTCTTCCATCATCAAATTGTGGCAACACTTTTAAAGTCCTGTCTACAGGGGAAGTGCATTACAGACTCGGCACCCAAGGTTTTTATGTGCATTGGGCAACTAGGCATTCTAGCAGCACGTACTCAACTTCCAGAATGCAAGAAGGAAAGCAGATGTTCTACATCAACCACATTGTTTGTACAAACGTGCACAGTGAGCCACTCTTATCAGTTAGGAAATGGTAGAAACACTCCCAAAATCCATGTTTCCAGACAACAACAAAGGACCGACCTTGCAAACAAGCCTTTCCAAGAGTAGTAGTCTTAGCCTATAATGTTAATTCTTTTCTGTATAGCCCTATTCTCTACTGTGTTTGAATTACATATTATATGTGTTAATGATGTATAATGTGTCTGTAATATGTCATGTATGTGTTTTATGTGTTAATGAAAAATATCAAGGAGGTAACATGTGGTATGATAGAACTCTATATTTGAAATCAGACCTGATTTTTTATAATTAGTTTCCATTTTTTAGCTATGTATACAGGTTACTTGGCCTCTTTTGATCCCTACCAGTCAGTAATATTTGTCCTGATTATCCTGTAGGGTTGTTTTTAGGATCAGATGAAATAAGACAGGAAGATAAATGTAAAGAGAAAAACATGCATGCGTATTACTGCAACTGTTTATTAATATCATTAGGAATAACCTTTTATAGACTTGCAAATAACTGTTGGTATTTTGTTGATAATTATGCATTTTGCTTGAAATAAATTGTTCTGGGTTAACTCTATTTGAATGGACAGGGCCATATAATTTGCTTGCATGAGTTTTTAACTAACTGTCCCTCCTCCTCTGGTTTAATTTTACAGGCAACAGATATTAAGGAGGCATCTCAAAAATGCAAACAGAAGCAAGATGTTATAGAAAGGAAAGATAAACATGTAAGGTTTCATACTACTAAAATTTTTATTACATTAAAATTTGCTCTAACTTTTGTTTTCAAATACAGATGATGGGACAGATTCTTGTTGGGGAATGGCCAAGATCCTCTGCATTCTCTATTTCTTAATCTGAGGGAAAGTAAGATTTGGAAGTATAGTAGTTGCTCAGAGGACAATTGTGAATAATTTCTCAAAGCTGCTAGTAGCTGTGCCTTACGATCTTTGTAGCTGAGTGGCTGTACTTTTTTAATAGGATAATGGTGGATTTGGTTACCTTAATAGCAAAAATTAAGCTCTAAGGGATTTATTATTTTTTTTAAACACAGAAATAGACCTTTTATTTTGAAAAATCAGTGATGACATTTATGTAGAAAATGCATATGTACCTTTATGCATGATTGAAATTAGTGAGACAAAGTATACTTAAACTGTGGAACTTTTCATCTTTTTTTTAGTTTAGTTTTGTTTTGTTTTGTTTTTGTTTTTGTTTTTTTTGAGACAGGGTCTCTGTTACCCAGGTCGGAGTACAGTGGCGTGATCTTGGCTCACTGCAGCCTCTGCCTCCCAGGCTCAAATAATCCCCCCACTTCAGCCTCCTGAGTAGCTGGGACCACAGGTGCATGCCACCACACCCAAGTACTTTTTTGAATTTTTGTAGAGATGAGTTTTTGCCGTGTTGCCCAGGCTGGCCTTGAACTCCTGAGCTCAAGCTATCCACCTGCCTCAGCTTCCCAAAGTGCTGGGATTACAGGCACGAGCCACTGCCCCTGGCTGGAACTTTTTATTATATTTTTATTGTTGAGTTTTATTCTGTTTTGATATAATCTTGGTTTATAGCTTCAATTTCTAGAAATGAAGACACGTAAAACTTTAACCTACTGCAGGTAAATTATTGCTAAGGAAATATCTTGTTTTAATTTGTAGTATCCTGTTGTTTTTGATATATGCAGCTTCTCAATCTGAGAATATAAATTAAAAGTTTTTAAAGGTTTTTTTCCTTTATAATATTGTTTTCTCTTGGTAGATTTTTGTTTCTTTTCTTATTTGGTTTCGTGCTTTCTTCCTGGAGTCTTTCCTTGTTTATCTGGGAGCCTTTGGTTCTCTTTATAGTTAAGGGTAAGGCATTGAAAGGCTGATTACAAATTTTTTATGTGTGGGTGGGCCTGATGACAAAATTATGTTAGGATATTAGGTAAGAAAGTGGGCTCTTTTGCTAACAGGTGCCCAAATATATGTGTGTTTGTATTCTTCAGGACCATTCTGAGACTAAATTTTGAAATTACCTGCCTTGGGGGTAGACATGTAACTTCAGGCATTTCTGGTAGTTGAAGCATTATGTTAATCTCCTAGTTTTCAGCCTCACCGCTTTTTCTATCCCTTTATTTTAAGTCCCAGGTGGCTCACTTAATTTCTCCAAAGAATTAATCGCAGATGTTCACAGAAACAGCTTGGTTGTCAGTGTTATGTGCTTAGGGTTGTGTATGTTGGGGTAAGGGTATTGGGATAAGAAGGAGGATATAGATAATTGCATTCTATGTGATGTTGTTTGTACTTGGCATTTCCTAGTCCTAAGAATCTCTGGGGTTTTTATTTGTTTTTATTTTTTAGAAGGAATAATCAGTTCTTCACATCCCTTTCTTTTTCACTCACCCTTTACACTATGGTTCCTATAATATAATATACTACTAAATTAGTTATTTGTTTTTCATCTTCTAAGTATTTATTAAACTTTCCATTTACTGATCTCTCTTCCCTTCCTTTTGTCCTGATGGGATGGATCCCTTTTTACTCCATTTTTACTCCATTCCTATTATTTTATTAGAGTTAGGCAGAAAAATACATAAAACTCATCCTGTATCCCCAGACACAAATACAAGGTTGGTAGATTGCCTCATGTTAAACTTCCCTTGCATTCCTGTCATAAATTTTAATTGATGTTTTAATATATTGCTGTATTCAACTATGAAATTTTGTATTTAGGATTTTTTGAACTTTGTGAGATTGGCCTATAATTTTATTTTTTGTTCTATTCTTAATTGGTTTTGTTTTCAGGCTTGTGCAGACCTGGTATATAATTTACTACTCCTTGGATCAGTTTCAATCGTTTATATTCCTTCTCTTCCTGTCACTGATATTTGTGTATCCATTTTTTTCCCCTTATCATATTTGCCAGGACTTGTCACTTTGATAAGTCTTTTCAACCAATTTTTTTTTAAATCAACTTTATTTTTTGTTGACTAATAATTTCCTCTTTCTTAATTCATTTTTTCTGCTTTGAGTATTTTTTAACGTTCTTGAATTGTAAAAAGCATGTTTCTTTTATTTTTCATCTTTCCTAATTTTTAATAAAGGCATTGTAGGATATAAATTTTTTTCTGGGCATCATTTGGCTACATCTCACATGTATTGATTAGAAGGCTCTTCGTTTCAGTTTAAGATATTATAATTTTTATTTGAATATTTTCATTCATTTGAGTTTACCTAGCAGTTCTTACTGTTTTAATTTCCATGGATATGGAATTTTTTAGGCTTTTAAAAAAATGTCGAGTTCTTATACTGCTTTATGGTCAGTAAATGTGGCCTTACAACTTTTTTAAAGAATTTTTTAAGACTTTTTTTGGCTTTTATTGTATATTTGATTTTTGTACCTATTCTTCGAAAACAATGTGCATTCTGTCTTCAGGTGTGGAGATATGTGTACACCCACATACATACATACATTAGAATAGGCTTACTATAATTATGTATACTCATATGTTCTACTTTTTTGTTAACCTACTCGATTTAGTTTTTGTTGTTGTTGCTGCTGTTGTTGTTATGAGATGGAGTCTTGCTCTATCTCCAAGGTTGGAGTGCAGTGGCACAGTCTCGGCTCACTGCAGCTTCCGCCTCCCAGGTTCAAGTGATTCTCCTGCCTGAACCTCCCAAGTAGCTGAGACTACAGGCATACACCACCACGCCTGGCTAATTTTTGTATTTTTAATAGAGACAGAGTTTCATCCTATTGGCCAGGCTGGTCTCAAACACCTGACCTCAAGTGATCCACCTGCCTTGGCCTCCCAAAGTGCTAGAATGACAAGTGTGAGCCACCGCACCTGGCCTGATTTAGTTATTTTTAAGGCGTCAGTATCTCCTTCTATGAGTATAGATTTGTCTGTTTTTCCTTGTAATTATATCAGTTTTTGCTTCCTAGATTTTAAAGCTTTCTTATTTTGTTTTTATTTCTGTACCATGTTTTGCTTTATGTGCTGTAAATAATACTGGGTTTGTGTTGAAATTTTTTTCAATTTGATGGGAAATTAAGGAGTTTAAACAGATGAAGAAGTTTAAACAGTTCACATTTACTGTTTTGTTTTCTACTTATTATACTTTTTACTTGATTCCTCTTCTCTTTATATTTTCTGTTTTTGTTAACCAAGGTTTTCTCATTCTATTTTTTATTCTATAGGTGGAAAGTTCTATTTAGTCCTATTCTAGTGATTATCTTAAAATTTTAAGTGACACATTTCTAACAAAAGAGCTCATCAGTATCTTTATTCTCCCACCTAATTAAGAAAAAAAAAATTAGCAAGCTTATGTTTTCTCTTTCTGTACTCCCATGTCAGTATCATCAGAAATTTGACTTGTGGTTATTTAAAATGTTATTTTTTTTTTATTGCCAGTATTTACATGTTGGGTATCTCTAATATGAAATCTAAAAATGCTCCAGAACCCAAAACTGTTTTGAGTGTGTTGACATGATACTGAAAGGAAATGTGCTTTAAAGCATTTTGGATTTCTGGATTAGGGAAGCTGAACCTGTAAGTATAATGCAGATATTCAAAGGTCTTAAAAAATTTGAAATCCAAACCACTTCTGGTCCCAAGCATTTTGGATAAAGGATAATCAACCTGTGTTTAGATTTAATAATATGTTTTGTTGGTTTATTTGATCGTGTTGCTTTTGTATTATACTCCCTCTGGCTTGCTAGGAAAGGAGAAATAAAGAGTTCTCGTTTGACTAAAGTTCCATCCTTTTTTTTCTTTTTTTTTTTTTTTGAGACAGAGTCTCGCTGTGTCGCCCAGGCTGGAGTGCAGTGGCCAGATCTCAGCTCACTGCAAGCTCTGCCTCCCGGGTTTTTACGCCATTCTCCTGCCTCAGCCTCCCGAGTAGCCGGGACTACAGGCGCCCGCCACCTCGCCCGGCTAGTTTTTTGTATTTTTTAGTAGAGACGGGGTTTCACCGTGTTAGCCAGGATGGTCTCGAACTCCTGACCTCGTGATCCGCCCGTCTCGGCCTCCCAAAGTGCTGGGATTACAGGCTTGAGCCACCGCGCCCGGCCTAAAGTTCCATCCTTTTACTTTATGCCTATATGTGTCTTTGCATCTAAAATGTGCCTCCTATAAATAGTAGATAGTTGGACCATGATTTTTTAGTCCTCATTAGCATAAAATCAGATATTGCAGAAAGGGTCTTGTTATGAATAATAAAAGACACTCCTGTCACTCAGAAAATTCCAAGGGTTTTAAGAACTCTGTGCCAGGAACCTAGGAACAAAGACTAAATATATATATTTACACCACAACAGTTCTTTTATATTGGATAGGAAGGAAAAAAAAAGTTATAAACAACAAACTACATTTATGTTATATTTTACATTTATCTTTTTAATTACCTTTACTGGTTCTCTTGATTTCTTTGCGTAGATTCAGAGTACTGTCTAGGGTCCTTTCATTTCAGCCTTAAAGATGCCTTTTAGTATTTCTTGTAGGGGAGGTCTGCTAGTGACAAATTGCTTTTTTGTTTATCTAGGGATGTCTTAAGTTTTTGTTTGTTTTTGAAGGATAATTTTGCTGGATATAGAATTTTTGGGTTTTTTTTTTTTTTTCCAGCACTTTGAATATGTTGTCCCACTGCCTTCTGGCCTCCATGGTTTCTGATAAGTCAGTTGTTAATCTTATTGAGGATCCTGGTACATGATGAGTCACTTTTTTCTTGCTTTTAAAGTTTTCTCTTTGTTTGTTTTTCAATGGCTAATCATATTTCTAGATGGGAGTCTCCTTGAGTTTATCCTGTTTGGAATTCATTGAGCTTCTTAAATGTGCAGATTAATGTTTTTCATCAAAGTTAAGAAGTCACTTTTCAGTATTTCTTCATATATTCTTTCTGTCTCTTTTCTTTTTTGAGACTTACATATTTTGATATGCTTGATGGTATCCCACAAATCTCAGAGACTGTTAATTTTTTTTTTTTTTTCTGAGATGGACTTTAATTCTTGTTGCCCAGGCTGGAGTGCAATGGCACGACCTTGGCTCACTGCAACCTCTGCCTCCCAGATTCAAGCGATTATCCTACCTCAGCCTCCTGAGTAGCTGGGATTATAGGCACCCACCATCACAACCAGCTAATTTTTTGTATTTTTAGTAGAGACAGGGTTTCACCATGTTGACCAGGCTGGTCTCAAACATCCTAACCTCAGGTGATCCACCCACCTCGGCCTCCCAAAGTGCTGGGATTGCAGGCGTGAGCCACCACACCCGGCCCTCTGTTTATTTTTCTTGATTCTTTTTTCTTCCTGTCCCTCAAGCTGGATAATCTCAATCAACCTGTCTTCAAATTCACTTATTCTTTCTTCTGCCTGTTTGGATTTGCTATTAAGACCCTCTGTTAATCTTTCATTTCAGTTTCTGCATTTTTCAAATCTACATTTTTCTAGTTGACTCTTTTTTATAATTTCTGTGCTTTTATTGATACTCCATATTCAGTGAGATATTGTTCTCTTCCTTTCCTTTAGTTTTTTTTGATATGGTTTCTTTTAGTTCATTGAACATATTTAAAATAGCTGTTTTAATCCTTTTCCTATTTAGAAAAAAAGTACATGCAGCTCACTGCCAGCATTCATTTAATTTTACATAAACACACTCTGAGACCTAAGGAAATGTGACTAATTTTCAATGTGAAAGTAAGCACCGCCGGCAAGTATTCTCAGGGCAAGCGAAAAAGGGTTAAAGCCCCTTTGTCTTATAAGTCCATTTCTGTACTTCCCCAGGGACTTTTTCTATTGGCTGCTTTTTTCCTGAGTATGGGCCATACTTTTCTCCTTTATTTGAATGTGTTACAAGTTTTTGTTGAAACTGAACAGTTTAAGTCACATACTCTAGCAACTCTGGAAATCAGTCCCATTCCCCTACCCAGGGCTTGATGTTGTTGCTATTTCTTTGAATATGTTGTTGGTGTTTGTTTGTTTAGTGACTTTGCTAGTTCTTTAAAGTTCTTATTCTTGGTCATTTGTGGCTACTGAAGTCACTACTAGGTTAGTTTAGTGGTTAGCTAATGACTGAATCTGTATTCCCTTAAATGCCTGGAACCCATATGTTTCCCAGTCTTTGTTGAGGATCTCTGTGTGTATGTTGGGTCATGCGTTCAACATTCAGCCAGGCACTATTTGCACTTTACTGAGATTCAATCATTTTTCTTGAATAAATGCTCCTAAGATTGTTGAAAACTTTGGTTAACTCTGTCTCAACCTTCGCTTCCTATTTGCACACAACCTCAGAGTGAAACAGAGATGAGAACTTAGGGTCTTCTCAGGCGTTTCTGGATCATGTATATAGCCCTGGGCATGCACACAGTCCTGCTAATGGACATGACCTTCTAGAATCCCAGGAGCTTCCAAAACCTCATATGGTTTGGGGAGAAACTCATTCCCCAGCCTTTTCTTTTAAGATTTTTGGTTAGCTTATTGTTTGCTGTAACTGTTACCTGCTTCACGCAGCTGTGTTGTTAAACAGTTGCTTCTGATTGTTTTTGACAAATGCATCCAAGGAAAAGGCTGTTTTGTAATGGTGAGCTGTGAATCAGGTCAAATACAGACAAGCCTTATACAAGTAAGTTTTCTCAGGAAACTGCCAGGTAGATCAGATAATGACATTTCTCTAAGAATGAGGATTTATTAGGTTGGTGCAAAAGTAGTTGCATTTTTTGGCCTTATAAAGGAGCTCCAGACCTGTTCATATCTCTCCAGTGGTTGCTAGACTATCAGGGAACCCCACCCCCGATATTCAACATGGGTTCTTTCCTATTTCCCTAAACGTTGGCTGGTCTGAGAAATAAAGGGAAAGAGTACAAAAGAAAGAAATTTTAAAGCTGGGTGTCCAGGGAAGACATCACATGTCGGCAGGTTCCTTGATACTCCCTGAGCCATAAAACCAGCAAGTTTTTATTAGCAATTTTCAAAAGGGGAGGGAGTGCACGAATAGGGTGTGGGTCACAGAGATCACATGCGTCACAAGGTAATAAAGTATCACAAAGCAAATGGAGGCAGGGCGAGATCACAGGACCACAGGAGGGGGAAATTAAAATTGCTAATGAAGTTTTGGGCACACGTAGTCATTGATAACATTTTATCAGGAGACAGGGTTTGAGAGCAGACAACCTGTCTGACCAAAATTTATTAGGCGGGAATTTCCTCATCCTAATAAACCTGGGAGTGCTACAGGAGACTGGGGCTTATTTCATCTCTTCGGCTTCGATTGTAAAAGATGACTGCCCCCACGGGGGCCATTCATAGGCCTACCCTCAGGGACGCATTCTCTTTCTCAGGGATGTTCCTTGCTGAGAAAAAGAATTCAGTGATATTTCTCCTATTTGCTTTTGAAAGAAGAGAAATATGGCTCTGTTACGCCCGGCTCACCAGCAGTCAAAGTCCAAGGCCATCTCCCTTGTTCCCTGAACATTGCTGTTATCCTGTTCCTTTTTCAAGGTGCCCAGATTTCATATTGTTCACGCACACATGCTTTACAAACAATTTGTGCAGTTAATGCAATCATCACAGGGTCCTGAGGCCACATACGTCCTCCTCAGTTTACGAAGATGATGGGATTAAGAGATTAAAGACAGGAAATCACAAGGGTGTTGACTGGGGAAGTGATAAATGTCCATGAAATCTTCACAATTTATGTTCAGAGATTGCAGTAAAGACAGGTGTAAGAAATTATAAAAGTCTTAATTTGGGAAGCTAATAAATGTCCATGAAATCTTCACAATTTGTGTTCTTCTGCCGTGGCTTCAGCTGGTCCCTCCATTCAGGGTGCCTGACTTCCCACAACACTAGACTGCAGGTTTTCACTATGATTGTGGGCTGTTGCTTTTCAGGGATACCACATGAATGGAACAAGGGATTTAGGAATGAAGCAAGTTCAAAATTCTACAGAGCTTGCTGTTTTTAACTGAGATTCAGCCATTTTTCTTGAATAAAGGCTTCCCAGATTGTTACAAGCGTTTGGTTAAATTCCAGAGTCCTGAAAGAGTTAATTTTGACAATTTTTGTCAGTGTTCTCATCACTTTTATGGAGAAGATTTCTGGAGTTCCTTACTTCATTCCTGATGATATCCAAATCTTTTCTGTATCTACAGAAAAATGTGGCTGGGATTTTAATAGGAATTTCATTAACGTTTGGGAAGAATTGAAATCTTTACTATGTTGAATCTTCTGATCTATGAACATGGTATGTTTCTACTTATTTAGATTTTTGATTTCTTTCATTAGCATTATGTGGTTTTAGCAACAAGTCCTCTGTGTGTTTTGTTAGATTCATACCTCTGACTTAGTTTCTTTTTTTTCTTCTTTGGTAGATATTTTGGCAGTTTCTGCATAGGCAGTCATGTCAACTACAAATGGGGACAACTTTCTTTCTTTCTGTTTTGTATGCATTTAGTTTTCTTGCCTTATTGCATTGGCTACAACTTCAGCACTCAAATAAGAGTGGTGAGCACCGAAATCTTCACCTTATTCTTGATCGTAGGAAGAAAGCATTCAGTTTTTCATTATTCAGTATGTAATAATAGCAGGTTTTAAAATATATATATATGCTCTGTCAGATTCAGGAAATTCTTACACATATTCCTGTGTTTCTGGGAATTTTTATGTTGAGTGCATATTCAATTTTGTCAAATGCTTTTCTGCATCTATTGATATGATAGTATAAGTTTTTAGGTGGTTAATAAGTGATGGATTATATTGATTGATTTTTGACTACCAAATCAATGTTGCATCCCTCAAATAAACCCCACTTGGTTGTGGTGTATGAGTGTATAATTCTTTTTATATATTGCTGAATTCTGTGTTAAAGGATTTTTGCGTCTGTATTCATGAGTGATACTGTTTTGTAGTGTTTGTATTCTCTGTCTGCTTTGATATTAGGATAATAACTAGCTTCATAAAATGAGTTGGGAAGTGATCCTTCCTTTTCTACTTTCTGAAAGTGATTGTATAGAATTGATGTTTATATACTTTAAACATTTTGTGTAATTCTCAACTGAAATTCTCCGGGCATATAGATTTCTTCTTGGAGGGAGTTTCAAAATTTTGTTTTCAACTTCCTTAATAGCTATTAGACTAGTCAAATAATCTATTTCATATTAGGTGAATTGGTCCTTTTGTCTAAGTTGTCAAATTTATGTATGCATAAATTCTCTTATCCTTTGATATGTATAGAATCTGTAGTGATAACCCTATGTCATTCCTGATACTGGCAATTCCCCCCTCCCCAACCCCCCAACTCTTTTTTTAGTTAATCTTGAAAAGGTTTGCTAATTGTATTGATTTTTTTCGAGGAGGCAGTTGTTGGTTTTATTGATTTTTCTCTCTGTTTTCTGTTTCATTGATATCTGTTCTTATCTTTATGATTCCCCTTCTGCCTGATGTAGATGGGCTCATTTTTTATAGGTTCTTGAGGTGGAAGCATAGATTATTGATTTGATGCTTTTATGTATACACTTAGTGTTATACATTTTCCTGTTATCACTGCATTAGCTGTGCCCCACAAATTTTGATATGTGATATTTTTATTTTCATTCAGTTTATTGTATTTTTCTTTTCATTTTTCTTGAGATCACACAATTTGTTTATTCAGTAACCTGGTATTAGACATTTAGATCATTTCTAGTTTGGAGCTACTACCAGTAGATCTGCCATAGATATTCTTCTACCACTTTTTGTATGGTCATATGCTTTTATTTCTCTTGGATAATTTCCTAGGAGTAGAATATCATAGGTGTGCATTCAGGTTTTTAAGGAATTGCCAAACTTTTCCAGAATTTTTGTAAATTAATTGTAATTAATAAAAGTTGACTTGTGATGGCTTGGAATTTTTGTTTTTAACGGTCCTCCATGAAAAATTACACCTTCTTACAGTGTAATTTGAGAAACATTTCTCTGGAGTAGCCAAACATTTCTCTGGAGTAGCCTTGGAGGGGTTAGATTTAGGTAGCTAAATGGAGTCTCCTTACATTGTACAAAGTAAAACAATGAGTAAGGATGTAGGTAAAGTGATAGATTTAAAAGCAAGAGAAGGAGGGAGTACTCTCATTATAACTTCTATTAATGGAATGAATATGAGGCAAGGTCATTAGCTGAGTGAGTAGAAGGAAGGCAGCAATAAAGGATTAAAGGAGCAAAAGGTATTAACTCATCTCAGAAAGAGAGCACAAGTTTGTAAAGAAGTGTAATAAGTTAATCTGGTAGTTTTGAGTGTCCGTTTAAGTTTTGTGGCCATAGATTTAAAGTGAGACCAGTTTTTGAGGGTTTCTTTCATTAGTTCGGTTGCTTAGATATAGATCGTTAGAAGGTATATAGATAGGTTTAATTGGAACTGGGCTTTTTCCTGGCCAGTGTGACAAGAAAGGTCAAGGGATCTTTGAAAGGGAGTGGTTATAGTGTTGCATTGTGGAACCTCAGCTGATTAAGGAAAACAAATGTAACAAGGTAGTGGGGTTAATGGATTGCACAACCTCGTGGGGGTCAAAAGATAGAGTAGGAATACCAGAGTAAGTAAAATGGAAGAAAAGGAAATAGTGACCAAAGAATAGAATTATGGAAATACATTTTTCAGAAGTGGTATGATTTGGAGGGCTTTATGATCTAGAACATAACCCTCCTTAGTTCAGTAGACAGGTGGCTGAGGAAAGGTTAGGGAAAAGATTATTGAAGTTGAAGAAGTAAGGGAACACAGAGTCCAAAGAGTTAGATTGATTTTCTATACATATGTTTAAGTCACATGATGACAGGCATAATCATGGAGAGAGGAAGACAGTGAATCAGGTGCCAAAGTCGCCCCTGAATGGATAAGGTTGGGGAGGATTTTCAGGGAGGTAGTTAACATAGCAAAGGGGTAATGGGTGACCAAGTCTTACCCCCTGGTGTTCAGAGGAACCAACGTGGGTATCAATTAAAGGAGGAAGGAGTACAGTGGGGATTAATGAGGACCCCTTCCCCAGCTCTGTGTCCTGAAATAATGGTTTATGGCAGGAAAAGGTCACCACTGGAGAGGGCTCTGGGGAGAACAGGTATCTTCCAGAAATAGCCAAGTTTCCTTTAGAACAAGAAGAGGGAACATTCAGGCTGGGCATGGTGGCTCATGCCTGTAATCCCAGCACTTTGGGAGGCCAAGGTGGACAGATCACGAGGTCAGAAGATCAAGACCATCCTGGCCAACACAGTGAAACCCCATCTCTACTAAAAAAAAATACAAAAAATTAGCCGGGTGTGGTGGCGGGTGCCTGTAGTCCCAGCTACTCGGGAGGCTGAGGCAGAAGAATGGTGTGAACCCAGGAGGCAGAGCTTGCAGTGAGCTGAGATCTCACCACTGCACTCCAGCCTAGGCAACAGAGCGACACTCTGTCTCAAAAAAAAAAAAGAAGAGGGAACATTCAGAGAAATTGCGGATATAGAGCAGTATGGAGACAGTATCCTAGTGAAAGTAGGTGATCTAAGAGGTTTAGACTTACTGTACCTGAGCAAAACATGGATATTAGTCAGAGTTGGACTAATGTGATTAGTCATGGTAGTTTCTTGGATGAAGGTGACAAATGAGGTAGTGTTCAGAAAACTTAACTGAAAGGTAAGGGATCATTGGGCTGCTTTTCAGTTTTTCAGGTCATTATCAGACAAAGACCTTCTCTTGGTACGACTTTATATGGTAGGCCAGTGATTTTCAGTAGTTTGGTGGTCCCTGTTTTGCTGAGATTGCAGAGGTTCTATTTGTTAGTAATTCTTAATTCTGTATCGTCTTTAGTGTTTAGTGATTCTTAATTCTATATTGTCATCTGTGACATACCCATTTATTTTCCTGAATCCCTTGAATTTCCTGTTACCTGCTTTTAGGCCCATTGAACATTGTTAATGTTCAGTGACAAACATGAATGTATCTTAATTTTTTCAGATATATTTTCTTTTGCTTCTGTATGTTTGGTTATAGGAGAGAGGATTTGGGGATATGTGCATTTTGTTACTGCCAAAGCTAAATTTTTAGAAAGGAAAAATCAATACCCGCATTTCAATAGGAGATGGGATAAAACGTGATATATCCGTATCACATCATGCACAAGATGTTAGAATTTTATTTTGCAAGGACATGAGGGATAATGGAAAATTGCTCTCAATACATTTTTAGTGATGCCATTTAGTAAAAAGAATATATATTCTACAGGCAGATATAAGGAGGCATTAAAATGTAAAAGTTTACCGAGGCAGGCAGATCACCAGCTGGCCAACATGGAGAAAACCCAGCTCTATTAAAATACAAAAATTAGCCGGGCATGGTGGCTGCACATGCCTGTGGTCCGAGCTACTCGGGAGGCTGAGGCACAAGAATCACTTGAACCCAGGTTGCAGTGAACCGAGATCACACCACTGCACTCCAGCCTGGGCGATAGAGTGAGACTCTGTCTCAAAAAAAAGTGTAAGGACATTAAGATTTTAAGTTATTTTTATTTGTTGTAAGTCTCTGTATTTTCAGTAGTGAATGCATTATAACTTTTATAATGAGGAAGGAAAGGGAGTAAATCTGGCTTGGAAATAAAGCCGGCTAAAACAGATTACGTAATGTGTTAAATTTATCTATTTTAATGCAAAATTCTAGTTGTAAAATGTAAATTGGGTGTATACATGTATATTTGTTTATATGTGTGAGTCTTAAAGAAAATCTTTACTCTGTCTTAGGTAGACCATGGTTTTGATAAAAATTTCACTGACATCAAGTGGCAACTTACATAGCTGGTTTTAAAAATATAATTTACCCTGAATATAAGTGAAGGAATCTAAACACATAGGTTGATGATTAAAATCTCACAATATTAGTCTGAAGTATTGGTAGAAAATATTTCCATTGGAAGAAAATAGTTTATTTCTGTTTCAAATTACAGGTTGAGTATCTCTTATCCAAAATACTTGGGACCAGAAGTGTTTGGATTTCAGATTTTTTCAGATTTTGGAATGTTTGCATATACATAATGTGGTATCATGAGAATACGACCCAAGTCTAAACACAAAATTCATTTATATTTCACATACACCTTATACACATAGCCTGAAGGTAATTTTGAATGATGTTTTTACTAATTTTGTGTATGAACCAAAGTTTGTGTATGTTGAACCATCAGGAAATAAAGGTATCGCTGTTTCAGCCACCCATGTGAATGATCTGTGGTTGATGGCATCACCATCATTCCTGACTCTGTATTTATATGCTACTCATAAACAATCATTTTTAAATACTTATTCACACATAAATGCTTAACAGTAAAAACTGACATACAACTAATATAGTGAAAAAATAATGTGTTCTGGGTAATTTGTGGTGTCATGTCAGCACTAAAAAAATTTCAGATTTTGGAGAATTTTGGGTTTGGGATTTTTGGATTAGGGATATTCAACCTGTAATGGGGTGACTTGTAATCTTTATTATCATTTTTATTATTTATGGAAACTGTATCACATATGCCACATGACTGTTTTAATTTTGGTCTTATGGCAGGTAGTATGTATTTCCTGTAAATACCTAGAAATCCGTTGGGCTTTTAAAATATTTTTTTTATTTAGGAAATATTTAATGAGTGCTGATTATATACTGAGCACCACTTGAAGTATTTGAGATATATTAGTGAATGTGTAAAACAAAGATACAGGTAGTCTGGTAGAACTGGTAATGTGCTAGTCTAATTCTCACAGGACACATTTTAGTGAGGAAAACACCTATGTTATATTGTTTGCATTTTAAAAGCTATATTACTACAAAAGTCTTATAAACCAAGAGAAAAACAGTCTCAAGTACTAACGTACTTTTGTTTTATTAGATTGAGGAAATTCAGCAGGCTTTAACAGTAAAGCAAAATGAAGAGCTTGACCGACAGAGGAGAATAAGTAATACCCGCAAAATGATAGAGGATTTGCAAAATGAACTAAAGACCACGGAAAACTGCGAGAATCTTCAGCCCCAGATTGATGCCATTACAAATGATCTGAGACGGATTCAGGATGAAAAGGCATTATGTGAAGGCGAGATAATTGATAAGCGAAGAGAGAGGGAAACTCTAGAGAAGGAGAAAAAGAGTAAGTTTTCATAAAGTTAGAATGAAATGTTTATAAAATGTAGATATATCTCTGTTGATGGGCTTTCTTCTTTCGCTGGTAATTATTTTCTATAAAATGTTCAAGTTGCCTTCTTGAGGAAGCTCAACTCAGTTCTTCCAGCTTCATACCTTAATTACCTGTATCTATCATATACTGTAATTTCCCATGATAGCTGACCACTGTCTTCTGTCAGATTATGGCAGTTGATTTAATTCTCTATAAGTGCCTAGCTTTATTTTCTTTACAGAGTCACTCAGTATTACTCATATCAAATTTAAGCTCTTTATTCTAGCCTTCATAACCTTCTGTTAGCTTAGTTCCTTGAAACCTGTCCAATTTCATCTTTGGTTTTCTTTTTTGTAGACCATGTGAATAGATCTGTGGTATTTGGATAGGGATTTTATATTCTGTCTGCTCAATATATATGACTAAGATCAGTTTAAAAAAAAACATTTTTATATGTTTATCAAAGTATTAGATGTGTATGGTGAACAAAAAAAAAAAAAGAAGAACTAGAAGGATTAGAAGGGTGGCACAGCCCCTTTTTTTTTTTACCTCCAAAGCCAATCAAGAGTAAGCACTTTTAACTCTTTAAGCAGATTTTTTCTAGTAGTCCTTCCATATATGTCATGTTCTTATTTCACTATTGCTTGATTAATCAACTTTAGACACTATCTTTTTGTATTTACTCTAGATGTAGATTTTACCTTATAAAACATCTCTATTACAATTCTTCAAATGGGATTATTAATAATGATTTTTATTATTATAAATAATATACATATCTTTTTTTGGTCATTTAACAATTGTCAGTATTGCTTCAATCCACACTTCATAAGCTATACGTACTCCCTCTCATCCTGGCTTCTTACTTCCCTCCCTTCTCACGTTCCAAATTATCTCATTTATACTCCGGTTTTTATATTTTCAAGGCCGAAAACATTTAGTGTTTTATGTGCTTTATTTATGGGTTAATTCTAGAAGTTTAGAAATACTAAGTATTGTTTATTAAACTTGCTCCTGGTTGAACCAAGTAGTGTGTTATAATTAAATTTCCCTTCATTGATAGCTTTTAAAAAGCTTTTAACTTTTTTTTTTTTTAATTTGCTTCAGCATTTTCTTAAATGGAAGAGGGGGAAAAAAGCTGTCTTATCAGGCATTCTCTTGAGTTCTGTAGCCTTCTGTCCTTCTCCTTGCATTTAAACTGGTTGATCTTGAGGTCTGCATGCTTATCATTTGTAATTTCTCTCATGCCTTTTCTGTGTTATAAACCTATTCCTGAATTCCATGTCTCATTTTCTTACATCATGGCCTTATTTTGTTGGAGTACATTTTCAGGTAACCTTCTAAGAAGACATATTTGGGGATTAACTTCAGAGTCTTTTCACCCTTTAAAATATTCTTATTTCATCATCCCCCCTTTTTTAGTTGTGTTGTATATACAGTTCTAGAATGAAAATATTGATTTTTCTTCCAGAATTTTGAGGGTCTATTGCTATTTGTCTTTTGATAGGAAATGTAGTGTTTTCCTTGTGGGTTGGTTTGTTTGTTTTTGTAGGTTACCTGTTTTTTATATTTGATAGTTTCAGGATTTTGTGTTTTCCCAGGTTTTTGGACATTATAGAATGATTTGTTCAGGTCACATCTTTTCCACTATATGAAGTACTTGCTGAATGGTGTTTGTAACCTTTAGATCTAGGGTATTCTTTTGTATTATTATTAGATTATTCCACTAATTAAAATTTTCAGAGAAACAAGACTTTGTTTTGTTTTACAATTTTAGGTGTGGATGATCATATTGTACGTTTTGACAATCTTATGAATCAGAAGGAAGATAAGCTAAGACAGAGATTCCGTGATACGTATGATGCTGTTTTATGGCTAAGAAGTAACAGAGACAAATTTAAACAAAGAGTCTGTGAGCCCATAATGCTCACGGTAAGAAACTTTGTTCATCTTGGTGGTATTTGTTTTATTATTGTAATCATTATAGATTTTTGTTTTAAGATGTTTAGTCCCAATATTACCCTGGTTTTACCTGATCTGACTTGTGGCATCTGGCATACTGCTGAATCCATCCATGAGCTTTTTAAAGGTTCCCTGATTAATGAGGGTAATAACTGTCATAAAACCTGTGCTTTTTTCTAGAAAGAGGTATAAAACCAGCAACTTATTGACCTAGAATCATGTAGAAAATTAGTATGGTTAGCTGGTTCCTTTAGGCACTTGTTATTAGATTATAGTAGGGATTAGATTAAAACCTGCTGAAGAGGTAGAAAGCTGCTGTAAATATGTTGATTAAAGGAAGAAATCTAAGAGGATAGGCAAGAAAATCACCTGCTACAAAGAAAGGGCGTTCTTAGGATTTCGAAAATGAAACCAGTACTTTATCGATATCATAAAATATTTGATAGCTTTTATTGATGATTGTGCGTCATCAAGAATAGGTGAAGCTCTATTTAATAAATCATCTAGTGAAGTGTGACCATGGATTTACTAAGATGATTGCCATCCAGACTCTTTAAAATAGTAAGTTTTGCACACATAAAAAGATGAAATAGTAAAAAACTAACATTCTTTGCTAATGATATGTTAGAGCAAACTTAAAGCTTATCCTAAGATTACGTAAGGATTATTTTTGCTAGATAATTTTTTTTCGTTAGAAAAGAATATATCCTTTCAGGATTCTTGAAAAATTCTATTCTCTGTAACTCATGTTTGTATTATACTTTATTAAAAATCATTTTATATAGTTTTCAATTTTTTACCATATCTTAAATTAGCAAAGTTAATATTCGTAACACTCTCTTATTCACGTGTTATTAGAATATTAGAATATTTTTGCTAGATCAAGAAGATAATTTCTATTTTAGATGCAGACATAAAATAGCAGACATTTGATTAGTCTGATGAGGATTGAAAGAAAGTGTAAGAAAAAATATTTTGACCCTTACGAAAGTTATAATGCAGGTGTAATTGTTAACATTTTTACTAAAATGCCAGTGTCAAAATAATACTTCAGAACTGTATTAGATTTGTCTCTTCTTGTCATTTGATTTTCTAATAGTAGCATATATCACCAAATCAGATTACTAGCTGGCATATATTTCCATTTTAAATTACATTCGAATCTTTGAGATAAAGAGATATATTCTGCTTTTTACCCTTTTCAAACTAACCTTTCACCTTTCCTGCCACCTTCCTACATTCATATCTTCCATGCAGTTTACTCACCTTTCTAGGTCTAGTTGAAATGCCACTACCACATACACAAGTGAGCAATATGCAAACTTAAAATTTTAGTCGTATAAATGGTTATTTAGCAGTCTATTTCTAGGATTTATTTTTAACAATTCCAATCTAGAATTGGAGAAGTGTACAAAGATTTCCATATGAACTCCTCACAGTAGTAGTTATAGCAAAATGATGGAGCAAAAAAAGAAAATTTATGAAGATACTGATTAAATAAATTACTTTATATCCTTATAATGGAATACTATGCAGCCCTTAAAATGCTGCTGTAGGTCTCTTTTTACTAATATAAAAATAAATTTGTGACATGTTAGTAGATCATAAAATAGGTTATGGAATAGGATGTATGGAAAAATTTTGTTTAAAAAATCATAAAGCAGAAAGCTGCCATCAACCACCAGATATCACAGAGTGCTGCGTCTCCTATATCTACCTATCTGTATCTTGCTACTTTGGTTGTGATGATATGACTGTGAAATTCTTTGGAGAACTTTGACAAATACTTTATTCACTGAACTCATGAAGAGAGGGAACATCCCAAGAAACTGGAACCTGCAGAGCCAACAAGGTGTCTAAATCTTCCTTAAGGGCTGGGCACGATGGCTCACGCCTGTAATCCAACACTTTGGGAGGCCGAGGTGGGCGGATCACCTAAGGTCAGGAGTTCAAGACCAGCCTGGCTAACATGGTGAAACCTCATCTCTACTGAAAATATAAAAATAGGTCGGGCACGGTGGCTCACGCCTATAATCCCAGCACTTTGAGAGACTGAAGGGGCGGATCACGAGGTCAGAAGATCGAGACCATCCTGGCCAACATGGTGAAACCCCATCTCTACTAAAAATCCAAAAATTAGTAGGGCATGGTGGTGCATGCCTGTAATCCCAGCTACTCGGGAGACTGAGGCAGGAGAATCACTTGAACCAAGGAGTTGGAGGTTGCAGTGAGCTGAGATCACGCCACTGCAATCCAGGCTGGTGACAGCTAGACTCCGTCTCAAGAAAAAAAATATAAAAATTAGCTGGGCGTGGTGGCATGTGCCTGTAGTCCCAGCTACTTGGGAGGCCGAGGCAGGAGAATAGCTTGAACCCAGGAGGCGGAGGTTGCAGTTACCCAAGATCGCGCCACTGCACACCAGCCTGGGTGAAGGCTGAGACTCCATCTTATAAAAATAAATAAACAAATAAATAAATCTTCCTTAAGGATATCAGGGAAACCTCCAAACTGTGAATGCAATAGACTGTGTATTACATTGGAAAAAAGTGTAAGTAAGTCACTACTGGAACCACACAAATTGGCCAGTGACCAAAATGACCCCTACTTATGTGACTTCCTTGAGTCTTCCTTAGCAGGTAAATTCCATCAAAGAATTGAATTGCCATGTAAACCAGTTTATATAAGCTGGGGGCCTTGGAATCTGATGTGGCAGAATATTTCTAATAAATATACCTTGGGGCCAGAAGCGTTGGCTCATGCCTATAATTCCAGCATTTTGGGAGGCCGAGGCAGGAGGACCACTTGAGTCCAAGAGTTTGATACCAGCCTAGGCAACATAGTGAGACCCTGTCTCTACAAAAATAAAAATTAGCTGGGCGTGGTGGCATGCACCTATAGTCTTAGCAACTCAGGAGGCTGAGATGAGAGGATTGCTTGAGCCTGGGAGGTCGAGGCTGCAATGAGCTGTGATCACACCACTGCACTCAGCCTGGGCAACACAGAGTGAGACCCTGTCTCAAAATAAAATAGAAAAAAACCAATATAATCTGGGAGAATGTGATCATGAGAGCTAAGTCCTAGGCTGGCTTGTCTATAACTATTTTTTTTTTTAAAGATGACTTTCTGTGGTCATTTTGGGGTTACTTTTACCCTTTCTATAAGTTATCGTAAACACCCACATACATTTTCTTTTATTTGTGTCATTTCTTCCAATAAAGTAATTTAGTACCTCCCGCCCCCCGCCTGAAATTGTGAAACAATAGGCTCGTTGTTTATAGTGTTTATGCCTGGATGATGGTTTTCATGTGGTTTTAATTTGTGTGTGTATCTGTTTTCTCATTTTTCTATACTGATTGATATTGTATAACTTAAAATAGCACTATTGGCCAACATTTATGTGACAAGCACTGTACTATTATTTTAATTATGTTATCTCTTAATCCATATTTAGTTCTATGAGGTGTAAACTGTTTTACTATGTCCATCTTACAGATGAAAGTAATGAAAGTTTTTGAGATTTAGGTAGTACTTGAGCAAGATCAAGCATATGATTTGAAAGGACATCTGTCTGACCTCAGAGCGCAAACTCTTAGCTAGTTTGCTTTGTAATAGATTATAGTACATAAATACCTCCCCTTTTATTATTTTTTCGAGAAAGCTGATTTCCATGTTTTGGAAATAATCGATCTCTAAAATTCCATAGATAGTACTTTTTATATTTATATGCTTCTCTTAATGGGAGTTTTATCATGCTCTGCTTTTGACATACTTATTCATCTGCAATAAATAATAGATTATGTACTTCCAGAAGTAGCTTTTTCCCTAACCTATCTTAGTGTCTTCCATAGCATTGAGCCTCACATGCAGAATTGTCTAATTCACATTTTTACTTTATTTTACCTTTTAGAGACAGTTTCCCTCTGTCGCCCAGGATGGAGTGCAGTGTCACCATCATACCTCACTGTAACCTCAAACTCCTGGGCTTATGCGATCTTCCCACCTCAGCCTCTCAGGTAGAGCCATCACACCTGGCTAATTTTTTTTTTTTTTAATTTTTTTAGAGACAGGGTCTCACTTTGTTTCCTGGGCTGGTCTCAAACTCTGGCTTCCAGTGTTAGTTATCCTCCTGTCTTGGCCTCCCAAAGTGTTGGGGTTATCAGTGCTACCACGCCTGACCCAGTTGATGTTTTTAAAATAGATCAATAGGTCGGGCACGGTGGCTCACGCCTGTAATTCCAGCACTTTGGGAGGCCAAGGCATGCCAATCACTTGAGGTCAGGAGTTTGAGACCAGCGTGGCCAATATGATTAAACCCTGTCTCTACTAAAAATACAAAAATTAACTGGGCATGGTGACAGATGCCTGTAGTCCCAGCTACTCGGGAGGCTAAGGCACGGGAATTGCTTGAACCCGGGAGGGAGAGGTTTCAGTGAGCTGAGATCACGCCATTGCATTCCAGCCTTGGTGACAGAGACTCTGTCTCAAAAAAATTAAAAAATGAAGAAAATAGTAAAATAGATCAATAAGATTATGTTACGGTGATATAAACTGCAAGTTTCTCTTGAGGGCAGTAATAGTTACAAATAAATCATAGCAAGGTTTTTTTTTTTCCATTAGTTTTATAAAGTTTAAAGTTCTTTGTGTTTTTGTACCTATCAGTTATTCCATCTATGAAGTTCTCTTGATTAAGAAAATATGAAAAGTGTAGGGAAGGATAAGAAATGTTTACACTCAAGTCACAATCTAAGACTGTTTGAAATATTTTCAATGTGTTGACTAGAAAGGAACTAAAGTTATTTCTTAGATAGTATCAAAATCAATATGCACTGTTCAAATCTTGGCCTTTGTTTAACCATGTACTGTATTAATTGTTTCTGAGTAATGGATTAGATGTTTTAAAATAACTCTTTGATACCAACTTCTTTTTTTATCTTCTCTTTTCTCAAGTATTACAATCTAATTAAATCCAATTTTAATATAAACATGTTTTAATAATCAGTTGGGTTTCATGAAATTCGACCTTTTGTTTGTTTGTTTAGATCAATATGAAAGATAATAAAAATGCCAAATATATTGAAAATCATATTCCATCAAATGACTTAAGAGCCTTTGTATTTGAAAGTCAAGAAGATATGGAGGTTTTCCTCAAAGAGGCAAGTACTAACCAACATAACACTTTGATTCACTTGACTCTTACCTTTCAGCACTGAAGTTTTAACTTCACTAGAGCAAAATGTGACAGCTAATTTTACCACCAGTTCACTCTCATGCAAAATCAGTTTTGCTAATTTCTTTCCTATTTATGGCATTGTGGGTCAATTGATTTGCTTTATAAAAGGAAACCATCCCATAATATTCCATCTGTAACATTTTGAAATTATCATTTGAAATTAATGTGAAGAGTAATTCTATCATGTTTTAAGAAAACAAAACATAATGGACCTTTGGTCTTGGATATCCTTTTTGTGAAAATGTAATGAACTTAGTTTTACTTTGAAAGGAAAATCAGTACAATGTTGCTTATTAATATAAATAAAACTTCTTTAAAAAGAATGAGAACCCTGTATCTGTCTAGAGAAAGGCCACTGACCAAAAATCTAAGCCACTGAAAGACAGTAAGGCTTAGTAGTTAAGAATGTATACTTTGTAGCTGGGCTACCAGGATTTGAATTCTGGGATTGCTTCTAATTCTGGGATTGGGCAAATTGCCTAAATGTTTTATGCCTCAGTTTTCTTGTCTATAAAATGAAGGGTAACATTATCTACTTCAAGAGATGGTTGTAAGGATTAAGTCAGTTAATAAATGTAAAGGTACTTATAGCAGTAGTTATTAACTCTTATCATTATTATAATGTTATATAATCCACATAACATGTAGTATAATATATTGTTAGCTATATATGACATTCTTATATATATATGGTTAGTTATATGTTGTCTGTAAGACTTCCTACTCCTTTTGCCTGTCTTCTGTTTCTTTAAAAGGCTTATAAAGAAAAGTTAAATTTAGATTTTTTTTGTATATCTTGTTTCAACAATTTTGTTAATTGGTCTAAGTGAGGAGAGGATTCTGAATCAGCTCAAGTGGTCCTGTGTTTCTCTGGTACACAAGTGCTTGGAAAGAGTCTTGACTTGCTTTGGCTTTTATCATATTACCCTACTTCTGGTTTGGGAGTGGCAAGGTATGTGAACATAAAGGTGACTGGATAAAAAGGTTGGCTGTATAAAATTATAAAATAGACTCCAAAAAGTTAAAAATTTGTGTATGTTAGAGGTGTTTAAGCTTAACCAGTGATTTATCAATCTGATGAAAGAGCTCAGTGGAGAAGTCAAGTTGCTTGGGTTGCATGTCTTTTAAGACATGATACATTGTAAAGTGCATGCAGTCAGGTGTAATTAAATGATCTCTATTTTGCAAATGGCCCGCTTAGCCTGTTACTTCTCCTTGTGTCAAAAACTCATTCTGCCTCTGCACTAAGGATTTAAACCATATGTTGATGATACAATATAGATTCCTGATCATTTGACCTGGATTCTTTTTTCTTGTATTGTAACACTTTTCCATAGCTGCTTATCAGATAGAATCAGAACTTTCTCCTATAATTTGTGTGTGTATTTTAAATTGTGAAATTTATTCTATATGACCTTCTCCTGTAATTGTATATACTACAGTACCATTTCTCATCCTTCAGTAAATTACAAATCATCTTCACAATTTTTGCCATTTCTACATACTATTATGTGCAACGTAAATTTTGCCAAATCTGAGTACTATCTATAGTTTTATTTCTTGTTTTTCTTTCAGTCACCTCACTTTTTGTTACTCAAACAAAATCTTCTAAAAGGAAATACATCATTACAAAGTTAAAAACAAATAATAGGCCCGGTGTGTTGGCTTATGCCTCTAATCCCAGCACTTTTGGAGGCCAAGGCAGACAGATCACTTGAGGTCAGGAGTTCAAGACCAGCCTGGCCAATGTGTTGAAATCCCATCTCTGTTACAAATACAAAAATTAACCGGGTGGGGTGGTGTGCACTATTTTTTCCCTTTGTAATTGTTTGTGTGGAGATACTTTGAGATTGCAGATATTCTGTTCCTCATGAAATCCTACCTAGTAGGTTTAAGAGCCATTAGTGATTCTAGCGCTCATTCCTTCTGTGTTTATTAGCTAGCATTCTACCTATAAGAAAGAACTTTTCTTCTCTTCCATTTATTTGTTTGTTGTATCAGTATAGATTCATAGAATTGTTTTACGTATTTTAATTCATTACTTTTTTTTTTTTTGAGATGGAGTTTTGCTCTTGTTGCCCAGGCTGGAGTGCAATGGCATGCTCTTGGCTCACTCCAACTTCTGCTTCCCAGGTTCAAGCAATTATCCTGCCTCAGAATCTCGAGTAGCTGGGATTACAGGTATCCACCACCATGCCCAGCTAATTCTTTATATTTTTAGTGGAGTCGGGGTTTCGCCATGTTGTCCAGGCTGGTCTTGAACTCCTGACCTCAAGTGATCCGCCTGCCTCGGCCTCCCAAAGTGCTGGAATTACAGATGTGAACCACCACGCCCGGCCAATTCATTACTATTTTAATGCTCAAATTGCCCCATATTTGGCCAGTGAGACCATTTTCAGGTTGACTCCTGTGTCATTTTGATATGTTGCCATTGTATTTTGAGCATTTCTTTCGTTTTGCCATAGTAAGATGTTACAGGCGCATCTTGAATGTATCCTTTTGGGCCTTATAATCAGTCCTTTAACCAAAAATCCTATTTTCTTTCAGACACCAAGCTCTGGATACTAGGTGTTTTCATTGCGGCTGGTATCTCATTGCTTCTAAGTCCTAACATGCAAACCCTTATGTCTATATTTATTTCCATATTTATCTAGAGACTAGATACCATATGTGCACCATGAATTCACGCTACTGCTTACAGTTGCAGTCCAACTTTGGAGTACCTTCTAGTCTTTCTCCTTTGCATATTTGTAATTCTCTTCTGTATTAGTGAAAAACATAGCTCCCCTTACCGTCAATATATTTAGTACTTTGTTCAAGCCTAGAATCCTCTGAAAATAGTTCAAGAATTGCTAATCTGTGCTACCATGAAATTACTGCATCCCACTATGCCTCTATTAATGTCTCTCAACATTTTTTCTTTTTCATTGTATAGGTTTTACACATCTCTTGTTAAATGTGTATTTCACTGTCTAATTTTAAAATACATTTTTTAACACTATCATAAATGGGTTTCTAAAATGCATTTTCTAATTGTACATTGCTAGTACGTAGACATATCGATTTTTTTAAACATTGACCTTATATCCTGTGACACTATTGAATTTACATTAAATTCTAGTACAGACATACAAGAGATATAACAGATTTATAAAGCAAATATTGCTGTAAAGCAAGTCATAACAAACTTTTTGGCTTCCCAGTATATATAAAAGTTATGTTTATACTATTTATGTCTATTAAGTGTGAATAGCATTATGTCTATAAAATGTACATACTTTAAAAACACTTTCTTGCTAAAAAATATTAACAATCATCTGAGCCTTCAGTGAGTTTAATCTTGTTAGTAGTGGAGGATTTTGCTTCCATATTGATAGCTGCTGACTGATTAAGGTGGTGGTTGCTGAAGGTTGGAGTGGCAGTGGCATTTTCTTAAATAAGGTAACAATAAAGTTTACCACATTGATCAACTCTTCCTTTCACAAAAGATCTCTCTGTAGCATGCGATAGCAATTTTACCTATAGCAGAATTTCTTTTTCCTTTTTTTTTTTTTTTTTTTTTTTTTGAGACAGGGTCTTCCTCTGTCACGCAGACTAGAGTGGAATGACCTCCCAAAGTGCTGGAATTACAGGCATGAGCCACCGCGCCCAGCCTAGAATTTCTTTCAAAATTGGAGTTGATCCTTTCAAACCCTGCCTGTACTTTATCACCTAAATTTATGACATATTCTAAATCATTTGTTGTAATTTCAACAGTGTTCCCAGCATCTTCACCAGAAGTACTTTCCATCTCAAAAAACCATTTTCTTTGCTCATCCATAAGAAGCTACTCCTTCTCCATTCAAGTTTTATCCTGAGATTGCAGCAATTCAGTTACATCTTTGGGCTTCACTTCTAATTCTAGTTCTCTTGCTATTTCCACCACATCTGCTGTTACTTCTTCCAAAGAAGTCTTGAACCTCTCAGAGTCATCCCTGAAGGCTGGAATCAGTTTCTTTCAAACTTCTGTTAATGTTGATATCTTGAGACCTCCTCCCATGAATCAAACATGTTCTTAATGGCATTTAGAATGATGAATTTTTTTTTTTTTTTTTTTGGAGACAGGGTCTTGCTCTGTTGCCCAGGCTGGAGTGCAGTGGCACAATCTTGGCTCACTGCACCTGCACCTCCACCTCCTGGGTACAAGCAATTCTGCCTTAGCTTCCTGAGTAGCTGGGATTACAGGTATGTGCCACCACGCCCAGCTGATTTTTGCATTTTTTAGTAGAGATGGGGTTTTGTCATGTTGGTCAGGCTGGTCTCAAACTCCTGACTTCAGGTGATCTGCCCACCTCAGCCTCCCGAAGTGCTGGGATTACAGGTGTGAGCCACCGCACCCGGCTGATGAATCTTTTTTAGAAGGCTTTTTGTTTACTTTGCCCAGATCCATCAGAGGAGTCATTATCTGTGGCAGCCATAAGTAGCCTTGTGAATTGTGTTTCTTAATAAGACTTGAAAGTCATAATTACTCCTTGATCCATGGGCTGCAGATTGGATATTGTGTTAGCAGACATGAAAACAACATTAATCTACATGTACATCTCCATCAGACCTCTTGGGTGACTAGGTACATTGTCAGTGATCAGTAATATTTGGACAGGCGTCTTTTTTTTCTGAGGAGTAGGTCTCAACAGTGGGCTTAAAATACTCAGTAAACCATGCTGTAAATAGATGTGCTGTCATCCATGCTTCGTTGTTCAACTTATAGAGCACAGGGAGAGTAGATTTAGCATAATTCTAATGGGCCCTAGGATTTTTTGGAATGGTTAAATAAGCATTGGCTTCAACTTAAAAGTCAGTAGATGTATTCATCCCTAGCAAGAGTCAGCTTTCCTTTGAAGTTTTGAATCCAGTCATTGATTTCTTTTCTCTAGTTATAAAAGTCCTAGATGGCATTCCCTTCCAATGGAAGGCTGTTGGTTCTACATTGAAAATCTGTCATTTAGTGTAGCCACCTTCATCAGTGATCTTAGCTAGATCTTCTGGATAACTTGCTGCAGCTTCTACATCAGCATTTGCTGTTTCAGCTTACACTTTTATGTTATGGAAATGGCTTCTTCCCTTAAACGTCATGAACCAACCTCTGCTAGCTTCAAGCTTTTCTTCTCTCACCTCTTTCAGCCATCAAATAATTGAAAAGAGTTCAGGCTTGCTCTGGATTAGGATTTGGCTTAAAGGGATGTTGTGACTGTTTTGATCATCTATTCAGACCACTAAAACTTTCTTCAGATCTGCAATAAGGCAAGTTTGCTTTCTTTTTTGTGTGTACACTGGAGTAGCACTTCTAATTTCCTTCAAGAACTCTTCCTTTGCGTTCACATCTTGGCTAGCTTTCAGCCTAGCTCAGCTTTTGTCATGCCTTCCCCAGTAAGCTTTATTTTTAGCTTTTGATTTAAAGTGAGAGACATGTGACTCTTCTTTTCCCTTGAACACTTAGAGGCCATTGTAGGGTTATTAATTGGTCTGGTTTCAGTCAGGGAAATGTTGTGTGTCAGGGAATAGGGAGACCCAAGGAGAGGGAGAGGGACTGGAGAACAGATGGTCATTGGAACAGTCAGAACATACACAACATTTATCGATTAAGTTCACTGTCTTACCTAGGTGTGGTATGTGGCATTCCAGTTACAATGGCAGTATCAAAGATCATAGATCACTATATAACACATACAACAATAATAAAAAAGTTGGGAGAATTACCAGAGTGTGACACAGAGACACAACAAGATGAGCACATCCTATTGGATAAATGGCACTATAGACTTTTTTTTGACATAGGGTTGCTGCAAACCTTGAATGTGTTAAAAAAAAAAATTGTTTTTAAACCAGTCAAATTTAGTAGTGGGGGGTTGTATACCAACTTTAATGACACTATGTTAATAACTTCTGATAACCCACTACCATTGGACCAGCCAAAAAAAAAAAATGTTTTTTAACGCAATATCTTTGAAGGTCAGTAAAGCAAAGCACAATAAAATGAGGTATGCCTATGGTTGCTTTGTAGAATCCATAGGACTTTCTGTGTAGAAAGTCCTGTCTTTTGCACATAGGTCATTTTACTTTTTTTTCCCAATCTTTTATTTCTTTATTGTGCATTATTACATTTACTCATACCTCCAGGACAGTGTTGAGGAGAAATGATGTATTAGTCCATTTTCACACTGCTACAAAGAACTGCTTGTATTAGCCGGGCATGGTGGCGGACACCTGTAATCCCAGCTATGCAAGAGGCTGAGACAGGAGAATCACTTGAACCTGGGAGGCAGAGGTTGCAGCGAGCTGAGATTGTGCTACTGCAGTCCAGCCTGGGTGACAGAGTGAAGACACTATCTCAAAAAAAAAAAAAAAAAAAAAAAAAAAAGAACTGCCTGAGACTGGGTAATTTATAAACAAAAGAGGTTTAATTGACTCACAGTTCTGCATGGTTGAGGAGGCCTCAGGAAGCTTACAATCATGGCGGAAAGCGAAGAAGTAAGGCACATCTTACATGGCAGCAGGAGAGAGAGTGTGGGCAGGGAACTGCAACAGACTTTTAAACCATCAGATTGTGTGAGAACTGACTATCATGAGAACAGCGTGGGGGAAACCGCCCCCATGATCCAATCACCTCCCACCAGGTCCCTCCCTCAGCATGTGGGATTGTACTTTGGAATGAGATTTGGATGGGAACACAGAGCCAAACTATATCAAATGACAAGATTGGACACCCTTACGTGTTTCCAGACTTAGGAGGAAAGCACTTAATATTTCATCATTAGGTATGAGGTTTGCTGTAGATTTTCCACAAATGCTCTTTGTTAGATTGAGAAAGTTCCCTTGTCTACCTGTTTTACTGAGAATTTTTATCATAAATGGATATCAAGTTTTGTCAGATGGTTTCCTGCATCTGCTAAGATGATCATATGGCTTTTACATTTTATTTTGTTAGTATGACAAATTAGATTGGTTGATTTTTGACTGTTACATCAGTCTGGCATTCCTGGCATAAACTCCACTTGGTCATGTATACTGTTCATACATTGCTGGATTCTGTTTACCAGTATTTTACAAAGGATTTTTGCTTTTGTATTCCTGAGGGATATTGGTTTATAGACTTTTTTGTAATGTTTTTGTCAAGAGTTTGGCATAAGAGTTATGTTGGTATCATAAAATGACTTGGGAAGTGTTTCATCCTTCTGTTTTCTGCAGAGTCTTGGTATTATTGCTTCCTTAACTGTTTTATCAAATTTATCAGTGAAAACATCTTAGTATAGACTTTTTCTTCATTAGAATTTTTATAGCAAATTGAGTTTCTCTAATACATGTAAAGGCTATTTCAGCTTTTTTTTTTATCTTGCTTTAAATTTGGCAAATTGTGTTTTTAAGGATTTTTTTCCAATTCATCTAAGTTATTCATGATATTAGTTTTTCATGATATTATCTTTTTAATGTTTTAGGATCTTTCATCAGTAAACCCATCAGTGAATTTTTCATTTCAGCTACTGCATATTTTAGTTCTAGAATTTTCATTTAATTCTCTTTATTCTGTCTGCTGAGATTCTCCGCCTGTTGATGATAATAAACCATAGTTTTCTTGAACATGTGTGTGTGTGTGTGTGTGTGTGTATATATATATATATATATATATAAAATAAAAATTTATATATATATATATATAAAATAGCTACGTTAAACTTCTTTGCTAGTTCTAACATCTAGGTCTTTGTGGAATCAGTTCCTCTTAGTTGCTTTTTCTCTTGACGATGGTGGCATTTTATTCTTATGCTTAGTAGTTGGGTTTTTTGTTTTTGTTTTTGTTTTGAGACAGAGTTTCGCTCTTGTTGCCCAGGCTGGAGTGCAATGGCGTGATCTCGGCTCATTGCAACCGCCGCCTCCTGGGTTGAAGCAATTCTCCTGCCTCACCCTCCCAAGTCGCTGAGATTACAGGTGCCCCATACCACACCCAGCTAATTTTTTTATATTTTCAGTAGAGACGGGGTTTCACCGTGTTGGTCAGGCTGATCTTGAACTCCTGACCTCAGTTGATCTGCCCACCTCGGTCTGCCAAAGTGCTGGGGTTACAGGTGTGAGCTACTGTGCCCGGCCAGTAATTTTTTATTATATTCTGGAATCATAGGTAATAACACTGTAGCTACTGGATTCAATTGTCTTCTTCCAAAGAAACTAGAAGGCAGTTAACTTAGCTGGATTTAAACTCCAAACTCTGTCTGTCAAGCAATGGACAGCAACTGAAATCTCCGGTCAGTGGAGATGGTGGTTGTTATTGTTGTTGTTGTCGTTGTTGTTTTAGTTTTAGCCTTCCACTTGTTGCTTTCCTCCAATCCCCTGGAATTTTTGCATTCATAGTTCATGAGGCAGCCAAAGATTTAAAATCGATGGGCGTTTATAGGCAGATTTTGAGGCTTCTCACGTTGCAGCTCCCTTCTTCCAAGAATTTACCCTCTCAGTTTACAGTCGTTCTAGTCACCCCAAACTCCATCCTTCCATCCTATGATCCCTCCAGCCAGAAAGACTGCAGCTTTCTACCGGAATTCTTTCCCCACTCCTGACGCTCCAGATTGGGGAATGCCCCCAAGCCACAAGCCACATAAACACAAATCTCACCTAGTGCTATTCTTTCAGATGTCAACTCCTTTCCAACTTCTTTCTTTTGTCCATCTCCAGTGCCTTAAAATAATTGTTTTTAAGATTTTGGCCAGAGTTTACAATCATTGTTTGTAGAAAAGTTAGTCCAATACAAGATAATCTGCCAATAATGTAAGCATAACTATCTCCCTTCTATATTATTTTGAAGTAAGTCCCAGACATTCTATTTCACCTGTAAATATTTTGGTATGTATCTCTAAAAGAAGTGGACTCTTTTTATAAAAACACGTAACTATAGTATTATCACAGTAAAAAAATTTATACTAACATCTAATATGCCATGTTTGAGTTTCTTATCCATCCTACAAATGTCAGTAGGAATATAGTAACTATAAATTGTTTCAGTAGAGAATATATGGTAATTAAAATAATATTTTCTTTTCCCTATATTCAGGTTCGTGACAACAAAAAATTAAGAGTAAATGCTGTTATTGCTCCCAAGAGTTCGTATGCAGACAAAGCACCTTCAAGATCTTTAAATGAACTTAAGTAAGTCTTGAAAATATTAAGATTTATTTAAATATTGAATTATTCAACATTTATTGTTACATAAATAAGCTATTACAAGCTGTATTATTTCCTTTTAAGATCTCTTAAGTCAAATATAAGGAAAAATTTAGGCATAAGACCATGATATAGTTAGCACACAGCGAGTGTGATGCGATATGATGTTTCAAATTTGCAGAACAATACTAAACTATTTAATAAAAGATGCTAAAGTAGTTGGTTAGTTATTGGGAAAACTGAAATGATAAATTATCACTTCATAATGCAGAAATAATTTCCAAAAGGACTAAATGTAAAAAATTTTAATTATAAAATAATTATAAGTAAATATCTTAACTTGGAATATAAATAAGCATTCTAAACATAATGGAAGAAATTTAAAAAGAGTAGTTTGTAATCATAAAAAGCTTAAGCTTTTCTGGTAAGTGAATAAGTCATAAGTGATTTTTAAAATATAAAAAAAAGAAAAAAGACTTTTCCTGTGTCATTGTTGAAATAATGTGTGTTTTACTTATTGTTTTTTGGTGGTTTATCAACTCTCAGTTCTTTTAACGATATTTTAAGAAGAAAAATCTAATCAATACTTTTCCTTTCAGACAATACGGATTTTTCTCTTATTTGAGAGAATTATTTGATGCACCTGATCCTGTAATGAGTTACCTTTGCTGTCAGTATCATATTCACGAAGTTCCTGTAGGAACTGAAAAGACCAGAGAAAGAATTGAACGGGTAAGGAAGTAGTGAATCATGTACTGAATCATGTACCAAAAATGTAGTTTTGTTAAAACTTCTTAGCTAAAGGCAAGCAAAATGTTTCAGAATTCAAGTAAGTCTGTTGTTTTTAATCATGCAGAAATTATCTTTGTATTATTTTCCATGTGACATAAAACATTGACTGTTAACTAATACATTATGAGAGGAGTGATGAGGAGTTAACTAGAATAAATAGTTAATACATTTAGGGTAATTCAGTAAAGTTAAAACCTGAAAAGAGATACCTGGTACACTAACCTGATTCTGCCTTGCTTGGTAAACCTATGTTAAAGCATTGTATTAGTAGTTTAGTCTTTTAAATTATTATATGTGAGATTATTTTTAAGACAAATTATACTTTAGAATGGCAGGCTGGGGTATAAAACTGTTTTTGGTCAACCTTCCTTTTCTTAAAACTTATAATTAAGATTATCTCACGTATGAATGACCACTCATAGGATTTGTTTGACTAGTACATACAGCCACAGAAACTCCTAGTTTCTGTATTCTGCTAGTACTGTTTGGAATTTTATTCTTTAAAGCAATCTCCGTGACTCCAAACCCTATGCACTTTTATCACAGGCAGAAACAGAAAGGAAATCTCTCCTGGAACAGGTTTTTCCAATATTAATACCAAGTTGCTATATTAATACTGCTTATAAGCATCTAATAACCAATTATAGACCTGACTACTACTTATAATATTGAATTTATTTAAAAATATGTTTTAAATTTCTAACAACCAGTATATAAATATTCCTAAGATGATTCATTTGGGGGCTGTCTATACTTCATTAACAGAAGATAGAAAAATGAGAGCTCATTACCAACTCATTTCGCAAAAACAAGTCACAGTAAGTTGCCTGCCTTTGGTTAGAATTGTATCGTATTATGGTAATCACTTGTGAAAACCAAAAGTAGAAGTCTCTGTGTGGGTATACTACTTTTTTGTATTAATTCACTGAGGTTTAGAAAAGAGGACAAGACCATATGCATAGACCAAACCAATTTTTGTCAAAGTTTTAAAGGTAGGTGGGGCTCTCTCTGAAAGTAAGATTAGTAGGACTTTTTTACTAACGCAGAGAGACAATAAAAAGGTTGATAAGGACTTTTAAACTTCACTTTGGGGCAGAAAGGAGCAATTACTTTTTTTGGAAATTTATTTTCCTTTTTGAACATTGCTTCAAGTTGAGTTATTTTCGTGTACTTTTGCTTTTAACATTTTAAGTCACCTACGGAGCTTTGACACTGCTGTTTGTACTAGAGAAATAGCTTTGGAATTCATATTATTTATATTAAAAGTAAAATTCTTTTCTTCTCATTTCTTTTTCAGGTGTTTTCATTAATCTTAATCACTTTGGTGTTATATACTGTATTTTTTAAATTCTCAAACACATCAAATACCTTATTGTCCCAATGCCTCAGTTCTATGTTGTATATAATTTATGATGATACACTTTTCAGACATGTGTATGTACAAGAAAACCAAGTTAGAAAGTGTTTCAAGCACCTAGTAAAGATTATCTTAGCTATCTTTCAGAAGATGAAAACCTTTATTGAGGAAATTTACTACCTTTATATCTGCAGTCCTTCTGTTTGAGACAATAATGGCTAGATAATGGCAATAATGGCTGTATCTCTTCCTCAGAATACAATAAAAATATATTCTTTATGTTTTCCTTTATTATTAACTCTTAACATTTTACGTTCTCTAACAGTATACCCTATTTACGGAATTGTTCTCTCATTAATTTCTAAGATTCTCCCTTTGGTTAAATTGTCTGCTGACTTATTTAGCTTGAGATGTCACTTTTATGGGAAGTGCCCTTCCTTCACTAACTCTGTCAGTTCAAATCCAGTTTAAAACTCATTTTTAGGAGACTTCGATACGCTAAAGTCTTCCAGTCTATCCCTTTATTTCAGATTAGTCGGGATTTAGGATTTACGCCTGTTGACCTAGTGTGCTTAAATATGTCTTACCTCTTCACTTAGACTATAAACTTCTGGAAGGAAACAAGCCACAGTAGTATTACAATAGTATCTAAAGGTTTTTAGAGATTGAAAACAACCTCTAAAAATGCTCTGCATTGCAGCAGCCTACTCTATAAATATACAGAAATAGATCAAATAATGGTATGCTTATGGTATTTATAATATATTTTAGTTTATGAAATCCATGTATAAATTCTTGAGAGAAAAGTTCTAAAAAAACTTTTAAAATAAGAAAAGGCTTTGAAATCTATGAAAAATGTTTCATTTGATGATTATTCTCAAATACACAGGAACTGAACATAAGATTATGTATCTTCGAACAGTATAACTGAGAGGAAGGGAGAGTAAATGACTTACCCAAGATAACATAGTTAAATGTACTGAGCACCCTTCTCTCCTGGTGTCTCTTCTTTAGATGTAACAAAGCTCCAAAACTACTTGGGAGAGTCATATAGTGGCGTAGAAGTATAGCTGACTTTGCTAGTTGTATGGGCCACCTTGTTTGAAATTTTGTTGGATAGGTTAAAAAAAAATTGCTACACTCAGTGGCTCACACCTGTAATCCCGGCACTTTGGAAGACCACGGCGGGAGAATCTCAGAGGCAGGAATTCAAGACCAGCCCCCATAGGAAGCATGGAAAAACTCCATTTCTACAAAAATTTTTTTTAATTAACCGGGCGTGGTAGCACATGCCTCTAGTCCCAGCTACTCAGGAGACTGAGGTGGGAGGATCACTTGAGCCTGGGAGGTTGAGGCTGGAGTAAGCTGAGATCGTGCCACTGCATTCCAGCCTGGGTGACAGAACGAGACCCTGTCTCAAAAAAAAAAAAAGGTATATCTACTGTATTTTGATCCTCCAAAATTCAGTTGGTCTGTATTTCTAATTATTTAGTACTTTAAAACATATAATTTATATTAGATGTGCACTAATTGTTGTTTTACATTATAGGTAATACAAGAAACCCGATTAAAACAAATTTATACAGCAGAAGAAAAGTATGTGGTGAAAACTTCTTTTTATTCAAACAAAATTATTTCTAGTAACACGTCTCTAAAAGTAGCCCAGTTTCTCACTGTCACTGTGGACCTAGAACAAAGAAGACACTTAGAAGAACAGCTAAAGGTTGGTTAATTTGATCCGAATATTAGAAAATATTAACTGGATTTCTAATACTTTCACTGGAACGGGTTTTTAAATATGTTAACAATTTTTAAATATTTTATAGGAAATTAGTAGAAAATTGCAAGCAGTGGATTCAAGGTTGATTGCCTTACGTGAAACAAGCAAACATCTGGAGCACAAAGACAATGAACTTAGACAAAAGAAGAAGGAGCTTCTTGAGAGAAAAACCAAGAAAAGACAACTGGAACAGAAAATCAGTTCCAAACTAGGAAGGTATCTTTTAGCCTGTTCAGGGGGGAGGCACAAATTACTGTATGGGAGAATATTAATTATATACTGTAATAACAACAGCATTTCCACAAGCACGCTTTGTAGTAATTTCTCTTTAATCTTTAATCTTACTACATAAAATACAATTTTAGTCCATGGGGCAAAAGGAGATGAATGTTGAGTGTTACAAGTTCTTCTGTTCTTTGATCTGTTATTCCAGTCTCTGAACTCCTTTATATGCTTAAAAATTAATGAGGACCTTGAAGAGGTTTTGTTTACCTGGATTGTATTTATTGATATTTACCATATTAGAAATTAAAACTGAGAATGTTTAAAATATTCATTAATTTATTTTTTTAGGTACAGATGGGACAGTAATTTATTTTAAAAATGACAAGCCCATTATATGTTAACATAAAAATGTATTAAAAATAACTGTTTTCCCGACAAAATACATTTAGTGAGAAGAGTGGCATTGTTTAACATTTTTGCAGATTTCTTTAGTTGAAGTCAGTAGGTTTTTCCCTACTTAATTCTGTTGAGTTTGTAGTGAAATGTTTGAGTTGAAGTATGTGAAGGAAATCCAGCTTCCCATAAATATGCAGTTGGAAAAGGGAGGAGTATTTTAGACTTCAGATAATTGTGGATATTCTTCTTTAATACTACATCAAAACTTGCCAAAGTGTAGTTTATTAAAGTTTAATTGCAGTGTAGAGTCTGAAACCATATCAGTGATCTTGCGTACTCTGTTACATTAAAATCCATTGCACTTTAGATGGCACTTTTACTCATGAATGATTTAGTTGTAGCATGCATTGGTCATTTGGAAAATACTGGTTCATCAAGTCACATAGATATTTCAAATGAACTTTATCATTGGCAACAAATGTCAGTTATTTTCCTTGAAATGACAAGCTCCCTTTATTCCTTTTTGGAAAAAGAAAAATGACCAAATAGCCAAGTCCAAACAATTATAGTTTGTCATTTTTTTAAGTAAAAATGGTATTCCATGAAAAAAGTGTCTAGTATAACTCCAAACTTAATCACACAAGTGCTTTTCCTTGAAACAACATTTATACTTTTGAATATTCTACAGATGTGTAATAAGTACAGCCTGCCCTCTATATTCGTGGGTTCCACATCCGTGGATTCAACCAACCACAGATCAAAAATATTCAGAAGGCCAGGTGCAGTGTCTCATACTTATAATCCCAACACTTTGTGAGGCCAAGGCGGAAGGATTACTTGAGTCCAGGAGTTTGAGACCAGCCTGGGCAACATGGCAAGACCTCATCTCTTTAGGCAGGGCAGGGAGGAGGGAAGAAAGAAAAATATTCAGGGTGACAAAAATGGATGGTTATGTCTGTATGGAACATGTACAGACTTTTTTCTTGTCATTTTTCCTTAAGCAATACAATATAACAACTATTTACATAGCATTTATGTTGTATTAGGTATTATAAGTAATCTAGAGATAATATAAAATATATGGGAGGGTGTGCATAGGCCATATGCAAATACTACATCATTTTATATAAGGAACTTAAGCATCTGTGGATTTTGGAATCCTTATGGAGTCCTGAAACCAATCTCTGATGGATACTAGGGGATAACTATATTATGTACGTCCTATGTCATGACATTGAATATTAAAAATATATATACTTGAGATTTTGAGGTTTAATAAAATTTATGAATTTTACTGCTTCATCAAGGATATTAAGGGAATTTGGCATTTTTAAAAATTTCAAGTGCATGGCAGTGAAGAATCTAAGAACTAGTATACTTTGGTGCACTAGTTTTGGTAGACTTACCTTTATTCTAAAACACTAGCATTTTTACTCTCCATTGCTTTTACACCATCAGTGCAAATGTCAGCATGGTGAGAAAGGCAAATGATGCCCTGTTATTACCATGAAAACAGTTTTTAACTCACAGACTCCTGAAATAGTTTCAGGTATCCCCAGGAGTCTGTGGACCACACTTTGAGAACCACCGCCCTACATGATTATCCAAAACACTATGTCCATTGAGTTCTGAATAGTAGGAGAGGGGAGGGGAAGGTGTAGGCAGAAAAATTGTCAAATTGGCTATTTTCTCTCTCGTTCTGAAACAGAGTAATAGGGAAAGAGGTTATATTGATTTTTACAGAATAGATTTGACACCTGAGGGTTTATCTCATTTAGTTGCAGTCTTCCTTGTGACAATTAGAATTATGTCTGCTTGGCCTTAATGGGTCACAGAATTCTGTGCAAAATATGAATATAGTATTGTCGAATGTCTTTTTTTTTTTTTTTTTTTGGGACAGGGTCTTGCTCTGCTACCCAGGCTGGAGTGCAGTGGCATGATCACAGCTCACTGCAGCTTTGAACTCGGGCTCAAGCGATCCTCACGCCTCAGCCTCCTGAGTAGCTGGGACCACAGGTGTGCACCACTATGCCCAGCTTATTTGTAGAGATGGGATCTTGCTATGTTGCTGGGGCTGGTCTCGAACGCCAGACCTCAATCAGTCCTCCCACCTCAGCCTCCCAAAGTGCTAGGATTACAGGCATGAGCCACCACACCCAGCCAAAAGTCTTTTCTAAATGGAAAACTACTGGCTTGTTATGAAAGCCCAGTCACCCATTCTCAGAACGATTGTAACTTTTAGATCTTTTGTAGAAACCAGAATATATAAGGTAGGATAAAAGCTATTAGGGTATCAAGTCTGGGGAAAAGGCACATGGTTTCCAGTTTCAAGGTTTTTTCCATATCCTACCATAACACAGCCCACAGCTTTTTGTTGTTGTTCTGACTTCTTATCTATAGACTAAAGGTAGATATTAGTGACATAATCTTTAATAATAAGTAACAGCTCATCTTGAATAAGGTATTTTACTTTGACTTAATATAGTTTGTATTCCTAAACACATTTAAAAATTGAATCATATTTGAAATGTATTAGGAAGATTTGTTCTTTGTTGTTTATGTTTTTTTAAAGCAAACAATTGCCCATTAACTTCTATTTTTAAAATTGGTAATGTGCCTTGGTTGTTTAAAGCAAGATATATCTATTTAGTCTAGCTTCCCAGAATTTTTTTCAACTTTAAACCTTTTTTTTTAAAACTTTTAACCCTTTCTTTCATTCCTATTCAATCTTCTGCAAAGTGCTCAACTTTTACTGTGCAACTGCTGTATTGAACCCATTGTCTAAAACTAAACTTTCTCCTCATAAAGTAATGTTGATTTTTCACAGTGAGATGACTTTTCATACCTGTTACTAGCCTACTATCTCCTACTTGTATTCACTTTGGACTACTGCAGTGGTGACCTAGTTAGTGGACTCTGCCTGACTGGTCACTTCTCTATTTAATTCATCCAAAAGACTGTTGTAAAATATATTTTCTTTGCATGTTCCTACCACATTCAAGAATATTCATTATGAGGCCGGGTGCTGTGGCTCACGCCTGTAATCCCAGCACTTTGGGAGGCCCAGGCGGGTGGATCACTTGAGGTCAGGAGTTTGAGACCAGCCTGGCCAACAGGGTGAAACCCTGTCTCTACTAAAAATATAAAAATTATCCAGGCATGGTGGTGGGCGCCTGTGATCCCAGTTACTTGGAAGGCTGAGGCAGGAGAATTACTTGAGCTGGGAAGTGGAAGTTGCAGTGAGCTGAGATTGTGCCACTGCACTCCAGCCTACGCAACAGAGTAAGACTCCTATCTCAAAAAAAAAAAAAAAAAAAAATTCATTATGGCTTTCTACAGTTACTACATGAAATTTAATTAAACACTACTCTCCTTTTGGCAAACTTTTATGATTATTCAAAATCTTGTTTCGCTCTACCCATTCCAACTTTTCTCCCTCCCCTCCCCAACATACCCTTCCTTGTACCATTCTGGCCACTCTCTACAGCACCCACTGAACTTATTTATTATTGCTTCCATCCTTTGTTCTTTTCCCTTGGAGGCAACATGGTGTAGTGGAAAGAACATGGACTTTGGTACCAAACACATCTTAACACTTAATATCTGTGATTTTAGGCAATTTACTTCACTTACCTGAGGCTTAGTTTCTTCATCTTAAAATTGAGAGCATACTATTAACTTTTAGGATTATTGTGTTGTGTTTTATTTTTTGTTTCTGTTTTTTAGCTATTGACTCTCCCCACTTACGCTCCTTAAGGGAAGTGACTGTTTTGTAAACAATATTAATAGCAACAGAAACAACCTGTATTGATTGATCAGTTATGGGCCAGGCACTATATTTAGTGTGTTACATGTGTTACCCCCCCCATACATAAGGAAACAATGTAGTACCTTTTTAAGCTTCACCACAGCCCTATGGAGGAAGTACTGTTATTATCTATAATTTATAGATGAGGAAACTGAGGCTCAGAAGAGTAACTTGTCCAGAGTTAAACTGCTCATTAGTGAATGTCAAAGAGGCAACAAAGCCATCTTTCTGACTCCAGATCCTAAATAATTAACACAGGCATTACCTGGACTATGCTGGGGCACATAATATATCTCAACAGATATTTTTTAATCCTGACTGATTACACAAAATGATTGTTTAATCTAGGAACTAGCAGTTCATATATCTGAAAAGTATTGCTAAATATATCCCAGAAAACTGCGGGAGACCGAAGAATTTGGGCTCAATGCTTGTGTTTAACCCTGATTTCTTCATCATTATATGTGTCATACAGTTTAAAACTGATGGAACAGGATACTTGCAACCTTGAAGAGGAAGAGCGAAAAGCAAGTACCAAAATCAAAGAAATAAATGTTCAAAAAGCAAAACTTGTTACTGAATTAACAAACCTAATAAAGGTAAGGTATTGTTTTAATTTTAGTCATTTTTTTACAGAAAATAGCGGGTAGATAAGATAGTAAAACCTTTAGAGGGAGGGAAGGTTTTGATTAAGGTTTTTGACATTTTGGTTATATAAGCAAGAGATCAGTTTCAGCTTGCCTAGTTGCTTGACATTTTCTTTAGAGGTAATAAATAGGATAAAAGCACTCATTAAGCTAAATGTGTTTATTCCAGATGACTCCCTTAAAAACAAAGGAAAATACTTTCTAAAAAATTGTTATAAGAACTGTTTGAGAGAGATGTCAGGCACAATAGGAAAATTATTTTTTCATGGTTTATAATTTTGTTTTACAAAACTATTTTTTATTTCTAAAACATAGGTAACATAAAAATTAACTCTTAGGGGTTTTTGTTCCTAGATTTGTACTTCTTTGCATATACAAAAAGTAGATTTAATTCTCCAAAATACTACAGTGATCTCTGAGAAAAACAAATTAGAATCAGATTATATGGCTGCATCTTCACAACTCCGTCTTACAGAGGTAAAATGTTTGCCTTTACTTTTTATTTTGAGGTTCTAACCTCAGACTAGTTTGAAAATATGTATCATGTGTCATCACTAGCAATATATAGTTTGTTGTTTTATTCTATTTAACTCACAAATTTAATGCATCATGTTGATGAGGAAGCAATACTTAAAATACTTAAGACTGGTTGAGTAACTTCAGCAATTTAATCTTTTGTTAATATCTAACTGTGAAATGATAAACACAGAAATACTGGGTGGAAGGGAGAACATGTGATATACCACATTAACTTAAAACCTAAAGGAGAGCTGGCAATAAGATGGTAGTGACAGTGGCATAGTTTTTGAATCTCCAGAATCCCTTCCCAAAAATAGAAGAGCAACTAGAATAATGTAACAGCAAACCTATGGACAACACGTATAACAAAACTAAGTTTCAAGGTATCCATACGGGTGTACTGCAGTACTGTTCTGACACTAACCATCCTGAGTCACTATCAAACTGTATACCATAGGGGCACGGTTCCCTTACTTCAGACACCATCCTCAAGTTTAGGGGTCCCCAGGTCACTTGTATTTCTGACCAACTAGCTACAAATTCAGGAGTTCCTATGACCCCCCCTCAGATTCAGTAATTTGATAAAACAACTCAGAATTCAAGAAAACACTTAATGATTATAATTTTATTATAAAAGATACAATCAGGACTAGCAAAATTAAGAGACACAGGGCAACCAACATCTTGGAGGGTCTTAAACTCGAAAGTTTCTTTACTCTTTTCTTGTGCAATTAGGGTGCATCACCCTCCTCACACATCTCCTGATTCATCAACCAGGAGGCTCTACGAAGCTTCAGTACTCAGTTTTCTTATTGGGGTTTCATTATGTAGACAAAGTTGATTGAATCATTGGCCATGTGATTGAGCTTGATCATCAGCCCTCTTCCCTGGAGTTTGGGAAGTTGGGCTGAAATCATGTGGCTCAAAGACATGTGTATTGCTCAAATCATGCAGTTGATCTTTGTGGCATTTTCTACCCTCATCCTGAGTCTTACTCTTAGCATTAACTCAGGAGTGATCCAAGGGGCTCATGAGTATTACAGACTTTCCTGTTGCTCAATTCCAAGAACTTTAGAGGAACCAGCAACAAAGCCCAGTCAAATTCTTTATTATACAACACCTGTGAACTCCAGAATACAAGTGGGTAAAATAAATCAGCAGCAGCATCAAGACTAGCATAGTATCAGCAAGGGAGGGCTCAGAGAATCTAAATATCAGATTGCCAGCATCCTGATCATATCTAAAGGTCCCATTAGTTGTAGAACGCTTAGAGACCAATTTGAGAGCAGCTAAAACTGGGAGGCAACTTTATAGACTTCAGAAAGGCTGAATAGTGCTGGGGTGATCTAGCCTTGTGAACTCTCAAACTAACTGAAACTCCTTTGCAGAACAAAACTCCTTACTGAAGAGAACTAGAGCTACATGATAAAGGAGATCATAAAATATCTATTCTATGGTTATAAGTCTGACAGTGTAACTAAAGCACATTTCTCTGAAAATGTAAGAAAGGAAATAATGCAAGTAAAATAGAATATATTTACTGATTGTCCTATAGATATTTTCAGGAAATAAAAAGTTATTGCTTCAAATTAGATGTTTTGGGAGAGGAAAATAAGGGAGAATTTCAAAATTATTTATAGTGGGGAGCCAATAGATAGTATCCCCCAAAATTATTAAGGACATAAGGATATTATGTAAGATATTTGCATGATAATAACCTTTGAAATAAAAATAAAAGCCTGCCTAAATACCAAAAAAATATACAAAGACAAGAGACTGGCAGGGCAAAAAGATCACATAACTAAAGACTAGATATTTTATTTACAGATGTAAGAGACATAAAAACAAATACAACATAAAACAGTGGCAGAGCTAAGCCAAACATTAGTCATATTATTAAATGCAAACGGATATAATTCACCTATGAAAATATTTTTTGGAAGTAAATTCCAACATTGTGCAGAATGTGAGAGTTACATCTAAAAGAGTTTGAGAAAGCTTTAAAATAAAAGGATGAATGAGTGCAAGGGATCTTTTCGGGTGATGGAAATGTGAAGTTGGACTGTGGTGGTGTTTACCTAGCTCTGTAAATTTACTAACAGTCATTGAATTGTACATTTCAAATGAGCGAATTTTATGGTATGTAAATTATACCTCATGAAAACTTAAGTAAATGGAGGAGCAAAGGTATACCAGGCAAATGGAAATATAAATTTTAAAAAGCTTAAATATCTCAATATGCTGCTATGGAGTGATATATATATATTCTTAGGTCTAAAAAAGAAAGGAGAGAAAACTTTATAGTATGTTACTATCAAAGAAAGGATCAGGGAAAGTGATTACTATGCCTTTATGTTGGCTTATTTAAAAACTACAGTGATATACCAGAATCTTTTTTTTTTTTTTTAACTGGGGGTGGGAAATGACAAGGTTAAAAGCTACACTCATCTAAATAGATCTTACATTTTTTCCACTTTGGAACCATCTGCCAACAAAACTAAATGAAATTTTCCAAAAAGACAAGCTTAGTAAAAGCACAGTGAAACAAATGCATCTAACTTTGTTTTGTTAGCAACATAGCCTAACAGAGAAAAGTTATTCCAAATGACTATAAAACACTGTAATGATTCTAAGGGCAAAAAAAAAATTGCAAAAAAAAATCATGTACTGTTTTCAGTAATCACAATGTTAATATTTGTAATGTTATTCTGAAAATATTATAGAGTAAAACAAATAAGTAGTTACGTTAATGTAATTACTGTTTTTAGCATAAGAGAAAAGGGATTCAGATATAGAAGAAGAAAAGTAATAAAACCTTAAAGCTTTTAATTTGAATGTAAATATCAGAATGAACTCAATGTATTTTCTCAAAAAAACAAACATTTCCTAGCTTTGTCTACTAAAAAGACCTAGATTATGACCTCTCAATACTATTTTTCACTAAAGTGGCCCATTGGAAAAATGGCTGATTTCAGGTCCAGGAGAAGAAATGTTTATATAAGATTAACCATGATCATCTTGTCATAACAAAAATCAAAAAAATTATCACAGATGACTTGGTTATCAACAGGACCCAGGAGCCTACATGAAGAATCTTTTACCCACCATACATGAAGAGATAATAGATTGAAACTTATAAAAAATGTCTAAATGTACAAGTTTATATAATGATGATAAAATAAAATAATATTGGTCACTTGGGAGGATACTTGGGAACTGACTCGTGAATTTGAAAAATGGTTAGAGAATTTTGCATTTATCCTGAAAATAAATAAATGATGAGAAATTTCTCTTTAAAGAAGTAATTTATAAACAATAAAGGAATTAGGCTGTTACTACTTTGCAGCTGCTAATGAATCAGATTACATTAGTTTCCAGCATCACAAAAAGATAACCAGATATTTATGTGTATCCTAATGAAAGGACACACCACCAATATGGAATAGGGTATCTCTTCTCACACTGCTAAAAAGAACTACCTGAGACTGGGTAGTTTATGAAGAGGTTTAGTTGACTCAGTTCCACAGGCTGTATAGGAAGCGTGGCTGGGAGGCCTCAGGACACTTAACAGTCATGGTGTAAGGTGAAGGGGAAGCAAGCACATCTTACCATGGCAGAGGAAGAGGGGGAAATGTTACACACTTTTAAACAACTGGATCTTGTGAGAACTCACTATCACAAGAACTACAGGGGGAATCCGCCTCCATTATCCAATCACCTCCCACCAAGATCCTCCCTCAACATTGGGAATTACAATTCAACATGTGATTTGGCCGGGAACACAGAGCCAACCATATCATTCTGCCCCTTGCCCTTCCCAAATCTCGTGTCCTTTTCACATTTCAGAACACAGTCATGCCCTCCCAGCAGTCCCCCAAAGTCTTAACTCATTCTAGCATTAACTCAAAAGTCTAAGTACAAGTTTTATCAGAGACAAGGCAAGCCCCTTCCATCTATGAACCTGTAAAATCAAAAACAAGCTAGTTGCTTCTAAGATATAATGGGGGCACAGGCATTAGGTAAATACCCACTTTCAAAAAGGGAGAAATCAGCCAAAACGAAGGAGCTACGGGCCCCACACATGTCTGAAACCCTGCAGGGCAAACATGTAAGTCTTAATGCCCCAAAAAAATCTCCTTTGACTCCATGTCTCACATCAAGGCCACACTGATGCAAGGAATGGACTCCCAAGTCTTTGGGCAGCTCCACCCCTGTGGCTGTGCAGGGTACATCCCCCACAGCTGCTTTCATGGGCTGACATTGAATGCATGCAACTTTCCAGGCACGCGGTGCAAGCTGTCAGTGGATCTACTATTCTGGGGTCTGGAGGACAATGGCCCTCTTCTCACAGCTCCACTAGGCAGTGTCCCAGTGGGGACTCTGTGTGGGGGCTCCAACCCCTCATTTCTTTTCCACACTGCCCTAGTAGAGGTTCTCCATGAGGGCTTTGCCCCTGCAGCAGCTTTCTGCCTGGACATCCAGGCATTTCCATACATCCTTTGAAACCTAAGTAGTGTCTCCTCCAAACCTCAACTCTTGCCTTCTGCACACCCACAGGACCAACACCTTGTGGAAACTGCCAAGGCTTGGGGCTTGCACCCCCTGAAGTAATGGCCTGAGCTGTATCTTGGCCCCTTTTAGCCACACCTGGAGTGGCTAGGATGTAGGGCAGCACGCCCCAGGGCTGTACAGAGCAGCAGGGCCCTGGACCTGGCCCAGAAAACAAGTTTTCCTTCCTAGACCGCCAGGCCTGTGATGGGAGGGGCTGCTTCTGACATGCCCTGGAGGCATTTTCCTCATTGTCTTGGCCATTAACATTTGGCTCTAATTTACTTACACAAGTTTCTGCAGCCTTGAATTCCTTCCCCAGGAAATGGGTTTTTCTTTTCTACTGCATGGTTGGGCTGCAAGTTTTCCAAACTTTCATGCTCTGCTTTCCTTTTAAAGTTCTAGTTTCAGGTCGTTTTTGTTTATGCAAATGAGCATAGGCTGTTAGAAGCAGCCAGGCCACATCTTGAGTGCTTTGCTGCTTAGAAATTTCTTCCACCGGATGCCCTAAATCATCTCTCAAGTTCAGAGTTCCACAGATCTCTTGAGCAGGGGCACAGTGCTGCCAGTCTCTTTGCAAAAACATACCAAGAGTGCCCTTTACTCCAGTTTCCAGTAAGTTCCTCATCTCCTTCTGAGACCACCTCAACATGGACTTCACTCTCCATATCCTTGTCAGCATTTTGGTCACAACCGCTCAACAAGTTTTGAAGTTCCAAACTTTCCCTCATCCTCCTGTCTTCTGAGACTTCCAAACTGTTCCAGCCTCTGCTTATTACCCAGTTCCAAAGTTGTTTCCACATTTTCAGATATCTTTATAGCAGTGCCCCACTTCTCTTGTATCAATTTTCTGTATTAGTACATTCTCACACTTCTATAGGGAACTACCTGAGACTGGGTAATTTATAAAGAAAAGGTTTATTTGAATCACAGTTTTTCAGGCTGTACAAGATGCATGGCTGGGAGGCCTCAGGAAACTTAAAATCATAGGGAAGGTGAAGAGGAATCAAGCGTGTCTTACCATGACGGCGAGAGAGAGAGAGAGTGAATGGGGAAAGTGCTGCACACTTTTAAACAACCAGATCTTGTGAGAACTCAATATCATGAGATCAGCAAGGAGGAAATCCACCCTCATGAGCCAATCACCTCCCACTAGATTCCTCCCCCAACATTGAGGATTATGGTTCGACATGAGATTTGGATTGGGACACAGAGCCAAACCATATCAAATAGTCTTATGAAAAAAATCAAATTGCAGTGTAAGTCGCTAAAACAGGGTTTCTCATCTCAGCATTATTGACATTTTAGAATGGATAAATTTTTTGTGCTTTTTAGAATGTTTAGCAGCATCCCTAGCCTCTGCCTGTTAGATGTCAGTAGTACACACACACACACACACACCTCACCCCAGTTGTTACAATCAAAAATGTCTCCAGACATTTGCCCCCTGGGGAGCAAAAGTACCTCTGGTTCAGAACCACTGGTCTAAAACTACCAGGTTACAATAAATACAGGAGAGCAAGAAATATATTAGATGACACTGAGGAATACAGTCAGCAAAACCTAGAATATAAGGAACTCTGTAGGGCAAATATTTACTTCAGCACTCTTCAATAGAAATACAGTGTAAACTCTACATGTAACTTTTTTTTTTTTTTTTTTTTTGGAGACAGAATCTTCACTCTGTTGCCCAGGCTGGAGTGCAGTCTCGGCTCACTGCAACGTCCACCTTCTGGGTTCAGGCGATTTTCCTGCCTCAGCCTCCCAAGTAGCTGGGACTACAGGCGTACCACCATGCCCTGCCAATTTTTTTGTATATTTGGTAGAGATGGTGTTTCACTATGTTGGCCAGGCTGGTTTCAAACTCCTGACCTCGGGTTATCCACCCACCTCAGCCTCCCAAAGCCTGGATTTATAGGCATGAGCCACTGCACCCAGCCTGCATGTAACTTTGTAGTAGCCAGATTTTACAAAGCAAAAAAAAATGGGTTAAATGAATTACAATATATTTTACACAGTATATCCAAAATATTGTCATTTCAACTTATAAGCAATATTGAAAATTTACTAATAAGCTATTTTGTATCTCATATTGTCTTCAAAATACTTTATGCTTAAAACACATCTCAAGTCAGTAAATTTTCATCAAAAATACTTGATCTATATTTTGATTTTCTAAAACTGACAGTTGAAAAAGTTAGGTTCACATACCCAAGCTGTTCCATTTTCCAATAGCTAGGAACAAGTATCAGTTTTTAATTTTAAATTTAAATTCAAATTTAAAATTCAGTTTCTCAGTCGATTTAGCCACATTTTAGTGCTTTATAGCCACATGTGACTAGTTTCTATTTTATTGGGCAGTACAGTTTCTGAAATATATTTCAAGGAAAAATGGAAGGGGAAACCTAAAAGTTTAAAAGGACTTAAGAAATGTATTAACCAAATATAATGGGTACACCTTATTTTGATTCTGATTTAAACAAATCAACTACTTTTAAAAGGTAGAAAAAAACAGGGAGATTTTAATACTGACTCAGTACTTGATAATAGAATTTATTGATAATATTTTTAGGTTTGATAGTAGTATTATGGTTATGGGTTTTTTTTTTTTTTAAGTCTTTGTCTTTTAAAGATATATTGCCACAATATTTATGAAGGAAATGATAGGCTGTCTGAGATTGCTTCAAAATATTCCAGAGAGAGGGCCATTTAGGACGGGAGTATACATGAAACAATATTGGTTATGAGTTGATAATTGTTGAAGCTGGATAATAGGTATGTGAAGGTTTATACCATTCTCTCTACTTTCGTATATGTTTGAAATTTTTCATTACAAAAAGTAAAGCCTCCATTCTTGGCGATGATGAAGTAACAGGAACCATATTTCCTGTCTCACTTGAAACCACTAAAAGATGTGGCAAACTATGTCAAATAGAGGTTTTCAGACATTGGACAACAGGCAGCACAGGACAGTGATCCTTGAGAGAAGGGGTAAAAAGCAAAGTGAGCTCTATGATTGCCTCATCTTACTGCTTGGAGTTTCCACACCACAATGCAAGGAACGTGACAGAATAGCACTACAGATCCTATAGACATTAAAGGATATTAAGAGAATATGATTAAAAACCTTATGCCAATAAATTTGACAACTTTGATGAAATGGACACATTTCTTAAAAGACACAAAACTACCAAAGGTCACTCAAGAAGATAATAGGTAACTACACTAACTTTATATTTATTTTAAAAATTGAATTTCTTATTAAAAACTTTACCGCAAAGAGAACTTCAGTCCCAAAATCTTCGCTGGTGAATTCTACCAAGCATTTGTAAAAGAATTAATCCCAGCTGGGTGTAATGGCTGACACTGTAATCTCAGCACTTTGGGAGGCCGAGGCAGGTGGAACCTTTGAGTCAAGAGTTCAAGACCAATCTGGGCAGTGTGGCAAAACCTTGTCTCTACAAAAAATACAAAAATTATCCAGGCATGATGGAATGCACCTGTAATCTCAGTAGCTACTCAGGAGGCTGAGGTGGGAGGCTCACTTGAGCCTGGGAGGTCAAGGCTGCACTAAGATATGATTGGACTGCTGTACTTCAACCTGGGCGACAGAATAAGACCCTGTCTCAAAAAAAAAAAATTAATACCAGTTCTACTTAAGATTTTCCAGAAGTGAAGAGGAGGGAATACTTCTTGAAGCATTATATGAGGCCAGCATTACCTGATACTAAAGATAGGAGAACTAAAGACTAATACCTATCATGAACATAGACCTGAAAATTCTTAATAAAATGTTGGCAGGTCAGATCCAACAATATATAAAAAGTAATACATTGTAACCAATTAAGTTTTATCTCAGATATATAAGGTTGGTTTAATATTGGGATATTCATCAATATAATTCACCATATTAACAGACTGAAACTGAAAATCTAGATCATTTCAATATATACAGAAAAAATGTCAAAATTCAGCATCCCTTCGTTATAAAAACTTTTTGCAGCTAGCAATCGAAGGAGATTTCATCATTCTGATAAAGGATATCTGGAAACCAACAGCTCATATCAATCTTAGTGGAAAACTGTAAACTGTCCCCTTACGATTGGGGATGAGGAAAATGCCCACTATCACCACTTCTAGTCCACATTGTACTGGAAGTTCTAGTCAGTGCAGTAAGGCTAGAAAAATTAAATGTATTAAATGTTTAAAAAAAAAAAAAACCTCCAAACATGATCATCTCTGTGGAAAATCTTAAGGAATCTACAAAAATGCTGCTAGAACCATCAGTGAACATTAGGAAGATTGTAGGAGATAAGTTCAATATATAGAAGTTCATTGTGGCCCCACCTACAATGAACAATTGGCAATTGCAATTTTAAACAGTACTATTTACAATAGCATCAAAAATGAAATACCTGACTGGGCATGGTGGCTCAAACCTATAATTCTAGCACTTTGAGAGGCCGAGACTGGAGGATGACTTGAGCTCGGAAGGTCAAGGCTGCCACAAGCTGTGATTTCACCACTGCACTTCAGCCTGGACAAGGGAGTGAAACCCTGTCATTAAAAAGAAAGGCTTTGGGAGGCCGAGATGGCCAGATAATTAGAGGTCAGGAGTTCGAGACCAGCCTGGCCAACATGGCGAAACCCCATCTTTACTAAAAATACAAAAATTAGCTGGGCATGGTGGCACACGCCTGTAATCCCAGCGACTCGGGAGGCTGATACAGGAGGATCACTTGAACCCAGAAGGCAGAGGTTGCAGTGAGCCAAGATCATGTCACTGCACTCCAGCCTGTGTGACAGAGTAAGATGCTGTCCCAAAAAAAAAAAAAAGGAAAAAAATACTAGGTATATATTTACAAGACTTGTATCCTGAAAACTACGAAACTTTGATGAGAGAAAACTTTTCTGAGAGAAACTAAATACATTGTGAATCAAAAATTCAGGATTTCTTAAAATGTCATTTCTCTTCCAAATCTATAAATTCAATAAAATTCCCAGCCAGATTATAGAAATTGACTTATTCTAAAATGCAATAGACTTAGAAGAGCAAAAACAACTTTGAAAAATAAGTTGCAGGACTCCCACTAATTTTAAAATTTATTATGACGTTACAACAATCAAGACATTGTATCTGTATTAAAGCAGATATATATGGATCAATGGAACAGAATAGAGAATCTAGAAATACATCCACGTATTTATGGTCAGTTGTTTTTTTGTTTTTTTGGGTTTTTTTTTGAGAAAGATGCCCAGGGAATTCAATGGGGAAAGAGTAATCTTTGTAACAAGTAGTGCTGGAACAATTGCATAGTCATATGTAAAAAATTAACCATACCTTTACCTCGTATCATATACAAATGAGTCACAGACTTAAATGTAAGAGCTAAAATTATAAAATTTCTTGAAGAAAATGTAAGAGAAAATCTTAGTGACCTTGGTTTTGGCAAGGATTTCTCGGATAAAATAGAAAAAGCACAAATTATAAGAGAAAAAGAATCATTGCATTCATCAAAATGAACAACCTCTGCTTTTCCATAAATGCTGTTACAAAAAGGCAAGCTACAAACTGGGAGAATATATTTGCAATACACCTCACAGAGGACTTGTGTGTAGACCAAGAGGACTATGCCTGTGGGCCAAATCTAGCCCAAGGTCTTGTTTTTGTAAAGTCCCTGTGAGCTAAGAATAGTTTTCATATGTTTGAGAGAGAGAGAAAGAGAGAGCGTGTGTGTGTGTAATGTGACAGAGACTTTATATGGCCCTCATGTGGCTCTCAAAGCCTAATTTCCTTATTGGCATTTAAAGTTTGCTGACCACTGATGTATGCTATAAAAATAATTTCAACTATCAATACAAAGAAGACCAACCCAGTCAAAAAATGGGCAAAGAACTTCACCATACTAAAGGAAGTATATGAATAGTAAATAAGCACGTGAAAGATTCCCAGCCTGACTTTACTGGTCTTAGGTAGAAAAGAAAAAGTATATATATATATATAAAAGAAAAGCTGCCCAACCTTATTAGTCAGTAGGGAAGTTTATATTAAAGGCATGAGTTACACCATAAACTCACTAGAATCGCTAAAATTTTTAAAGACTGATCATACTAAATTGCTGAGAATTTGGAGCAGCTGGAACTGTCATACACTGCTGGTGGGAATTTAAAATGTATATCATCACTGTGGAAAATCATTTGGGAGTTTAAGGGCTAAATATATACCTGACATATGAAATGAAAGGATATGTCTATGAAAGACTGGTACACTAATATATAACAGCTGTCTTTGTAATAGCTAAAAACTGGAAATAAGACCAGGTGCAGTGGCTCATACCTATAATCCCAGCACTTTAGGAGGCCACGGCAGGAGAATCATGCCCAGGAGTTTGAGACCAGCCTGGGCAACATAGCAAGACTCTGTTTCTACAAAAAATTAAAAATTTGCCTGGCATGATTGTGAATGCCTGTAGTCCCAGCTACTCGGGAGGCTGAGGTTAGAGAATCACTTGAGCCTGGGAGGTTGAGGCTGCAGTGAACTGTGATCTAGCCTAGGCAGTAGAACAAGACCCTATCTCAAAACAAAGAAACAACAACAAAAATGGAGGTTAATGCCCAGCAACACCTGAATGATTAAACAAATTATGGTATGTGGAATATTACTCTGCCACAAAAAGAAATGAATTACTGATACACACATGAATGAATCTCAGTGAAGCTGAGTGGAAGAAACCAGACCAAAAGAGAGCCTGCACTATGTAATTTCAAAGCTTTTGAGGGTGATAGGTATGTTTATTATCTTGATGGTAATAGCTTTACAGATGTATATATTTGTCAGAATTCATCAAGTTGTCTCCTTTAAATATTGCAGTTTATGATTCCTTGGTTACACCCCAAAAGTTAGGGAGGAAAACTGAAATGAGTTACAAAAAAATTAAGTTAGAGTTTTATCATTTATTTCACTTGTCTTTTTATTAGTATTTTTATTATGTCATTTTAAACATATACAAGAATATGAAGAGTAACATAACATCCATGTGTCCACTACCCCTCTTTAACGAATGTTAACCCTTGTCATATTTGTTGTAGATTTTTAAACCTATTCATGTATTCAGAGTCTCTTTTTACCCTTCCCCATCTATTCTACTTCCCCAGAGTCTGGCACTCTTCGGCAGGGTTATGTACGTGATTCACTGTACACTTAATTTAAATGTAATAAATGTATTTGTTACATAAATATGAATTATATAGGGGTGGCTTTTTGTGGAAAGCATCCATAGAGGGTAGATTTTAGGAAATGTAGACATAGGACTGCACAGGTGAATGGAAAGATTAAATCAGAGTAAAGTAGCAACTTTATTCTGAAGCCAACCTCTTCAGACCCTTTGACTTAAGAAAAACAATTTTGCTAGCAGATAAGCAACTAGGAGTATGCAGGCACAAACACACATAACCAAACAAAGCTGAAGATTAGGTTTGATATGCTAGGACTGGGCAAAAGCCACAAATGTGAAAGACAGGAGAGTCCTCTCCCCCACTCCCCACCTTCACCAAGAACAAAGGAAGGAAAGCATAGCAGAATGAATAGCAGTAGTATTCTAAATAGGTAGTCGGTGTCCAGCAAAGAGCAATCAAAGGTAAGTCGCAAATGGGAATGGGGAGTGAAGAAAATGAACTAGCTACCAGAGGAGAGCCTCATCAGGGCTTATTTCCTGGGCATGTGGGGAATGTCATCTGCTGCTTATTCATCTGTTCTATTGGTAAGTAATTGTAGAGTCCATGCTGAAGTTACTTCATTGATTGAGCTTATGAATGTGGTTGTTCCATATAGGAAATGTTGTTATAAAAGAGGTTTCATGAAGAAGTTGACCCATCAGGCAGATACTATTAATATGTATAGCTTTAAATCCAATAACACAGTTGTATTAGTCCGTTTTCATGCTGCTGGTAAAGACATACCTGAGACTGGGCAGTTTACAAAAGAAGGAGGTTTAATGGACTTACAGCTCCTTATGGCTGGGGAGGCTTCACAATCATGGTGGAAGACAAGGAGGAGCAAGTCACATCTTACATGGATGGTGGCAGGCAAAGACAGAGCTTGTACAGGGAAGCTCCCCCTTATAGAACCATCAGATCTCATGAGACTTACTGTCATGAAAACAGCATGGGAAGGAGCTGCCCCCATGATTCAGTTGCCTCCCACCAGGTCCCTCCCACAACACGTGAGAATTCAAGATGAAATTTGGGTGGGGACACAGCCAAACCGTATCAACAATACAATATTTGATTCTGGTGCCTGAAGTTTTACTCTTACATCAGTATTAACGAGAAGAAAATGATTTGTTTGTGTCATATTTACAGAAGTATGAAATCAATGGCTTTGGAGTAAGTACGCTCCTAAACTTTAACCCACTCTTGACACAGTGACAGATACTCTTCCAATAGCCCTTATAAATGGATTGAGATTAGTACAGATTGGCATGGTGTTCTCCTCTGATCCATTTTGTTAGTAAATAGGATAAATACTGTGTTTGGTTTTTTTTTTTTTTTGGAGACAATCTCACTCTGTCGCTCAGGCTGCAGTGCAGTAGCACAATCTCACCTCACTGCAACCTCGGTCCCCTGGGTTCAGGTGATTCACCTGCTTCAGCCTCCCAAGTAGCTGGGACTACAGGCGTGCACCACCACACCCAGCTAATCGGCTAATGTTTGCATTTTTAATAGAGATGGTGTTTCACCATGCCTGGCCTCAAACTCCTGACATCAAATGATCCACCCACCTCGGCTTCCCAAAGTGCTGGGATTACAGGTGTAGCCACCACACCTGGCCAAGAAATACTGTTTTGAGTAGAGCTGACTGCTGTGTTTCTGGAAAGTAGGAAAGTTTTTTGGGGAGGGGGTTTTGTTTTTAATCAGTGAATTACTAATTTTTTTTTTTTTTTAACAAAGACAGCCACTTTCAAAGTTAAAGTTAAAATTCCTGTAGTTGAATGCATTTTGGGTATTCAGAAAGCACAAATAGCCAACATAACTTATTATGTATTATTTTGATTATATTTTAATGATGTGTAATTTCTCAACACATTTGCTGTTTTGTTTTGTTTCCTTGAGAACAGGGTCTTACTCTCTCACCCAGGCTGAAGTGCGGTGGCACGGTCAACAGCTTGCTGCAGCCTGGAAATCCTGGGCTCAAGCAGTCCTCCTGCCTCAGCCTTTCCAGGTATCTAGGACTACAGGTGCATTCCACACACCTGGCTAATTATTTTTTATTTGTAGAGATAGTTCTCACTATGTTGCCCTGGCTGGTCTCAAACTCCTAACCTCAAGCAATCTTCCCACCTCAGCCTCCCAAAGTACTGGCATGTGCCACCATACCCAGCCATTTGCATAATTTTAAAGTTAACTGGAGAAACTTAGCACATTTTGATTCTTTTTGTTCTTGATCCTTTTCCTTGCCCTTTGCCCAATTTAGCCATTACCACATTCCTAATTCACCTCTTTCTAACTATCACGGCTACTGCCCTGTCTAGGCATTAAGTCCTAATAGCTGTGGCCTCACTTTTTACTAATTTTGTACTCATTTAACTACCAGGAAAAAAAATTGTACTCATTTTTATATTCTGCTGCAGAAATCTACAGCTTTATAATGTTATACATGATCCAAAGCTTTACAGTAGTCTTCTAATGTCTACTTCCAACTTCTAGCCTTTTTTACCTTGGTTGACTGTTCCAGTGTTCCTACCATTGTTCATAACCTCTGTGTCTTTCCTGTATCGTTTGTTCACCTTTGTCATTCTGAGTCCATTGCTGCTTTTAAAACCAGAACTCTTCCTTGACATACATAAGTAACCTTACTTAACACTACCTCTGACTTTATTTTGCATTTCCTCAGCAATATTTTATACTACTCTGTTTTTCTTATTCATATGTTGATTTGAAAGTTCTTAAATGATCTGAGTGTACCTATAGTCCCGACTACTTCAGAGGCTGAGATAGGAGGATCACTTGAGTCCAGGAGTTCAAGTCCAGCCTGGGCAACATTGTAAGACCGTATCTCTAAAAAAATAAAAAATAAAATGTTAAATGCTTCTCATTTATAAATACTTTACCAGCCCTTTTGTAAGGTTCTTTCATTTCTTGTTGTGCATACTTGATACATGTTTGTTGCTGTCTGATCCTAGTCATTTGCCACACATTTGAGAGAGTCAAGAATGATGACTAAAAGTATGTAGTAGAATACGTGTATGGTAGTTCACTTTCTCTTTTACCTACTCTTGTTTTCTTCACGTGTTTGCTGCTGTTTATCTGCACATGATTTTATCTGTCTTATCTGTTCCTGCTATGCAGCTTCATTTGAACCAAAGAGAAATTTTTTTTCCTACTTGTCCCTTTGAACACATGGCAGGTTGCTCTGAGGAACTATTGCTACCATTTGGTTTTGTCCTTTTTTCTGTCATGAAAATAAATTCACAAAAGAAGATTGACAAAATTTCAGTAGAGATTGTATTCATGAGGGGACTTAGAGGTAACTAACCACCATGGAGTTTGATACTTTCTCAGATTTTTGGAAGATAAATAGGGCAACAGACCTATAAAACATCCCCTGAGAAAGGCAAATGGTTGGAAGCCTCTCTTTGGTAATGTCACTAACTTATGGACTATTTTTAGGACAAGTTAGTAAGCTGTCTGTAAATCCACACAGAGATTGGTAAAAATTTCTGTTATTTTGTTTTTGACCGTGGGCAGGTTTCCTGACCACTCCAAGCTTAATCATTATCTGCAGCCATGAGTATGATACCTATCTAATTTGGAGGGATATTATGATACTCAGTTTAATAATATACATCAAGTTGCCTAGTGTGGTGCTTAGCATGAAGCCATGTTTCCTTTAAAAGTACAGAGTTACATCAGAATTAATATTAGTTATAAAAATGGAAAGTTGTTACATTTATTTGCTTATACCAAATTTAGGAGTTCTGTGCTTTTCATATGACCTCTCTTCAGGCTACCTGCTTGCCACTCCCTCAAAAAAGAACTGAATTTCAGAGGAGACATTTTTTTTTTTTACTTAGATGTGTATAATTTTGAAGAAAACATTTTATAAGGAAATAGTATTATTCCCATTATTTTATTGTTTATGATTAAATTAGTGTAAGAATTTATGGTCTTGTGTATTAAAAGTTAAGATTATTATTTTCTAAATTTCAAGTATTACATTAAAATTTAAAGTTGACTTTTTAAAAAAATGAATGATTTTTATATTTTTAAATGTGTATTCTTTCTGGTAACTGAAACAAATGGTTAGCATTTGAATTTGAAATCAACTAAATTGGAATGAAATTTTATTAAAGGAAGAAGTGTGTTAATTTACAGCTAATGTTTTAGTAAAAGTTGATGATACCTGTGACTTAATTTTACTCATGTAGAAAATGGTTTTCATTTTATTTGATTCTTATTGTAATGAACTGTTACTAAAATAACAGTTTTAATATATATAGTTTTCATAAGAAATTCTGTGAATAATTCTTACTTCTTCCACAAGAGGGCCTTCTTCGAAAAGCTTTTTCTTATTTAATGTCGAGGTATTTCTGTACAATTTCCATGACAAATGAACTTTCACAAAAAGAATTTTAGAAAAAAAGATAACACAGATTTTTTCTAGGATATATAACTACAAAGTAATCTTTTTTGAGATGTTAGTGGGGGATATTTTGTACATTTCACTTATTCTCTTATATCTTAAACCTGTGGAGTATTTTCTATTCTCTATTAACTATTAAAGGCTAGACTCTAAGCAGAAATGTAGATAAAGCCTTTTCACAAGTCTGACTTTACAGCATTATCTGATATAATTATATATGCCTTCCCACTTCCACTCTTAAAAAGCTCAGCAAGAATTGTGGTTTTAAAAACAAAAAGCAAAACAGGTGCTACATGAAGATCTGTGTCACAAACACGTATGTATAGAAAGAATATTTTCTCATATAAATATTTTATTGCACATATGCCACCAAACAGAAACTATTAAATGAGGTTTTATCTAAGTCCAGAGCTTCAAATTATCAACTCATTGATATTTCTTTTCCATAATGTTCTAATACTTTATTTTTAGCAAAGTCCAGAGGAACAAGAATCAGGAATAGAAGAAATTAGGAGTATTTAGTTTGTATCCAGCTGTTCCTTGTTTTGCATTTGCCTGAGTACAGTGGTCCTCAGCAGAGTAGGGGTGATTGGGAGTCTTTAACATTTTCTTTTATTTCTCTCAAGCTATAGGGACTGAGGAATTTATTCAAGAAAACCATAGTACTAAGTGGTTAGTATAAAGGATTGCTTGTATTTTCAGTTTGGTCCAGTATATATCCTTTTACTTTTCATAACTATTGTCTTGGTTTAGTTTATTTGCTATCAAACACGTGTGCATAAAAGTCACCTGAAGGCCCCCTTAATAATACAGGTGTCCAGACCTCAGCCCCAGAGATATTAATCAAATAGATCTGGAATGTGCTTAGGCCATTCCAGATCCCCCACCCCCAAGTGTTTTTTGTGCCAACCAGAGTTTGAGGGTTAGTGAAAAGAGCAAACCAGACCTGTTTTATTTCTCAGAAATCTGCTAGTTCTGTAACCTTGGGCAAGTTTCTTAATGTGTCTGAGCCACCTCTACAAATAGAGATGACACTTTTCTTTAAGATCATAATTGGGATTAGAACAATTAACAGGATAGTGGTTGTAACAGTGCTTGACCTATAGAAGACATTTAGTAGATGAGATACCTTCCCTATTACATGTGAAATTCTTGCAGTCTGGCCCTTGTCCATTTTACCAACTCTGATCTTTTACATCCTTACAAATTCCTCTCCAACCACATTAGATTACTTGTTTCTTAAAATAAAAAATTCATAATCACCTATCCTTGGAATGGTCATCTGCTGCTGTTACTTATTTCTTGTCATTTAAGGCTGTTAAGTTGTCATAGCTTCTGTGACCACTCTGACCTTCCCTACATACATACTCTGTCCAATCTGCTCCTGCTGAGAGGTGCCATGCTGTAATGAAAAGAGCATGTGTCCTGTAAGCAGACAGGGATCTGAATCATGACAGTCTCTAAATGTGTGGGCTTGGGCAAGTTACTTAATTCCTTTCAGTCTCTCTCTCTCTTTTTTTTTTTAATGCACTAAATGAGGATAATATTACTGTGCTATGCTTGTGAGAAATAAAGGGAATAATGTATGCGAAGCACCTAGCCAAGGGCCTAGCACATAAGCATTCAGTAAAGAGTACCTGTTTCTGTTATGGTAATGATCCTGTGTCTCTTTCTCCTTATTCATCTTTCTGTGACCAATGCAGATTATAATACTGGCATTTAATAGGTTCTCGGTAATTATTTGGTAAAGGAATGAATAGGTCCATGAATAAATAACCACATGGAAGGTACTTGGAACACTATCAAGCACGATTTAAAGGTCCTAACTACATTTGAGTGCTGAGTTTTCTGATATGAAGCCTGTGTACTGTGTAACTCAAATCTGATTATAATATAATTACATGACCGGGCCTGGTGGCTCACTCCTGTAATCCCAGCACTTCTGAGAGGCCAAGGCGGATGGATCACTTGAGGCCAGGAGTTGGAGACCAGCCTGGCCAACATGGTGAAACCTTGTCTCTACTAAAAACACAAAAATTAGCCAGGCATGGTGGTGCACATCTGTAATCTCAGCTGCTCGGGAGGCTGGGACGTGATAATCCCTTGAATCTGGGAGGCGGAGGTTGCAGTGAACTGAGATCACGTCACTGCACTCCAGCCTGGGTGACAGAGCAAGACTCTCAAAAAAAAAAAAAAAATAAGTAAGTAAATAAATAAATAAATACAATTACCTGGAGCTAAGCTAAACTTTCAGAAAAAGGCAGTAAAATTTAAATTTTACACCTCTTATGGATTAGAGAAATGCCAGGTTATTGATGTGCTGATGTATTTTAAAGTTCAAATTTAACCTTTATAATAAAAAGAGTCATTATTTGAGATACGGTTTCAGATAATTTGATTATCATTATAATCAGAATTCAACAATGTATTTAATATGTGGTAGTTTAATAAAACAGCCCTCTGCTTTAACAGTAACATTCAAATTTTCGAAATAAATTTTTTTAATAGCAACATTTCATTGAGTTGGATGAAAACAGACAGAGATTATTGCAGAAATGCAAGGAACTTATGAAGAGAGCTAGGCAAGTATGTAACCTGGGTGCAGAGCAGACTCTTCCTCAAGAATACCAGACAGTAAGTATAAAAAGTATATAATGCTACAATTGCCATATTTAACATATGTTTAAGATTATAGGATCTTAAGCATTGTAACAGGCCATGAAAAATATGATGTGTCATAAAAAATAGGGAGTTTTTCCACATTTTTAAACTGAATAGATATATAAAATAATGTTGCTTAACAGATCAATGTTATTGGTACTATAACATTTATTCTTCCAATACAAATGCCTTTTAATGGGTACAGTTGGAACATACAGTTTTCCATGGAAACATTGTGCCAGTAATTGGTATACCAGAAATAACAAATAGGACATTTTAAAAATAAAGGGAAAATGAAAATGTTTCCCCGGAAATTGGGGTGTTTAATTAGGGTTCAATGGGAGCTGAATATTTAGGACTAACATCTGCCAATAAGAAAAGGAAAAAAAGAGGTCTTACTTCCATTATATGTTTTATGCTGACATACCACTCAGTAAAATTAGGAGATGCTGCCCTTTAGTCACATCCCACTGTTAATTTACATACCTCTGTGACAAGTGGGGATGATACTTTGCCTGCATACCTATTCAGAATAATGTCAAAATGAAATTATAAAATAAATTTTAAAATATCTAGTATTGGTGTGTCTTTTTAAAATTCTTAATTTCAAATGTTATCTATTTCAATAGATAATGAAATGACTACTAAAGATATAAACAACTGGAAAAAAATTAATGGATTATAATTTTCAAATCCTCAACTGATTTATTTTATGATATCAGACACAGAATCACAGAGAATGGATTCGACTATTTGGATACATACTAGGAACTCAGTAGATATCTTTAAAACAAATTGAGAAGCTTATTTCTAAAAACAGTAGAATATCTTCAGAATACATTGTGTTGTTATAAATATAAGTACAATCTGTACTAATTTTTTCTTTCAGAAAAAGCATGATTCTGTTCTTAATAAGTCATACTGTTTTTGAATCAAAATTAGAAGATGATTAATCATTAAAATGTATTAATTACCTCCTATATGGCAAGCATTGAACAAGACAGACATACTTCCTTCTCAGCTGAAACTTATATTCTAGTCTGGAAGATTAGGTAGATGAAAACACAAATCAAAAATCAGATAATGTCAGATAACAAGAAATGCTAAGAAAAATAAAACAGGGTGAGGAGATGGAGTGACATGGATGGGAACTTGGTCAGGGAAGCCTCCTTTGAAAAGATACCATTTTATAACAGTCCTGAATGAAGAGAACAGATCAGTCAAGTGAAGATGTGAGGGAAAAGTATTCCAGACAGAGAAAACAACTTAGACAAAGCCCAGAACAGAAGTATGTTTGGGACATTTCAGAATAAAAGGAATCTCATTGGGGTTAAAAATTATCCAAGCAGAGAAGAAGGCAGAGGCCAAGATTATGTAGGGCTTTTAGACCATACAAGGAATTAAGGTTGTATTCTTTTGGGATGGACTCCAGTGGAGGATCTTAAACAGAAAAGTGACATTACTACTTTTATGAAAGAGCACTCTTAACTTCTGTTCTTCTAGATGGAGGATAAAGTAGGGATACAAGAATGGAAGCAATGAAACCATTTAGGAGATCATTTCTTTGGACCACGCAAGAGATATATAATGGCATGAATTAGGGTGATAGCACTGAAGAGAGAGAGGGAGAAGTTGACAGATCTTAGATATCTTTTAGTGACAGAGCCAGCAAGACTTGCTGATGGATTTGACATGAAGGATGAGAGAGAGAACCCCTAAATTTTTCACCCGAACAAATTACGGTGCTATTTACTGGAATGGAGAAGATTGAAGGAGAAACAGGGTTGCTTGAAGTGGTAGGTAAGGTGGGTGAAATCCAGATTCTGTTTCACCATCTTAAATTTAAGATGCCTGTTAGAGTCAAGTGAGGATATCGAGTAAATAAATGTTGGACACATGAGCTTAAATCTCAGTGAGTACGTCAGAGATTCAACAAAGGAATATTTGAAGGTCTATAGAAGTTGAACTGCTTTCTAAGAGGTTAAAATAATAAGCTGAAGATATTAGATTAATATGTCAAGATCTTTTTCAGGGTTTCAGGATTCATTTTGTACCATGTAGTATACAGCCTTTGCAGGTCGTGCTAAGTCAAACAATGTAATTGTTTGCCTCCCCTCAAAAAAAAAAGTGTCTGTTCTAATTTGTCCCCATGGCATGGACTCAGAAGATAGTACCGTGGTGAAATTCAACTGTCAAAGTAATTAGATACTAAGGATGCTTTTTTAGTTCTTCATAAGTGCAGTATAAAGTTCTAACTTCTTGCTCTCTTTCAATGCCCCACATATTCTGGACCCATTCTACCAATTCAGCAAGTACCCACCATTCCAAATGGACACAACTCCTCACTCCCCATGGTATGCAGTACTCATTCTTTTTTCCCAAGCTCCTGTCTTCCCTCTGCCTTGCTCCTCCCTAGCCATTTGCTTTAAGGCCCAGAGATGAATTCTAGGCCTTTGGATTCTCTTAACTCTCCTATAGCATGAACTGATACTTCTTTTCTCTAAATTCCCTAGCCTATAAGATATGTACTGCTTGTTTGAATACTCAACATCAATACGTTGCCTTAAGGTGTTATCCAGTACATACATTTTGTTTTCTTTAAAATACAAACTTTCGAAGGCAAATGACCGTGTTTATTATTCCTTTGTATCCTTGTGTACCAGCATGCTGTAGAACAGATAGTAGATAACTTATTCAGCAGATTATTTTTCTTTTAACTATTTGAATGGAACCGTTTTCATTGTATCTATAATGATGGGCAATTTTTTTCTTTAGGTTTTCCAAGACCTTCCAAACACATTGGATGAAATTGATGCTTTATTAACTGAAGAAAGATCAAGAGCTTCCTGCTTCACGGGACTGAATCCTACAGTATGCCTGTTTCTCTACTCCCATTCTGCATCCAGCCACCACCACCACCACCCTCCCCATACACACACATACACACACAGAGTTCCCTCCAGTACTTGCCTCCCACTCTGTACTAGAGCTCTTGGTAATGATAAGCTAGACAGCAGGAACAATGTGCTTTAAATGCCAGATTCTGAATCTATTAGAATTTTAAATAGATTCTTCCTAAGGAACACAATGTTCTGTGCCTTTTCTTTATAAAAAGAATAGTCGGGCTAACCTGAAATACTGCAATGTCTAGTTTTTCAAGGATAAAAAATGTCACTTTCAGTATGTAATAAGAACATAAATTATTTGCATACAAACAATACAGCACAATTGCCATTTTCAGTTAATGTTTTAATCAATGCAAAATTGTATATACCTTTATACTTTGGTAGATTTATCTTAAAGAAGTTTTTTTTTCCCCCTGCCAGATTGTTCAGGAGTATACAAAAAGAGAAGAAGAAATAGAGCAGTTAACTGAGGAACTGAAGGGAAAGAAAGTTGAACTAGATCAATACAGGGAAAACATTTCACAGGTAATTTTTTTAGTTTTTAATCTTTACTTTTTATCATGTGATTATTAATGAAATGGGAATGTAGAATAATGGAAAATGAGATGACATGCTTAAGAGAAGTGTGTTATGCCCAGACTGATACTGATATAAAATTTACGTGAAATTTTGTGTCACAATATAGTAATACTGCTTTTAAATTATGTTTTTATATTGTGTTTATTTGTAGGTAAAAGAAAGGTGGCTCAATCCTTTAAAAGAGCTGGTAGAAAAAATTAATGAAAAATTCAGCAATTTTTTTAGTTCTATGCAGTGTGCTGGTGAAGTTGATCTCCATACAGAAAATGAGGTAAAATTGCATTTGAAATATATTTCTGGCAAGTAATTTTAATTATATGCTTAAAGTACATATAAATTATTTATTTACTTTAGAGTTATATCTGTGAAAAGTTTTGTTTACCAAAATGTTGAAAGAAAGGAGAAAATCACCTATGGGATTCTATTAGGGTCACTTTTTTTGGTGGGGGGTGATGTTTGGAATTAGTAACTAATACTTGTAACTCTTTTTATACAATCTGAGTAATGGTTATTCAGTTGTATTGAATACATATGTTACTTTATAAAGCTACCACAACTGGAGTTAGAAGACTCATAAACAGATTAGTTTGAAATATAGTATATATCAGTGTCTTTTTTTAATAATTTAAGAATTCATGGTTGGGTGTGGTGGCTCACGCCTGTAATCCCCAGCACTTTGTGAGGCCGAGGCAGGCAGATAGCTTGAGCTGAAGGGTTTGAGACCAGCCTGGGCAACATGGCAAAACCCCATCTCTATAAAAATACAAAAATTAGCTGGGTGTGGTGGTATGCACCTGTGGTCCCAGCTACTTTGGAGGCTGAAGTACAGGGATGGCTTGAGCCTGGAAGGTGGAGGTTCCAGTGAGCCAAAATGGTGCCACTGCATTCCAGCCTGGGCAACAAAACCAGACGTCTCAAAAAAAAAAAGAATTTAAGAATTCATGAGAATGAAAATATTGGGAAATTTGCTACTAATTTCTTGTGCTATAACTTTATGCATTGCAATTTGGGCTAAAATTAATTTTTTGTTAAGACAGGCAAAGGCCAGGTGCTGTGGCTTGTGCCTGTTCCCACTTTGGGAGGCCAAGGCAGGAGGATCACTTGAATTCAGGCATTTGAGACCAGCCTGGGCAACACAGTGAGACAGAGACTCTGTCTCAAAACAAAAGTAACTACTAGAAAATTGAAAATTACATATGTGGATTGCATTGTATCTTTCTCTTGGTCAGTACTATCTTAGACCTTAAAGCTCTATTCAATTAATAGGTAACCTTTAATTAGTAAGTTTCATGTTTTTTGTTTTGGTTTTTTTGAGACAAAGTCTCGCTGTGTCACCCAGGCTGGAGTGCAGTGGCACGATCTTGGCTCACTGCAACCTCCACCTCCTGGGTTCAAGCTATTCTTCTGCCTCAGACTCCTAAGTAGCTGGGATTACAGACGCCCGCCACCACGCCCGGCTGATTTTTGTATTTTTAGTAGAGACGGGGTTTTCTCATGTTGGCCAGGCTGGTCTCAACTCCTGACCTCAAGTGATTCACCCCCATCGGCCTCCCAAATTGCTGGAATTACAGGCATGAGCCACCGCACCCAGCCTAATTAGTAAGTTATATACCTCATTTTTAAGGTAAATCTGAACCTGACATAGAAATGCCATCAATAAGAATAGTAAATAAAACTTAGAGCATCCTCAGTTTTGGCAACATTTATAAAACACTAATGTACTCATTACAACAAATATTTATTGAGCACCTATTATGTGCCAGGCTTGCTTTTTGCTGAGTATTGTGTGTATGTATGACTTAAGTTTTCAAAGTATATGTGTAATTCCTACCTTGTTTTTTCCTTCTTAACCAACTGAAGAAGTTAGGGGGATTCTTGGCCCTCTGCAGTTATCATACACAGCCACTTCTCTAGCACAAGAGAGCATAGCACTCCATTACATTCTAATTGCTTTCACCTGCAGTTTAAGAACCTAGCACTTTGGAACTAGAATAGATAGTGCCTTTCCAGGACAGAGTTCCTCACTCAGTAATTTCTAAAAACTCTTGGGGAAGCCTAGTAAACTTGAATAGAATGGTATAGAGGAGGAAAATGTTAATTTAATCTGAATATTTTCCTTATCTAAATAGATCCTTGAAAACCCTTAGAGCTTTTAGATGGTAACTGTTTGCTTAATATTATTTTTAAAAATACATATATATTTATTGTTATATAAACTAGTGTCACTAAATATTGAATTCTTTACTCTTAGTTAATTCAATCCATTTTCAAATAATAGAATGACATTACCAGAGGAAACTCATTTTTCATCAACTTTTTAAATGTTTTATAGGAAGATTATGATAAATATGGAATTCGAATTAGAGTCAAATTTCGCAGTAGTACTCAACTACATGAATTAACTCCTCATCATCAAAGTGGAGGTGAAAGAAGTGTTTCTACCATGTTATACTTGATGGCACTCCAGGAGCTAAATAGATGTCCATTCAGAGTAGTTGATGAAATCAATCAGGTATGGTGATTGTTCTGTTATTTGGATCTACTTATATCCTATAATAGAAATAAATATAATCATTATTATTGCCATTGTTTAGGGAATGGACCCAATCAATGAACGGAGAGTGTTTGAAATGGTTGTAAATACTGCCTGTAAAGAAAATACATCTCAATACTTTTTCATAACACCAAAGGTAGGTAAAAAGTAACCTAAAAGTGGTCATATACTCGGAAATTCCCTGTGACTTAATCATATAGTTTTTGTCCCAATATGTTCATATTAGCAGGAACACTCCCAAAAAAGGAATTTAAAAGGTTAACAGTAATATCTACATTATTAAAGGGACAAGTTCCAGTGTCATGCTTAATCAGAGGAAGACATGTAGGAGACATATTATTATGTTCTAAAATTGAGATTTTCTCATTCCTCTTCTAGAAAAGGTACTCTTTCAGCACTGAAAGATGACTGGGGAATACAACCGCTAAGACTCTGGTTCTTCATTTTCCCAAAAAAGCCTCTCTTGTCATATACTGCCCTTCCTCTTTATTTGCCACTAACACTATGCTGGCCCAGGGGAAGTTTAAGTATCCCAACATCTTCTGCTCACAGGTTAATTCTCATAAAAACAGAATTATGTTTGTAGATAATTTTTCATAATCTAGAACCATTACAATGGGAAATTTTCTTTTATTAAATCTAGTGTTGTGAGTAAATTAAAAAGCATATATATTCAAAGATGTGTTTATTAATATAATCAGATTTTTTCCTTTTTAAGTATTCATGAAAAATTTTGGCCACATGCAGTGGCTCACACCTGTAATCCCACTACTTTTTGAGGCCAAGGCAGGTGGATGATCGCTTGAGCCCAGGAGTTCAAGACCAGCCTGGGCAGCATGGCCAAACCCCATCTCTACAAAAAAAAAAAATGCAAAAATTAGCTGGACATGGCAGCATGCGCCTGTAGCCCCAGCTACTTGGGAGGCTCAGGCACGAAGATCGCTTGAGCCTAGGAGGCGGAGGTTTCAGTGAGCTGAGATCACACCACTGCACTGCAGCCTGGGTGACAGAATGAGACCTTGTTCCCCCCCCCCCCCCCACCCAAAAAAAAAAGAAAAAAATTGTTTTTACCCATCCTACATTCAGATTTTTATTAAATAGTGTCATCTGTATTCTTTTTTTCACAGATAGTCTTGTGGAATAGTCACATCTGTTAATACCCTACTGCTTGCCAAATACCTTAGCCTACAAATGTCCCTCTTACACACTTTTCAGGATACCAGGCTATCAAAGAAGTTGCTTGAGAAGTGTTTATAAATAAAAAGTAAAAGTATCTACCCTAGGAAAATTATGGAGGACATACTCTTTTCCAAGGTCTGCCAAGGAAGTTGAATAATCCCAGTTATCTTGTGAATCTAGAGGGCTCAATTATTCCTTATTTTGATTGTTCTTTAGGCCAGGCTACAGGTATGCTAATTTAGGTAAGGATTACAGTCTGGCAAGGTTTATATTGAGGTGTTTAAGAGCTTCTTAAGGCTCTTATTGACTGGGCGTAGTGGCTCACACCTGTCATCCCAGTACTTTGGGAGGCCAAGGCGGATGGATCACCTGAGGTCAGAAGTTCGAGACCAGCCTGGCCAACATGGTGAAACCCCGTCTCTACTAAAAATACAAAAAACTAGCTGGGCCAGGTGGTGCGTGCCTGTAATTCCAGCTACTCTGGAGGCTGGCTAAGAGGCATGAGAATCTCTTGAATCTGGGTGGTGGAAGTTGCAGCGAGCTGAGATCGCACCTCTGTACTCTGGCCTGGGCAGCAGAGTGGGGAAAAAAAGTTTTATTAATATTACAAATAAAATCATACATTTGACTGTACACATGTAAGGTTGGAAAACTATACTTCTCAGTATGTAGCTTATATGACAATTTGTTTTAATACTTACAGCTCCTGCAAAATCTTCCTTATTCTGAAAAGATGACAGTTTTGTTTGTCTACAATGGCCCTCATATGCTGGAACCAAACAGATGGAATTTAAAGGCTTTCCAAAGGCGGCGGCGCCGTATTACATTCACTCAACCTTCTTAATAAAAGTAAAGAGAGGGAACTTGGGAATTTTTTTGTTAAATTCTGTTTATAAGTATGGCTCAACTGAATAAAAGTTAGGAGATTGATTAAAACGAAATGCAGTTATTTTTGGAAACCTGCTTTTAAATACAAATAGGTTGATAATGGAAACCTTAATGACCTTTCCAAAATATCATCTGGTAGTAAAAGTTAAGTCTTCTTCAGTGTTGGTTGAACTTGAGTCCTTGGCATTCTGACCATGAGTCATTGAGTTCTCATGTTAAAAGGTACTTAATATTACAAATCAAAGGTACAGTGGAAGAGGGGTTAATCACAAGAAGTTACTTATATGGTAGCCCTGAGCTTTAATTGCAGAGTAACTTTAATTACTTTTAGAGCCTAAAGATGACTCTAGAGCGTAAGTCCTAGTTTCTCCCAGTGTTATATTTAATTTTTAAAAATTGATATGAAAATGTCTAATGTATAGTAATAATTTATGACAGATCTATTCCTTTCTTCCTATTAAAAAAGATTACCTTATCTCCAGTAGGAAATGGAATTTTATGGGCCTTTAAAAGAAAGTTTTATGAAACTTGATGCTATAATTTTATTGGTATTTCAAGGGGAAAAAAACACTGGGGTTCAAAAATCGTAGTAGAACTGCTTTGAAATGCTACAAGGTGGCCACTAGATGATGCAAAATACAACCAAAATTTTGACAGAGAATAAAATTAGGTGACAAGCATTTTTAAAGAATAACCTTGTAAAGTGTGGGGGCAGGGGTTGCTTTTTTTTATTTTATTTAAAGTCAATTGTATTTTACATCTTAAATTTCTAAAAGCATTTTTATAATTATTTTTAGTAAAATTTTTCTTAAAATTTCATATACTGGTTTCTACAATTTATATTTGAAATTTCTCAGTGTTATGTAAAGAGTGACAGAAAAGCATTGATTTCTTTAAAACCATAATGTTTTTAGAACTTAAGCTTATAGGGCCTTTCTTACAATGTTGATGTACCCATTATCTTAGAAAATCTAGTTTAAACTGTTTTCTTTCGGCGCAAAAGAATTAAATGGGAAAATCATTTGTTGAAGTTATACTAATTAGTAGAGCCAAACAAATTCTCTTCTTTTAAAAAATAAATCTTATAAGAAAATAGACAGTCCACGGTCATGTCTTTGAACAGTGGATTGGATCTGTGCCAGTAATGACAAAATTATTTTTTTTTGACTTGTTTGCCTGAATAAATTGAAGAATTGCTTTCAGTTTGGGTTTTGTATATTCTTAAGTAGCCATTGAAATTTATAATCTTATTAGGTCAAAAAATGGTGAACCATAAGTTTATGTCCTCTCACTTAGACATTTTCTCTTCAAAAAGGTGTTTTCTTTTTTATAAAAATTTTAAAAGAGCCTTCCCTTCTTTAGCTCCAGTGCATGAAGTATGAAAATATTTTAAAATGACATTTTTAGTAATATGAGCAAGTCATGTAAACATTGAAGAACTTGGTAACATATTAGTAAATGGATATTACCAAATGTTTTCATTGTTAATTTCTTTGCTTTCCACCAAAATATCTTTACTAAAATGTGCTTGGTGTAGTTTGTTTATTGTCTAAATTAGTGCCAGTCATCTTATTTCTGCAAAATGAGTATCAATGTGAAAAAGAAGCGTCAAGATTAAGCATGCTTGAAAATAAAATGGTCAGTTACATTTCAATTTACATAGACCAACAACTGTTCCATACTTTGTTTGTAAACATTTAATTTCTCTACGGGGCAAAATTAATATTTGGCTTTACATTGAATTTTGAGCTGTGAAGAATAAATTATGTATCATTTTAGCATATTAAACGGTAGTAAGTCTAGCACATAGTCTCAGCCACTTAAAACTTTATTTTCTGCAAAAGTTGTTTTTTGTTTGTTTGTTTGTTTGTTTTGAGATGGAGTCTCGCTCCGTTGCCCAGGCTGGAGTGCAGTGACGTGATCTCAGCTCACTGCAACCTCCGCCTCCTGGGTTCAAGCGATTCTCCTGCCTCAGCCTCCCGAGTAACTGGGACAACAGACACGTGCCACCACACTCGGCTAATTTTTTATACTTTTAGTAGAGACAGGGTTTCAGTATATTGGCCAGGCTGGTCTCGAACTCCTGACCTCGTGATCCACCCACTTCGGCCTCCCAAAGTGCTGGGATTATAGGCGTGAGCCACTGCACCTGGCCAAAAGTTGATTTTTAATTACATAAAAATTGTAAAACCTTCTAGTAAAAACTTGATTTGGTGAATACACTGGTATTTAAAAACCTTAAGGTGACAACCATTTTCTATGCCTGAATCTTCATTGGTTTGCCTTGGAAGAGTCTCTGTTAAAAGGTTTTCCATATTCAAAGTAAAAGAAAAGACTTCTTGCTTTCTAATTGTCTCTTGGACACAGGCCTATTTTCTTTGGGGTATAAACCTTTAGATGTGAAAAATGTAATTTCATTCTGCTGCTGTGTGTGCGTGTGTGTGTAATTGAAAAAAACTTTGTGGGAAATCCTACTTTGTTGGTAATAAATCAATATTTTCATATTCTTTTGGTGTATGTTATTTTAAGTGAGAACTATTTTTTATACTCTGAACCTTATTAAGAGTCATTTTGGTTTTCAGATTTACTAAAAAAAGTCTGTTGAGTAACCCACATTTACAAAATAGTGTTCAGCAGTCTATTAGTGTTCAAAAGGGTAGAAATTTTAGTCCCTTGTCTGCCTGCAATGAAATCACAGTCTAATAGAAGCAATAAACACTCATGAAAAAAGGTTTAAACAATGTAAAGAAGTCAAGTTACAGGGCCAAGTATTCATCAGAGAGGCTGCAACATAGGTTAGCTGTTTTTAGGTTTAAACACTAAGTTTACTAACATGCCCAATAGCCAATTTTCACTTATTACTCCTTACATTAAGCTACTATATAAAGTAATCTTTTTGAAATATATTTTTTAGTCAGGCAGACTTTTTCACTTACAAGTTACTTGACAGTCTCATCATTGGTGAAATGAGAATCATACCTAATTCACAGAGTTGTTGAGAGGAGCAAATGAGATCAGGGCCTATTGGGGCACATAGCGTTATAGTGAGTACATAACTAATGTTTATGTATCTTCTCATATTTTAAACCTAGAAAAATGTACTGTGAATTTTATACACCTAGGTCTGAGAATTCTAAATAAAGTGAATGTAGAGATTAACTATTTTGTAGTCTATTGATAAATAGTTCAAAGGATGCCGATACCTACAGACTTTGAGCACTGGAGAGTGCTCAAAGAGTCTGTGTTTTTATAGATCTTGTTACCTTGTTAAATTCAAATAGAATTTAGTCAAATGAGCTTCTTTAAAGACATTCCATCTCATTATTTTATATTGATACATGCCTTGGAAAATGTATAATTAATAGAATTTGCACATTTGGGAGATTTGACTATGTTGACAATTTGGGCTTTTTATTTTCACCGAAAAGCTTAGGTATGGGGGATTTTATTTATTTTTTAATGTTGAATTATAACTGTTTATTGCTGCAAAATAAATAACTGGTGATTGGCTGGAAGATTCAGATATTTTCAAAAAAGCCGGCTTTATATAATCCCAAAGAGAGAGAGCAGGGCTCCTCTGGTTAGCTTCATTCTAAGCTCTGCTAAGAGGACTTGGTGAAGCTGAGGGCACCCTAAAAACAGCTCTGGCCCTGGCCCTGTGAAATTCTGTGCCATCAGAGATTAGTTGTTAGATTTAGGAGGGACCTTCTGAGTGATTTAGGCCATCCCTGTCTTTTCAGTCAGAAATCATGGAAAGAAGTTATTTGAAAAGTTTTTTGTTTGTCTGAGACAGAGTCTTGCTCTTGTTGCCCAAGCTGGAGTGCAATGGTGCAATCTCGGTTCACTGCAACCTCCTCCTGGGTTCAAGCAGTTCTCCTACCTCAGCCTCCCAAGTAGCTGGGATTATAGGTGTGCACCACCATGCCCAGCTAAATTTTTGTATTTTTAGTAGAGACGAGGTTTCACTATGTTTGCCACACTGGTCTTGAACTCCTGACCTCAGGTGATCTGCCTGCCTCGGCTTCCCAAAGTGCCAGGATTACAGGCGTGAGCCACTACACCCGGCCCCTAAAGGAGATTTTTTTTTTCTTTGTAAGTATTTAAATCTACATTGTCATATATAACAACTCTGTACTGTTGATGGAGCAAAAGGGACTTAACAATGTTTAGTCTTTCAAGTTCTTTTTTTATTCTTTCTCTTTAAGACTGTTTATTGCTTTGGTTGCCCGGGCTAGCCTCAAACTCCTGGCCTCAAGCTATTCTCCTGCCTCAGTCTCCCAAAGTACTGAGATTACAAGCCTGAGTCACCACACCCGGCCTCAAGTTCTTACTGTTGGTAAATGGCAGAGGTGAGACTGAAGAACCAGGTCCAACGGATTTTTTTTTCTCTTAGAAAATGCCATCATGCCTTGCTATCAAATATCAAACTACCTTGGCTTTTTGAGTTGTTGGAATTATTACATAAGCAGTCCCTACTTTTGTAATTAACTTCCTTGTGGGTAAGGTACTGCTTCTCCAATATGCCCCCAAATCAGGGTACAGATTTCTTCTACTGTAACAAAGACCAAAATATAATGTATACAAGATAGAAGTTTATTCTTAACAGAGCATAAGCATGCTGGGGCTGATAGGCCGACTCCTCTCTCAACTTCTGTTGGTTGCTCTGCTCTCCTCAGGAACCTGTGTGTTCCCTCTCATAGTCCAAGACGGCTGCTTTAGTTCTTGCCAGCATATCTGTATCCAGACCATCTAAAGGAATAAAGAGCTGGCACTGTAGCTCATGCCTGTAATCCCAGCTATTCTGGAGGCTGAGGTAGGAGGATCACGAGGCCAGGAATTCAAGACCAGCCTGAGCAAGATGACAAGACCATGTCTCTTAAAAAAAAAAAAGAGAGAGGGATGAGGGGAGACTGTGATCACTTCTTTTAAGAGCATGATCTGCAAGAGGCACACATTACTTTTGCTCTTGTCCAGAACTTAGCTACATAGCCTGAGCTAGCTGCAAGAGAGAATTGAATATGTCACCTGTAGCTGTATGGCTGTGTGTATACATAAAGTCCAGCCACCCTGTTAATACGGGGAGGGTGAATATTGGAGGACACTCAGGAGTCTGCCACAAGACCTAAGAAATAAGTAGTTACCCTGTGGCCTACTGAGAATGTATTCAAAGCAAGGACCTGGTAGCTTTTCCATCACACATAAAAATCGAGTCATCACAGCCTTCAAGGTTCCTACTTATTAACCCTGTCTGCCCCATCTGAAGTAGCACGCCTGCCCCACTCGACTGTCTTATTATGCATTCTTTTTCTTCATAACCTTTGTCACTACCTACCATGATATATTTTGTCTTCTCCATTAAAATATAAGTTCTCTGAAAGCAGAGACTTGGTTGTGTTGATTGCTTCCAGCCCAGAGCCTAGAAAAATGCTGAGCACATAGTAAGGACTCAGTAACTGTAGCGTGAAAGAATGAAGTAATGTAGCTCTTTCTCCCAACACTGACAATGATTTGAGCATATTCCATTATTCATTTAATCCTTATTTATCTGTACGGTAAGCAAAGCACTATACTACATAGTTTGAGGAATGAAAAATATGGTCTGCATGTTATTCCACTCTGAAGAAAATCTAGCAAGCGCTATAAAGTGGATCACAAAGATACAAGACAAATTTCAAAGTGCTCTAAGTAAGAGATTGAACACTACTGGAATTGAGAGGGATTGGGATCTACCTGGCATCTGGAAGACTTCCTGAAGTTGTAGAATGTGGGTATTCACAGTGAAAGAGGGAAACAGCATGCAGGCAGGCTGTCATAGGGTGCTTTATAGGAAGTAGAAAGGTTAAAAAATAAACAGTCAACTGATCAGACAATTTGGTCATGGGCAACTCAGGGTTTTGTTGGTAAAAGACTAACCAAGTCTAATGCAGATGAGAATTAGCTATTTCTCCACAACCATGTTAGCAGGTTACAATAAAAGTAAGTCTTAGGTCAAATTCTGTGACGCATACAGACATTTGTTAAACATCTATTACAAGCAAGCACAAAACTGTTCATTATAACTTGTTTTGTAAGCATGGTAGAGTTCTAACTCTTTATCATTTGGGGTAATTTGATCACACATGAAAGGTTCACTTATGCCAAATGTGATGACATTCCTGAGGCTGGTTATCCTTCATTTTTTTTATTTTATTATTATTTTTTAAATTTTATTTTATTATTTTTTAAATTTAATTTAATTTAATTTAATTTTTATTTATTTATTTATTTAATTTTTTTTTTGGATGGAGTTTCGCTCTTGTTGCCCAGGCTGGAGTGCAATGGTACGATCTTGGCTCACTGCAACCTCTGCCTCCCAGGTTCAAGTGATTCTCCTGCCCCAGCCTCCTGAATTGCTGAGATTAGAGGCGCGTGCCACAATGCCCAGCTAATTTTTTGTAATTTTTTAATAGAGACGGGGTTTCACCATGTTTGCCAGGATGGTCTCTCTCTCCTGACCTCGTGATCCGCCCACCTCAGCCTCCTTTAAATGAGCCTGAAACAACTAGAAATCCTTAGACCTATTGTCTGATCGTAGGACTCTCGGGTGTTTAGGCTTTGGAAATCATCCCTAAGGATGTGGGGGATATTGGCCTTCCTGGATTCTTAAACCCAGATCATGAAATAATGGGGACTGTCTGAACATTTTAACCACTCTATTAATACATATCTTGAAAACATTTAATTTCTCAGAACCCATTTTTAACATTCTTCATGCTTATTACAACTATCAATTTAATAAAAAACCAATTTCTGATATTCATGGTGCTAATTAACAAACCTGCTGTGTGCTATTAATCAATATTAGCAGCACTTATGATAGCTACCACTCTAGTATGGGCTTTACATGAACTACTAATTAGGGCAACTGACTGCACTAGTAATTTAACTTAGTGTGTAATATCATGCTGCTTATGCTGGAATATTTTAATGGTTTTATAACAATGGCTAAAGGCAGTAGTAAAAAAAATAATAATAATACTTAGGAAGGTAAGTAGCCCCTAGGGTGGGGCTAGGTAATGGAGGACAAGGTACAGAATTTCCTCTTAGCTTTAGAGTTTTGTTTTGTTTTTTGTTTTTGAGAGGAATTGCTCTGTTGCCCAGGCTGGAGTGCAGTGATAAAATCTTGACTCACTGCAACCTCCACCTCCTGGGTTCAAGCGATTCTCCTGCCTCAGCCTCTCAAGTAGCTGGGATAACAGGCGCCTGCCACCACGCCTGGCTAATTTCTTTCTTTTTTTTCTTTCTTTTTTTTTTTTTTTGAGACCAAGTCTGTTTCTGTCACCCAGGCTGGAGTGCAATGGCGCATTCTCAGCTCACTGCAACCTCTGCCTCCTGGGTTCAAGCAATTCTCCTGCCTCAGCTTCCTGAGTAGCTGGGACTACAGGCGCATGCCACTACGCCCGGCTAATTTTTGTATTTTTGGTAGAGATGGGGTTTTACCATGTTGACCAGGCTGATCTTGAACTTCTGACCTCAGGTGATCCGCCTGCCTCGGCCTCCCAAAGTGCTGGTATTACAGGTGTGAGCCACTGCTCCTGGCCCGCTCTGCTAATTTCTGTATTTTTAGTAGAGACAGTGTTTTGCCATGTTGGTTAGGCTGGTCTTGAACTCCTGACTTCAAGTGATCTGGCTCGCCCTCCCAAAGTGCTGGGATTACAGGTGTGAGCCACCACACCTGGCAAAGTTTTGTTTTTATTTTGTTTTTTAAGTGGCAGATAGCACAAATCAAACTTCAGTAAGATTCATTTATTTGATCTTCAGATTTGGGGGCAGAGGGACTGAGTGTGTGAGAAAGAAACAAAAAGCAAGTAGATGAATAATAAAGCCAGAACTGTTGCCCTGATAAGAACAGAAGTGGAGGAAAAGTACAAGGGCTGTTATGTTGGTGCAAAAGCAATTGCGGTTTTTAGTAATGGCAAAAACCATGATCACTTTCACACCTAACATTTATACGTAGAATATATAAAAATATTGATTTGGCCGGGCACGGTGACTCATACCTGTAATCCCAGCACTTTGGGAGGCCGAGGCGGGCGGATCACGAGGTCAGGACACAGAAACCACCCTGGCTAAAACGGTGAAACCCTGTTTCTACTAAAAATACAAAAAATTAGCCGGACGTGGTGGCGGGCGCCTGTAGTCCCAGCTACTCGGGAGGCTGAGGCATGAGAATGGCATGAACCCGGGAGGTGGAGCTTGCAGTGAACCAAGATTGCGCCACAGCACTCCAGCCTGGGCGACGAGCGAGACTCCGTCTCAAAAAAAAAAAAAAAAAAAAAAAAAATTGATTCTGCCTCTCATTTGTGTAATGGTTGGCCTTTAGCATATCTCCTTTAATTTTTATAGGAGCTTTAGAAAATGGATATTCTGGCTGGGCGCGGTGACTCATGCCTGTAATTCCAGCACTTTGGGAGGCCGAGGCAGGTGGATCACCTGACGTCGGGAGTTCAAGACCAGCCTGACCAACATGGAGAACCCTCGTCTCTACTAAAAATACAAAATTAGCCGGGCATGGTGGCGCATGCCTGTAATCCCAGCTACTCGGGAGGCTGAAGCAGGAGAATCACTTCAACCCAGGAGGTGGAGTTTGTGGTGAGCCAAGATCACACCACTGCACTCCAGCCTGGGCAATAAGAGTGAAACTCCGTCGAAGGAAAGAAAGAAAGAAAGAGAGAAAGAGAGAAAGAGAGAAAGAGAGAGAGAGAAAGAGAGAAAGAGAGAGAGAGAGAGAGAGAGAGAGAGAGAGAGGGAGGGAGGGAGGGAGGGAGGGAGGGAGGGAGGGAGGGAAGGAAGGAAGGAAGGAAAGGAAAGGAAGGAAAGGAAGGAAGGAAGGAAAATGGATATTCCTTTCCATTAAGGAAGATGGTTCAGAGAGATTAAATTGACTTGTCCAAAGTCACAAACCTAGCATATGATGCTGGAACTGAGACTCAGAGGCAGGCAGTGTTCTACACTGAAAAGAGCATAGGGAATGGCAAGATTCCAGAAGTTGGCTAACTTGTAGTGAGAGATACACATGCACTGTTGGTGTAAAATTGCTACAACGTCTCTAGTGAGCAGTTTTGCAATGTATTTTAAGTGACTATGCCCTTTGATCTAGCAAATCCACTTACATATTTCCTATTTTAACTCACAGATATTTCCAGACCTATGTGTGAGAATATTAATTTCAACATTGTTGAAATAACAATAGGTTGAGAGCTAGTTAATAAATTATATTGCATATACCCATTTAATAAAATACAATTATTAAAGAGTATGTTCTTTATGGACTGATAGGATCAGATCCAAACCATATTAATCAAATTAGCAAAGTACAGAACTGTGTGTGTATGTATTTTTTAAATCGTTTTCCTTTAAAAAGAAAATTTACACACACACACAAACACACACAGAGATAGATTTTCCATCTCTTCAAAGATTCAAAGAAACTAACAGTGATTGCCTCTGGGAAAAGGAACTAGGTGACTGAAGAACAGGCTAAGAGGAAGACTTATTTTTCACCATATATGCCTTTTTGTATCTTTTGAAAGATGTACCTTATATTACCTTTTTTTAAATAAAAGAGCATGAGATTTGCATTCAAAGAGAATTTATTATTATTATTATTATTGAGACGGTGTTTTGCTCTTTTTGCCCAGGCCGGAGTGCAATGGCGTGATCTCAGCTCACTGCAACCTCTGCCTCCCGAGTTCAAGGGATTCTCCTGCCTCAGCCTCCCAAGTAGCTGGGATTACAGGCATGTGCCACCACACCCGGCTAATTGACCATGGCCAAGTTATTTTCTAATTTAATGTGACCACGTTATAGAACATATGAAAAGAAACAAACTCTCATATGAAACCAACACTCAGACACAATTTAACTTGGGTATAATTCTTCCTGGTCTTTTAAAAAATCCTCATTTTTTTATTTCAAAGTAAACAATTTAATTTTAAAACATAGTACAGCATTCATTGGCCCCTGTAAAGTATAGTGATTTATTGATGAAGCTTTAGAATAATAAGTAGAGAAGTACTTACATATTTGCTTATTGTTCAATAAGTGCACCATATTTTCCTGCTCAGGTCCATGAATTCTCAATGCATCCTTTCTGGCTAATATCATATCCCACCCTGAGAAAAAAGAATCAACACTGTTACTACTTTAAATGCCATAGCTCTTGGGAATTTGTTTGTGTTGAAACAATACAGGTTATCTTGGCTATGCAGTTCCCTAGTGCTAATTATTTAATGCTGGTTACCTTATTACTCCTGACTGTGCATCATACAGTGACTTCCAATGACACTGTCAAAGATTGTTACCGTGCTTCATTGATGATAAAGACAAATGCAAGTCTTAACCAGAGTATGCAGGAAGATATGAACCCTAATTCATTTTCTAGTCATGTTAAATTTGCCATTTGAAATTTTATCACATAAAGGTGGAACAACACATTTTCCAACAGCGCCTTCTCTTGAGCTCTTTAAGCCATAATCACTGTTGACCACCCCGCTACCTTACACATACTGCCAGGAGAAAGAAGGATAAACCACGGGCCCATGGGCAAAGTCAGAGTGGCAGCCCCGTTCACACAAGAAATGTCTGTCCCTTCTTGGCACGACTTGAGGCTGGCCTGGGAGGACACGATGTGGCCACACGATCAGAGGTAAGATAGGACCATCAATTGATAGAGCCCGTTGGCATTGTGTAGCAAAAGTCTCCAAAGCCCTAGAAGGAGGCAGCCAGGTCACCCCTGGAGGACTGCCTGATAAAGGCACAAAGCCTGTAAAGGAGGGGGCACTGAGTCATGGGGCCCAGGGCAAGTTACCCGTTTGCAAAACTGTCCAAATTGATCTGGACTAGTCACAATGGCAGTATTAAAAAGAAGAGAAATGAGCATTGTTTTTAAGCCACTTTCTTATTTGTTCTCTGTTACAGTAGTGCGGAAATATTGTAATTAATATGCTCCCATATGTCGGATATTACCAACTTTTTTCATTGTCATACTCTGATTAAAAAAAAATGGTACTTTATTTTTGCTTTTAGTAAGGTTGAGCCTGTATTTATGTTTCTTGATCAATTGTGTTTCTTCTCTCAAGTGCCTATTAATGTTCTGTGCCCACTGTTTTCTACTAGGGACTTTTTGAGGCTGAGTTTTAAGAGATGTATATGATATCCCCTATAAGGTGACACTGTACGACACGCAATGAAGGAGGTAGCTGTGTGTCCGCAGTTGGTTCCTGCCGATGGGTTCATGGTCTCGCTGACTTCAAGAATGAAGCCGTGGACCTTCGCGATGAGTGTCACAGCTCTTAAAGGTGAGCGTTACAGCTCTTAAAAGATGGCACGGACCCAACACGTGAGCGGTAGCAAGGTTTATTGTGAAGAGCAAAAGAACAAAGTTTCCACAGCGTGGAAAGCAACCCCAGCAGGTTGCAGCTGCTGGCTGAAGTGGCCTGCTTTTATTCCCTTATTTGTCCCCTCCCATGTTCTGTTTCTGTCCTATCAGAATGCCCTTTTTTCAATCATCCCCATGATTGGCTACTTTTAGAATCCTGCTGACTGGTGCATTTTACAGAGCACTGATGGTTGCGTTTTACAGAGCACTGACTGGTGCATTTTGTAGAGCACTGATTGGTGCATTTTACGGAGTGCTGATTGGTGCATTTTACAAACCTCTTGTAAGACTGGAAAGTTCCTGATTGGTATGTTTTACAAGCCTCTTGTAAGATAGGAAATTCCCCAAGTCCCCAGTGGCCCCAGGAAGTCTAGCTGACCTCACCTCTGCCCTCCATGTCCTTGATGATGGAGATCCAGTTGGTCCTCTGTATCTATGAGTTCTGCAACTGGGGATTCAACCAACCACAGATTAAACCAACCACAGATTATTTGTTGTTCACTGACTTATTTTACTGAATTGATAGTGTACACTGGAGCATACCATAAAAAAACTAAAACTAACTCATATGAGCTCTTTCCCAGTAGTCCATTCATGAAATCCTACAGGTACCATCACACTTATTTGTGAAAATTTGAAATTTTTGTTCCTAAAATCAGGAACAAGACAAAGATGCTCATTTTCAGTGATGAAGATTCTAGGCAGTGCAAGGGGAAAAAATATTTGTAACAGGAAAAGAAGGAATAAAGCTATCTTTTTTTCTAATGACAGGAGAGAAATTTTAAAAGACCTAAGTAAATATGAGTTAGTTGTAGAGTTTTTTAATGGTATGCTCTAGTATACCTTATCAATTCGATAAAATAAGGTAGTAAAAAACTAATAACAACTCATGTAGAAAATCTGATGAAACCTATAAAAACCTTACGAGAACCAATGAGTTTACTGAGTTTGTGGGACACAAGATAAACGTACAAGTATTAACTGTATGTCTATAGACTAGCAATAAATAATCAGAAATTGAACATAAAAAAACAATATTATTTGCAATGGCCTAAAAAACATGAAATTATTAGGAACAAACCTAACAAAAGATAGGAAAACCTTATACACTGAAACCTACAAAACAGTGAGAGAAATTAAAGACCTAAGTAAATGGAGAGAGACACCTTGCTCATAAATCAGAAATTCAATACTGTTAAGATATCAATTCTCTCAAAATGATCTCTAGATTCAACGCAATCCAATCAAAATCCTAGCTTTCATTGTTGTAGAAATCAACAAGCTGATTCCAAAATTGATATGGAAATTCAAAAGTCAAGTATTCAAAACAACTTTGAAAAAGAAAACAACATTGGAGGACTAACACTATCAGATTTCGAGAATTATTATTAAAAACTCAAGTAATCAATATACCGAGGGTATTGGAATAACAGTAGATAAATTAATAGAACCGAACCAACAGTCCAGGCCAGGCGCAGTGGCTCATGCCTGTAATACCAGTACTATGGGAGGCCAAGGCAGGTGAATCCCTTGAGCCCAGAAGTTCGAGATCAGCCTGGGCAATATGGCAAAACCATGTCTCTACCAAAAGCTACAAGAATTAGCCAGACATGGTGGCACATGCCTGTGGTCCCAGCTACTCATGAAACTGAGGAAGTAGGATTGCTCAAGCAATGAGCGGAGGTTGCAGTGAGCTTAAATCATGCCACTGCACTCCAGCCTGGACAACTGATCAAGACACTGTCTAAAAAAAAAAAAAGAGTCCAGAAACAGATACACACTCCTATGAGCAACTAATTTTCAAATAAACTGCCAAAACAATTTAGTGGAGAAATGACAGTCTTTTCATCTGGAACAACTGGATATCCATATGTAAAAAAAATGAACTTCAATCCAAATTTTGCAACATATGTAAACTAACTCAAGGCCAGGCATGGTGACAGGTGCCTATATTCCCAGCTACTTGGGAGTCTGAGGCAGGAGGATGGCTTGAGCTCAGGAGTTTGAAGCTATCTTGCATTATGATCATGCCTGTGAATAGGCACTGCACTCCAGCCTGGGCAACATAGTAAGATCCCATCTCTAAGCAATAATAATAATTCAGATCATAGACCTAAATGTAGAAACCAAACTATAAAACTCTTAGAAGGAAACAGGGGAAAGTTTTTATGACCTTGGCTTTGCAAGATTTCTTAGATGTGATGTCAAAAGCACAATTCATAAAATAGATTGTTCAATTGTATTTCATCAAAATTAAATAAACTTCTGCTCATTGAAAGACACTATTAAGAAAAAAAAAAAAAAAAAACTACAGACTGGTAGAAAATAGTTTCAGAGCATATGTCTGTATCCAGAATATATAAAGTACTCTTAAAACTCAATAATTTAGAAAATAACACAATTTTTAAATGAGCAAAATTTTCAACAAAAAATTCACCAAAGAAGATACATAGATGACAAATAAGCACAATAAGAAGTACTCAACATCATTAGTCATTAGAAAAATGCAAATTTAAACCATAATGCAACATTACTACACACTCCCTAAAATGTCTAAAATGTAAAAGATAAACCAAGTGTTGACAAGGATGTAAAGGAACTGAAACTCTCATACAAGGTTGGTGGGAATGTAAAATGGTACATACAATCATTTTGGAAAACAATTTACCAGTTCCTTAAAAAGTTAAATATACACCCATCATAGGATACAGCTATTCTATTCCTAGGTATTTACTCAAGATAATTGAATGCATAATTCTGTGCAAAGATTTTTACATGGATGTTTATTTGTTAACCCATAAATGAAAATAACCCAAATATCTGTTAATAGATGAAGAGATAAGCAAGCTATTGTAAATTAATGCAATGGAATATTGCATGGATAATCTCAAATAATTATGCTCAGTAACAGAAGTCAGACCCTTCCACCCCCCAAAACAGAATATGCTGTTTCATTTCATATATCTACAATTCTAGGAAATGTGTACTAATTTAGAGTAACAAAAACTAGATCAGTGATCACTTTGGTTTGTGGCAGATGGAATGAGAAAAAATGTGGGGGAGCGGAGCTATTTTATTTTATTATATTTATTTATTTATTTATATTATTCATTTATTTTTGAGACAGAGTCTTGCTCTGTCGTGCAGGCTGGAGTGCAGTGGCACCATCTCGGCTCACTGCAACCTCTGTCTCCCGGGCTCAAGCAATTCTCCTGCCTCAGCCTCCTGAGTAACTAGGATTACAGGCACCTGCCACCACCCCCAGCTAGTTTTGTATTTTTAGTAGAGACAGGGTTTCATGTTCCAAAAAGCCTGTGCTGGGCCCTGTATGACTGCATGGTTGCATACCCATGATGACAATGATTAATCTTCATCATGGTTCTTGGAACTAAAGAGGAAAGTTTGGGGTAACATATCATACAGAGTATCTCTTGTTGATACTACTTCCTGGGAGTCGCCATAAGGCTCTTTTAATATAGAGCAAGCAAAAACCCAGACCCAAAAATCCTCTAGAAAATGTCCTCGCCTTTAAAATTCTAAATGACTCATTTGTCATCATTGTAGAGGGAGAAGAACAATTTCTCAGCTGATCATAACCCATACTTGTTGTGTGTTTAGAGCCAAAGTCTAGTCTTACAAAATCATTCCTCTCTGACTATATAAACCAGGGAAGGAGAATGCTGAGATTAATGAATTAATTACCATGTGTCTCCTGATGGAGATCAGAAAGTTAATTCTGTTTCTTTTTGTCTTTCTTATCAGAATGTGGAAATGTAAATCTGCTCTGTATAAGACTGGATTCAGTTTACAAAAATAAGCCTGAAACCTTTGGACTCAGGGGGCCCAGGTGGAGAGATTCTTTCTGTTCATTATCTGTCCTCCTGCCTCCAGCCTGTGCCATAGACTCCAAACGGATAAAAGCTCTGTATAGAGAGGTTGTATTACCATGGAGTACAATATATGTCAGATTTGGGTAGAAGTGAACACAGTGGAGGATAATAAAGAGAGAGCTGAGTTCTGTCTCAGTGAGCACAACAAAAGTCAGATGAACTCGTCCGAGGGCAAAAGTGGACCCCAAAGGCTTGTTCCTGCGGACTTTGCTGGTTGACTGCTCTTTGCATTAATCTGGAATCATGGCGCACCATTCCTCTTTTCATGTTGTGATATTCTCTTCATATTCTCTTCCTTGCTCCTCAATGCCAAATGTGTGAATTTTCAGAAACAAAATATTAGGAATTTAAAGTGAGAATACTGTAGCAACCTGTGAGATGCACAGAAAATCATAAACTGTTGAAAAACTGGGATTGGGATTGATTGCTGGAGGCATAAATTTTGTGTGTACATCCAAAAAATAATGCCATGCTCTGAGACTTAGAATATAGTCATGTTGTGTGAATTTATGAATTATATTGAGTAGAAAATATATATATAGTCATTTGACATTAAGAGACAATGAATACATAAGTGTTGACCAGCCTGGCCAACACAGTGAAACCCGTCTCTACCAAAAATACAAGAATTGGCCAGGCGTGGTGGTGGGTGCCTCTAAGCCCAGCTACTCGGGAGGTTGAGGTGGGAGAATCTCTTGAACCCAGAGGCAGAGGTTGCAGTGAGCCGAGATCACGCCACTGCACTCCAGCCTGGGCGACAGAGCAAGACTCCATCTCAAACAAACAAACAAACAAGCAAAAAACACATAAATAAATAGTCATAAAAGCAACAAAAAAGTGACAATAAAATGACACTGTTAACTGGAGCTATTTGGATATGTGTTGTTGTTGTTGTTTTCCATTTATTGTACTTCTCTCTCTCCCTTTAAAAAAAGATTCAAAAAAGAGAAAGGTTGAAAGATTATGGCCCTGCCAGACGTGGTGGCTCACACCTATAATCCCAGCAATTTTGGAGGCAGAGATGGTAGAATCACTTGAGCGCAGGAGTTCAAGATCAACCTGAGCAACATAGCAAAACCTCATCTCAGGCCATCTGCAGTGGCTCACGCCTGTAATCCCACCACTTTGGGAGGCCGAGGTGGGTGGATCACTTGAGGTCAAGAATTTGAGACCAGCCTGCTCAACATGACAAAGCCCCATCTCTACTAAAAATACAAAAATTAGCCAGGTGTAGTGGCAGGCGCCTATAATCCCAGCTACTTGAAGGCTGAGGCAGGAGGATCCCTTGAACCCTGGAGACAGAGGTTTCAGTGAGTCGAGATCACGCCACTGCACTCCAACTTGGACGACAGAGCGACATTCCATCTCCAAACACAAAAAAACAAAAGCATGACAACAATAAGCTTTTGGTCTTTTCAGGAATAAGCCATAAAAATTGATCATTCAAATGAAGGTTTTGGGTTTTTCTTTTTGAAGGAAATCTATTAAAGCTCTCTAAACATGAGAAAAATGCTCAATAGAAAACGGAAGTGGCAGGGCACAGTGACTCTGTAATCCCAGCACTTTGTGAGGCTGAGGCCGGCAGATTACTTGAGGCCAGGAATTCAAGACCAGCCTGGCCAACATGGTGAAACCCCATCTCTACTAAAAATACAATAATTAGCCAGGCATGGTGGCACATGCCCATAATCCCAGCTACTCAGGAGGCTGAGGCAGGAAAATCATTTGAACCCTGATGGCAGGGGTTGCAGTGAGCCGAGATGGCACCATTGCACTCCAGCCTGGGTGACAGAGCGAGACTCCCGTCTCAAGAAAAGAAAAAGAAAAAAAAAAAAAAAAAAAAAGGAAGGGAAAAACAAAGGAAGAAAGAGAGAGAGAAAGAAAATGGAAGTATTGATAGACAAAGTAGCATCTCTGACTGAAAAGAATATTAAGTAACTTAGAGAAGAAAGTGGCTGCTTTAAAAAAATTTTTTTTTGTTTTGACTCGTATGTTGGGTGTGTTGGCTCATGCCTGTAATCCCAGAGCTTTGGGAGGCCGAGGCAGGAGAATCACTTGAGCACAGGAGTTCAAGACCAGCCTGGGCAACATAGTGAGATCCCCTATCTACAAAAAAAAGAAAAAAAAAAATAGCCAGACATGGTGGCACACGCCTGTAGTCCCAGCTATCAGGATGCTGAGGTGGGAAGATCTTGAGCACAGGAGGCTGAGGCTGAAGTGAGCTGTGATTGTGCCACTGCACTCCAGCCTGGGTGGCAGAGCAAGAAAAAAAAAAAGGAAATCTGTAAAAGTGAACAGATGTTATCAATATGTGAATTAATTGTAGGAAATGTTGACTGGTTTTTTCTTACCAGTTGGCTCTTAGGCAATTTTAAACAATGAAAATGTTGTGGTCGGGCACAGTGGCTCATGCCTGTAATCCCAGCACTTTGGGAGGCTAAGACGGGTGGATCACTTGAGGTCAGGAGTTCGAGACCAGCCTGGCCAATATGGTGAAACCCCGTCTCTACTAAAAATACAAAAAAAAAAAAAAAAAGTTGTTGGGCATGGTGGCAGGCACCTGTAGTCCCAGCTCGGGAGGCTGAGGCAGGAGAATTGCTTGAACCCAGGAGGCGGAGGTTTCGGTGAGCTGAGATTGCGACACTGCACTCCAACCTGGGTGACAGAGCAAGACTTTGTCTCAAAAAGAAAGAAGGAAAGAAGGAAAGAAGGAAAGAGAGAAAGAGAGAAAGAGAGAGAAAGAAAGAAAGAAAGAGAGAGAGAGAGAGAGAAAGAAAGAAAGAAAGAAAGAAAGAAAGAAAGAAAGAAAGAAAGAAAGAAAGAAAGAAAGAAAGAAAGAGAAAGAAAGAAAGAGAGAGAAGGAAGGGAAGGAAGGAAGGGAGGGAGGGAGGGAGGGAAGGAAGGAAGGAAGGAAGGAAGGAAGGAAGGAAGGAAGGAAGGAAGAGAGAGAGAGAGAAAGAAAGAGAAAGAAAGAAAGAAAGAGAAAGAAAGAAAGAAAGAAAGAAAGAAAGAAAGAAAGAAAGAAAGAAAGAAAGAAAGAAAGAAAGAAAGAAAGAAAGAAAGAAAGAAAGAAAGGAAGGAAGGAAGGAAGGAAAGAAAGAAAGAAATGCTGTGGGTTTATTTTTTCCTTGTGTTCATGCATACATTATCATCATTAAGATTGCAAATTGTTTTTGCTCTCTATGCAGGATCTAAAAAAATTTGTATTGCAAATTGTATTGGAGTGGGGTCAGAGTGAAGGAAAGCAAAAGCACTAGGAGAGTTCAATAAATGCCAGTTTCAAAAGTAAACTTTAGGCAGTCTCATTCAGAAATGCCTTTTGGAGTACATATAAAAATATCAGATGTTCAAATTGGAGAACACTTAAAAAGCAAGTATTTAAAAGTTGAGACATTCCATCATAGGATTCTGAAGTGAAGCAAATGCAAATGATAAATTTTTATAATAAAAATAAACACAAATGAAACATGCATAAAAGTTGGTTTGTTCAGGTAAATTCCTTGGAGGCCAATTGGCATTTCAATGGGTGGTGATAACAGAAAACGATTTTTTAGTATGCCCAAAGCCGATTGCCTTAACACCAACATAGAAACACAGAAGGTGATTGCAAGCTTTTAAAAAGTTACTTTGATTTCTATAGAAAAAGAAAACATATTTTTAGCCATTATCTAAGCCACTTAGGAACAACAAATTGCACATCAATGTGGATCTCAACTCAGAAAGATGGAGAAACGAGTCATTTAACATGCACTTATCCGTGGCTCCTCTAAATATGTGGAGGGTACTTGGAATCTTGGACAGCATAAAACACGATATAATGAAATTACTAAATACATCCCAGGAAACAAAACAAAACAAAAGAGCTTGAAGAAACTACAAACAATTTAGCACTTCCTCTATGGGAAATTTCCTGTCTATTTTAGAACGGTTCTGATTTGTCAAATGGATTTAAATATGCAAAACAGTGAAGAGTGGCCTAGGCAGGGGTATAAAATCCCTGGGAGCACTTAAGGAAAAGGACTCCTCCAGAGAAGAGGCTCCACAACTGGCGGGGCTGCAATGAGTTAGGAAGGGCTGGAATCGGGCTGCTTTAGGAAAATGGAAATTCTGCAACATTGGCTAGTAAAAATGCAAATATACAAGACTGTAAGGCTTTTCCTAGGATGAACAGAAAGGAAGCTTGCTCTAACAGTGGGCAAATATGACTGTTTAGAGCTGGCATCAGAAGAAAACCTGCATATCTGAGTCTCCAAGGAGTGTGGTTTTTCTGCCTGAGACAGCCTGAAAATGACATAAAGGTCTCGCTCAAAGTAAGCCAATAAAGTTGGGTTTGGTGGTGATTATCAGCACCCAAAACACAGTAGAGAGGTACCACTTGTACTTCAGTGGCTCCAGCTCCTTATGTCCTCTTTTCATGTGTACTGCTTTGTTTAGAGTTAGTTGCGTTTAATAAAGACTTTTTTACTGGCCAGGCGCGTTGGCTCACACCTGTAATCCACCACTTTGGGAAGCCAAGGTCGGCAGATCACTTGAGGTCAGCAGTTGGAGACCAGCCTGGACAACATGGTGAAACCCTGTCTCTACTAAAAATACAAAAAAAAAAAAAAAAAAAATAGCCGGGCGTGGTGGCACGCGCCTGTAATCCCAGATACTCTGGAGGCAGAAGCACGAGAATCACTTGACCCCGGGAGGAGGAAGTTGCAGTGAGGGGAAATCGCACGCACTGCACTGCAGCCTGGGTGACAGAGCGAGACTTTGTCTCGCGGGGAGAAAAAAAACATAAAAAGATTTTTTACTTTTGTAGAAAAAGCATAATGGAATAAATGGTGTGCTAGATTTGCCCTCCAATTATTTAAACTCAGCATAAGCCTGATTTATGCAGCTGGGCACGGTTGCAGAGTCTCTACCAAAATACTCATTACCATAGGGGAAAGGAGAAAAAAGTAATCTTCCTACAGAGGCTCTATCTAAGGGACTCTACATCCTTGTTCCTGGGGATGCCTTTTGCTGTGTTAAACAAAATACCTGCCATTAGTATGGACTATCTTACCTACCTACAGGTGAATGAGAAGGTGAAGCCGGCCACATTTCACCAGAATCCTCGCATTACAAAATAATCACAGGGTCTTCTCAGGTGTTTGTCTATAAATCACTAAATAGGGGAGGCTAATGACCAAAAAAAAAAAAAAAAATTCCTACAGTACTGCTGATTAAATATCAATCAGTACAAAAGCAAATACAAAAAACAAAAATAAATCAGAACTTAGAACTGATAAGCAAATAAGAATCATTTTAAAATGGAGATAACCAACCTAAAAGCTTAACCATAAAAACACTTTAACCGTCAATGTGGTGGCTCCTAACCAATGGGCAGGCAGAGAATACAGAAGGAAACACGCAATCTTAGCTGTGCCAAGGTTTGTGAACCCAAACCTATCACAGAATTCATAGGAGTTGAAGAAATGTGATGGAAATGGAGATTTATTTATTTTTATTAAAAGACAGGGGTCTCGCTCTGTTGCCCAGGCAGGTTTTGAACTCCTGGCTCAACTGATCCTCCCACCTCAGCCTCCCAAAGTGCTGGGATTACAGGTGTGAGTCACCACACCCGGCTGAGATTTCAAAAATTAAGCCTTCAAAAAACATTATTTTGTGTACTTTAAAAAAAAATGCAATCCAATGAGCAACATCTTTCTCATCTTTGTTTTCATTTCTGAGAAGCAGAAACTTCCTTCTTTTTAATGCTGGCCTTCAAGAAACACTTATGTAATAGATTGCCGAGAGCTGAAGTTAGCTTTTTTTGTGTTTTGTTATTGTTTATTTTCTGCAAAGGACCAGAGAGTAAATGTTTTAGACTTTGAGGGCCAAAACCTAGTGTGTGTGACTGCAGCCACAGGCAATAAGTGTATAAGAAGAGCTGCATTCCAATAAAACTTTATTCATGAATGCTGAAATTTGAATTTCACATAATCTTTATGTATTTGACAAATACACAAAATATCTTTTTATTTAAAAATATTTTTGTTTCTTCAACCATTTAAAAATGTAAAAAACATTATTAGTTCACTAACCCTACAAAAACAGACTATAGGCCAAATTTCACTTGGGGCTGTAGTCTGCAGACACCAACACTCATTTGTATAAGCAAAGGCTGATGTAAGAAAACTGGACCCACTCAAGAAAGAGAAAATGGGTTGAAACTGTTATTATTCATTGGGGGCCATATTCACTCTGAATGCGAGAAATGAAAAGAACAAATATTTGTTGGAAACCTAGTGTTTCAAAACTGTTAGCCTTGTGTAGGGGCATTGAGCTAACAGTTTACGTATTTTATTGATTTACTCTTCACAAGGATGCTATGGGATATTACACATACATCCACACAAACTGAGTCTCAGAGAAATTAAATAACTTGCTTGGACCTGGTACCCAGCTGGGATTTGAACATGGGTCATGATATGATTTGGATCTGTGTCCCCACCCAAATCTCATGTTGAATTGTAATTCCCAGTGTGGGAGGTGGGGCCTGGTGGGAAGTGATTGGATCACAGGAGTTGATCCTTCAAGAATAGTTTAGCACCATCTGCTGCATGGTGTTCTTGTGATGGTGAGTTCTCATGAGATCTGGTTGTTTAAAAGTGTGTAGTAGGCCAGGCATGGTGGCTCATGCCTGTATTCTCAGGACTTTGGGAGGCCGAGGCAGGAGGATCACACCTGAGGTCAGGAGCTTGAGACTAGCCAGGCAACATGGCAGAACCCCATCCCTACTAAAAATACAAAAATTAGCTGGGCATAGTGGTGGATGCCCGTAATCCCAGCTACTCAGGAGGCTGAGGCAGGAGAATCACTTGAACCTGGGAGGTGGAAGTTGCAGTGAGTCAAGACCATGCCATTGCCCTCCAGCCTGGGTGACAAGAGCAAAACTCCTTCTCAAAAAAAAAAAAAAAAGTGTAGCACCTCTCCCCTCTCTCTGGTGCCTGCTCTGGCCATGTGATGTGGCTGCTCCCCCTTTGCCTTCCACCATGATTGAAAATTTTCTGGCCAGGTATGGTGGCTCACATCTGTAATCCCAGCACTTTGGGAGGCCGAGGCAGGAGTGTCACTTGAGGTCAGGAGTTCGAGAGCAGCCTAGCCAATGTGGCAAAACCCTGTCTCTAGCTCAAGCCTGTAATCCCAGCACTTTGGGAGGCCGAGGTGGGTGGATCACGACGTCAGGAGATCGAGACCATCCTGGCTAACCCGGTGAAACCCCGTCTCTACTAAAAAATACAAAAAACAAAAACTAGCTGGGCGAGGTGGCGGGCGCCTGTAGTCCCAGCTGCTCGGGAGGCTGAGGCAGGAGAATGGCGTGAACCTGGGAGGCGGAGCTTGCAGTTAGCTGAGATCCGGCCACTGCACTCCAGCCTGGGCGCCCGACAGAGCGAGACTCCGTCTCAAAAAAAAAAAAAAAAAAAAAAAAAAAAAGTTAGCCGGATGTAGTGGTGGGCACCTGTAACCCAGTTGTTGGGAGGCTGAGACAGGAGAATTGCTTGCACCCAGGAGGTGGAGGTGGCAGTGAGCTGGGATCGTGCCACTGCACTCCAGCCTGGGCGACGGATCAAGACTCGTCTCAAAAAAAAAAAAAAAGACAGTTTCTGAGCAGATGCCAGCACCGTGCTTCCTGTACAGCCTGCAGACCATGAGCCAATCATATCTCTTCTTTATAAATCACCCAGTCTCAGGTATTTCTTTATAGCAATGCAATGTGGGAACGGCCTAACACAGGTTGGTCTTTTGAGAAAACCCTAAATGATACCATTTGACTTAGGAAGAATTGAGTTTGTAGTGAAAACCAGGAGTAAAAACTGCATTCAACTCTTTACTTGAGTTGAAACTCAAGAAGCAACTGTCTCATTGCCAGGGTGAACAAAGGCCACATGAACTAGAGAACAGATGAGAGATATCAAGAATTCGCTGCTCTGCCAGGGCAGCAGCCACAGAGGCCACCCCAAATCAACCCAAACTGACTTCTGGTTGTGACCCCATAGTTGGGCAAGTTGACCCTCATGCAAGAGCTAGGGGCTTCATGTTGCTGTTCTAAAATATGGCATTTATGCATGAGTGCATTTGTATTGCAGAATAAATAAGTGAATAAAATATCGCATTTACATTGACTTCTGGGCATTTCCTTTTTTCTCCCCTCTTTTTACAAGTGTAATATATATTCTTTTCGTAGAAACCTTAGCATAATATAGATAAGGAGTATACATTTAAAATTATCCCTACTCTTATGTGTCAAGATAATCACGGTTAACATTCTTGTATAGTATCCTTTAAATCCTTCTAGCCTTTTTTTTTTTCTGAGCACATATACATGTTTTAAAGTGAGACTATTTGGGGTTAGCTGCTTTTTATAGAAATATATTGTGAACATATTTCTATGTCATTTCTCAAAGTCTGATTTTCATAATGTCTCTAAAAACAAACAAACAAACTAGGGCCAAATGACCATAGTCAAATAAGTTTGTGCCATTCTGCAAGATGCATCAGCCCCTGGGATATGAATGATGCATACTGGATCACAACAAAAACTCTGCAAAGAAATTCAGTAGAGAAACTTGGTTCACCTCACCTGGGTATCCCACGCTTATCTAATCATAGGATCCTCCTATAAGGTAACATTTACGAAGTTAATGTACTACAGAATATCCTTGGTGAGAAGCTATTCTACATCAATTTGTAATGGATGCATACTATTCTACTGGTATTTATTTATGTATTTATTTGAGACAGAGCCTCACTCTGTCACCCAGGCTGGAGTGCAGTGCGGGGATCTCAGGTCATTGCAACCTCCACCTCCCGGGTTCAAGCGATTCTCCTGCCTCGGCTTCCTGAGTAGCTGGGATTACAGGCACATGCCACCATGCCCAGCTACTCTTTGTATTTTTAGTAGACACAGGGTTTTGCCATGTTGGCCAGGCTGGTCTCAAACTCCTGACCTCAGGTGATCCACCCACCTGGGCCTCCCAAAGTGCTGGGATTACATGAGTGAGCCACCGCGCCTGGCCCCTGCTGTTATTTAAACCATCCATGAGAACTGAACATTGATATGGTTTTCAAATTTTCACTATTATAAAAAATGCTACCATGTACATTTTTTTTTTTTTTTTTTTTTGCAGCTAAATCTTTGCAAACTTTCGTGATAATTCGTTGGGCATGCAATTGCTTTGAAAAGTACATGAACATTTGTGTAGTTTTTAAATTCTTATGGCCCAATTATCTCCTAGAAAAATTGTGCCAGTTTGGATCCCCACTAGCAATATGTCCTTTTCCCCCAGTTCTTAACCAAAAGGGTATTTTATATTTTTTAATCTGTACCAGCATAGGCAGATAACTGTACCTCACTATTTTATAATAAATTTCTTTGAAAGAATAGCAAATATTTAAGAAAAGTTTATTGGCTGTTTTTATTTCTTATTTTATAAAATGTCAGTTTGTATCATTTGCCAGATTTTTCTAAATATGCGTTCATTTTTTCATACTGACTTGTAAGTTGTAAAGATATTAATCCTATTAATGTGAATTTTTCCATATCCATATCCATACTTTTTAACTTTGTTTAGGCTAATTTTTCATTTATAATAGTTTCACATCTTTAAAAGTTTCTACCTTTAGTTTTGTGCAAATCATGATTTATTAATCTTCACCTATATTTTAAATGCTTTTATCATTTTACTTACATCTTTAATGTATATAGAATTTATTTTGATATACAGTGTGATATAATTTGAATTATTCCTGGATAATATTTTATCTAAACAAAATTTAGTAGATAATACATGTATTTCCCCACTGATTTGTGATGCCACGTTTTTTTTCTTTAGATGGAGTCTCAGTCTGTTGCCCAGGTTGGAGTATAGTAGCTCTATTATAGCTCACTGCAGCCTCACACTCCTGAGTTTAAATTATCCTCCCACCTCAGCCTCCTGAGCAGCTGGGACTACAAGCGCACACCACCAAGCCCACTTTGCTGCCTAGACTGGTCTCCAACTCCTGGCTTCAAGCCATCCTCCTACGTCAGCCTCCCAAAGTGCTGGGAGTACAGGCATGGGCCCTGCACCTGACCACCACTCTTACAAAATACATAAAATTTTTGTACTTTTTTTTTTTTTTGACGTGAAGTCTCACTCTGTTGCCCAAGCTGGAGTTCTGTGGCACAATCTTGGCTCCCTGCAACCTCCACCTCCCGGGTTCAAGCGATTCTCCTGCCTCAGCCTCCTGAGTAGCTGAGACTACAGGCACGTACCACCACACCCAGCTAATTTTTGTATTTTTAGTAGAGACGGGGTTTCACCATGTTGGCCAGGCTGGTCTTGAACTCCTGACCTCGTGATCTGCCTGCCTCAGTCTCCCAAAGTGCTGGGATTAAGGCGTGAGCCACTGCACCCCGCCGATTATTATACATTCTTATGTCTTCAAAATAGACTATCATTTCTGGTAAGGCACATTCCCCTAAGTTACTTTTCCTTTGTAAAATATTCTTGACTATTCTTGTAGGTCAAGAGTTAAACTATGAATTAAGAAGGTTTTCCATTATTTGGATGAATCAAGATGTTTTCCATTATTTTTTATGGTCTATGTTCTAACAGTTTTTTGTTTGTTTGTTTGTTTTTTAATTTACTTACATATATTTTTAGAAATGGAGTCTTGCTATGTCGCCCAGGCTGGAGTGCAGTGACGTGATCACATCTCACTATAGCCTCAAGCTCCTGGACTCAAGTGATCCTCCTATCTCAGCCTCTCAAGTAGATGGAAATACAGTCATGTGCCCAGCTAATATTTTATTTTATTTTTTGTAGAGAAAGGATCCCACTTAGTTGGCTAGCTTAAAACTCCCAGGCTCAAGCGATCCTGCCACCTCAGTCTCCCAAAATGCTGGGCTTACAAGTGTGAGCCTCTGCCCCTGGCCTCTAATCGTTTAGAGAAATTATTGGTTCCTTAAAGATTTGAAAGATGTTGTCTATATAATCTGGGTGCTGAAGTTCTCTGATATTTGTCAATCAAAAAATTAGTTCTCAGTCTATACAACTGTACCACCCATCAAAACTCTTGTCAGTTAAAAAGGTAGTTTTCAGTCTATACAACTGTGCCACCCTTGAAAAGTTTTCTAGGACATTTTATCAAGATGGCCAAAATTATTAGTTGATTTTATCTATAGTTACACCTCTCTTCTCATTCATAATATATATTTAGATTTTCTCTTTTTTTGTTTGGCTTTATCAAAAGTGTATCTATTTTATTGTTCTTTTCAAAGATCCACTGCTTGGGTTTCTATGTTAATCTCATTTTATTTTCTCATGCTTTTCCTAGATACTGTTCATTTTCAAACATAAATTGATCGCTTGGCTTAGTTTTATTTTTTCATAGATGATAATGAAGCATATGGGGGCTCTGAACTTTTCTGTAAGTACTGCTTTAGGGTATAGGATATATTATAGATATACTGTTTTTTCTATTGTTTTAAACTGATTATAATTTGTATTTTCTGTCTTGATCTAAAAATTTTGACAGTATTTTAATCTCTACTATTTTTAGTCTTTCAAAATTATCCTTTTGTTATTAATTGCTCATTTTATTGTCTAGTGATAAAAAATGCAGTCTTTTTTTAGAGACAGTGTGTCTCTCTGTCACTCAGGCTGGAGTACAGTGCATGATCACAGCTCATTGCAGCCTTGAACTCCTGAGCTCAAGCCATCCTTCTGTCTCAGCCTCTTGAGGTGCTGTGACTTTGCTTTTGATCCAAATTGAGAATCTAACTTTTAGTAAGGAGGTTTAAGTGGCATGTGTATTCTATTTTCCTTCGTCTTATTTTGTCTTTGTTTTTCTTGTGCCTCCTCTTTTTCCTGTCTTTTGCTGTTTATAAATAAGTCTGCTTTTGTTTTCTGCAAACTATGCAAGAATTGACTATACTTTCTATTTATAATTTTCACCTCAAGATTACTTCTCCCCCTCCCCAACCAGCTGTTTATTTCTGCCATTCTAATAAAGTGGCTCTAATCAGTCACCAATAACCTCAGATTCCTAAATTCAGGGGACACTTTTCAGCACTGGTCTTACTATACTCCTCAATGCCATGCAGCACAATTGACTAACCCACCCCATCCCTTACTCAACAGCCCTGCAATTTTCTGGGTTTTGTTTGTCCTGTTATTTCCTGAGCTACGTTTCTGCCTCCTCCTTCTCCTCCTCTTTGGTTCTAGGCTCTAACTACTTCTTCTCCCAGGTGATGTCATCCACTTCTTTGGCTCCAATTACTGTCAAATATGACTACGACATCCAAATTTCCAGTCCAGTCCACTTCTTTTGAGATCTGAACTAATACATACAATCGTTCTCTTGACATTCCCAGTTGACAGGCACTGCAACCTCAACATGTCCAAAGATGAACCCATGCCCTTTCCCTCATCCACCCACTTTCTCCCCCTTTCCTCCACCCTCACCACTCTGCAGTAGCATCTACTTGTTGCTCAGGCCATAGACTTGAGGGTCATTACTGGACTTTTTTATGCCTTACCCCCGACATCCTAACATAACCAAATCCAAATGACTCTGCCTCTGATGTATTTCTTGAAACCCTTCATTTCTTTCCATCTCCATTGCTAACCGCCTGGTCTGGAAAACCATCATCTTTTGCCTGGACAAATAGAAGTCTCCTGGCTAGTTTCCCAGCTTCCACTCTTGTCCCTCTAAAATCCATTTTCCTTAGCACTCAGAAAGAGCTTGCTGAAATACAAGTGGGATCGTAGCATTCTTCTGCTTTAAAACTTCCAACAGATTGCCCCTCCCCTTAGAATCAAAAGCAAACGCCGTGTTACAACCTGCAATACATGGCCCTTGTGAACTGGGCCCCAGCACTTCCCTTCTCTTCTCGTCCAGTTTATATTGCAGCCACCCCACTGTCATCCTGTTCCTCCAAACGCTGGTCACATTCCTGTCAAACTCCTTCCACACTCCCTACACATTTTCTGAGGCTAGCTCCTTCTTGTCATCTAGGTCCCAGCTTAAATGTGAAGACCCTCAGGGAGGTCTTCCCTGCCTCCTCAATCTGTAGTACCCTCTCCCCACCCTCCAAGTCACAATCACATCACCCTATTCTATTCTCGCCACTATGCTTATCCCTATCTGAGAGTACATGGATAATCTGTTTACTTGCTGTGTATTTCCCTCTACTAACAGAAGCTCCCTGAACACAGGGACCTTGTCTGTTTTTTCACCTTTGTATCCACAGTGACAACAGTGCCTGGCATGAATAGCTGTGCTCAATAAAATGGGTCAAATGAATGGTACACTCCAGTAAATCCCTTGCTGCTGTGATGCAGGCAAAGAAAGATGGAGGGTTGGATTCAGCAGATCTAAATTTACACAGTTAGTGCCACTTATTAGATGTACCTCTTGGCAAGTTATCCAATCCTCAATTTCCTCATCAGAAATAGGTACATAATAATAATTATCTACTCTACAGAGCTGCTATAAGGATTAAACGAGAAAAACCTAAACACCCAACACCATGACTAGTTTACAATAAAAGCTTAATTAATACATAATAGCTAGTACATATCTGCATAAATCACACACACACACACACACACACACACACACACACACTTTGATGCTTGTTTTGCTTGGTATTAGTTTCTACTGTGGAGCCAATGAAACCTCAACTTGTGTGTTCTTATTAATATCGTATCTCAGGAGGACAATCTGAGCTTACAACTTTCTCTGACCAGTTCCTAGTACACCCTGCACACTTATGAGCTCTAAAAGCCTCTTAAAGTGATTTATCTCCCAAAATATAAATATTCCCCTCCAGCATAACATAACGGTTTCCAGTGACCTCTATTCCATCTACTTCCTCAGAGGTCTTGTATATACACAGAAGTCTATATAAATATTGCGAGTGTTAAGAGGTACAGGGTAAAATCATCTTTGCACTCATCCCCAAATCCTGTGAACACAGGTTAAAGAAGTAACTTTCATTATGGTGAAATAGCCCCCTTTTACAACACATAATGGCTGGAACAATTCAGTCTTTATCATTTATTATTTTTATTTGGACAACATATATACATATGTACAAAATACCTACTGTCAGAATCCTCTTTTATAATTTCATTTGATTTACAAAAACGGGACAGCAAAATAACTTAGGTCACTAATACTGTACAAAAATAAAACTGATTAAACAGTTGTAAAGATCAGTATCTTACAGTGTTACAGATCATCTGTTGTGAAAGAACATCTCAATCTATCCAGAGTGATGAGTACTGTGCTAAATCTATCTGCAAACTGACGAACTAATCAGTTTCTGTAATTATAACTACCAAATAGAATTCTCAAAAGAAGCATGATGTGGAGCTAAACCTTAAAGCCAGGGCATCATTCCACAATGGTGAAGGGCTTTCTTCTTCCCTAACCAAGGAGAGGAGATATCTTAACTCTAAAACTATTAAATTTTCCAGAATATGACAACTACTTACAGTATTAGATAAAACAGCTTTTCTTTCGTTTTAAACACCTGCAATAGTCTTTCAAAAATTCAGTTTGGTTAAAAAAGTAAACAAAAATTACTATCCTGCATTTGGATTTTCATAAGTTAAATCCATGGTCTTTTTAATATAAAAAGTAATTGTTTCATAGTTTTAGTGTTCAACGAACTCTAGTAGTCCTATTTGAACCATATCTCGATATAGTAAATCTAATTAGAATGCTGGTTCCTGTTTTGTGACATTTTAAAACAGGATTTAATCACAAAGAATAAAAAGTATTGAGTTTATACGTTACATTACTATAACATATAGGAGAATATCAAATGTGTGTTTGTCAACAACTTGAAAAGGCAAGTAACAACTTTTTTGGGAAGTAAATTGTGCATTTTTTTAAAACAAGTTGCTGCATTTATATCCATCTAAGTGCTTGACAAAAGCCACATATAGATTTACTCCTGAAACTATAAAGATTGTCTTTCACTGACTTTGTTTTCTTTCGTTTCTTTCTGTGAGGGAAAGATGACTTTTTACAAGTTAGCAAGTTGCTAGGCAACCCCAAACTCCTCACTCACTAAAAGGCAGCGTGCAGAGTATCATAAGCAGAACCATTCCATGAGCTCAGTAAGAAATAGGCAGCCTAACCTATTTCGTATGGAAGAACAGATGTCCTTAAAACTTATTTTGGACACAGAAATTAAAATTTGGTTTAAAATAAGTGTTTCAAAAATCTGAAACAGAGGTAGAAAGTGTTCTTTATTTTTCCTGACATGTTTTCTCGTGAGAAAACACTTTCCTTTTTATCCCATGGACTGCTCCCAGTCCCTAATGTTAAAAGCAGTTCTCTTTATAGAACTACTAATACAACTACGTTGGTTAAACAAAAAAACACCGTGCTAGTGATGGCTGTTGTATTGGAAGTTGGAGTCAGCCGTGACCCGCGCCCACTGCAGGAGCCCACACTGATTCTGAATCAGAAACGAGTATGTGTCAGGTGAAATAGGTAGGCACCCTATGTTTACACAACACATTTCAGAGCACAAGTATAAACTAGAGTGCACCATAGCTCCCTGTTTTAAATATCAGATAAAATCATCAGAAAGAGTTACTTCTGAAGAAAAAAAAAATGTAAACATTTCCCCCATGATCACTGCTGACTCCCCTCATTTGAGGTCTTTTCTTAACTATGAAAACTCAGTTCACTTTTCTGGCCTCGTAAAGGCCACAGTTAAGTTTTCAGGTAAATGGCATATATGGATGTAGTGGTTTCAGCCATTATAGACACCTAGATACAAGACATATTAGTGGTGAGGCTATTGATGTAAAAGATACAGTGATGTGATTTCATTCGTAGTATTCCATGTCGCCTACGTTCTCCAAAAGGGACGATTTTGCAGAGTCTCCTCTGAAATCATCGTGGTATTTTCCCTTGGCGTTCACTACTTATAAAGGTTGATTTTTCTGTTTCTATTTCAGCTCCCTTTCCTTCTACATAACTCTTGCACCTGAGAGTGGGAGTTTTGTAGGAACACAGGAAGGAGACCAACAAACCTTTTTCACCAAAAAATTCCAGATCTCATTACTATATGCACACATTTACATAAAACCCAACAGAGTCAAAAGCTCTCTCCCCTAGTGGCATTAGGATACAATAATGATGTTAACTAAAAGCATAGGAAAATTTGGAAAAGTTAATAGAGTTAAAATTCTGTTGGTTCTTTTCTTTTTCTTTTGCGAAACACTACCCTCCTTCTCCTTCAGCATCTGTTGTGTGTATTCTGCCCTCACATCTCTGCCACGATTTCTTAGGGAAACGTGTATATTGTAAAATAAGCAGATTATAACGTGGTGCCAAACAGAATGTCTGCTTCTATCCTCAAAGCATGTATTTAACTTATTCATCCTCTGCATTAGAAAATAAAAGTGCAGCTTATGTTCAAAAAGTACAACTCATACAAAGCAAGGTTTAAAAGTTCTGTACTTAGTGTAACCTTTCAAAGGTTTGTCTTGATTAATATAAATTCAGACTCTGCTTACCCATTGACTATAAGTAACTGATTTTTGTTTTCAAGTCTTTAGATGACAGATCATGCTGGAGTAGATGTGCTCTTGCTTGCATAAAGACAGCTGTGCTATGGCGGTTTTTTTTTTTTTTAATCTCAAAAGTTAACGTGATTCAAGAGAGTGGTTTTGCTAAACAAACTGAAGCACACTCGTCATTACATTAAAAGGTAAGAAAACAATTCTGTGAGACAGCAAGCATAAAGGGCCCAGAATCACTGTGCGAGGCCACAGGTCAACTCACCCAGTCGGACATATGTACACCAGTGTTGAATCTTTAAAATTCTACCCCAGTCTTGGCCTTACCCCCCTCCCCCCCGCCCACCCCCTACCCTCCCCCCAAAAAAATAAAAGGAGAAAAAAAAAAACAAAACAAAACCAAAAAACCCAAAAGCATTCGCCTTCCCTCCAACAGTCAGAGACGGGTTCAGAGAGTTGCCTCTTCAAGGGGACCAAGTGTTGTTGACTTTGATCTTAGGCTACAATGTGCTTTTTAAAAACAATGCAGGGAGAGGAAAATCAGAATATTGATCAAAGAGCAGTGACTTCCTGTGCCGTCGGTGTGCCTCTTCCGGGGCTCAGTTTTCACGCGTCTGCTTCCTGGGAGTACTTTTGTCCTTTCGGGGTCCATCCTTCCCTGGCTTCCACGGGCAGCACCTCACAAAGCGCTGGCCAGCGCCTTTTTCGATCGCTTGATCATGCTGGGGTGGAACTCGGTGTGCCGCCGGGCGTGCTTTGTGAGGTGGTCACTCCTCATGAAGCGCTTCTCACACAGCGGACAGCGGAACTGCTTTTCCCCAGTGTGGGTCCGGTAGTGGCGCGTCAGCTCGTCTGAGCGGGAGAACTTTTTAAGGCAGTCTGGCCACGTGCAGGGAAAGGGCCGTTCACCTAAGAGAAAGGAATCAGACAGGATACAGTTTAAAGAACATGAAAAAAATTCCGAAGGGCTGTCATGGTCAATAGTCCCCACGACTCAAAGGATAAATCCCTTGGAGATGACTGTCATGTGTCCCCCTCCCCAAAATCCCTATGTTGAAGCCTTAACCCCCAGCACCCCAGAAAATGACTGCATTTGAAGTTAACGCCTTTAAAGAGGCAACTGATGTTAAACAAGGTCATGAGGGCGGGCCTTAATCCACGACTCGTGTCTTTATAAGAGGAGACGAGGACACAGACATGTGAAGATTAGGGAAGACGGTGGGAAGACAGCAATGAAGCCACCATCTACAAGCCAAGGAGAGAGGCCTCCAAAGAAACCAACCCGTCCCCCGCCTCCACCTTGGACTCCCAGTCTCCGGAACTGTGAGGAAATAAGGTTCTGTTGTTTCAGCCACCCAGTCTGTGGTTGTGTGCCACGGCAGCCCAAACTAATACAATGAGGAAGTTACTAACACTTCTAAGCAAATGAGCTTGCCATTTGGTCCCCAATGGGTCCCTTGGAAATTATTTTTTCTGTTTTATTCCACACAATTGCTGGTTTCATAAATTCTTTCAAGAGTAAAAAAGCTGAGCCTCTTTGCTAAATTTCTTGGTGTCGTAGGATGGAAGAGAACTGGCATTGGGTCCAACCAACCTCCCATCTGGAGTGAGCGTTTCTCCCTCAGCTCCTGAGTGCAGGGGCCACTCCGTTCCTGAGCATCTCTGTCACATCTTTTAGTGATATAAAATCTGCCTTCCTGCAAAGGCCATACTTTAAGTCATATTGTCTTAACAGCAGAAATAAGTTTGTGCTGGGCGTGGTGGCTCATGCCTGTAATCCCAGCACTTTGGGAGGCCGAGGCAGGTGGATCACCTGAGGTCAGGAGTTCGAGACCAGCCTGACCAACATGATGAAACCCTGCCTTTACTAAAAATACAAAAACTAGCTAGGTATGGTAGCATGTGCCCGTAATCCCAGCTACTTGGGAGGCTGAGACAGGAGAATTGCTTGAACCCAGGAAGTGGAGGTTGCAGTGAGCCAAGATCATGCCACTGCACTCCAGCCTAGGCGACAGAGTGACTCTGTCTCAAAAAAAAAAAAAGTTTGTTCCTTGTGCCACACATTAATCCTTTAAAAATCTGCAGATACGTCTTTCTCTAATCTCTTCTCCAGTTTCCAAACAATTCCAGTTTCTTCCATATTCCTCATAAAAGACAAACTAACATTGTTTAAGCATAGAGCTAAGGGCTTCCTGTGCCCTTTTCACTGAATTCTCACAAGCACCCCACAAGGTTGCCCCATTTCACAGATGAGAAAACTGAGGCTTGGAGGGTTAGACTGTGTACTCAGGCTCACATAACTGGAAAGCAGAGTCATGAACTGGCCCTGTCTACCAAGGCCTGTGCTCTTGGCCACATGGCTGTCCTGACTCCTGGGGGTCCTGGGGACTTGACAGCTTCCACATCCCTCTTTCCGATTGCTTTCCTTGGATTCATGCTAACATCTGTGTCCCACTGAAAATGCAGCTAAGCCCTGCGTGCCAGATGTGATCAGGCCAGCATCCAGAACCTCCTACTGTGCCCCACCCACAAGGTGAAGGCAGGGGAGGGTCTGTGTCCGCATTTGGGGAGGACACACACAGGCAGACAAGCAGACGAGCTGTTGAAGATAAGAACCTCACTTGCTCCCCTTGTAAGTGACTGCCATCGCCCGGCTCCCAAAAGCCTGCCTCTGCCTACTCTTTACACCTTTCCAAGCACAGCCGACAACAGCTGCTGCACAGACAGAGGACACACAGGCTCCTGGTTTCCACAGAACTCTCCAGACACTCCTTGGCTAGGTGTGAGGAGTGAATATTTTCTCACTCCTGTCCCGGCCTTCCTGGAACCCATAGAGAAACTGCAGAGGCTGGGAGCTGTCCAGCGTGGTGCATTTGAGTCATCCAAAATTATTCATTCTATTTTCCCCAGCTTCTCTTAACCTGTGCTGATGAGATGCAGAAATATGATAAAACAAAACAAAACCAACCAAATCTATCACCTTTGTGATAATCTATTCATGATGAAGGCTCTCTGCTGTCTTCTAAGCAGAATGATAGTCATAACAACACCCTGTACAAAGTACTTTTCGAGGAAACCCAATGTGGGTAAAATGAATCTGTAGCAGTTGATTCTCTATGTGCAGATCTACGTATAAACCCTTATGGAACTCTGAGTTGAAAAGCTACGGCAGCAAAAGGCAATAGCAGACCAATGAATGCTGGGTCCTACTCAAGGTAGGAGATAGGGTTATTTTTTTTTTTTTTTTTTTTTTTTTTGAGACAGAGTCTCGCTCTGTCGCCCAGGCTGGAGTGCAGTGGCCGGATCTCAGCTCACTGCAAGCTCCGCCTCCCGGGTTTACGCCATTCTCCTGCCTCAGCCTACCAAGTAGCTGGGACTACAGGCGCCCGCCACCTCGCCCGGCTAGTTTTTTGTATTTTTAGTAGAGACGGGGTTTCACCGTGTTAGCCAGGATGGGGAGATAGGGTTATTAATGCATTTTGATGCTCGGGGATGGGGCTGCAAAAAGGAAAAAAAAAAGTCTCCCCTGAAAAACTCAACAAAGACATGGAGTTGAAAACTACACTTCTGCAACTTCTATTAGAGAAACAGCATTTTAACCCACTTCACCAGACCTTTGAGCAAAAGTCAAAATACAGATTGTTACAATCCAACAAGGCTGGGCTTCTTGAGGCTAAAACAATGTCATGTATGATGACTTTTGTCCTACTCATGGTGCCAAGCATTTGGTAAATGCTCAAACTTTACACACACACACTCTCTCTCTCTCTCTCTCTCTCTCTCTCTCTCTCTCTCTCCTGGTCACTCACATTGAAATCTGCTCAGATATTACTGGTTACTGGAGAAACCTGAGCCATTCCAGAATTAGACTGCAGTGAAGTCCTCTTTAACCCCAGTGAAGCAGCTATGGGGGAAATGTTTTTCTAAACATGTTCTATTAAAAATATAACAAGGGGTCAGAACTCATAGAATGGTAAGTTGCAAAGAGCCAAACCAAACCAAAACAAAATACCCTCTCTGCTCGGTCCTTTTTGGAGCCCTTTCTCCACTCCTTTCTGATGTGGCAGGGAGGAGAACAATGAAAGGAAGAGCTCAGTGTTTTCTCAATGCTTGTTAAGACAAAAGCTCATTAGAAGTGGTTTTCTTGGAGGAGCGCTAATGTGGCTTAGCCTCCTCACTGGCAGGTACTCATTTCTTTCAAGTGAGTCGTGAGAGGAGGGGGTTCATTTAGTTGAGGGGATCTGTGTCCACCGCGGGGAAAATGGAACAGAAGACCATTCAGCTGTGGGCTAGGATTGGAAAAGAAATAAGATACTCTCGCTGTGTTTGGAAGATGGCTTTATAGAAGTGATCGTGGAAAACTGGCATGAAGCCATCAGAACAGGAGAACTATTAAGTTTCTATGCTTGTGACTTACATATATTTCAAGTGTAATCAGGGTCTGTTCCCACTGAATTCACTTTCGATCTAGCTGACAGTGATACTCTCTTGACTGCCCCTTGGAGCTGTCATTTTGTGATAGTTCTCATTGCTTCTAATCCAAGTGCTGTCATTGACCTAGCATCCTTATCCCTGAAGTGTTTCACAGAGAGCAGAGAGGGCCACCCACAGAGCCCCAAGAAAATCTAGAGCCAATAGAAGCCTTTGTTAGGCTCATGTAATTTGGATAATTCAAGTTTACCGTTTTTCACGCATTTAAAAAAGATCTGCTTGGAAGTGAGTTGCTAGTATAAAAGGCCTGGGATCATTTTGATTTATCTGGCATCCTTTGGAAAACCTTTAAAAACTTTTTGGTCAGTGATCTAAATCAGGGGCTAGCAATCCACATCCCACTGGCCAAAACTGGCCTGCTATGAGCTAAGAAAAGTTATACGATTCTTATATTCGGTTTTTACTAAGTGGTTGAAAAAAATTAAAGGAATATTTCATGACAGGAGAAAATTATATGAAATTAAAATTTCCTTGTCTGCATATAGTTTTATTGGAAACAGCCATGCTCATTGGTTTAAGTATTATCTACAGCTGCATTTTCAAAACAGCAGTGTTGAGCAGTTGCCCACAGAGACTGTACAACCTGCAAAACTGAAAATATTTACTATCGGGCCCTTTTGCGAAAAGTTAGTTGATTCCTGATCTCAATCAAAAGACTTGAAGCCGGGCATGGTGTTGCACACCTGTAATCCCAGCTACTGGGGTTGAGGCATGAGAATTGCTTGAACCCGAGGGGCGGAGGTTGTGGTGAGCCAAGATCACGCCACTGCACTCCAGTCTGGGCAACAGGGTGAGACCCTGTCTCAAATAAATAAATAAATAAATAAATAAATAAATAAATAAATAACAGAGGACTTGAACTTCTAACTGGCATACACCAGAATTTGTAAATGCAAATGTCTTCAGGAGCCAGACACATTAAAAAAAGGTCAGGGGCAGGGTGGGAGCAGGTGCATTCAATCATAGATTGTAATGGATTCCATGGTGGGCTGAAGGGTGCTTCCGCTACTTAGAGGCATTCAAGTTCAACATTATAAATTATGGTGCCACCCAGTGGTGTGTATGCTGGCTGGATTCTGCTGAGGGACCTACAATTTGCAGCCCTTTGAAAAATCTCCCACCTTTTTAACACAGTGGAGAGTTTGGATCTAAGAGGCCGTGATGTTTAATCTAACATCCCGGCATATAAGTTAATGACAGTCATATAATAAGGCATTATTTAGAAAATGATAGATGTTTTGCACTTAAGATAGCATGGAATGGGGAAGTCACAGGTAGACAAGAACAGAATTAAGGCTGAATGGGACCAGAGATGATCTGCAGAGGGGGAGAGGACTGGCCTAGAGAGACGGCGACTTGACCTTCAGCTGGCAGCCTGGGGGAAACCAAGTCAGGCCCTCTCCTTGAGGCTCAGTGCTAAGGTTTAAAGGAGAATGGTCAGCCTTCATGCCGAACAAACCACACAGCAATGCAATTATCAATTAGAGAATCTTTAAACCTGTCTTTAGTATTAATGAGAGGTTACCATCCTCCTGGGAAAAGGGAAAAAAGTACCCAACAGACTTGTACCACTGCATTATTTCTGGCCTTCACAGGAAAACACACCCAGAGGCAGTGACACAATAAACTCTGCTTTACTGGAGAACAGCTGTTAACAGCACAAGTTTCTCTGAGTTCTCATTATTTATATACCACTCCCCACCCCTTTCAGTAACAAGCTAAGCACCTCTCGCTGACTGACTCAGTTCAGAGTATAAAATAAATGTGATCAAAAAAGCTACTGAACACTGCGCACAATGTGTAAAAGACTTTCTTTGCAGAGACAGATCAGGCCTCCAGAATTCTCCTGGGCCTACGGAGGGTGCGAGAGCAGCGGACTGGGGCCCCTGGCTTTGTGCTTGCCTACTTAGCACAAAAGGACACTTGCTGCTTTTGAGAGGGAGCCTCCTCAACTGCTGATTAGTTGATGATGCCAAACGAAGCCTATCTTTTTGTGGGCAGTCCTGAAATGAATGGAGGTGAGATCTCCATAGAGAAGACAGAGGCTGGGCCTTTGGCAAGTGCCAGCCTTGCTCACTGGACACAGGCAACCCTCCCCAGGCTCCCTGAGCTGTCCAGGCTGCCACTGAAGTCCTGCCTGGGGTCAGGGAGGCCTACCATCTGAATGTCATCTCTTTCCTACCTGGTTCTTCTCATCTTCCCTGCCCCACCCAAATATAGGGATGGGTCTAACTTGAATGGAGGCAGGAAGGTCAAAAATACAAAATCGAAAGCTTCCATTGCATCTAGCAAAAGTAAACCAATCTGGTAAAAGACAAATCTAAGGGATTTAGGCCTCCTTTTCAGAAGAGAACTCAAAAAGTGCCAATTAAGCATTAAGGTTTCCTGCAGATGTACCAAATCAAGTCTTCTTTTGGAAGAAAAATAACGCTCAGCTGTTCAAGATGGATCACTTGAACACAGAAGTTCAAGACCAGCCTGGGCAATGTGGTGAAACCCCATCTCTACCAAAAATACAAAAAATTAGCCAGGCATAGTGGTGCTTGCCTGTGGTCCCAGCTACTTGGGAGGCTCAGGCGGGAAGATCGCTGGAGCCCAAATGTTGAGGCTGCAGTGAGCTGTGATTGTGCCACTGCACTCCAGCCTGGGTGAGAGTGAGACCCTGTCTCAAAAAAAAAAGAGTATTTCTGATTGCAAAAACAGCACTAGGATTCCATAGATAAAAGAATCATTTGGGTTGGTTGTGTGGCTCACACCTGTAATCCCAGCACTTTGGAAGGTTGAGATGGGAGGACTGCTTGAGCCCAGGAGATCAAGACCAACCTGGACAACAGAGTAAGAACCCAACTCTACAAAAGAAATGTAATTTTCAAAAGGATAACTTGATGTTATTAAATCATACTGATATTCCATTTAATAGCTCATACACACACACACACACAGTATCATATACACACTTATCATGTACAAAATAGTATGTGATAAAATTGAACAACCATCCCTAATAAAAGCTTTCAGGAAAATAAAATAACTCCTCAGCAGGATAAAAGATCAGCTCTGGAACCTTTCCTCGGCAAGGTCAACAGTAAAATAAAGGTAGTATTACTACTAAAGTCTAGCCCAAAGCATAAATGGACACCCACTCCCATTGCTATAATTTAACATTTTCCAGGAAATACTAATGAGTGCAATTGGATAAAATAAGAAGTAAATTGAGAAGAAGGGGGCTTATAAAATAAGAATTATTTGCAGTTGACATAACTTTCTCTTTGAAAAAAGTTCAAGATAACTGAAAAATCTAATCTAAATTAAAAGTGCATTCACAGGTGTAACTATACAAAAGAGCACTGGTTTTCTTACATGCTAGCCATAACCAGTCAGAATAAGCCTAACAATAAAAGTTCAGGACCTTGGTAAAGAAATGCAAAAGCCTTGATGTAAAAGAAAATGAACAAATGAAATGCTCCCTGTGCCTCTGAATGGTAAGGCTCAATGGTGTGAATACGGCAATTCTGTACAAATTCATCTATGAAATTAACACACGCCATAAGAATTTCTTTTTCTAGAACTTGACAAAATTATTTCTGAAGTTCATTTGGAGGAATAAACATGCCCAACTTGCCAAGAAAATTTTGCAGAAGAACAAATAATAACTGAGCACTTGCAACAGTAGTTATTAAAATGTATTATTAAAGCTGTAATAATTAAGATAGTGAGATAGCAGCACAGGAAAAGACAAATCAGTGGAACAGAGTAGGGTCTGAAAATAACCCTAAGAATCTATAGGGATTCTGTAAATGGTAAATGGGGAATTTCAAATCAGTGAAACAAAAAATGTTTAATTCAGTAAGTGGCTTAGACATCAGGTAAAAGAAAAAAAAAATAAATCTTAATCCTTACCTCATACTTTTCACTCAAATGATTTCCAAATGGGTTATAAATGTAAATGTAAAAAATAAAGCCATAACAATAAAATATAGGTGAATATTTTTAGAATCCTGGAATGAAGAGAGACTTTCTAAACATGAAACCAAAAGCAAAATCCTACTTGAAGGATAGTTCTGAATACGTAAAAATGTTAAAAATATATATAGGTAGAAAAATTTAAGAATCAAAATAATAAATGAATAAAAGAAATTGTAGCATATGACAAAAGGTTAAAATCTGTAACACAGAAAAGACTTGCAAATCAAAAAGAATAGCCCAACTTAATAAAAGTGGGCAAGGATGCAAATAAATAATTTATAAAATAAGAAATACTGGCCGGGCGTGGTGGCTCATGCCTGTAATCTCAGCACTTTGGGAGGTCGAGGCGGGCAGACTGCTTGAGCCCAGGAGTTTGAGACCAGCCTGGGTAACATGGCGAAACCTCATCTCTACTAAAAATGCAAATATTATCCAGGCTTTGTGGTGCACACCTACAGTCCCAGCTACTCAGGAGGCTGAGGTGGGAGGATCACTTGATCTCTGCGAGACAGAGGTTGCAGTGAGCTGAGATCATGTCACTGCACTCCAGTCTCGGTGACAGAGCCAGACCTTGCCTCTAAATAAATAAATAAACAAACGAACAAATAAATAAATAAAATACTAATGACCAAGAAATAAATATGAAAATATATTCAATCTCACAAGTAATCAAAACATGCCAAAGAAGACACCAGCAAGATATCTGTGAGGTCAGTGAAAACGTTAAAAAATCTGTTCACACCAACCACTGGTGGAGGCAGGAGGAAACAGGCCCTGTACCGCACTGGTGGGATTTATAATTAATCCAGGGCCATCTGGCAATATTCTCCTGCAGATTATTTTTGGCAATTAATTTGATAAATAATTAGATAGAGACACGAAAAGGGATACCAGCATTGCTCATGAGAGCTAAAAGGTAGTAACAACTTAAATGCTCAACAATAAAGGGCTGGTTTAATACATACAGTATGTCCTTACAGGGGACTAATATGTACCTGTGAAAAAGGTACCAGACTGTTATATCATGAAATGGGAAGATGTTAGCCCTACACTACTAACTGAGAAGAATGATGTATGATCAGCTGCATAAGTGTGTGAATATATATGGAGAGAAAAAATCCTGTTGTCCCCCAAAATGTGGGCTGAGTGAGGTGGTTCATGCCTGTAATCCTAACACTTTGGGAGGCTGAGGCAGGAGGACTATTTGAGGTCAGGAGTTCAAGACCAGCTTGGGCAACACAGTAAGACCCCATCTCTACTACAACTTAAAATTTAAAAAAAGTTTTTTAAGTAAAAAGAATATATACAAAATTTGAACAGTTACTATCTACCTCCAGTGAGGAGATAAAGAATAACTTATACTTCCTTTTGTAATTTTTCCCTATGTTTTCTGATTTTTTAAACAGTGAGTATATATTTCTCTTATGAGAAAAGGTCGGAAAAAGTTATTTTAATATTTTTTAAAAGTCTTACTGAAAACAGTGGTACATCTGAGTTTAAACCGTTCCACAAATGGCTTGATCAAGAATATATTCCAGGCCAGGCATGGTGGTTTATACCTGTAATCCCAGCACTTTGGAAGGCTGAGGAGGGAGGACTGCTTGAGGCCCAGGGTTCAAGACCAGCATAGGCAACCTAGTGAGACCTCATCTCTTAAAAATTTGTAAAGGAATAGATTCCATGGGCATGGAAGTGGAGGGCAGGGGGTGATTTATTTTCTATTGAGAAATTACTGGACACTTCAGTAATTGATCCATGACCAAAGAGAGGAGAAGAGTCATTTTGTCTTCTTCTCAAATTTATTGTCAGAAAGTCAGAAACTTTCTGGCCCAGTGTGATGGCTCACGCCTGTAATCCAGCACTTTGGGAGGCCAAGGCAGGTGGATCACTTGAGGTGAAGAGGTTGAGACCATCCTGGCCAACATGGCAAAACCCCATCTCTACTAAAAATACAAAAATTAGCCAGGCGTGGTGGCACACGCCTGTAATCCCAGCTACTCGGGAGGCTGAGGCAGGAGAATCACTTGAACCCAGGAGGTGGAGGTTGCAGTGAGCTGAGATCGTGCCATTGCACTCCAGCCTGGGTGACAGAGTGAGACGCAGACTCAAAAAAAAAAAAAAAAAAAAAAGGAGAAAGTCAGAAACTTCCTGAATATACTATATCTGTTTTCTCACTCCTCTATTTCCACCTCTCCTACTTTTTCCATATGTGAAAGGGACATGGCCCTCTTATAAGAATGGACAGGAACCTTCCTTCCTTCCTTTGCTGCACAAACAGCAACAGTAGGGTTGCCCATCAAAGGAGCATCCTTGTTAGAAAGCAGATGAGGAGTCAGATCGTGAAGAAGTGCAAAAATTTGAGTCTAAGCATTTTTTCATGGGCCAGGCTGGTGGGGCATGCATCCACACAGACCTGCCCTGACCCTAGGCCTCAAGCACCCCATTGTCCATCACCATCTGGCTTCCCTCCCCACCAAAAAGCAATGTCGACATGCAGGTATGAAACATGAACAGTTGCTTTTTTCCCATTCTCCATTACCCTCATGTGCAGAACCACCAATACACATTACAGAAGAGGGCCGGGCGCGGTGGCTCAAGCCTGTAATCCCAGCACTTTGGGAGGCCGAGGCGGGTGGATCACGAGGTCGGGAGATCGAGACTATCCTGGCTAACACGGTGAAACCCCGTCTCTACTAAAAAATACAAAAAACTAGCCGGGCGTGGTGGCGGGTGCCTGTAGTCTCAGCTACTTGGGAGGCTGAGGCGGGAGAATGGCGTGAACCCGGGAGGCGGAGCTTGCAGTGAGCCGAGATCGCACCACTGCACTCCAGCCTGGGAGACACAGCGAGACTCCGTCTCAAAAAACAAACAAACAAACAAAAAAACACGTTACAGAAGAGGTGTGCAGGCCGTTCCTGGGCACAGACGAGTCCACATTTTTCTGCATACATCATTTCAATGAACACTGAACTCAAAAATCATTCATTCAAAAGTCTCCTGTTTAGCAGAAATATTGCTTTGCATATAGATGTTCTGAATGAATAAAAATGTTGGATAGGCTTTGTAAGAATAATCTTGCCTGAATGCCATCCCATCATATTACTACCATTTGCTTCTGACCTCTCACTGAATCCTTTTTGTGATTTGGCTTCCGTTTATATTTTATTTGTTGATACAACAGAGACAGTGTAGGGCTTAGGTGTGAGATTTTACTTCTGGATCTCTATGTTTATCTGTAGAAAGCAACTTGTCCTATGCTTTAGGTTCTGAAATGGTAAGTGGGTGTGTCTGTGACATCTGTACACAGCACTTCCTCATTTAAGCATATGCTGGAGTCTAAGAAGCAAGCCTATCCAAATACCATTCACACGTTCCCAACTCAGCTATCTGCGAGATAGCACATGCGGTCCCAGCAGACCTCAAACCAAAGACAGCAGACAACAGAATTTTTTTTTTTTTTTTTGAGATGGAGTCTTGCTCTGTCACCCAGGCTGGAGTGCAGTGGCGCGATCTCGGCTCACTGCAACCTCCGCCTCCCAGGTTCAAGCAATTCTTGTGTCTCAGCCTCCCAAGTAGCTGGGATTACAGGCACCTGCCACCATGCCCAGCTAATTTTTGTATTTTTATTAGAGACAGGGTTTCACCATGCTGGCCAGGCTGGTCTTGAACTCCTGACCTCAGGTGATCCTCCTGCCTTGGCCTCCCAAAGTGCTAAGATTACAAGCATGAGCCACCGTGCCCGGCTGACAACAGATTCCTGACTCTTTAGGTTCTTGATTCCGTAAAAGCTATACATTTTTTTTTTTTTTCCTGTGAGGCAAGGTCTTGCTCCGTCACCCAGTGACATGATCTCAGCTCACTGCAGCCTCAACCTCCCAGCCTCCAGTGATCCTCCCACCTCGGCCTCCCAAGTAGCTGGACCACAGGTGCATGCCACCACACCCAGCTAATTTTGCTTATTTTTTGTATAGACAGGGGTCTCACTATGTAGTCCAGGGTGGTCTCAAACTCCTGGGCTCAAGTAATCCTCCTGCCTCGGCCTTCCAAAGTGCTGGGATTACAGGCATGAGCCACTGCACCTGGCCAAGAGCGGTCTTGAAGTCTCAGTTATATGGCCCTGCCTGAAAACTAAAAATAGTGCAGAGGCAAAATGCGGACCCTAAACATACATTTTTAACACAATGAAGATCTGCCTCGTGGTGTAGTGTGATAAAAGACCATATAAGTCAGAGTCACAGAATTTAGAGGTGGATGAAATCTTAGTGATCCTCCAAAGGCCCAGAGAGATGATGCAACCTCCCCACAACCACACAGCTAGCCCTTCAAAGACCAGATCCTGGCCCAGACTAGGTAATTTCCACCATCCCAGACTCTGCTGCCTCTGTCCAGCTAATTGTGGGAAAGATAGATAATAAATATCCACCTAGGCATTAAATATTGAACAAGATATAAATGCCTAATGGTAAAGCTATCCCAAGAACAGATTCTTGGAATCTTTGCATTTTTGATGATTTTTATCACCAGGGAATTAAACCTGTCATGTTTTAGATGAAGCCAACTCAGAGGGCAGATGATGTGCCCAAGGACGCCCTGCACAACAGTGTGTGACCAAATTAAAACCAGGTTTCAAATTGCTCCTTCAGTTTTATGCACAAAATGGGATTAGATGTGAAAGAAGAGCCCAGACTCAAACTAAAAGCACAGAGACTGACCTTTCACAGTGCCTTTTTTTCTAATTCTCTGCCTTCCAGGCCCTTCCTTCCATATGCGTTGCCTCGGGGGAGGGGGGGGTGGTCAGACATAGTTTAGAATAAATAAGTTGCCACTGAGCTTTAATTTTCAAAGTAGCATTTAGAAAACTCATTTAACACTTGTGCTGGTGTCATGTCATTTTCCTTTTGAGAAATTGGAAACTCTTTCTGTTGCTATTATATTAATAAAGTTGGTGTTTATTTTCTGGTTTAAAAAAAAAAAGTCCGTGAGCTTAAAAAACTCTCAATTTGCCAGATCTTCCAACTAAGACATGAGGGGCAGAAAAAGAGAAAGAGAAAGAGCTGGTAGGACTGTATTAGAGACACAGAGGTGTCTTATACAAATAAGGCCCTCTTGGAAGCCCTGCACAGGCCGTGACACCTGAGGAGTTGGGGAGCTACAGCTGAGAGGGGTCTCAGTGCGTGCACCTTTCTAAGCGCAGGGTGGGGAAAAGGATGGAGTTCCTGAGCCCAAAACTGTGCTGTTGGCGAAATCTACAAGAGGACTGGGTCACAGTGCAAGGATCTAACACCTAGAGCCACTGATGTCAGCCTGTGAGGATGGGGACACAGGCAAGTGCATGACAGACATCTCAGTGGACATCATCACAAGGTCAAAGGACAGCCTGCAACATGGATGGCTCTCCCATGCAGCTGAAACAAGAGATGAGCCCCAAGCCCACCAAACAGAAGATCACTGTCAGGGGAAGGAAAGGCAAGGGACCCTAAATCAGACAGAGAGAACCTGATTTTGCAAACATTTAGCCAAAAGAGAATATAATTTAATACAGAAGTAACTGAGACCCTGAATTGCCAAGAAAATGATTGTCCCCCAGCAGCAGAAATGGAGAGACCGATGCCTGATTAGTCAACATCTACTCTACCTGCTGGGCTGTGGCATTCATAAGGACTCATGGTGAAAAGTGATGCCACTCCAACAAGTGTTTCATCCAGCTTTTTCCCTCTGGGCTCAACCTCTGCACACTGTATGCACACTGTATGGTATGTAACCCCCACACCACAGTATGGCTGCAGTGACCATAAATCCTACTCAGACATGCCACATGGGCCACCAGCAGCTTTTCAAGCTTTTAACCCTTCTACTCCTGGGATGAAGTGAGCCACTAAGTCACATGGCTTGGTGTTTGGCACCAAAGACCACAAAGAACTGCAGGTCGGAGCTGTCCACCATTCACAAAACAGCCCCCACTCAACCCTCCCCCGGAGATCTCAGAAAAGGAACACAGTCCCCTCTTTGGGCATGTATTCCATTCAAAACATGCCCAAAGGCATAAGTCACTTTTATGCATTTTTATTAAGTTGTTTTAAAGGCATGTATGCCTTTGGGCATGTTTTGAAAATTAGGAGCAAGCAGGGCTTTGAGAAGAAATGCCTCGGTTAGGCTGGGTGTAGGCCTGTAATCTCAACAGTTTGGGAGACTGGGGCAGGAGGATCACTTGAGGCCAGGAGTTCGAGACCAGCCTGAGCAATATAGCAAAATCTCATCTCTAAAAGAAAAATAAAAACATTTTTTTTTAATTAGCTGGACATGGTGGTGCGTGCCTGCGGTCCCAGCTATTCAGGAGACCTAGGTGAGAGATCACTTGAGCCAAGGAGCTTAAGGATGCAATGAGCTATGATTGTGCCACTGTACTCCAGCCTGGGCAACAGAGCGAGACCCTGTCTCAAGAAATCCAGCCTGGCCAACATGGTGAAACCCCGTCTCCACTATAAATACAAAAATTAGCTGGGTGCTGTGGCTCACACCTGTAATCCCAGCACTTTGGAAGGCCGAGGCGGGCAAATAACTTAGGGTCAGAAGTTCGAGACCAGTGTGGCCAACATGATGAAACCCTGTCTCTACTAAAAATACAAAAATTAGCTGGGTGTGGTGGCTGGCACCTGTAATCCCAGCTACTTGGGAGGCTGAGGCAGGAGAATCATGTGAACCCGGGAGGCGGAGGTTGCAGTGAGCAGAGATTGTACCACTGCACTCTAGTCAGGGCAACAGAGCAAGACTCCGTTACAAAAAAAAAAAAAAAAATTAGTCTGGCTGCAGTGGCTCACGCCTGTAATCCCAGCACTTTGGGAGGGCAAGGTGGGTGGATCACATGAGCCAGGAGTTCGAGACCAGCCTGGCCAACATAGTAAAACCCGTCTCTACTAAAAATACAAAAATTAGCTGGATGTAGTGGCACGTGCCTGTAGTCCCAGCTACTCAGGAAGCTGAGGCAGGAGAATTGCTTGAATCTGGGAGGCGGAGGTTGCAGTGAGCGAGATCATGCCACAGCACTCCAGCCTGGGCAACAGAGTGAGACTGTCTCAAAAAAAACAAAAAAGGCCAGGCGCGGTGGCTCAAGCCTGTAATCCCAGCACTTTGGGAGGCCGAGACGGGCGGATCACGAGGTCAGGAGATCGAGACCATCCTGGCTAACACGGTGAAACCCCGTCTCTATTAAAAAATACAAAAAACTAGCCGGGCGAGGTGGCGGGCACCTGTAGTCCCGGCTACTCGGGAGGCTGAGGCAGGAGAATGGCGTAAACCCAGGAGGCGGTGCTTGCAGTGAGCTGAGATCTGGCCACTGCACCCCAGCCTGGGCGACAGAGTGAGACTCCGGGTCTCAAAAAAAAAAAAAAATTAAAAAAATTAAAAAAATAAATAAAATAAAATCAATTAGGAAAAAAAAGAAAAAGAAATGCCTCAGGTTAGAGAAAATAGCCTGTGTTTTTCACACTGGGAACCCTCACTTCAGTGCGATAATGCTCACTGAACAAGCATTTTGGGGCTGGCCATGACTATAGATTGCAATACGAGAGAAAGCCAGCTGCTGGTTGTCATTCTGCTTATTTTCATTAAAATGGTAATGGTACAAAACTACTGTAGAATTACGGTAGCACAGGGAGTTAAGTCACTTTTATGCGTTTTTGTTAAGTTGTTTTTAAGCTCGACTTTTTGCCTCTTATGATTTATTACAGTGTTTTTCTTGGGCACTGTGCACACTGAATACATTTCCGAACCTCAGTGGGAACTGCCATATAAACAGCTCGTCTTTGTACAGACTAGGCTTTTATCTATTAGCACATAGGGTAATAAATGTTCCTGTAAACATGATTTGTTTCTCTGGACATTAAAATGGACAGGCTGGAATTAAAACTAAGTCAATGGCTTTGAAGTTCACCCTGCTGCTGTTATACTTGTTCCATGTGAGGCTTTTGGTATCGGCTTCTAGAACATCCACTCAGGAGGGCCAGTGGGTGTTTGCCCAAGCATATGTAGTACCTGTCAAAACCATCTATCTTCTGCAAAGACCCTTCTGTACCTTCACTTATGGCCTATCTGTCTTTCAGGCTGAACTCCAGAGATAGTTCAGAGCTCTTTCCCATCAAAAGAAAGAAGAATATATAGAAAAAAAAAATTATCACACTGTTTGCCTCTCATTTTGTCAAACTCTGTTCTTTGGAAAATCCTATTGGTAGTTCTAAATCGGATGATAGCCGGGCATGGTGGCTCACACGGGTAATTCCAGCACTTTGGGAGGCTGAGGGGGGTGGATCACCTGAGGTCAGGAGTTCAAGACAAGCCTGGCCAACCTGGTGAAACCCCATCTCTACTAAAAATACAAAAATTAGCCTGGCATGGTGGTATGTGGTTGTAATACCAGCTATTCGGGAGGCTGAGGCACTAGAATGGCTTAAACCCGTGAGGTGGAAGTTGCAGCGAGCCGAGATCGTGCTACAGCACTCCAGCCTGGACAGCAGGGCGAGACTTTGTCTCAAAAAAATACAAATAGAAATAAATAAATAACGAAATGGGAAGATGGAGTGAATAGGTGTGGGTTTTGCCTGTCTGGCATTTGTTCCCTTTTGAAGAATAAATAACACATTAAATTTCCTTTTGGCAACAACTCCTTCCCCATTCTGGGTACATGTAATTCTAGGGAGGGTGACCCCACACCTCCAGACTCAGAGATTGGATGTGACCCAGTCATGCCATAGTGATTCATTTCAGGGATGGGGCACACAATCTGAACTAGTCATAGAGCTTAAAGCCTGGAACTTTTGCTGGAATCATTGCGAATGGAAAACCGTCTTTCCTTGGGGTTTAAGTGGCAGGATATGAGTCTGGAACTGTGGGCAGCCATCTCGCCACTATTTGGAGACAGCCCTGCCAACCCCACGATTGAGGCCATAGCAAAAGGCAGCAAAACGGAGCCATAGCGAGGCAGACACTGAGTGCCTGTATCCACAGACACCGAAACGAGAGCTACCCCTAGATGTGTTTGTAACCTGAACCAATAAAGTTTCATTTTTTTTTATTAAGCCAGTCCCTGTTTGGATTCTGTTGTCCTGACTAATACAGCTTCGGGCCCACAACCAGGTTATTTTTCAACAGGAAGGAAGCAGCTTCTGGATAACTATGGAAAATACAGAGTAGGTGTGGTCAGAGTCCAAGATTTCTGCTGACACTCCTAACTGAGGTTCGTGAAAACCAACCACGAGCCAGAGTTAGAACAACAAAAGAGTAGACAGCTGAAGACTGGTGGCTCTGGGACCAAACCCAAGAGAACCACGTAAAACGCAGGGTCTCTTCCCACTGGCGGAAACCCAAGGGGTCCAGATCAGCAAGCACTCATGCCCAACTCCACCCACCTAGAGACAGACTAGGAAAATTCCAGTGTAACCTTGAACTAGGTTAACCAACTCCCAGTCTGGTTCCTCCTATTAAATGAGAAGAATAGCACCTTTCTATCTCACAGGATTGCTGTTGAGTTTAAATGTGACAATGCATGTAAACCATTTAGCTTGGAACCGGACATATAATAAATGTTAGATATTATCATTATCATCACTATTAGTCACGAAATCCAAGGTGCCTGGTACCAGCATTTTACATAGCTTTTTGCAGGTAAGTCACTCAATAAATAATTTAAGTGAATGAGATGGCCAGGTGCAGTGGCTCACGCCTATAATCCTAACACTTTGGGAGGCTGAGGTGGGCAAATGGCTTGAGCTCAGAAGTTTGAGACCAGCCTGGACAACATAGTGAAACCCAGTCTCTACAAAACATACAAAAATAGGCTGGGCGTGGTGGTGTGCATCTGTGGTCCCAGTTACTTGGGAGGCTGAGGTGGGAGGATTGCTTGAGTGAGGGGCAGGGGGAAGTAGGGGGAGAGTGCAGAGGCAGCGGTGAGCCAAGATCCTTCATGCCATTGCACTGCAGCCTCGGTGACAGAGTAAGACTCAGTCTCAAAATAATAATAATAATAATGATAATAATAAATAAGTGAATGAGGCAGTGCTGGACTAATCTGGAATTCTAAACAAAAATTCTAGGAATCAAGGGTTTCCTGGACACTCATATAAATTCTTTATTTTTAATTATAATGGTGTGCTAAATGATTTAATCACCTCGTCTGAATTAAGCCTCATAACAACTTCATAAATATGTAATTACTGAGCTCCATTTTACAGATGAGAAACCTGAGGCTCAGAGAAGGTAAGTGGAGCATGAGTTGTCATAAATAGAATGGTGAAGACAGGATTCAAAAACCCATGTCTGAGGCACCCGAAGGCCTGTGCTCTGACAACTCTGTCTACTGTCTCTGTACTGAAGGTAAAGACCCCTCACATTCCAGTTCCTCAGTCTTGGCTGTTCAATATGAAATGGGTCAGGCCTTAACTCTTCCTTTCTAACTGCCTGTCTTATCACAGCTAGCTCTCTGGAAGAGAGAGATGGTGAAACCTTTTTTCTCCCTCTATTTCTTTGGGCCAAGATGATCTGTAACTTTGCTCCCAGTTCTAAAATGTCCAAAGAGAGACTTTGGTGTTTTTGTCCCTTGCCTATTCCACTGGTTCCCACTTTGGTTCAAGTCAGGCCCTTTGGGAGGCACTCCCTTCCATAACGACGGAGGCTCAGCTTGGAAAAATGTTCAAACTTCATTGAAGACATAACACCACGGACTGCATTTCAAATCCTTGTCATTAATTTTGTATGGCTTAAGCTCCCGTCTCTTATTTAAATAAATGTCCCCACTTTTTAAAAAGACTCAATCTGGCCAGTTAAGGATTGGTCTTTCTCCTGTTCAAATTCTCCTAGATTCCTTTTTCCTGTTCAAATTTGTGATCATTCTCAGTTTCATTAAAAAATAAACAAATTCAAAGGCCCAGTAGCAGCAGCTCTGGCTTAGATCGTGAGCAAACTGGTTCTCTCAGCTCTAGAACCTTTAGATTTCAGATCCAGATTCGTCAATTCTCATCTCAGGATTCTGAAGTCAATTATGCCACACTAGAAACTGAGATTAAAAGAGAAGCCTTCGGGCACACCATCAAAAAGGCTTTGGACACACACAGCAATGAATGCCCTGGGAAGGTACCACGTATTTAAAAAAAAAAATTGGGTGCATCTCACTCCTTCAGTGGGGATCACATTCTTATGAATAATAATGTTAGTCCTATTATTTGCTGAGGGGACTGCTTGAGGCTGGGATAAAACAAATGTTTACTCGTGGCCTTAATGCATCAAAAAGGTATTAAAGTTTCAGGAGGATTCCAGGTAGGCAGTGGTAGGAAACCTCTCAGCAGCTCTGCCTTGGACTGTTTCAGAGAGTGCTGCTCCCATAAAAAGGGCATAGGCCACCCCACCTAACTCCACCTCTGCCCTTTCACTTGGTTAATTCCATGAAGCAGCTCTTTAAGGTGAAAAAGAAAAATGTTAACCATAGACTGAAGTCCCAGGAGAGCAAGGGGGGAAAAGAATTCAAATGAAAGTACTGCAAAGAATTCAAAAGGAAGGAAAAATTCCTAGGCACCCACAGAGCCAAGCTTGAAGCTAGGGGCTTTAGCATGTTCTGCTGACAAATGCTTCCAACTGTCTAGTACCCTCATGAGCTGGTGAGGCTCTGGGACATTACACAGTATGACCACTCCCATGCTAGTCAAGGCAGAGAAGTGGCTTTTGAACCCTGGTAGTGTGCTTCGAAGCCCTCCAAGTCCCCCCAAAACGTTTCAAGAGAATAATCCCCATCTCTCTGAGAGAGGGTGGGGATGTGCTTTCTTAAAGACAAAATGATGGATGTGATGACCTCCCAAGGTCACTTCCAACCTCTAAGTGCTATTCTTTTGATACTAACAACTGCTGCCACCAAGTGCTCTGAGTTAAGCCTAGGCCTGTGACTAACTTCCAACAAAAAGTGGGGCGGAGAGAGAGCCAGGATTGCTCAAAGACCACTGAAAGAGGATCTTACTTCTCTCCCTTTTTAACCATCTGTGGGGTTTTTTCTTCGTCTTCCTTTTGCCCCTCCTTTCTGCGTGTGTTGCATAGAAACAGAAAGTGCCTTTGTACCAATTACTAGGCACTAATTTACGCTCTTCAGTGGGCGCTGGGCTTGCTGGAGAAACATTAGGAAAAGGTGGGAGGGTCGGATGTGGGGGAGGATTCTAGCAGTGGAGGAAGGAATGGCATGCTACAAGCTTTTTCTCCAAGCCTGAGAACAGCCAAGGGGAAAGAGAGAGAAAAAAAAAAAAAAAAGGAACACGGAAGATTTGGAAGTCAAGACTAACAAATGCGACAAAGCTTTTTTTTTTTTTTTAAATGAAGAATGGTAATGATCATAAGTCATTCAGAAATCAAACTGATGGGATAGAAAGCAGGCTCCAACTAGAGCATGTCAGATTGTTTTAGGGGCTTCTGAAAGAGTGAAGACCGGGAAATCATCCGCCCACTTTTCTTCTCAATGAACTTATTAAGGAAAACCATTGTCAGTCATTTTCCCAATATGTCATATGATGTTTCTCCCTGGGAAGTTCAATCTGGGAATTTCCCACAGATGTTGCAGAATGACTAGTCCTTGGGATAAGCGTCAACAATTGAGACAGGAATGTAAATCTGACCCTCATGTTCAGAATCCAAGAATTCATTTCCCTCAGCTTACATCTTTGTGTCTGAAGGTAATGGGGTGTCACCATTCAAGCGGCACTGTATTTACTCTGGTATCTCCCTCTGTCACGCAGGAACCCACTTATATCCTTGCCCTCTCTCTTCTTACCACCCACAGAAGATGTGAGAGGAAAATCAAGGGAAACAGTGTGTGTACTCTGTAATCTGACCCCACTTGTGTTTTCTACTGTGAAACAGTAATCTTGCCAGCCGAAGATTCTCAGAGGCTCCCTGACTTTGTTTTTGCTAGGGCAGATAGATGGAGGATGACACAGGACACGCAGGAAATGAGGGAAGAAAGGCAACCGGTGGCTCCTACCTTGCCACTAGCAATAAGAACTGTAGGGTCCTGACAGCCTACAGCCCCAGGGTCAGATTTCTGCAGAAAGCTCGGGCTGAAGAATATATTCAAGGGAGTTTTAGCCTCTTGTCTAAAACCCAGAAGCAAACCCTATAGCAAACCCTTGCAGCCTTAGAAACCCATCTTCTATAGCTAGAAGCTATGTGTATGCAGCCTTTTGCATAGCTTGTTACTCTTACCTAACAGGATACTTGATATCACTCCTATTGCTGAGTGGGGTGGGGCAGTATCATCTCCCAGGGGGCAAAAATTGGTTCTGTGACAGGTGAAAAAAGTCTTAGCTATTACAACGATTTGTCGCTTTCAGAAAGGGGCATAGTCCATAAACAGCTCAAGTGTATCTGTGGAATTAAAATGTAATGGGGGAGGCCAGGCACAGTGGCTCACGCCTGTAAGCCCAGAACTTTGGGAGGCCGAGGTGAGCAGATCACTTGAAGTCAGGAGTTCGAGACTAGCCTGGCCAACATGGTGAAACCCTGTCTCTACTAAAAATGCAAAAAATTAGTCGGGTGTGGTGGCACACACCCATAATCCCAGTTACTCTGGAGGCTGAGGCAGGAGAATCAGTAATGGAGGGGTCAATTATGGGAAAAGGGTAGAGAAACGGTTACCTGTGCAAGCCCCACTCAGGCCTAGTTGTAAATCTATGTTGGATGAAGCAAGTTGGGTTATGAAATGCCATTCCACATCACTTTGGGGAGCCCTCTGGAAAGAAAAATGGGGTAGAGATAATGTGTCCCTAAGGATCCAGGCACAGGGCTTCCATTCTACTAACGAAGAGAAGAAATGGCGGTAAGGGCTGGGCAGGGCCTACTTAATGGGCGGCCAAGCAAGCTAAGGCTCCCTAGTCTAGGGCAAAGCCTTGCCCTGTCTCTAAGGTCCCACCTCCCAGGCAATGAAGGTGAGTTTTTCCTCATACCTCTGATGACATCAGACTCTCCTTGACCAAACAGTTGACTCCAAAGCCTTTTACAGTAATTAAGGGAGAAGAGTGCAAGAAGCTCAGGGCAACCTCATGCCTTTAAGCAAATTCCCACCTAAGTTAGAGTTAGCCAGTGATGAACATTCCTAGAGGGGCCAAAAAAATCTGTTTTCCATATTGGAGGACAACTTCTACTAACAGAGGCTGTCCAGGTCCCTCACACCAAGTATGCCAAGGATCCCAAGAATGTGTTCGAAGAGGCTAAGGAGAAGCACAAGCCGCCACTCGGGGCTTTTGTAGCTCCCATCTCTCCTGGTTTTTTATATGAGCCTCTTTTTGCACTATACACACACACACACACACACACACACACACACACACACACGGAATATATATACACAAAAATATTTTTTCATAGAACTCGGGTGTGATGTTGGAATTTGTGGTTTTCTCATCTTCAGAATCCTATAATCAGTGTTATCAAACTCAACCCATTGTCAACACTTGGCGATAGCTGACTTAAGTCCCTCCAAAAAGAGAATAAGATGGCACCTGGCATAGAAACAAGGCCTAAGGTTTCTATCATCCGGATATCAACCCAGCATGATTCAACATCAGCCTGTTCTGATGACTTCTGAGCTGGAATTAGAATGTAGTCGTTTCCTTCTCCAAATGATAACACTGCCTTTACCACCCACCCCCCAAAATCTGCCCATACTCTATGTGAAGGGTATGCGCAAAGTCAGGAGATTTAGGATAAACTTCATGTTAATTACATTTTCAAATAATATGCTTGATATATTTTCACATAAAATACTCCAATAGTTCTAAAATTAATCTGAAACAGTACAAATACATCATAAAGTGTCCAAAAAGTCTAGAAACAGGAAAAACAGTATATTTGTTGCATCTTTTTTTCTTTAGATTAACAATGGATCCACTGCTTAAACTTTAGAGGTATGTCACCGGAAAAGATCTGGTCTGGTTGAAGAAAAACAAACTGAACACACTATTCGAAAATGTAAATTAACATACTGCTTAAAAATAAGTTTATCTGCCGGGCGTAGTGGCTCACGCCCATAATCCCAGCACTTTGGGAGGCTAAGGCGGGCGGATCACAAGATCAGGAGACCTTCCTGGCTAACACGGTGAAACCCCGTCTCTATTAAAAATATAAAAAAATTAGCCGGGCGTGGTGGCGGGCGCCTGTAGTCCCAGCTACTCAGGAGGCTGAGGCAGGAGAATGGCGTAACCCGGGAGGCGGAGCTTGCAGTGAGCCAAGATCCCACCGCTGCACTCCAGCCTGGGCAACAGGGCGACGCTCCGTCTCAAAAAGAAAACAACTGGCCGGGCGCGGTGGCTCAAGCCTGTAATCCCAGCACTTTGGGAGGCCGAGACGGGCGGATCACAAGGTCAGGAGAACGAGACCATCCTGGCTAACATGGTGAAACCCCGTCTCTACTAAAAATACAAAAAACTAGCCGGGCGAGGTGGCGGGCGCCTGTAGTCCCAGCTACTCGGGAGGCTGAGGCAGGAGAATGGCGTGAACCCGGGAGGCGGAGCTTGCAGTGAGCTGAGACCCGGCCACTGCACTCCAGCCTGGGCGACAGAGCGAGACTCCGTCTCAAAAAAAAAAAAAAAAAAAAAGAAAACAACAACAACAACAAAAAACAAGTTTATCCAGTGTTTCCTGATGTTTGAGGTGAAGTTCTGTATATTATACACAAACTACAGGACCCAGCATTTCTCAAGGGGCTACTGTGTGTGGAACCCTACTAGGTGCTTTATAGATGTTATCTTTGCACAAGAACCTGTGACTTGAGGACAGTAGCCCTATCTTGTGGATTAAGAAAGTGAGGCTTAAGCAAAGCAGAGGTTGCAAACTTAAAGGCTAAAAGACATCATGTAAATTATTAAAATACGAGGTACTGCCCCCATATCATGATCAGTTCAAGCCAATTGTTGCTAGGCTGGAATTCAGGCCCAGTTTTGCCAGATCTTTTGATTTTTCCAGATAAGTCAGAAATCTGGACTCATGCCATAATCCTCTGATTTTTAGATGTTGGTAACTAATTAAATTTTTATAAACCCTGTGTTGGCCAAGCCAAACAAATCTGCAAAGCAAATTCAGCAGCAAGCCTCCAGTTTGCAAACTCTGAATTAAAGTAACTTGCTTATGGTCTCAAACGAGAACACAATAGGACAAATCAGAACCCAGCTCAGTCGGCTTCAACTGTGTCTTTCCTCCCAGCACACTACAGAAGTAGCAGCACTGAATTAGAAGAAAATCTGTTTGAATGATTCAGCTTCTAAAGCTGGTGTAGAAGTGGTCTATGGAATGGCAGCTGTATGTGTCTCTATAAGGAAGTGAGCAAGCTGGAGGGTTTCTTACAGGAACGTTAGCAGCACTGAACAAGGGGGTGTGGCAGGGAGTTCAGCTCTTAAAATCTTCACAGAATGCAGACATTCCAAATGCCATCTCTGCCCACCTTCTTGATTTAACACCAGCAGAAAGAAAATTAGGAAAGCTCCTTACCCTACCCTAAAGTCAATTTAAATTGAAGTTGTATCTGAAACTTCCAAATGCATGAGACCTCCAAGTCTCTTATTTAAAGTAACCTTAACACATACCTCCTCTAGCAGGAAGACACTTCTGACAATATTAACCCAGGCTGAGGTTTTGTTCAACCATTCACTAAGATTAGAGATCCCCAAAACATAGACACCTGCAATCACCATATCCCCTAGGTTCAAAGGACTGTAGCACTTAAAGCTGAATGAACATCTCACTTCGTTTTCCACTCCTGACTGGGAAAAAGGTTCTCCTGAAACAGCTGAGCCGAATGACTTGCCTTATGGAGAATTAAGGAGCAGCACGCATGCACGCACACATAAGCAGCCATTTCTATAAATGCCTGAGAAAAATCACTCAGCCGAATGGCCCAGAACGCTGGAAACCCTATTCCTGAGTCGGACAGACTCTGGCAGCTCACAGAGGCACTGCAGGCCTCCCTGGCTGCACGACTGGGCAGCGCCCTGAAGGAGAAAATGTCTTTGCTCAAGGTGGCAGTGGGTGCCGATGGGAACAACCGAACTCGGGGAACATGGCTGACACAGCCAGGCCCGCCCAGCAGCTGTTGGTGAGTAACATCCTCCGGTTAATACACCCCTACTTCACCCCCAGAGCCACACTAAAGGTCACATCCCCCAACACAGGCACATGCCTTTCAGCAACCTTACAGACACAAACCTTAAAACGTGCTGCTTTATGGCAACCTAGATGATGACCCCAAACAGAACCTGATTTTGCATTAACCATGGAGGAAATTCAGTCTGATTCCGGTGCCAGCAGCCACCTCCACAAGAAGAAGTTTCCAAAGGAAATGGAATGAGAAGCAGTTACGTGACCTTTCTTTTAAAAAGGAAAGCAAAACAAAACAAAAAACCCCAATCAAGTATCATCTTTTTTTCCGTATATCATTTTTAAACCACAGGCCCAAGACCTCATCTTAAAAGTATCGAAGTATTACACCAAAAAATGACAACACTTTTCCAACTAACTCCAACAATACCCCCTCAAACACGGTGTCACAGGACAGAAGCAAAAGGCTTATCTGAGAGGACCAAGCCCCGCTACCTCGTCTGAATAGCGTTTGTGAGAGAAGCGTTCGGAAGATGGTCAGACAGCATATCCAAATGTGAATGCTTTCCAACTTTCACCGTGCATGTTAGACACAACCAAGAGAACTGGATGACCCAGGTCCCTGCAAGTCTCCAACGCCCATTTTAAAAGGCAGATAGATGTCTTTCTGGCCACATTCTTGTCCGGCCCTTCCTCTCATCCTCCCTGGGAGGAACTATTCCCTGAGGCCTCCAGAACCGCCCAACATTCATTACCAAGGTTGACCTCCGGCAAGGACCACACCTCCCTGCAAACCGCCTGATTCAGGGGTGGAGGGTGCGACCTAAGTCACATGGCCAAAAAAAAAAAAAAAAAAAAAAAAAACTCAGCTCTGAAATCTGGCTCATTAGGAAGGCTAATGAGTGAAGTTAACCACCATTACTTGATCAAACTCCTCTGCTGCCTGAAGCAGGGTTATTTTAAACCTCTCGGGGGACTCCTGGCCAAATTTAAAACCACCTTGGCAAGCCCAGAAAAGTAGCAGGCGTCCAGCTAAATGAGTCCTTAGTCATCCCTAAAAGGCTCGAAGTAAAGTGCGCCGCATCCCCCCTCGGTTTCAACCACTTCTCTGCAACCCGACAAGGGAATTAAATAAAAGATACGCCATCTGACTTCCCCGCTGCCAGCGTCTTTCCCAGGTGGGGTGGCCCCACCGTCGCGGGGTGCGGGAGTCCCGGGGGCGGGGCGGGACAGGGGAGGGGCGGACACCACTCCCCGCGAAGCCACGCACCGCACTCGCTCTGCCCGCCAGTTTAAGGCTCTCCGTGGCTCCCGAAGGCCGGGGACAATTAAGGAGAGAGTGAGCTTTCCGCCAATGCACATTTAAATTATTTAAAGAGTTAAACCGCATCTTATCCAACATGTTTGCACCCTTTCGGCCGAGTGCAGTGTCCCGAACGCCCAGGAACACTGCCTGGCCAAAGGTTAACTAACCCCAGAGCTCCGGGGGAGAGGGCGACGCCGCTAACCTGTATGCACTCTGTAATGGGCTTTGAGATGGGAGGATTTTCCATAGACTTTCCCACAGCCACTGTAGGGGCACTTGTGCCTCTTTTCGGAGGCGTGTTTCCCCTTCGCAGCCACTCCAGGGTGGAGGAGGGAGAGCGGGCTGGGCGCGCTGCCAGGATCCTGTCTCTCCTCCGGGCTGTGGGAAGGACTCGACCCAGATTCGGTGGTCACGTCGCTGTCGGATCCCATATCCTCATCTGGACTCTCCAGACTGTCGCTGCACACGGAGGGGGTCTGGATGGGTCGGTACTTGTTCAGGTCCAACAAGCTCTTGGCGATGGTGACCAGCGTGCAGTAATCCTTCCAGGTGTCCCCCGGGTCACCGTGCTCCTTGGTCACCTCGCGCTCAGGTAGTCGCAGCCGGTCGGCGTCCGGAGCGCCCCCATGCTCCGGCACCGCAGCGCGGTTCGAAATGGAAACCAGACACTGGGCAGCCACGAAGTCCATGTAGGCGGCCGCGGACATGGTGCGGGCGACGGCAGCCCAGGCGGCGCGGCCAAACTTGGCGGTGGCTGCGGAGGTTCGGCTCGCCCTGCCCTGGCCTCGGACGACGAGCGCGGCGCGGCGCGGCACGGCGCGGCGGCCAAGGGGGCGGAGGCGCGGGGCGCTTCCGACTCGCAGGAGCGCCGAGGCGACCTCAGCCCCTCATCTTTACGTAACCGGCAGCGCCTCCGCACGCAGCATCCACGGCCCCGGGCTCCGCCGCGCCGCCGCCTCTAGCCGCCGCCCCTGCCCCGCGCGGGCCGCGATCCCCCGACGGGCGCGCCGGCCCCTCTGAGCCGGCTCCCTTGGAAAGATGCCACACGTGGCGGTCGCAAGTTTATTCGACTGAAAACGCCCCCGAGGCGCTGGGAGAGGAAACTGCAAGAGAGGTGCACGCCCTCGGCCGCCTCTCCGTCGAGCCAAAGCCCCAGGACATTCACCCGATCACCCCGACGCGGGTGGCGAGGGCCCCGCCGAGCGCCAGGTCTAAGAGACACTTTTTCCCGAGTCCACTGACGGCTTCTGAGCCCCTGCTCCGGCCGGTCCGCACCGTTCCGGCATTCTCTTGCTCAGTAACAATTTCGCAGAATCCCATCACGTCACAAACCAAACCCCCTCCAATTGGCCAGTGGGGAGGGTGATTCAACTCTGTTTACTTTCTCCCCCTGCCAGTCAGAACGGCCTTTCAGTGGAGAGGTGCGTCTAGAACTGAGGCGTGCGGCCAATCCGACTGTTCCGTTTCACTGCCTCGTGCTACCCCTACAGCCTCGAACACTGACATTTAAAAGGGTAACAGCTGGGAGGCAGGGAAGGAGCAGCCGCACACTTTCGGAGTGCCTCGCGGTCCCGTGGTCGGTCCGGGCCTCCTGGCTCACGTTCCAGCTTGCGGAGCTCTGGGACACATCTTCCCTAGTCAGTTGCGCTCGTTCCTATGGCAAAAGAGAACTTCAGCTTCGGTTTTCCAGCTCCCAAACAGTTAAGTGACTTCCTGCAAACGCTACAGTCCCAGCAACCAGCCTTCCAATCAAAAGTAAGTTGGTTGATGTCACTGGCATTGGCTCGGCCAATCAGAAGGGCGTTCCGAAAGCAAGCGCTCGATACTTGTAAACGCGAAGAGCTGTAGTGAAAACTGGACACATCTTTGTATTTTGTGTTGCTGGTAGTAAATTTGAGTTATGGATGAGAGGACAGGGGCGATGAATAAACGCAGTATGAGTCTATAATTTTAAAAACCCCATTATGTCAGGATAAGTCCAAGAATAAACACAAATGAGTAAGAATTCGTTTCGTTATATATTTTTTTGGATGCAGCGTACTTTGGGGGCAGATGTTTAAAAATTCTTCCATCCAATACATTAACTATGACCAATTCATCTTAAAAAAGCAGTGCTAACAAAAGTTCTGGTTTTACAGCATAGCCTTTTTACTCCCTGAAATTCTTCCACTGAAACATCCCATCTTTGCTTGTCCTATCTCTTAATTCCTCTACTTCTCCGGTGCAGTTTAGTCTAAATAAATTCTTTTTGCTTTATTTGGAAGCTATTTTTAACCCACTTTCAGATAAATGGAGACAAAAACCATTAACTTATGTAACTTTTAATAAAAACCCACCATTCTTAGCTCTTTTTCTTTCCAGAGCCCCTGCTTGGTTTTTAGGACGTGTTTCTCTTCCCTCACTTCACAAATGTGGAGACTGAGATACAGAAAAGTGACTTATTTATCTTATTAGACAGATAATGACAGAACTCAATAGAAACCACGAGTCTCCTGATTTCTAGCTCTTTGTGATTGCAACTAAGCCCTTTTGGTTTTGTGAAATATTAACTGTGCGGAACAGATTTTTAGGGGCTGGAACAAGTCGGAGATCCTTAGCCATGAAATATTGTGGCATTACTTGGTCAGCAATTAGTATGGGTCTTGGAGTCTGATTAACTTGGTTTACCCCTCCTCTGAATTAATGATGTGGTTGTTTTCCATCTTGATAGCTAGGAAAGAATATAGGGCTAGGTTTGTTTTTTTGTTTTTTTTTTTTTTGAGACGGAGTCTTGCTCTGTAGCCCGGGCTGGAGTGCAGTGGCCGGATCTCAGCTCACTGCAAGCTCCGCCTCCCGGGTTTGCGCCATTCTCCTGCCTCAGCCTCCTGAGTAGCTGGGACTACAGGCGCCCGCCACCTCGCCCGGCTAGTTTTTTGTATTTTTAGTAGAGACGGGGTTTCACCGTGTTAGCCAGGATGGTCTCGATCTCCTGACCTCGTGATCCGCCCGTCTCGGCCTCCCAAAGTGCTGGGATTACAGGCTTGAGCCACCGCGCCCGGCCAGGGCTAGGTTTTTTTTTTTTTTTTTTTTTTTTTTTTGAGACTTGAGTCTCACTCTGTCGCCCAGACTGGAGTGCAGTAGCAAGATCTTGGCTCACTGCAAGCTCTGCCTCCCGGGTTCAGGCCATTCTCCTGCCTCAGCCTCCCGAGTAGCTGGGACTACAGGCTCCCGCCACGATGCCCGGCTAACTTTTTTTTTGTATTTTTAGTAGAGATGGGGTTTCACCATGTTAGCCAGGAAGGTCTCGATCTCCTGACCTCGTGATCCGCGCACCTCGGCCTCCCAAAGTGCTGAGATTACAGGCGTGAGCCACCGCGCCCGGCCTCTAGGGCTAGTTCTTTTTGCAAGAGGCATACTGTCAGCACAACTGATTAAAAATAATTCACTTTCGTGAATGAGAGAGGTACCTGATTCTGTGTGATGCGGATTGAGTGAGTTCCCACCCTGACCTCCACTGGCTATTAACCTTTGTTAAGAGAAAGTTACACCAGGTTCTGGTCTCTAAGGGAAGGGTCTCAAATTGACTCTACCAGTTTGATGTCTACAGTAGTTTCTTTTGACTTTGTTTTTAAAGTGGTACATCAAAAAAAAAAAGAAAAGAAAATTTAAAAAGAAATTTAGCCAGGCGTGGTGGCTCGCACCTGTAGTCCCAGCTACTCAGGAGGCTGAGGCTGAAGGACTGCATCAGCCTAGGTCAAGGCTGCAGTGATCCCTGATCACACCACTGTAGTCCAGCCTGGGCAGCAGAGCAAGGCCCTGTTTTTCTTAAAAAAAAATAAATAAATAAATAAAAATAAAAAAAATAATAATAATGATAATTAAGGGTGGTTCAGGTAAGTAAGAGTATAATACATTCTAATTAAAAAAAACCAAAAAACCTGATGAGACCAGTTCAATAAAAGTGCACACCTTAAAACAAATAAAGAAAACAACAAAAAAATATTAAAGTGGTACAGGGAAGATATTGCAGTAGGTGACTGCAGGTGGAAGAAAGGTATAGATGGGGAATACTGGGCAACCAAGAATATCATCACCATCAGCATCATTATCACTGACCCCTTTCGTGGAGGGCTTACTCTGTGTCAGGCCCTGTACCAAGCACCTTGCATGCACCCTTACAACAGCCCTGTAAGGTAGCTATACAGTGTATAAAAAACTCCAAGCCATCTTGGAGTTCTTGCATTTTTAGAACTTAATCTCTTAATTTTAGAAAATAATGCACTGAAGCCCAGGGGAGTTTGCCTACTTCATGATTTTTCTGGGACAAATTTTGTCCCATAGGATACATGATCGCTTAGAAATTGCACCTTTGCCTGCCTCCTTAAGGCCCAGTGCACATAACAGCGGGATCTCTCCAGGATCCCTATGATCATGGCCTGTACAACCCCTCAGACTGGCATTTTAACTGGGATTGTACTGGTGAAACAGACTGCTCAGACCTGGACATCTATAGATAGCCCTAGGACCACCATCATCATTATTCCAGAATAGAGGAAAAGTCTGTATCTTTCCTTGAAGATTATATAATCCAGGAATTTGAATACATCAATCACTTTAGGTTTTTTAAAAATATAAACTTTTCCTTTCCTTACTCCTTGCCAGCTTTTCTTTAATTCACTTTACTTTCACTTTGTTTGAACTGGACATAAACACTGAATTCTCCAAACTCACTCATTTCAGAATTATAAAAGAAAGTAATAAAAGAAAACTGAGATTTCATCCACATGAATTTCTCACACATTTACAAACATAACTGCTGCTTGACTTGATTTAGAATTATCTTTTTAAACCCAGCAATTCTAGAACTGTAGAATGCTTTCCCTTTTTTCTCCTTTTCCACTCATTCATTCTCCAGTATTTATGTTCCTGGCAATGAGCTGGGCATGCGGGAATACAGAAATGAAAAGAGACTCTGTCCTCCATGAAGTTTATATGTTAAAAACATATATATAAAATAACATATCAGCAAATAATAATTTCTATGTCAGGATTTTTTTTCTTGTATTTTCAACAGTGAAGTTTCCTTGAGGGTGTTGGAATGTGTTTTATAATAGTTTTACAATTAAAACCCAGCTTGGGCTGTTTTGCCAGCATGTGGTTGTCCCAATTAAATGTTGGCAAAATAAACGATCCCAAATTAATATGAATCATTCCCAATTAAAATAATATATCACTGAAGTATATATTATGCCACATAGATGTAAGAGCTCTGTTTTCCCCCAAGTTAGTCTTTATAAATACACATTTTCAAATCCACACAAACCAACCGGAAGGAGCATGAAAATTCAGACTGTAAGTGTGCTTCTAGTTTATGCTTTCCTCTCTAAATTCTGCCTAACAATTTGCTTTACTATCCAAGTTCTCAAAACAATGGCTTATGTGCCTGTAGCCAGAATATATAAGCCTTGTTTTCTGTGCATCCTAAAATAATTACAGTATTATCATTATTAGCTCTAATAAGCAGTAGTGCCTACAGTCAGCTGTTTCTTTCAGGGTTGTAGACCACTGTGAGGAACTGGCCTCTGGGTCTGAGATAAACTCTGTAACCTCAGGCAACCTCTAGGAGCTATTTCCTTATCTGTAAATCGATGGGATTAGATTAATACATCTCCAGTAGTTCCTCCCAAACTCCAAACACCTCAAGGAATCTAAAGAAAAAAAAAAACCTAGAGAAAAAAACTGGAGCAAGACTTGGGTTCTTTAAATACCATCTCATCTGCTGTACATCTAGAAATACTGCTCTCTATGGCAGTGAAGGTCAGAAAACCTTAAATCAACATTTAATGGATAGCAGACACAAATATAAATGTTCAAAATCCCTTCCTTAATTTTATGGTCTCGATTTTTCTTTCTTCAAGCTGGTTCGTAGAAAGTGGAATGGAGGTTCAAATAACCTATTCTTTTTCCCTGGCAAATTTTATTATTTATTTATTTATTTATTTTTGAGAGACAGTCTCGCTCTGTCGTCCAGGCTGGTGTGCAATGGCACAATCTCGGCTCACTGCAACAAACCCCGCCTCCCGGGTTCAAGCGATTCTCCTGCCTCAGCCTCCCCAGTAACTGGGATTACAGGCATGCACCACAATGCCCGGCTAATTTTTGTATTTTTGGTAGAGATGGGATTTCGCCATGTTGGCCAGGCCGGTCTCGAACTCCTGACCTCAGGTGATCCGCCCGCCTCGGCCGCCCAAAGCGCTGGAATTACAGGCGTGAGCCACCGCGCCTGGCCCAAGGTAAATTTTTCACCCTAGAAGGGAGTAAGGTATTTCCTGGCATATGCATCACAGATTCCCAGGCCCCTCCCCTGGAGATTTTTATTCAAACTGTGCCCCAAGGCAGGGTTTCCCCACCTTGCAGGGTGGAGCTAATCACCTGGCGCTCGATTTAAAATACAGATTGCCGGGTGTCACCCCTGCTCAAGGACCAGGGAAGTTCAGGCTAAAATCACACTCTGTAGGTATTGGGTTCTGCCAATTCTGGCTTTTCTCACTCATTCCTGCTGGGAAGCGTGGACCGTGCCGGGCAGAACTGCCAGCCTCCAGGCGGGAAGGAAGGAGAAGAACAGATGGCCCACTGGGGGTAGAGGATCACGTGTTGGACCTCATTCTGGGCTTGATCCAGACCTCTCCCTTTCAGGGCCCAGCCCCTCCGGCTCCAGCGACCCCACCTAGGCACACGGAACATATGTGGAGGAAACCAGTGTTCATTTTGGTGAAAGAAGGGGAATTAGGGAAGCAGACGAGCTTGAGGAGGGGAGAGGCGGGGCTAAAGGGATAAGGCTTCCAACAATGGCGATGTTCCTGGATTTTGAAATACAATCAGGTAAAGCCCGATCTGGTGGAATGCCCGTGGCCATAATGACAGTTAACACCCCAGGGGCTAGAGGGGGAAGGGAGCTCAGGCAAGCGCGAAAACTTGCACGCCGCCCTACTTTGCTCCTGCCCCACTTAGCAGCCTTCCGCAAAACTCCAGCCCTCCTCTGCAGCGCAGAAAGGCCGCCCGTTCATGCATATGCAGGAGGATAAGTTTAGCTCGCAGCCCCCCGCGCTCCGACCGGCCCAGCGCGGCAGTCGGTGAATCACCCGCGCTCGGGGGCGGGCGCTCCGCTCCGGCCGCGGACTGGCGGGCGACTCAGCCACTCGCGGACCGCGCGGCCCGGCCTGGCATCGCCCTTTTAAAAAGTCTTCCGCAGGCGGCCGCCGCCGCAGCAGCCTGAGGAGGCGAGTTCATCTGAGGACAGTCCCAGTTCTCAGAAATCCCTTCCCTGCTGGAACATCAAGCTCCCTTTACTGCAGTTGAACAAACTGCCCTAGATTGGGGGACAAGGAACCCGCCCCAAACTCGTGCAAGGAGCTCCGGGCGCCCACGCCCACGTGAGCTAACCTTGAAATTAGCCCCTGCACCCGGGAGCGCGGGGCTGGGAGTGGGTGGGGACCCGGGGGGAGCCCCGTGCGGCCCGGGCCCTTGCTTTGCGCTCTCCGCGTGCACGTACCGCCCCCGCCACTCTGTTTCATAACTCTGGCGGTGTTGCATTTTTTTCTTTTAATCTCCCGGGTAGATGGGTGTGGGGTGAGTGTGTTGGGGAGAGGGCAGGCCCCCTTGGCCACCTTCCATCCCCCACGCCCGCGAGGAAGAGGAAAACCTGCCCTGCGGTCCTCCTGGGAACACTGCAGAGTAGGGTGTCGAGATGACATCAGCTTCTAAACATAGCCAGCACCGCACCGCACCCCAACTCCAAGGGCTGCGGGAGTGGGGAGGGAGTGGGGGAGGCGGGTGCTGCTGTCCCCGGGCGGGGCGGGGCGGGCAGGCCGGCCAGGCTGTGCGGGAGGAGATGACTTTGCAGGAATTGTGCTCCCAGAGTTTGCAGGCAGATCTCTCCCGCGATGGCCCGGCCAAGGGGTTAGGAAAGATTCCTGCCATTCCGTGCTCTCCCCTACCCCACAAGAACCACACGCACGCACACACGCACTCTTGGATCGAATGTGCCTTTATTTATAAATCAACTCAGCCCCAGCCGTAGTGCCCAGGTTCGGTCCGGTCCCGGGAGCACCCGCGCCCCGCGTCTGCCTCCAGGATAAGCCTGCGAGGGGGTCGGTGCTGCCCTCCCAGTGAGTCAGATGGGCTGTGTTTCCTGTGGTTGTTGTGGAACAGTTTGTCCTTTTTACTCCCCGCCCCCCCGCCCCGTCTCCACCCCCTTGGTAAATATAGCGCTCACGTTTCATCATCTCTTTGTCCAACGAGTGCCAGACACCCCGGCCCGCGGCCCCCGCCGCCTCCCTCCTCCTCTCCGCGCGGTTACCTCGCATAACCCCGCGCGGGCAGGCACCGGGCAGCAGCTCTCCCCGTGGCCGCGGCCGCGCCCACCCCGCCCCCAGCGCTTCGCGCCGCAGAACACCCCCACCCCATTCTTCTCCCCTCCCCTGCTTGCAGTTCCCCCTTCTGTAGGGCCCCCATGCTCCTGTCCCACCCCCTCTACTCGGCGTCCGGGTGCTGGGTCGAGATGTGTGTGGGTGTTGGGAGGTGGATATCTCTTTTCCGAGCCGTAGGCGTCACCCCTACGCCCAGGCCCAGGCCCAGTGCTGGATCCTGCACTTTCCCAACCTCCCCCTCCCAAGTTACAAGGTTGCCCTCTGTTCCCCTCCCGAGCGCAGGTGACGAGCTGCTGAGACAGTGTCTGATTCACCGACAGCTGAACCAGCTACTGGTACTTGGGGGTGAGCGTTTGCTGAACCGTTTCCCTCCCCTCCCCCAACCCCCTACCCCGGTGGGGAGTGGGCTGGAGGGTCGGGAGAGGCAAGGTGGATGACAGCCGAGAAGTGCGTGCCTGCGCTTCCCTCTCTCCCTCCTCCTCCCAGTTTCATTTCCACACATACAGCCACCCACCGGGGACCGGAGGCGGCTAGTGTTCTCTGAACGCCGGGAACTGGCTCTCTCTGTGGTCTCCTGTTTACTTCCCTCCTCCTCTTTTCCCCTCCCTTCTCCCCGCCCCCATCTCCCAGCGCTGCTTCCCGCCCAGAGCAGCTGGGAAACCTGCAGCTGAACATTGCAGTCATGGGACTTCCCTGGCCCCGAGCTTTGCCCCAGGTTTGCCCTGTCCTGTCCTGCCTTGCCCTGTGTCCGCTTGTTTGGGGGCACTTCTTCGTCCTGAAAAGGGTCCTGGGGCTCCCTATCCAGGAACGTGGAAGAGGTGACTGCTTCCCTCCTCCTTCCTCTCCTCCTGGCTCCCCTGCCAGCTACCTTCCTGTGGGGGCCCTGCCTGGCTGTCTTTTTTGGCCAGGATTCTGGGCCACCCCCGCGAGTGGCCACCTGTCCAGGGAGAAGTGGTGAGACAGCTAACGGTGTGTAAGAACTCTGCATCCAGGATGCTGCAGAGCTGGCTTCTTTGCCATCAGAGACTGTCCTGTTCGTAACAGGGTGCCCAAAGTTCCCTGCCGACCAAGGTTTTCAGGCATAACCCCAAAACCTGCTCCTAGGGACACACCCTCTCCTTATGGAGTCTGGCAAAACCTTTCCTTTCAAAGCTTGCTTCCCAGCGGGGAAGAATGCAGCCTCTCTCCCTAAGTAAGCTGAATGAACAAAGAACTCCAAGGAGGCCGTGGGGGTTCCAGCTCTGGGTGCTGCCTGCCTGAAGTTCACCCCATTTAAAAACCACCTCTTCACCACCACCCTCTGCTCCACTGCCATGGTTACCAGCTCCCTGTCCTTCCCAGAACAGTGTTGCACAGAGACAGAAACAAACAAGGACATTTACAATGTTCTTTTAAATATCCAAAACACTGCCTTGGTATTTTGGTAGCAGAGAAGAGAGAATAAAAGTCCTGACTGTTTGCTGGTTTCCTTCTGACCCCACGACCCTGGAAAAATCCTTACCCTGGATGGCCTCTCAGCTGCCAAAAGAGGGAAGGAAGCTTGATGAGATACTAGAGAGTGGAATTCAGAACAAACCTTTGGCAGGAGAATTATTCCCCAAGTTAGACTCTTTCTTTCTTCCCCCTCCACCCCAGCTGCTTTGAAGTACCTGCCATCAGACTATACCACCTCCGCTTTGTGGCTGTCATCTGCAGGCTCTCCTGCACTCCTCCTCATTCTCCGAAGATTCTAGCACCTGACTCACAGTCCCCAACCTCCACCCAACTCCTATTAACATTTTTGGTTAATTTAGCATCCCAGTAGATTAATGGCCTATCTGAAACCCTAGTACCTGAACTGCAATCCTTTTTTTCCTCCACCCCACTGTCATGTGGGTATCCTCAATCTTTTCATCACCAAATAACAGCACCACCTCTGACCATCATCCTCTTTCCTGACCAACACCTCTTTCTCTCCCAGCTTATTTGCTCAAATAACCACATTTGAACAATTCTTTGACCTTATTTTGACTTCCAGTCTACTTTTTCACTGTCTGTCATTGGCATTTCATTCTTACATCTCTCCTACCCAGCTTAAGATTTCATGGTCTGTCATTGTATCATTCCTTTGCATGCACCTCCCCCTACTTTCTCATTCCTGGGACCATCTGGCCAAACTCTTGATTCCGTCCAGCTTAACACACTGGACAAAAATGACAGGGCTAACTGTTGTCACTCTAAATTTATGATCATCCATCTCGAGTGGGCTCTCAACACTGTCCGTGTGCATTTCCCTCGTCAGTTTACTTTCCCGCACCCTGAAATGACTATATTGCACCTTCTCTCTTCAAACTTCCAACACTCCTCCCTTCCTCACTCTGAGCTGAGAAACTTGCTGCTTATTTTACTGAGAAAATAAAAGCAATTTGACAAGAACTACCTCCTCTTCCTACCATCATAGCTTCCATCCTACCTACCTCTCCACCCAGAGGCTGCCTTCCCACTTGTCACCTGATACACTGTTCCTGCTCCTGTCTAAGGCAAATCCTCCCATGTGGCACCAGGTTCCCTTCCCCTCTGGGCTATTTAATGACTGTTTCTAAAATGACCCCATCTCTTGCCTATCTAGTTGTTGCTCTATTCTAAATCATTCACTTCAGCACAAAAAAGTGTCCTCCCTCCTGTCTTTCTATGTATACTTGTGTGTGTGTGACGCCTTGACCCCATATCCTCCTGCACTGTTACTCCATTTGCCATCTTCCTTGTATGCAGACATCTCAAAGTTACCTCTATGTACTGTCTGTATGTGCACACCCCTGTTCTCTTTTTATTTTTATCTTTATTTTTGAGATGGAGTCTCACTCTGTCGCTCACGCTGGAGTGCAATGGTGTGATCTCAGCTCACTGCAACCTCCGCCTTCCGGGTTCAAGTGATTCTCCCACCTCAGCCTCCCGAGTAGCTGGGACTACAGGCATGCACCACTACGCCTGGTTAATTTTTATGTTTTTAGTAGAGACGCGGTTTCATCATATTGGCCAGGCTGGTCTCTAACTCCTGACTTCAGGTAATCCACCCGCCTCAGCTTCCCAAAGTGCTGGGATTACAGGCGTGAGCCACCATGTCCGACCTTCCTGTTCTCCCTTGATCCCGTGCCAGACATTCATTTCTGTCACTGGACTGAAACTGCTCAGGATCACGGATGACCTCCATGATGCCAAATCTGTTGGGCAGTTATTTCATTTCACATCACAGCAAAGAAGACTAAGGATTGGACAGTGAACTAGAGGAAAAGAGAGACTATGGTATCCTAGAAGCCAAGAGAAGAAAAGGAAGAGAGGTGGATTCCTTCTTTTTCTTCTTTGCTACTTTCAGTTCTTCTCCTGGCTCTTTTTTTTTTTTTGGACAGAGTTTCACTCTTGTCACCCAGGCTGGAGTGCAGTGGTACAATCTCAGCAGTTCACTGCAACCTCCACCTCGCAGGTTCAAGCGATTCTCCTGCCTCAGCCTCCTGAGTAGCTGGGATTACGTGCATGTGCCACCATGTCCGGCTAAGTTTTCTATTTTTGGTAGAGACGGGGTTTCACCACGTTGGTCAGGCCAGTCTCGAATTCCTGACTTCAGGTGATCCGCCTGTCTTAGCCTCCCAAAGTGCTGGGATTACAGGCATGAGCCACCGCTCCCTGCATCTCCATGCTGTCTTAAACTCGAGTTGACCTGGAGCCTTGTCCTTGTCTCTCTTCCACATCCATACTCACTCCCCTCGTGGTTTCATGCAGCCTCAAGGCTTTAATACCTTCAAGGCTGGTGCCGTGGCTCACGCCCATAATCCCAACACCTTGGAAGGCCAAGGTGGGAGGATTGCTTTAGCCCTGGAATTAGAGGCTGCCATAATCTGTGACTGCACCACTGCATTCCAGCTTGGGTGACAGGCTTTAATACCTTTTACATGCCGGGGATTACCCAATTTTTATCTTCAATTCACACCTCTTTCTTTCTTTTTTTTTTCTTTTTCTTTTTTTTTTTTTTTTGGAGGCTTGCTCTCTCATCCAGGCTGGAGTGCAGTGGCGTGATCTCAGGTCACTGCAACCTCTGCCTCCTGAGTTCAAGAGATTCATGTGTCTTAGCCTCCCAAGTAGCTGGGATAACAGGCACTCAGCACCATTCCCGGCTAATTTTTGTATTTTTAGTAGAGACAAGGTTTTGCCATGTTGGCCAGGCTTGTCTCAAACTCCTGACCTCAAGTGATCCACCTGCCTTGGCCTCCCAAAGTGCTGGGGTTATAGGCATGAGCCACCGTGCCCGGCCCATACCTGTCTCTTGAGCTTCACACATGACCATCCAACTATCTAGTCATCATTTCTACTTGAATATATGATGGGCATCTCCAACTCATATTAAAATTGAACTGCCGATAATTCCCTCCCAATGCATGACTCTATTGGCAGCGTTTCCCATGTTAGATAGAGACACTCCTGTGCTTCTGGTTGCTCAGGACAAAAACCAATGAGTTATCCTTCATCCCTCTTTTAAATGGATACCCGTAACCCATAGCTAATCATCCATCAAGAACTCCTATTAGTCCTGTGTTCCAAATATCTCCATAAACTGGCCCTTCTCACCTTTTGTCCCTTCCTCTCTTGCCTTGATAACTGCAGGAACCTTCTAGCTGCTCTGCCTGCCTCCACCCTTGACCTTGCTTCTCTTCTCAACACAACTGCTAAGAGCTAAGTGCTCTTCTTAAAATACATGTCAGGTCACAGCACTCTTCTGCTCAAAATACAGCTGTGACTCTAGTCTCACTCAGAGAAATTGCTGCTGTCCTCACAGTGGAGTAAGCCTCCTTGTGAGCCCGAAAGGAGACGTCCTGATCTCCCCTACTGTACTCCATTCCTCACTCCGCTCCAGCCCCACTACCCGCCTTGCTCATCTGAGAACTAACCAGCTGGACTCCTGTCTCATAAGCATTCACAGTGGCTCTTCCTTCTACCCGGAATGCCCTTCTCCAAGATCTCAGCATGGCTCACACCCTGACCTTCGCTGAGCCTTTGCTCACATGTCCCCTCCTAAGAGAGGTCTGTCCTGGTTGGGAGGTACTCCTGGATCTGGAGGTGGATCTCCTTCTCCTGAGTTACATCGGGAAGGTATGGCAGATGGGATGTTCTTAGAAAGGAAGAACTCATCCTTCTTCCCACTATGCCTCTGCAACCAACCCACTGGTCCTCTGCAGCATGCTCCATCCACTTCGTTCACTGTTTCTCTCCATGGCCACCAGAGATGAACTTGCTTTATGCTTAAGTTTAGTCTTCAGTATTACTGGGGACTTCTAGTCCATTTCTCCTTTCAGTTGACCAGCAGTTTAGAGAATGACGAGATTTATTCTTTTCAGTTTAAATCTGGAAAATACTATGTAAATGTAAGACTCAGTGTGTTCTCATGAGGAGGCACTTGCTGAGGAAGTACACAAACCCCAGGGTCAAGCTGCCTGGACTCTAGCATTTCAGTTCTGTCCTACATTAGTTCTGTGAAACTGGGCAAATTACTTAACTGCTTTTAAAGTGTTTTCATCTGAAAGAGGGTAAAAATAGGGCAGAAATACAGTGTTGTTGTGAGTATAAAATGAGATAAATCATATAAAACTCATGGTAGAGTGCCTGGTATTTAATAAACACTGCTTTGGTTTTGATTGCCAGGAAAGCCAAGCTGAAGACAAAGACTTGGGGACAAATGGTTTATTTGGGAGGTGATCCCAGGAAGCAGGGGTGAGGGAGCAAGAAGAGTGACACAGGGAAGGAAGAAAAGCCAGTATTTGGGAGCATTATTTTTTCTTTTATTTCTTTATTTTTGAGATGGATTGTAGCTCTGTCACTGAGGCTGGAGTGCAGTGGCACGATCTCGGCTCACTGCCACCTCCGCCTCCCGGGTTCAAGCAATTCTCATGCGTCAGCCTCCTGAGTAGCTGGGATTACAAGCGTGCCATGCCCAGCTAATTTTTGTATTTTTAGTAGAGATGGTGATCCACCTGCCTCAGCCTCCCAAAGTGCTGGGATTACAGGTGTGAGCCACTGTGACCATCATGAGCATTATTAAAATCTCTGATATAGAAATGCTTCTTAGAATTGCCCATCCCAAGAATGGGAGACAGAGGGATTTGCCCTCCAGCACCGGGCCCTCACTGGTGAAGGGTTGCCCCAGGAGTGTTGTCCCTTGCACTAGCTTCTCATACCTTTGGTGAAGTCCCTGGGGCAGAAAGTACACACTGGAGGAGGGAGTCAGCCAGAAATCTGCACTCTCCCAGCAATCTTTAATGCAGCCATGGCTGAAATTAGAGGTGGGTCAGAGCACATGAAGACACGCAAAGTATCTGTTACAGATGCTTAATATATTGTTTCTATTGTTATTTTAACTGTTAGATGAGATCATTTAATTCAGTATGTCTCATACTTTACTGTGCATAAGAATCACCTGGGGATCTTGTTAAAAATGCAGATTTTGATTCAGTATGTTTGGAGTGGGCCAGAGTTCTACATTTTAACAAGCTCCCATGTGATGCTAATACTAACGGTCATCAGACCACTTTTTAGCAAAGATGTATTTAATTGATGCACATTTATCAACCACCTTCTATGTATCTTTGTTACTGTGCTAGATACTAGTGATAAATGTTGTGAATAATACTAGGCTGATTAATGTCTTCCCAAAGATATCCACATCCTAATCCCCCATCTGTGAATGTCACCTTAGGTAGTAAAAGGAACGTCTCAGATGTAACTAAATTAAGGGTCTTTGTTTTTCAATTTATTTATTTAGAGATGAAGTCTTGCTCTGTCGCTCAGGCTGGAGTGCAGTGGCATGATCTCAGCTCACTGCAACCTCTGTCTCCTGAGTTCAAGTAATTTCCCTGCCTCAGCCTCCTTAGTAGCTGGGATTACAGATGTCCGCCACCACGCCCGGCTAATTTTTGTAGTTTTAGTAGGGTCGGGGTTTCGCCATGTTGGCCAGACTGTTCTCAAACTTCTGACCTCAAGTGATCCACCTCCCTTGGCCTCCCTAAGGGCTGGGATTACAGGTGTGAGCCACTGCACCTGGCCCAAATTTTATTTTTAAAGATGGCATGTTGCCCAGGCTGGTCCCAAACTCCTGAGCTGAAGCAATTCTCCCTCCTTGACCTCCTGAAGTGTTGAGATTACAGGTGTGAGCCACTGTACCTGGCTAAATTAAGGGTCTTGAGCTGGAGAGATTATTTTGGCTAATTAGAGTAGGCCTGATGTAATCACAGGATTTTATAAGAAGGAGGTGGGAGGCTGGAGAGAGAGAAGATGCCATACAGCTGGCTCTGAAGATGGAGGACCGCTGTGAGACAAGGAATGAAGGTAGCCTCTGGTAGCATAAAAGGCAAGGAAACAGGCTCACCCAGAGCCTCCAAAAGGAATAAAGCCCTGCAGACACATTTTAGACGTCTGGCTTCTAGAACTGTAAGGTAATATGTTTTTGAGATTTTTAACCCACTAAGTTTGTGGTAAGTTGTGACATAGCTATAGAAGCTAATACGAATGTGAACCAAGTGAGGTCTTTATCAGGATATGTTAGGTAAAACTATGGTCAATGTGTGGGTGAAGACAAAACAATTTTTTTGTTTTTGAGACGGAGTTTTGCTCTTGTTGCCCAGGCTGGAGTGCAATGGTGTGATCTCGGCTCACCAAAACCTTCACCTCCCAGGTTCAAGCGATTCTCCTGCCTCAGCTTCCCGAGTAGCTGGGATTACAGGCAGACACCACCATGCCTGGCTTACTTTTTTTGTATTTTTAGTAGAGCCGGGGTTTCTCCATGATGGTCAGGCTGGTCTCGAAATGCCAACCTCAGGGGATCCACCCACCTTGGTCTCCCAAAGTGCTGGGATTACAGGCATGAGCCACCGCGCCTGACCAACAGAAATTTCTTTAAAATACATATTAACTATTTAAAACCCAAATTATAACATTGTCTTGTGGGGTTTATAACAAATAAATGTGCTATATATCACCATCATAGTATAAAGGATAGGAGAGGGGTAAATGGACGTTTACTGTGATAAATTTTCTTTCTTTTTTTTTTTTTTTTCGAGACAGAGTCTCGCTGTCTCCCAGGTTGGAGTACGGTTGCACGATCTCAGCTCACTGCAAGCTCTGCCTGCCGGGTTCACGCCATTCTCCTGCCTCAGCCTCCTGAGTAGCTGGGACTACAGGTGCCCGCCACCACGCCTGGCTAATTTTTTGTATTTTTAGTAGAGACAGGGTTTCACCGTATTAGGGTGGTCTCGATCTCCTGACCTCGTGATCCACCCGCCTCGGCCTCCCAAAGTGCTGGAATTACAGGTGTGAGCCACCGTGCCCCACCTACTGTGATAAATTTTCTAAATTGTATGTGAATGGTATAATATTAACTTCAAGTGGACATATTGTATGTACAGCAAATTAATGACTACCATGCTATATCTTCCCAAATAGTTCAGTGTGGTAGAAGAGGACATCCGTCCAAATAATTACAACACAGTGTGGTATGTGCAACATGAAAAGTTATACAAAGAGCTCTAGGATTCCAAGGAATCCGTGATTAGCGCCCTTTGTGGGTAGGTAGGTAAAGGCTTCCCAGTAGAAGTTGTATTTGAGCTAAGTTGTGAAGGATGATTAGAAGATGAGAAGAAAGGCATCCCACATTTGGCAAACAGCATGAGCAAAGAAGTGAGAGCAAAATGGTACAGAATGTGTCAGAGCACCAATAGTCATCCAGTTCTACCTCTGGGAGTGGTAGGAACTATAAACCTGTCAAGAAGGGCCTTGTCTTAGTTCGCTTGTGCAGCTATAACAGAATATCACAGACTGGGTAGTTTATAATAGAAATTTGGGCCAGGTGCTCATGCCTGTAATCCTAGCACTTTGGGAGGCCAAGGTGGGCAGATCACTTGAGGTCAGGAGTTTGTGATTAGCCTGAGTAGCATGGTGAAACCTTGTCTCTACTAAAAATACAAAAATGAGGCCGGGCGCAGTGGCTCATGCCTGTAATCCCAGCACTTTGGGAGGTCGAGGTGGGCGGATCACGAGGTCAGGAGATCGAGACCATCCTGGCTAACATGGTGAAACCCTGTCTATACTAAATATACAAAAAATTAGCTGGGTGTGGTGGTGGAAGCTTATAGTCCCAGCTACTTGGGAGGCTGAGGCAGGAGAATAGCTTGAACCCGGGAGGTGGAGTTTGCAGTGAGCCGAGATTGTGCCACTGCACTCCAGCCTGGGCGACAGAACAAGACTTGGTCTCAAAAAAAAAAAAACCCCAAAAACCCAAAATGAGCCAGGTGTGGTGGCACGTGCCTGTAGTCCCAGCTACTTGGGAGGCTGAGGCGGGAAGATCACTTTAACCCGGGAGGTGGAGGCTGTAGTGAGCTGAGATTGTGCCACTGCACTCCAGCCTGGGTAACGGACTCCATCTGAATAAATAAATAATAGAAATTTATTGTTCACACTCGTGGAGGCTGGAAAGTAAAGATCAAGGTTCTGGGAGATTTGGTGTCTGGTAAAGGCTTGCTCTCTGCTTTCTTTTTTTTTGTTTGTTTATTTTCTTTTTGTTTTTTTTGTGTTTTTTTTTTGCTCTCTGCTTTCAAGATGGCATCTTGCCGTGTTCTCACTTGGGGGAGGAGTGGAAGTGGGAGGAAGCTCTCTGAAGCCTTTTTCATAAGGACACCAACCTCATTGACTAGGGTGGAGCTCTCATGACGGAATCACCTGCTAGAGACCCCACCTTCCAATACCATCACCTTGGTGATGAGGTTTCAGCATAAGACTGTTGGAGGGAAATAAACCTTCAGATCATAGCAGAGGGATAAGGGTAAGGTTTATGTAAGAGCATCTAGGAAAGCTTTTCCTCCATGCTGACAGTCGGGTACATGCAGGGAAATTCCGTTCACTGAACCACTTTTCAGGTCTCCTGCCTTGGAATGCGGTTGCATGAGGATATGATATTTAGCTTTGTTATGAGCATGATTAGAAAGTCAAGAGGATTTCTGGGATATCAACCCAGAGCGCTGTCATCTGTTAAGTATTGCCAGCAATGACCTACTTCTGGGCATGTCATATAAGAAGATCCTACATACTGTTTGTTTAAACCATTGCTGGTTGAACGTTCTCTTATTTGCAGCCAAAAAGTATTCCTAAAAGATATATAGATTGATCAACTGATTGATTTTTTTTTAGATGGACACAGGGTTTCACAATGTTGACCAGGCTGGTCTTGAACTCCTGGCCTCAAAGTATCCTCCTGCCTCCCAAAGTGCTGAGATTATGGGTGTGAACTGCTCTGCCAAGCCCTAACAGATACATTTAGGAAGAAAAGTTTTAGTAGATTAGTGGGGACATTAGTCAAACTCCAATGACCTGAGGTGTGAACTGGAGTAAACACGTATCATCAGAGACTATGGCATGAGTTTTCAAGAAGATGGCAGGTTAAGGAGAATAGCAGATGTAGGGGTATATTGAGGGAAGGAAGATGATGGGAATAATTTTCTAGATTGTACATACTTGAATATGTTTCAGTTGACGGAAAGGAGCTAGTCATTAGAAAGAAATTAAAAATATATGAAGGATGTGATCATTGGTAAAACAAGGTAGAGAAGGGAACAGAGTCTCAAGGACCCAGGAAGGAAAAGGAAAGCCATGTTTTCCTTGGAGGTAGAAAGAAGGATGGGTGCAATGATTCACACCTGTGATCCCACCACTTTGGGAGGCCGAGGTGGGAGGATTGCTTGAGCCCAGGAGATCGAGACCAACCTGGGTGATATAATGAGACCTCGTCACTATTCATTTTTTATTTTTATTTTTTGAGCTCGAGTCTTGCCCTTTTACCCAGGCTGGAGTGCAGTGGCATGATCTCGTCTTATTGCCACCTCTGCCTCCTGGGTTCAAGCGATTCTCCTGCCTCAGGCTTCCAAGTAGCTGGGATTACAGACGTGTGCCACTACGCCTGGCTAATTTTTTGCATTTTTAGTAGAGATGGGGTTTCACCTTGTTGGCCAGGCTGGTCTCAAACTCCTGACCTCAAGTGATCCACCTGCCTTGGCCTCCCAAAGTGCCGGGATTACAGGCGTGAGCCACCGCACCTGGCCTATTTTATTTTATTTTTTTAAAAGGATGTGAGCCTAGCTGAAAATTTGGAGAAGTTTGGAGATGGAAAAGAGAAAAGCCATGGGAATTCATGCCTGGTGGCATCCGTTTTTTCTGTGAAGTTGGACTGGAGCGTGGTAGCATGTACAAGTGAGGTGATGGGGAATATGGTGGAGGACATGAGCAGAGCGGCAAGGGTTTGTCTGGAATGCCTGTCACTGGGATGAACCACATTATTTATATCTCCTTACTCTGTGCCTGGCACATGACAGGTTCTGTCTGTCTAAAGAATGAGTTGACTCCATATGAGTAATAGCTTTGTTAAACACTAGAACATACTCCTTTTATCTAACCATATTTTTATACCCATTAACTACTCTTCATCCTCTTCCCCCACCCTTACCCTTCCTAGCCTCTGGTAACCATCATTCTTCTCTCTACCTCCACGAGATCACCTTTTTTAGCTCCCACGTAGGAGTGAGAACATGTGATATTTGTCTTTCTGTGCCTGGCTTTTTTCACTTAATATAATGACCTCCAGTTTCATCTGTGTTGCTGCAAATGAGAGTTTCATTCTTTTTAAAGGTTGAATAGTACTGCATTGTGTGTATGTACCATAGTTTCTTTCTTTCCTTTTTTCTTTTTTTGAGACAGTCTCGCTCTGTTGCCTCAGTTGGAGTGCAGTGGCATGATCTCAGCTCACTACAACCTCCACCTCCCGGGTTCAAGTGATCCTCCTGCCTCAGCCTCCCAAGTAGCTAGAATTACAGCACCACCACACCTGGCTAATTTTTGTATAATTTTTGTATTTTTAGTGGAGACAGGGTTTGCTATGTTGGCCAGGCTGGTTTTGAACTCCTGACCTCGAGTGATCTGCCCACCGTGGCTTCCCAAAGTGCTGAGATTACAGGTGTGAGCTGCTGCTCAGCCTGTTGGGTTTGTATGTCTTCTTCAGATCATTTGCCTATTTTAAAAATTAGATTTTTTTTTTTTTTTTTTTTTTGCTATGGAGTTCTTTGAATTTCTTACATATTCTAGTTGTTAATCCCTTGTCAGATGCATGGTTTGCAAATATTTTCTCCTATTCTGAAGGTTGTCTTTTCACTCTGCTGATTGTTTCCTTTGCTGTGCAGAAGCATTTTTAGCTTGATGCAATCCCATTTATCTATTTTTGCTTTTCTTGCCTTTGTCCTTGAGGTCCTACCCAAAAAATCTTTGCCCAGACCAGTATCCTGAAGTGTTTTCCCACTGTTTTTCTCTAATAGTTTCATAGTTTCAGGTCTTACATTTAAGCCTTTAATCCATTTTGATTTGATTTTTGTATATGGTGAGAGATGGGGGAGTTTAGTTTCATTTTTCTGCCTATGATTATCCAGTTTTCCCAGTGTAGGTCTTCCCATCAGTATAGAGGTTCCTCAGAAAACTAGTGATAGATCTACCATGTGATCCAGCAATCCCACTGCTGGGTGTATACCTAAAAGAAAAGAAATCAGCATTATCGAAGAGATCCATGTGCCCATGTTTATTGCAGCACTGTTCACAAAGCCAAGATATGGAATCAACCTAAGTGTCCATTCCATCACCATTAATTGAAGATATTGTCCTTTCCCCACTGAATGTTCTCAGTGCTTTTATTGAAAATCAATTGGGTGCAAATATGTGGATTTATCTCTGGGTTCTCTAACTTTTTTTTTTTTTTTTTTTTGAAACGGAGGTGTGAGCCACTGCACCTGGCCTGGGTTTCTATTCTGTTCCTTGGTCTGTGAGCCTGTTTTTATGTCAGTATCCTGCGTTTTCTCTTTGTTTGTTTCATTTTGTTTTTTGAGACAGTCTCACTCTTTCACCCAGGCTGGAGTGCAGTGGTACAGTCTTGGCTCACTGCAACTTCCGCCTCCTGGGTTCAAGCAGTTCTCTTGCCTCAGCCTATCGAGTAGCTGGAATTACAGGCATCTGCCACCACACCCACCTAATTTTTGTATTTTTAGTAGAGATGGGGTTTTGTCATGTTGGCTAGGCTGGTATCGAACTCCTGACCTCAAGTGATCCACCTCAGCCTCCCAAAGTGCTGGGATTACAGATATGAGCCACTGTGCCTGGTCCATGCTGTTTTGACTACTATAGCCTTGCAGTATGTTTTGAAGTCAGGTAGTGTGATGCCTCCAGCTTTGTTCTTTTTGCTCAGGAATGGTTTGGCTATTTGGGACCTTCTCCAGTTCCATATGAATTTTATGATTTTTTCCTCTTATTTCTGTGAAGAATTTCACTGGTATTTTGACAGCACATTTTTTAAAAACACAGGCTGTTTTTTTTAAATCTATTTTTTAGCTAACAGGTTTCTATGAATGTTTTCTACTTCATTTTACATTCTCCTACCCTATTTAAAAAATAGCTTTTCTTTAGCCAGGCACAGTGGTATATGCCTATAGGGCCAGCTACTTGGGAGGCTGAGGCAGGAGGATTGCATGAGGCCAGGAGTTTGAGGCTGCAGTATGCAATAGTCACACCTTAATAGCCATTGCACTCTAGCCTGGGCAACATAGTTAGATCTCATCTCATCTCTAAAAAATAAAAATAAAATAATTATCTTTTGTATAAGTAAACACTCATGTAGGTCAAAATTCAAAAAGTATAAAAGGATATGTAATGGAAAATTTTCTTCCCAACCTTCTGTCAGCTATCTAGATGCCTTTTCCAGAAGCAATCAAATATTACTTTTTTCTAAATCCTTCCCAAGATATTTTATGTGTATCCAAGCAAATACATATATTTTCCACATTTATACACAAATGGTTACTAAAAAACTGTTCTGCACCTTATTTATTAACATAGTATATCTTTTTTAAAAAAAACATGGAAACAGGGTCTCCTGGTCTCACTTTGTTGCCCAGGATGGTCTTGAACTCCTGGACCCAAGCGATCCTTCGGCCTTGACCTCCTCAAGTGTTGGGATTACAGACATGAGCACCCAGCCTAATAACATAATGTATCTTCAGGGTAACTACATGAAGGTCCTCTATATATCGAACTTTGATAAATCGTTTTCTCATGTTTAATGCTGCCATAGAACTCTGATGTAAATATACCCTAATTTAACAAATTTATTAACAAACTGCCCAGCATTTAGGTTACTTTGGGTCTTTTGGAATTTCAAAAATACTTCAGCAAATAACCTTCTTTCACATTGGGGCAGCACACCTGTACGATAAAGTTCTTGAAATCTGATTGCTGTGTTAAAAGGTCCACGTGTTTGTAATTTTGATGGACGTTGTCAGATTGTCTTCCTTAGAGTTTGTACGAGTTGATAGTCCTACTAGCAATGTATAAAAGTGCCTGTTTCTCCATATCCTCCGCAATGAGTATGTTAACAATGTGTTTGAAGCCAGGCAAGGTGGTGTGCACCTGTAGTTCCAGCTACTGGGGAGGCTGATGCAGGAGGATCGCTTGAGCCCAGGAATTCAAGGCACTGTGATTGCACCTGTGAAGAACAGCCACAGCACTCTAGCCTGGGCACATGGCAAGACCCTGTTCCCAAAGAAAAAGCTTGAGCTTTGCCAATCTTACTGATAAAAATGGTATTTCAGGGTGCTTTTAATTTTCATTCTTTCATTATGGGTGAGATTGAGAAGCTTTTCATATTCATATGCTTGAGAGCTTTTGGTATTTCCTTTTTCATCTATGCCTGTTTTCTTTTGGATTGTAGGCTTTTCCCCTATAGAGTCTCTCTATATTAGGATATTGGCCTTTTGCCTGTGGTATGAGTCACAAATATTTTTCTCAATTTCTGCCATTTAACTTTACTTATTGTATTTTAGCCATGCAGTTATTTCCCCCTTACCTTCTACAATAAGATATGCAGAAGTTTTTTTTATTGTTGTATTTTAGTTTCTTATTCTTCTGGAAAGGCCTTCACATACAAATTATAATTGTCCCATGATTTCCTCTAGTGCCTTTGATTTCATTATCTATTAAAAAGTGTTTTTCCTATGCCGGGTACTGTGGCTTATGCCTGTAATCCCAACTCTTTGGGAGGCTGAGGCAGGTGCATCACCTGATGTCAGGAGTTCGAGACCAGCCTGGACAACATGGTGAAAACCCATCTCTACAAAAATTACAAAAATTAGCCAGGCATGGTGGTACACATCTGTAGTCCAACCTACTTGGGAGACTGAGGTGGGAGAATCGCGTGAACCCAGGAGGCAGAGGTTGCAGTGAGCACAGATCATGCCGCTACACTCCAGCCTGGGTAACACAGCCACACTCCATCTCAAAAAAAAAAAAAAGTTTTTCTAGTGTAATTTGTGAGGATGTACCCGACTTAATTTTCTCCAAATGATACCCAGTTGTCACAATCCCATGTGTTTATTTATTTATTTATTTATTTATTGCATTTTTCACAGAGATGGTATCTTGAACCCCTGGCCTCAAGTGATCCTCCTGCCTCAGCCTCCCAAAGTGCTGGGATTACAGGTGTGAGGCACCGTCCCAGGCCCATGTGTTGATTTTATTTTTTACATGTACTATCATGCCATGTCTGAATAGAGACAGTTTTTCTTTCCTGAGCTTTATGGCTTTCTTTTTCTTAGCTTGTATTTGCTAAGACCTGTAGTAAAATGTTGACTAGTGTGGAGATAGTGAGCCTTTTTACCTTGTTTTTGATCTTACCTGAGAGCAAACAGCAAATGACTGATTGGCTGTCTTACCAGATTGCTCTGCACAAAGTTTATGCCAATTTGAACTCCTCTGCAGTGTATGGAGTTGCCTAGGAAACCATAACCATTAAGTATGATGTTGGCTGTAGGTTTTTGTAGATATCCTTTATCAGATTGAGAAAGTACCCTTCTATTTCTAATTTGTTGGGAGATTTTACTAAGAATTTTTGACAAGTGCTTTTTCCATATCCATGGAGATAATTGTACTTTTTGGGGAGCTTTTATTCTGTTAATGTAGTGAATTATATCAATAATTTATTATTTTGTTTTCTTTATTTATATTTTAGAGACAGGGTCTTGCTCTGTTACCCAGGCTAGAGTACAGTGACATGGTCATAGCTTACCATAATCTCAAACTCCTGGGCTCAAATGATCCTCTTAACTCAGCCTCTCAAAATTCTGGGATTACAGGAATAAGCTACTATGCCTAGCCTTAGTTTACTTTTGGAATTTTTATTTTTTTTGAGTCAGGGTCTCTATTACACAGGCTGGAGTGCAGTAGTACACTCACAGCTCACTGCAGGCTTGGCCTCCTGTTGCTCAAGCCATCCTCCCACCTCAGCCTCCCTGGTAGCTGGGACTATGGGTGTGTGCCACCATACCTGGCTAATTTTTGTATTTTTAGTAGAGATGAGGTTTCAATATGTTGGTCAGGCTGGTCTTGAACCCCTGACCTCAGGTGATCTGCCTGCCTCGGCCTCCCAAAGTGCTGGGATTACAGGCATGAGCCACCGCACCTGGCCCTAGCCACTTATTTTTGAATTTTTGAAAATTAATAATTAATTGTATTTATTTTTATTTTTGAGATGGAGTCTTGCTGTGTTGACCAGAATGTAGTGCAGTGGTACAATCTCAGCTTACTGCTACCCCTGCCTCCTGGGTTCAAGCGATTCTCCTGCTTCAACCTCCTGAGTAACTGGGATTACAGGCATCTGCTACCATGCCCAGCTAATTTTTGTAGTTTTAGTAGAGACAGGGTTTCGCCATGCTGGCCAGGCTGGTCTGGAATTCCTGACCTCAGGTGATCTGTCCACCTTGGCCTCCCAAACTGCTGGGAGTACAGGTGGGAGCCACCACGCCCAGCCTAGAATGTACTTCTTGACAATCCATGTCTTTGGGTTAAAGCATAGAGCCTGGGCCGGGCGGCAGAGGTTGGAGTGAGACAAGATTGCACCATTGCACTCCAGCCTGGGCAACAAGTGCAAAACTGTCTCCAAAAAAAAAAAAAAAAGAAAAGAAAAAAAAAAAAGCAAGCATAGAGGTGTAGGTAATTTTCTATAATTACATGTGAAGGAAGCAATTCATTCATTCATTCTTCAACAGATGGGGTCCTTCCTCTATGTCAGCAACAGGCTGGGTCCTCCCTCTATGTCAGCAACAGGTTGGGTCCTCCCTCTATGTCAGCATTGGGCTTGGCACTGGGGATATAATGGTGAACAGAGCACACATAAGCCCTGCCTTTCCAAATGCCACAGTCTACAAGGAGAGGAAAATAACCAATTGCAGTAATTGTGATTAGGGCTGTAACAGGAGAATGCAAGGGTGCTGGGAGGAAAACATAACATCTTGTCAGAGGATCAGGGAGGACTTGAGAGCTAGGCTGAGGAGGAGTTAGCTAAGCAAGCAGGGAAATGGGTGGGGGATGGATGTTCCAGGAAGAGGGAACAGCAAGTACAAAGTTCCTGAGGTGAGAGATTATGCTGCATGTAAGGAACTGAAGGAAGTGACTCACAGGAAGGCAGCCGTGGAGAGAGGGGAGGCTGGGAAGGAAGGTTCTGGGTAGAACTTATGGGGCTTTGAATACCCATATTTGTGACTTTTATCCAAGGGCAATAGCAAGCCATGTGGGACTTTAATCAGGAAAGAGAAGTAAGATTTATATCTTATTTATTTTTAGACAGAGTCTTGCTGGAGTACAGTCAGGCTGGAGTACAGTGGCACAATTTTAGCTCACTGCAGCCTCCAACTCCTGGGCTCAAGCAATCCTTTTGCTTCAGCCTCCCTAATAGCTGGGACTACAGGCAAGCACCACCACACCTGGCTAATTTTTTTTTTTATAGAGACAAGTTCTCACTATATTGCCCAGGCTGGTCTTGAACTCCTGATCTCAAGATATACTCCCACCCCAGCCTCCCAAAGTGCTGGAATTACAGGCTTGAGCCACTGTACCCAGCCAAGATTTGTGTTTAGAAATACCTCTCTGTCTGCAAGCTGAATTGAAGGGCACCAAGGAGCGGAGATAAGAGTCTAAAACAAATGGAAGTACCTTGGAATAGGAGAATGGCAAAAAGATGGATGAAGCATGGGAATCTGATTTGGTGGATAAGGGCAAGAGAAGGGATGAGGATGACTCCTGGGTTTCTGGCTTGGACAACTGTGGAAATCACAAATCTATAGGTGAGGAGGAGGAATTGGGTTTGGAGGAGTTGAGTTTGAGATCTTTGTGGGACCATCACATGGAGTTGCCTAGTAGAGAGCTGGATAATTATTGGCTACTAACTGTTCACCTAAAGTTACTTTATTACAGATTAGCAGCCTAGTTAACTTGCAGAGTCCTAAAGGAGTAAGATATAAGTGCTTTTACTGGAGGGGACTAAGCAAAAGCCTCGAATCATCTCCCCCTACCTCAAATTCATATGTCCACTTGAAGTTCATCCTCCTTCTGGTTGCAGGAAATGTTTCTCCCTGTTTTGTTAGTATAGCGTTTGTGTCATTGCTTTTTAAGTTGCCTTTTTCCTATCACTTTCTCCTATTAGATTTTGCATTCCAGGCAGGATATGCGTTCAATTCATCTTTGCATTTCCAGTGCCTCATAGGCTGCCCCGAACGTAGTATATTCATCTCCCACCAAATGACTAATTTGTACATTATAATTCTGCTACCAAGTCAAAAGCTGTTACATAAAAATAAAAACAGCTCGGCCGGGCGCGGTGGCTCAAGCCTGTAATCCCAGCACTTTGGGAGGCCGAGACGGGCGGATCACGAGGTCAGGAGATCGAGACCATCCTGGTTAACACGGTGAAACCCCATCTCTACTAAAAAATACAAAAAACTAGCCGGCCGAGGTGGCGGACGCCTGTAGTTCCAGCTACTCGGGAGGCGGAGGCAGGAGAATGGCGTGAACCCGGGAGGCGGAGCTTGCAGTGAGCTGAGATCTGGCCACTGCACTCCAGCCTGGGTGACAGCGCGAGACTCCGTCTCAAAAAAAAAAAAAAAAATAAATAAAAAAATAAAATAAAATAAAAATAAAAAAAAATAAAAACAGCTCTATTCATTTTAATGGGAAAAATTATGCTGTGTCCCACTCCAAGATGCCTGTTTTCACAGATAGAAAAATATATCAATAGAAGAATGAAAAAAAGTAATAAACAACAGTTGGAAAGTTAAATATAGGCTGGTTGCAGTGGCGTGTGCCTGTATTCTCAGCTGCCTGGGAGACTGAGGTGGGAGGATCCCTTAAGCCAAGGGTTTGCTCAAGACCATCTTGGGCAACATAGTGAGACTCTGTCTCAAAAAAGAAAGAAAGTTAAATATAGTTTATACATAAAAGGTAACATATTAAACGTTTATTGTACTTACTCTTTTTTTCCTCTTTTTCAATTTTTCAACCTTTGGGTTACTTTTGCACCATACTGAACTAAAAATAAAATTATAGCACAGAAAAATATCTCTAGGGCAACACAGCATAAAAGTTAAAGGTGTGAGTGCTTTGAAATATATGGAAACAGTGCCTGTTCCCAGCAGATCAAAGAGCCATAGATGATGCTGCCTCTCAGTCCTCTCATTGGGCATATGTACACACAAGACATCTTGAGTTTAACCTAACATGACTCACAACTTAAATGTGTTCCAAATAGTATTTTCTAAAATAAACTATTGTGTCAAAAAAGAAAAAAGGTGAGTGGGTTTTTGCTTGAAATCCCAGTGAAGATATATTACTTCTTGTTCATTGTTTAATGAGTTTTTGAGTAAAAAGACTTAAATAAGAAAGGAGGGGAGGGGAGGAGAGGGGAGGGGAGGAAAGAAGAAAAGGAAGAAAAGGAAAGAAAGTCACAAAGTGGCATAACACTTGGGGAGCTTTTATGATGAAAAATTGCTAACATGTAAGAGAAAATATAAAAGATGAGTAAATCCATGAAACAGTAACAGGCTAAGAATAACAAATAAAACAAAAAAAGATGAATGATTTGGTAAATGAATGAATGCTCAGTAGGGCTCCCTGTCAGTAGGAAGCTTTGTTCTATTAGAGAAGGCTTAGAGCTCTGGGAAGCATGTAATGGTGGCAATGATGAAATACCAAAAGGAGGCCAAGGTGGGTGGATCACCTGAGGTCAGGGAGGCTGAGGCAGGAGAATTGCTTGAACGCGGGAGATGGAGGTTGCAGTGAGCCGAGGTTGCGCCACTGTACTCCAGCCTGGGCGACAGAGTGAGGCTCAGTCTCAAACCAAAAAAAAGAAACAGGGTCTCGCTATGTTACCCAGGCTGGTCTGGAACTCCTGGGCTCAAGTGATCTGCCCACGTTGGCCTCCCAAAGTGCTGGGATTACAGGCGTGAGCCACCATGCCTGGCCCAAAGTGGGCATTCTCATTCCACCTTTTAGTCTTGTATTTTAACTCATTCATTTATGATGATTCCTGTCTAACTTTTCCACCAAAATATCCCAATATTGCAGAGGAGTGAACTTGTGAGATTCTAGGGGCTGAACTCAAAGGAAAACAGCAATTTTTAAAATCTCATTTCTTTGAAGAGTGGTGCTTTGTTATAAAAACTCATATGGCTTTAGTATTAATACTACCTGTCTGTATTTGTTTTAGTATAAAAATAATTTTCTTATCAAAATTTAATTGTAAAATTGTCACCTCGGGAAGACTTGGTGGATAGTATTTATCTGGTGGCTTTTCATGTAGCTCCCACCCCATTGCTGTGTCATTACCACATATTCCTAATTTGGGATGCATATCCTTGTGAGTTGAAAGGTAAATCAATATTTGAGTGTTGTTTTAACATTTTAAACATGTATTTACTTACCAGCAGTTCTGTTCCTTTTTCTTTAACTGGAAACCTCAGGGAAGGGTGATTCTACCAGATCAAGGGATCATTAAGCAGTGGGTCACTGGGGTCAACCCTGTGATGGTAACTGGCCACCACCACTTCAATGGTCAGGCACATAATTAGTGGCAAAGCTGAACAAATGTCCCCCACTTAAGGAGGACAAGCAGGTCAACATTGAATGTTTGCAGCCCTACAAAACACAGGTTTTGAGTCAACTTCTGGCATATCTCTGCCCCATCCTTGAATGTTAAAATTTTCCATGTAGATAAAGACTTCTGCATCTTGAGACCTGGCACAAGAATTAGCAGGAGACTTCTGTCAAGACTTACAATTTTTTTTTTTTTAATTATACTTTAAGTTCTAGGGTACATGTGCACAATGTGCAGGTTTGTTACATATATATACATGTGCCATGCTGGTGTGCTGCACCCATTAACTCATCATTTACATTAGGTATATCTCCTAATGCTATCCCTCCCTCCTACCCCCTCCCCACAATAGGACCTGGTGTGTGATGCTCCTCTTCCTGTGTCCAAGTGATCTCATTGTTCAGTTCCCACCTATGAGTGAGAATATGCGGTATTTGGATTTCTGTTCTTGTGATAGTTTGCTGAGAGAGATGATTTCTAACTGCATCCATGTCCCTACAAAGCACATGAACACATCCTTTTCTATGGCTGCGTAGTATTCCATGGTGTATATGTGCCACATTTTCTCAATCCAGTCTGTCACTGATGGACATTTGGGCTGATTCCAAGGCTTTGCTATTGTGAATAGTGCCGCAATAAACATACGTGTGCATGTGTCTTTAGAGCAGCATGACTTATAATCCTTTGGGTATATACCCAGTAATGGGATGGCTGGGTTAAATGGTATTTCTATTTCTAGATCCTTGAGGAATCGCCACACTGTTTTCCACAATGGTTCAACTAGTTTACAGTCCCACCAACAGTGTAAAAGTGTTCCTATTTCTCCACATCCTCTCCAGCACCTGTTGTTTCCTGACTTTTTAATGATTGTCATTCTAACTGGTGTGAGATGGTATCTCATTGTGGTTTTGATTTGCATTTCTCTGATGGTGAGTGATGATGAGCATTTTTTCATGTGTCTGTTGGCTGCATGAATGTCTTCTTTTGAGAAGTGTCTATTCATATCCTTTGCCCACTTTTTGATGGGGTTGTTTTTTTCTTGTAAATTTGATTGAGTTCTTCGTAGGTTCTGGATATTAGCCCTTTGTCAGATGAGTAGATTGCAAAAATTTTCTCCCATTCTGTAGGTTGCCTGTTCACTCTGATGGTAGTTTCTTTTGCTGTGCAGAAGCTCTTTAGTTTAATTACATCCCATTTGTCAATTTTGGCTTCTGTTGCCATTGCTTTTGGTGTTTTAGCATAAAGTCCTTGCCCATGCCTATGTCCTCAATGGTATTACCTAGGTTTTCTTCAAGGGGTTTTATGGTTTTAGGTCTAACATTTAAGTCTCTAATCCATCTTGAATTAATTTTCGTTTAAGGAGTAAGGAAAGGATCCAGTTTCAGCTTTCTACTTATGGCTAGTCAATTTTCCCAGCACCATTTATTAAATAGGGAATCCTTTCCCCATTTCTTGTTTTTGTCAGGTTTGTCAAAGATCAGATGGCTATAGATATGTGGTATTATTTCTGAGGCCTCTGTTCTGTTCCATTGGTCTATATCTCTATTTTGGTACCAGTACCATGCTGTTTTGGTTACTGTAGCCTTGTAGTATAGTTTGAAGTCAGGTAGCGTGATGCCTCCAGCTTTGTTCTTTTGGCTTGGGATTGTCTTGGCAATGCGGGGACTTTTTTGGTTCCATATGAACTTTAAAGCAGTTTTTTCCAATTCTGTGAAGAAACTCATTGGTAGCTTAATGGGGATGGCATTGAATCTATAAATTACCTTGGGCAGTATGGCCATTTTCACGATATTGATTCTTCCTATCCATGAGCCTGGTATGTTCTTCCATTTGTTTGTGTCCTCTTTTATTTCACTGAGCAGTGGTTGGTAGCTCTCCTTGAAGAGGTCCTTTACATCCCTTGTCAGTTGGATTCCTAGGTATTTTTATTCTCTTTGAAGCTATTGTGAATGGGAGTTCATTCATGATTTGGCTCTCTGTGTGTTATTGGTATATAAGAATGCTTGTGATTTTTGCACATTGATTTTGTATCCTGAGACTTTGCTAAAGTTGCTTATCAGCTTAAGGAGATTTGGGGCTGAGACAATGGGGTTTTCTAAATATACAATCATGTCATCTGCAAACAGGGACAATTTGACTTCTTCTTTTCCTAACTGAATACCCTTTATTTCTTTCTTTTCCTGATTGACCTAGGCAGAACTTCCAACACTATGTTGAACAGGAGTGGTGAGAGAGGGCATCTCTGTCTTGTGCCAGTTTTCCAAGGGAATGCTTCCAGTTTTTACCCATTCAGTATGATATTGGCTGTGGGTTTGTCATAAATAGCTCTTTTATTTTGAGATACGTTCCATCAACACCAAATTTATTGAGAGTTTTTAGCGTGAAGGGCTATTGAATTTTGTCAAAGGCCTTTTCTGCATCTATTGAGATAATCATGTGGTTTTTGTCTTTGGTTCTGTTTATATGCTGGATTATGTATATTGATTTGCATATGTTGAACTAGCCTTGCATCCCAGGGATGAAGCCCACTTGATCATGGTGGATAAGCTTTTTGATGTGCTGCTGGATTCAGTTTGTCAGTATTTTATTGAGGATTTTTCATTGATGTTCATCAGGGATATTGGTGTAAAATTCTCTTTTTTTGTTGTGTCTCTGTCAGACTTTGGTATCAGGATGATGTTGGCCTCATAAAATGAGTTAGGGAGGATTCCCTCTTTTTCTATTGATTGGAACAGTTTCAGAAGGAATGGTACCAACTCCTCCTTGTACCTCTGGTAGAATTTGGCTGTGAATCCATCTGCTCCTGGAGTTTTTTTGGTTGGTAGGCTATTAATTATTGCCTCAATTTCAGAGCCTGCTATTGTTCTATTCAGGGATTCAACTTCTTCCTGGTTTAGTCTTGGGAGAGTGTAAGTGTCCAGGAAATTATCCATTTCTTCTATGTTTTCTAGTTTATTTGCATAGAGGTGTTTATAGTATTCTCTGATGGTAGTTTGTATTTCTGTGGGGTCGGTGGTGATATCCCCTTTATCATGTTTTATTGCATCTATTTGATTCTTCTCTCTTTTCTTCATTAGTCTTGCTAGTGGTCTATCAGTTTTGTTGATCTTTTCAAAAAACCAGCTCCTGGATTCATTGATTTTTTTTTGGAGGTTTTTTTTGTGTCTCTATCTCGTTCAGTTCTGCTCTGATCTTAGTTATTTCTTGCCTTCTGCTAGCTTTTGAATGTGTTTGCTCTTGCTTCTCTAGTTCTTGTAATTGTGATATTAGGGTGTCAATTTTAGAGCTTTCCTGCTTTCTCTTGTGGGCATTTAGTACTATAAATTTCCCTCTACACACTGCTTTAAATGTGTCCCAGAGATTCTGGTATGTTGTATCTTTGTTCTGATTGGTTTCAAAGAACATCTTTATTTCTGCCTTCATTTCATTATGTACCCAGTAGTCAGTCAGGAGCAGGTTGTTCAGTTTCCATGTAGTTGAGTGGTTTTGATTGGGTTTCTTAGTCCTGAGTTCTAGTTTAATTGTACTGTGGTCTGAGAGACAGTTTGTCATAATTTCTGTTCTTTTACATTTGCTGAGGAGTGCTTTACTTCCAACTATGTGGTCAATTTTGGAATAAGTGCAATGTGGTGCTGAGAAAAATGTATATTCTATTGATTTGGGGTGGAGAGTTCAGTAGATGTCTATTAGGTCCACTTGGTGCAGAGTTGAGTTCAATTCCTGGATATCCTTGTTAACTTTCTGTCTCATTGATCTGTCTAATATTGACAGTGGGGTGTTAGTCTCCCATTCTTATTGTATGGGAGTGTAAGTCTCTTTGTAAGTCTCTAAGGACTTGCTTTATGAATCTGGGTGCTCCTGTATTGGGTGCTTATATATTTAGGATAGTTAGCTCTTCCTGATGAATTGATCTCTTTACCATTATGTAATGGCCTTCTTTGTCTCTTTTGATCTTTGATGGTTTAAAGTCTGTTTTATCAGACACTAGGATTGCAACCCCTGCTTTTTTTTTGTTTTCCATTTGCTTGGTAGATCTTCCTCCATCCCTTTATTTTGAGCCTATGTGTGTCTCTGCATGTGAGATGGGTCTCCTGAATACAGCAAACTGATGGGTCTTGACTCTTTATCCAATTTGCCAGTCTGTGTCTTTTAATTGGGCCATTTAGTCCATTTACATTTAAGGTTAATATTGTTATGTGTAACTTGATCCTGTCATTATGATATTAGCTGGTTATTTTGTTTGCTAGTTGATGCAGTTTATTCCTAGCGTCCATGGAGTTTACATTTTGACATGTTTTTGCAATGGCTGGTACCTGTTGTTCCTTTCCATGTTTAGTGCTTCCTTCAGGATCTCTTGTAGGGCAGGCCTGGTGGTGACAAAATCTCTAAGCATTTGCTTGTCTGTGAAGGATTTTATTTCTCCTTCACTTATGAAACTTAGTTTGGCTGGATATGAAATTCTGGGTTTAAAATTCTTTAAGAATGTTGAATATTGGCCCCCACTCTCTTCTGGCTTGAGAGTTTCTGCCAAGAGATCTGCTGTTAGTCTGATGGGCTTCCCTTTGTGTGTAACCTGACCTTTCTCTCTGGCTGCCCTTAACATCTTTTCCTTCATGTCAACTTTGGTGAATCTGACAATTATGTGTCTTGGAGTTGCTCTTCTCGAGGAGTATCTTTGTGGCATTCTCTGTATTTCCTGAATTTGAATGTTGGCCTGCCTTACTAGGTTGGGGAAATTCTCCTGGATGATATCCTGCAGAGTGTTTTCCAACTTGGTTCCATTTTCCCTGTGACTTTCAGGTACATCAATCAGACGTAGATTTGGTCTTTTCACATAATCCCATACTTCTTGGAGGCTTTGTTCATTTCTTTTTACTCTTTTTCCTCCACACTTCTCTTCTTGCTTCATTTCATTCATTTGATCTTCAATCGCTGATACTTTTTCTTCCAGTTGATTGAGTCGGTTACTGAAGCTTGTGCATTTGTCATGTATTTCTCGTGTTATGGTTTTCATCTGTCAGTTCTTTTAAGGTCTTCTCTGCACAGATTATTCTAGTTATCCATTCATCCATTCTTTTTTCAAGGTTTTAGTTTCTTTGTGCTGGTCATGTAGTTCCTCCTTTAGCTCTGAGAAGTTTGATCAACTGAAGCCTTCTTTCAACTCGTCAAAGTCATTCTCCATCCAGCTTTGTTCTATTGCTGGCGATGAGCTGTGTTACTTTGGAGGCGGAGATGCGCTCTGATTTTTTGAATTTCCTGCTTTTCTGCACTGCTTTTTCCCCATCTTTGTGGTTTTATCTGCCTTTGGTCTTTGATGATGGTGATGTACTGATGGGGTTTTGGTGTGGGTGTCCTTTCTGTTTGTTAGTTTTCCTTCTAACAGTCAGGATCCTCAGCTGTAAGTCTGAGTTTGCTTGAGGTCCACTCCAGACCCTGTTTGCCTGGGTATCAGCAGCAGAGGCTGCAGAAGATAGAATATTGCTGACCAGCGAGTGTTGCTGTCTGATTCTTGCTCTGGAAGCTTCGTCTCAGAGGTGTACCCTGCCGTGTGAGGTGTGGGTCTGCACCTAATGGGGGATGTCTCCCAGTTAGGCTACTTGGGTCAGGGACCCACATGAGCAGGCAGTCTGTCCGTTCTCAGATCTCAACCTCCGTGTTGGGAGATCCACTGCTCTCTTCAAAGCTGTCATACAGGGGCATTTACCTCTGCTGAGGTTGCTGCTTTTTGTTAGCTATGCCCTGTCCGCAGAGGAGGAGTCTACAGAGGCAGGCCAGCCTCCTTGAGCTGTGGTGGGCTCCACCCAATTCTAGCTTCCAGGTAGCTTTGTTTACCCACTTAAGCCTCAGCAATGGCAGGTGCCCCTCCCCTAGCCTTGCTGCTGCCTTGCAGTTAGATCTCAGACTGCTGTGCTAGCAATGAGGGAGGCTCTGTGGGCCTGGGACCCTCCGGGGCAGGTGTGGGATATAATCTCCTGGTGTGCCATTTGCTAAGACCCTTGGTAAAGCACAGTATTGGGGTGGGAGTTACCCGATTTTCCAGGTGTTGTGTCTGTTTCCCTTGGTAGGAAAAGGGATTCCCTTCTCCCTTGCACTTCCCAGGTGAGGCGATGTCTCACCCTACTTCAGCTCTCACGCCCTGCTTCAGCTCTCGCTGGTCGGGCTGCACTAGCTGACCTGCACCGATTGTCCAGCACTCCCCAGTGTGATGAACCCAGTACCTCAGTTGAAAATGCAGAAATCACCTGTCTTCTGTGTCACTCATGCTGGGAGCTGGAGCTTGGAGCTGTTCCTATTCGACCATCTTGGGCGTGCCCCCTGTATTATAAATTTATGCTCCAATCACTATCTTTGCTTCAATGATTCCAATAATAGACAAACTATATAATGAGAAAGTATAACAGACACAGTCATGCTAACAAATAAGGCTGGGAGCAGTGGCTCATGCCTGTAATCCTAGCACTTTGGGAGGCTAAGGCAGGAGGACTGCTTGAGCCCAGGCGTTTGAGACTAGCTGGGCAATATAGCAAGACCCTGTCTTTATTTTAAAAAATAAGATAAACATTTGTCAATCAGAAATGCAGCAGAAAAATAGTAAGAAGCAATAGGTCAGCTTGGCCTTAGGCACAAAATTAAGCAGAAGCAGTTAATTAATCAACTCTTCCTTGAAATGTGGCCCTAAGTGTCCTGCCAGGCAGGTGATCAAAACCAGGTTCAAACCAGGCATGGTGGTGCATGCCTGTAGTCCTGCCTGCTTGGCAGACTGAGGTCGGAGGATTGCTTCAGGCCAGGAGTTTGAGGCTGCAGTGGGCTGTGATTATGATAGTGAATAGCCACTGCACTCCAGCCTGGGCAACATAGCAAGACCCTGTCTCTAAAAACAAAATACAACAAAACCAAAAACATGTTCACTGCTTAAAACCAGGGCCTGGAGAAAGGCACTCTCTATCCCTCCACATCTTTGAAAGGAGGGTCTAAAATAAATGAAACTGACCATTCCCTAGGTTATATAAGGCAGAGTAGTGCTGTAGGGGGAAGCAGACAGACCCTTTTGGCCAGGACCTAAACGAAACCCCTTACAGCAACATCACCAATATTATCCTAGGACATCTTTCCTGAGCTGTCAATTATAAAACCCAGTTGTAGTTTGGGGATCCTGTAGGTCTGGGTTGAGGTAATTCCAAGACTGTTAGACCAGGAATGGTGAGGAGAGAGAACAACAAAAACCTCCCATAAAAAATAAACTTGCAAGCCAAAAATTTCAGCACAAGAAGCAAACAAAAACTAAAGAAGAAACAAAATCAATAGTGGATAAATTAATTCATTGCAAGTGACATAAAAATAGTAAAGCAATTTAAAAATGACCATAGGCTGGGTGCAGTGGCTCACACCTGTAATCCCAGCACTTTGGGAGGCCAAGGTGGATGGATCACTTGAGGTCAGGAGTCAAGACCAGCTTGGCCAATATGGTAAAACCCTGTCTCTACTAAAAATACAAAAATTAGGCAGCTGTGGTGTTGCACGCCTGTAAAGCCAACTACTCGGGAGGCTGAGACAGGAGAATTGCTTGAACCTGGGAGGCAGAGGTTGCAGTGAGCCAAGACTGCACCACTGTATACTCCAGCCTGGGTGACAGAGTGAGACTCTGTCTCAAAAAAGTCAGGCACTGTGGCTCACGCCTGTAATCCCAGCACTTTGGGAGTCTGAAGCGGGTGGATCATCTGAGGTCAGGAGTTCCAGACTAGCCTGGGCAACATGGTAAAACCCCATCTCTATTAATAATACAAAAAAAATTAGCTGGGCAAGGTGGCACATGCCTGTAATCCCAGCTACTTGGGAGGCTGAGGCAGGAGAATCGCTTGAACCTTGGAGGCATAGGTTGCAGTGAGCTGAGATCTTGTCATTACTCCAGCCTGGGCAACAAGAGCGAAACTCCATCTCAAAAAAAAAAAAAAAAAAAATTGGGGGCCGGGTGCAGTGACTCACGCCTGTAATCCCAACTCTTTGGGAGGCTGAGGCGGGCGGATCACTTGAGGTCAGGAGTTCGAAATCAGCTTGGCCAACATGGTGAAACCCTGTCTCTACTGGAAAAAAAAAAAAAAAATGCAAAAATTAGCTGGGCATCATGGGGGAATGCCTGTAATCCCAGTTACTTAGGAGGCTGAGGCAGGAGAATTGCTTGAATCCAGGAGGTGGAGGTTGCAGTGAGCTGAGATTGCAACACTGCATTCCATCCTGGGTGACAGAGTGAGACTGTGTCAAAAACAAAACAAAACAAAACAAGATAAAATTTACAGCATTCGACACATTCAAGAAAGATTTAAAATAAATTATTGTACTTGAGAATGTAAAGAGGGAATAATAGGGTAAATCTAAAGAAAGTGGAATGAAGAAAACAGTCATGATAAAGCTAACATTACATAAAATAGAAAACTAAGGAACAATAGAGGATCTCAGGAAGGCAAAAGCTGACTTTTTGAAAAGTTTAATAAAATAAAATTCTAGCAAGATTAATCAAGGGATCAAAGAGAAAAGCATAAATAAACAATAGTAAAATTATACCAAAGATACAGATTTTTAAAATTCACAAGTGATGAATATGAATATGAACTAGTTTATGATGCTAAATTTAAAAACTGACAGAGGCTGGGTGGGATGGCTCATGCCTGCAATCCCAGCACTTTGGGAGGCTGAGACTGGAGGATCACTTGAGATCAGAAGTTCAAGATCAGCCTGGCCAATGTGGTGAAACCCCATCTTTACAAAAAACACAAAAATTAGCCGGGCATTATGGTGGGTGCCTGTAATTCCAGCTACTTGGGAGGCTGAGGCAGGAGATTGCTTGAACCTGGGAGGCAAAGGTTGCAGTGAGCTGAGATTGTGCCACTGTACTCCAGCCCGAGTCACAGAGTGAGACCTTGTCTCAAAAAATAAATAGAATCTCTGACAGAATGGATAATATTCTAGAAAAATGTAACACATTAAAAGTGAATTGATGATAATTATCAGTAACTATTCAAGATAGTGGCTTGATAATTTAAAAAAGTAATCATTTTAATGATACCCAGATAATTTTACAGGCAAGTTTGACCATATCTTAAGAAATAATATTTTTTGTAAAACTGTTTATAGAACAGCAAAATATAGAAAACTAATTTGCTGTATAAACCAAGAAAAATCTTTTTATGCCTAATTTCAGGAATGATATAACATTACTTCTGCCACGTTCTCATTATGGAAGGACATTACAGAAATGTGTGAATGCCAGGAGGCAGGATTACTGGGGGGCACCTTACAGGCTGGCTACCAACCATCAGAATAAAGAAAAATATGTAATTAACCTTATAGAGGAAAGGAAAACATTAGTTAGAATGTAAAATGTATTAATAAAAGACTTAGGAATAGAAGTTTTTATACTAATAGTTTCTAAAAATCTATAAGAAACGTGATACTTCATGGTGAAATTCTAGATGCTTTATCCTTAAAGTTAGAAACCAGACAAGAATGTTCCCTTCACCACTACTAATCAAGATCGTAGGCTGGGTACAGTGGCTCATGCGTGTAATCCCAGCATTTGGGAGGCCAAGGCAGGAGGATGGCTTGAGCCTAAGAGTATGAGACTAGCCTAGGCAACATGGTGAAACCCCGTATCTACAATAAATACAAAATCAGCTGGGCATGGTGGTACATGCCTATAATCCCAGCTACTAGGGAAAGTGATGTGGGAGGATGACTTGAGCTCAGGAGGTTGAAGTTGCAGTGAGTTATTATAACTTGCCACTGCACTCCAGCCTGGGTGATAGTGGGAGACCCTGTTTCCCTCCCGCCCCCGCAAAAAATTGTAGAAGTTCTAGCTAATGCAGTAACACAAGAAAAAAAACAAAGGCGTAGGAATGAAAAAGAGGCAAATTTTTCTTTCTTTCTTCTTCTTTTTTAAAAATTTTTCTGAGACAGACTCTTTATCAACCAAGCTAGAATACAGCAGTACGATCTTGGCTCACTGGAACCTCTGCCTTCCCAGTTCAAGCGATTCTTATGCTTCAGCCTTCTGAACAGCTGGGATTACAGACGTGCACCACCACACTCAGCTAATTTTCATATTTTAATAGAGACAGGGTTTCACCATGTTGGCCAGGCTGGTCTTGAACTCCTGGCCTCATGTGATTCATCCTCCCTCGTCTCCCAAAGTGCTGGGATTACAGGCGTGAGCCACCACACCTGGTCACAAAATTTTCAACATTGGACATGATAGGATTGTCTAAATAGAAAAATCCAGGTGCACAATTAGACCTAATAATAGAGATACTAGTAGGTACACTTTCAACAGACTTAGAGAAATAAAAACCTTTCTTACAAATCATTTAGTCTACATAATTGCTATAGTTTGGATGTAGTTTGTTCCTGCCGAAACTCATGTTGGAATTCAAGTTTTGATGCAGCAGTGTTGGGAGGTAGGGCCTAGTGGGAAGTGTTAAAGTCATCGGGGTGGATCCCTCATGGATAGATTAATGCCATCTCTGGGGACTGGATTGGTTATCTGAGATCGGGTTGTTGCCTCTCACATTTGGTCTTTTTGCACATGCCCGCTTCCTCTTCTGCTTTCTGCCATGAGTTGAAGTGCATGAGACTCTCACCAGATGGGCTACCAAATTCTGGATTGCCCAGCCACCAGAATTATGAGCCAAAGAAACTTCTTTATAAATTACCAGTCTCACATATTTTTTTCTTCTTCTTCTGGGCAACCCCCTGGACGAGAATAGGTTCAGAGAGACTTTCCAGTCTCATGTGTTTTGTTATGAGAGCACAAAATAGATTAAAACAATAATTTTAAAAGGTCCCATTCAAAGTATCAAACAAAAACTGTAAGGTCCTGAGCTGGGTGCAGTGGTGTATGCCTGTAACCTCAGCTACTTGGCAAGCGAATAGGGGAGGAACACTTGGCCCCAGGAGTCTGAGACCAGGTTGGGCAACATAGTGAGGTGCATCTTAAAAAAATTATAAAGTTCTTAAGTTTCAAAATATGTGTAAGAATGTTCTGGAAAAATGTATGAAACATTTCAAGGATCATAAATATCTGAATAAAAGAAAACATAAACTAATATTATAGATGAAACGAGCCAATATTTTAAAGCTGTCAAGTGGTCTAAATTCATCTATACATTTAAGCCATTCCAAATAAAATCTTGGAGATAGCTTTGAACAGTGTCAGCTTAGCGAAGTAGGAATTTTGTTACCCAGGCATCCCTTCATTGAATGGTTGTGGGTTAAGGTCAGCCGTGAGAAAAAATTTTCTTGGGGATTGGAAGGTAGAGGTGAAGTAGTAACCATTTTTATGCCCTGAAGGTCAGTATAGGGCCAGGCCCTGTTGCAGCTCATGAAATAGCAGCTGGACCAGCTTTGTGTGGCAGCTCCATGAGAAGGGTGCTGGTGTATGCTGCTGGTCATCACGAAGGTTGAAGACAGTGACAGATAGACATGGGTTTGCCTTTACAGGTTCCTAATTATTCCTGGTCTTTCCCGTTCATCTTCTTTCCCTACTGCTGGCTCTGGTGACTTGAGGTCTGACACCAGACATAGAACAAATGACCTTGCATAAAATGTTTACCTCCCACAATTGTAGGAGGTCTCAGCCCTATAATAAATCCTTTACTCTATATCACTCACAGTGGTCCTGTGTTTCTGATCAACCCCTAAACTAACACAATCCCAAACAGAAATTTCATTGAAATTCACAGGCTAACACAAAAATTAATTTGGAAGACGAAGAAGCTAAGAATAAGCTAAGAATTTTGAAAAAAAATAGAAGAAAATGGGAGGGGAAAGGGAGGAGTCTTGATTTGGCAGATATCAAGACTCATTAAATAGCTATTGAATCAAAAACAGTGTGATACTGGCAGAATGATGAAGCAGAAAGACTAATAGAAAAGAATAGAGAGCCCACAAAGACTCCCAAACATACACGAAACATGACGTGTGATAAAAGAGACATTACAAATCAGGGAAAATGATGGCCTATTCAATAAATGTTGCTGTGGCAACTGGATAGCTATATGAGAAAAAATAAAAATATATGTCTATAATCTATCACACACAAAAATACAGTTTAGAATAACTAAAGCTCTAATTACATAAAGCAAAACTCTAAAATGAATTATAGGAGACTATCATGCAGGATAGGGAAGAATTTCTATATAAAACACAAAAATTATAACCGTAAAGAAAAAGTCGATACACTTGACTATATTAAGAAATAAAACCCTTCTGAATGACAAGATACCCAAAACAGTGTTAATATGCAACTTACCTTTTGGGAGAACACTTTGTGTTCTACACAATCAACAAAGAGTTAGCATCCAGAGTACGCAAAGAATATAAAGAACTCCTGTAAATAACTGAGAAACAACTTACCGAAAAAAAAAACAATGAGAAAAGATTACGAACAGGCAATTCCCGGAAGAGGCTGATCTGAAGAAAAAATATGTGAAGATGATCAGTCTTACCAGTAGTCATAGAAATGCAAACTAAAATAAAAATCAGATGTTATGTCACACTCATCAGATCAATGAAAATTAAAGGTCAATAATATTAGAGTGCAGAGAAAAAGTAAACCTCACACATTGTCAGCATAAATTGGAAGAGCCATTACAGGGCAAATGTGGTAGTTTTTGTGGAAGGTAAATATATATCACCAGGCATATATCCTAGAGAAACGAGGATTTCATTGCAGTATTGTAACAGCAAAAATGAAAACCGAAAGTCTGTCAAAAGAAGAATGAATGAATAAATCAAGGGCTATTCAAAGAACATACCACAATTAAATGAATGCGCCAGGCGTTGTGGCTCACGCCTGTAATCCCAGCACTTTGGGAGGCTGAGGCAAGAGGGTCATCTGATCCCGGGAGTTCAAGGATGCAATGAACTATGATCACACCCCTGTATTCCAGCCTGAATGACAGATCGAGATCCTATCTCTAAATAAATAAATACCTACATGTAGCAATATGGATAGATCTTAAAAACAGAATGTTTGACTTTAAAAAAGCAAGTTTCAGGATCATATGTACTACCTTTTATGCAAATTTTAAAAATACCTCCAAATAATAGCAAATAATGTTTATACAGACACATATATGTAGTAAAAATTTAAAAAGAGGGGTTTAAAAGATAAACACAAATTTTGTGACTGTGGCTACTTCTCAGGAAACAAGATCAGGGAAAAGTCCAGATAAGGTTCAAGTGTAGATGTAACATTTAGAATAAAGATGCAAAGGTAATAGGGCAAAATATTAACATTTGTTAAATCTGCATGGTGGAAACTGGTTTGTTACACCTTTTTGTAGGTTGACATATTTCGTTGTAAGACAAAAGAGAAAAATACTGGTGATACTATGGACTGAATATTCAGTCATCTCCCCCATTGCCCCCAATTCCTGTTGAAACCCTAATCCCCAGTGTGATATTTGGAGGTGGGGCCTCTGGGAGTTGATTAGGTCATGAGGGTGGAGCCCTCATGAATGGGATTAGTACCTTTGTAAGAAGAGACATGAGAGGGATCTCTCTCTGTCATGTGAGGATATCACTGGCTGCAAATCAGGACGAGGCTCCTCTCCATGAACAGAATTAGTTGGTGGTGCCTTGATCTTGTACTTTTAACCTTCAGAACCATAAGCAATAAATTTCTGTTTTTCAAGTCACCCAGTCTGTCATGTCTTATAGTAGCCCAAGCCGCCTAGGACAAGTGGGTACCTGTGGCTTCCCCCACAAGCCTCAAGTTCCTCCCAGAGCCTCTGAGGCTCTCCAGAGAGCACAGGCACATTATCTGGTTTTACCACTCTGATGAGACTTGTTCTATATGCCTGTTCTAGAAAACCTTCTTTGGAGTTCACATAGTAGGTTGAGCAGAATTGGGATCTGCTGAAGCTTCCAGTCCATTTGGTGGGGGAAAAAACTCATGTATTTTGCCCACTGGGAGTTCTCTGTCCTCCCCCAAGACTGGCCTAGGACAGGCTGTGGCCCTGTATTCCCTGTGGGCTTGGAAACTAGAATATCGGGTACCTCGTGTGCAGCCACACTGCTGTGTGATTTCAGTCTGCCAGGTCAGCCTGAACTTACCCAGGCCTGACAGCTATAGCTTTCTTGGTCCCAGCACTGCCTTGGTACAGTCAGTGCATGGGATGACATGACTTTTCTCTTCCTTGTAGCTGTCACCCATCACCCTTTACCTCTATTCCTACTGCCTCAGCTCAAAGCAATCTGGAATTGAGAACTATTTCTTGTACTTACCATCTATCTCGAAAATAGATACCTTATTCTCCTTTCTCTTCCTCTTCTCTCCTTCTCTGTTTTTGCAATTGGTTCTCTGGTATTTGCCCATGAGCTTGTTCAACTTGTGTGTCCACTTCTCTCTGCTCTGTCCCAGTGCTCCATTTTTTCAGATGCCTCTTTTTTCTATACTGCTGTCTCTGGGGCTTCCCACTGTATGTAAGTGAAGATCAGTGAGAGCTTCCCATCCTGACGACCAGAGGGAACTCTGAGTATGAGCTTTACATGCATGGAGGTGGAAGAACATGATCAATTGCAAAACAGCCTTAGCATTGTAGAAGCTGCAGTCCCAGGAGATGGTAGCCACTGAAATCTCATATCACTCAGTGGAATTGTATTCAAGGCTTTCTTGAGCTTTCAATCCTACCTAAGGCATTCTATTGAACAGCACTGTTTCTGTTTGCTCATAAATTGGTGGGATTTGGGACAAGACAGTGTATGAAGCTAAAATAAAGGTTTTCTTAGGGGTGTGTGATGATTCCAGGGACATTCTTTGGGTCACTGAGCAAGGATCCTCAGCCAGCTCTTCGGTTTCCAGCCCCTAGAGTCCAGTGTTCATAGTTGAAAAAGTTTATGATTTTTCCCATGGAGGCACCCCCCTTTTTGCAAAGTTCATAATAGGATTTTGGATTTGCTGGAGACTAAGAATCTAGTGACCTAAGAAAGTTGTATCTTGGTGTTAGGCTGATTTTTATAAATTATAAATTAAAGTAGCCATACTGAGTGAGGTTAGCCATAGCCTAAGTTATACGAACAGGGGTTTAAGATGTCAGTGCTCTCATATTTCATATGGCCATGCTGGATCTAAATGGAAACTTTACTCAATGTGGCCACTTAAGGGGGAATATCACATCTGAGTTATTTTAAAAAGGCAGTTGCGTCTTCCCATAACACTTTTATCCTTTCAGTGTTTCATAAGCATCTCTGTTGCCTGAAATGGAGGCAAACATTATCGCTGTCATGTCATGGATGGAGAGATGGTGCACAGACATTAATTGACTTTCACCTTGCAGGGCAATGGCTGAGTCATTCAGGGTCACAGGTCTTCTTTTTATTTTGCTGCTTATTCTATAGGACAGCATCACCTCGTGGTCTTTGAGTTAAAACGCCTACTGCCGATGGAGGCAGTCTGTCGGTGACCTTGAGTAACTTTCACATTCTCTCTGGATGCCCGTTTTCTTGCTTTAAGTTTGGATAACAAACTCATACTTCTGATTTTATCCTTTTTAAAGAAATATCAGAAATAATGGAACACCAGTGAATCTCAGTTGGGGGATTCCATATTCTGTAGAAGCATAGATCTCTAAGTCAGGAAGGACCTGAAAAGGGCAGCTGGTTTAGTGGTCCTGAAATTTTGAGTCACGGGAGACTTAGTGAAGGAGTTTAAAAAAAAAAAAAAAAAAAAAATGCTTGCTTGAGCTCCATCCCAGATCTGCTGAAATGGAAAATACTAATATAGAGGGCCAGAATTCTGTAATTTAAAAAATCACTTTGGGTGGGCTGGTGCAGGTATAGAAACCGTGGCTTAAGTGGAAGCTTCCAAGTGTGTAGGAGAGGGGACATCCTGTGCATTTGCTGAGGGGTCTAATGTGCAGTTTAAATAAACAGGCTGTGGGACCAGAAGTGCAACCTTCTTAAAGACAAGTGAGTAGATGAGAGAGGGACTGGGTAGAGATGCTGGGGAACACTGGATTTCATTTTTGCCAGTGAGTCCCCAGGCTTAAGTGTGGAAGCTGGAAAGAACGCTGAATAGAATGAGGCTCAGTGCCAAATAGCTGGGTGACCTTGGGCAAGTCACCCCCTTTGTCTCAGTCTCAGTTTCCTCATCTGTAAAATGAGGGTGTGGACTTGTTGATCTCTAAATTGCTTCTATGATACTTGATATTTATTAGATGTCCTTTTCAAATGTGAACATGCTATAATTCGAAAGCTGTTCATCATCTTAATTTTTTGAAATGCTGTCTATGGACCCAGTGCTTGTCCACCTGAACCTGTTTTCAGCCATGGGCCTCCCCAAGCTGTGCCCAGCCACTGAGTCAGTGTGATTACCCATAGAACCCAAATCATTCCAAGATGATTCTCTACATCTCAGGCTGGAAAAGCAACCTCTGAGAAGGTGAGGTTTGGAAGAAAATGTGGTTTGGCTTGGAGGGAGTTAAGTATCCTATAAGACATGTCTGCTCTGGGTGAGGTAATTCTATCTGCTGCCTGGTGCTTCAGAAGGTGACAGAAGAAGGGTCTAACAACTGGCAAAGATGGAGCACTTTCCAGTTCCTGTGCTCACCTTGCCGCTGGGTCATGGCTGCTGTTAACAGGAGAAGCGTGTAATTATAGTTGCTGGCACCGGTGTTAGCTCCTCAGGCCCAAGCCTGGCCAATGAGAAGAGGCTTAGCAAAGAAGGATGGCCTCTGCAGCAGCATCTTCGTAGGCCAGAAATGACCAGTGTTCACCATAATTGAAAGGGAACTGAAAGGAAGCAGTTTAGGTAAGAGAGCCCAAGACTGAAGAGTCAAGTAACAGATTTTATTTTATTTTATTTATTTTTTGAGACAGAATCTCTCTCTGTCACCCAGGCTGGAGTGCAATGGTGCAATCTTGGCTCACTGCAACCTCGGCTCACTGCAACCTCCACCTCCTGGGTTCAAGCCATTCTCCTGCCTCAGGCTCCCAAGTAGCTGGGATTACAGGCACACGACACCACTCCTGGCTAATTTTTGTATTTTTAGTAGAGATGAATTTTTGCCATGTTGGCCAGGCTGGTCTTGAACTCCTGACTTCAACGTGATTTGCCTGCCTCAGCCTTCCAGTGTTGGGATTACAGGCATGAGCCACTGCGCGCAGCCCAAGTAATAGATTTTTTTGGTTTTCTTTTGTTAGAGTTGATTAAATTCAGTGGATGAAACACTGATTGAGCACCTAATATACAATCAGAAACTATGTAAGGTTTTAGAACTTCATAGAGAAGAAGGTATTGATCCATTTCTTTAGGGGATGATAATCTAGTAGAGAAGTTCTTCATAAAAACAGATGTAATATATTCATTCTATTCATTCTAGTGGTGACAGATAGCAAGGGAAGGAACTTCCAGCAGGAAAGGAAGGCAGATGAGGTGACGTTTGATGTGGCCTTAGCCTGACATTTGAGTAGAACTCTGCCAGGGGGAGAAGGGAATGTATGGGCCTTCCAGGCAGAGGAGACAAAATTAGCAAAGGCAAAAAGCTGCAGAAGAACATGATGTGTTTGGGAACCAGAAAGCAGGCTACAGATGTGAGGATGATGAGCACACTCAGGGGAGAGGAAGGTGGAGAGGCAGGGCTGCAGACCTTGCTAAGGAGCTGGGCTTAATTGTGTGTATTTTGGTGTGTGTGTTAGGAGGCTAGTAAAGGGAGCTCTTTATTAAATAGTCATGTTTGTGTTTTTGAAATATTATTCTGGAAACCATATGGAGGGCAAATAGGCAGAGGGCAAGAATAAACTCAGAACACATATTAGGAGATCAAGAAAGAGAGGCAGCGGCTAGAGGCTAGGCCATGGGATGAATCTGTTGCCTGTCTGGATATGGGCAGTGTGTGTGAGAGGAAGGTGGGTTTTTTTTTTTTTTTTTTAAGATATTGGGTCTTGTCTCACTCTTTTGCCTTGGCTGGAGTGCAGTGGCACAATCATAGCTCACTGCAGCCTCAACCTTCTGGGCTCAGGGGATCCTCCTGCTTCAGTCTCCCATGTAGCTGGGATTACAGTCATGCCCCAACATGCCCGGCTAATTTTTTTTATTTCATTTTATTTTTGTAAAGATGGGGTCTTGCTTTGTTGCTCAGGCTGGTCTTCAACTCTTGGACTCAAGTGATCCTCCTGCCTCAGCCTCCCAAAGAGCTGGGATTACAGGCATGAGCTACTGCATTTGGCCAAGGATTATTCTTGGTTTTCTGTCTCAGATAAACTAGAGAAATACCAGTTTCCCCCTTTCCCTTCCCTCCCCCAAGTCCACCTCAGTTGGGCTGAGGTGGAATCCAGAGGTCTGCGTTTACAACACCCAAATACATTTAGAGTAGAGTTTATTATTTTTTTTTCACAGAACAGTTTTTAACTTTTTTAACTTTTTAAAATTTATTTTTATTGAAGTAAAATATACATATATAATTTACCATCTTTACCATTTTTAAGTGTTCAGTGTAGTGGTAATAAATACATTTATATTGCAAAAGTTTATTTTTAAGTATTTCTTATGGAGGCCTCTAAGAAGTCACTGTATCTTAGTGTGTTCCTAAACCAACTGCTCAGAAGTTATCTCATATGACTTTTATTATTATTATTATTATTATTAATTTTTCCAAATCCCAAGAACCTGTGAATTATATGACTTTTATAAAAGCAGATAGCTGCATCCCGCCCCAGCCCAACTGAGACAGACTTGGGGGAGGTGAAGGAAAGGGGGAAAGTGGTATTTTGGGAGCTTATCTAAGGCAGAAAACCAAGAATGATCCTTGGCCAGACGCGGAGGCTCATGCTTGTAATCCCAGCACTTTAGGAGGCTGAGACAGGAGGATGGCTTGAGCCCAGGAGTTCAAGAGCAGTCTGGGCAACACAGTGAGACCTCGACTCTATACAACAAACAAAAAAATCCCAGTTCAGAAATGGGGAACATCACCAGATCCCCTGGAAGCGCCATCTATGTCTCTTGTTGGTTGCTACCTTTTTTCTTGTCCCCTGGCCTGCCCCCAGCAGAACCACAATGAGGATTTTTTATTTATTCATTTATTTATTTATTTTTTGAGATGGAGTCTCACTCTGTTGCCCAGACTGGAGTGCAGTGGCACGATCTTAGCTCACTGCAACCTCTGCCTTCCAGGTTCGAGTGATTCTCCTGCCTCAGCCTCCTGAGTACCCAGGACTACAGACATGTGCCATCATGCCCGGCTAATTTTTGTATTTTTAGTAGAGATGGGGTTTCACCATATTGGTCAGGCTGCTATTGAACTCCTGACCTCAGGTGATTCACCCACCTCGGCCTCCTAAAGTGCTGGGATTACGGGTGTGACCCACTGTGCCTGGACTGCAATGAGGATAAAAAAAAAAAAAAAAAATTGAAAATGTAGGCTGGCATGGCATGCCTGTAATTCCAGCTACTCGGGTGGCTGAGGCAGGAGAATTGCTTGAACCTGGAAGGCAGAGGTTGCAGTGTTGCTAAGATCATGCCATTGTATTCTAGCCTGGACGACAGAGTGAGACCCTGTCTCAATAATAATAATAATAATAAAGTTAAAAAATTGCAAATGTATATGAAATAAAATCAAATCTTCCTTTTTTTCCCCCTTTCCAATTTAGATTATTTTTTCCTCACCTTCCTAATATGGTCAAGTGTGGGGATCCTAAAATAGTCCTTATTTCAATATATACAGTACTAACAAAATGTGATTTGGGCTGTCCTTAGCTTTAATTGTGTCTGTATAAACTAAGCTGTGGTGGTTTATCAATCACTTCTGTAGCTTTTTGTAGCTTACACAGCTGTGAGCTTAGAGAAGTCCATTTATCTTAAGAGAAGTATTTGCTTTTTTGTAAACAGTGGTGCGTATATCCCGAACCATTTAATGGGAGGAAGGAGACGAGAAAAGGATAAATTGTAGAGCCTGGAAGTTTAATATTGACTTATTTAGGTTCTGGGAGTCATTAGAGGCTTGAAGAGCTATTTAGCAGGCCCTCTTTTTAAAGCTGCTGTTTTTAACGGGCTGTTAGAATCGCAGGCTCTGGGCTTACCTTATACATGCAACATTTTCATTTGTGGAAGAAAGGCGTAGTGTGGAGAGAGGGCCTGCTTAGATGAAAGACGAGATGACCCAGATGTCTGGTCAGGTAGAGTGAGTGGTGTAGGAGAGTTTGGTTGGACGATGGAACAAGGTGTTAGGAAGATTTGGAAAGGCTGGAGAATTGGCAGGAAGGCAGCAGCCTCCCGTCTCTGCCATCCTGAAGGCATGCTGGGCCCCACCTCTCCAAGTTCATGTCAAGGTTTACAAGAGTCAGTGTGTTTGCGCTGTACTTGGCATTTTCACAAATTACTCTGTAGTTGTGTTTATTATTTTTATTCCAACTGTTGCTCCGGGGACTTTCTGGTAGCCAGGACTTCCAGGCCAGCTTGGAATCCCTTGCTAATTGACTCAAGCCATGAAAAGGTACCATCAAGGCTGCTTTGAACTCTTGCCTGCTCTAGTGCTGGACAAATCCCAGGCAAGCACGATAGGAAAACCAATAATGAGACTCACACCTCCAAGTTTACAGTGCAAAACTTTGCCTGTTCAGGTGTTAAGTGCAGGGGTGAGGTGCAAGCCCAGGGGAACCAGGTTTGAAGAGTAAACAGACCTTGAGAATGTGCTTCCTCCTGGGTCCCACGCAAGGAAACCAGACCGGGGAGGAGGGCTCACAGCATTTCCGTCAAAGCCTGCAGTTAACAGTCAAGTTGACCCAAATAAATTCACAGATATCTGTTACCCCCTGTGTTTTCACTTCACACCAATTCTCCACAGATACGACTCAGCTTTGGGGAAACTTGGCAAGAGGTCTCAGTGAGATTCTTCCTGTGAAGCTATTAGTTTTTGCCACTTCGTAGAGAGAAGAATACAAAAGTAACCTTAAGGAGGTCTAGGGAGAAAGGGTACCATCATCAGGAAGTAACTGATGTGTATTGCCACTGAAACATTTTCTCATTTCCTATTTATTATTTAAAAGCTATGGCAAAGGCACCGTCAATGGAGCAAAATATTTGTTGACTTTTGTGAAACATCCCCTGATAGTAGAGTTTTTAAAAAGTGTTAGAGCAACTGTTGTGTGAAATTGACTCTTATCTCCTCCAGTATAAGGTATAATCAGACTATCTTTCATTGATAGATGTTAATACTTTAACATGGACCTAAATCCAAGCATACCTCTGAAAGTTATATCTTAAAGAAGGGAGTCTAGGCCAGGCATGTTGGCTCACGCCTATAATCCCAGTGCTTTGGGAGGCTGAGGAGAGAGGATTGCTTGAGGCCATGAGTTCAAGACTAGCCTGGCCAACATGGCGAGACACTTTCTCAGCAAAAAAAAAAAAAAAAAAAAAAAAAAAAAAAATTTAAATAAAAAGAAGGTTGTCTATTAGGTTTTTATCTGTTTAGCAGGAGAGATGAGTCAGTTGAAACTGGAAAACTGTGTGTTCACAAGGCTTGGAAAGATTATCTCAAAATGTAATCCTGGTACAGGGTGTGGTGGGTGGGGAGCCATGGCAAATGGAAGCAAAAGCCATAAATTAAAACAGATTTAAGAGGCTTATCAACCAAATGTAAGTGTAGACCTTGTTTGGATCCTGATTTGAACAAGCCAACTATAAAACAAACACACACAACATGAGACAATTAGATGTGAACCCAAAAGTATCTGAGACAGGTTATCAGTTGATTTACAAAGTTTATTTTGCCAAAATTAAGGACACGCCCATGACACAGCCTCGGGAGGTCCTGAGGACACGTGCCCATGGTGGTCGGGGTACAGCTAGCTTTTATGCATTTAGGGAAACACGATACATCCATCAATGCATGTGAAGATTTACATTGGTTTGACCTGGAAGGGCAAGACAACTCAAAGTAGGGGGGCTTCCAGGTCAGAAGTAGATTTTATTTATTTATTTTTGAGATGGAGTCTCGCTCTGTTGCCTAGGCTGGAGTGCAGTGGTGCAGTCTTGGCTTACTGCAGCCTCTGCCTCCCGAGTTCAAGCAATCCTCACACCTCAGCCTCCTGAGTAGCTAAGATCACAGGCATGCGCCACCACACCCGGCTAATTTTTTTTGTTTGTTTGTATTTTTAGTAGAGATGGGTTTTCACCATGTTGGCCAAGCTGGTCTCAAACTCCTGACCTCAAGTGATCCACCCACCTGGGCCTCCAAAGTGCTGGGATTACAGATGTGAGCCACCACGCCCAGCCTAGATTTTAGAATTTTCTAATTGGCAATTGGTTGAAAGAGTTATTGTCAATAGAAAGGAATATCTGAGTTATGATAAAGGGTTGTGGAAACCAAGGTTTTATCATGCGGTTGAAGCCTCCACGTAGCAGGCTTCAGAGAGAGTAGATTGTAAATGTTTCTTTTCAGACTTAAGCTCTGTTTTGATATTAATGCTGGAGGATATAATGAGACATGTTTGACCCCCTCTTCCATTATGGCCTGAACTAGTTTTTCCGGTTAACTTTGAAATGCCCTTGGTTGGGAGGAGGGGTCCATTTGGATGGTTGGGAGGCCTTAGAATTTTATTTTTGGTTTACATAGGGAAATAAGTACATAGGGATATTTGATGACATTAAGAGATTTAAAAAATTTAGATTGTAGTAATGTTAAAAAAAAATTTAAGAGAGATGTATTACAGATGAGGTATTTATAGATGAAATGACATGATATCTGTGATATCTGAAATTTAAAAAATATATCCCAAAGTGTCAAGGTAGGGGGTTAAATGTATGGGGGCAGGAAGGGAGGTTAGAGATGAAATAAAATTGGTCCTTGTGATTGTTGAAGATGAGTGATGGATACAGGAGTGATGGTTTCATGATATTATTCTATTTCTCTTTATTTGAGACAGGGTCTCGCTGTGTTGCCCAGGCTGGAGTGATCATGGCTCACTGCAACCACAACGTCTCTGGCTTAAGCAATCCTTCCACCTCAGTCTGCTGAGTAGCTGGAACCACAGTTGTGTGTCACCATTCTGGCTACTTTTTTTCTTTTTCTCCAGAGATGGGGTCTCAACCATGTTGCCCAGGCTGGTCTCGAACTCCTAGGCTCAAAGGATCCTCCCACCTCAGCCTCCCAAAGTGCTGGGATTACAGACGTGAGTCACTGTGCCCAGCTCTCTCTACTTCTCTGTGTTGAAAATTTTTATTAAGCAAATTTAAAAAGGAAGGACCTAAATGGATGCTTACCTCTGTTAACTTTCTTTGGTAGGGGAGGGAAAAAATAATAAGGATTTCCTCTCAAGTTGGGCATATAATTTTTACCTTTATTAAATTTATAATCAGACAAATCTCATTCGGCTCTTTGTAATCCTATGATTCTTTGAGTATACAATTCTGTGAAGTTGTGATCAGTTGACATACTTGTCATAATAATCATTAGCACTAGTCCCACGTTGGGTTAGAGGGGGAGAAAAGGAAGGAACTATTTGCTGACTTTTTATGCCAAGGGAGGAACATGGTCTGAATATTTGCAGTGGGGTGGGAATTGTGGGACAACAGAGTGTTATGCTTCTGCGCACTTACATAAATGTGGGTGAGAGAGTAGTTATGGTTTGTGTAGTAAAGCTCTTTTAAAGTAACTCTACATCTGTGTTAGTCTGTTCTCAAACTGCTATAAATAAATACTTAAGACTGGGTAATTTATAAAGAAATGAGGTTTAATTGGCTCATGGCTCTGCAGGCTGTATGGGAAGCATGGCGGCATCAGCTTCTGGGGAGGCCTCAGGGAGCTTACATTCACGGCAAAAGGCAACCAGGCTGTGCTCCAACTACCCTGGGCACATGTCAGCACCTCCTGAGGCTATGTCACTGACATGCGTCCTTAACTTTGGCAAAATATACTTCCTAAATTAACTGAGATCTGTCTCAGATTTTGGGGGTTCACAGTACCTCATGGGACTTAAAGACTATTGGATCAATAAAATGAGGTGTCATTTCTTTTATCCGACACTGTGAGCTTTGTGATCCATTAGCGCCTTCTCTCCACGGCAATTTAACTCCATGGAAATTACATGTTTGTACACAAATTTCTTCCATTGTACTGTGAACCCCCCTTGAGGTTAAGAACCATGCCTTTGTTTGATCTTAAAAATAAAATTGGCATTGGTGGCTTCCAATATGCTAGGTCCTCTGCCATGTCCTTGTTAAGAAAGCTAAGATTTCTGTTTCCTTGGAGCTTCCAGGCTAGTTGGGAGACAAACCTTAAGCAAACTCACAAACAGGATTACAAGTTGTAGTAAGTGCCATGAAGCCAATAAAGGAAGAGAATAACAGGAAAAACTAGATGAATTAATAAAGGGAGGCCTTTACTAATTCTTTCTGAGAAAGGACATTTGAACTGGGACTTGGAGGAAGAGGGCCAAACCAGCATGTGAAGAGCTGGGCAAGGGTGATCCAGGCCCAGGGAATGGGGTGTGCAAAGGCCTTGAGGTGGCAGAGGGCTGAGAATGTTCAAAGGATTGAAAGTAGGTCGGCTGGATGTGGTGGCTTACGCCTGTAATCCTAGCACTTTGGGAGGCTAAGGCGGGGGAGGACTGCTTGAGCTCAGGAGTTCGAGACCAGCCTGGGCAACATGGTGAAACCCCGTCTCTACATACAAAAATACAAAAACTAGACAGGCATGGTGGTGCTCATCTGGGTAGTCCCAGCTACTCAGGAGGTTGAAGTGGGAGGATTCATTGAGGTTAAGAGGTTGAGGCTGCAGTGAGCTATGATCATGCCATTGCACTTTAGCCTGGGTGCCGGAGCAAGAGCCTGTTTTGGGGGGAAAAAAATAAAGGAGGCAATATGGAACCCATAACCAGTGTTGTGGGAAAGGGAGTTAAAGCAGGAATGTAGGAGTAGCATATGGGATGTTCTGGAGAAAAGTTAAGTGTTTTGAATTTTATCCTAAAGGATAAATATGCCGTGGTTAGGACTGTATAAAGAGACAGTGGTTTCGTCTGGTTTCCCCTAGAAGAAGACCACATCAAAGTAGTCTGTTTGGGAGGTGGTGTAAGGAAGCATCAATAGAAGAGTGGGAAATTGAGGCAAGAGGGGGAAGAAATCCAACAAAGGATGAGTTATAAATCAAGTTATCACTGTGGACAACTGAAGCTTAATCCCTCTGAAGAGCTCTGGGAACCACTGTTGAATGTACCTCTCAAGTTATCCCACTTGAGTTTGAGAGAACTCGGATATTTATTTATTTATTATTTATTTACTATTTGTTTTTTTGAGATGCAGTTTCACTCTGCTGCCCAGGCTGGAGAGCAGTGGCACAATCTTGGCTCACTGCAACCTCTGCCTCCAGGGTTCAAGTGATTCTTGTGCCTCAACCTCCTGAGCAGCTGGGGTTACAGGCACGTGCCACCATGTCCAGCTAAATTTTGTATTTTTAGCAGAAATGGGGTTTTGCCATGTTTGCCAGGCTGGTCTTGAACTCCTGACCTCAAGCGATCTGCCCACCTCGGCCTCCCACAGTGCTGGGATTACAGGTATGAACCACTGCACTCATCTAATATATATTTATTTATTAATTATTTTGTTTATTTTAGAGACAGGGTCTGGCTCTGTTGCCCAGACTACAGTGCAGTGGCATGATGATAGCTAACCTCAGCCTGGAACTCCTGGGCTCAAGTGATCCTTCCGTCTCAGCCTCCCCAATAGCTAGGACCCCAGATGGGCACCACGCCTTGCTAATTTTTTTTTTTTTTTTTTTTTTCCAGAGACAGAGTCTTGCTATGTTTCCCAAGCAAATTTCAAACTCTGACCTGAAGTCGTCTTCCCACCTCAGCCTCCCAAAGTGTTGGGATTACAGGTGTGAGCCACTGCAACTGGCCCAGAACTGGAGTATTTATCCACCCAATCCTGTAAGCCATTGCTTGAGGTCTGAGGGACAAGAAAATGTCTTGTGAGGCACAAGCAGGTATTTCTAGCCTGCTGCAAGGGGTAGACAAAACAGCTTCTTTACCAGAGAAAATCTTCTGGCAAAGAAATATGGGTTCTGGTGTTGGAAGTCAGGTTAGTGAATACTGAAGTGGTAAAGGTAAAGATACATGGCAGATAGTGTCTGCTGCAAACATAATCCAGTTTAGAAGTTAATACTTCTCTTTCATTCTTTCAGTGAACAAACCAGCAGACCAATTCAGAGTCCATTTCAGTGGTGCAGGTGAGAGGTATTAGAGACCTGGACAAGGTGGTGGCAGATGAAGATGGAGAGAACAGGTGGGCCTCAGATTTATGTTGGACATAGTATCAATACCTTGGTGATGGTTTGAACATTGGGCATGAGGTAAAAGGGAATTTCAAGAGTGATTTCTGGTTTAAATATTTGGGTGGGCCATGGTGCCATTTACTGAAATCAGATAACTGGGAGAGGGATCAGTTTGGGTCATGTATTATAAATGACATCAGTTGGTGCAGTTGTGTGACTTTCTCCAGCAATGCTGAGTTGGCATAGAGGAGTTGGGTCTCAGATTTCATTCATAAGCAAAGGTTTGTTACGTGCGTGCAACAGGGGGAGAGGGCAAGGGAGTGGAAGACATTTGCAAGGGAGTGGTTAGCGTAATGTTGAACTAAGGACTCTAAATTCATAGACAGGAAAATGAAAGCAGGAATGAGCAGTTGGTCAGAGAAAAGATGGTGGGATGTAAGCTGGAGGAATAGGAGTGTGTGGTCTTATTAACCTTGGTAGACATAGCTCCTGGCACATAGTAAAAGCTCAATGAATATTTGTAATGAAAATTTGTAAAAAATATATATATATATATATATTTATTTATTTATTTTTATTTTTTAGAGATAGGATCTCACTGTGTTGCCCAGGCTGACCTCCTGCCTTATACACCACCTCACCAAGCTTAACAGGTAATTACTGACCTGAGGGTGGGTAATAGATTGAATCGCACGTTTCTCCAGTTCTCTAGTTCTTGGATTCAGCAGTCTTTTTGAATGAGTCCATTGTATTTCTCTCTTCAATTTCTTCCCCTTAAGGATCAGCACACAAGAACTTCTCTGCTTCCAGTCTCCAGTGGGGTGTAAATAAGAGTTTCTGATGCCCACTCCCGAAGTTACTCTGTGCTTGTGGGAAGGTGGATCTACTATGGACTGATCTCTGGATATTTCGTTCATTCATTTAGCCATCTATTCATTCATTTATCTGTTCATTCAATAAGTCCTCACTAAGCACCTACTACGTGCCTACCCTCAGGGTTTTGAGGTTTGGAGATAACAAAATGAATGGATGAGTAGATGGCCAAAAAAGTTTTGGTTATTAGGGAGCTACAAATAGCACCTGAGTTTCTGAACGTGAACTTTTTGGCTCTCCGCCCTTCGTACACAGTTATATTGAGACTAAAGGGGGGAAAAAAGCTTTTATTCTTTTGCCTGCTGTGTTGTTTTACAATTTTATAAAAATGTACAATGCTCTGAAGAAGCTCAGGCAGAAAGAATTCTTTCTATGTATCTAAAAATGTACAGATCTATCTCTCTAAGAGCCATGGTGGGGTCAGCAGTTGCGCCCCCATAAAGAGTGGGATGCAGAGTTTCACCCCTTTAACGTTTTTAAAGCCACTAAGGTGTTATTTTTTAGAATGGTTTTACCTATTTAAGGGTAATGCTCACCAACCCTTCTTCAGAATTTGTGCAATCTTCCATGAGAGACACGTCATTTAATTTCTAGGATCAGCCATGTATATTGTTTTCCTAAACTGTCTGCCACCCCCAGGCAATCTGTGAAGAAGAAATCTCTCCTCAAAGTAAAGGAAACCAGGCTTTCAGGTGCTTTACTGTTGCAGACTGGAGGGGGCAAGTCTCAGAGGGGTTCACTGAGTACCTGGCACGGTGGGGTGCGTAATAGATGCTCAGCAGATTCTTGTTTGACTCATGGATTGAAAAAAATTTCACGAGGGCTGCAATGTGTCCCCAGCGCCTAGTATAGGGCCTCCTTCTTTGTAGGTGCTCCGTGAAAATGTTTATAGAATGAACGCACAAGTGAAGATTACAGGGGAAGACTGAGCTTTGGAAATCCTGAAGTGTGCTCTAGGGTTGACTCATTTGATTCCTTGGGAGGAAAAAACAAACTTTTATTCCTCTGTCTACTCTCATTCAACACTGCACACTTCCATGATGATCTCATCATGTGATGTGTGAGTGGGGCTGAGGTGAGGAGATCCACACACACCAAACAACACTCCAGCACAGCCCTGCCGGGCGTCCTCTACTTCAGTTCAATTAGCCACAGATGATGGACTCAGTCCCACAAGACTGCTTCCCACCTCACATCCTCACATGCCAACCTCCAATGGTCACCTATACTTCTGTTTTTCTTTTTCTTTTTTTTTTTTGAGACAGGGTTTCATTCTGTAGCCCAGACTGGAGTACAGTGGTGCAATCATGGCTCGCTGTAGTCTTGAACTCCTGGGCTCAAGCGATCCTCCCACATCAGCCTCTCAAGTAGCTGGGACTACAGGCATATGCCACCATGCCCAGCTAATTTTTGTAGTTTTTGTAGAGATGGGGTTTTGCCATGTCGCCCAGGCTGGTCTTGAACTCCTGGGTTCAAGTGATCCTCCCACCTTGGCCTCCCAAAGGGCTGGGATTACACGCATTAACCACCAGGCGGGGCCATCACCTGTACTTCTGAACTGCTGACTGTAAATCATGGCTCTCCTTATCCCTCTTTGGGTTTGATTAATTTGCCAGGATGGCTTACAAAACTGAGGAAAACTCGTTTATCACTTTATTATAAAGGATATCACAGCCTGAGTGAGGTGGTTCACGCCTGTAATCCCAGCACTTTGGGAGGCCAAGGCGGGCGGATCACCTGAGGTCAGGAGTTCAAGACCTGCCTGGCCCACATGATGAAAACCCCGTCTTTACTAAAAATAGAAACAAAAATTAGCCAAGCGTGGTGGTGGGTGCCTGTAATCCCAGTCACTTGGGAGGCTGAGGCAGGAGAATTGCTTAAACCCGGGAGGCAGAGGTTGCAGCAGCAAGCCAAGATTGCACCACTGCACTCCAGCCTGGATGGAAGAGTCACATAGGTATGTGAGAAGAAGCATGGAGCTTCCATGCCCTCGGGCTCCACTCTCCAACCATATCCACAAGCTCCACAAACCTAAAGCTTTCAAATCTTATTGTATAACAGGTTTTATAGAACTTGACCTCCAGCTTCTTCTCCTCTCTTTCCCAGAGATCTGCAGAGAGAGCTGCAAGTTCCAGCCCTTTGATCACTTGGTTATTCTGGTGACAGACCCCATCCTGAGGCTCTCCAGGGGCCATACCCTAAGTCACCTCATTAGCATAAACTCAGGTGTGGTCCAAAGGGGCTTATTATGAATAACAAAATATACTCCTGTAACTCAGGAAATTATTCCAAGAGTTTCAGGAGCACCAAATATATTTGATATTATACCAGAATTCCCCTCTGGCTCTGAACAGCAATATGAAATGATTTTAGATTATTTTTGCTTGTGTTCTGCATTCTTTTGGGAAGAAAAGGAAGAGGTTAGGAGACAGTCCTCCTTAGCCAGTACACCAATCTGACCTGCTCCTCCGTCTGAAATGGGAAAAGTTTCCTCGTCCCCCTCACAGAGCATGCCATGGGGGTGTGACTCGCTTCTTCAGTGCCCTGCTGCTCAAACCTCTAGGGGGAGCAGGCAGATGAGCGGGTTGTGGGGCTGTGACCCCAGGGCAGCCTCTAGGGGGAATGTTTACAGCTCCTGAAGCCCCAGTGGGGCGTGTGTTCCAGTGTGCTCTTTTAGTTTCGCTATCTGTGGGCGGCTTGTGTTAACCAGCTCAATTAGACCCTCTGCTTTATTGCAAGGACAGAGGGCTTTTCGTCTTGGGGTTCTTGCCTTAGTATATCAGAAAAATTGGATCACATGTGGGCACAGTTAAGTGTTTTGAATTTTATCCTACATACAAAAATACATGGAGAATGAGTGCAAGGTTTTACTGAATGGTGGAAGTAGCTCTCAGCAGATGGATGGGGAGCCAGAAGGGAGACAGAGTGGGCAGGTGGTTTTCCCTGGAGTCTGCTGCTCAGTAGCCAGACTCAACTCCAGCCACCCCGGCCAAATTCCCCTTGGCTTCTGTGTTCTTCCGCCGGTGGATGACCTGCCAGGGTCTGCTGGTGCCTGCCAGTGTGTTCTGCCGGTGTGCTCCTCTTGACGGCCAGCTGCTTGTGTCTCTGCCCACTAGGGTCTTGGGGTTTTTATAGGCACAGAATGGGGGCATGGCGGGCCAGGGTCATCTTGGAAAATGCAACATTTGGGTGCAAAAACAGGAGCGCCTGTCCTCACCTAGGTGCGTGGACACAGACCCGAGGGTGGATCCCTCGCCAGAGACCCCACCCTTCTCCTCCCAGCACTTCCCTGCCCCCACTCCTGTATCACTTCTTCATTCTCTACCTTGTGGAATGTGCCGCTTCAACCATCACTGAAGTAAAAACTTCCGGTTTAGTTGTTACTCCTCTCCCTCATGCAAGAGTGCCATGACCCAAATTACAGAGGGGCAGCTGTAAGGAGAGTGAGTACCGGAAAGTCAGGAGCATGGTTTGTGGGAAGAGGAAGAAGATTAGGGAAAACAGAAGAGCATCATTTTATTTTTTTCTTTCTTTTTTTTTTTTGAGTGAGAGTCTTGCTCTGTCACCCAGGCTGGAGAGCAGTGGTACGATCTCTGCTTACTGCAACCTCTACCTCCCGGGTTCAAGTGATTCTGGCACCTCAGCCTCCCGAGTAGCTGGGATTATAGGCGTGCACCATGACACCAGGCTAATTTTTGTATTTTTATTAGAGACAGAGTTTCACTGTGTTTAGCTAGGCTGGTCTTGAACTCCTGACCTGAAGTGATCTGCCCACCTTAGCCTCCCAAAGTGTTGGGATTACGGGCATGAGCCACCATGCCTGGCCATTTTCTTCTTTATTATTTGTGTATTACAGAGATGGAATCTTGCCACATTGCCCGGGCTGGTCTTGAACTCCTGGGTGCAACCCATCCTCCCACCTCAGCCTCCCAAAGTGCTGAGATTCCAGGTATGGGCCACCATGCCCAGTAAAGAGCGTTATTTCCTGAGCCTTTCAGACAACCTCCGCCGTTACATGCAGCTTGGTTTGTCTTGACTCACGTTGGGGGAGGGCTTGCTTACCACTCATGATGTTGCTTCCATGTAGCAGGGCCTTCTATTACAGTAATCTTCGGGACTTTCCGTATCCTTTGACTCACCCCTCCCAGGAGAAGATGGGTGACTTAACAGAGCGATGAGTTTCGTAGTGGGAAGTGTTGTGGCTCAGTTCCTCCCTGTCATGGGCCTGGCCAGCCAGCAGAGAGCACCTATCAGGCTCTGCTCCAGCACCACTTACCTTTGCCTCTGCGGGGGCCTGCAGGCCTCCAGAGCGGCCTGTGACTGGGCGGGTGAGTCTGCCTGATTCTGGGATTTAGTATTAGAAAGCTCACTCTCGCTCTACACCTACAGCCTATCTCCCCACCCAGCCTTTATGAGTAATACGGGTGGCGTCTCATCTCCATCTGCCTGACTCTTGTGACTGTCTTAATCGGTTCCAAGTTTGGGTGGAAAAGGGACTTCTTCAAATCTCAACAGCTGAAGTCTAGTGCTTCAGTAGGAGTGGGGGCTGATCTGGCTGAACCGGCCAGGAGGAAACAGACTGCATTTCCTTGGCTCAGCCGTTACGCAGTTTGCACTGGACCAATCCCCTTTTCTTCATGTGCCTGCCTTGCGGACTGCCAAGCACTCCCTGACAGTTGCTGCTCCCTTCCCTCCATGGGAGGTTAACCTTTGCTGCTGCTGCAGCTGAAGACCTTTCTGCCAGCATCTTCCGCTTGACTAACACCATAGAGGGGGAAGGAGACTTCAGGAACAAAGAACTAGAAGAGTGGGCAGAGGCTGGGCATGGTGGCTCACACCTATAATCCCAGCACTTTGGGAGGCCAAGACAGGAGGACTGTTTGAGACCTGAAGTTCAAGGCTAGCCTGTGCAACCTAGTGTGACCCCTGTCTCTACAAAAAGTACAAAAACTAGCTGGGCGTGTTGGTGCACACTTATAGTCCTAGCTACTCAGGAAGCTGAATGAGGCAGGAGGATTGCTTGAGCCCAGGAAGTTGAGGCTGCCGTGAGCTATGATGATGCCACTGCACTGCAGCCTGGGCAATATAGCAAGACCCTGTCTCAAAAAAAAATTCAATGTCAAAAGAGACAAGGATGGGACTGTTTTTACATTTCTACTGTCCTTATAGTTTGGACAAATCCCTCTTCCAGCTTGGGATCTAATTTCCTTGGAAGGAGAGGATATGGAAAGCAAGAAGTTAAGGACCAGAGTCCTTTTTCTGACCACCTTGCTGGCTGTGTGACCTGGAGCACCAAACCTCCTTCCTCTGCCTGAGAGTCACTGCATATTAAGTACAAGCTGTGGCTGTGCTACATCGGTTCCTCTTAGTTTTGTAGATGTACACTCTCATTAGAGTGCACAATCTGTATTGAGTATGCACTGTGTGTTTGGCACTCTTTTGAGGGACACAGGAGTGAGCCCTTCACAATTGCCTGGCATCTCTGGCAAGGGATGTCAGCTGCAAGCTTCGGAGAAGCTGCTCCCTAAGAATGGGACCGATAAAGTACTATGGAGTTTTGATAAACTAGAACTGATTTCTAAAACTTTCTATGTAAGTCATCAAGCATTTACCAGACAAATTTCTTCAGGGGAGGGCCCCATATGACTCCTGTTTGGTTCTCACCTTGCCTATCCTAGGGAAGGCAGTGGATATGTATTGACTGTGTTGGCACCCGTTATTTACAAAACACTGTACTTAAATTGTGGTTAGGCAGGGACATGTATAGAGAATGTTTTGTGCCACCACAACCCTGTGATAGAAAGATCTGACTTAAGATTCTTAAATTGTGTTTCTTAAGCATTTGCCTTGGTCCTCTTTTCTTTTCTTCCTTTTCTCCTCTCCTCTCTTCTCTTCTCCTCTCCTCTCCTTTTCTTTTCTTTTCTTTCTTTATTTTTCTTTCTTTCTCTTTTTCTGGCTTCTCCTCATGTGAGCTTTTTCTCTCCCTCCAAAACCAGTCAGATGGCTACGTCTAATGGGCCTGTCATCCTCTTGCTAGAAACACAGCACTTTGCAAAACTTGTTTTGTACTAGATTCCCTTAAATGTCCACATGTGGCACATGAGCAGGAGGGCAGTGACATCCACAGAAGGCCTTAAGGCTGGAAAGGATGGTCTTCAAGTGTGAAGTGCCAAGTGAACAGCAGGGAGCTCTGCCCCAACTATTGCCATGCGTGGATAGGGACTCCTGAAGGGAAGGCAAAATGGCTCTTGGTCTCTGGTGTATGCATTAGGCTCTGAGCAACAGTTATTCCTACTATTGTTATTAATTTTTTTTTTTTTTTTTTTTTTTGAGACAGGGTTTTCCTCTTTTTGCCCAGGCTGGAGTGCAATGGTGCGATCTCAGCTCACTGTAACTTCCACCTCCTGGGTTCAAACCATTCTCCTGCCTCAACCTCCTGAGTAGCTGGGATTACAGGTGCCTGCCACCATGCCCAGCTAATTTTTTTGTATTTTTAGTAGAGACAGGGTTTCACCATGTTGGCCAGGTTGGTCTCAAACTCCTGACCTCTGGTGGTCTGCCCACCTCGGCCTCCCAAAGTGCTGGGGATTACAGGCATGAGCCACCGTGCCCAGCTATTATTATTAAATAATTACAACTACTCATTTAGTGTTCGCAAGCAAATTTCCAAGGTAGAAATTATTGTGACCTACAGTTTACAAAGGAAGAGACATGCCATTTGACTAAGGTTATCCCTATTGACTAGATATATTCCTAGTAAAAAGCAAAACCGGGGTTCAGATCAGACTCCAAAGTTCTTACACCTTTGCTGAATGAATGATTTAATGAGTACATGACTGGTGATACCACAGTGGTGAGTACAAGCTGAAGTTTCACCAGGAGTTGATGTAATTGTTGAGGATCTGAAACTTTTATGCCTTTCCCCAAGTATTCAAGTATTGGCATGATTTATTATCTAAATTCCAGGTAAGTTATTTGACAGGTATAGGCCACAGGAATCTGTTAATTTCACAAGGTCATTTTTTTTTTTTTTTGAGATAGTCTTGTTCTGTTGCCCAGGCTGGAGTGCAATGGCACTATCTTGGCTCACTGCAAACTCTGCCTCCCAGGTTCAAGCGATTCTTGTGCCTCAGCCTTCTGAGTAGCTGGGATTACAGGTGCATGCCACCATGTCCAGCTAATTTTTTTTAATTTTAATTTTTATTTTTAGTAGAGATGGGGTTTCACCCTATTAACCAGGGTGTTCTTGAACTCCTGACCTCAAGTCATCCACCCGCCTCGGCCTCCCAAAGTGCTGGGATTACAGGTGTGAGCCACCATGCCTGGCCTGTTTGTTTGTTTTTTGCCTTGTTTTGAGACAGGCCCTTATTCTGTTATTCTTAGGCTGTGTGCATTGGCACCATCATAGCTCACTGCAGCCTCGAACTCCTGGGTTCAAGTGATCCTCCTGCCCCAGCCTCTGGAGTAGCTGGAACCATAGGCGCATACCATATGCCCAGCTTGTTATTGATGTTTCTGATAATCCAGGCAGCTAAAATTTGTATCACCCTTAAGAACTTACAGATACGACTGTAAGATGTGAGAAGGTATTAGTATGGTCATTTACAGAGGCTCTGAGAGTCTAGGCCTTCTGGCGTGGCCTGTTGACTCCAATCTCAGTGTTATTCCACAGCCCCAGAGTGTCAAGATAACAAGAAGCTTCTCCTCCCTTCCCTCCATCCTCATAAGTCATCTGCCTTTGGAGGACCTAAAGCCTTGGATTTTCCAGACTATTCCACAGCTTCTTGGAGATAAGCTCATGAGAATTGCCTTGAAACACACGCATCGTGATTTTTGTGCTAGATACTTACTTTTTGGTATTTCCTGCTGGAACTCGGCTTGGGTGGAGTTCCCTTTGGAAGTTGCCAGAGTTTTCCTGTTTGTGCGGTTGATTTTCAAAACCTCAAATAAACTCTGTTATGTGTTCAGGAGAATAACAACTCAACAACTATTAAGCACCTACTACGAGCCTGGCACTGTTCTAGCAGCTGGGGATACAACAGTGACCTCAGCCGACCCTGCTTTCAGAAAGCTCTCAGTCTGGTCTGGGACAAAGATTAGTAAACAGGCATTTGGCTTCCACGTGGTAAATGCCATGAAGGACAAAGTCCAGGGTGTTGGGGATGGGAGGTGGGGTGCAAATAGCAGGCAGCCAACCCGAAGCGACAGGGCTTGAAGAGGGGAGAGGGGAGTGTGGTATGCCAGGAGAGACTGTCCAGAGCCAGAGACAGCTAAACTGCATGCTAGACATAAGAAACTATTTCTTGTAGAATCTGTTCTCAATTGTCTGCAAGTAGATTGTTTCAGCAACTTGCAAGAAAACTTTTTTCAAGCCTCTTTACAAAGGCTTGAGCATCTCAACTTCCTTTATTTACGCTGCACGTTAATGCAGAGGCATCCAATCTAATGTAGGTGGAGGCACCAAACTGGAGAGCCTGCTTGAAGGAAGGTTTGGGATTAGGCAAATCATTGCATTTCCTGCTTGGAAAAAGGAGAAAGAAGAAGTGAAGTTAGGCAAGATACGCAAAGTGCTTCCTGGATACAAGTAGTTCAGGTCTTTATAGGAAACTTTATTATTTCATTTGAAGTGTCTTTTTGGGATGTCAAGCAGGCACATCTCTGTTCAAATTCCATAAAGCAGCAAAACACATTCCAGGGCCACCAGATGTAAATGACTTGTGCATTATTCTCTTTTTAGAATTTCCTTGCCATTGTTCCCCTCCACTAGTACACATGATAAAGACCAACTTCTTGCCAAAAGAAAAAACGGAGTGGGGATGGGGAACAACACAAAGGCTTCTGTGTGTCTGGTCTGTGCTGTTTCTTATGGTTAGTCTTGGATCTACTTTTGACCTCTTGGTCAGGCAATAAAATGCCTATTTGTTTAATTTTAAAACCAACTTTATTGAGGTATAATTTACATACAATAAGTGCACCCATTTCAAGCATACAGTTCTATGAATGTTGACCAATGTATACACCACTGTAAACAACTCCATAACCAAGACAGACATTTTCCTTCTTTCTTTCTTTCTTTTTTTTTTTTTTTGAGGTAGAGTCTCGTTCTATAGCCCAGGCTGGAGTCCAATGGTGCCATCTTGGCTCACTGCAACCTCCGCCTCCCGGGTTCAAGTGATTCTCCTGCCTCAGCCTCCTGAGTAGCTGGGATTATAGGCACCCACCACCACACCTGGCTAATTTTTGTATTTTTAGTAGAGATGGGGTTTCACCATGTTAGTCAGGCTGGTCTCGAACTCCTGACCTCATGATCCACCTGCCTCGGCCTCCCAAAGTGTTGGGATTACAGGCGTGAGCCACCATGCCCGGCCAATGCTGACATTTTCAACTTCTAAAAGTTCTTTGGTGCCTTTTGCAGTTGCCCCCACCCCAGCCCCAGGCACTACTGACCTGCTTTCTGTCACCATAGATTAATTTTGGCTGTTCTAGAATTTCCAATAAATGGAATCATACCATGAGTATTCTTTTGTTTTCGAGATTCATCCTTGTTGTTGTAGGTATCAGAGTTCATTCTTTTTTATTTAAAATGCAGATATTTGAAGTAGCAAACCAATTGCTCGGCAAGATGAGCAGACCTAGGCAGTCCCTCTGGTCTAAAAATTCTATCAACTTGCACAGGAAATGAAGGCCTGAGAATTACATCAGGTTAGTACAGATCACACTGAAGAAGCAGCCGAGCACATGAATTTCCGAGCTCCGGGAGCCCGGGAGGACAGGGAGAGATGAAGCCCCGGTGAATGATAGACTATATTATAGAGGATGACAGGGCTATTTGTTCAGTTCTGTTATGAGCTCAGCAAAATGTGACAATCCTGGGAAATATAAATATATATTGCTATATTTATATGTGTGTTTGTCTCGGGAGGCCTGGCGGGGAGTGGCGGGTGGAAGGGTGGGTTTCCTGGAGGATTTGAGTAGGCAGAGATAACTGGGCAGAGCAGAGTCTGTGTCAGGCTGCATCGATACATATTCAATAAAGAAACATTACAATGAGAGCTAATATTGCTTGAGCACTTATTATGAGTCAGGCACTGTGCTGTGTTCCTTTCATGCATTGTTTCATTGCATCTGTACCTCCCTATGTACCTATGTAACCAGCGCCTCAATGCCCTGCCCACACCCTCTTGTGTGCTCTTGCATAGTCCTGTATACCCTCATTACTTTGTGCTGCGCACCCAGCAGCCAGCACCATGGCTCTGTGTTGGAGGATGGTCCTTGAGCTGCTAGAACTGCTTTGCTTCTCAGTCTAGAGAGCAGAAGTGCCTGGGACGTCACCTGTGACTACCAGGTACGGTGGGACAAACGTTCCCAGCTCCCCATGTGACCTCTCCTGTCTCCATCACACCTCCGCGTGAACTTTATTCGGTTGTCAACCTTGCTTGGACGCCTCTCTTCCTTTCCTAGTCCCACTCTCTACCTCCTCTACCAGTTTCCCTTAAGGACACTTTTTGTTTTTTTTCTCTGTTACCCAGACTAGAGTGCAGTGGTGCCTTCTTGGCTCACTGCAACCTCTGCTTCCCAGGTTCAAGTGGGGACATTTCTTTTTTTTGTTTTTGTTTTTGAGACAGAGTCTCACCCTGTCGCCCAGGCTGGAGTGCAATGGCACGATCTCAATTCACAGCAACCCCTGCCTCCCAGGTTCAAGCCATTCTCCTGCCTCAACCTCCTGAGTAGCTGGGATTACAAGTGCACGCCTCCATGCCCAACTAATTTTTGTATTTTTAGTAGAGATGGGGTTTCACCGTGTTGGCCAGGCTGGTCTCGAACTCTTGACCTCGTGATCCGCCTGCCTCGGCCTCCCGAAATGCTGGGATTACATGCGTGAGTCACCACGCCCAGCCCTGGGGGACACTTTTTTTAATAAATCACCTCATCTTGAGTCCTTATCTCGGGGCCTACTTCTAGGGACTCCACACTTGGAGAAGGTATTGTTAGTACAGTCATTTTGCAAATGAGGAAACTAAGGCTGTTCCACACACATGCATCTCCATAACTCCTGCTGAGCCTCCAGATAAGTTTTCTCAGGCAGCCTTCTCCAATCCATTTGTCTAGGTAATGTTTCTTGCTTATGTTCTACTTTTTCTCTTTTTCTATTTTATTATTTTTGAGACAGGGTCTTACTCTGTCACCCAGCTGGAGGGCAGTAACATGATTATAACTCAGCTATAATGCAGCTGAGTTGAGATGGGGTCTTGCTCTGTTGCCCAGGCTGGAATGCATGTGGCATGATATCGGCTCACTGCAATCTCCGCCTTCTGGGTTCAAGCGATTCCTCTGCCTCAGCCTCACAAGTAGCTGGGATTACTGGTGCCCGCCATCATACCTGGCAAATTTTTGTGTTTTTAGTAGAGACAGGGTTTCACCATTTTGGCCAGGCTGGTCTTGAACTCTTGACCTCAGGTGATCTGCCCACCTTGGCCTCCCAAAGTGCTGGAATTACAGGCGTGAGCCACTGTGCCTGGCCTATCATGCAGCCTTGAACTCCTGGTCTCAATCCTCCTGCCTCAGCCTCTTAAGTAGCTGGGACTACAGGCATGTGCCATCATGCTTGGCTAATTAAAAAAAATTTTTTTTTTTTTTTTGTAGAGGCAGAGTCTCCCTTTGTTGACCAGGCTGATCTTAAGTTCCTGGGCTCAAGTGACCCTCTCTCCTTGCCCTCCAGAATTGCTGGGATTACAGGCATGGGCCAGGAAACCCAGCTACCCTGCTTATGTTCTCAGATTATTCCTTGCTTCCCTTTATCTTGGTGCTAGATTTACAGTGATCTGGGTGATTATCCTATCAATGACCATCTCCCCTACTAGACTGCTGGCTCTGGAAGGCCAGGATCCATGTCTTTTGCTCTTAGCTGTATCTCTAGCACCCTGGCATAGTTTCTAGAACATAGTAATTGCTTAGTAAATGTTGACTGACTGAACGAATGATCTAAAGTTTCTCCAGTTTCCTCACAGGTGCCCACTGGCCTCCTGGATGAGTACTTTTCAGCCTCTGCTGAGAAATGAGCCGGAAATGCATAGTATAAAACCCCTGAGAGGGACACAAGGTCTCCCCGCTCCTGCCAGTCTTCTGGGGGTGTTTACAGAAATGCAATATCCAGGGCAGCGTGACAGTATTTTGCTCCAGAGGACCAAAATTAAGCAACTAGAAGCTGATTCTAGAGGGTGGGCCTTGAAAATTGTGTAGAATTTGAATGGATGATTAGGAGGAAATCTGAAAAACCTGTTAATGAAATACTATGTCATTTAAATACACACACATTCTGAATGAAATACACATGCGTGGATCCCTGTTCTTCTCAACAGTACACCGAGTCCCCAGTTCTCATTAGGAAGCTGATAAATATCTATTTCCTTCTATTCCTGCCACAGTAACTCCCCGGCTATATAAAATTTTCCACAAACGCTTTGGAAGCGTTTGTGGAAAAAAGTGCCAGAGCTCTGTATGAGATTATTGAAATAAATGCTGATTGAGAGATTTCCCAGGTGGATACTTAAAACAGACGTGGGCACATATGTACACTCACACCCCCCACACAGGATACTTTAGGCTGTGATCAGTGGAGATAAATTTTCCGACCTGACAGTTGACTGTAAATCAATCAGTGTGTTTTAATAGTCACCAGATTTCTGCTCCTGTTTGCTGCTGTCTCAGGCAATCATTCACCTGCTGGGACACAGGACCTCAAGGATCTTGGCTTTTTGTCATCACTGCACATGGAGACATGGTGCTTAGCAGCAAGGTAAATATTGTCATACAGTGTATATGAGAGGCAAGTATAAGTAAGTCAGGACATCTTTAGAAAATTTTATCTCTGAATCCTCACTTTCCTTACCAATAGACTAATAGGAAATCATGAATTTCTCAGGTTTTTACCAAATTAAAACAAAGACTGGGCACAGTGACTCACGCCTGTAATCCCAGCACTTTGGGAGGCTGAGGCGGGTGGATCATGAGGTCAGGAGATTGAGACCATCCTGGCTAACAAGGTGAAACCCTGTCTCTACTAAAAATACAAAAAATTAGCCAGGCGTGGTGGTGGGTGCCTGTAGTCCCAGCTACTCGGGAGGCTGAGGCAGGAGAATGGTGTGAACCCGGGAGGCAGAGCTTGCAGCGAGCCAAGATTGCACCACTGCACTCCAGCCTGGGCAACAGAGCAAGACTGTCTCAAAAAAAAAAAAAAAAAAAAAAAAAAAAAAAGATTTTTGTGACACTCTATAAGCTGGAAAGTAGTTGAGGGTCAGTAAATACTGAATGAATAATTTCAAAGGTGAACATGTACTCCTGATTATTGGGTCAGATTCTTGAACTTGCCCCTCCTGACTTTACCTGTCCATCAAGGTTTGCTTGGAGTTGCTTGAACAAGGCAGGCTGTTCCATACCCCAGTACCTTTGCATGTACTGCCCTTGGTGCCTGGATTGGAATGCTTTCCATTAATCCAAGTGGGCTGAGGACATCTGATCTTTCGACACCTGGCACCAGGATTGTCTGTCATCTCCTTTATGTCATCTCCTTTATGAAGCTTTTCTTGGTTAACTCTCCCACACCCAGAATGAGCCACTCTATCCTGTCCAAATTTGATTGCACATATCTATTTAATAAGAAATGACTGGGCCCTTTGGGAAGTCCCTGCCCACACCCTGTACCCACGTGGAAGCCATAATCAACACTTCATTGAGACCCACTTACCCCCTTGTGACCTCTCAAGCCACCCCAAAAGCATTTCAGCAATGTGGATTTGACTGAAATGCTCACAAGGGGGAAAAGTGGAGGGCTTACACTGAATACCATATGGCCAAACTTTATAAAAATCCCCATTAAAAATCTTCCTTCTTTCCCAAAGCCTTTTCTCCCACTGCCAGCTGCCTTATCTCCCCTATCCTTTCCAACGCTCCTCTCTCCACTCCTCCAGCTGCACTGGCTCTAGTCTCCTCCCACCCCGGGATTCTTCACAGCTACCTCAATCCCATTTAGCAATTTAGTGCACTCAGCCCTTTCGGCTTCATTATCTGGCATCCTTGAAGCTTTAGATTATATTTATCAGATCTCTTTGAGATCAATCCCTCTTAAAGTACAAGGGTATTGTAAATAGGCAACAAATGTATTCTCCTCTTGCTAGAGACTGGAGCAACTTGAGGGCAAGAATCAAGCCTCATACACCTTTGCATCTCTAATGCAAAATATTTAAATGTTTGTGAAATAAAGAGAAGAATGTAGCCACCTATTAGAATCCCTAAAGTTCTACTCTAATCATGGTTTTCTCCTGTTTGAAGATTTTCTACACCTTCTCAATTAATGCCTTGGCTTCAACTGCCATTTCTCCTTGATTCCAGCACTCTGCTCGGCAATGATGGGCCCTCTTTCCCTTAAGCCCACACTGCATATTCTTTCCATCAGGTGTTCGTTTGGGTTGCCCCTTCATGCCTGGAGTAATCTATGTCATTTATGAGTGTGATTGATGGTGGGTTACCATCACCCTATTGAAATTCAAAGTGGATGCAACTTGTCTGGTCTTGTAGGTTCACCCAAATCCTTTCCACTCTTCAAGACTCAACATAGGCCTTCATCCCTCCGGATAGTTCATTGAGGTCTCCAGCCCAGGCATGAGTCTCTGTCAAGTCCTTGGGATACAAGCCTTGAAAGCACTCACTCTAAGGGCACTTAGTTATTTGGCTTGCTCTGTTGTGGAATGTGGGGGATGAGGCTTTGAGGCCATTCCTCTTCTCAGACTGTGGTCATTATTAGGGCTATTCACAACATTTTTCAAGGTTTTCTCCACTTCCAGACTTGCAGGAGGGTTGTATATAACTTGGCATTGTGTGTGGCTGATTTGCTTTGGTCAATGAAATGTGAGCAGAATTGGCATGAGTCCCTTTGGAAAAGAAGCTTTCAGGGGAAGAAATGTTAAGAGCTGGTGAGCGATCGACCACACTTTCCTTCCTCTGGCATGTTGATTAGCAATGTTTGAGATATGTGGCAGTTTGCCCATTAGCCTGGGTCAGCTGATTCACAATGGGCATCTGGTAAGGGCAGTAAATATACCTTGTTAAGCCATTCAGATACAGAGGTTGTTACTGCAGCACAACCTATCCTATCCAGACAGACTATAATTTCCTTGAGGGCAGGGGACATGCTTAACTCACCTTTCTATCCCCTATAGAACATAGTAGAAGGTCTTGTGGATGCTCAGTAACTATTGCTGATTGATTATGTATACTGAGATAGGGTAAACTATATGAGACTGGAGAGTGGGACTTTGTCTCAGAACTTCAACTTGAGATCTCAGTCTCTGAAAAATCAAGATAAATATACAAGATAATTCTAATTGTATTCTAATAAGATTCTCTGGAGCACAATTCTGAAAAACATTTTCTTTTGAAAAAACTTTGTTAAAAAAAAAAAAGAAGATTTTTGCATACAGGGAGGCAGAATAGTGTAATCAAAGGAATCTGGGCTTTCAACCTGGATAGACTTGGGTTCAAGTACCAGCTCTTCCATGTCCACAGCTGCATGATCTTGGACAAGTTATTTAAGCTCTTTGAGTCTTGGTTTCTTCATCTATAACAGGGATGATATCACCACCTACCCTACAGGATTACTGTGGGGATGAAATGAGAGAATGCATGTAAAGTACCTGATACATTATGTGTGATCAACAAATGTCATTCTCTTAGGTCTTTGCTCCCACCAGGTGTGTGTGGGTCGGTGCAAACTCTTGCTAATTCTTTGAGAACTCCCCTTCATTTACTCCTTCTGAGATCTTGGTTACTTGCCCAGTTCCTGGATTTATTTAGCTTTGTCCAGGTCAGATCCTTAAGGTTTTGCATTTACTTCCCCAGGCACACCCTGGCCTGAGAAATTCTATCTACGACTGGCTGGAGTTGGCACCAGCCCTTGGCAAATAACTTCAATTGGGAGAAAAGTGTTTTTGAGACAGGTTCTCTGCTGCCAAAATTTTAAATAGGGCCTTCTCTGAGGGAGGGTCTGGTCAGGGCAGTGAAGGGAGGTGATCTCCCCAGGGAAGAAAAAATTTAAGGCCAGGCATGGTAGCTCAGGCCTGTAATCCTAGCACTTTGGAAGGCCCAGGTAGAAAGAGTCCAGGAACTCCTCAAGACCAGGAATTTGCTTGAGCCCAGGAGTTTGAGGCCAACCTGGGTAACATGGCAAAACCCTGTCTCTACAAAAAACTAAAAAATTAGCTGAGCATAGTGGCATGCACCTGTGGTTCCAGCTACTTGGGAGGCTGAAGTGGGAGGATTGCTTGAGCTCAGGAGGTCGAGGCTACAGCGAGTCATGATTGCTCCACTGCACTCCAGCCTGGGTGACAGAGTGAGACCCTGTCTGAAAAAAAAGAATTTAAGATATCCCAGTGACCAGTTTCAAGAAAACGCCACCTGGGCCTGAGCACTGGCTCTAACGGCAGGCAACTGATTACTCTTTGAACTCTGGGATCTGTCAGTGATGGTGGCAGGGGGAGTCTATGAAATTATCCTCAATGACTGACTCCTTGGGTCACAGGCTGGGGCGTGGTGTGGTGATCCAGGGGCTTGTGTTCTACTGGACTCCTGGCCCTGTGAACTTTGTGTTTAGGGGTGGAAGTATTGTCCCTGACTGAGTCCTTGAGGCCAGCTTCCTCCCCCTCTCCCGTGTAGCCGCAGCTGTGATGTGGCGTGGCCAACCTCCCCAAAGGTGCTTGTGTAACTTGTTTTTCAAAGTCTTGGCAGGAGCTCTGGTCCTGAAGTGAGAAAGGGTGTTTACATTCTGGAAGAGCAGTTCTGAGAAGTGTCTCACATCAGGGCTGTCCCTGACCAATCCTTGCTCCCCAGTATCTCTGGAAGCTTCTTTTCCTCTGGGATGGCTGGCCACAATCACAGAGATGATCTTGGACCTAGAGGAAACAAGCCTGAACATGACTGAAGGTAGGCGGTGAGGAAGTGTTTGTCTGCCACCCAGGGTTTGCTGCCTTGTGTAAACTGCCCTCCCTGGAAAGGCAAGGAAGCCTCTCCAGGACAAGGCTGTTGTTGCCCCAGTGCCTCGTGCCATGCCTGGAATAGAGCACAGTGCTACAAGCAGGTGTTCCATAGACATGCACTAAGTTAATAAATTGTGAAAATACATGGGCAAGAAAATATTTCAGAGGTCACTTTGGTTCACGTTCTTAATTGACACCAGGTTAACAGCTTTCTCTGAATGGTACTTACATTAATAACAATGGTTACTGTTTATTAAATACCTAGTGTCTGCCAAGCAAAGGCAGATATTATTTCCTTAAATCCAACAATAGTTCTACAAATAGGTAGAATCTCCCCAGTTAATAGCTGACAGCGCAAAGACTCATGGGCACAAATCTGAGAAACTTGCCTGAAGTTCACACAACAAATCAGGATTGAAAGCCACTGCCTTGGAGGCCCTGATTTTCATCTTTCTGTTTCTCTGTGAGGTCCCTTGCGCCCTGCTCACCTCCTGCTGGTCTCTGCTCCTGCCACAGCAGCCGGGAAACAGGAGCCTTTAAAGGAGGCTGATGGGCAGTTCCACCCCTCCTGGGGTGGGGAGCTGTGCATTCTTGCCATTTTTTCCCTCTTGCAAATAGGCTTGAAGTCAACGTAGAACGGGCAATGGAAAAGCAGCCCTGTTCCAGATGTCTGCTTTGTCATACTTTAAAACACCCACCCGTGTTGTGTTCAGACCTGTCCATCCTTCATTCTAGCAGCCCTCCCCTCCTGCCCCACCACCTGTCTCCATACACAGCTTTCCCTCTTCCTTTGCTTCCTCTTCTGATGGGCGTGAGGGCCAGATGTCACTTCACTAGAACAACCTCGCTACCAGTATTATTCTAGGGACAGGCCCTGGCACAAAATAAGCATTCAATAAGTATGTGTTGAATTGCACGTTAAATTCCAGACAAAGGAGGAAAAAGCTTTGGATCCAGAAGAAAATAGAAAAGCTTGGAGTGGGGATTGGGGTGATAATGAACTTGATCGTCTATCCCCTCTTTCCTCCCTCACTGCCTCCCTCCCTAAGCCCAGGCAGCAATGTACTTAGTATTACTGCTGTCATCTGATTACAGTAACATCCAAACAGATTGAAAAGCCCCAATCAATGCCAGAGCTGAAGTGCACACGCGGGGGGTTGTTTCCTTGGAAATGTCGCAGCTGTAATTACTCTCCAAAGAGAAAAATCCAAACAACTTTCTTGACCCTCTGGGGAGAGGAAGTAACAATTGAACTACAAGGGGCAGAAAGTAATTTCTGACGTGCCGTGTGCGCGTGTGTGTGTGTGTGTGTGTGTGTGTCTCCACCTTCGCAGTGTACTGTCCAGAGATCGCCTTTGACAGCCCTGCATTCAAACGCCCGGCTGTGGGTCGGCGGCGCGGTGCCTGCTGCTGCAGCCGCGGCGGCTGAGATCATGCTGTTGATCTTGTTTTACAGAGAGCAGCCCAGCCTGTTGTGCCAGTACAGAATGTTCTCTTCTGTGAACTGAGTTTGAACTTTTCCAACCCACTTTGTTTGAGGAACCACACAGACAAAGAGGGTAAAAGACAGGGAAGATAACCCCCAAATTGTTGAAATCGTGGCGCTCGCTCGGATTTTGGCCTAGACCATTTGCTTTTTCGCTACTCAAAATTGACCATCCCAAGCATTCCACTTCCTGGAAGAACAAAGCGCCTGTGATGGCCTTTTTCTAAGACAGGACTTGGCATCAACTTTGGAAATTAACGAGTCTGTCACTGTCTCTCTTCAATTTCTTTTTTTCCTCATAGGCGTTCAGGGAATAACAGTAATAAAAGTTATTTTCCTATAAAGGAAAGATAAGGCCCCTTGTGCTGGTGACTTCTCTCTCAGTTGTTCAAGGTATTACAATATTCCAAATAGTGTCCCCAATTTGCTGCTATAACTGGAGGGAATTGATTGTAAGGATTCTGGGTCACTGGCCTCCATATAAACGACCCATAAGGGAAGCTGTCAATGCTTGGTAAAGTAAGGTGGTTGGAAATATCTTTTCAAAAACCATCTTCATATAGCAAGACCCCATCTCAAACAATGACAAACAAACAAAAATCACAACTTTCAAGTGAGATGAGGTCACAGGAAAAAACAACCAAAAAAACCAAAGCCATCTTCACCTAGTCATAGAGTTGAGTCTCCAGTTGTTTAGGGGGTTGCTTGGAGTATCTGAGCAGGAGACCTTTACAGCATAGACAGAATGGTGCAGTGCAGTGATTTTCCAACTTACTATTATTATTTTTTAATGATTGTGGATTCCTTTCTTTGGAGTAAAGTTCACCACTCACTCACTGGTGAAGCAGGAAGAGCACAACTTTGAAGTGTGAGCTGTGGATCTGAAGTGTGAGCTGTGGATCTGAAGTGTGAAGTGTGGATCTGAAGTGTGAGCTGTGGATCTGAAGTGTGAGCTGTGGATCTGAAGTGTGAAGTGTGGATCTGAAGTGTGAGCTGTGGATCTGAAGTGTGAAGTGTGGATCTGAAGTGTGAAGTGTGGATCTGAAGTGTGAGCTGTGGATCTGAAGTGTGAAGTGTGGGTGTGAGCCTGCTTCTACTTAGGGGTGCTCATGTGATATAGGGAAAGTCTAATCTTCCGAGCTCCATTGGTGAAAGGAGCGTAAGGCTTGTCTTGTGTACTTGCAGAGTTATCTGTAAGTGTCCAGTGTTATGCCGTTGTACCAATCAGAGATTCTTCTCCTAAATTCTCAGTTCTACCACCTACTTCATAGTTTGGGGCTGCTGTCTTAGGGTTTTTGCTGACTGCTGGTAATAAGGAGATCTCTAGAAGGGAGTCTTCACTTCTGTGTCTTTACCCAGAGATTCCCTGTGACTTTTGTTGTTGTTGAAAAGTCACGTGTCAACATGGCATCAGAATATTGGTTAAATAGTTCACTCATTCTATAAAAGCCCCCCTGAATGCTTACTGTGTTTAAGTTAGTGGCTGGAATCTAGGGATTGAGAGATGAGTAAGATAATGTTGACTGCCTTCAAAGAGTTTATTGTCTAGTGGGAGAGGCAGAAATACTCACACACATGATTCATAACATACATATATTTAAAATGCAAATGACGTCTGGGCACGGTGGCTCACACCTGTTAATTCCAGCACTTTAGGAGGCTGAGATGGGAGGATCACTTGAGCCCAGGAGTTCCAGACCAGCCTGGGGTAACATAGTGAGACCCCTATCTCTGCAAAAAATAAAAAATATAATATTTATAATACGAAGGAGGTTGATACATGCTCAGTAGAGGCACACATAATCAACTCTGATGGTAGAGGAAAAGGATGAGGATTCTGATAGGAAGTTGAGGCAAGAGTAAGCTATCAGTAAAGAAAGGAATTAAAGTCTTTGTGGTTAATAGAATTGCATGGTATATTTGGGTAATGATATGTAGTTCTTGTGGCTGAATGGTTGGTAGAGTTATGTGGGAAGAAGCAAAAAAATAGATTGAGCCTAGATCAGGGATACCCACTTCCCCCTGTTGTGCCCCTTGCTAATCTTTCTTCCTGAATTTGAATGAAACCTCAGGATTCTTCTCAACATAGTTCTCCATGAATCAGTTGGGACTGGCACTTGGGATGGAATCATTTGTCATTCCCGGCTTGGGACTTAAATCCCATGCTTACATATTGTATTTATTTTGGTTATTCTTGGGAGTTATTGCATGTTATTAAGACCAGAAGAGTAAGAGAGAATGGCACCATTCAATCTGTGTTTTGGTGAGGTAGTTGATGGCCACGGGAAGGATCCAGAGGAAAGGTGAGAGGCTGGAAACAGGGAGACCACTAAGAAGATACACAAATCATCTGAAATAGCATGAGTGGGAGGGAAAAGTAGACTGGACAGATGAGGCACTGGGGACAGATAAATGACTCAACTTAGCAATGACAGAGGGAGAAAGAAGACTTGACCATAACTGAATTTTCTCACCTGCGTGACTGGATATGGTTTGGATATACAAACCATATCTGCCTAAATCTCATGTGGAAATGTAGTCCCCAATGTTGGAGGTGGGTCCTGGTGGGAGGTGATTTGATCATGGGGGCGGATTTCTCAGGAATGGTTTAGTACCATCCTCTTGGTATGGTCTTCACAATAGTGAGTGAGTCCTCATGAGATCTGGTCATTTAAAAGTGTGTGGCACCTCTCCCCTCTCTCTGGCACCCGCTCTGGCCGTATGATGTGCCTGCTTTCCCTTTGCCTTCCACCAGGATTGTTAAGTTTCCTGAGGCTTTCCCAGAAGCTGACCAGATGCCAGCATCATGCTTCCTGTACAGACTGCAGAACTGTAAGCCAATTAAACCTTTGTTCTTTACAAATTACCCAGTCTTAGGTATTTCTTTATAGCAGCCTAATACAGTGACTGGTAGGAGAGAGGAGCCAAGAGAAGGAACACAGGACCAGGGCCTTTTACTTCTCTCTTTATAAAGGGAAAATAATGAGTTGGGATTCAGACAGGTTGAATTTGAGGGGTCTTTGGGACATCCATGGAGAGAATTCTAGCCATCATTTGGAAATACATATCTGGAGTTAAAAGCCAAAAAGGTAGTTCAGGATTCAGCCACATAGAGAAATGCCTTGGGAGTAAATGCTATCACCTAGGATGAGAGCCATGCAGGGCCTTTACGGGCCTGAAAAAGAGCCAGGTTAGACTTTGAGAGGTGCCTAATGAACACTGGAGGAAGAGAATCTGAAAACAACAATTCCTAACAATGCGGGGTGTCATTAGTTAAATCCAGTCCTCTACTTCTGTGTCTGATTTTTCTTTAACGTAGAACAATGACTCACCTCAGTGTGGCCTTTGGTGTTTGAAAATGAACAACGCAGGTAGCTTTCTCCTGCACATCCTTTATGGGAGTGTTTCTCAAGATCTCCTGATAGTTGACCATGACCTACAGTGAGAAATATACTTTATATTGGGACCAACAACATAGATGTCTATATAATTATTTAACTAAAGCAAAGGGCTTCATGAAACAATATCTACCTGTATCTTCTGAAATTAATGCAGATATGTTCTATTTTATTTAAAAAATGCTAGTTGGGTCCCACTATGTTGGTATCACAATCACTAATGTGTTTCAAACCCGCAGTTTGAAAGACACTGGGTTGAGGGACTGGTTTCTGGAAGTCCACTCTCCCTCTAGTGGTTGGTATCTTTCAGGACAGACTCAGCTCAGCCTGAGGATCAGTGGAGAGGACTTAACCCCATCTCCAAAGGCCTCCATTATGCGTTGGGATTTTTAGCTTTGGGAGGAAGTTTAGGTGAGTCCTACCAACAGGTTTACTTGTGATGTTCCCAGATGCAAATAATAATAATAATAATAGACTTTTATACAGTCAGGCCCATAATATAGGTTATTAACACAATTAGTTTTAATACTAAGCCTCTGAGGGAAGTTCAGTTATACTTTCTTTTTGCAGATGAGAAATAGCAAGGCTAAGAGAGAGAACTTGTCGACGATCACACAGCCAGTAAATGGTGACACTGACATTTGAACTCAGTCAGTTGGTTTGCAGAGTCCAGTGCTTAATGCTATTCGGAAAACATTCTGAAGCGTTGGACAGTGAGCTGTATCTTCCTTGGTTCACCTGTGCTTCTGTGCCACGCCTTGCTAAGAGACTTCTGTGTCATTTAGCAAGGCGTAGTCTTTGCACTGTACGCTTTAGACCCTCTCTATGTGTAACTTCCTCAAGTTTGAAGTTCCTTGGATTATCAAATATCTGACATGCTATCATGTCAGGAGCCAGGAGAGGCAGGAGAGAGAAAGAGTAATGGGGCAGGGGCTGCTGAAAGGGCTTCTGAAGCTGGGCTGGACGAGGCAGTCTGAAGGGATGGAGTTCAGACCCTCATTATCTCCACCTGGCAGCAGCTTCCCCACTGACACCCTTCCTTTATCCTCACCCCTAAGAGTCCAGCCCCCTCCGTGTCTCCGCCAGGCTTATCTGTGCAAAGCAGCACTGTCGTCATCACTCTCCTACTTCATGCTTCCTGCTGACACTGCAGCCTCATCTTGTCCCAAAGTGAACTCTTCTCTCTTCCTTCTGTGCCAGCTCTCCCTTTCTGCCCCCTCCCAGCATCTACAGGATACAGTTCTGGGTCCTCATATGGCCACCCCAGACTCATGGTGGGCCCTCCTACCTTCCCCACTCCTCTCCCACTATTTGTCCACATGAAGCCCAGCCTGGCAAGTTTTCTCTCTGTCCCTGGATGCATGGTACTTGTCTGATTTCAGTGCTGAGCCCACGTGACCTTTCATGGAATGCATTCCCCTCCCCATTTCTCCCCATCCTTCAAGACCCAGTTCAGGCCTTGCCTCTTCCCTATGGCATCCCCTCATCTCTTCCTTTATTTTTGCATCTTTGCTTTTTATAGTTTCCATTGATCATGTCACCAAATACTGTACAATATTTAAATAGTTCGTGTTTTAAGTTCTCAACCAGATTCATTCATTGATTCATTTTAAAACTATTTATTCAATTGCCTATTAAGTTTCGGGCACAGGAAATTTAAGGAGAGTGAGGGTAAGAATAGGTGCCATAACTCTAGGATCCACAAAATGGGCCAGCACTGTCAAGGCAGTGGAGAACTGTTTTTGTTATTTCCATTCTCCTGGGAAAACACCCTGATTTTCTTTTGGTCACTCTCTTCTAAGTCTTAGTCCTTGTGGTATGAGCAGGGCTGACCTCTCCTCCTTGAATGAGAAGTGGGCATGAGGCCATGAGAGAACTGCATTCCCCTGGTCACAGATGTTGGTTCAGAGATGAGTCTGTGACTGTGGCTAGGCCAGTGAGAACTAGCCCTGGCTCTTGCTAGAACTGTCTGGGCCGTGAAGCTGGTAGAATGTGATCCTGGAGCTCTGGCAATTATTATTCTTATTTTATTTTTTTGAGACAGGGTCTCACTCTGTTGCCCAGGCTGGAGTGCAGTGGTGCAGATCTCAGATCACTATAACCTCTGCCTCCCAGGCTTAAATGATTCTCATGCCTCAGTCTCCCAAGTAGCTGAGGTTACAAGTGCATACCACCACACACGGCTGATTTTTAAATTTTTAGTAGAGACGGGGGTTTCCTCATGTTGGCCAGGCTGATCTCAAACTCCTGACCTCAAGTGATTCACCTGTCTCGGCTTCCCAAAGTGCTGGGATTACAGGCATGAGCCACTGCACCCAGTCTCTGACAATTATTATTGCCACCACTGGGAGAGGGCCTGTCTGAAGATGAAGGCAACGTGGAGGAGATCCTCAGAGTAAGGGAATGGAAAGCGGTTGATTCTGGATAATAGCTTTTGAGCACTTCGATCCAGCCAATACTATACCTTGAAGCCAATACATTCTCTTATGGGTTACGTTGATTTCTGTTGAGCTTCTGTAAGTCACAGCTAAAAGAGTTCTAATTATTACAGTGTGTGCTTCATGCTCCATGCTCTATGATTATCTGCATCTGGCTTGAACCTCTTCCCCTAACCCCATCCCAAATCAGGTTGGGTTAAAAGGCAAGATTAAAATGAATCTGGCCAGGCATGGTGGCTCATACCTGTAATCCCAGCACTTTGGGAGGCCGATGTGGGCAGATCACCTAAGGTCAGGAGTTTGAAACCACCCTGGCCAGCATGGTGAAACCCCATCTCTACTAAAGATACAAAATTAACCTGGTGAGGTGGCAGGTGCCTGTAATCCCAGCTACTTGGGAGGCTGAGGCAGGAGAATCACTTGAACCTGGGGGGTGGAGGTTGCGGTGAGCCAAGATCACACCATTGTACTCCAGCCTGGGTGAGAAGAGAAAAACTATCTCAAAAAAATAAAATAAAAAATAAAGTGAGCCTGGGGATGGAGGGACGATGAAGAGAGGTTGGTTAATGGGTACAAACATACAGTCAGATAAAAGGAGTAAGTTCCGGTGTTTGACAGCACAGTAGCGTGACGATAGTTAACAATAATTGCATATTACAAAATAGCTAGAAGATCAATGTTCCTAACATAAAGAATGATAAATGCTTGAGGTGATGGATATCCTAAATACCTTGACTTGATCATTACATGTTGTATGTATTTTTCAAAATATCACATGTACAATTATGTGTCAAAAAATAGTTTTGAAGAAAAGTTGGAAGTAACTCAATGACTTTAGCATGGCTCTGGTCACAGACGAGTGCTATTTTTTTTCCCCACATTGAATCCTTCCCACAGGGCCTGGGGCCTGGTGCTGCTATCCTCCTAGCATTCAGGGTATGTCTGGCACTCCTGTGCCGGCTCATGTCAGCCTTTTATAGAGATAGCCTGTTTTGCATCTCTGAAAAGAGATAAGGACAGGGCACGGTGACTCATACCTGTAATCCCAGTATTTTGGGAGGCTGAGGTGGATGAATTGCTTGAGCCCAGGAACTCCAGACCAGTCTGGGCAATATGACAAAACCCCATCTCTACTAAAAACACAAAAATTAGCCTGGTGTAGTGGTGCACACCTGTAATCTCAGCTACTCTGGAGGCTGAGGCACGAGAATCACTTGAACCCAGGAGGACGAGGTTGCAGTGAGCTGAGTGCAGGCCACTGCACTCCAGCCTGAGTGACAGAGCCAGAGTGAGACTCTGACAAAAACAAAAGACGATAGGATCCTCATATTGAGCAAGATTTATAATAATGTGCTGATAAACTTGTAGTGGGCTTATAAACTATAAGTGGCTGTGATTAGGTTACAACAGAAAGGAAAACTTACTGTAGTCTTCATTTGAATAATGCCTGTGCGTGGGTAGTGGCTTCTGAGTGTGTGTTTTATCTACTCTCTGATAAATTCTTATAAATCAATTGGCATGTATTTAATAAGCACCAGCTATAAATTAGAGACCAAACCTTTTTAGTCATTGCACAGCCCTAAGCAGTAGCTGCTTAATAAATACTTTTGGTAATTAATTATGCTCCGCAGCCCTCAAATTACTTAGAGATATGATCAAGCAGAGGAAGTACACATTTTTGGTTTCCAGTATAGTACTCATCTTCACCCCTGGTCCAAGGAATGACCAAATATTCCTAAGCTAGTGGTAGGAATATTTTCTTTTCCTCCAGCATTTAGTCTCAGATTCTTGGAATGTTGTCAGTCTCAGAAGTCAGAGGTTGGGGAACATTTTAAAATGCTGTTAACAGAACAGATTATGCCTTGAACTAAATCACATTTATGCCTCACCTTAAATGTTCCTAGGCTGCCGGGGATGACTTCTTGTGCCTGCATTTAGTCTCTGGCTCAGGCTACATGTGGACACACCCTTGGATTAGCCCCAAATTGGAGCTTCTCCAGTTGAAGGTGTCCCTCTTAAGTGCTTCTGCCTGGTGAATATTTGGAATATTTCAGGTGCCCTCTCTGGCCCCTTTTACTTAAATCTTTCTGTAATAAAATCATAATAAAATAACTTCAGTGACCTTCTGCTAAGGAGCCCTATAAAGAGCTCTGGTTAGAGGCACTTCCAGAAGAAAGACCAGCCACAGTTCTTCATGGGGGTGAGTCGGGAAGGGCCATCTTACCAGAAAATATGATTCAATTACGACCGCTTTGGAGCAACACATCCATTCTGGCTGGTTCCTATTAATAAAGCTCAGAATCCTGAGACAGAACAACCCCTTCCCTCCCCCAGATATCTCAGGAATCATTAGACTTTAAAGATCCAGCAACAATTTTATTTTTCCTATAGTTGGGAGTAGGGAAGTGTGGCACTCACCTTCCTTTCTCCACTGCGGTTCAGCAGGCACTGATTTTATGGCAGACTCAAAGGCAGTGTTCTCAGCCTTGGGGCACACTAGAATAACCTGGGGGCTTGAAAAACTATTGATGCCAGGTACTCACCCCTCAAGATTTTGAATTATGTGGTCCAGGCTGTAACCTGGCATCGGGATTTAAAAATCTTCCCAGGTATTTATAATGTGCTGTAGTTGTATGATCTGATCAGGTCCAGGAAAAGAAAAAAGCTAAATCCAGACTTTGCTTAAACAGATCATCATTGCCTAAAATTGATTTTCTATATGCCAGAGAATATGGAATAATAAGAAATGTGACTTTGTAATAAAGACATCTGGAAAATTCTTTTGATTGTTTTTTTATTGTAACTGGGGAGAGTAAAACTCTTTACTTTGGCTTGGCCTGGTAGCACCTGTAATTCCAGTTCTTTGGGAGGCTGAGGTGGGAGGATCACTTGAGGCCAGGAATTTGAGACCAGTCTGGGCAACATAGTGAGACCCTATCTCTGCAAAAAAGCTTTAAACCTACCTCTGTCATATCAAGATATCTTCCCCAAAGTGAAGCAAGTTTGAAATGAGCAAACATCAGCGAGTACTACCATTCTCAAATTTTCCTGCCTCCCATACTGTCTACTTGGTTTTCCTGTTTTGTGTGAGGAGTTAGTAGAGTTGTAGCATATTAGAGTAGATAGGGAGTGTTGATATCCTTGATTCTGTTCTCTTCAATTTGCAGGCAAGGAACTAAGGCCCACAGAGTTAGAGGATATGCCCAGGGTCACATGGTCAAGTAGTGGTTGTAATGACATTCTTAATCCTACCCAACATCTAGTCCCTATTTCTTTCTTTCTTGCTTTTTTTTTTTTGAGGTGGGTTTTGCTCTGTCACTCAGGCTGGAGTGCAATGGCACAATCTCGGCTCACTGCAACCTCTGCCTCCCGCGTAGCTGGGATTACAGATACATGCCACCATGCCCTGCTAACTTTTGTATTTTTAGTAGAGATGGGGCTTTTCCCATGTTGCTCACACTAGCCTCGAACTCCTGACCTCAGGTGATCCACCCGCCTCGGCCTTCCAAAGTGCTGGGATTAAAGGCATGAGCCACAGCACCCGGCCCTCTAGTCCCTATTTCTTTCTTCTCAGCAGAATCTCAGTTTGGGGCTCTATTCCTCTTATGGTGACTCAGAAGAAGCTGACACCATTTGCAGCTCCAGCATACATCTTGGTTAGTCTAAGCCGATGAATGAATGTCATTCTCCTGGCAAGTGCTGTTGATCTAATGGTAAGTACATGACCCAAGATGGATCAGTCAGACTGAAGGGGAGGACTTATGTCCCATGCATAAGCGAGAAAATTCTTGTTCTGTCTCTTGCATAAACCTCCATTGCCATTGGGAGCCATCTTTTCACTGTCAGGGGTCTATCTGATGCAGGTGTCCAAGCACAATTAGAGCACCGCTCTATCTATCAACGTCTACTAAGTGAGGTGTAATTACACTACACAATTGCCTCACAATGTCTAGCAGGCTAGGCTACTCCATTGGGCATCTGGGCAAAGGGGGGTTTCTTAACTTTTCCAGGCTGCTGAGGAGAGGTGGTGATTAGCCATATCATGGCACTGAGGGAATTTCTGTGCATTAGTCTTTGGCAATTAAACCTTATGCTTGTCCCCAGTGCTGTAAGTGGCATTGCCTGTATCTGCATAAAGGTAACAAGACAGAAGAAGAAGAAACTACCTGAATCAGCCAAGTGGCAGACAATGCAATTTTGGTGCCTGGTGACACTTTTAGTTGCAAATGATGTACTTTGTATTGCAACTTGAGCTGCTTAAATAATAAAATATTGGCTCAGGTAAATAAAAAGTACTGGGCTATGTGCCTAAAACCAGAGGTTCAAATGATTTCATGTGTACCCTGTCTCTTGGCTTCTCTATCATCCACATTGCCTTTCTCACATTCCACATGGGGGCAAGAGGGCAGCCAATGACTCCAGACACACCTTCTTCCATGCCTAAGACCAGTGGAAGAGAGTCGGGCCTGCCTCCTGTCTCAAGTGCTACAAGTGTCTCCTCACCCCTCATGGGCTCTGGTTGAATTGCATGCCCATTCCTGAACCAGCCCTTATGGCAATGCTTTGAATTGCCAGGCCTTAGTTCCCTGTCTCCCTGGGCTGAAGAACATAAACTGAGATTGGCAGAAGGTCCCCAGAGGAAAATCACTGTTTTATTACTGAGGAGACAGGCAAATAGGTGCTGGCAGTCCAAGTTGGTATACCTAGAAGCTTTTCTAAATGTGTAGTGTTTTTGTTTGTTTGTCTTGTGCAAAGAGCAGAGAATTTGCAATCAGAAGACTGAGATTTCAGTCCCGGCTATCTGAGTCTCAGCCCCACAATTTTTAAATGGGAAAGGGTATCTTTACCCAGTTTGAACCTGGTATTACTCTGAGGCTTGAATGAGATTCTGGATAGGAAAGTGTTATTTAAAATGATAAGGGCTAAACAAAAAAGAGGGATTGTTGTTCTTATTACTATTATCATCTTTTCTGAGTTTCTCCCATTCATGCTTTGGCTATGTGCAAGGTTCTCTTAGGCAAGACATGAAGAGTAAATGCACCTGGGTACAGTAGCTCATGCCTGTAATCCCAGTACTTGGGAGGCTGAGGTGGGCAAATCACTTGAGCTTAGGAGTTCGAGACCAGCCTGGGCAATGAGGCACGAGAATTGCTTGAGCACAGGAGATGGAGTTTGCAGTGAGCTGAGTTTGCACCACTGCACTCAGCCTGGATGACAGAGTGAGACGAGACTCTGTTGCAAAACAACAAAAAACCAAAAATTAGTCAGGCATGGTGGCATGCACTTTTAGTCCCAGCTACTTGGGGGGCTGAGGTGGTAGGATGGCTTGAACCTGGGAGGTTGCAGTGAGGTAAGACTGCACCACTGCACGCTCCTGCTTGGGTGACAGAGAAAGACTCGGTCTCAAAAAAAAAAAAAAAAAAAAAAAAAAGTAAATGCATTATTAGCAACTAGGAAGACTGGCCAGTGTTGCTGTTAGCACAGATAGCATCTTTGTTACAATCAGAAATAGACCTCTCATTCCACCTCTAGGCAGTGCAGTCCCCGGGGAACATGGTTTGCCGAGTGGATAGCATCATTGTGCAAATAAAAAGTTACCCCTTCCTCTAGGCAGACCCACCTGCATGCTAGGGCACACAGCGTTGTGAATGGAGTGCATGCTGGGTTCCAATTGTTGCTACCCTGTTTGCAGGAAAGTGGGGCAGTTGGGAGAGGGGGGCTCTATGCAGTGCACAACCTGCACAGCTCTGTACTCTGGGCCCTGACTTTGGTGGTAAATCATTGGGCAGATTGAACTCTGGAAGGCTTACTCCTCATTTTCCTGGCAAAGTCCAACTACCCCTCTAAGACCAATGATCACTTTGCCTTTTCTGAGCCTTTTCACGTCATGCTGAAAGCAGCAATCTGTGCTGTCTTTCTTAGTTAACCACCCACTAGCGATCCAGATTTGGCTGGTCTTTTCAGATGCTCACCTGCATACCGTTCCAACCACAAGGAAGAAGAATTCTTCCTTTTTGACTGTCCTCATGAGTGATTTTGCAGAAGACAGCTAACCCTTTAAAATAAATACAATGCATTTGTTGACTATAATTGGCTGTTGTTGGAAAGTCAGATGCTGATTTCTCCAAAGTGCCTGGGAAGAAGGGCTGAAAAGCACAGGCAGCTTCACCTCGACTGAACACCACTGTTTGCTATTCTAAATCTTCTTGGCAACAGTAACTCTGGAAAGAAATTATTTGAACTAGATCCAGCCAGTCTCCAGGGAGCCCGGGATGCAATACAGTAGCCTTTATGTTACTATGACGGAAAGTCTTCCTATTCTTAAAAGATTAGCCTGCTCTTTAGTGAAAGACGGATAGTTAGAGTCAACAGGCACTTGCAGGGTTGTGTTGTGATCGAGTTGCCCCTTGACTTCATCCTTAGACTCCTTTGAGTCATCTGAAACGCATAGCTCTGATGGAAACTTTTCAACATAATTTTACCCAGGATTAACCAGTCACCATGACCTCAGTGATGTGGCTTGGGTGAACTGTCTCAGTTTAAGGCATGCTCAGATCTCTTTTGCTTAGAAAACACCTTTGCATGGTGGCTCACACCTGTAATCCCAGCACTTTGGGAGGCTGAGGTGGGCGGATCACGAGGTCAAGAGATCGAGACCATCCTGGCCAACATGGTGAAACCCCATCTCTACTAAAAATACAAAAATTAGCCGGATGTGGCGGTATATGCCTGTAGTCCCAGCTACTCAGGAGGCTGAGGCAGGAGAATTGCTTAAACCCAGGAGGCAGAGGTTGCAGTGACTCAAGATCGTGCCGCTGCACTCCAGCCTGGTGACAGAGCGAGACTCTTGCTCTTGGAAAAAAAAAAAAAAAGAAAAAGAAAACACCTTTGCTTGACACTACTGTTTTTACCTTGTATCTCTTCTTTACACAGAAAAAAGCTTGCTGCCTTAGCATCCATTTCCTCACTATCTACCTGCTTTCACTTCCTCCAAGTTGGTTGGTTTTTCTTTTTGTCCTCTTCTTTCCACAGATCCATTTTCAGCCCTTCTCTGGTCCCATTGGGCTCCCTTGCCCTTGGGTTACTGATTGGCTTCCCCAACGGAAGACAAAGCAGGAGATTGGAAGGTGAGAGGGCAGTGGGATGAGGTGTTTGCTGCCTCTGATCCTCCATTGCAGCCTCATGAAGGGTTTGGCAGAGGCTGAGAGGCTGTGTTCTTCTATAGCCCTGATCCTGGTGGGGACGGGTTCTTCTGTGGTTCCAGAATCACCACCCGCTGTCTTGACTTTTCAGGCACAGAGATGGAAACAGCTTCCTGTGATTGTGTATCATAATCTCTTGCTGGTTTTCTTAATGCAGTCTACACCCTATATAGTCCCTTCATTAAATTCTTTACAGTTCAACCTTTTTGAGTGTCCATCTGTTTCCTGCCGGGATGCTAACTGAGGCAGCATTCTTCCTAAACATGCATCCAAAATAGCTCCCTGGAGGGTTGTCAGGACATTTGGAATGGGTGGCCAAGAAAACTTCCCAGCCCTTTTCCTCCTTAGCCACTTCTGCTCAGATTACTTCCTCTTTATCCTCTCCTGTTCCTTAGTCTTCGAGATGCTGTTTTCACCCTCCTAGCTTTCAACATTTTCACTCATTATCTGACAAGAACTATTATAAATGGTCCTCTTATTTCCATTCCATCCTTCTCAGGTACATCACCCATAAACAAAAATAATCTTCCTAAAACACCTGGAACCAATTTCTGGAATACTCTCAGCTCGGCAGAGGTAGGTTCTGGATAGTCTCCATTTGCCCTGTTGATTCACTCTTCATTGTTCTCCACCATGTTCTGAGCCCTGGGAGACAGACCTTTATGGATGCATCAAAGGGCTCCCTTGCTCTCTAATTACCTGTTGGTTCAGCCAGTTAGGAGGCACTGGAAGGAAACCAGAGAGCAAGGGGAAGATGTGGTTGGGGTATTACCCAACCAGATGGGTAGTGGGTTGGCAGTGGCCACGTTTCTCATCTGTAGACCACAGGTCTTCCCCTAGAGCTACCACCACTTTCTCGCTTTCCCTACTGCTGCTAGCCCTGTAGGCTGTCCTCAACCTGCCCACCACTTCATAGTCCTGCCCTCTTAAACTGTTCTGAATGACCTCCATGTGAGGGTGTGACCCATCAGCTTTCTTTTGGGATCATGAAGGTCTTGGGGACTCAATCACTGCCTTCAGTGAAGCTCTGTAGACTCTCCCCTTCCTCTCTCTTTGGGAGCTCTCACGGCTTTCTAGTCACTCCTATTTATTACAACTTAGTCTAGTTGGGCTGAAAATTTAATCTCGTATCTGATTTAATTCTCTCTGCTCAAGGGGAGGGATCTGAGGAAGACAGCAGGGTGTACTCTTTCACTTCCTGCTCCCTCTACCAGGCATCTTTTTTTGTGCTGGAGGAAGAGGAGAAAGGAAAGAGACACATCTCTCTTTTCATAATGAGCTGCCGAAGCAGTTTTGTCTTTCTTGTTTTCTAATGTCTTTGGCTAACAGTGAGGGCTCATTAAGTCTATTTAGGAGGCAGGAGTCCAAATGCTAATCGTTCCAGGATGGGCTAGGTGATGCTGTGCTCACAAACAACCTCCAAATTTGAAGTACTTAGAGCAACAAAGGCTTACTTCTCTCTCTCATGCTACGTGTCCACTGCACGTATTACCGTATCAGGGACTCAGGCTCATGGGACGGTGGCCATCTTTAACATTGCCAGACTCTGTACCAGAGGGAACAAGAGCTCACAGAAGATCAGGGGCCAGAGTGACTTATACTTGCATCTCATTGGCTAGAACTAGTCATGTGGCCTCACCCAGAAAGGCACCAGGAAGTACAATCTTACTGTGTGCCCAGAGACCCTAGACATAAGGTCTTGCAATGTTGCTAAGGCTGGTTTTGGACTTCTGGGCTCAAGCAATCTTTCTGCCTCCCATCCCAAGGTGCTAGGATTTTAGGTGTGCACCACTGTGCCCAGCTACCAGCTACTATTTTTTTTTTTTTAAAGAAAATTATTGTGGTAAATTACACTTAACATTAAATTTGCCAATTTAATTATTTGAGTGCACAATTCAGTGGCATTTAGTACACTCACTGTATTGTGCAACTATCACCGCTATTTAGTTCCAGACCATTTTCATCGTCTCAAAAGGAAACCCCTCCATGAAGCAGTCACTCCCCATCCTCCCACTTGCTCCAGCCTCTGGCAATCACTAATCTGCTTTCTGTCTCTATGAATTTGCTTATTCTGAATATTTCATATAAACGGAATTGTACAATATGTAGCCTTTTGTATCTTTAAGCCCAGTTATTTTTTCCAAGTTGTCCTCCTGACCCACAGGAAGCTGACACAATATTGTACCCAGTCGTGGCAATGCAGGTGCTCCCTGGTCCCCTCTTTCTCCACGTGTTGTCACTCTTACTTCCTTTTTCCTGGCTCAGAAGGAGATAAACACCCACTGCCTAAGCAGAGAATGGATTTCCTGCCTCTCTTCTTTCAGGTTCCTCAATCTCTGTGTGTGCGTCTCCTGGAGTCCTTGTCGACACCAGGGGAAAGAGGGTGTATATCCCTGGCTGCCCAAAGGAGGAAAAGCCACTGTGCTCCCCTAGGCTCATCTCTTCTGACTCCCTAACCCCTGCCCAGCAGAAGTGCTTACATAGTTTGGGGTGGTGGCATTCTAACGGGACCCATCGATAAACCATAGGGGCCTGTGGCATCTGGCCCCATGTTTTTTTTCTTTTTGAAACAGGGTCTCATTCTGTTGCCCAGGTTAGAGTGCAGTGGTGCGATTATAGTTCACTGCAGCCTCCAATGCCTAAGCTTAAGCAATTCTCTCACCTCAGCCTCCCCAGTTGCTAGGATTATCGGCATGTGCCACCATGCCAGGATAATTTTGTTTTGTTTCATTTGTTTTTGTAGAGACAGGATCTTGCTATGTTGCCCAGGCTGGTCTTGAACATCTGGGCTCAAGCTGTCCTCTTGCTTCAGCTTTGCAGAGCACTGGGATTACAGGGATGACCCAAAGTGCAGGGTCTGGCTCCATCTTTTTTTTCCCCCCCAGGTTCTTTAGCAACTGCTGTTTTCAGCCATGGGCCAAGTACTAATTGTGCTAAAACAAGAAAGGTCTTTTTTTTTTTGAGATGGAGTCTTGCTCCTATCACCCATGCTGGAGTGATGGCATGATCTCAGCTCACTGCAACCTCCTCCTCCTGGGTTCAAGCAATTCTCCTGCCTCAGCCTCCCAAGTAGCTGTGATTACAGGTGCCTGCCACCACACCCGGCTAATTTTGTATTTTTAGTAGAGACAGGGTTTCACCATGTTGATCAGGATGGTCTCGAACTCCTGACCTCAGGTGATCCACCTACCTACATCTCCCAAAGTGCTGGAATTACAGGTGTGAGCCGCTGCGCCTGGCCAAGAAAGGTCTTTTGATACTTTCTTACACATTCTGATAGTGTTTCTCCTCGGCTTAACTTTCCATGTCTCTCTATTATGAATGAGATAAATTCCAAACTCTGGTCTTAGCATTCAAGGCCCTCTTCAGTTAAGTTTTCTAGTTTTCTCTCTCTAGTTTTCCTTTTAGGCTGGCCAGCACACTCACTGGCCCCAACAAGGCCTTGAATGATTTCAGTTGGGGTCCTTTACTCATTCATCCTGACCTGGGGTTCTCCTTCTGTCTTCCTATCTCTCCTCCCAGCCTCCCTGGGTTCCCAGCCTCCTCTGCCCTTGGAACTCCGCAGCCTGGTCTGCACCTGTTGGTGGCATCCAATGTTTATGTCTCATTCTGTGTGGGGGTGGGGTGGGGTGAGTTGCTGAATGTCCCACTGATTGCAGCCAGCATGAAGGTTCACCGGCCCACCCCTCACCCCATGTGTCATCCGTAAGGGAAGCTAGCAGAGCCAGGCAGAAGCAGGCTTGGCCTACAGAATCCAAATATTTTCCTGATTGGTGATGAGGTGTTAGGAATGTGTGAAGAAGTGACTGTGGATAACTCAGTCATCTTCCAGGGACACCTGCCCAACTCACGCTAGGATGGAGGATCGCGAAGTGATGATCATAAATTGTCTGCTAGAGGTTCTTTCAGGTTGACCCAGAGGTACATTCTGTTATTGCCATGTTTGGGTGGAGGGGTGAGAAAAAGGCAGAGCAGAGAGGGAGCAAGAAAGGTAAATTGGGGAGGGAAGATGAGACACAAATAAAGAGGAAAAGGCAGGTCAATGGGGGGAGGAGGAAATCGGAGGGGGATGAATTTGTGGATCCTAAATCTCACTTTTCTCAAAGGAGAAAACCCTGTGGAGTGGCTTCTACTATTTCTATGCTTTCTTTCTACCCCAGGCAGGATATACAGCCCCCATGCCCCCCAACGCCCCAAGTTGCCTGCCTTGATTGATCAAAAAGCAGCTCTAGGCCAGAGCGTGTTCTTCCTTGGTAATCTCATCTCTGTGCTGTGTCTGCTTTTGTTTGTGTGTTTTTGATTTAGTTTGTTTCAGTGGGAAGGGCTGATTTACGCCTTGGAGGAATTATTCTGAGTCTTGGAGAAATACCGAAAGGGACAGAGCTAAAGAGCGGCTGCCACATCCCAAGTGCCTGCCCTTTCTCAGTGTGGCCTGTTGTAGCAGAAGTTCCCTTTGGGCATGCAGCCACCTGGAAGTGGGCATGTCTCCTTTTAGGGTCCCCAGCGAGGCTTCCCTGAATCAGGCCAGGCTAGCAGCATTCTGTTTTGAGGCATTTGGACTTTTACAAACCCTTTGCTCCCTTAAAAGCAAAGGCAGACGCTGCAGAAAGTCCTGACGCTTGGGCTTCTGTAAGGCCTGTGGTTGACTTGCATGCAGGTGAGGGTGGCCTGCTGGCTCTGCACTCATTCCCATTCATGAGCACTTCTTACCTGGCCTCCTGTAGCAAATTTCCAAGAAGCGTTCTTGCCGTTGTACTCTCCCCTCTGTGTCATTCTATGTGCAGCTACTGGGTTAGTCCTGTTAAAGATCCCCTCTTATCTTGTTCCTTCACTTAAAAATCATCACTGGTTCCCATTGCTCACGAAATAACTAGTTTGTGCAATCAAGTTTCTCTGCTTACTGCAGAAGGTACAAACCCTATATACTCTCCCATTCTTCCCTGAGGGCAGGCTGGGGAGCTGGGGAGAAGTGAAGGACCACATGCTGGGGCCCTGAGAATCTGCCCATATCCCGTTTCGAGTTTCAGAGGGTGCCACTTGCGATGCTGGTGCTGAGATGATCCTGTTTTTTTTGGCATCCTTTATACTCGGGGTTCCCTCTTTTTGCAGGCTTTCCATCAAGCCCTTTAACGATATTTACTTATATGTTGTAAAGGGAAGCTCTAGATGGTAACAGTAAGTTTGCAAATAACAGTAAACCAGTGATTCTTGACCTGCATGCTATCACATCCCTCCTCCCATACCCATGGCAGATGTGCCTAATCCATTTTTGCCCACTGAGCCGAGCTGAGGCCTCAAAAAACCTTTTCAACACTACTCCAGGCAATCACTCCAATCAATTGAATTTGTCCAGTGAGATAAAATCTATTTGTTATCCCTATACCCTACCCTTTCAGGGTGTGAAACATCAAACCTTGTAGAGATTGGATATAAGAGAACATGGACAGGTCCTTAAAGTCAACCCAGAAGTGGCAGGAGACCTCACTAATTTTGAGATAATCATATTTTGAGATTTAACCAAAGTTTTTCTGCTTCTACCCCTAACCTGTCCCTGAATCCAGACTAAGGACATTCTGCTTTTATTCTCTAGATGAATGAATGACTTAGCAAAAATGCAGAGAGAAAGCTAAGAGTCTAAACAGACTTTGAAACTGCTGGTGGAGATGGGAATTTGAGGAAAAAAAGAAAAGCTTTTGAGGTTCAAAAGCTTAAGTTTTGGAGTTTCAAAAGCCTGCCTCCTAAGGGGACTCAGGGCATACAGAATATATGATGAGCAGAACGAAGGAAAAAAACAGGCAAACAGGGAAAAGTACCCTAGGGTGGAAGTTGGAGGGGGAGAAAAAATATTGGTTCCTGTGCCCTGCATGTCCCTGGGCCAAGTCTGTGTGAGGAACAGTGGAGCCCCAGGGAGGCTGGGGAAACTCAGGCACAAGGGACCTGATAGTGGCATGGATGGGACACAGGAGACTGTGGCCATGAAGAGGAACTGGAATGACATAGCAGAAGACCGGTATGGAGGTGACATGAAGGACCTGGTAGACCCTGCCCCTGACATCTTGGGAGCCCTGAGGAAATAGAAATCCACAGGGATCCTGAATTTACTGAGATTAAATTTCTGCCATTGAGCGGAATGGGAGCTGAAAAGGGCACACTTCAACTGATATTTGTATCACATAGATACAAATGATATTTGACACATAGAAAGACATCACCCAAACTATGATTATGAGGTGATACTTTTTAATTTTTTTATTTATTTAGACAGGGTCTTGCTTTGTCTCTCAGGCTGCAGTGCAGTGGTATGATCACAGCTCACTGCAGCCTTGAACTCCTGGACTCAAGCTATCCTCCCACCTGAGCCATGCCACCATGCCCAGCTAATATTTGATTTTATAGAGACAGGGTTTTGCCATGTTGCCAAGGCTGGTCTCAAACTCCTGGGCTCAAACAATTCACCTACCTTGGCCTCCTAAAGTTCTGGGATTACAGGTGTGAGCCACTGCACCTGGCCTGAGGTGACACTTTCTGGTCTTTGTTGTGGCCTGGCAAGTATATTGGTGGTATACACCTTTTCTTAGGAAGCATCCATCTCACTGCAAGTGTCCCCTGTATCTGGAATTCTGGTTGTAGGTCTGGTTACAGACCTTCAAGAAGGACCTGCTGTCTCTGGAGAAGGTTCAAAGATGGCTAGAACTGAGAGAAGCAGGAAAATTGGGGGGCAGTGCTGATACATAGCACAGCTGTGAGATTATGACTGTGACTGAGAATGAACAAAGCTGTAAGGGATTTAAAGTTGTCAAGGGTGAGGGCTGGGCCCCATGGATTGCTCATGAAGTCCTGGAGCACTATAAATACATAAACTAGGCCTACTGCAAATGAGGTTGGAGGAAAGAAAAGCTATTCCAGTTCACAGAAGATAATATACCTCTGGGACTGTTAACCCTTTAACAATATGCATGTTAGGAATATAAATATATTTTTAAAAGGGGTTAGTTTAGGGCTTCTTGAGCTTGAGATTATTGGCTGTACGCGTTCGACGATGCTTCATTGTGGAGGGCTGTCCTGTGCATTGTAAAATGTTTAGCAATATTCCTGGCTTCTACACATTAGATTATGGTAGCATCTCAGCCCCTGCCCTGACCACAGTTGTGATAACTGAATGTGTATTCAGATACTGCCATGTGTCTCCTGGGGGGCAAAATCACCCCTAATTGAGAGTCACTGGGTTAATGCAATGTTCCTGAAGGATGGATTACACAATAGAGTCATGCAAATAGAAAGTGGGGCCTGTACTCTGGAAATACTGAGTTAAAACAAGCTAAACAGCATTTTATTTTGAGGACCACTCAGGTCTGCAACATACCAATGCCATGGACTGAATGTGTCGTCCCCCAATTCCTATGTTGAAGTCCTAACCCCCAAGGTCATGGTATTAAAAGATGGTGCTTTCATAGGTGATTAGGTCCTGGGGGCATAACCCTCAGCACTGGGATTAGTGCTCTTATCACAGAGGCCCCAGAGAGCTCATTTGCTCCTTTTACCAGGTGGGGGCACAGCCAAAAGACAGCGGTTTATGAACCAGAAAGCTGGCCCTCACCAGACACCTAATCTGCTGATAACTTGATCTCGGACTTCCCAACCTCCAGAACTGTGAGAAATAATTTCTGTTGTTTAGAAGTCCGGTAGTCTATGGCATTTTGTTATATTAGCCTGGATGGAGTAAAACTGCCAATGTACACTTTAAATCTCTGAGAGGGAACATATGGGATTAGCATGCATTGAATATGCTCTGGGGGCTTTGCTACATTAGATACATTCATGGACTATAAAACATTAGAGTTAATAGTAATGAAAATGTCATCAGTGCTTTACAGATGAAGTGTCTGCCAAATCGACTTGTTTTTTCCTTATTACAATTCTCCAAGGTAGATATAATTATTTCTTCTTATAGATGAGAAAACTGGGACTCAGAGAATTAAAATATTTGCCTATGGCAACGCAGTCAACAGATGGGGAGATTGGGACATGAACTGGTTTTAGATGCTCAATTCTATGTTCTTCATAGGGTTCTGTGCTGCCCCGTGGGTGTGCTCTCGGAATTTGAAATTGATGCTGGGCCAGAATCAAAGTATATCCTCTTTCTTGGTGACACGGACTCTTATATTTAAAGGTCTCTGGAGAGACATTGTTAGCTGGGTCCGTATTACATGGGCTAATAGAAGGCTTGATGAAAAAATATCAACTATCTTCAGCATGGTGGAAGATAATTTAATTCTCTTTTTTTTTTTTTTTTTGAAACAGAGTTTCACTCTGTTGCCCAGGCTAGAGTGTGGAGGCGCAGTCTTGGCTCACTGCAACCTCTGCCTCCTGGGTTCAAGCGATTCTTGTACTTCAGCCTCCTGAGTAGCTGAGATTACCAGCGTGTGCTACCACATTGGGCTAATGTTTTGTATTTTTAGTAGAGATGGGGTTTTGCCATGTTGCCCAGACTGGTCTTGAACTCCTGAGCTAAGGCAATCTGCCTGCCTTGGCCTCCCGAAGTGCTAGGATTATAGGCGTGAGCTACCACGCCTGGCCATAATTCTAATTTTTTAACTAAATCTTTTTTTCTCCTTTCTAAAAATGAGAATTATGTAACTGTGTTGCTTAATTTTTTTCCTGGGTTGCCAGGAAGCTCAGATCTAAATTTTTCATCTTGTCTGACAGTTTTGTGGCCCTTTCCCTTGGTTTTGTTTATTGTATGTACTTCCACAGGATTTGTACGTTGTCTCAAACTCTTGGCAGATAAAAGGGGTGCATAAATACATATAATTGATACATGAAAACTTTCCAAAATATTCACCCCTTAAAAACAAAACACCACTGGCACAGTGCTTAAAAATGCTTCTATCTGGTTTTATTTCCTAATCATACTGAAACATTCACATATGTATAGACTGAAGCCAGGTGAATGATACATAGACATCTATAGAGGATAATTTATTATTTAAAAAAAATTAAATTAAACTGATATTCATAGAGTGTGCTGGGTTTACAAATCCCTCACCTAGACATCATCTTATTTGATCTTGTCAACTGCCCTGTGTGCTGGAGCAGGTATTACTAATTACTGTTTTCATTTGACTGCTGGTGGGTGAACGCAGGCTGAAATATTTTGTGTGACTTATTTTTGCTTTCTAATGTTACTGGCCCAGACTAGCTAGTGGAAGAGTTTAGAAATAGATCTGAATCTTTCGCCTCCAGATGGGATGTTGGACCTGAGCGGGGTGGTAAATCTGTGGTACATGTACTGAAGTGTCCTGTCCCCCGCAACTCCAGGGTCCAAGAAGTGGCAGTAGCATCTCTAATTGATCTAAATTATCTTTTCCATTGAGCCCAACCGTAGCCAGAACCCAAAACACAGTGCTCCAGACATCCATCCTCAATTACATAACAAAACACATACTAGAGCTGGATTTTTTAAAAAGGATTCCATTAAACTAAAAAATTCTCGAATTATAGGACTGTATACTAGATTAGAAACCTGAGATAGTTGAACACAGTGAGTCTTGTCTGTAGCATCTGTGTGGCAATTTAAAAAGTAGCAGATAGGTCATTTGGGGATAATCTTCATTGTCAAGATTCATTCCAGCCGGGTGTGGTAGTGCACGCCTGTGGCCCCAGCTACTCAGGAGGCTGAGGTAGGAGGATCTCTTGAGCCCAGGAGTTCAAGGTTGTAGTGTGCTATCACTGTACCTATAAATAGCCACTGCATTCCAGCATGGGCAACATAACGAGAACCCATCTCTAAAAAAAAGAAAAATTCATTCCAGTTTGGATGACAACATCTTAAACCAGCCATTACTAATAGACACTAAAAACAGAAGACACAAAACATTTACAGCAAATATTTATACCTTAAAAAAGTCTCCTGCTGGGCGCGGTGGCTCACGCCTGTAATCCCAGCACTTTGGGAGGCCGAAGCAGGCGATCATGAAGTCAAGAGATCGAGACCATCCTGGCCAACATGGTGAAACCCCATCTCTACTAAAAATATAAAAAATTAGCTGGGCGCGGTGGCACACACCTGTTGTCCCAGTTACTTGGGAGGTTGAGGCAGGAGAACCCGGGAGGCAGAGGTTGCAGTGAGCTGAGATGGCGCCACTGGACTCCAGCCTGGGCAACAGAATGAGACTCTGTCTCAAAAAAAAGAAAAAAAAAAAAATCTCCTAGTTGCTTCAGTTATCCTGCACTAAATTCATTTCTTAGCTGATATTTTGAGTCCTGCAATCATAGTAACGACAAATCTAGCTAGAGGTCCAAGATGTTAACATGGGTCGAGATTACAGGGTAATACATAGCTCTTTCGGAAAAGGGGAAAATGTCTCCTTTTAGCTTTAGAGAATGGCTCGAGCAGAACCCAGCTCTCTATCCTCACAGACAATGTGATCTCAGGGTTTTATGTTTTTTATTTTTAAATCATTACTTTCTCCAAAGTCTTGCCTTTTCTCTGGCTTGCAGTATACATTAAGAGCAAATAAAATCAATGTCCTGCTTTTTGCATGGTATTATTTATCATACATTTTCTTCCTTTGATGTCTGGCCATAGAAGATACAAGATATCCCTCTGTCACCATTGATGTATAAGATGATCAAATCATAGCTTAGTGTTTTTTATTGAAGGATTGTTTGTTCTTTTAGGCCATGCTCCCACTCTTTTTCATCCCGGTTTTTGATTTCATATGAATGTGTAAGAAAATGGCCAAATGATAAAGGAATATTTGGACCATTGGCTGACAGTAATGTTTCCTCTTTCTCCCTCTTTCAAGTGTAAGGGATCCTGAGTCTTGCACGATAAAACCACAAATGGAACTGAATTATGCTGAGCAAAAATACATTCTTTTACTGAGAATTTCCCAGGAGTTTTGATATTTTTGACTCTTGCTCACTAAATATGGAAAAGATTGAGACACTATGAGAAACAGGGGAGCTGTTCTGCTGTTTTTAGACCTTTAAGAAATTGTTTCATACCTTTAATGCTATGTTAACAATACATTGGAAATCTCCTCCCTGCTGAAAAGTCACAGCCCTCTGAGTGGTAACAGTTTCTGGAGATGTTCTCTAAGCTTCCATTTTAGTATAAAGAATAAAGCTCTGTGAGTTATAATTTATATTTTTGAGTGGTCTAAATGTTGTCCAACATATGGAAACGATAGAAATAGACATTTCACAGCATTTTTCTTCTTCAAGCAGTCAAAACTCCTTTAGACTTCATCTTCTCATTTGTTGCCTATCAAATCCAGGTTCACATGATTATCCAAATTCAGTGGCATGTCAGTGGAACTCTGATGGAAAGTGTTTGTGTACAAAGACGAGGGAGGAAATTTTGTGCTTTCTTTTTCTTTTTCTTTTTCTTTTCTTTTCTTTTTTTTGAGACAGGATCTCACTCTGTTGCCCGTGCTGGAGTGCAGTGGTGCGATCTTGGCTCGCTGCAATCTTGACCCCCTGGGCTGAAGCGATCCTCCCATCTTAGCCTCCCAAGTAGCTGGGGCTACAGGAATGTGCCACTTCACCCGGCTACTTTTTTGTTATTTTTTTGTCGAGTTGAGGTCTCATGATGTTGCCCAGGCTAGTCTTGAATTCCTGAGCTCAAGATATCTGCCCGCCTCGGCCTCACAAAGTGTATACTTTCTTATTAATGTGTGGGACGCTTTTAATGAAGAAATAGATATGATCAGGAACTTCGGTTAATGGGGTTTATTTTAGGGATATGATTGTAGAAGGCAAGAGAAGGTGGAACAATCTGAGCAGTTCGATGCCTCAGCTTCACTGAAAATGAATGCATTCTTCAATGGTGGTTAGGACTCACTAAAGATTTCAGTTGTTTGACAGCAGTTGTATTGATCCAAGAGCAACTTGGTTACCTGTGATACTCCTGACTGTTCCACATCTAACCCTGGTACCGTTTAATGTGTTCTCTATTCTCTATCCCTTGTGGTACATTCAACTGGTGCAAATTGTTACCTAGAGTTGCCCACCCCCCACCCAAGACTTTAAAGTTTGTCTGTCCAGGTCTCTTTCCTTAGGGTTGTGAGCAGCCATTGAAATTCATTGCCCAGAGACATTGATTCAGTAGGGTTGCAAAATGATAGCATTCTAATTTTATCACGCTTTATTTGCTGGAACACATCTATAAAGAGAAACTTTCCCATGTAAACTATTTTGTTGCCTTGACATACAGTCCCTTTGGAAAGTCAAAATAAATGCTTGATTCTCTTCTGTTTATTACTTTCAAGATAATTAGTTGGATCCCTAGGAATTTCCAAATGTAACCAATGACGGTGCTTTTTAAAAAATCACTATGAACGTATTGATAGAAACATATCTATGTTTTTAATCTACTGAAGTTTTTATCTTTAATTGATGGCCACATTTGCCCATCTTCGACCAATAGGATGGTTCCTAAGTCCTTTGGTATGATCCTAGTAGTCTGATAGCTTCCTCGCTTTCAGGTGAGACAAATGTTCTAGGTTCATTTTGTACATTTTTGGTTTTAGACCTAGAAGCAATCATCTCTTCAAGTAGATTTTTTTCTTAATAGTGAAAAATGATATTTAGAAAGCACAATTAGGGTGCCAGAGGAGCTCGTATACCGGGTTGGTTGTTGTGTCTAAGTTTTTTAGGTGATAAAGCCAGGAAATTTTCATTTACGTTTTAAAGATAAAATACACCATGCATTCAAAGTAAAATTTCTTGGCCAGGTGTGGTGGCTCCTGCCTGTAATCCCAGTACTTTGAGAGGCCAAGGCAGGTGGATCCCTTGAGCCCAGGAGTTTGAGACCAGGCTGGGCAACATGGTGAAACCCTGTCAGTATACCCGAGCATGAGTGAAAGAGCAACCCTATTAAAAAAAAAAAAAAAAAAAAAAAGGATGGGGCCAAGTGCAGTGGCTCATGCCTGTAATCTCAGCACTTTGGGAGGCCGAGGTGGGTGGATCACCTGAAATCAGGAGTTCGAGACTAGCCTGGCCAACAAAGTGAGACCCCATCTCTACTTAAAAATACAAAAAATGAGCCAGGTGTGGTGGCACATGTCTGTAATCCCAGCTACTCAGAGGCTGAGGCATAAGAATTGCTTGAACCTGGGAGGCAGAGGTTGCAGTGAGCTGAGATTGCACCACTGCACTCCAGCCTGGGCGACAGAGTGAGACACCGTCAGAAAAAAGAAAAAAAAAAAAAAGGCATTGAAGTAAAATTTCTTTTATGGGGAGAGTATTTGCTCTGTGCGCTTTTTCCAGTTTTTTGAATTGAATGCCAATCTTGTTTTTTCTTATTACCTACTGTCCCAGTTTAAAGCTATAAATGTCCCTCAAAGTTAGTACTTATTCAGCTGTGCTCCATACATCTTAATGTGTAGTTTTTTTCATTATCATTTAGTCCTAAGAATTTAACTTTCTCTATGTTTTCCTTTTTGATCCAAGAGTTATTTTATAATATGTAGCTTCCTAACATATGGTGGGTTTGGGGGATTTTTTTTTTTTTTGAGAGTCTCACTCTCTCGCCCAGGCTGGAGTGCAGTGGTACAATCTTGGCTCACTGCAACCTCTGCCTCCGGGTTCAAGTGAGTCTCATATCTCAGCCTCCTGAGTAGCTGAGACTACAGGTGTGCGCCACTACACCTGGCCAATTTTTGTATTTTTAGTAGAGACAGGGTTTTGGCATCTTGGCCAGGCTGATCTTGAACTCCTGGCCTCAAGTGATCCACCCACTTCAGCTTCCCAAGATGTTGAGATTATAGGTGTGAGTCACTGTGCCTGGCCCTGGGAGGATTTGTTTTTGTTTTTGTTTTTTGTCTCTTTGAGCTATTTTTTTGTTGTTGTTGTTAATGAATTTTGATTTTATTGCATTGAGGTTAAAGAACATAGCTGCTCTGCTATTATTCATTTAAGATTTATTGAAACTTCCTTTATGGCCTAACACAAGACATATTTTTATAACAGATCTTGATTGCTCAATAATATGTACTCTGTGCTTATTGCATGTATAGTCTTGAATATATTAAATATTTAATAGATGGCCAGGTGTGAGGGCATGCACCTGTGATACTAGATATTCAGGAGGCTGAGGTGGGAGGATCGCTTCAGTCTGAGAGGTTGAGGTTGCAGTGAGCCATGATTATTCCACTACACTCCAGCCTGGGCAACAGGGTAAGACTGTCTCAAAACAAACAACAAATACACACACACACACACACACACACACATACACACACACACACATATATTTAATAGAAAAAGCTTATTAATTGCATTGTTAGGGTTTTTAAAAACACATTTTCCAAAGTAAAATTTCTAATTAAAATTTAGTTCTACAGAGTTTTATCAGACTTACCTCTGGAAAAGACAGGATCTTGCTCTGTTGCCCAGACTGGAGTGCAGTGGTGCAATCCTAGCTCACCGTAGCCGTTGTCAACCTCCCAGGTGCAAACAATTGTCCTACCTCAGCCTCCTGAGTAGCCGGGACCACAGGCACATGCCATCACACCTAGCTAAATTTTGTAATTTTTGTAGAGACCAGGTTTCATCATGTTGCCCAGGCTCAGTCTTATATCTTTTTTTTTTTTTTTTTTTTTTTTTTTGAGACGGAGTCTCGCTCTGTCGCCCAGGCTGGAGTGCAGTGGCCGGATCTCAGCTCACTGCAAGCTCCGCCTCCCGGGTTTACGCCATTCTCCTGCCTCAGCCTCCCGAGTAGCTGGGACTACAGGCGCCCGCCGCCTCGCCCGGCTAGTTTTTTGTATTTTTTAGTAGAGACGGGGTTTCACCGTGTTCGCCAGGATGGTCTCGATCTCCTGAGCTTGTGATCCGCCCGTCTCGGCCTCCCAAAGTGCTGGGATTACAGGCTTGAGCCACCGCGCCCGGCCAGTCTTATATCTTTATCTTCTCCCATGTTGACAATTGTAATTGCCAATGATACAATGTAACTAATTTTTTTTGGTTTTCTTTTTATTTTTTTGAAACGGAGTTTTGCTCTTGTTACCCAGGCTAGAGTGAAATGGTGTGATCTTGGCCCACTGCAACCTCTGCTTCCCGGGTTCAAGCGATTCTCCTGCCTCGGTAGCTGGGATTACAGGCATCTGCCACCATGCCTGGCCAATTTTTGTATTTTTAGTAGAGACAGGGTTGGCCAGGCTGGTCTCAAACTTCTGACCTCAGGTGATCCACCTGCGTTGGCCTCCCAAAGTGATGGGGTTATAGGCGTGAGCCACTGGATCCAGCCCCAATGATACAATGTAACCTTTAAGTTGCTTTATTCCACAATACAGACACAACAGTCCCAGAATAACAATACTATAGCCAACAATATAATAGCCAAATATAGCTTTTTGTCCAGTTCTATATTTAAAGTAATAGGAAATAGTTTATCTCTCTGTGGTTATGCCACCAACTAGACACATAATTAGGTTTATTTGCTTTATTTTGCTACTTTTAGGTTTGTTGTTTAAAAATTAAAAAATATAAAATAAAATATAGAGGTGGAGTCTTGCTGTGTTTCCCAGGTTGGCCTTGAATTCCTGGCCTCAAGCAGTCCTCCCACTTCAGCCTCCCAAAGGGCTGGGATTACAGGCCTGAGCCACCACACTGGCCCGAAGTGTCTTCATACTGTTCTTTTCCCTGTTTCTCTGCTTACCATTCTGCTTTACCTTTTGGTTTTCCCCTAGGATGAATGGATTTATTTATTTATTTATATCCAGTATGATTCATTCTTGCCAAAGGGTACCAGGAAATAAGTATTGACCATGCTGGGTAGCCATGCACTCTGGGGAACAGAGTGGAGCCAGCGGTGGTGGTTGAGGTAAGAGGGAAGTAGCTGAAGTCAGGCTATAATTATTTAATCTCTGCAACCTTCCAGAAGGAAGAATATCCTTGTGTAAGCCTGTTAAATCTGTTAAAAGTACATGAAATCCGCTCCAGAAATGACAAACTATCAGCTACAGTTCTATGTGTCCTGTGACAGTGTAATGTGCAAATTCTCATCACACTAGAAGATCAAAACAAAAATTGAGCCCTGAGCAATATAGGGCAGGAGCCACAGTGTTTCAGGTTAAGAGAAATAGACTTGCCTTCCGAGGAATGAAATTTTGGGCGATCACATGCAATTGCCAGCCCATGGGTATTTTTGTTGAAATTTTTTGGAAAACTTTTTTGTTGAATTTTTATTGGAGAATATATCTGACTTAAAAATGTGCAAACATTTAAATAGTGGCAGATTTCACATTTAAAAAAGTCCAGATTTCTGGATTCTCTTGAAAAATCGAACTTGGTGACATAGGGGCCACCGTGCAGCCTGGTAACAGTCAGCTGCAGGTGCTGCCCCCTTCAGGTGGAGTGTGTACTCTCCTGCTAACCACGGTTTACCTGTTTCACTTACTTACTTGTGCTACCTGCCTATCAGATTGATGACGCCTCGTGTAGGGCACCAGATTTCTCTAGTACAGGGCATTGGTATTTCTTACCTCTTAACAGCCTTTCCTTCTCCTAAACATTTCAGTCAAGTGTTTCCTACTCTATTCAAATGGAATCTCAGAGGACTTGCAAGTCCAGGCTGCTAGGGCCTCCCCGTATTTCCTGAGGTCTTTGTTTTATTTGAGGGTTGAGGCTGGGTGTGGTGGCTCACACCTGTAATCCCATCTCTTTGTGAGCCCAAGACAGGAGAATTGCTTGAGCCCAGGAGTTCGAGACCAGCCTGCAACGTAGTGAGTCTTTGTCTCTATTAAAAATAAAAAATTCGCTGGGCATAGTGTCATGTGCCTGTGGTCCCATCTACTTGGGAGGTTGAGGTAGGAGGGTTGCATGGGCCCAGGAGGTCCAAGCTGCAGTGAGCCATAATTGTGCTACTGCATTCCAGCCTGGGTGACAGAGCGAGACGGCCTCAAAAAACAATTTGGAAGTTGGGCAGTATAATTCAACTAAAATTATGGTCAGAAGCTCTTCAAAACCCTGCTGCCTTGGTGGCAGGCAAATGGCCTTAGTGTTTGTTCTTGAACCTCTGTGGCCATGAAAGATGGCTGAATAGGAATGGCAGGGTGTACCATGTAGCCAAAATTTTTATGATTCTGAATGCAGACCACACCCTGTTATTTATAACATCCACAGAAATGACTCCCCAAGAACTAAGTCTAATTAAGAATTCCTGCTCATTAGCTAGTGAGAAAATAGATTGGGATGAGTCCCAGACCCCTGTCCATGCCTGCAGTCGGAGGTAGGCACAGGAGAGAGAGGACAGCTCTGGTGGTCTCTGTCAGGATGAGGAGAAAGAGAGCCCCAACAGCAGGTGCAAATAGGTCATTCAATCAAAACGACTCATTTCTGCAGGGGAACCTCTTGGAAGACTTCCTGTTCAATGGTGTGGGCAGAAGAATCAGTAAGGAATGAAAGGCCCAGATACGATAGATAATTGTTGGAATAAGTAGAATATAGGCAGCCACAGCTGGAATTTTCCATAAAGTAGGCACATGCATGATGCGAACCAAGGGGGGTGGGAAGGATGACTCAAGGGATATCCACCACCGCCAAAGATTTTCAAAATTCACTTCCCATCTGTGCTTCCCAGCCTGCCTGATAGCCCAACTTGAGAGAGTCATTTCTTTGTATTCAGGCACTATCCCTAGGCATTATTTCCTTTTACATAAATATCTTTGGGAGCAGATTTTTAAAAGCTTTTTAGAAAACATTTACTGTCTGTGTCAGGCTCTTTCTTATGCATGAATTCACGTCCAAGGTCACATACCCAGTAAGTGGTCACCAGGATTGGAGCTCCTCTGACCCCATGTTCATTATTCTATAGCAGTAGTTTTCCAGTTATGGTCCTGGGACACCCGCAGGTGTGTGTGTGTGTGTGTGTGTGTGTGTGTCCGTGTGTCCCAGAGACCCTTTCAGTGTCTGTGAAGTCAAAACTATTTTTGAGTAACACTAAGATGAGATTTGCTTTTTTGTTTGTTTGTTTGTTTGAGACAAGGTCTCGCTCTGTTGCCTGTTGAGTGCCGTAGTGTAATATGGGCTCACTTGACCTTCTGGGCTTAAGCAATCCTCCTATCTCAGCCTCCCAAGTAGCTGGAACTACAGGTGCATTCCACCATGTCCAGCTTATATATATATATGTGTGTGTGTATATATATATATATACATATATATGTGTGTATATATATGTATATTTTTTTTTTGGTAGAGACAGGGGTCTCACTATGTTGTCCAGACTGGTCTCAAACTCCTGGGCCCAAGCAATTCTCTTGCTTTGGCCTCCCAAAGTGTTGGGATTACAAGTGCAGCCATCATGCCCATCCTGGTATTTGCCTTTTAAAATGCTCATTCTTCATGAATATATAGGGGAGATTTTCAGAGACTATATGACGTGTGATATCACAACAGAGCTAATCCAGAAGTAGATTATGAAACTCCAGTTGTCTTCTATTAAGACAGATGCTAAAGAGGTTTGCAAACATTTAAAACAATGCTATTCTTCTCACTAATTTTTGGTCTGTTTGGTTTGGAGTTCTTTGGAGTTCTTGATAACTTTGTTTTTTGCTTGTTTGTTTTGACACAGAGTCTTGCTCTGTTGCCCAGGCTGGAGTGTAGTGGTGGGATCTAGGCTCACTGCAACCTCTGCCTCCCGAGTTCAAGCAATTCTCCTGCCTCAGCCTCCCGAGTAACTGGGACTACAGGCCCCCGCCACCACGCCTGGCTAATTTTTGTATTTTTAGTAGAGATGGAGTTTCACCATGTTGGCCAAGCTGGTCTTGAACTCCTGACCTCAGCTAATCTGCCCACCTCAGCCTCCCAAAGTGCTGGGATTATGGGTGTGAGCCACTGTGCCCGGCAGGTTCTCAATAACTTTGAAGTGTATAAAGCATCCTGAGACCAGGATGTTTGAGAAGCACAGCTCTGCAGCCCAGCTAACTGTGCTGCCTATCTATCTTCATCAGAGTGCTGGCTTAGTCCATTTTTCTCTGAGACAGCTGGTGAAGAGAGGCTCTGAGACTGGGAGAGGGGCGGGGAGAAAGGTTGCCTCTACCCGTAGAGAATGCAAACTTCAAAGATGAAAAGGTAGAACGAAGATCCTTCTCCTTGAAGGAGAGGGCACCCTTGAAGGGGAGTCCACGAGGCACTAGGAACAAGACTTTCTCCTTGCCTAGGATTAATAATCGTATATTATAGTGTAGTGTCAGAAACCAAGACATGATTTAGAAGACTTAGCAAAACCACTTAGAAATGATGTTACCTGGGCAAATAGCTCACACTTGCTGAGCTTGACTTGGTTTTTTTTTTTTTTTTTTTTTTTTTTTTTTTTGGCTGAGAAAGAAAAGGATTGGACTAAATCAGGATTTCCAACTCAATGTTGTGATAAATAATAGATAATACATATAGCAGTAGTTAAAGATAAAATAATAGGTAGGGTAGAAAAGTTTGTAAATATTTACTTAATAAAAAATTAAGGGAGATTTAGCATTGTCTCCTGTCATAATGCCACTCTACTCACATGAGTTGATGTGCTTTCTTTTTTTTCTTTTTTTTGAGACAAGGTCTCATTCTGTCACCCAGGCTGGAGTACAGTTGTGTGATCATGGCTCATTGCAGTCTTGACCTCCTGCGCTCAAGCGATCCTCCCACCTCAGCCTCCTGAGTAGCTGAGACCACAGGTGCATGCCACCATGCCCAGCTAATTTTTATATTTTTTGTAGAGACAGGGTTTTGCCAGGTTGCCCAGGCTGCTTTCATATTTCTGGGCTCAACCTATCTGCCCACTTTGGCCTCCCAAAATACTAGGATTATGGGTGTGAGCCACCTTGCCCGGCCAGATGTGCTTTCTTGAGTGGAACTACAGCTAGCAAAAATGGCTTAGCCTAGGGAGAGTAAGTCATTGGGCAGATAAGAGAGAGATTGGAAGTAGATGACTTGGTAAGGGTTTTTCCCCCACCCAGCTCAAAATCTCTAGAGGTCTAAAGCAGTGTTCAGTTCCCAGCCTGTTGACACATGACCTCAAAGAACGGAGAGACCTACTTAGAAGAAGGGTCAAGAATTATCAGACTTTCCAACTGCACAGACCTGAAATTATTCTCAACTCTGCCACTTAATATGGTGTGTCCTTGAGTAAGAGATATAATCTCTCTGGGGAAAAAGATATATCTAATAATGCCCACCTCACAGGGCTGTTGTAGCTATTTAAGGAGATAATGTGTGTCAAGCTAGCTGACTTGTAGTCAGCCCTCAATAAACATTGGTTGCCTTCTCTTTCCTCAAAGGGGGCAAGTAGAGAACTGAAAGACATGGAAAAGGTTAGTTTTTTGGGGGGTGCCTCTTAATGAATGGGAGGACTGCCTCTGAGGGGTGAGGTTTGAGCACTTAGATGCCCTGTAGGAGGAAAAGCAATTTGGTAATTCTGTAGCCTGAAGCCGAGTAAGTCTGGAGAAGCCATTTTGGTGGCCCGTTCCTTCCCGGAGGCCACAGGGAACATGTCCTCACTCATATCTACTCCCCTGGGTCCCATTTCCCGGGAGACATGATGGATGAGCCACAGCCAGCAAAGACTTTGTTACCCATTTATCATCTCAGGGCTTGCTTAGTGGAGCCATTTGCTTTCCAACAGGTGAGTCGGATGAGATGGATTACTTGTTGTCAAAACAGTAAGTAATGGAATGTTGTGGTCATTCCTTTGTGATGTAGAATGGGAAACATTTAAGCATTTCAACTTAGCTTAACAGCAAGCTCAGGAAATAGACATTTATGATTCCAAGTCTTCCCTCTCCTATCTGTCTTTCTTATTGATTTTTAAAATTACCACCCAAAGTGCCTTATTCAGGTTGATTTTTAAATTATTTTCTTGGTACAAAAGTATTTGGAGAAGGTAAACACTGACTAAAATTAAACATGACAGTACTTTGTACAAATAAATATGGTAAACAGAGATGTGAGAAAACGCCACTGAGATTCATTGGTTAGTCTGATTAAATGAGCTCCAGTTGAAGCACTTCTGTTTGGCAGCCCAGAGTTCAAAGAATGACAAAATCCCACCTCAGGCTTTGCATCCAATGTGAGAGGCAGAGGAGGGGGAAAAGCATAGGCTTTGGAGTTCAAGAGACCTGGGTTGGAATTTGAGTTTCCCTCCTTACTACATGTGTGACCCTGGAAATACCTTTTAACTATGCTGAGGCTTCATTAAATGACCTCATCAAGTTGGAGATAATAAAACCTACTTTGTAGAGCTGTTTTGAAGATTAGACACAATGGATATAAAGTGTCTTGCAATTACACATACATGATAAATGGCAGCTCGGAAGATGATAATTATGTCTGCAGTCTGCACAGATAAATTCAGTATGCCTAGTTTAGCCAGAGCTATTTACCCTGTAGAGCTGTTTCAAAGTCCTTCTTTATATATCTTATGATTTTGAGTTCTGTCCTCTAGCCTGGCTGAAATTTACTAGGTTTTTGGAAAAGTTAACAAATTAATGGATTGGCTTAACATATATAGTCACAAGCTGCATAAATGTCCTTATGAAGAAAGTATATCAATAGTTGTAAAAGGATTTGAACATATGTACATTGTGCAAGCGTTAAATTAATTACAGGTAGCTTATGATGGGGACCATACAGGAAGGTCCACCAGAGATTAAATCTGTACAGTTTTTCTCTATGTAGAGGTGTCAGGAATGACTTTGGATCATTGAAGGTAGAAGTGTAGGGGTATAGATACTGTCGAATCACTTGGAATCACTTGGGGAGATACTCTTAGAAGGATACATTGCCTTTTTTTTTGCTTTGAGACAGGGTCTGTTGCCCAGGTTGGAGTACAGTGGTCGATAATGGCTCACTGCAGCCTTAACCTCCTGGGCTCAAGCAGTCCTCCCACTTCAGCCTCCTGAATAACTGTGGTTATAGGTGTGCACCACTATGCCTGGCTAATTTTTTAACTTTTAGTATGGAGAGGGTGTTGCTGTGTTGCCCAGGCTGGTCTCAACTCCTGGCCTCAAGCAATCCTCATGCCTCAGCTTCTCAAAATGCTGGGATTATAGGCAAATGCCATCACACCTGGCACATTGCCTTTCGGTCACTGAGCCTTAGAAGGCTGCATGGGGCCACTGCTATATGAGACAGAGACAGGTGATCCTTTCTCTAATCTCTAATAGCAATTTCCAGCTTCCACTCTGAGTTTTTCTGGTTTGATTGGAATAGATTTATTTAATTTTAAATTTTTATTTTATTTTATTTTTATTGAGATGGAGTTTTACTCTTGTCGTCCAGGCTGGAGTGCAATGGTGTGATCTCAGCTCACTGCAACCTCTGTCTCCTGGGTTCAAGTGATTCTCGTGCCTCAGCCTCCCATGTAGCTGGGACTACAGGCACGTGCCACCAGGCCAGGCTAATTTTTTTGTGTTTTTAGTAGAGACAGGGTTGCTCCATGTTGGCCAGGCTGGTCTCGAAATCCTGACCTCAAGTGATCCACCTGCTTTGGCCTCTCAAAATACTGGGATTACAGGCATAAGCCACTGCACCCAGCCTGTTTGTTTATTATTTTAGAGATGAGGTCTCACTATGTTGCCCAGGCTGGTCTCAAACTCCTAGTGATCTGCCTGCTTTGGCCTCCTAAAATGCTGGGATTACAGATGTGAACCACTGTGACTGATTTTTTTTCTTTTAAAGGAACACAAAAGAGTTCAATCATAAAAGGACAGTTGAGAATGCAGAGAAGATCCAAATGGCCAAAAACATGCTAAATAGTGATCAGAAAAAAGCCTTAAGACACAATGAAATATCATTTTATACTCTACAAGTCTAAGGTTAAATAGTCCGACCATATCAACTGGCAATATGGAAAGAAGCAAAATGTCACACAGTGAGAAGGAATGTAATTTGATAAACTATTCTGGAAAATTTTGCCTCATCTAATGAAGTTGAAGACACATGTATCCTAGTACTCAGAAATTCCAATCATAAGTACAGACCCAACAGAATCTTCATTAGTATTAATAGCCTCCAACTGGAAACAATCCAAATGTCCAGTGAACTGTGGTATAATTACACACTGATATCCTACATTTCCATGTTAATGATCATATTATAGTTAGTCTAAACAACATCGATGAGATTCATACACATAGTATTATTCCAATTATATAAAGAGAACTCAATTAAACTTTAGGTTTTCAAATATGTATATATAAGCAGTAAAGTCCTGAAGAAAGAAAGGAGGTGGTTACCATAAACACAGTAGTCTGCTGGAGTGGGACTGTGCTGTATCAGGAGAGCTGATTGTGTCATCTCAACCCAAATCTGTGTTGGTAGCTTGGAATCAGCCACAGTTGGAATATTTACATCAAGGAAATCAGCAGGCATTACAGTCTGAGAGGTTTTTTTTGTTTTTTTTTGTTTTTTTTTTTTTTTGAGAAAGGGTTGTTAAACACTCACCAGCACCTCACTGCAAAAAAGGCATGATAATGGTTACCTTTATTTATTTACTTTTTTGAGACAGGGTCTTGCTCTGTCACCCAGGCTGGTGTGCAGTGGCGTGCTCATGGCTCACTGGAGCCTCAGCCCCCCTAGGCTAAAGCCATCCTCCCACCTCACTCTTCTGAGGAGTTGGGACTACAGGCTTGTGCCACTATGTCCTGTTAATTTTTTTATATTTGTATAGAGACAAGGTCTCCCTGTGTTGACCAGGCTGGTCTCAAATTCCTGGGTTCAAGTGATCCTCTCACCTCAGCCTCCCAAATTGCTAGAATTACAGGCATGAGCGACTGTGCCTGGTAATGGTTACCTTTAGAGGAGAGAATAGTTACTGGGGACTGGTATAATTGGGTCTTCTCCAATGTTGGAACTCATTGGGCTTATTAGCCAGACCTTTATTTACATAGGTTTTCCCGTATGTGTTACGTGTCACAATAATCAGTTTTTTCTCAAAGACCTAACATAAATGCAATAAGGCAAGAAAAATAAACTGAAAAAAGAAGGGTGAGTGTGGACAGGGAGTGTCATCAGTCCCACTCTATTTAGTTACAAAGGAAAACCTGCCTGCCCCCTAGTGTGGGTCTTTGGGAAAAGAACGAAGTCAGTTTCCTCATGGAATACATGAGGTGGAAGTTGCTGGAACTAATTGTGAAACTAGCCCTGTTAGGGAGGCTGATGTGCTGAGTGAGTCTGCTTATGTGAACCTGAAAATTGAACTGGGAGCATAGGGGAGGGGCACTCAGAGCTCCACTTAGCACTGATGGGCTGGAATTGGCCTCTTTTTTGGAATACAGCAGCCTGTTCAGGGATTTGGATCCAAGTAGCACCATCTCAAGGTGGACCAGAACCATTAGAGTTTGTGCAGGGACTTGTCTTCAAGAGTGACAAGAAGAAGCAATGGCAATAGTGGACTGCTCAGACCTCATGCTTACCTCATTTGAATGTGAAAGTAAAACTGACATTTTTGGATTAATTCCAGAAGGGAACGGGGTACATTTTGCAATCCCCAATGTATTCATTCAAGGGTTGTGTCAATGGATACTAAAACCATTAGGTGTAAAATTCTTGATACTAAAACCATTTGTTGTAAAATTCTTGGGGGAACAATATTTTTTTGTGACTTAAGTGTCATACCACAGTTTACTTATGAATTGTAAAGGTAAAATGTATGTTTACATTGGAGAGGTCTGGTGGTCTCTACCTTAACCACTACTAATGGCATTATGGAGTCTCTACTGTAATACAAAAGTATGTAAGATACTTGTGAAGTGTTTGTACCAAATTTTTAAAAAAATTTTTTTATTTTTTGAGACGGAGTCTCGTTCTGTCACCCAGGCTGGAGTGCAGTGGCGTGATCTCGGCTCACTGAAACCTCTGCCTCCGGGTTCAAACAATTCTCCTGCCTCAGCCTCCCGAGTAGCTGGGCTTACAGGCATGTGCCACCACGCCCAGCTAATTTTTGTATTTTTAGTAGAGATGGGGTTTCACCATGTTGACCAGGCTGGTCTCGAACTCCTGACCTCAAGTGATCCACCTGCCTCAGCCTCCCAAAGTGCTGGGATTACAGGTTTGAGTCAGTGTGCCCAGCCTGTGCCAAATATGTTTAACCTGAGTCTGAAAAAGGCTTTAGGTCAAACTTCTAGTTTATAGAAGGTAGAAGGGACAGAGGAGTCTGAATAAGACAAGAGAAAATAATCACACAAATTCAGAATGTGAGACATTCAACAAGATGGCTGGCCTGGACTCTTTAAAAAGTCGACGTCATGAAAAGCAAAGTGTGTGCTTGGAGGTTGCTCTAGACTAAAGGTTCAAGAGCTATGTCAGTCAGAGGGTGATGATTTGGAAAATAAAAAATAATCACAAAAGTACATTTGGAAACAATTGCAGAAATTGGAGTATGAAACAGATATTAGATGACATTAAGGATCATTAAAAATTTTCTTATGGTATTGTGGTTATGGAGGAGAACATTATCATTCTTAGGAGATAAATTTTAAAGTATATAGAAGTAGAATGCTTCTCTCTCTCTCTCTCTCTCTCTCTCTCTCTCTCTCTTTCTCTCTCTGTCTTTCTCTCTTTCTTTCTTTCTTGACAGAGTTTCGCTCTTGTCACCCAGGCTGGAGTGCTGTGGCGCAATCTTGGCTCACCGCAACCTCTGCCTTCTGGTTTCAAGCAATTCTTCCTCCTCAACCTCCCAAGTGGCTGGGATTACAGGCATGTGCCACCATGCCTGACTAATTTTTGTATTTTTGGTAGAGATGGGGTTTTACCATGTTGGCCAGACTGGTCTCGAACTCCTAATGTCAAGTGGTCCACTTGCCTCGTCCTCCCAAAGTGCTGGGAATACAGGTGTGAGCCATTGGGCCTGGCCATAAAATATTTCAATTATTGCAATTTACTCTCAAATAGTTTTAGAAATATATACACATACGGAGAAAGCAAATAGGGCAAAATGTCAATAATTGTTGAATATAGATGGAGGGTATACAGATATTCATTTTTCTATTACTTCAGTGTATCTGTGTGTTTGAAAATTTCATAATTAAGAGTTAGAGGAAAAAAGAGGGAGCAGGGAGAGTCAAGGGGAGACAGTGGACTTCCAACTAACAAGATGTGAGGACTCAAATGATTCACTGGAAGAATGAAGAGATGTGACAACAGTTGTAGTGTGTGTTTGTGAAACAGCAGCTCATGGTTCAAAAATAGCAAATGAAGCTTGTTCATGTATAAAATCCAGTGTGAGTGAGAGCTATGTGTCAGTCCCATAAAGCATAATGAGAAAGGCCACTTGCAAAAATAGGAGTGGCTTTCTCATCAGCAGACAGCCCTTTAGGAGTTAAAGGCAGGGACTTTGATCTCAAGAGAAACTGAGATAACTGACAAGACTCCGTTAATCTTCATTTGAAGGCAGAACCTACCATTGGTGGGCTATAGAGTCTTTGGTTTGCAGGAGACTTGGAAGGCGCACAGACTGTTCCCATTGCCTTCGTCGGGAATAGTGTGATTTGCTTAATTCAGGATCTTACTGTCTCAACCTCAGTGCATTTGTTCAACAGCTGTGGGGGAGGATGGGCAAGGGCCTGCTGTTCACAGCATCATGGCTTATACAGCTGTCAGCCTGATTTCTTCTAGAGACAGATGTTCCAAAAATGATTGTGTATTTTCTGTTTTGGGAGCCTGCGTGGAGTCTCAGGGCTTTAGAGATGGAGGCACAATCAATTCTTAACCTGGGGTACATGATTCTTCCCTTGGTGACTGTGGATGAGTTTAGGGATTGCATGAACCCTTTTAAACAGTCTTTCAAATCTCAGCTTTCTTTTTCCCTCTTAGAAAGGATTTCTAGTTTTTGGCAGATTCCGGTAAGTAGTTGTAACCTGAGAAATTTAGAAGCCACTGATCTGATTCAATCTCTAAGCCCCATTTAAAAGATAGAGAAACTGAGAGGAAAAAACTGATTAGGAAAAAAAATCAGTTATTAAAATTTTTGGAAGGTCTGTGTACTTTGTAGAATTGACCTGATTTTCTGCCACTGCAGACTGAGCTAATGGCCCAGTAAAATCGGTTGAATGAAATAGAGCCACGAGGGAGCTTTTGCTGTCAGCATAGAAACCCCAAATAGCAGAGACAAGTCTGGTTGAAATCCCTAAGAAAGCAAGCAAATTTAGGAACAGCCCCTGCAGTATCTAGAAGCCAGCAACATGGGGGAGACCAGTTAGATTCTTTTGCTTGGATTACATAGGGACAAGCTTTGAAAAAAAAAAAAAATATATATATATATATATATATATATAGAGAGAGAGAGACAGAGAGAGACAGAGAGAGACAGAGGGAGATATCTATGGCAACAAATTCTACCCCTCCACCTACCTCATTCCTCTCCACATAGCCCTTCCACCCCTGTTTCAAAAAACAACAACGAAATAAAACAAAACAAAAAGTGGATCCCTTGGCAGAACTGACACAAAAAAGATAGTTCAGTTTGTTTTTTTTCTGAAATAGAGAAGGCACTTTATTTGATGAAGCATTGCTAGGCTTATCAAATAAGATAAGACAGAACAGATTCTTTAAATTATACATTGAGAATGATAGGAGTGGGCGTGGGGGTAGAGAATAAATATAACCAAGAATAATGCCATGTAAGTAATTTTTGAGAGGCTTCAAGCATCTGGGTGCCCAATGGAAGGGACTTGTGGGTCTGGAGGCCACCTCTGCATCCAGTTGTGGTATCTCTGGGTGGTGTGGGATGCCACGCTTTTCCTCCAATCCTCCTGTCACCTTCTCTTGCTTGATTCAGGGGCCTCCAGTGGAGCACCCTATTAGTAGCATCTTCCCATGACAAAGTTAGCTTTGATGCCAAGTTCTAAATATGTCTTAGGGGACATCTGTTGGCTATATATATATATCTGTTACTTCTAGATTGGGAACTCACTGAGGGCGTATTCAGACGTACCACATGGGGGAAAAATACCTTGGTGGGCAAAGCATTTGGGGCCATGGTCCCCAGAACACTTTTCAACCCAGATTTAAGTTTGAATAAAAGGTCCCCTGTATCTTCTACCTCAGCCTTGTGTCTACTTGCCACTGTTTGGGCAAAGAACCATTATTCATTTGTTCATTCATTCAATTCATCACTCATTTGTTTTATAATTCATGTGTTCACTCATCCATTCAGCAAATGTTTATGGGATTGCCATTGCAATATACAATTGCACACTCACCAGACTATTGCTGTGACCTACATTTGAGACTAGAGACTTCAGCGTCGTCTTGAACTTTTCTCTTTCCATGGGTTGTATCTACTCGCACCCTATTGTGTCTGCCTAACTGATCCTTCCTGCTATATTTAACCCATTCCATGGCCCTTTAACTCCATTAGCAAGTCTTGCCTATTTCTCATTTTTGCTTTGAGGGGAAAAGGCACAAACCATTTTTCCTCTGCACTCTCAGCACAACAACAGTCAACACAAAAGACTTCTGTGACCACATGTGTGGAAGTTTTCCTCCACACACCAGGCAAGCAATCAGTTCTGCAGTGGCCGCCAGCTGGGCGTCCTCTAATTCAATTCAGTTCTGACACTGTCTACCTGGAGATAGTGTCAGATCCCACGGGTTGAAGGCTCAGTCTCCAAGATTGCCTCCACACTCTGTTCCTGATGCCAACTGCAAGCCCCAGGGTGTTTTCCCTGTGCTTCTGACTGACTGGCTGCAAATCTGGGCTCCCACAACTGCCTCCCTGGGTTTGACTGATTTGCTAGAGTGGCTCATAGAGCTCAGGGAAACACTTTACTTACATTCACTGCTTTATTATATTACAAAGGATACCAATGAAGAGATGCATAGGGTGTGGTACGGGAGGGGCGTGGAGCTTCCTTGCTGTCTTTGAGCGTGCCACCCTCCAGGAAACTCCATGTGTTCTGCTATTCAGAAGTTCTCCAAACCCTGTCCTTTTGGGTTTTTATGGAAGCTTTATTAAGTAGGCATGATTGACTAAATCATTGGCCATTGATGATCAACTTACCTTCAGTCCTTCTCTCTTCACTAGAAGTGGGGGAGGCTGGAGCTGAAAGTCCCAACCTTCTAATCATGCCTTGTTTTTTCCAGTGACTAGCCCCCATTCTGAAACTACTTAGGGGCTGCCAACCATCAATCAGCTCACTAGAATATGAAATGGTATCACTTTGGAGATGCTAAGGATTTTAGGAGTTGTATGCTAGGCAGCGGGGTCAAAGAACAAATATTTCACAGTATTACAGGCTTCCTCTACCATTTCTACTTTCAGGTCATCTTTAGCTCTTACCCAGATCAAATTTTCCTTAGCTCGTATCTAGAGCATTCCACTTCCAACATGTTGGCATATGCTCCAGCTACAATGAATCACTCACCTGTCTTCCAGCGCTCTGTTGTGTTTTTATGTCATTGTGATTCTTCTTGGTCATGCTATACTACTTTTCCTGAAATCTCTTCCCCGCTCCCTCTTTTCTGCCCCTTGAAATTCCACTCATTCTTCAAGGCCAACATATTTGAGCTCAAATATCACCTCTTCTGAGAAACCTTCCAAGCTTTCTTTCAACCCTTCTTTCCAGATATTGCAAATTTGAATGGACACTAAAAGTACACTCTGTAATCTAGAGGACTCTGTTTATATAATCTGTTTATGGTGCTTTGAAAAGTTTGATTCATATGGTGACATGTGTGTTTCTACTAGATTGGGAGTTTGTTGAGGGCAGGACCTGTCTATTCATTTATTTCTTCATTCATGCTATTTGCAGGCACCAAGCTAGGGACCAGGGTTCTCACCATCTGGCTGGGAGATAAACAGGTAAACTTACCAGTGTTGTGTAGGGGGACAATTGCTATGATAGAGGACAGATGCAACGCTTGATGTGTTGTTGTATTAGTCTGTTCTTGCATTGCTATAAAGAACTACCTGAGACTGGGTAATTTATAAAGAAAAGAAGTTTAATTTGCTCTGGATTCTGCAGGCTATACAGGAAGCATGGCTGGGGGGGCCTCAGGAAACTAACAATCATGGCAGAAGGCAAAGGGGAAGCAATCACGTCTTACATGACTGGAGAAGGGGGAAGACAGAGAAGGGGGAAGTGCTACACACTTTGTTTTTTGTTTTTTTGTTTTTTTGTTTTTTGCTTTTTTGTTTTTGAGATGAAGTCCCACTCTGTCACCCAGGCCGTAGTGCAATGGTGTGATCTCGGCTCACTGCAACCTCCACCTCCTAGGTTCAAGCGATTATCCTGCCTCAGCCTCCCTAGCAGCTGAGACTACGGCACGCAACACCATGTCCCACTAATTTTGGTATTTTTAGTGGAGATGGGGTTTCACCATGTTGGCCAGGCTGGTCTCGAACTCCTGACTTCAAGTGATCCACTTGCCTTGGCCTCCCAAAGTGCTGGGATTACAGGCATGAGCTACCACGCCTGGCCAGTGCTACATACTTTTAAACAACCAGATCTCATGAGAACTCACTCACTTTCATGAAAGCAGCAAAGGGAAAGTCTGCCACCATGATCCAATCACCTCCCACCAGGCCCTTCCTCCAACATTGGTGATTACAATTTGACATGAGATTTGGTCAGGGACACAAATCCAAACCATATCATTGGACAGGAAAGGAAAGTTCATTGTGGTGGGCTGGAGAATGCTTCACAGAGGCAGAGTTGTGAAGGCAATGTATCCTTTAGTTGTGAATTGAAGGATATATTGTCTTATTTTATTAAATCTAAGCACATTTGTTTTACATCCTGAATCCAGGATATGATTTTTGATCAATGTATACATTTAATGTGGCAATATTTCTGTCTCCCCAAATCTGGTATTATTTTGGTGGTGTTTCTTACAGTTGCTGACATCTTAGTATTAAAGTGATATAGTAGACTTAGAGTCTGTGGTTGCACAAAATAGACACCAACTTGATTTTTCAAAATCATGAAGGTGGAGAAGGGGTGCATTACTTCCCTATTGCTGCTATAATAAAGCACCAGAAACAGTGAATTAAAATAACACATATTTATTCTCTTACAATTCTGAAAGTCAGAAACCCAAAATGAGTCTGAAGGAGCTAAAATCAAGGTGTCAGCAATTCCAGTTCGTTTTGGAGACTCTAGGAGAGGAATGAATTCATTTTCTTTTCCAGCTTCTGGAGGACTCCTGTATTCCTTGGCTTGTGGACACATCCTCCATCTTTACATTGTATTACTTCAATCTCTGCTTCTCTTGTCACATAGTCTACTTTCTGAATCTGATTCCTCCTGCTTCACTTTTACAAGTCTCTTGTGATTACACTGGACCCATCTGGAGAATCCAGGATCATCTACCCATCTCCAGATTCTTAATCACATTGGCAAAATTTCTTTTGCCATACACATAACATTCACAGATTTTGAGGATTAGGACGTAGACATCTTTGGGGGCCATTATTCAGCCTACTAAAGAGATAATTTATTTTAAAGATACTGATATGGCTTTAGACATCAAAGGTGAAATGATAGCCATGTTCCAGGAAGAGCTTAGAAACTTCATTCCATATATCTGTTCCTGTCTCTGTGTCTATATTCATTTCTGTCTTTTTTGGCAGACTGACTTCTTCTGCAAGTCAGCCAGTACGTAGAAACATGATTGCTGACAATTCCTGAGACTGTAAGTTATGGTTTCAATACCCAGAATTGCTCAGCTCTCTCAACTCTATTCCAAATCCTCAAAGAAAAAACTCTGATTGATGTTCTTGGGTCAATGTCTCCTTCTCTAAGGGGATAGCCAAAGGTGTAGAGCTCTTCCATATTGTACAAAATGACTGCCAGCAAGGAGGCATTTCAAGTCATGCACATACACTGAAAAATAGCCCTCTATGAAATATGACTAATTGTTCACCAGGAAACTGAGTAAGAGGCTGACATTTCACATAGAAGGTTCTAGCACTTAGTGAAGTGTTTTTCAAATCGTGGGTATCCAAGAAATATTTCCTGAATTGAGTTGTGAAATTTCTCCAAAGTGTCTTTTCATCTATACGGTTTTGTCACCTGGAGCCTGGAATCCTGCAGTCAGTCTCACTGCACCTGCCCTCTCCTCTGCCATGCCATAATGTTACAGCCCACATTTTGGACCAGAATTTTTCAGTTGCTTTCTTTTCATCACAGAATAAAGTTCAAACTCTACCACTGATGTATAAAATAATGGGACCAGGTGCGGTGGCTCAGGTCTGTAATCCCAGCACTTTGGGAGGCCGAGGCAGGCAGATCACTTGAGGTCAGGAGTTCAAGACCAGCCTGGCCAACATGGTGAAATCTCAACTCTACTAAAAATAAAAAATTAGCCAGGTGGCATGGTGTGTGCCTGTAGTCTCAGCTACTAGGGAGGCTGAGGCAGGAGAATTGCTTGAACCTGGGAGGCAGAGGTTGCTGTGAGCCGAGATCGTGCCACTGGACTCCAACCTGAGCAAAAAAGTGAGACCCCGTCTCAAAATAATAAAATAATGAACCGCATTTTTCCCATCTGGGACATGGGAATATTAATGGCAATCTCATAAATGTGTTGAGATTAAATTAATATAAGGGATTGCCATACTTTCCGGCAAATCTCTAATGTGAATCCTCTGCTCTGGATAGGTTGGTTTCCAACTAGAGCCCAGGCATTTGTCTCAATTATTCTTTTTTTTTTGAGATGGAGCTTTGCTCTTGTTGCCCAGGCAGGAGTACAATGGCACGATCTTGGCTCGCTGTAACCTCCACCTCCTGGGTTCAAGCAATTCTCCTGCCTCAGCCTCCTGAGTAGCTGGGATTACAGGCATGCACCACCATACCTGGCTAATTTTGTATTTTTAGTAAAGATTGGGTTTCCCCATGTTGGTCAGGCTGGTCTCAAACTCCTGACCTGAGGTGATCTGCCTGCCGTGGCCTTCCAAATTGTTGGGATTACAGGCGTGAGCCACCGTGTCCAGCCTGTCTCAATTATTCTTGTAGTTACACCTTTGTTTTTGCCTGGGACTCCAGCCTTGGAAATGCCAGACTCTACCTCCTGGCTTCTTTAGTCTTGCCCTATTCCTTCAGGCCCTTCTAGGCTACAAATGTTCATTCTTTCCTTTTAATTCTAAGAACATTTTGAGTCTGTTCTACACAGTGTCTCAGAGCAGATTTTTTAGTCCAATTTCCAACCCAAATGTGGGAAACCATCCATACGCTGCCTTTCTGGTGGCTATTTTGCTTCTACTTGAATAGTTTTAGTGTTGATGAGCTAAACTTAGGCTTCTCGTCCCCATTTTTTCAACAGCTCTAATTAAATAACTAAAACATGCAATTATCTTTTTAGTCATGATTGTCTTGCTTTTTTAATAAAATTTTCAGTTCTCCTAGAAGAACAAAGTAGCTGCTCAAAAGGCATTGATTATATTTATGCCTAAAATTATAATTTCCCAACGTTAATAGTTAAATCATTGCTACCACTTTTATTTTCTTTTATTCCAGCTTTACTATACCTTGGAGAAGATGACCTGCCATTATAGGGCTTATGATTATTGTCACAATACCTACAATAGGTTTCTGAGCAGAAAGAAAGCAAAGAAAATCCTCCTGGTTGATGTCTAGTGATACTTGAATTAACTTTACTTAGGTCACTTTAGGTTGCCCTTATACAGCATTTGAATTTTTGGGAAAAAAAAGTTCTGTTGCAAAACTTTTATTCTCTTTTGTGATATCCTTTTGGACTTTTACTCTTCATATACAAATATATCCATATCTATATGCCTGGTTTAATTTTTACAAAAATTGATATTAGAACATGCTATGGTCTGACTGTTGGTGTCACCTCAAAATTCATGTTTGAAACTAATACTCAGTGTGATAGTATTAGGGATCTTTGGGAATTAAGTTATGAAGGCTTCAACATCACGACTGGGATTAATGTCCTTTTAAAAGAGGCACAAGGAAGCTCCCTTGCCCCTTCCTCCATGTGAGGCTGCAGCAAGGTGCCATCTGTGAAGCAGAGAGCAAGCTCTTACCAGACACCGAGTCTGCTGGTGCCTTGATCTTGGCCTTTCCAGCCTCCAGAACTGTAAGCAATAAGTTTCTCCTTTTATAAATTAATTACCCAGTCTAAGGTATTTTGTTATAGCAGCCCAAATGGACTGAGACACAGACCATGTATGCTTCTCTGTACTTCTTTTTAAATAGACTTAATATAGCAATGACCTTTATTTTTAATCATGTATCCTAATCAGTTATTTTCTCCTGTTGACCAACATATATGTTGTTTCCAGTTGATTCTTGTATTCTGATTCTTTTACCTTAAAAGAAATTAAAATTGTAAAAGACCGCTACATTTCCACTCACAAATTCACCCACTGTTATGGGCTGAATTTCATCCTCCCAGTGCGTATAGGGGCCATCCAAATAATGCTCTGAGTAAAGGGAACTAAATGTAAGAGACAGAGAATGGTGGAGACTGTGGTATATTAGAGAGTACAGGCTCCTTCTAAAAGAGCACCCAAAATGCCATGATTCAGCTGATTATTGTCATATGAAAACACAGGTCTCATATTACCAGATCTTCAGGTTTTTTAAAAGAAGCTAGAAATCTGGAATTAAATGTGAAATATATCATTTATGTATGTATGTAGGTATATATGTATTTATTTTGAGTCAGGGTCTTGACCTGTTGCCTAGGCAGGCTGGAGTGCAGTGGCGCCATGTTGGCTCATTGCAGCCTCGACCTCTTGGGCTCAAGCAATACTCCCATCTTAGCCTCCAGAGTAGCTAAGCCACCATACATGGCTAATTTTTGTATTTTTAATAGAGACGGAGTTTCACCATATTGGCCAGGCTGGTCTCGAACTCCTAACCTCAAGGGATCCTCCTGCCTTGGCCTCCCAAAGTGCAGGGATTACAGGAGTAAGCCACCGTGCCCAGCCTCAATTTTTAAATGTTTCAAATTAAAAAAAAATTGTGCTGGCTAATGATAACCTATTCCTGCTGGTTAGATATGACCCATAGGCTACCAGTTTGCAACTTCTGCTCACTAGAACAAGTAATTTGTGGAGCCCTAGGCAATTATCTCTACTCCAAAAGTTCTTAGCATGAGGATGGTGAAGATTAGATGGCAGCAAATAAGTGCACAAGGAAGTCCAAGTCATGTTTTAAACTACTGAGTTTTTTTTTTTTATTGCAAAACATTTGTTACAGAAATTTCAGAAAGTTTTTCCTGTGGTATCTGCCAACTTCTGCTCTGAATTATATATCTAAACAATCAAGCTCAAAGTGCATTGTGAATCCAATAATAGACCTTTAAAAAAGAACAATTCTGCTAAGGATTTATATATATTTATAGTGTCGATAGATATGCAAACCATGGTCTATCCATACACAAAGAAGGAAAAGATGTATATGTATTTAGCAAACCCAATTTCAAAACGATTGTATTTGTAGGAATTAATTTAAAAATGATATCTGAATAATTTCCCCCATTATAAACTAGGGTTAGAACATTTACAAATGAGAGTCTAGGTCCTATGTTATGAAATGGCTATGAGTACAGTATACTGCACGTACTGTTTTTACACAGCGGTAGCAGCAATATAAACTCAGGTCAGATGCAGTAGTGACAGGAAGCAGGTAAGTCTTCATACCATGCTATGGTACTCTTCTTCTGAATCTCTCTCACAAAGATTCTGTGTTCAAGTTTAGAATTATGTGGCTAACAAATATACATGCCTATATCATTCAGAACAAGAGTAACTCTGAATAAGGTGAGTTTCTTTCCCCCCGACCTCAGTTCTCAGTGTATTTTGTGTGTACACTCACCAAGTCACAATCAAGAATCTGATCCTGTTGGCTCTAAATCAGAGGTTCCACACTATTGCCTTTGGGACCGAATGCTGCTGGCAGACATGTTTGTTTGGCTAGCACAGCGTTTGGAAAGCTGAATTTGAATATCTTTGTGGTGGGATGTGTATTCTCTCATGCCTTACTCACAAACCCTACTTCTTCTGTTGACTTTCACCAGTCCAATTCACACATTTGTGTGTTCTCGATCTGGTCCCTACACATCTTTGAATTTGCAGCCTCTCAATCTATGTGCAGATGGCTGGTTTTAATGATGTGTGTGTGGGAAGCCGCGGTGAAGATGTGTAGGGCTCTTGAGATTTAGAGAGGCAAAAATTGGATGAGGTCAATGTGAACACCAGCCGGGATAGAGGCAGGAAGAGGCTACGTTGATGGGAAGATCAGGACTGGGACAAAGTCTAAATGTTTGGCTTTTTCCAAGTGGCCGCTGTTTCAGCTTACTGTGCCAGGGTCAACAAGGTATAAAGGTAATGGGGCAAGGTCTGTTGGTCTGGTGAAAAAGCAGCTAGTCTTGGACTAAGAGAAGAGAAGCAAGTAGAGGGCAGAAAGAAAGTCACACATCCAGGCATGAGGCTGAATTTCCCCCTTTGCCCCACAGGCCTCAGCCACCTGCCTCTTCCAGAGAAAGGCATGGGTCCTGATTGGCACTGACACTCTTTACAAAGCCTATGGACTTCTAGCCATACACATGTCTTTTCAGTTCCCAGCACACAAACATTATGCAAATGCACAGGGGCCTGCAGGTTTAAGGAGGCCAGTAGACTAGGTAAGGTAAGGAAGGGAAAATTCGCCTCACTCTTATTGCCATCTGGATTACCTGGTCACCAAAATCCTCTCTTAGATGACCTGTAGAAACAGTCACATGTTGCTTTCATTAGCAGTGATGTGTGCAAGGAAATCATCACAGAAAAGATAGCACAACTACCTTCTGAGAGGAATTAAAGAAAAGAAAAAAATTGCTTTTCCTTAATTGGAAACAGCCTTTCTTTTGGTTGACTCCAATCTGAGAGACAGAATATCCAACTTGTAAAAAGAAGAGAAAGCAGGCTGAGAGGAAAGTTTTCTCTATTCATTTTAGGAGCAGTCAGTTACAAAACTGTGCAAATTGGCTCCTCTCTTTTCCAGAAGTTGAATGGCTTCTAGTAACAGTGATTTTCTAAAAGAGTAAACTCTTTAGAATCACCCAGTGCTTGATCAGACACCCAAACACACACCTCCCACCCCCAGGCTAGGCTCACCCCCAAGGTGAAGAAGCCACAGACAAGGAGGGAGGTCTCTTGTCATATCATTGGATCACACATTCACAATGATCTGCACACCTCTGCACTATCACAAATGGACTTTTCGCTCTCATCTCTGGCTTAGCAATTTACACCCAGTAGCTCTGAAGAATCAGAAATGTGTCTTGCATATATCACATATGCACAACACCTAGACCTTGGCACACCCAAGAGGTGTTGGCTTGCCATCTCTGGGTCCCATGGCTATACAACCTGCAGTTAATACTTTCTTTCATATTATTTGTTCAGTGCTTAAAAAAAGAATTTAAAAATCTCTTGGTTACTTTTTTTTTTGTTTTTAATTTTTCAAAACTGAACATAATCCCCATAGTAAGAAGCCCAACTGTTTGAGTGAATTCCTAACTGACTTAAGCGTCACAGCAGGCAATAGTAAAACGTTAAGTGCCTTAGAAAAGTCAAAAGAAATGCATAAAGCAGTACATGCATTTTGTCCACACAAAATTAAGACCGGGTTTGGAGAGAGATTACTTCATTTGTCACATTGTTATTGTTAAAGGATAGTGAGTTATAATGCAATATCTAGGCCAAATATATAACCACCTACACACTAGCATCACTTTATCTAGAAACAACATAGTGTTACTAAATGAACATATTTATAAAATACTGTACACTGCTTCTGCATGGGGTTGGCAGATGTAAACAAACAGCTAATTCAACTGGAGTTTAAATTATCATTTTAAGTTCATATGTCATATAGTCTTTTGCATAACATGCCAGTTCATCTTTCATGAAATCACAACTTGCCTACCACAGCTCGCAGGACTCATTGGAGGATATACATCAGCTTACACACATATTTTACAGTGGTCTACAGGAACATGAAAAGCATCAAGCAGATCAGGAACAAAAATGCCCGGTTCACAAAGATGCTAAATAACATGGAATTGGGAACATAATTAATCATTGCAACATGTGCTTCTTTATTGAATGTTACAGATTTATAAATGATTATAAAGCTGTCCTGTAACGTTCATTAATACAACCACATGCTACAACTATGCTGGGTTAAACATGGGTTACATACATGTTTACATGTGTTTTATAATACAGCATTGCCCAACATATGAATGGTATAGCCTATAGATAGAGCATGATGGATGACTGGATAATATTTATCATCTTTAAAGAAATTAAACAGCCCAAACATTCAGGAAGATTAGACTGTACAGACTCAGGAAGTGAAAAAGAAAAGTACTATCCAGTTATCTACCATAATATTATCTATAGAAACCATGTTTTAGAATACATTTGAAACATTCAGAAGAAACACATTTTGTGTTTTTATGAGTACACTTTTCTCATCTGATTATTCTTATATATATATTTTAAAAGGGGAACTTTCAAAGTGCTAAATAATATCCTAGACCTGGAAACTCAGACATTTAAAAAAGTCCAGTTCTGTAAAGTGCTGTATTATGACTGCTAATATACCTTTTGGCTTGCAGAGATAACACAAACTAGTCATGACAATTGTACTCAAGCTTTCCAGCTCCTCATTCAAATCGATCAAGGAGGGGTCCTCTAACTATAAATATAAAGTATATCGGTTAAGCAGGAGACCTCCATGGTCATTTTCATAAAACATCCTTAAATTTTTTTTCAAAAGGAACAAGCAATTTAGAACAAATCATTACATATAGTAGTATATAAAAATTGGCACCTTTGAAGCAGATGATTAAACCGAAGCTATTACTTCCTTGAGCTCTCTATGACTTTATTTACGGTCCTCAGTAACTTGCTGCTCATAAACTGCTTAATTCACAAAGACAGGTAATTAATGTCCCCTCCATCAGGGATGTGGTAGAATCAATGGGCTGAGCACAAGCTGACTGCACAAGGCCACAGAATCAATGCCACATTGGTGCGCAGAGAACCCGGAAATGGAAGGAAATGGACTGAAAAATAATACACATATATGTGCACAGGAAGGAAATGGCTCATGGAAGTTACACAGTTTGTGTCTACAGTCATTTAAGTTTGGCTTATATATTTCACACGTTTCACAGATGTTAGAACTTAATTTTCATGCACAACAAAAGAATCAGGTAATTGCAAGATCAGGACTGTTGAGTATTTAGTTTCCCAGTTCCTATATTTTTCTCTCTGAAACCACAATGAATGGAAACACTTGCGCTCAAAATTTCTTTCCCTCACTTCCAATCTGGCCCAGAATGAGGCCGTGGAGTTGTTTGATGTCAATGAATAATGCTTTCATCTCCTTCTTGGGTTCCTCTATAGACCCCTCAGGGAGCCTTCAGCATTGTGATTGTGCTTGATACTTAAAATCATCAACACGTTAGGATGTAAGTGCATTAAATTGGCAACATCTAATTTAAAGAACAAAAATAACAAAATCTTGGTTCAAACTCTGATGCTGAGATTTGGCCTTCCTGAGAATCACAGAGAGATGGTCTCAAATGTAAAGTGCTTGTTACAACTATATTAACTATGAACAAACATGGTTCCTTTTCCTCATTATCAGTCAATATGGAACCAGGGGCTCATGAACCCTTTCAAGTTATATTGCAACTTTGCATGTATGTACATTTTTTTTTTTCTCTCTGGAGAGAGGGCCTAGAGTTATCATCAGATCCTCATAGGGATTCACGACTCAAGGAAGTTTAAGAACAACTGATTTATTTTCAGACCCAGTACATGTTTGCTGAGAGGGAAATAGCCAGTGTGGGGCCCAATAAAATGTTAAGTGTTTCTAGAACAGCTGTAAATAAGGGAGTCTGGGTGTTTGTTACCAATTCACCTAAATGCCAAGGAATGAAAAAGGAATTAATTTTTTACATATGTGACGTCATCACACGTCTTATACCTGAATTGCTTATTCAGAAGAGTTTTTATTTTGTTTTTTTATCTTATATTTAAAGGCCATGTATTTACTTGATTTCACAAAATGAAGTCAAACTTGGTGTTTTCAATTATAATTAAACAAAAGAACCAGGTAGTACCTCAGGCCAGGAACAATAGGTTGTTTTTCTTAAAGGCTTTATTTATTTATTTATTTATTTATTTTATTTTTTTTTTTTTTTGAGACGGAGTCTCGCTCTGTCGCCCAGGCTGGAGTTCAGTGGCCAGATCTCAGCTCACTGCAAGCTCCACCTCCCAGGTTTACGTCATTCTCCTGCCTCAGCCTCCCGAGTAGCTGGGACTACAGGCTTTATTCTTTTTTAAATATTAATGAGCCAAATAGGAATCCAAAGATTTGGGGTCAAGATTTCTTTATCCCACTTCCAATCCAGATTCTGATCTAGAAGATTATGCCTTTACTTTAGAGTCTGTAACACTAGCTGGTTTAAAGTTGCATGTCTATTCAGATTGTACTTGGTGTAAAAACTTTGTTTAGGAAAATCCAGAATAAATAAGATGTCCCGATAGCGAGTGATTTCAGACAAAAAAGGGCAGAAGGCAAGCAGTGAGTCATTTTGACAACTCTAGTTTGATATGAGAAAAAGTCATAGGAATTTTTTAAAAATCATAATCTCAACATTTGGTCTAATAGTATACTGAACTCTTTCAATGGGACTTCTCGTATATTAAAATCTTTTGATTATAGTTCAAGGTGATAGAAAAGTCCAAGCCTCTTAAGAAAGCTCTTTATGTCTGTTTATTTCATATATAAATATGTGTCTCTGCATAAATGCATATACATGTGTATAAGTGGCATATACTATAGAACTCTTTATATGGTTTATTTGCTTTCTATTTTGGTCTACTGTATCTTTTTTTATAGCTCTGTCTATAAGAAAAATATTCATGGTATGCTTGCAACTGATGGCTTTGGGTTGATACCAAACTCCCAGTCAAATCTAAGGTTATTTATAGTTTTGAAACTCCCTTAAAAAGTACTTTGGAACATTTCCATAGAAAAGATACCAGCCCTTGAAAAACTCCAATTAAATTTATGCTGAGCTCAGATTAGATGGCAAAACTCTAGGTATGAAAATATCCACATATAACCATATATTCATATACAAAATGGTCATGTGATGAGTGGTGTGAAAAATTGGCAGTTACGTCTTGGAGGTGTTCAGGAGGATGTGGTGGAGCCATGCAAATGATGACGGTCACACAGCAGCACAACACACGACATGAACGGTGAGAACAGAACATCCCACATGGCAATTTCAGGCTAGTTCTGTCCACTGTTTTTTTTTTTTTAAGTTCAATATTACATATTCATTGAATGAATTCATTGATGACAGGTGAGATAAAAAATAAATTAAAAAATATAAAATTATTTAATTACATTCATCCTGAGCTTGCTTGACTAGACTTGAATGCCCACTGTATATAATAAATCACTTGACTTTTGTTTTTTTTTAAACATCAACTCTTCTTTCATTTCGACTGCAATACAAAAAGGCATTTCTGTTCCCTTATTTTCTTCAAAAAAGGATAAACAGTTGTGGCACCAGAAGTGAATAGATAAGAGACAGGTGAACTATGACTGTTACCTTGTTTTTTCTTTATAATGATCAATTACAGAAGTGTTGGCATGAGAAGGATGTGGGACGTTAGGTAGAACTGCTTGCTGCCGGCTTATACTGAATAAAGAGGATGCTCTTCATCAGTCACCAGTGATGGAGCCAATGTGAAAAGAAAACAGAATGGAAGTTTAGAATATCTCATTGTGTACGCTGGCTATTTTATTTTATTTCGCAATTTAGCCCTGCATCCTACAACTCTTGATAACGGTCAGAAATCAACAGATGCCTCCTGGCATGGAGCGTGCTCGAATCCCCTTGTTTCCCCTGCTCTCATGGCTTTCTGCCGTGACTGTGGATACATTCATCTCTAACCCTTCCTTCTCCCTCTCTTCCCCCTCCCTGCCCAGCAAGTGTGAACATGCCTTAAATCCCCTGTGTCTGGCACTGGGTCAGATCAAATGCTTTCTTGATCTGTGGCCCAGAAGTCACCTTTGAGTTAACACCTCCCAAAGCATTGCTTGTTTTGCTCAGCTAAGAATAAAGCAGGTATGATTCAAGGAAGGGGGAAAAGCTGGAGTTGGAGAGAATGTTAGGGCTGGATTCTTGAGCCTCCTGTGATGGATATTAAGAAGGTTTAGTTGTGCTTGCTTTCAAAGCTTTGGAAAGCCGATGTTCTGGACAGTCTCCTCATGGACAGGCTGTCCCCTTGGCCCTCTGGCTTGGAGGACTTGCTTCTCTGGAAGGGATTTCGCAGGCTTGCTGTGTTCCGCTGCCTGTCGAGTTTGTCACTGATGGAGAAGCTCTTCCTGGTGTGTGCATATGGCGCGCTTGGCTCCTCTGCCGAGTAGCTGTTGGCGCGCTCTATCTTGGGAACAGTGATGTTGTTGGACAGGGTTCTGTCTGAGTTATCACCCTCCTGGGAGGATATTGCAATGGTGGCTCTGCGGCCTTTGGCCTCATTCTCCTCACTGTCAGAGCTGGGGTGACTCAGTTCTGCTTCTCGCTCGGGATGGCAGCAAGATAAATCCTCCACTTTGTCTCCAAGACCTCCAGGGAAGGCAGCTCTGTCCGCAATTGCTTGAGGGGCATTGACACACCTTGTGTCAATACAGTCTGTAATACTTGTGTATTCTGCTGTTTTCACAGGCATCCCAAAGTTGGCATAATAGCTCCTTGAGGGGGAAAACATAAAGCTATGAGATTTCACGATGGGAGCCTCTTCTAGAAGAAAGGGTGTGGTGGCTAGGTAGCGGCTGCTTTTGGAACGCTCAATGGTGTGGTACATCGGAGGGTCTGAGTCCCAGGGGTTTTGGCATTCTGGAAGGTGGGTATAGTCTGAAGAAAAAGATCTAGTGTCCATGGAGGTGATGTCCTCGAAATCAATGCTCCGGCTTGGAGGTTTGTCTGTGGGTGCAAGGGTTGCATAGGCACTACTTGAAGGGGCTGTGGAAGGTACTGGAGTTGAAAAGCTTGGCTCGCCCAGCCCAAGGATGTTCATGGAATTGTCCAGAGGGTCTATATCACAGTGGAGCTCATCCATAGCAGAGACATAGATGTCTATACACGATGATGGTCTTCTGGAATCAGGAACAATGGCCAAGGTGTTGGCAGGGGCTGCAGGAGCTTTGGGTTCTTTTACTACAGAGTGGGAACTAGTAGCCCTGTGTAGGCTCAGGGACCTTTCTTTAAAAATACTTTCCAACTTTTCTATACCACCTTTGTCTTTCATATTGACTGAATAGAAAGAATGGCTTCGCATACGGGGCATTAAGGTTGGAGAAGTTGGGGACATGGTCTCCTCACCTGCAGGGTCTATACTCTCTTGGAGCTTGAAGGTGTTCCCTTCCTGGCTGTTGAAGCTGCTCTGGCGGACAATGTAGGCTGTGTCTGTGCAGTCTGAGGAGGTCCTCGAGCGGATTTTGTTGGACTCAGCCCTCTCCAGACCTGTCAGGCGCTCCAGGGCCGTGGCCATGCGCCCGATGAGGTCTTCCAGCTGTGCCAGCCGGATGTCCACAGTCTGGAGCGAAGCCTTCATGGAGTGCTCTCTCTCGTTGACTTCCTCCAGCCGCATGGACATGTTCTCCACCCTGTGTGAGGAAGAGAGAATAAGAGTCACTCAGCCTGGTTCATCTGCTGGGGCTTTAGAGAGCAAGGATATTGCCTGACCTTGGTACCTTCAATGCTGTCTTCCCAGAGGGAAGACAGGTTACAGGTGTCAAGAGGGGTTGGGGAGGAGAGTATGGCATTGATGCTGCGACAGAATCCCAGAATTCAAATCTTTTTGAGCTAGAAGAGGCTTTAGAGATTATCTAATCCAGTGATTTTTTTTTTTTTTTTTTTTTTTTTTGAGATGGAGTCTCGCTCTGTCTGTCGCCCAGGCTGGAGTGCAGTGGCGCGATCTCGGCTCACTGCAAGCCCCGCCTCCTGGGTTCACGCCATTCTACTGCCTCAGCCTCCCGAGTAGCTGGGGCTACAGGTGCCTGCCACCATGCCCAGCTAACTTTTTGTATTTTGTTTAGTAGAGACGGGGTTTCACCGTGTTAGCCAGGATGGTCTCGATCTCCTGACCTCGTGATCCACCTGCCTCGGCCTCCCCAGTGATTTTTTTTTTTAGCTGTCAATCCCCCTTTCCCTCAATGAAATGGAATGTACAACCCTGATAAATAGGCACTAAAATGGAACAGTCCTTATTGAAGTTGAGTGGGGCCAAGTCCACCCTGGCCTAGCTGTGGTTTGAGGCAGGGCATAATGACCTAACTAAGCATTCAGTTGTTGGCTTATCAGGGTCACCCACACAATGAGAATGTTGCATTTTGAGGATTTTACCCACAATTTTGCAATGAAATTTTAGAATCTAGCTATTTTTATTGCAATACACGTGTAAAATTTGTATTCCATGGATGGGGGTTATTTTTATTTTGCATTTATACAATAATTTTTGTTGTTATTCATGATCATCTTTTTAGAAGGTTGTGTCTCTAAAGGAATTAATATGGCCTAGTTACTGAGGCATCCAGGATTGATCTAATCTAATCCAATCCTTCCATTCATAAAGGAAAAGCAAAAATCAAGAATTTAACCAAGATTGCATAAAGCATTTTGTTGTAAACACTACAGTATCTGTCAATAAGTCAATTCTACTCCTCTCTCTGTCTCTCCCTCTCTGGTTAGCTGATCACAGATGCCTTATATTACAGTTATTGCTAGAACTCTCTATCCTCCCATTGGAAATTCTTTTCTTTTTAAAATTAAATTAAATTAACTTTTTTAGAGATGGGAGTCTCACTTTGTTGCCCAGGGTGGTCTCAAACTCCTGGGCTCAAGTGATCCTCCTGCCTTGGCCTTCCAAAGTGCTGAGATTACAGGCATGAGTCACCATGCTCTGCCTTTTGTTAGTTTGTTTGAGACAAGAGCTCACTCTGTTACCTAGGCTGAAGTGCAATGGTGTGATCATGGCTCACTGCAGCCTCAACCTTCCAGACTCAAGTGATCCTCCTGCCTCAGCCTCCCTAGTTCTGGGACTATAGGTGGATGCTACCATGCTAGCTGTTTTTAAAATTTTTTGTAGAGACAGAGGCTTGCTGTGGTTGCCCATGCTTGTCTTGAACTCCTGGGCTCAAGTGCTTCTCATGCCTCAGCCTCCCAAAGTGCTGGGATCACAGGTGTGAACCCTGGACATTCTTAGGGGCATGGTTTGTCTCATATTCCTGTTTTCATTTCTATGTGGTCAACCTAATACCTGCCAGGTGTCAACAAATGGGTCAATGACATTTATGAACTTGATTTCAATTGTCACTCAGTCTGCCTGGCCATTTATTTAAGACAGAGGCCACATATTAAAAATAAAATCATACCTTATTTTTCACTTGCTCAAATTAACTTGGAAAGGACAAACCAAAGCCAAGTTACAATTTGAGCTCAAACTTTCACTTTTAAATGTCCAAAGACAAACCTTTTGGTGAATTTAAATGAGACCCAGGCACAACTTTTCTGGAGAGGATTAAAGTGACTTTTTCCAATCCTTCCAATATGCAAAGTAAATCGTTTGCTGATTCTTAAGGCACTTGCTGCAGGAAGACCATGGCTACACAATATGCTTCACAGTGAATGTGGGAATTAGGCTGGGTCCCTGCGGTCTGTGGGGGTGGTGGTGAGGTTTTAATGACAGCATCACTTCTATTAGGGAAGCACATACACTTCATATGCCAGAAGCAGGTTATATAATACAAGAGGCATGTGGATCTCTGGGAGACCTATAGACTTCTTAAAAACCTCCCTTCCTGCTAGCTAGGAGCATGGGGGTGTGACTCCTCTGCCTTGGGGCACATTTCTGCCTCTCTCAGGAACCCGCCACCCCTACTCTGCTTTTATCCTTCAGCTTCCCTTCACCCAACTAAAGGTCCCAGCCTGCCCTCAAGAGCCCTGCTTGTCACTTTTTCTTTTGCTCCCTCCTGCTGCCCCATGACCAACCCAGCACATCTCAGGGGCCAGGCACACTCTGCCACCATACCCAGGTGTATTCCCAGAAGACTTGTCCATTGAGCTATTCTGTATCTGGCAAACTCAACGCCATGCACTAAGCTGACACAGCTAATTCAGAAGGAAAACACAGCTTTTCCCACTTTCACTTCATTTTGTCATATAAACATAGCCCAAGAAACTAAATTACTTAAAATAACAAGTTTATGTGTCTCATAGACTTGCAATTACTTTTTCACTATCTAGCCTATGGAGTTTGATTTTGCAAGTACTGTAGTTAAATTTTTTACAATGCAATCTGTTATATTTATTTATTTATGTTTGAGACAAGGTTTCACTCTGTCACCCAGGCTGGAAGGCAGTGGTGCAAACATGGCTCACTGCAGCCTCGACCTCCTCCTGGGCTCAAGTGATCCTCCTGCTTCAGATTCCCAAGTAGCTGGGACTATAGGTGAGCACCACCATGCCCAGCTAATTTTTTGAAAATTTTTTTATAGAGGTGGGGTCCACTATATTGCTCAGGCTGGTCTTGAACTCTTGGGCTCAAGCAATCCTCCCGCCTCAGCCTCCCAAAGTGTGGTATTACAGGCCTGAGCCACTGCGCCTGGCCAATACATTTTAAGTGTATAAAATACTTGTTCATTTAAGTCCAGAGGAGGATAGATCATGCATTTCTGTAGCATGAGATGTTTTGTTTAACATACTTTAGGTATTGGGTCTCACTAGCTCTCTAGTGCTAGGAGAGTAATAAGAGGCAGGGTAGTTTTATTCTCCTTCTCCCTTTCTCTCTGGAGCCCAGTGTGTACGAGGTTGGTCCTGACAGAGATGAAGTTGCTGTTTTGACCTAACTGTAGTCATTGGTCTGAGTGCTGTGAAGTAGCTCCTTGCCATGGCCTGTGCTGTGGGGTCCTCTCTGTCCACATCCCACCCCTGACCTTCAGCCCCAGGATCTAACACTATAGAGAAAATTTGTAGGTGAGAGGCAGAGCTGATGCACCAACACATAACAGAAGAGTCAGGACCTAAAAAGCCGTGTGTCCCTATAGCCCCAGCTACTCAAGAGGCTGAGGTGGAAGGATGGCTTGAGCCCTGGAGTTTGAGGGTGCAGTGAGCTATGACTACACCATGGCACTACAGACAGCCTGGGCAACATAGGGAGATCCTGCCTCCTTTTATTTAATATTTATTTATTTATTTTTTCCCTGAGACGGGGTCTCACTTGTCACCCAGGCTCGTGTGCAGTGGTGTGATCATGGTTCACTGTAGCCTCGACCTCCCAGGGCTCAGGTAATCCTCCACTGTAGCCTCCTGAGTAGCTGGAACCACAGGCATGCACCACAACACCCAGCTAATTTTTGTACTTTTTGTAGAGACAGGGTTTTGCCATGTTGCCCAGGCTGGTCTCAAACTCCTGATCTCAGTGATTGATCACCTGCCTCAGCCTCCCAAAGTGCTGGGATTTTTACAGGCAGAAGCCACCACACTCAGCATTGGTCCAGAGCCAGGACCAGGTTGCCTGAACGTAGGCAGTAAACTGGATACAGAAACTAAGTAAACTGGACACAGAAACTGAGTAGCCCAAGGAGATGAGAAGAAAGCAGAGGAGGTACAGGGGGAAGAGTCTCTTCAGGGAAAGAGAGAAGGTACGTGGTGAGAGCCCCAAGAGTGAGGAAGGATGATTGCAGGGTGTGGAACCAGGGGAGGGAGGCCTGTTGGAACAGGGCCAAGCAACTATTCTTGTCAAACCTTAACTCTACTGTGGGCTCTGAGATGGGCTGAAATGTAAGACTTGACTAAAACAATAATGGACTATTTTCTCCATTTTCTCCCAGAATTCTGGGTGTGAAACAAGCCAACCATTTAAATGTATGATCACTTAAGTCATGGACCTAACTGAGAGAGGTTTGACATACGGGTTATAAAAGAATTAAAAAGTCCTAGAGTCAAGGTTTCCTATGTTTGTTTCATAACTAGACTGGTTCCGTTAATCTTTTTTTTTTTTTTTTTTGAGACGGAGTTTCGCTCTTGTTGCCCAGGCTGGAGTGCAGTGGTGTGATCTCGGCTCACCACAACCTCTGCCTCCTGGGTTCAAGCAATTCTCCTGCCTCAGCCTCCCGAGTAGCTGGGATTAAAGGCGTGTACCACCACGCCCAGCTAATTTTGTATTTTTAGTAGAGACGGGGTTTCTCCGTCTTAGTCAGGCTGGTCTTGAACTCCTGACCTCAGGTGATCCACCCGCCTCGGCCTCCCAAAGTGCTGGGATTATAGGCATGTGCCACTGCACCTGGCCTTCCTTTAATCTTTAAGAAGTTTTTTTGAGGCTGGGTGCAGTGGCTCACACCTGTAATCTCAGGACTTTGGGAGGCTGAGGCAGATGGATCACTCGAGCCCAGGAGTTTGAGACCAGCCTGGGCAACATGAGGAGACACGGTTTCTACAAAAATGAAAAATTAGCTGGGTGTGATGGTCCATGCCTGTGGTCCCAGCTACTCAGGAGGCTGAGGTAGGAGGATCACTTGAGCCCAGGAGACTGAGGCTGTGGTGAGCACAGATGGCGCCACTGCACTCCAGCCTGGGTGACATAGTGAGACCCTGTCTCAAACAAAACAAAACAAAGTTTCAATGTAATTGGGCAGGTGTCACAGATATAAACAGGCCTGAGGTATACACCAAGAGTTTTGAGTCATGATTGTAGTCACTGAGAACTGATACTGATCGAAGAATTTGGGGGATAAAAATGGAGATATATATGGATGATAAAAAACTTGTGGATAATTTAAGGAGACAGATTCCTAAAGTGACTAAGAAGAAAAGAGGCACTGCAGAGAGGAAGAGATGCTATGAGAGGAACTCCTTATAGAAATTTCCCTCTTTCATATCTCCAGACCTCGAATGGCTCATTTCTGAATAATTCAAGTGGTGATCAGAGCAGGGACACAATAGGGTGCTGGAAAGCTGTTGGGTGGCCATGAGAGGAGGCCCAATAGGTGGGTGCAAACCCCCAGCTAAGATGATGACTAGCGTCTTCAGCCAGTGAGATGAGGAAAACAGCATTCAAAAGAAGATTCTAGCAGCACAGAACATTTTGACTTCCACATGCGATTTCTTAAGAATTGTTATGCTGTTTTATGGAACCTTATCTTCTTTTCTGATAACCTTGAAATGTGGTGAAAGGAAATGAGGTAAGATAACAAACTATTGGCAGGCCATGCCTATTCTAAAATTCCTTCATCCCCTGGTGCTGGCAGTGGGGTGCATGTAGGATGAGGGCAAAAGCAATCCCATATTTCATGAACTCAATCCTGTTGGGAAAGGGTACACAGGTTTCAAATCAAAGGCAATGATGTAGAATAGCTAAAGCAAACTCTTGCTTACCCACAGGTTGATATCTAATCTATGAATTATTAAGTCCTTTAGGGTCACCTACCCTTCCCTTTGGGTTAATTATCCTTCTCATTAACTCTGGGGAGAAAAAGAGAAACAAGTTAAGTTTAAACTTGGTTAACGGAGAGACCAAAGATCAGCTTCGGAAAAAGATATGTTGGGTGGTGGATGAAGCTCAGCTTTTTGGCTTACACTGATTCAAAAAAATATGACTTACGAATTTCATATCCCTAAGTCATTTCTCTCTGCCATTGTTATAAAAAATTATAAGTTGAATGTACTATTTTTTCTGACTTTTTTTAACTTAATTTTGTGGGTACATAGTAGGTGTATGAATTTATGGGGTACATGAGATGTTTTGATACAGGCGTGCAATGGGAAATAAGCTCATCCTGGAAAATGGGTAACTGTCCTCTCAATCATTTATCCTTTGAGTTACAAGCAATCCAATTATATTCTTTGTTTTAAAATATACAGTGAAATTATTATTGACTATAGTCACCCTATTGTGCTACCAAAGAGTAGGTCTTATTCATTCTTTCTATTTTTTTTGTACCCACTAACCATTCTCATCCCCTCTCCAATCTCCCACTACTCTTCCCAGCCTCTGGTAACCATCCTTCTACTCTTTATGTCCATGAGTTTAATATAGATTTGATTTTTTAGATCCCACAAATAAGTGAGAACATGTGATGTTTGTCTTTATGTGCTTGGCTTTGAATATACTATTAATAGCCATGTTTCTTTTTTTTTTTTTTTTTTTTTTTGAGACGGAGTCTCGCTTTGTCGCCCAGGCTGGAGTGCAGTGGCCGGATCTCAGCTCACTGCAAGCTCCGCCTCCCGGGTTTACGCCATTCTCCTGCCTCAGCCTCCCGAGTAGCTGGGACTACAGGCGCCCACCACCTCGCCCGGCTAGTTTTTTGTATTTTTAGTAGAGACGGGGTTTCACCATATTAGCCAGGATGGTCTCGATCTCCTGACCTCGTGATCCGCCCGTCTCGGCCTCCCAAAGTGCTGGGATTACAGGCTTGAGCCACCGCGCCCGGCCAAATAGCCATATTTCTATCACTTTTTGGATCTAGGCAAAATGAGAAACGGCAAAAAACTTAATGGCTTGGGAAAGAATACTAGATTAAAAGATGACACTAGGAATAGTGCTAAATCCTTGCATTTGCTTAAATGTTGCCATCAAGGAGAAAATTCAAACCTCAAACTTCTTCTGACAAGTGAAGCCTGGCAGGTGGGGTGATGGTGGATGATCTGGATGCTTTAATCAAGAGTCTGGGAATTAAATGACTATAGGCAGGCAGATCAGGAGTGTAGGTAAGGCAGGCAGGATGTCAGACGATCGAGGCAGGGACTCACTCTGTGGCAGTGGAGAGCATGCCCAGTCCAAAGACATATTCAGGATGAATTTTAACAATCACTGCAAGCCCAGCAAAACAGCCCCATGTGGGTAGATGCCACCCACAAGTCACCGTTTTTTGAAGTATGCTTTCAATGGGTTAAAGGAACCCGAAAAGAACTCCCTACTGTGATCACCAGAAAATGTAGGTAACCCTTAAGAACCAATGGGAAATAAAAAGAAATGCCAGGAAATTGGAGATAGAAAAAACTTTTCCGGATATTTAAAATTCCTAGATTCTAGAAATTATGTAAATTTGACATAAATTCTGGGCAGCATTATAAAATGGCTCAGTAGTAGGTAATTAAACAGATGGTATTTTTTGATTGCTTGAGAAAGATAAGGTTAACAGGAGACTGCATGAGATCATTATTAATCTTGCCCCTTTTTTGATAATCAAGACCAATATATTGATATAGATGCAAAATATATGTGATGTACATTGTGATTTTAGCCAGGAGGTTGACATCCTGGGCCACCTGGAGAAATGTGAATACTTAGCTGGCTAATTAACCAAAGGAGAGATGGTAGAGCAATGAGCTGATGTCATGAAAGATATTTTTCTGGAGTCATGCAGTGATCCTCTGACTTGGTTCACCTGATCTGTGCTTGTGAACATTTTGGTGAGCTATGTCAAAGATATAGTAAGTGTGGTTATCAAACAAATGATGGCCTAAAGTGCATAGGATGAAAAATTAATATACTAGATGAAAAAATCAGGATCCAAAATTACTTGAGGTGCTGAAATAATGAGCTAAAGGGAAAAAAATAGAAAAATTTTATGCTAATGAATATTAAGTCTTGATTCTAGGTTAAAACAGACATTTCACAAGAAGAAGTTTGAGTATATTGAATCAGCTCATATAAAAAAAAGCCCTGGTTTAATTCATTGAAAGTGTACTCTGAACCAAAGATGTGACTTGGTTGTTAAGAATAGTAATATAGTCTTATAGCACACCTAATGTGTAGGTCCAAAAATAATAATAATCACAATTTATTGAAAGCATAATATCTTATATATGCATCTTAATAACTTTTAATACTCTATAGTTAGGTCTTAATACTCCATTTTATGAATGTGAACATAGGTTAAGAGGAGTTAAGTAAGCTGCTCAAGGTCACACAGCTAGTTATTGCAGAATTAGTATTAAAATGTTGTTATACTATATTATGCACATTGTACTGTGTTCTTTCCATTATACCATGGAGAGAACTCTATATGTACTAGTCCAGTACATGGTAGGTGCTCAAAAAAAGTAAATGAATAAAGGAATTAAATCTAGGTTCTAACTACAACACAGGGAATTGAGTTTAACTTCAGCACCACATTTAAAGGATGTTGACAATTTAAAGTGCATACTTGAGAGAGGGAGCAGGGTAGTAGATGATCTGCTGGAAAGCAGGATAAGTAATTAAATGATCTTGGGATATCTACTTTGGAAAAGACACAGCACAGTGGGAGATGACAATGATCTTCACATATGCAAAACATTATTTCAGAGAGAAAAGAATTTTTCCTTCCTTCCTTCCTTCCTCCCTTCTTTCTTTCTCTCTCTCTCTTTCTCTTTCTCTTTCTCTCTCTCTCTTTCTCTTTCTCTCTCTCTTTCTCTCTCTTTCTCTTTCTCTCTCTCTCTTTCTCTCTCTCTTTCTCTCTCTCTCTCTCTCTCTCTTTCTCTCTTTCTCTCTCTCTCTCTCTCTTTCTTTCAAGCCGGTGTCTCGCTCTGTTGTCCAGGCTGGAGTGCAGTGGTACAATCTCTGCTCACTGCAGCCTCCACCTCCCGGGTTCAAGCAATTTTCCTGCCTTAGCTCCCACAAGTAGCTGGGATTACAGGTGCCTGCCACCACGCCTGGCTAATTTTTGTATTTTTAGTAGAGATGGGGTTTCACCATGGTGGCCAGGTTGGTCTCGAACGCCTGAACCAGGTAATCTGCCCACCTCAGCCTCCCAAAGTGCTGGGGTTACAGGCATGAACCACTGCACCCGGCCTTAACTTTCAGAGAGAAAGGTCTTTTCCTGTATTCATTCCTAAGACTGGTAGCATAGGCAGTTTCTTCTCCTTTCCAGGAGGTGTTCAAATCAAGGTTGGGTGTAACTAGACAGTGCATTCTTTCAAAGCAGAGTTCCTATATCCCTTCCTCCTACTCAGGCCTTGCTCATGCCAGTTGCTCAAAACATGTTTGTTAAGTTGCCATTGGTCAGGTGTGTGGAGGAAACAACTGCTTTGGGTACAAGCAATCTGTACTCAGTGACTTCCAGAACATTTTCCAAATGTACGATGCCAGAATTTTATATGCTCCACAGTGAATAATTCAGCACCATCCTCTCCCAAGTTTGGACTTATAGCTGTCCATTGGTTTTCATCAGTGGTTCTCAAAGTATGGTTCCCAGACAAGCAGGGTCAACAATAACATCAGTATCATCTGGAAACATTTTAGAAGTGCAATTTTCAGGCCTTACTCCAGATCTAGTGAATCAGAAACTTTAGGGATAGGAAGGGGGGGCTACCCAGCAACCTGTGTTATAACAAGCCCTCCAGATGATTTTGAGACCTGTTAAAGATTGAGAACCACTGGGTTGGATGTGTCTGGTCATCCCTGCTGGGATGCACACAAGAACTCAATGAGGTTACATGTTTCCTGAGGACGGAGGCCTGCCTTGTGGATCCTTAGTGTGTGGCTTACTGCCTGGCAATGGTGAAAGCCCAGTATTCACATGTTGAAACAGAATTGAACTCATAAAAGGATAGTGAGCACAGCATTTGATGGAACAGGCATCAAGAATTGGTTATCTTCAGCCAAGAGTCCACAACTCCTCATCGGGAGGGGGGGGCGGGAACCTAGTCACCAATGTTGCCTAATAGATGAAAAGCTTGGTTATTTGAGTATAATTATCATTAGTTAGATATTGTCCCAAGTAAAGCAGAGGGCATTGGTTACTCTACTGGCGCATTATATTCTAGAATTGTATTGCTCTAGATGCATCAGGGTCATTGCTATATAAAAAAGAGGAAAGACAAGGATTTTTCAGAATCAAGTTCCTATGAGGTGTTAATGATATCCTGAATATTGTATTTAGCTCTTTACATGCCACTGTGATGCAAAAGTGTGATTGAATAATGATCCATTTAAATGGATAATTATAGGAGTATCTTCATATTTCTAAGAAGATTCATGCAAATACAACCTGTATAAATAACTTGTGTTTTAAGGGTAGTGGTAGGAGGAGGAGTATGAAGCTCACTCTGGAAAGAAACTCCTTGTCCTTTAGTAGGACAAAGAGGCAGCTCTTAATGTTGTTGATTTCAAATCTCTGTTACTGGGGTTATCTAATGTGAATGTAAAATTATATTCTACATACTGTATAGAATATACACAGCTAATTTAGGTAAATTTAACCATATGTACCTTTCCAAATGTGTGTATATACATACATATATATACATATGTGTATATGTCTCTATCCTTATCTTTCTCTCGCTCAACCAAATGTAAATAGGACAGGTGATTTCACCTGCCACTCCATTCAGAATGGACATGTTCTAGAAGATGTTTGAGATTGGTAATATGGATCTACTCTTCCCTTGGTTAGTCTCTGTTCCATTGTGCACCCCATGGTGTTTCTGTTTTGCTGAGTGCAATTTCAGTGTTGAGAGACATTATTTTTTGGCTCGCTTACAAATGCAAAAAAAAAAACCCAACAACAACAATGATAACAACAGCATTAAAATTCCAAAACCCACACAAACAGAAGCAGCAGAATGAAGCCTGGCTTAGGTTTGTTTCTCTGGCCCTGGGCTTGGTCTTGAGGTCATCTTGGTCTTTCAGGCCCCTGTTACTCCAGAAGGTCAGCCTAATGCCTAGGACACAGGGAAGGTGGGTCTACATTCTGTCCTGGACGTCTGAGAATTGCTCACCTTGGCCATCCTCTTTGAGGATGGAGCTCTGTAATCACCCAGAAAGGTACAGGGCCCTGGGGAAGGAGTATTCTTTTTTTTTTTTTAATTTATTTATTATTATTATACTTTAAGTTGTAGGGTACATGTGCATAACGTGCAGGTTTGTTACATATGTATACTTGTGCCATGTTTTAGCAAACTATCACAAGAACAGAAAACCAAACACCGCATGTTCTCACTCATAGGTGGGAACTGAACAATGAGATCACTTGGACTCAGGAAGGGGAACATCACACACAGGGGCCTATCATGGGGAGGGGGGAGGGGGGAGGGATTGCATTGGGAGTTATACCTGATGTAAATGATGAGTTGATGGGTGCAGCACACCAACATGGAAGGAGTATTCTTAAAGGGTTTGCAGGCATGGGGCCAGAGGCTCAAGTGGATGTACTGTAGTTTCTTTCTGTTTCTTTTCAGAAAGAATTAGCGAAATGGTCACAATTTATTCACATGCGCTGGTGCCTGCACCTCCTTGTTCTTGTTCCTCAGGGAGGCGAAGGCTTCCTTGCATCTTAACACTCTTTTTTCCCTACCCTCTTTCGCCCCAGGTCTACGGCTTTTCTGAATTTAAAAAGCATTTCAAAGGCCTGTAGACAAATGCTTTGTAAACATGTCTGAGCAATGGGTAATGTGTCCACATAGAACAATTTCTGGGGACCACATGGTTATATGTCCATTAATAAATAGCTTTCTCAAGGCCTCAGAATGAGAAATATCTTCAGATTTTAGTTTCTTCTTCCGTTTGCCAGAAAATTGCTTTACATTATATCATCATAAAATGGTCTATTTTGCAGCAACAGATGTGTATAAAATCTGTGCATGGCTTTAGACTTTATTAGTATTGGCTGAGTACCGATGGATACTATCACTCAGTGGCATATGTGTATATACCTACTTATATAGACTGAATTCTTCAAAGAAATAAAGGGCCAGGGACAAAATATACCATTTATGTAATTCCTACAGAGCCACTAGAGAAGCCTGAAGTGGATGAGCAGACAAAATGTCATTTCATAAAAACTTGAGGTGACTGCTTTGAATCTTAAAAGCCTGAGTCATACTGAATAAAGTTGTCAGTATGTTAGGCCTTTCCATACTATTTCTAATTTGCTTCTGCCATCTTTATATTGCAAATGCTTAAAATGTAAAGTTACACCTATGTTTTGTAATATTCTGGGTGTTCTTCGGAATAGTGGTTCCCAAATGCTAGGTTTTGCATGTGCCAGCCTGGAAGGAAGTTTTTATTAGTCTACAGCAAAATAAGAAAAATAAGAAAATGTAAGTGTATTTTCATAAAGCTAGACTTATTAGGTTTAAATAATTCTCTTTATTTGAAGATCTTGCTGTCTCTCTTTTTAATACCCTGAGGTGTATCCTTTAGACTGAAGATTTTCTTATAGCCCTGCTGGCTATACTATTTGTCCAATGAGATCTAAATGTATATAATCACTTGGTAGAAAAATCTGCTTTTATTTATTTATTTTTTTGCTTTCATCTTGTTCTATAAAAAGGAAAAACAAAACAATTCTGGGGAAAAATCCAATTATTATTTTAGCTAATTTACAACTCTCTTACTGTCATTTATTCAGAAGGTAGTGGGCATCCATATAAGGCAGGCACTAGGGCTGTTGAACTCCTTTGAAAAAGACATTCAATAGTCTACACAAAACATAAATTAATGGATAGCCCAGAGTCAGGTTGAGTCTCATTTGGTTTTTGTCTGGGTCAGAACTTTCCAGTGTCTGCTCTGAGCCAGCAACCTCAGGCCTGTCCTGTACTCAAAATTCTCTTCTGTCTGGGAGGACAGCTGCTACTGCCTGCTAGAGAAGTCTAGGATCTGTAAGGCTGAGATTTTGATCTATAGACACTTGGGGCAATGTTCTGTTCTCATAAGCTCCATGATTTCTCAGACAATAACAACAAACACAAAAGGTCTGTTTTGTGACTGTGTGAATAAATTCAGTGGATAAAGCAAGCCTTGGCACAACACATCTGCGGGAGGCATGTGTCCACAGAACACACCTTTCTGAAGTCACCCGTATCCTCTCATCATTAGACGAGTTGAACCGATCGTCCTTTTCTCTGAAGTATTCTTCTATGCACTGCTCTTCAAAGTCATGTACTTTCTTGAGCTCATCATCGGTTATGAAGAGTTCTGAAAAAAAAAAAAAAGGAAGCCATGAGGGAGAGAAGTAAAAGCGATGGCATCTGATTTGTGGGACTAGTGACATTCCCAGTATAAATCCAGGTGGGAAAAGGGGCCTAGATTCCTTGCTAGGTCTCAAATGAAATCCAAATCCAATTAGGCAACTTGCATCACCATCCTCTTTCTGAACATGAAATTTATTATGGGTCTCTGAAGTTCGCCTGGGCATATCTGGTTTGCTGCAGGAGCTGGGTAGAATTAGGCAAGTTGCGAGGCCAGGGAAAAAGCTAAATCAAGGAAAGGGAAGCTATTCAGAGCATAGAGTATCTTAAAAGCTCAAAAACTTCTGGGCTGGGGGTGTGGTAGAGAGACATTGTTGATTGGCCTTACTAAAAGCCCTTTTGCAACCACATTCTCCTTTTCCCCTTTCCTGCTACTGAGCTTAGAAACCCAACACAAACATTTCCAGTTTCCCTTGAAGCTAGCAGCAACCACAAGGACCCAGTTTGGGCCAAGAAACAAAAGAAGTCTGCTGCAGGGAGGAGTGGTGTCTTGGGAAGAGATTTTATTTTCCTGATAAAATATAGAGATGTGGTTGCTTCTTTCTACAGTTTTTTACCTTCTCCTCTTTTTCCTGCCTGGAACATGAATGTGATGACTGGAGGTGAGGCAGCTATTTTGTGGCCATGAAACAAGAAAGCACAAAAGGAATAGCTGAGCCTAAAAATAGCAGGACTCTGGATCTTTGACTTCAATGAGCCATCGTTGAGCTCTGGACTTTTCACTTTTTGTTAAGTGAGAAAAAGAAAACCTTATTTATTTGCGTTATTGTTAACCTGGTTTCTGTCAATAGAAGGTAAATGGATTCACAACTGATATAGCAGTAGAAAGAGCCCAGTGGAAAACTGAACCTTTAAGTGGTTTATGAATCAGGGTTGGAGGAGAGAACTGCTTTGCCAATTCTTAAATGGGACAAGTTGCTCTTCTAATCCCATGCCCTCGAGATGTGATAGGGATTGTTCCAAATATTTGGAGCCCTGGAGTTTGGACCCTCAGGGATTTAGTTTGCTGAGGTGCCTCTTGCTTGCTTTGAGACATTAGCCTGAATTTGCTTGGGGCATGGAAAGTATGAATGTAAAAGCAGGCGAGAGAAAAGAAAATACCAGAAATCAGACTGCTCTTGTCAAATATGGGAGGCTTCCTGAGGTGAGGAAGACCTGTATCACAGGGGACACTTGAGATTCACTCATGAAATTACACAGAGCATTAGCCTGGAGGGAGGGGAATGAAAAAAGGCAGTTAGAGAGGCCCTCAAAGCTCAGACAATTGCTATTGCTATGTTTGAGACTCAAAGGAGTATATTTAACACTTATTCTGCTGGCACTTCATTTAACTTCTTTGGCTATGTGTAATGCCTTTTTAACAAAAATGAAATACTATTTTTTTAAAACTCCATCAATATGTCAACTTTTAACAATAAAAATTAAATTTTACATTTCAGAGTGTTTTTGTCTGAGACTCTGCCAGAACTTGGCAGTGCCCTGGGTTCTTTTAATTAAGGCTACAGATGGATAGTGAAAAGTTCACTTTCCCCAACTGATTCATACAATGCAGTCTCTGACTTTCACCCTTTCCGACCCAGCCACAGCACTAAAATCTTTCTTCTCTGAGAAAGCGGACATGGCTGCTCTTCCCTTCTGAGCATCCAGTGACCTGGCAATGCTTTTATTGCTACCATTGGTCATAACAACAACAAAACCCTGAACAGCAGCTGCATGGAGCTGACTCCCACCTAGCCCAATGTCTGGCTTGTTCAGGTTCTCTGGCCTTCTGTGAGGGTGTGAGCACCAGAAAGGAAATGGATCTCTGGACCGTCCTACTTCCTGCATGGTATTTACAAACACCCTCTTCCTAAGCTCTCTGGGTAAGTGAGGTTCCTCTTCTACCACAAATGAATCATGCTTTATTGTAAATTATTTTGGGACTCTGAGCTAGCCCTCAGCATGTCTATCCACGGTAGGCTATCATTCATTAGAGCATCCCGCTGCCCCTGATTTTGTATCTCATGCTCCTCCCCATTGGCTAGAGTTCCTGAGTTGAGAAGCTTAGGGTTTATTTCACAGGTCATCCATCCCGACCCCTCCAACTTTTCTCTTTGCTTAAATTTGTGTTTCAGATGAAAACAGTGAATTCTGGAATTCCCAGGTCTCTCTAATTTTAATGTCTAAAAAGAAGTTGGGCATTGCAAGGTCAGGGAGGGTTTTAAGAGCTTCAGATTTAGAGAAGCTGTTGACCAAATTGTTTTGGTTTCAAACCTTAGATATACTGGTGACCATAGAGAGAGAGGTAGACTCCTGGGCTATAATCCCAGAGGCTCTTGTTCAGTAGATTTGATATAGGTGGCCTGTTTGACATACTTTGAGAAATTGTAGGAGCTTGCTGGTATGGGACTGGATTCCCAGTGGTTCTTAATGGAGCGTGATACCCAAGGGGTATTTAGGAAATCTGCGGGAGTCACTAGTATTTAATGTGTGGAGGCTGGATATGCCAAACTTCCTGCAATGTGCGGCACAATCCTACACAACGAGGGATTGTTCCACCTCAATGCTAATAGAACCTCCGTTTAGAAACACTGGGCTGGAAGGTGGATGGTGAAGGGTCTTCTGTTTTGTCCTCTGAGTAACAGAAAGTAGGGCTGGTCTTCTCATGAGGCGATCTAGGCACAACCCCTAAGGTTTAGGAAAATGTTTAAGATCAGAAAAAAATTATAGGTCCATAAATTATTGCTTAAATTATATATAATGTGGCCTTGGGTAGCATATTAATATGGTTGATGTATTTTGGGTTGAGATCTCCGGAAAGCAAGAAACTTAGAACTTATGAAGGTGCTAAAACAGCCCTGTTGGAGACTGATTGTATCTCTCTAAGAAAGACATGAGGCTAAGAGTGCTCAATTTCAGCCTCTACCATCTTCTTTCTGACATTATTTCTCATTCAAGCCAATTCCCTTATCCCCCAGTCCTCTCCAAGTTTTCAGAGCTGTCCGCAACCTGCAGGAGACGGGAGGAACTAGGTGGCCATGTGATCCTGCATGATTGCCTATAGGAAGTGGTAGGGATTTCTGAAATGTGGCGGCTGGGCTGTCGCTTGAAGCTTACTCAGGCCGTAGTCCCTTTCATCCGGGTCGCTCTCGTGTTTCCGCCATCGGCAGCACAGGTGCTGGAATATCATGGTCATGTGGCTGAAGATGATCAGGGGTGGGGGCAGAACCGGTCTTTCATGGAAAGTCATGATGAGCTGATACCTCTGAAACTTCCACACTTGGTTGGATATCGATTTTACTTCAAAAAATGTGTTGCTAAAATAGAGACCAAAGATAATCAAGTGAGAAAAGTCCACTGTTTTCTGAAGCAGCGACTCCCCTTCACCCCTGCTGTCCTCGTCCATCCCATGTGCTCCGAAGGATCCACTTACTTAAAGACAGCAATGAGGAGGTTGACCAGCAAGATGTTTGCCACTAAGAGGTAGCAGGCCATGATGGCCGGCACGATCCAAGCTCCTGTCTTGCAGGGAGGCAGCTGGATTATTTTACCATCCTCTCGGGTCTCGTTCTGTCCACAGGGAGCTGGAGGGAGCAACACAGGCAAGAAATGAGAAACTGGCAATTTGAGTTAGAAAAAAAAAAAAAAGAAGATGGATTTGTATGAGGGTTTTAGATGGAAGAAATATATAGCCATCTCAAACAGAAAAAAGTTCCAAACAAGCCAAAATTGAAAAATGAGAACTTCATTAATATCTCGAGGAGCTGCTACTCTGGCAGTGCGGGGCCTCGGTTCCACTGTCTCCCCAAGTTATCACCTGACCAGAAGAGGGGGGTGGAGCCACCTGCTTGCTCACCCTGCCCTAGGCCCCCACACTGGGTGAGTGGCACTTGGTACTCCTTCTGAAGCCTGGTGAGGACTTTTCTTGGGTGTGCCCAAGGAGAAGAGAGTCCCACCACTGGCAAGTTACTTTCAAAATGTGCTGTAGAGGCTGTCAGCCCGACAGCTGTAAGAGCAGCAGCATCTTGGGGCTATTGATAGGGAATTAACACCAGGGCAGCTGTTAATTGCTGCAAGAAACAACCTGGGAGCTCCAGCTAACGATTTGCTGTCTCGGTACAGAAGGAACAACACAGGGCAGTGCCTTGGGAAGTAGTTAGAGGGCTTGTCGCTCTCTGCTCCTGATGGATGGGATTTCACTAGGAGGGCAATGGGGGGTGATGGGCCGCGATCGTGGAGCTCACAGCCACCCCCGTTCTTCCAGCAGCATTTCCATTCGAAAAGTGTGCTTTTCAGGGCACAGGAAACAAAATCCAACTGCAGTGAATAAATGGGCAAATGGGGGAGAAAAAAGCCTGGAGGTGGGGGTGAGGAGGAAGGTGATATGTGGGATTGGCTGAGTGTGAGTAATGTGCTAATGAGGCCTGCTTGGAATTTCCGGGTAAATGCAAGGAAAAAAAAAAATCCCTGACAAAGCTTCTTAGTGCTGCACAATGTGGCTCAGGGAGCCAGATGATGCCGTGAGGTGCCAGGCATGAGTGAGGTAGCCCTCCTCTCCAGCCTCCTATAATAGCTTTAGAACAGGGCTCTTTGCATCTACCTGTAAAAGGGGGTGGGGGGGGGAGTGGGAGGAGCACCAAGAGGTCTCAGCAGTTGCCACAGGCTGCTTTTGATGATCTGCCAGGAAGATTTGAAAAGTTGACCCAGAATCTACTCGGCTGGAGTACCTGGCAAGAGGCGTCCGTTCCTTTCTCAAGAGTTTCCGTTGCTAGGCTGCACATTCTGCAGCGATTCTCAACCCTGGCTGCCCTGGGGATCACCTGGGGAGCTCTAAAAAATACCAATGCCCAGCTTGGCTCCAGACAATTGAATCAGAATCCCTGAGGGTGCCCCAGGCATCAGCATTTCTTTTTAAAACTTTCTAGGTAATTCTCAGTTGCCATGAAAGTTGAGCCCACTGAGCTAGAATTAGGCTGGAAAAATTACGTAATTTTTGACATGCTCTGAGGCCCAAAATGCATCTTCTCAGCCTATGAGGATTTTAATAACATTAGGACACCAAGACCTGGTTTTTATGGCCAAGAAAAGAGGACCAAAGTGCTTCCTTTGGTTCTGCCTGCCAAGATGATTGGATGCAGAATCAGGCATTTTTGAAGAGCAAGAATCTTGTTTTATTATAGCAGTTGTGGCACTAAACACCCAAGACAGCCCTGTAAGAGGTCCTGATCATTTCCACCCTCAGAAGGAAAACTCAGCAACGAAGGCCCCCTGGCTTCGGCATGAAGTCAGACTCTGAGAGTGCCTGGCCCTGGGCGATGTCTTGCCACCCCCCACCTCTCCTTCTGAGCACAAACTGGACTGAGCTTCCTGCAGTTCCTAGAAATGCCATGCGCTTTCTTACTTCCTGATTTTGAGCCATGCTGCTTCTGGGCTTCTAAAAGACCCCTCTGCTACCTTGCTCCCATTCCCATGCTTCACCTGGGTGAATCCTGCTCATTCTTTAGTGCTCACCTGGCTTTCCAAAGCCCACCCAGCCCCCTTGTTGCCCCATCCAGCAAGGACTTGGGTAGGTATCTTCCTTACAATCCCAGAGCACCCTCTGCCTGCCCTTTTGGGGGTCTCTCACACTGTATCACCATTGCCAGTTTACTTGTCTGTATTCCACACAAGATTCCTGGTGGAAAGTTGCTCCTCAAGATTTCCCATCACCTGGCTCAGTGCATACACACAGCACATCCACGTGCACCTGTACAGGACAAATGTTGCATAAATACAGGAGATCATGGGGACACAGTCTTGTTGTTGGACACTAACAGACATTTCCCACACCTCCGCAGGCCTACTTGTGATGCATAGTCCTAGCTCTGAGGGGTCATTAGCTCCTTTCTTAGGTTCTTTCCAGAAATCCTGCCCTCAGCTTGGCAAGGAATCTTCTTACACTCAACCAGACTTCAGCGTTTCTGCTACCCACTTGGCCACAGGCCTCATGGAATCATTGCTTTGTTTTTCTCTCCTCTGAGAAGCTTCTCGCACCTACTCTACCCACTTCCTCCCAGCCTAACAGTCTGGTAGTCTGGTCACTCCTCTATTCTGCCCTTTCCTCTGGTTCCTGCTGAGATCTCTATGTAGACGCCAACAAAGAGCAGAAATAACTGCTTGGGGTTAAGTTAGAGAACTTACACGATTTTTACAAATGTGGTCCCTGATGTCCATTTCTTGACTCCATTCTGAGAGAAGGTAAAATAAACTCATGAGAGACAGAGCTCATTTCTTTTGTTCTTTTTGATCCTATATTGAAAGAAGGCCATGAAGACACTTCCTCCACTTGGCCCCTCTGCCCAGCTGAGAGAGGAAACAAGGAACAGTAGGTGCTTGCTTGTTTCAAGTGGTCCACATGCATTTCCATGGGCTTTAAGAAAGTGCCATCAACATATTTCCAGGTCTTTACTGAGTTCCTCTGCTTGGTTCCTCAAAGACCCTCACTAATTAAAATATTAGACCAGCTTAATATCTTTTTTTTTTTTTTTTAACATTAGGTACCTTCCTGAGAAACTTAATATCTTTATTGAAGATTTGATTTGATGTCAACAAATCTTGGATTTGATTTGTTTGGCTCCGGGAGCCTCCTTCCAATCTTTCTGAGTATTAATTTATTCCAACTTCCCTCACCTTTTACTCATCCTACTTTAACAGAGGTAGTATTAATTTAGTGGTTAGGAACATGTATTATAATCAGGCAGACCAGAGTTCAAACCCCAACTCTGGTGGGGTGCAGTGGCTCATGCCTGTAATCTCAGAGCTTTGGGAGGTCGAGATGGGGGATCACCTGAGGTCAGGAGTTCGAGACCAGCCTTGTCAACATGGCAAAACCCTGTCTCTATTAAAAATACAAAAATTAGTCAGGCATGGTGGCGCACACCTGTAGTCCCAGCTACTTGAGAGGCTGAGGCAGGAGAATTGCTTGAACCTTGAATGTGGAGGTTGCAGTGAACTGAGATTGTGTCACTGGACTCCAGCCTGGGTGACACAGCAAGACCCTGTCTCAAAACAAAAACTCCCCCAAAACCTTGACTCTGCCATTTTCAAATGATCCAACTTTAGCTTTGTCCGTAAACTTCAGCTTCCTCATCTGTGAAATGGGAGTAATAATAGTATATTACTGTCAAGTAATGTACTGTCAAGATCATTACACAAGATAATGCATGCGAGGTATGTGATTCAGTATCTAGCACATAGCACTCAATGAACATTAGCTGATGTCGTCATTAGTATTGTTGTTTCTGTAATTGATAGACTTTGAGCTTCTCAGTTAGGAACTATGTTTTATTCCTCTTTGTTTTGCAATCACTAAGAATAGTACTTACTCTACAAACATGTATTGAGTGGTTATAATATGCAGAATACAGGGTATATTGGGAATTAGATGCTTCCTGTTCTTAAAGAACTTACAATTTAGTAGACATAGAAAGGGAACAAAACATTGCATTATTGTGTGATATGAGCTTGGATGGGGGTTCTGAGGAAACACTTACATTTGAACTGCTATAGTCCCTCTAGCCTGGCCATACAGAGCAGTCTGGTAATCAGGACCAGCCTGAGGAACATCATCTAGGTTCTACAGCAATAGGGGTAATGTAAATGAATTAGATGATCCTTGTTACCATGATAATGACAGTAAAAATGAATAAGAAACAGCCTTCATTTGGTAATATCAGCAAAGAAACAGTGAGCATCATATGCAGCAGTTAATGCAAAATGTTGTTCTGTAATGGTTTCTAATGATGTCCTTGTTCTGGGTAGTTACCTGCCCTAGAAAGTGCTATGACTCAAACTTACAGATGTCTACCACTGATGAAGATGAACTGGTGCCTTAAAGCCCTGACAAGCAGCAGATTCCAGGATGGGGAATAAATTATCTGGATTGTCATATGGCACCAACCATTATCTGGAGATTTATATTCCCAGGGAAATGTCCCAGGGACATGCACCCAAGATGGCATATGGGTGGATGTTTAGGGAATGTGGGCTGGTGACTTCCCCGGGCCTCCTCCTTCCCTGAGTTTGGGACCTGACATTTGGGTGACTTTTCTCTCAATCCTTTTGCAAGAGGCAAATGCATGGTCAGTACCACCTCCATACCAAGTGGCATGTTGTCACCTCCCTCTTTCATGGTGACAGTCAGTACAGAGTCCCTCTAGTGGATATTGGCTGGTTCCACCTGCCCAGTGTATATTTCCCCATCTTAGTTTCCATTTGTGGAACCACCCCTTGTCCACTCTGTCCATGAAGTATGGGTGAAAGGAACTTCAATGCCAAATCTAGGAGAAGATTAATCAGTGTGTTTTATCCCGATTGCAGTGATTGGTTCAGGGATGGACATATGTGATACACACCTGATCAATCAGCTCAATAAGCATCAGCCTTGGAACTTTTGCTGAAACTAGTATAAAAGAGAAGTTATCTTTTCACAATACAATGTAACGCTACCAAGTAGAGAAGGCCTGCCTAAGAGTGACTCCATCACAGAAAACAGAAACTGATTCCTGGCTCAGCCATGCCTAAAACCAGCCTTCTACAGTCACACAAACCATGAGATTCTTTTTTTTTCTTAAGTAAATTTCAGTTGGGTTTCTGTCACTTGCAATTAGTCTTGACTGATATGATTACCTGCACCTCTAGCCCCTGTCCACAAGCCAGTAATAAGAGATGTTCATATTTTAGGTGCCTCATTCCTGAGAGACTGCATTTGGAGTCTTGAAATGGCATGGAAAGATTGGAAGGAGCAACATGGGATGTAAAACCTGATCTGATACCAAGGTTAAATTATTGCCAGGAGCCAGAGGACATGCTGCACCCCTTCTTCCCCAAAGTATAAAATAAGGGGCCTATACTGATAAAGCTCAAATTTTGTCCAACGGGGATCTTTGACTCAGAAACTAATGACACAGATTAGACCTATTATCAAACCTGTAGGATTAATGCAGCTGGGAAACTTTGGCCAAGCACCTGGCCAAAGTTAAAGTGAAGAAAACTTATTCTAGAAGCTGGTCATAGCTTAAGATGAAGTCGTAGGGGCCTCAAGGTGACGTGCAGGTACAGAGTGGGAAGGCTACATCTATGCAGCAGTGGCAAATTAGAAGGGATCAAACATTTGGAGATTCAGATTCTCTATGGTTTACTTATGGGGGTCACATTGACCCATCACATGGCAGAAGCCCGGAAGTGCTATTTCTGCTAACTATGCATTAATAAGTAGAAATGGATGATTGGGCTCTGGAACAAATTAATAGGTTGTTCAAGTAGAATCCTGCCAGAGTACATGGATGATAGTAAGAAAGCCCTCCCTATATATGTTGTGGAGGTTTTGGAGCACAGTCTTCCAATGGTTGAAATATTTTTCATACATAAACTTTTATAATAACAAGTCAATGACATCCCTTACTGGAATACAAGCCGCACACGGCAAAATTTTTGTCTCTTTTGTTCACTAAACAACCTCTAGAATACTGCCTGGCACGTACTAGGTGCTCAATAAACATTTGCTGAATGCCTGCAGACATGGGTATCACACACTGCACATGTGACCTGCAATGTCAGGCGTTTCTATGAGTTACAGCTCCTCTATTTCACTGGGTGTCTATTTTCCTATTTATGTCATAGATCTCATCAAGTTTCATCATGACCTGTCATTATAGGGTGGCTCCTGTGACAGCAAAAAATGACAGAGGGAAAAAATAGATTTTTTGGTTTTTGGCTTTTGGTAATCACCAAGGGTAAAGCAATAGGTTTGGTCTTTGACAAAGGCTATAGAAAATCTCCCTCTAGACGCTGTTGTGTAAATCTCCATGGCAAACCAACAATACCCCATCTTGCATCCATGACAGACATTGCCAATTAATCTTGATGTTTTTTCCCTCTAAGCCAAGATATGACCTTGGAAACCTTCTCAAGACAAAACTCCTGAAAGCACACCAACCAACTGAAATTGACGCAAGAGAAGGGACCTTCCTCTTAGCCCCTGTAGAAATGGGAATGTGAGGTCCGGGGTGAAAGATCGGTGATGTTCTTCTTTTCAGGATCCTCCTCAAACCTGCCCTATACCACCTCACAGTTGCCCAGGAACCAAAAAGGGTCAGAATAGGACATCCTGCTTATTTCAGACACTGATACTTGTGACGAGGGGCCATCCTGAGAGGGCTATGGAATTCCCCCACATACATCCTGGACCTGAGGACCCTGTCCCCTGCCTATTTTAAAAGATAGCTTTAAAAATGGTGCTTTCTCAGAAAATCCTGGTCCTAGTTTTTTCCTTATTTGGGATCATCAAAAGTGATGGAGAGTGGAGATTTGAGAATAAACATCCGTGGAAAGCATAATATGTGGCAATCTCCATGCTGGGCACATTACATTGGCCATTGTATTTCATCTTCTTACCAGCTCTGTAAGACATGCATTGTCCTTGTTTTACAGTTGAGGAAACACGTATCGAGGGGTGAAATGCCTTACCCAAGACCACACAGCTAATAGTGGGGTAATGCCAGAACCATTCCATCTATCCAAAAAATATTGAGTTCCTGCTAATGTGCCAGTGGCAACTGGCAGTGAAGATACAATTACAAATAAAGCAGAAATGGGCACTACCCTCTGACCCTAAAGTCTATATGTACTCTGCTCTACCTCACATGGCCTTGCCAATGTTATATTAGTCACCACCTATTGCAGGCTTAAATGGAAGGCCCTGTGCTACGAGCTTTACTTTTATCACCTCATTTTAATCTTTAGTATATTTTGACATGATAGGTCTAATGTTTCCCATTTTACATATGAAGTAGGGAGGCTCAGAAAGCTTCAGGGTCCCTGTCAGGTATCTCAGAGCCAGGAAGAACAAAATCAGGATGTCTACAAAAGCCTGGTGAGCTACTAAGTCCCTTTCCTTGGTGCCTCTGAAGAAAGAGCCAACATGGGATTGAGAGGAATCTCTCAATTATGAACAAATGTAGAAACAGTTCATTAGACATTGATTGTTCTTGTCCCCATCAACATGAATAACTTGGCCTGAGCTGTTCAGATGAAGTCCAAGTGCACAGAACAGTTTAAAAGTTCAGACGGTAGAGAGAGAAATTAGGTTCCAGTGAGAGGTAAATTAGGTTCCAGTGAGAGGTATCGGGTGCACGCACCTCCACCCCAAAGATTAAGACACTTGCCCTTTTGGTTTCATCCTATAATATGTAGGGAGAAGAATTTATTTAATGTGCACACCATCTTGTTTCTAAAATGTCAGAGAAATTTAAAATGGAACACCAACCGATGTTTGATATAATCAGAGTCATCCTTAAAAATATGGCAAAAAACGAATATTTCTTGAAGAATGCCCCTTCCTCTCCTGTCTGAAGAAATGTTTCAAAAGCTCAGTCCAAATCACAGGCAATGGAATAAAGAGCTTAGTTGAGTATCTGACTACATTTATCCTATTTTTTTTTAAAGAAAGGATTTTCAGCTAAAAATCCATCTTGAAAAGATAACGAGACAAAGAGGATTTCTCCACCTCCTTTTGAAAATCTATACAGTTCACTATGGAGGATTTAGAATGCCATTAGCACAGCTGCTGTGGCTTACTGGGAGGACGAATTTGATTGAGATAATGCTGCTCTTTGGCCTTTTCCTGACACGTTTCCCTTGGCAAGACAACCGGAGATGCCTCCCTTTGCATGGCTACATCTTTCTAGAAGTTTCCTTATCTGAGGGTCTTTGATTGTGGTGGGTCCAGGTAGAGGTTTTCTCTGTGGAAACATGAGGCTCTTTCTATTGCTTTTGGTAAGTGACTGCCAATATCCTCTTGTAATGGACAGGAAGAGCAGAGGTCACTGAAAATCAGGCAAGCCCAACTTTCTAGAGTCAAAAGCACCATCTACTAGCATCCCCTTTTACTTCTTTTGTGGCTTAAGTTTTTTCTCTTCACCTAACCCAAACACTAGGTAAGATGCTAACTGATAATGACATGGCACAAAGGCAGCCACTGGAAATTGATGGGAGGCCTTGGTTTTTCCATCCATGAATGAATGGAGTTGGGCTATTGATATTCCTTGCAGCGCAACAGACACACAGCTTGGGAAGTCCAAGAGGGCTTTAGGACACAGAAGCAGGGCATTAAATAGCACGGAACTAAATAGTAAGTGATGATGCTGTCAAGCTTCTTTCCATCTTCCTGACGCCATCAGAGAGAAAGTGTCAGTTTAAGCATACTATTTCTTTAACACTTCCTTAATGTTTGCGAAATTCCCTTTTTAGGAAAGACTGAGCTCAAGCATCTGGTAGAATTTCACAACAATGTAGGGTTTTTCATTCTGTTTATTTTGTGGTTATCTTCTATTTATGTCAAATGATACTGATTTTCAACTTGTGACCATAAATCTTTAAAAATAAATTAAGTTTTTAAAAAATGAGCCAATTTAAAAATATTTAAGAGTAGAACAAAGGTTACAAACTAGTGAATGGGGGTATGTGGTTGACTGAAGTTTGGGAAATGCTGGACTGGATTATCTCTAAACTCCATCTATTCCTGACATTTTGTCACTCCATGATTCCAGGAAAAGGAGCAAAAGACTTGAATATGCCCCAAACTGAATCATCTATCCCAGGAGCCAACTATAGACCACTTGTAGAACCTTAATCTTTTTATTCCTGGCAGAAAAGCAAACTAGCTCCCACTGCATTAAATGGAACTCAGCCCCCACCTGGGGAAAAAAGGGGACCAATGATATAGCCTCCAACTCTTCAGGGCCATCTTGGCTTGTGGTCTATCTGCTACTTGCACACAGTTTCAGCTTTGAGCTATTCAGAACCCACTATTAAGTTGAATGTCTCATTTTTTAATCCAGTAAGTTAGCAGGATGCCACAAATCTAGGAATATTGTGTGTGTGTTAGTGGGGCAGCGGGGAGGTATGGGGGAAAGAGTGTCCTGGGGGAGAAGTGGGGAGAATTCAATTCCCTCTGTTATTTGGTTCCATGTTCTTCCTATACTATATATCTAGCTTTACTTGGAAACAAAAATTATCATTTATTTGAAAAGAGCTTCTAAATTCCAACCTTAGTATTTCATTATTTTGCATCAGGAATTAATATCAAAAAGATTTTATGCAAATTTTTCTGGGAAAGAATATATATCTAAACTAGCCTATTGTACATGCCAGTGGGTTTGCTGCCATGATTAGGAGATCCATTGCATTAACAGCCCCAATTTCTCTCCCCTCCCTGGATCCATACTGCTTTGCCATGTGATGTTAGAATTTCTATCGCTAAACAGGTGGGATCTCTTTCCTCACCCCTTGATTCTGAGTTTGGCCATGTGGTTTGCTTTGGTGAGTGGAATGTTAGCAAATGTGACCCACACAGAACCTTGGAAAATCCCTTAATGTTTCTGTTTCCACTTTTTCGCTTCTGCCATTACCGTAAGAGACATGTGTGAGCTAGCCTGTTGTAGAATGAAACACAGGGAACCTCTGCTTCCAGCTGCTTCTGTTGTCTGAGCTGAGGCTGTTCTGGAGGAGGTGGTAGCCAGCTGATCTCCTGGCATGTGATTGAGCCCAGCCCTGACCAGAAGAACCATGCAGCCAACTCTGTCTTGTGAGCTCAATACGTGCTTATGGCGTTAAGTTCCTGAATTCTAAGGTAGTTTTTCCTACAGCATTTTTGTGCTGATAAATACCTAATACACAAGCTAAATTTCCCTTGCCCTGCTCACAGCTGGAAGAGGCAGCCCTGCATCCTTCAGGCTGACAAAGTCCTTTCCTCATTTCTTCACTTCCCCTTTCACCCAATTCAGGCTACAGATGATTGGAGCAGATCCCACCATTGACCAAGAAGGACTGAGTTCACTGAAATGACCAGTGACTAATCGGACTCTTTGTCTTTAGAAATAAAACAGAAGTGCAGAGACTTAAGTTAGATAATGGCAAATACTTAAAGATCATATAGAGCCAGACCTCACTGGGTCATGTAAAGCAAGCCATATGAGAGAGGAATGGGAGAGGAAGGGAGAAAGGAAATGAGAGAGAGAGTAAGAGAGGAGGAGAGAGATGATTGATTGATTATTGATTGAGGCAGGAGAGAAGGAGAGAGAAAAGCAGAGTGTGGTCATGTCTTCTGATTCTGACTTTCCAAAACCACTTCTGGTTTTGTTCCCAGTCAGCTCACGCATGTTATGCTCTGCTTCCTGTGTTTGAATGCCTCTGCGGTTTTCCCTTAGACACTTATAGTCAGTCTTTATTGAACCTACTTTGTGTAGTTTTGTTTTCTTACGATCAACATTTTTCTCTGGTTGAGAACATAGTCGTTAAGACTTTAGAAGGAACCAGTTTCCTTGCCTAGTAGTTTCATCAGAGAAGGGAGGGGCTGTGAGAAGGGAGAGGGAAGCTCTGGGAAGGGTTGGAAGAATGGAAATAATTGTGTTTAACTCACAGTTTTACTCAGGGCTTGCCTCATTATCATCATTACACCTTCATTTTGATATTTGCATATGCCAAATAGGATTAGATAAGCTCTTTGCTTCTTCAAACCAAAACAACAAAAAAATTTCAGAGAAAAAATAAGTTACTCTTTCAGATTTTTGTGTTGCTGTCCACCTACCTGTAATTCATCACAACTCCCCGACCTGCAATAATACACCTTTCAAAGCAATGAGGGCAGGAGGAGGCGCCCCTTCCCCTGTAGGTGAAGGGAGCTGGAGTCTGTTCTCATCGCCTTTACCGTGGAAGGTTTTCCCTGTGGGTCCACACTACCTTAGCCTACAGGCCACACGCTAAGGAATATGCTTGTTGTTTCTGTTTAAAATGGGATTGTATTACTTCTCAGAAGCCCATACATATTTAGGGTATTAGAGTATTTGAAGAGGGAAGAGCCCTTCAAGAGGGGCCTTCTTAGGAAAAGAACCAGCAACCTGACATCAGGGCTCTCTGTGCTTGGAAGGATCAGTCCAGTGAGCCAGACTGCATGTCTATGTGTAAACGCACATAAGGGGACACGAGGCTATACCACTCCAAAGAAATAATCTATGGCTCCTGTCGACTCCCATTGGATTGTGCCTGAGGGGTTATATGATATCTACAGAAATGATCAACGTGGCTCCTAATATTTGGGAATGCATATACAAGCAAACAAGTTCCTGCTGACACAAATCCCCTGGTAAGAGACAATGCAAGAAACCCATCTGTACTTACAGCTCACGGTCCAGGCTCGAATCTCTCTGATCTGCAGGCACTCATTCCTCTCTGTGCCCTCTGGATCCCAAGCTCTGTTTACTGTTAAAACTTGAGCTTTTCATGCTTCAACTGATGCTCCTCAAACAACTAAGAATGCAGATAATAGGCAGTCCATGTTCCACTTAGAATCTAAGCAGCTGTGGGCTTTTGTGTTGTGACTATCTGTCCAACTGTATGCTGAATATGAACTGCTACGAGTATGATAAAATAGATGGGTGACAGCACACCCTTGTATTGTGGGCTAACAACATTGTTCTTTCCCAGAGCAACATTGACACATGTCAGTTGTATTGTTAAAATACAATAAATAAACATTTTCATCTTGGCAGATTTATCTGGTTTTATTTTATTCTTTGAGAAGGAGTTTTGCTCTTGTTGCCCAGGCTGGAGTGCAATGGCGCAATCTCAGCTCACTGCAACCTCCATCTCCTGGGTTCAAGTGACTCTCCTGCCTAAGCCTCCCGAGTAGCTGGGATTACAGGCACATGCCACCATGCCTGGCTAATTTTGTATTTTTAGTAGAGATGGGGTTTCACCATGTTGGTCAGGGTGGTCTCGAACTCCTGACCTCAGGTGATCCACCCACCTTGGCCTCCCAAAGTGCTGGGATTACAGGCATGAGCCACTGTGCCCAGCCTAGATTTATCTGTTAAAAAATAATAAACTGAGATACCAATCATGTGAATTGGGGTGGGGGCAGGGGCGGGCCAAGAGGGAAAGGATAGGCAAGGCACTGCTGTTCATTTTTTAAATTATATTTTAAATAGTCACATTATCCCACATTACTAAATCATTTTGTGAAGTCACTAGACACAAGGTACTAACCTTGAGTAGGTTCAGATTGAGACTTAGATCTGACATTTGCCATCTATGTCCTATGGGTAAGTCCTTTGATATATCTGAGCCTCAGTGTCCTCATTTCTAATCCTGACCTAATGATGATAATAGAAATAGTGTTAATAACAGTGATGATGACACATTTTCAGCTTCTCTCATCATTCATTCAACAGGTATTTATGGAGCCCCTACTGTGTACCAGGCACTTTTCTAAGTGCTCGGGATACACCAGCGAGCAAAACATCAAAGATCCCTGTCCCAAGACTATCTATAGTGGGGATGGGATGGTGGTGGTGATAGTGGATGGACAGAAAAGAAACAACAGCATAATAGATAAATAAGCTAAGCAGGCTGTCAGGAGGTGATAAATGCTGTGGGAGAAAGTACAGAACACAGGGTAGGAAGATCAGGTGTGATGTGGGAGGTCCGCGGATGATGCTGGTGGTGGGAAGCCACATCGAGAGGGCAAGATTTGAACAAAGACTCCAACCTCAGATGAGGGAGTTGGATAAGAGGCTCTCTGGGGAAAGGATGCTCTAAGCACCAAGCACTGCTTGGCCCAGGGGTGGATGCGGGTCGGCTGCATTCTGTGAACACAAGAAGGTCCCCAGTCTGGAGTAATGCCGGGGAGTAGCTGGAGAAGAGGAAAGAATACTGAGGGGTGGGAGCAGGAAAAGCAGCATGTGGGGACTGTGGAAGGATCTCAGAGGATCAAATCAAGCTCCAAGGCAAGGATATAAACTTATAACGGTAAGGCATTATTATTTATTGTAATCCTTTATTGGATTTATTAAAGAAACTGAGTAATTGCTCCTCATCCATTCCACTTCTGGCCTGATGGTTTCTCATCTACTAAGTAAACCCTCTCTTCCTTATTTCTATTTTCCCCACCAGATCCTCAATGCCCTTACATGAAATAGGGAACGGCCCTGCTGTACTTAGGTGAGAGATCTGAAGGCAGCTGAATGTTGGTGCTGTGCAGTCTGCAACAGAGACTCTCAGCCTCCTCTCTGTGTCCACCTACTGTAAGAAATGGAGGGCAAAGGAAAATGCGTGCCAGGGAGGGGTCAGGTTTCCTCTCAATCCCACCCACATACACAGCTGCCCTGCCTTTATTGGCCAAACAGCAGTCTGCCAAGAGAAAGTTGATTTCTAATCTGGTTTGAGCAAAACCAACCTTTATAGGTAGATGAAAACCTCGCAGTATGAGGTTTGGGAGCGGGAACAAGGTTCTTATTGATGACATCAGGGCAGAAACCCAGCTTTTCTCACTGCAGCTAAACTCCTTAGTGGTTGCTGCTTAGCTCACACTGTTCACTGCACCTGCTGTGTCAAAGAACAATAAGCTTGGATGCAGGAAAAATCCTTCTGTTCCTTAAGCACCTTAAACTTGTTCCAGGCGAGAAACCCAAACTGAAGCTATAGCCAGAGGTTAACCCGAACAATTTTATGGACAGTTTCACTCAACAATGACACCCATCATAAAGTACGTAAAGAGAAAGGGTAGATTTAAATTCTCATTTTCAGTATTCCTGAAGACAAGAAGGTTGCTACTTTCAAGGTGGCTTACAGAAAATCTGTATTTTTCTTTTATGTCTGGAAACGTGCACATGCTCATACACAGCAAAGATCAACTAAGTTGATAATATTCATTAGAGTATTTGAAAATTAGATGGCTTCACTTTGCCAACACATAAGCTGTCCAGAGGACAAACCGGTGACATGTCAAATCTAACCTACACTTAAAAAAAAAAATGGCCATCACATTTTTAATAAGCAAATGCTTCATGCAGTGCCACTCTAAACAATGCTATGTGAATGGCATTTCCGTTGGCCAAGTTGGTCTGAATAGACCTGTGGGAAAATCCTAAAACTAAACCGCAAGCCGTATAAACATTGGCTAGTTTCTGGATCCTACATAGAAAGAAAACAAGTTGGGCTTTTTCCACTTATATCCCTTGTCGAATTGTGAAACAAAAACTGTTTGCTGGGCTCTGATAGACAAGTATTCGTCGGGGTATTTACGGACTTGGGGAGTTTATAAAAGAATGTTCTGTCTTCCTTTCTCTACATCTTGTGCAACTATTTAGTAAAAAGGGGACAGTTAGTATTCACGCTTTGTGCTGCATTCTCAATGATCATACAAATATACACATACACACACAGGAGAGAGAGAGAGAGGAGAGAGATGAGAGAGAAAGAGAGACAGGAGAGTGGAGAGCTAAAAGAAGGCAATGGGGGTCAAGTCCAGCTTGAATACTAAGTTAAGCTAACAAGATATAAGGGAGTAGCCTCATGCCTGAATTGGATACATGAACTGACTACAATAAAATATATGTGAAAGATGCAATTCTACTTAAGGTGTCTAGTGGAATAAAAGTGATAATTGTTCACTGGGGCCACAATAGGACATGCCAACATGCGCAGACACAGGGCAAATGGCTGAGATTTTTTTCTATAATCTTCAGATAGGGTTGACATGGATCTGATATAACAAATTTCAATCCCAAGCACAGCAAGCATTTATAATTATCTAGCAAACAAATCTGGTTGCAACCATCCTAGAGATGCACACATCAGATTCTATGCCAGGTGCTTTCATATACAATATTTGATCATTACAACAAACACCTTTTTAAAAAGGTATTAAGGTTATAGAGGCTGATCATTAAGACAAAATGGCATAAACCCTACAGGAAACACTGTATTCATTTGTTTTTCAAAATTTTTGTTTCACAGACACTTATTAAACACTTGCTATACCCCAGGCATTATTCTATATGCTTTGTAAATTTTAACTCATAAAGAATACAAAGTAGGTACTATTATTATGGCCATTTTACAGATGAGTAAATTGAAACACAAATAGGCAAGTAACTTGCACAATGACACACAGCTAGTAAGAGGTAGAGCCTGGATTCAAACTAGGATTCCATCATCTTAGCCACTACCTTGTGCTATTTCTCAAGGTATGAAAGCTATTTTAAAAGCAGGAGGATTTGCATGCCCAGATATCTGCATTTAGACTTTCCTTGTGTTCCATCCTTTTGTCTGGGTCAGTGGCTCTCAACTGGTGACGTCCATAAGTATTAATCCTTCCATGTTATAAAGACTTTTGAGGGCAAGTATGGCTGTAAAGCGAGTTTGGCTAACATGCTTGCTTTGGCACCACATCTATGTAGATAATACACTTAATGTAAATGGAATCCTTATCCCCATAAATACAATGAAAGAAACGAAAAAGCCCAGTCTTCATTTAACTATTGTCCAATAATTCCTTTGTAAATGAGTAAACCGATACTCTTTGGAAGGGACATAACCAATTTCAGGCTAGGAAATATTTATATTGTGTTGGATGAGGTGATTCATTCCACAGCCTCAAACACTCAATGTAAGCCCTCTTCAGGTCTTGTTTATCCTGCATCTGTTTTTAATCCATGGAAACAGAGACCTCTCCATTTCACTAGACAGGGTAGATGGACTCAAGAATAAGCAGTCTGTTTAGGCATAGCTATGTGCACCTAACTTGACTGATAGTTTTATTTAGCATAGTAGGGTTGGGTTTGCAGTAGGAGTCTGTTGAGAAGAGGTTAAGGAGAAGCATAAAATAAGACTTATACAAGCAATGAACAAAGCGAAATCTTGTTTTGCTGTATGTCATGAAGAATAGCTTATTATTTCACGTGACTAGGTGATTGAAAGAACTAGTTATATTGATGGTTGCCATGGATATGCAGTGCTCTAACTGGTCCCAGATTATAATAGGAACCAGAGACGATGAGTTTAGGAATAGCAGGCAAAGGGATCTGGCTTTATCAACTGGTAGAAGTCTGTGTGTCAGCATCTGAGATCAATCGGGATGTCCACATCTGTCTAGTTTGTACTTAGTAAAACAAAAAAAGATGTTCACAATCACATTTGTGGGTTTCAAAATCCAAGAGATGAATTTGCTTTCATAGAATACTAATAACAATGTCAGGTTTACAGGGCCAGCTGGGTAAAGCAGGGCCAACAATATCTGCCTTGCAATGTTCTTTTCATTTAATTGATATATGTATATTTATATAAATACAAAAATGTAAAAAGTATTTAAAATATATATTTTTCATTGCTTCTGCCTTGCTTAGGTCTGTCTCCTGTCTAAGTTATGTTTCCATGGAACAGACTCCAACCATTGATCCAGGAGCAATAGTTCATGGGACTTAACCTACTCTATTTTGATATTTAAAGCAATTAATTTAAGGTTACTTCCATTTTTGTGTGCATGTGTGCATAAGTCTGAAATATTTAGTGCTCAAGATTGGAGTTGCTTTAGATTTTGGGACTCTGTATTTGTGTAGAATCTTCTTGCTGGGCAATCCATCACTAGCCTAACTTAAGACATTTACACATGTAAAAATAATGGAGCTGCATTAAAAAAATCTATAATTCAGATTTTTTTTTTTTTTTTGCGAATTCAGATTCACTTGGTAGTTAGCATTAATAAAGTTTTGGGTAACATTACTAGAGTTTTTCTTTTTTTCTTTTTTTTTTTCCCCGAAATAGAGTCTCACTTTGTCTCCCAGCCTGGAGTGCAGTGGCACAATCTCAGCTCACTGCAACCTCTGCCTCCTGGGTTCAAGTGATTCTCCTGCCTCAGCCTCCCAAGTAGCTGGGATTACAAGTATGCACCACCATGCCCAGCTAATTTTTGTATTTTTAGTAGAGATGGTGTTTCACCATGTTGGCCAGGCTGGTCTCGAACTCCTGACCTCAACTGATCAGCCTGCCTCGGCCTCCCAGAAAGTGTTGGGATTACAGGCATAAGCCACTGCTTCCGGCCTTAGATATTTTAAAAGTAAATCTGCTGGTGAGCAACATTCACTATTTTTTTCTCTCTATCTGAAAGGACCTCGGTGTGTATTAAGTAGACTGAATATCAGGTTATGATGACATGACCTCTCAACTACTGGAGAAAGTAGAATCAGGTACCAAGTGTCCATTGAATGGCCACCGAATCATTTGAGATCAGGGAGAAGCTATTCAATTGCAAATAAAATACGGTGCTTGATTCCACATATCTCCAGGATGGGAACACTTGCAATCATCTTTTATAGTCTATCTTCCAATCTTTCACATTCTTTTTCTTTCCTTTTATTCCATTGTCTTTCATTTCCTTGCTTATTTTGGAAGAGATAATGAGGTAAATTTTCTGTTCCATCTGAATAACAGTATCAGTTATTTTGAGCTGGGCAGAAAATGTCTCCCTGATGTATCTTACCAAATGGAAGCCCATAGCATCTGTTTAGAGGCTTGACAGGAAAAGTCTCTCCTCTCTAGACTAATGACCTGCAGCAAAAGCTTATCTCATTCCAAATTCTGCCGTACCTACAGACACACAGGAGACAGAGAACACAGGACTCAGGCTCCAGAGCCGGCCAACATGGGTTCAAGTCTTAGCTCTGCCATTTACTAGCTGTGTAAGCTTTGGCAGTTCACACAAGCTCCCTGGGCCTCAGTTTCTTCAGTTATGAATTAGGTGATAATCACAGCTACCTTAAGAGTGTAGTGTAGATAAACGAGTTGTTGCTTATGTGTGCAAAGGTTTAGCACAGCACCTGCCACATAGCACTCTGTAAATACTGACCATATCTGCTGGAGGCACTGTACCTTAGAGGCTCACAGTCCAGGCTTCTGAGCCAGCTGCCAGGGTTCTAAGTCCAACCCTGCCTCTCACATAGCTGTACCTCTTAGGCAAGTTACTGATTAAGTTAAACGTGAACCATATGTACTTTCTCAGAGTAGACCATTTTTGACTTACCAAAAAGGTAGTTTCATAGGGTTCCACAGAATACACAGGTATATTCTCTGTGTCTCAGTTTCCTTGCCCATTAAACATAGGGGCAATAATCCTATCTCACAGGATTGTTACGGGGATTAAATGAGTTAGTATTCATAATACATATGGGACAGTGCTTGATATGTAGAAAGCGCTATGTAAGTATTTGCTGTTGTTATTTTTATGACCCTCACATCTCTTTACTACCTGACTACCTAAATTTTTCTCAGTAATAGCATGTTTATTGATCCTTCTTTTTGCTTCTGTAGAAGCAGAAAGAGGCTTCTGCTTTCTGTGTTGCCAGCAGTGTCTCTCTGCCCCTTTGAAGCCTGACTGACTTTGTCCCCTTCATTTTCTCCATGTCCACCTTGACTGTTGGCATTTGCATACTCACTAAGGACACAGTGCTTTGCATTAGCTGGCAGTGGTTCCTGGACGTCTTTGTCTTCTTTACAGATTGATCCTGGAGAAAAATTCCTTAAGTTATGTTCAAATGTGGAATTTCTAATGCTTTCCTATGCTTTTTGACAAAAACAGACTTTTAACAAACTTAAATAAGTTTAGATTTGTAGAAAAGTTGCAGAGTTAGTACAGAAAATTCCTGTTCTGTATATTCCTTACCCAGTCTCCATTAATGCTAAAGTCTTAAATAGCCACCTATATTTGCCAAACCTAAGAAATTTACATTCATAAGTTACTGTTTGAACATTACTATTAGCTAAACTCCAAACTTGATACAAATTTTGTTAGTTTTCCACTAAAATTCTTTTTCTCTTCCAGGATCCCACATTGTGTTTTATTATCATTCTCCTTAGTTTCCTCTGGTTGGTGACAGTTCTCCAGTCTCTCCTTATTTTTTAAGACTTTGGCACTGAGTCTTGAGGAGTACTGGTCAGACATTTTGTAGCATGTCACTCAATTTGAGTTTGTCTGATTTTTGTTTTCTTCTTATGATTAGACGGGGGTTATGGGTTTTTGGAAAAAAAATCACAAAGATGAAATGCTCTTCTTTTTATAACATGTTCTCAGCCCTAACACCTCTTTTTAATAATAACCATTTCCTACTGCTCCTTCATTCTTCTGAAGTGAAATTTATAGATGATATAATTTACCTGTACATGTAGTCATAGAAGATTCAATATAATGTCCTAATTTTAAATAAAGGGGAAATCAAAGGAACATAATTTATAATAAAATAACTATTTCAATATATAAAAGTTCAGACACAACGATTCCAGAAGCCATAGTGCAGTGGTCAAATGCTTACACCTAAATGAAGAACTTCCATGAATAACAGACACAAATGTAGACAGATGTGAGGCTCAAATACAATGAGGAACATTGTCTTTGGTGAGTTGATTTTCCAAAATGGCGAACAACCCATGAGAAAGTTCCAAAGCAAACAAAATACCATCTCCCTCGATTTTCATGGTGGTTTCATTCCTGGAAAAATTCACAGCTTATTAAAAACATGGAAAAATTTGTGTATTTAAATGTAAAATGGAGTTAGGCTTAGATAATTATAACCAGGTTTTCACCTATGTGAATGTCTGCTGGGATAGCAGAAAGCTGTGTGAATAGAGAACAATGCTTCATTGTGGGAGTCTCCTGTGCACTGCAGGTTACACACACAGCCTGGGCTCTAACTCCTCAGTGTCAATGATGCCCCTGATCAGGGAGGGCAAGCAAAAACAATCAGGGAGGGCAAAAAGAACCCTTCAATTTCCAAGGTAAAGTTTCCAAAACATGGGGGCCATGCTGCCCGTCAAGACCACCACTGTTAGAGTTCAGGTCTAATCAATTCATCTCACAGTGAAGAACTGGGCTCAGGTCCTCATAGACAGCACATTAGGGCAAACAGCCTGGAAGCCAGACTTGCCAGCTCCTACACTGCAGGGTCTGGTGTTTGTTGAGCCCTCAAAAAGGGTTCTGGTAACCCTTGGATTGATGCAGAAATGTAGGTTAAATCATGCAATTCATGTCACACACACACACACACACACACACACACACACACACACACTACCAACACCACCACGCTTGGATTGATGCAGAAATATAGGTTAAATCATGCAATTCACGTCACACACACACACACACACACACACACAAACACACTACCAACACCACCACCCTTGGATTGATGCAGAAATGTAGGTTAAATCATGCAATTCATTTCACACACACACACACACACACACACACACACACACACACCCTCCCAACACCACCACCCTTGGATTGATGCAGAAATGTAGGTTAAACCATGCAATTCATGTCACACGCGCATGCGCGCGCGCACACACACACACACACACACACACACACTACCAACACCACCACCCTTGGATTGATGCAGAAATGTAGGTTAAATCATGCAATTCATGTCACACGCACACACACACAACCAACACCACCACCCTTGAATTGATGCAGAAATGTAGGTTAAACCATGCAATTCATGTCACACGCACACACACACACTACCAACACCACCACCCTTGGATTGATGCAGAAATGTAGGTTAAATCATGCAATTCATGTCACACACACACACACACACATACACACAAACATACACTACCAACACCACCACCACCATCATCAACTTGATCATCAACTCACTTCCTGCACAAAATCCTTCACTTCACAGTTTTCCCAGTGAATTAGGAGAACATTCAAATCCTTACACTAGCCTAAAAGGCCCTGCACAATTTGGCCCTGGTCTGCCTCTCCAACTTTATTCCCCACCATTCTCTCCTTGCACACCATACTTCCACCCTGCTGGTCTTCTCTCAGTTACTGGCAGGAGGAGTACCCTCCCTTCTGTCTCAGGACTTTGCACTGGCTGTTTCCCCTGCCTGGGCTCTTTTCCTACTCTTTCCCTAGCAAATGCCTGCTTATTCTGCATAGCTTGGCTTGAAAGTCACTTCCTCAGAGAGCCTTTCTCTGAGCCCCAAATATATCTCCTTGTTAGATGTTCTCATAGCACTCTGTATTCGTTCATCACATACTTAGCAGAGCTTACGATTAAGTATTTATTTGTGTAATTCTGGGTTTGATCTCTGATGCCTCTACTAGGCTATGAGCTCCCAAGGAGGCAGGAGCTTCATCAGTTTTTCTCATTACTATTCCCCATTACGCAGGAGAATGCCTGGAACAGAGTTGGTTCCAAATATTTGCTGAATCCATGAATGAATGAATAATTAGGTTAGCTGCCCAGAATGACTTTCAGGCTGGCTGGCAAGCTGACACAATGGGAGAAACAATCGTGGTTTTTCATGAGGAGCAGCAGCAGAACACCTTGGTTCTGTTTTGCTGTGGAGAGACAGGCATGCTATTTGAGACTGCTTATTTTGCCTTAGTTGTTTCAGTGAGCTTGTTTTTTTTCTTTTCTTTTTTCCAACAGGGTCCCACTCTGTCACCCAGGTTCTGTCACCCAGATTGTACAGTGGCACAATCACAGGTCACTGCAGCCTTAAACTCCCAGGTTCAAGCAATTCTTCCACCTCAGTCTCTCAAGTAGCTGGGACCACAGGTGTGTGCCACCACACCCAGCTAAATTTGTTTTCTTTTGTAGACATGGGGTCTTGGTATGTTGCCCAGGCTGGTCTTGAACTCCTAGGATCAAGCCATCCTCCCCCCTCATTTTAAATGAACATAAATGGAACAGAGAAGCCTAGAGGGCACCTGGGTGTTTGAAGTAGTGAAGGCTCCTACATCTACCTGGAGCTGGCTTCCCTGCTGGAAGAAACAATGGCTTTGCAAACTTTAGCTTTATAGGGCTTACCCTTACACATACCCGACTTCATTTTTTCCTACAGTTACTACTATCTCTAATAACACCTTATCTCTAAGTAGCCTTTGACACTGTGCCATTTGTTTCATTCTTTCCCAAATTTTGGTCTTTGGGTATCACCTTCATTAATGTGGCACATTTACACATCACTGGTGCTATTATTTATTAATGTTTATTTTTTTTCCTTGAATGCATCCCACTCTGACATTGATGCAAATTTTAGCTTCATCAAAAACAATAATATGCATGAATGTCTGATTATATTCATTTGGGCTTATATTCATTTGGGAAAGAACGTTCTTTTGCTGGGCTGTGTTCTTGTGTGAGAGGAACACCAGGGTTGACCTCCTTTCTGTCCTCAAACTGTTAAGAATATACCAAAGAACAGAGAGTTTCAGTAACTTGCCCAAGGTCACAGGGTTAGTAGACATGACAGAACTGAGATTCAGTGTCTGGTTTCTGCCTCTGTCCTGGACTGTTCCTGTCACACTAACTCAAACCATTCTTAACCGAGTTCTCTACCCACACCAGGCACTCCATAACTATGAACTGTGGTTGGACTAATGATGACTTCCAAAAGCAAACTCTTCATCAAGCTTTTTCTCTGAGTACGTTATATTCTGTGCAATGCTGCTGGCATCTTGGGACATTAGCTACCTCTTTCCAATGTGTAATTTTCTGACCCATCTATGAGCCATGTCTCATTTGTATTACCAGGATGCCCCCTGTTTTCATGATGAATGCCATTTTGACATACTTGTAGAGACAGGTGAATCTCATGGGCAGTACAATGTATTTTTTATGGTACTGTCTAATTTATCCATGATGGGTGATTCTGAGACTCTCCAAGGTATCACATGTCAGTGACCTAGAAACTCTTCTGGGAAGCCACAGGATGGCTTCAATGGTGGAGGAAGCTCCCTTCCTCATTTCCTAATTCTGGAAACCAGTGGTTTCTGGGCAATTCTCTACCTTCCTGACCATCAACCTTTGGCAGTGCACTGTGTCTTGAATAGCTGCAAAGTTGCCAATCCTGTTCTTAAATCCAGTTCTTAAATCCAGTCCTCATTTAGAATTAAACCACATACTTGAGCACAGAAATTCCACCATGACATGCTACACCAACTTGAGTTGCTGCTGTAGATCTTCTTTTTTTTTTTTCCAGATAGAGGCTTGCTCGGTCGCCCAGACTAGAGTACAATGGCGCGATCTCGGCTCACTGCAACCTCCGCCTCCAGGGTTCAAGTGATTTTCCTGCCTCAGCCTCCCGAGTAGCTGGGATTACAGGTGTCCGCCACTGTGCATGGCTAATTTTTGTGTTTTTAGTAGAGATGGGGTTTCACCATCTTGGCCAGGCTGGTCTCAAACTCCTGACCTCATGATCCACCCACCTTGGCCACCCAAAGTGCTGGTATTACAGGGATTAAAGGCATGAATCACCGCACCTGGCCCCTGCTGTAGATCTTAAACTCCAATCACACTGGCATTCTTTCTGATCCCAGTTGAAAGCATCCAGACCATTCCTACCACATGGCTTTTTCCCTTGCTGTTCTCTCTGTCTGGAATGTCCCTTCCCCAGCTCTTTTCATGCCTGTTTCCATTATTTACATTTCAGCTCAATGTTATCTCTTCAAGCCCTTTCACTGACCATTTTCTATAAAATTGTATGCCCACATCCTTACCGCAGTGACTCTGATCCTATTAGTTGGACTTATTTTCTCCCTGCCAGTTATGACCACCCCAAAGTATGCTGTTTATTTGTTGACTTACTGTTTCCCCGAACCCCACAGTAGATGTAACTGCTATGAAGTGCATGCTAAGGCCTCTCTTGTTTACTGCTTTCTCTTCGTAATAAGTGGTTGCTAAGTAAATAAATGCATGATGTGGTCCAGTCACTGCAGTGAGGTGTAGGGGAAAGCGCAAGGCTCTGGATTCAGACGGAAGCAGCCTTCTGTTCTAATGCAGAAGTTAAGAGCGTGGGTCTAGAAGTCAGATGGACATGGATTCCAATTCAGCCTCTGCCACTTCCTGGCTGTGTGCCTTCAACAAGTTCTTTAACCTCTGCTCTTCATGTAGATCACTAGTAAATCAGCACTAATGAGTCACAGTGTATCATGTGCCTGGCCTGGTGCCAGCCACTGTAATAGCCTCTCAACAAATGTTAATTGGTTTCCCTTTCCCTAGAAATGTCAGAAGAAACCCATGAAACCCAAGACATAGTTTTTGTAACACACTTGGTAGTTAATAGAGAATTCAGGCATCCCTGTATTCAATACAATCTGCTTAAGTACGACTGCCGTACATTTGGGAAAAAGCAGTGACATTTTCAGCAGTTGGCTATCTTATGTAGACTCCTGATAAGGTTGATAATCTTAAATCCACAGGAAAGAATCCAGTCTTTTAGTGCGTGACCTGTTTGATAGAGGCGTCCCCCGCCCTGTATATTCAATTACTTGCTGTAGAATAGAACCGCATGCACCATGTATAGTTCCTTCAGTGCTTGAACATTATGTTCCTCAGGTGGCACGAGTGACTTTGAAGTACTTGTCAGCAACTGGCTTTCTTGTAACCGTACTGTAACCATTCAGTTCACAGTGACATTTTACTTCTGAAGCCCTTGTTCAGAATATTAAAAAGGGCACATAGCAGACTTCATCCTTTTGCTTCAAGGCCTGTGATTCTGTAAAGCTAGCCCCTCGACTCAGGAGAGAGTCACTGGCCTCTGCATGTTTAAAACCTGTTTTCAATTTGGTTCGGTGGTGTTAAGTTGGTCAATAAATACCACTATTGAGTCTTATCATGGGGGGTATGATTCCCCTTTGTGCTTTATCACAAACAGTGAGCTGGATTGATTGAACTGAACTATTTCACCAGGACATCTGAGATCACTCAGACCACTTTCTTTGTGAGTGCATCATGGTGCTTTTCTATCTCAAAAAAAAAAAAAAAAAAAAAAAAAGAAAAAGGACTGATGTCTCTTAGATGCAAAGTTGAGAAGGGAGGTGTTGAAGTTTGCTAGACTCCACCTGGATTTGCAAAATATTTGTAAATTATAAATGATAGGTTAAGGCCCTGGGTTCTGCTTGTTCTTCATAGCAATGATAGCTTATTATGTCCAAAACTGGTGCCCAAGGGCATGGGACAAGATCTACTGGCGTTTGCCAAAAGTGGTCCTTCATGTTGACTGTTCAGACACTCTAAATGCCCGATGTCCTACCTTGGTCTTTGGTCTGAAGACAGAGTGAGCAGAGCAGAGGGTGACGTCGTGAAACCCTGTAAGGGATGATCACTGGGGACCTGCAGCACTCTCTGCCTGGCTTTAGTGTGTGAGGACTTGGAGCCCCTTCAGATCTGTCCTTTAGGACTTTTTACAAATTGAGGCAACTATATTGTGTCATTTTTCTTTGAGAAGCAATAAGGAGGAGTTGAATTTTGGGTTCAGAACCCAGGTTTTCTCAATCTCAGCACATTGACATTTTGGGGGGGATAATTCTTTGGAGAAGATGTCCTGTGCATCATGGGATGTTAGGCTGCACCCTGGCCTCTACCGCTAGATGTTAGTAGCGCCCCCTAGGTTGTGACAACCAAAATACTTCCAGCAGTGCCAAATGTCTCTTTGCCGGGTGGTGGTTAGGGGGTGCAACTGCCCCTGGTTGAGAACCAGTGAGATAGACCTTGACTATAGGAGATTATCTTGTGGTCACAAGAAAGCCTGTTTGAGAGTACTCAGCTTCTCTGGGTTGTCCTTGGGCCTTTCAGACCTTTGAGTTTCCTGGAGAATAGATTTTTATTTTTAGTTTTTTAGAGATGGAGTCTCACTATGTTGCCCAGGTATGATCACAGGCATGATCCCACTACCCATCAGCATGGGAGTATTGGCCTGTTCCATTTCTAACCTAGGCCAGCTTACCCCTCCTAAGGCAACCTGCTGGTCCCTCACTCCCAGGAGGTCACTACATTGATGCTGAACTTATTGTGGATGCCCGATCAACACAGCACACCATAACCCAGAACTCCTGGGCTCAAGTGGTCCTCCTGCCTCAACCTCACGGGCAGCTGGGACTACAGGTGTGCACCACCATGCCAAGTGGGAATAGATTTTTTGATGTGGATGAACTAATGATGAAAAAGAAAAAAGTGAGAGAGAGTAGTATATAAATACATTCATTCCCTCCTCTCTTCCTTTCTCTCCTCTGCATCTCTGTAAGTTTTCCAGAAGGGGAGAGATGGGGTTTGGAGGAGGAGAAAACTAGCTGAACTGAAAAAGCTGCAGCTAGGAAGCCCATGCCTGCAGACTGAACTGAGGAGCCTGAGGCTTGTAGAACTTCAGATGATCCTGATATTCAAGTTCAGGCATCAGCAATTTACCGCAGGCAGAGTAGAAGACAGTATCTGGAGGCAAACTGGGCATCTGCCAGGACCCTTGACAAAATTGCAACGTTGGCAAAGCCGTTCTGCCACCACGTGTCTTTGTGAAGCCTCTCCACACCCTGTCTCACTTTCCTTGCCCTCCAGACACTCAGTTGCCTCATGCTGGCTGCTGGCTGCTCAGGGCCCACCTCATGCATGCTGAGCCATCAGCTTCCATGTCACCTGCCCCCATTTCAACGCTCCTTTCCTGAATGCTGATTTCAGCTATTTTGAGGGTTGAGAGATTCACATACTTCACATTAGGGGGAAAAGAGTCAGCAGGTTTAACCTGTTCAGGGAATATTTCTACTCTTAAAAGGGAAAGTTGTTACCCCTCTTTTAGAAGATATTTTGGAACAAAGGGCTTTTTTTATGGCTTATCTAATTTCCCTGAAATGAGCATTATGGTTGCATGTTTTCTAGCTGCCATCTCCCCACTCTTCAATGACACCTATGAGTTCCATAAACAGAAGCTGTACTTCACAGGGGACTCCACACAAGGTGACCTGTGAATTTCCCATAAGATCCAAGTTGCTTAGCCTGACATATAAAGCCCTTTACAGCAATTTACCTTACTAACCTCTTCTCCATGTATTTGCTCAAGTAATGGTGGAAAAGATGAATACAGACCCTGGCCCCAACCCATCCCCAACCCCCACAATGCATAGAATCCACTGAGGGATACATACAATAAATCAGACAAAAGAAATACGGTATCCACATTAACCAGGTTAGGTACAGGGGGCTTGGGGGCACCTGGTACACGGAACTAACCCAGAGGCTAGTTCCAGGCTGGTCCAGGGAGGACACCTCATGTCTCCACTCTCTCTGGCCCCCACAGGCCCACGCCAGGCATGCTCTGTCATGCCTCTGACTTTGTACATAACAGTCCCTCTGTTTAGAGTGCCCTGTCATTATCTGTCTGAAAAACACTTAATATCCTTTGTGATCCAGCTTAACTGTTACCTCCAGGAGACTTTCTCAGAGTGCATCTGGCCCTCCCTTCCTTTTCTCTGTCCCCTCTTCCTACTGCTAAACTGTGTCCTTTCCTTTGAGTTAAGTCCTTACACAACACCTCTGTGATATATATGAGATAGATATGTGATATATATCCCACTGATTTGTAATGTGTGTTTAGGTGTCAGTCTTCTTCAGCAACTTCCTTCAAAACCGAGGCAATCAAGTATGTCTTTTTAACTCCAATCTTGTGGCATAGAGCCTGGCACTTGAAGTGCTTAGTAAATGTCACTGAATGAATAAACCCATTCAAACTAGAATCTGGAAAATATTATAGCAGGATGTCTCCTTTATTCCTTTGTGTATTAGGTTATGAGATATATACACAGAAGAGTCCATAAAACATATATGTCCAGTGTAAAATGAAAGCCCACATAACCACAGCCTGGGTCAAGGAATAGCCACCTCTATCCTTAACTCACCAGTGGGTGTCCTCTCCTTGAATTGAGTGTGTCACTAAGATGAAGATTCAACATCCTGCATTTGACCGGAAGTTATTGGGGTCTTTTTCCAAGCAAGCACTCATCTTGAACCTTAGCACTGATGTCCTAGATATCAAATATTTGACTGAAGGCCAAGCAATTCAGTCAAACATCACTTGACAGACGTGGTCTGAAATCTAGCTGCAGGAAGCGACTCGCTCCACTGGATAGTATCTTGCAAAAGATCTTGAGCATCTTCCTTTCCCTTACATATTGAGGTTGCAGGCTTATTTGAACTCTGTCCCATTTGAGGGAAAATCAACTAAAGCACGGGCCTTGCTGGGATCATCTGCTAATAGTTAGTGTGTGTGGAGATCAGTCTATTTGTTGGTGGCTGTTAATAAAGATCAATTAAAATCTTGCCACGTCATTAAGAAGGGGTGTACTCTGTTTTGAGTGGAAATCAACCATCTGCCTCGCTGTGTTTGGTCAGAACACAGCCTTTGGAAAGGCCATAGTTACAGGATGCATGGCAACTACTGCTATGATGGTGAGGCTCAGAGCTGGTGGGGCTCTCTGCATGGGCCTCAACTGGTCCTGCAGCTGGGCTCACACAGCTCTCTCTTCCTTCCTCTGCTGCCCTCAACAATCAAGGGCCAGCGGGTGGGTGGGCCGGCCTTCCTTCCTTTCCTTTCTTTCCTTCCTTCCTTCCTTCCCTCCTTCCCTCCCTCCCTTCTTTCCTTATCTTCTCCTTCCTTTCTTACTTCCTTCTCTCCCTCATTTCCTCCCTCCCTTCCTTATCTCTGCACATATACAACAATCATGACTTTTTCAATAGATATTTCTTGAATGCAGCTGGAATTTTCTTCTTGAAAACAAAGTTAGCTAGCTACTTTCAGGAACTTAACTCTAGAATCCCCTTTGATTCCACTTTCCTTTCTCACTCCTCCCCGCCTCCATCCTGTGCGTGTGTGTGTGTGTGTGTGTCATGAATCCATGATCACTACATTTAATTTAATTCACATTTTAAATTCCTTTATAACAAACCTGGCTTCTTTTTCTCATCTTCACTGACATTTCTGACACTTCAGCTTTTCTAGTTTCTTTATACGTAGTCCCTGAAATCTTTTTGTTTGCTTGATTGATTGTTTAAAGCGGATAACAACATCACTCTCTATCCTCCGCTTCAAGGAGTTTAATTCATGCACCAACTATTTTCTGAGCACCTACATTGTATGAGACACAGATTGAGGCGTTGGAGACACTGCAGTGAACAAGGAAAATGTGGTCCCTGCTCTCACAGAGCTGGCATTCTAAAGGATTTTTATATTCTAGAACAGAGCTATCTAATTCAGTAGCCACTAGCAACATGCAGCTATTTAAATTAAAATCTCAGTTAATTAAAAAGAGAAATATTAAAAATTTAGTTTCTCATTTATACTAGCCACATTTCAAGCACTCAGTAGCCATATGTGATGAGCAGCTATGGTATTGGACAACATAGATCTAGATGAGTACCATCACAATAGATTCTGTACAGGGCTGTTCTGAAGAATTTCCAGACTTACCACCATTCTGGGAGTCTAAGAGATCCCTGCAGCCACACTGTGAGATGATTTATGATGACACCAGATTACAGTTACTTCATATATAATCTTTCCTTCGAAACATGTAGGTTATGTCTAGGATGCGTGGAGCTGATGGGTTTATTTTTATTTTGGGTGTCCTGTTTTTACTTACAGGATGGTTAAATTAGTGTGGTGGAATAGTATGGAGAAGTACTCACTTCTCTTCCTATATTTCAAGCAGGTACTGGCTCAGGACCCCCCACCCCAGGGAACAGAAGGTGGCAGCACAGAATCCAGAAATAGCCCTTGAGTTTCTCTGGCTGCTTTTTCCAAATGTACAAGCTCTCAGGGACCTTAGAGGGTTTTCAGAAGGGGCAACAGAAAGGAGGATTTGGGGAATAGATAAAAATGTCTTGGCAGAAGCAGGGCTGGAGGAGAGAAAAGAGAAATGTGAGTCTGCATATACATGTGAGAGTGTATGAGAGTGAACGCTATTCCAAGGTTGGAATATTCCAAGGTTATATCAAGAGTTTACCTTTGTGGAAGGTGATGAATGATGCTTCTCTAGCATCACAAGCCATTGCCAATTTCAAAAGGAGAGCCTCCTTTGAGATGGAGAATTCTCTAGCCATTTGGGGAGGTTCCTCTTCAGGATCTAGTTACTCTTCTCTGTTACACAAAGTCTCCAATTCCATCCTTTTGGGGCTAGATATCATTAGCTTCATCTGACCTTTTATACTACTAGGGTTCCAGTCTTTAACTCTCTTAAAACTCTGGCTAAGTTACTCCCACCATACTTCTTTCTGTCATCCTCTATTCCTACAATGCCAGCTCCTCCAGCCACCCACCTTCCCCTGGGCTATTGTCCTCATGTGATGCTAGGTTTTCTGCCCCCTGAGCTCTTATCGCTGTTCCCTTTTTCTCCTTTTCCCCTGAGTCTTCTGGAACCCAATTATCACTGAATACAAACTCCTCTGCTTTCTTGTACCTTTTTATTTATTTATTTTTTTGAGACAGGGTTTTGCTCTGTTGCCCAGGCTGGAGTGCAGTGGCACAATAATATGTCACTGGAGTTTTGAACTCCTGACCTGAAATGGTCCTCCTGCCTCAGCCTCCCAAAATGCATGGGCCACTGCATCTGGCCTTCTTTCTCATGTTTTTATGAGTCCACTTCCCCATTTTCTTGACTTAATTTTTTTTTTTTTTTTTTTTTTTTTGAGACGGAGTCTTGCTCTGTCACCCAGGCTGGAGTGCAGTGGCCAGATCTCAGCTCACTGCAAGCTCCGCCTCCCGGGTTCACGCCATTCTCTTGCCTCAGCCTCCCGAGTAGCTGGGACCACAGGCGCCGCCACCTCGCCCGGCTAATTTTTTTGTGTGTGTGTTTTTAGTAGAGACGGGGTTTCGCCGTGTTAGCCAGGATGGTCTCGATCTCCTGACCTTGTGATCCGCCCGTCTCGGCCTCCCAAAGTGCTGGGATTACAGGCTTGAGCCACCGCGCCCGGCCTCTTGACTTAATTAAAATCCATCTTGGAGGAAGACACCACCTCTCTGTAACCTTTTCAAGTAGAGGTTGCACATTTTCTACATTGTGGTTCCCAGAGGTAATGTCTGCATTTTTATTGATACTCTTTGTCTTTTCAAAACTACTGTTTTTCACTCTTGTGCAAAAAGCCCTTTCTTTTTTAAGTTTCAGATCATCTTGATCAAAGTCTTCCCGTTCACACCTTCTGTCATTATTGTAAACAACTTCAATATCTGTATTGATAAACACAGAAGAATCTAGCTTCAAGATACTTGACCTCAACTTCAGCATGTTCTAGAACCCATCCTCGTACCTACCCCTGGACCTTATCGTTATTCGAAACTGCTTCACCTCTTAATTCTGAACACCAATTTGCTATTCCCTGACCACATCGTATCATCACAGCCTTCAGGATCTTTAGTCAATGTAATTGCTTCTCAGGCTAGAAGTCTAGTCCTTTGATTATTCCTTTTTCCTCTGGGGTTTTCACCAACTTTACACCTTCCTTTTCCCTTCATCTTAGACCTCACAATGTATAACTTCAAGAACCCTTGCAAATATCTTTAATAGCCCTAGTCCCTGTTCTCTCTGCCATGTGGGCACAGCAAAGCCTCAATCTTGGATTAATCCAGCCATTTGTCTTTCCTGTACTATATCCGGGTGCAGAGTCGTGACTGGGAAAACATACAACTTATCTATGCAAAGAGGTGGCCCAGAGCACTCCTGTGATATGTACCAAGTCAGTGACATCTGCCATTTTCCTAGTGGTGATTACACTTAGAGCTCTACTACATTGTGCTTTTTCTGTCCCTCCTGCCCCGCTGATACATATACAGCACTTCTCTCCCTCTTCCCTAGTAAATGCTTTGTCCTGCTGCTCATTTACTCTTACATCACTGTAATTGGTTTTTGCACTTGCCACTGAAATAAAAATCCCTGGGCAAAAATCACCAGTGACTTCCTGAAGGACTAACTAAATGGACTTCTGTAAATATCCACCCAGTTGGACTTTTCTCTTGCATTTGACACTGTTGACCACTCAGTATTCCACTCTGGCCTTCTCTTCTCTCTCTACTTGTGCCCTCTGGTAAGCTCACCCATCATGGCATTAACCATCATGGTGGTTATATAGTTGATCCCTAAATCTCTATCTCCAGTCCAGCTTCTACTGAGCTCCAGAGTTCTATGTGCAAAATAGCCTTCTTCATGGTTTTCCTGGAATTCCCATAGAAACCTCAAACTCAATTCAATCTTGATGGAAAAAATCCCCATACCCCCATAGTTCCTTGTCCCAGATTCTCTATCTCAGTGAATGACATCACCCTTTAGACTAAGCCAGAAACCTTGGTGTAATCTCCAGCTCCTTTGTTTTAAATCCTCATCCGCTTTTCCCACTATCACCCTCTGCACCATCTGATTTCTTCTCAGGTTCTTTTGATTGTTCCTTCCTAAAATTTCATCCTGCCTGTTTCCTCCATTCCAGCTGCTGCTGCATTAGAAATTTCCTCTCACCTCTCACCTCCTACCTCAACCCCTCTTATGGACCTTCCACATTTTTGCTTGGGAGCTCTGATGAAAACATACATCTTGATCATGGTACTATTCTGAGCATGGAGTATAAGTCCTCCAGGATCTGTACCCCGTCTCTCTCCTCAGACCCTTCTGTCCTACTTCCTGTCTCTTGCCTGTTACTCTACCATCAGCCGTACTAAACTATCCATTGCTTCTGGAACTTTTTATACTAATTCGCAGTTTGGAAGGCCATTCTCCCCTCCTTACACCTCCTGCTCTCATCTGCCTGAAACATCAGCTCATATTGCGTGGCTCACCTCAACCCTCCCTTTCTCTGCAAGGTCTCATCTCCCACCCCAGGTAGAACTGACTACATTCTTTGGCTCCATCTCTACACATGCATTGTCAGTGTCAGCTGGCCTTTCCTGGACTGTAAGCTCCTTGAAGACAATGCCTCTGTCACAGGCATCTCTGTGCTCTGGTTTCCAGCTCATAGTACAAACAAAATAAATATTCATTGACTGAAGAAAGAATTCAAAGTGGAGTCCAACCTGTGAGAAAATGCTAATTAAATGTTATGACAATAGAACAAGTGTTGATCAAAACAGCGTCCGGAATCATCACAAAGGCCTGTCTGCAGATAGCTCTGTTATTAGTAAATCCGTGAAGCTTCAGTTTGTATTAGTAAACAAGTCAGGTGGGTATTCTCTATAACGTGAGCTGACTTTCAGGGACAGAAAATGAGGATGGTGTCTCATACTGGCTTGCTTCCTTAGCGATTTGTGAAAACAAAACCCAACAAAACAATTCTCCCTTTCCCAAAAGTTGGCACTGGCTCAAGTTTTCTTTTCCAAAATACTTTCTTTGGTCAAGCAACACTCCCCACGCTATAGCTGTTAGGCATTAGTGTGCTCTGAATCCATTAGAGAAGGTCAGTCCAGAATACTAAACAGATGCACAGCCCTGAGTCTTGAGAACTGGCGTTTCACAATTGCAATGCATAACAATAGTCATCTTCTTTGTTCATGCTGCTCTAAGCTTCACCACAAGCAGGCGTACTTTAGAGACTGGCTCCTTGAGCTGTACTGATTTCCACATGGGAAGTGAGGAACAATTAATTTGAGGCAGAAAAATAATTCAGGAATGTGTTTTGGCTTTACATGCACACACATGACAAAAACAACACTTTAAATTCAGTCAACATCACAGAGACAACATGGACACCAAAAGAGCAAGGATTTTTTTTTCATAGCAAACCTTTGTACTAAATATATACACATATAAATAAAGCAAAAACAAAACAAAAACCTTCCTACCCCAGACTACCTATTAATTTTAGATGGAAAAGCCCTAGGCAGTAAGAAAAAAAAACATAACCCAGGCATTAAGTAGATCGGATAGTTAATTTGGAGTGAATGGAAAGGGCTAGATAATATTAAGTTGTCATGGTAGAAAGTAAGTTTTGGACATTCTGCTTTCACATTACTATCTAAACTTGTAAAAATACTCAGAGAAGCAGAAAGGAGGACTAAATTTAGACCCTTACTTAATGCATTCAAGAGCATGATTCATTTTTCTCCTGCCCTGGTACAGCCTGGGGAATCTGAATATACAGCCAGCAGCACATGGATGCCCTGTAAATAAATGAAAGTTGCATTCATTCAGGGGCTGGAGAAAGCCAGAGACACCCCGTTTTCCCTGCCAACAAAGGTACACTTTTAGGTACCTCACACACCAGAATGCAGAACCAGATTTCTAAGCTGGCAAGAGTCCATCTAATTTTAGCTTTGCTCCGGCCTTGGCATGAAATGCTGCTGGGCTGGAAATGAATTCTGCTGTTCCTCTCTTCTAAGTGCCTTTTCCCCTCAAGCTCCAGTGGGATCCTGACCAGCTCTGAGAGGCCATGTCACATGGGTCACACAAATGAGACTACCCAAAAGGGTGTCATCATTTGGTAGCCATGCATTTAACAACCAGGAGCCCAAGTTGCTTCATGGCAGCCCTTAGGTTGGGTCTTGGAGAGCTAGGATTCTATATAGCAAACACGTGAGGACAATCTTGGGCTCTTTGAAAGAAACCAAACAAACCGAAAAGGAACCAACCACACAACAACAGCAAGTTGCATTCCCACGAATTAAATCAGGGCGGTAGACAAAGTTTCCGGGTAGAGCAGACAGTCACAGTCCCTTCCCCAGGTTCCTCATCGTCTGCTTCCAATCACATTCTCTCACTCTCCTCCGCTGCCTAAACCCAAAGCAAACATTTCAGCCTCCACAGAGAACTGGGATGAAGGCTGAACTATCATTTGTGTAGAGTCCAACACAGCTTAGAGGCGAAAAGCACCTAAATTATGTTGTGACTTTACAGCGAGTCCATTTTCTTTCCTTTTGGTTTAGTTTTAAGCACATTTGGAAAGTAACCTTACAAGTTTCATTCCAGTATCTTAGGCTTTATTGATCTTATCGATCTTTGGTCTCTGTGTTTAGAACAAATAACAGAAGAAAAGGTGGAAGGCATATCAAAAACCTGTAGTAAGGTAACATTGCCTCCCAGAAGTGAAGGCATCAAAGCCGCCCTCTCTTCTGAGGTGTGTGATTGATGTTAAAAACCCACCCCAAGGGCCCTATTGTACATCCATATACGTCCAACCCAATTAAGAAAGAGCATTTTCCCAAACATGAAATGGGCTCGGCAATTCTGAAGTAAAAAACAAAAAGAGTTAGCTATGGAGCACGTGCATTCCGTTAGAAATGAGTCACTCTGCGAAGGTGTGTTTGAATGAGCAGCACTTCAGAAGGCCCACAAGGGGTACACCCACAGGATGGGACTGGCAGACCCTGGGCAGGGCTGTGGGTCCAGGCAGATATGAGATCCGATCAGCCTGAAAACATGCTTCACAAACCAACCTGGACACGACACAGAAAAGAGGCAAGACATCATAGGGCAGCATAAACGATTTGTGCCTTTCTCAAATAGCTCGGTAGTTGGGACTCCAGAGCAGTTCTGAATGACCAGGTAGGGCAGTCACCCAATCCCCACTGGGCCCATCCAGGGCCATAACATGAATATCAAATCATTTGGAGGACAGGAATATTCAATGACTTGGGCCAAATGTCATGACAGGTTTTGGGGGCAGCCTTCTATATCCATTTGAGAAAGGACAAATACTCGTTAGCACTAGACAGAAAACTGGCTGATTTAGCTTAGAACAGTGGCTACCATTGTAGCACGTTCAGAACATCGAAAAGGAAGGTGAGTTGTTGGGGAAGGGCATCGTGAAGGCTGCATCTATCCAAGGCTGGGTCAGTTATACATTGGGATTTGGAGTTGAAATTTATTCTCACACACGTAGAGCTCCGCAGATCTAATTAACAGGGTGGGAAATCTATTTTCATATTTCACTCACACAAAACACTTCTTCTCTGTCTCCAGGGGGTTTTCAAGTTCTAAACTACAATCAGCCCTTCTTGTAAAATGACAATAATAAATCCTCTTATTCAGCCAGATGGTGGTGTTTGTTGCACTAGGCTGGGTTCATAGTACAACATCAATAAATGGCCACTTGTAGAGGGACAGACAGAATCCCATTTATAATACACACCTACACCTCCCTCCTTCTCCCATCCCAAAATGGGGCATTGTCAAAACATCCTTGGGGGCTTAATCTCTTTCTGGAGCAGAAAGGAAAACTAAAAAAGGCAAAATAATATAACTAAGTGGAAAAACAACTTCTCAGGGGCAAATAGCACATTTAATCCCTGAGGAGAATGGTCATAGGTGGGTTTTGAAAAAGTGTTGTTTCGCCTTTATGGACCATTTGAAAGCAGGCTCTCAAAAGGATTTTTCCCAGTCCCTGGCAAACTGTCTTAGTGAAGGCTGCACATTGTCAGCCAAAGGTATTACAACCAGGAGATGGAGTTAAAATTCTTCCTCAGTGAGTTGGCTAAGTCTCATGAAACAAGTATTTGTTCCAATTAGGTGTTCCAAAAAGTCTTGATTGCCTTAGATAACGCATTTTGAGAAGGAAAGTGTGTTTGTTCAAAATCCATCGTGGAAGAATAAATGACGTACCGGTGTGTTCTGTTGCCAGGGTACACATCCTCTTCACAGGCCTGGAGGACTCACACTCTTTGCTGCCTTGTCCCTGTTTTCCTGGTCTCAGTCCTACCCAGGATGGGCAGTGGGAGGGGGCATGCTAACTAGTCTCTGCTCCTGCTCTTAATAAGCTATACTACCTGGTTATGTAACCCTAATCCGTGTCCACAGTCCAGGGCTCAGATGGCTGGTCTGTCAGCAAAAAATGTCTGAAAAATGTTAATTCAACAATGTTGGAGGGATGTTATTTCCAGAACTAAACTCCTCAGGGGAAATGAGAAATTGTTGCTCCTGGGATTCAACTCCTCCACACTGAAAGATGTTTCTTTAATGATGCTTTCTTCCCAAAAAATTTCCCAATGCCTGGTGTGTCCTGACATTTGGTCCAAATAAAATCCTGGAACAGACTCCTAGGATACAACTATCTTCAAACTCCATACAAAAGGAGTGTTTATTACAGAGAATCAGCATCTATTAGGGCATGAAACCTTGGGGGCCTGCTGGCGTTCATTCCCCACGCTGAATCGTTTCATAATATAGATACTATTTTCTTTTTGGCATTTATAGCAAGCAACTCAGTTTATGACCTAAGGCATTTTCCATACTTCCAGGCAATGAATACTAGCTTCCTATGAGTCTCAATAGCACATAATTTAAGACAGTGGGAAAGGGAGTTGGAGAATAGTTTCCAGTGCAAGAAAAATACCATGCAGATGTTTGCCCTTACTCTTGAATTCTGATGGTGAAATTGAGCATTGTTTATTTGTTCTGAAGTCCAACTCAAGAAATTTATTTTCTAAAGGCTGGGGCTGGTGGCTGGGGTAGAGGTGGGGAGGTAGTGACATAAAATATTCCTGATACTGAAATATTCAACACATGGCCCTGGGATTTTGAATCATAAAGTAATTTAGATCTTTTTAAGTGGTTCATTTTTTGATGAAATTTGGCATACCAGATGTCGATTTGTGTCACAGAACATGACATACGTAAGAAATACCCAAGAACTACTTTGCTAAAATTGTATATTCACCTTCTGTAATTTTTTTTCCTCCAAGATAGCAAGCTAGGAATCAGTCCTCTATCTTGAGCCATTTATTGAGAACAAACAAATGAACTTGGAAAAGACACAACCGAATTGAATTTAAATACCTGACTTTGGTGTATGAGAATCATAAACTTGCTTACGGTCTATCTGGTCCGCAAACACTTCCCCATAAATCATCCAATAGGGCATGTAGAAGATGTTCTTGGCCAGTTTCCATGATGGCTCCTCATTGGGAAAAAGGATGGCTTGCCTGGCAACTCCAAAGCTCATCAGCACCACCAGCATAATGATGACAAAGTACATCATGTCTATCATCTGGAAGGGTGGGGAAGCAGAGGGAGAAACAATAGAAAACCCATATGATTGAGTGTTCTTATAAATGCTGACAATGATGGGAACCTCTGGAGGAGGTCCACTTTCTAGACTGCTGGTAAGGGATGTTTAGACAGGCAGTTGTGTCCAGATAAGAAGATGCTTGGTCTATTGAAGCCAGTGTCCACAGAATTCTATCAGTGATTCAAAAAACAGTTTAAAAAGTACAACACAAATGAAGCCTCTTCATTTTTCATTGCTGTCTGTAGGACCGAGTCAAGGCTAGGCATAGGAGTCACATAAATGGAAGCTTAGGCCTCTATGTGAATCAGGTGCTTTTTCTCTACTCCTGGAGGAGGCCAGTGTCCTCTTTGGGTCTCTTTATTCTTAGAGAAATTGGAATTGGGATAGTTGAACTATTCCAAGAATGACTGCAATGCTGCAAACCTCCTTTCTAAGTTCTGAAAGGCTAATGAATAATTGGAAAGCTCAAAAAACAAAAGCAAAACAAAACAAAACAAACAAAAAAATAAACTGCTTATAAACAAAGCTAGGATAAACCAAATATCCATTATATTCTTACTCTTGTGACCCCACCCCACTGCATAGTATTCTACCACCAATCAGTCTCTCAGACAGAACTGCTGTTTGTATACTTCTCCTGCAGTGTACCCCATTGGCTATGGAGGGTGTTTTCTTGGGCATTAGAATCATGCACCCTAATGAGTCAGACCTGTACCTGCTGTAGAAATGATGGATTTTCATCTTGACATGTTTATAAAGTCCTCCAGGCTGCTCTCTAAAATAATGTTATCTCTTGTTCCTCTTTCTTCCTTGTTTCTTTCCATGATGTATGTTATTTGGGATCTGTTTCTTAAATGCCAAATTATTTTCCTTTTATCACTCAAAATATTAAAAAGATGAGGATGCAATAACTATTGATTTTTCCTGGCCAGAACCCATTACCTCCTCCTTTTATAAACAGTTTCTACCCAGTATGGCCACAAGGTAGGTGTGTTTTCCAGGCTGCATTAAATATGGTACTGGCCCCGGCAAGAGTGATAGAAGGCAGGGATGTGACCAAGACAGGCCAACCAGAATCCTTTTATTGGCTTTGCTTTGTTTTGTTTTTAACTAAAGCTGGGAGAAAGAAGTTCCTTTTGTCTCTGTAATGGGGTGAGTTCATTGTCTCTGACGCTGAGTCCTCTGCCAGTGAAACTGATCAGAGTAAATGAAGCCGATTTGCAAGAGAAAGAGAGCAAATCCTGACAGTGGTTGGGTCCCTGCTTGTAGCAGCCCCTAAGGCCAGTTTCATTATGCCCTTCAGTAAGTCAATATATCCCTTCTAGGCTTAAGCTAGTTGGAGATTGGTTTCTATCGTTTGCATCAAAATACAGAATACAAAAGACTTTCTCTTAGATATTATACTTCCTGAAGGGATGCCCATCCACAAAAAAAGCCTAATGCTAATTTTATCAATGATAATGGAGGCTTCAAATTAGTCTTACAATTTTATTTTTTAATTTTTATTTTATTATTATTATTTTTGAGATGGAGTCTTGCTCTGTCACCCAGGCTGGAGTGCAGTGGAACAATCTCGGCTCACTGCGACCTCTGCTTCCTGGATTCAAGCAATTGTCTGCCTCAGCCTCCTGAATAGCTGGGATTATAGGCGTGCACCACCATGCCCGGCTAATTTTTTTTGTATTTTTAGTTGAGATGGGGTTTCACCATCTTGGCTAGGCTGACCTCGTGAGCCACTCGTCTCAGCCTCCCAAAGTGCTGGGATTACAGGCATGAGCCACTGTGCCTGGCCACAATTTTATTTTAAAAGAGTACATTCTATGGTGTCTGTTATCGGAATTTAAACATTATAGCTTTCCTTGTATGCATTAGGACACTGGGGTCTAAACTAGTTTCAAGGCAATTTCAAAATGCATCTCACAAGTATTGCATGACTTCAAAACCAAACAGGAATATCTTAAAATCTGACATCTATTCATATTTTAAAATTGTCTTTAAAGTTGTATGCTAATTAGTTTTATCTTATATAGTTTAGTGGTCTCAGAACTCTTTTAAAGTGAGCAAGCCAGCTGTGTCGAAACAGTTTTATAGGAAACATGGGTCTGTTTTTCATCCTCTCTCTCTTTCTCTTATTTTATAAAATTCTTTCATCATTTATTTACAAAAAATTCTATCAATGAAAAAGCACACATGGGTCCTTCATGTTGTGTTTATTTACATTGATTAAAAGATGGGTTGGGAGAGGAAGGTTTGTGCTCATGAGATTTAGAAGCTAGTTTGACCTAAGGAAACTCAGCCAGTAAATACAGAAACTGTTCTAATTTAATTTCTCAGGGTTGTTTTTGTTCAGATTGATTGTGCTGTCTATCCAGAGGGTCAAAACAATCAAAGAGAAGAAACATTCTTCCCAAACACTTAGCTTCATGTATTTCAAAGAAGTCTTAGCTTTCATACAAATACCAAAATCTGATAGAGTGGAGTGCAGAAATAGAGTATTATTAGTGGGAACTGGGGCTGGCCTCCTCTTTTTAAAGCTAAATTGTCCAGTTGGTTCAATATTAAGAGATGATTCTGTCCTAATCTTGTAAATATCTTTCTGTTGTGTTCTACAGAAGAGAGCATATAATATATATAATATATAATGTGTATATTATATATAATGTACTATATATAATATATACAATTATGTTATATATAATATATACATTATATATTTTATACTCTTCTGTAGAACATACATAATATATACATGTTATATAATATATACATATCTACATTATATATAATATATACATATTATCTAGCTTATATACATTATATATAACATGTGCATATTGTATATTATATAATATAGATAATATACACATATGCATGTTATATAATATGCATTATATAATATACATTATATAATACATTATATATATGTATATATAATATATGATATATTTTTTATATATACTGTAGTGGTTAAACACATGTACTTTGGTGTCAGAATACCTGGGTTTTCATCTTGACTATGCTAGTAAAAATAGCTACATGGAAAAAAATCCACACAAAAAGAGTAAAAATAATTACAAAAACAAAATACAACCTTTCTTAAACATTAAAAAAAACAAAGGAAAGAAAGAGAAATATAGCTAGGTGTCCTTGAACAAGCTGCTTAATCTAGTTTTATTTGTAAACTAGGAATAATAATAACACATTTATTTTATGAAGATTAAATGAGTTGGCATGTGAAACAACGTGGTAAGTTCTTCATAAATGTTAACGTATTCTTATTATTAGAGTTGGAAGGAGGTCAGGCTGTGGAGTCAGAGAGAAATTTGAATCCTATTATTGTCCCTTGCTTAGTCTCTTATTCAATTGTTTATTAAATTATTAAACACAGATACGAAAACCTATTTCCGGGGGGTATGATGATGACATGTCTGACATGGTATCTGGCACACAGCAAATGATAGCTATTATTATTGTTTTTATTTTGCATTATGTAAGTGAGCTTAGTACTAGGCCTAGAGAATTCCATTGAGAAGTGGAATATGGAGGAAAGGAGTCAGGATTTTGTTCAGTGATTCTGGACCAGCAGCAGATCAGTGGGAGTCTTTCCGGATATGCAGGCTTTCGGTGCTGGGAGGCATTTGGTGTACTGGCTTCTTATATTATGCAAAGATTCATAGTACCAGTTTCAAAATGGACTCCTAACGATTGTGTGTCCAGGAATCTCATCAGCTGTCTGTCCCTAGGCCACAAGGCAGGGACTTACTTGCCTGTTTTGTGCTGAATGGGAACTCCCTAATGTGGAGAGGCTTTCGGTATAACACATCTGGGCACATTTTCTTAAGTTCCAGCCTGGTAGTCCATCTGGCTCATTGAAAAATTCTATAGGCATATTTTATGTACCTTCTGGATCAGTGCATCAATTATTGAACTTATCTTAAAAGCCTCTTGAAAGAGAAGCAAAGTCCCCAAATATACTCATTTTCTACTTATTCTTGACGGATAAATTAAGTCATTCATAAGTTAAAAGGTAGAGAAAATGCAGTGCATTCCTCTTGCACACTCCTGAGTAAGGTTTCATTCTAGTCAAAACTGGGATAATTATGCCATTATTAAGATGATAGACATGGATTTTAGAATAATCTCACTGCATTAGCATAACTTTAGTTATCCCAAATATATAAATGTTACCAAGGCTTTAAAGGGTAATATATTTGGCTTGTTTGGGTCTTTTCAGATTTTATTTGTTAAAATAAAATAAGGTAGCAATCAGAAAAAACAACCAATCTGAGTATGTAATCACAGAATGCAGTAATTCTCAACAGAGGCCAATTTCATTCCCTGGGGGACACGTGGAGATGTCTGGAGACATTTTTGTAGTCATAGCTGCGTGTGTGTGTGTGTGTGTGCACATGTGCATGCTACTGGCATCCACTGGGTAGATACTGCTAAATATCCTATGATACACAGGACAGCTTCCTAAAATAAGGAATTATCCAGCCCGCAATATCAGCAGTGTCAAGGTTGAGAAAACGTGGCCTAATTTTATAACTATTATAGTTCTTTGCCTTCATTGAGTCCACTTGAAAATACATTTGAGAATCTCATGAAAGCTTGTCCCCTCTGTCCAGAAAATTCACACACCCACACATTTTTATATATAAATTGCAGAGAGGGTCCACAGATTCTACCTCCTAAGCCCTATCCATAGACTCTAAATCTAGACTCTCTGCTTTTAGACAGGAATTTTCACCACAATCTCAAATTCATTGTTAAAGTGCAAAGAAGATGATATAACAGGCAGTATAATAGAGTAAGATACACATTTTTTTCCTAGTCAAAAAATCCCCAATTGAACTGGGGTTCTGTTTTGGGTAAGTAACTCAAGCTCATGAATTCGAGTTTTTTTCTCTCTAGAATGAGTTTGGTGATATTTGCCCTAAACAGTGCTGGTGTTATAAATACCATTTGTACAGTAGGGTTAAGAATATGGCATAATAATTATACTCACCAATTTTTCCTTTTTTTCATTGTATTTAGAAAATGCAGTTTGAACATAATGATAACAGATGTAATTTGTCAACCACCAGCTATGAGCCAGACACAGCTGGTCATTTAGTATGTATTATTTCTAATAATTACAACAATAACCCTATAAGATATGCATTTATTATACATCACTACTTTAGAAACAAGTAAATCAAATCTCAAAGGGGTTTAAATAAATTGCTCAATGTGTTATATCCAATTCATTTTGAATTCAAATTCTTCTGCTCTTAGCATGAGTTTGTCGGTGATTTTGTAGGAAAAGTCGTGGTTATTTAAGATTCATTTCAGTAGAGATACACATACACATACATACACAGAGCTGTTCCATAAATATTGAGTTAGCAATGATATATATAGTAAATCTTGAGTAATAATAATAAAGAACATCAGCCAGGCATAGTGACTCACACTTGTAATCCCAGCACTTTGGGAGGCTGAGGCAGGTAGAGCACTTGAGGTCAGGAGTTTGAGACCAGCCTGGCCAACCTAGTGAAACCTCGTTTCTAATAAAAACAAAAAATTAGCCTGGCATGGTGGCAGGTGACTGTAGTCCCAGCTTCTCGGGAGGTTGAGGCAGGAGAATCGCTAGAACCCGGGAGGCAGAGGTGGCACCACTGCATTCCAGCCTGGGTGATGGAGTGAAACACTGTCTTAAAAAGAACATCTATTAACTAATCGTTGGTTTCAATGGCTCAAGTGAAGTGAAAGATATTAGCAAAGAGGTTTTTCTTTATCTTTTTTTGAGAAAAAATATCTCACCACTGTCTTAAACTCTGGGCTCAGGTGACCCTCCCACCTCAGGCTCCCAGGTAGCTGGGATCACAGGCTCATGTCACCACACCCTGCTAATTTTTCTTTTCTTTTTCTTTTTTTTGTTTTTGAGACAGAGTTTTGCTCTTCTTGCCCAGGCTGAAGTGCAATGGCATGATCTTGGCTCACTGCAACCTCCGCCTCCCGGGTTCAAGTGATTCTCCTGCCTCAGCCTCCCAAGTAGCTGGGATTACAGGCATATGCCACCATGCCCAGCTAATTTTGTATTTTTAGTAGAGATGGGGTTTCTTCATATTGATCAGGCTGGTCTTGAACTCCTACTCCTGACCTCAGGTGATCCTCCCGCCTCGGCCTCCCAAAGTGCTGGGATTACAGGCATGAGCCACGATGCCCAGCCCTAATTTTTCATTAGTTTTTGTATCATCAGGGTCTCACTGTGCTGCCTAAGCTGGTCTGAGAGTCCTGAGCTCAAGCCATCTGCTTGCCTTAGCATCCCACAGTGCTGGAATTGCAGGCATGACCCACCGTGTCTGACCAGGAAAAAGGTTTTTCAGTAAGAGGTGTTCGTCATGGTAGAACAGATGTACTTGGCTTTTCCACATATATCTTGTAAAGGTGAAGAAGGGGACACACTCAAAACTGGGAGAACTGATTAAAAGTACCCAGTTCTGGCTCCAGGCTCTTATTCTTCCTCTAGTGAGTTTTGAGAGGAAGCTTATTTACTGATGCACTCCCAGATGCACATGATGCTGTCCTCCTAGGGTTCAGTCTCTATGGAAAAAGTGTGGAAACTGGTGTGTGGTCAAGGACTGTTGGAACAAGTCCTCGGCCATTTGTAGGGCAGCATATTAGCTTGCTACCTGGGATTTTTTCTTCAACAATTTGATAAGTAGGAGCATCATTCCGGAACCTAGTTCTTAATAGACATCATTTTCCAGTAGTGTAACAAACACATGATGCATGATAGAACTTAATGTTCAGTTCAAACCCAACCCAACTCAGCTCAGCGCAAATAAATTATATTTTTCTTTCCTTTGTGTAGGGAAAGGAATTTTCTAGAACTTTATTTAAAAACACAGGATCTTTAAAAAAATCTGTTAAAAATTTGTAGTGGAGACCCATTCCTTCTCCAATACCCAGCTAAAATGTAACCTTTGTGTGCTTTTTCTGACCTATATTATCTTTTCTATGGTTTTGTTGTACTTTATACACATCTCTATTATGGCATTTTTCACATGGTATGGTAATTCCTCCCTCCCTCCCTCCCTCCCTCTCTCTCTTCCATCAGTTTTAATCTCATGGAAAGAACATCTTTGTATACCCAACTCCTAGTCCAGTGTCCAGCACAAAATAGATGATCTTTATATATTTTTCAGTAAATGAATGAGTGATGGATAAATTACCCAGTTTTGTATTAGATGTAGTCAAACCCCCAAACATTCAGAAGGAATTTATAAAATAAAACGCCTCCAGGGCCATCTCATTTAGACTTTGATAGCAGGCCCAAAATAACTATTTCCCTCTATCTTTTATTACCACTCCTCATCTGAAAGCTTATAACATGGAATCAGAAGACCCTGCTTACCATTTTTCCAATCATCATTACATATGGGCCCAAATACTTGTTCACGCCGAAGATGTCTAGGAGACGGATGTACCAGTAAATGATGTTCACGCAGTAGATGACCCTCCCATCACTCCTGAAGGGCTGGTCTTGGAGACGAAGGATCATTCCAACAGAGAACAGAAGGATGGCAATGAGGTCCGTGACATTCCAGTACTCCTGCAGCCACACCTTCACCTTCTGTAGCAACTTCCCTGGCTCTGACATCAGAATCTATAAGGCAGGAAGGAGAGCAGGGTTAGGTCTGGTTTCTGTCTATATTTTCAGCCCAGTTGGGAAGTACTTGATCTGTTGGCTGACGTTACTAGCTTGCTTTGTCTACCTATATCTACTTAAATACTTGCATGCTATAAAAGTCCAATTGAGCTAAGCTTAGGCGATTATTCAGCTGCAGTATTCCAAAGGCACATATAAGCAATAATTTTGATTCTTTGGGTGGTGGTAAAATTCTAAGACACACATAAGAGTTTTGCTATAAAATGATTCAATCCTAGTATGCTGCAAATCTCTGAAGTCTCCCTTTATCTCAGTAAACAGTGCCACCATATTGAGTTCCTCAGGCTGCTCACTTGGGAAGACTCCTCCATTTTTCTCTTTCACATCCCACATCCTCTGCACCAAGTCCTATCACCTCTATTTCTAAATGCAACCTAGCCAACTACTTCTCACCACCTCCACTGCTGCCGCCCTATTCTAAGCTCCATCACATCTTGCAGATTGCAGCAGCCTTCTAACTGGTATCCCCATCATCCTCATTGCCCACTTACCCTCAACCCATTCTCTGAGCAGCACAAAGAATGACCTTTAAAAGCCTGGATCTTTAAAGATCTGGCTGGCGATTACCAAGTTATACGCATAGGTAAAAGCTCATCAAGCTGCACCTTAGGAGTTGTTCAATTATACATAAATTATACCTCAATTTAAAAAAATTTTAGACAAATGAACAACAACAGAAACTAAAACAAATGATCATAATTGTATGCTTGAGCTTTCTGATGACGTCCATTACAAATAGTGAAAAATCCAAACTCTTCACAGTGGCCTCATTTCACATCTCACCATATTCTCTCTTATCCTCTACCCTGCAGCCATACTGGTCATCTCTTAAGCATAACAAGTTTATTCGATATTCAAGATGCTTGTACTTATTCCTTCTGTTCATCACTTTCTTCTCCCAGATCTATATTTGGCTCCTCTTCATCTTCAAGGTCTCCGATCAAATGTCCCCTTTTTAGGAAGGCCTTTTTTGACTACTTTAGCTGCAGCAGACTTCATGTCCCCAAGTCACTCTCCAATACATTACCCTATTTATTTTTTTGGAGTTTTTATCACTATATGAAGTTATCTTCTGTATGCTTGTATATGTATGTGTGTATGAGTATGTGTGTATGCCTGTCAATCAGTCATCTATGTATTCCTCCATCCATCCATCCATTTTTCTCTCTTTCCTATACTGAAACTCTGAGGGCAGACCCTTTGTACCCCAGGCCTGTTACATAATAGAAACTCAATACATATTTGTCAACAGACTGACTGTCGTGTAGGCACTAAGAGCAATTTCCAGTCCCTTGCATATCCTAACTCCTTTGTGGGACTCTTGCCTTACCTTAAACTTAGAGGGGGTACCACACATGGGTCTATGAAATGCACAGCTGGACAGCAGGAGTTGCACCCATCCTGCACCACAGACTGCCCCAGCATGTGAGAAGCCAGGGAACCCCACTTACTGAAGCTGCACCAGGGCCACCTTCCTCAATTGCTGGTGTTTGCCTCTGAGGATTCCATCTCTTCAAACCATGACCAACCCCTTTCCCCACCTCAGAACCTCTCAAAGGAGAGGAAAGATTGGAGGCTTGTGTGAATCCTCATGTCCACTATAATGATTTACCTAATTCTGAAATACTAAGGAAGACAGGTTTTAGTAAGTTAGGGCTGGGGCTTGGAAGGCGGAGCAGGGTACAGGAGCTGCCTGGGAGCCCTATTTTTCATAGGCAGTGTCCTGCCCTAAGCCCTAGCCCAGGGTTTCTAAACTTCAGTGCACATCAGAATCACCTGGAGGGCTGGGTAAACTATCCATGCCAGGCCCTCAGTCTGGAGTTTCTGCTTCAGTAGGCTGGGGGTGGGGTGGAGGATTTACATTTCTGACAAGTTCCCGGCTCCTGCCTGGTGGCCCCAGTTTGAGAACCACTGTCCTAGTCACCAGCAATCTCTGCAGCTGGTGGTGTCCTGATGGCTTCTCACTCCCTGGCTGCATCTTAACGGAACAAAAGTCCGTGTCTGTAGCTGGGAGAGGGGTTTGATGGGCAATGCCTTGAGGTTTTCCAACCCTTTGCTCACACTCTCCTAAAACTGCTAAACACAGAGGTTTGTAGGATAATTTTTAAACAGTGAAGCATTTTTTAGTAAAGTCCCAACATTAAAAAAAAGAGATGAGAGCAGAATAGTCCGGGGTGAAGCAGAAGTGGAAAGTCAAGTCCCCCTTCCCTCCTCTACCTCTCGAACCAGCCCTCAGGCACCTGTCTTAGAACCCTGGGAGCCTGAGGAGCATCGTGGGAGAGTAGAAAGAGCACTGAGTCTAGGGATGGATCCGTCAGGTTTCATACTCAGTTGTCCTTTCTAGCTGCGGGATACGGGGAAATGGCTTAAACCCCAAGTCTCAGTTCCCAGACCTGTGCAGTGGGATGTCATCATAGTCACGCCATCGACCTCATAGGGTTGTGGGGTCGGGGGAGGATCCAGATGAGATAACGTCTACCCACGCACACTGTAAACAGTGCCATGCTATTAAGGGATTACCGGGGCTTGCTTTAGTGACTCCAGGCAGAAGTATGTGGGCTGGGAATGGGGGCATCATGGGAAACCACAAAGCCTTCCTTGTGTATTCCTGGGAAGGCACCAAAGCATGCAAACTTTTCCACATTTCCAGGATCTTGCGTCTGAGCCCTGGAGGTCCTGCGTGCTGACTGTGAGGAGGCAGGAAGGGCACGGCCTGTGGGGTCCTCACCCCGTGGGGTCCTCACCCCTTGGTCGTCAAGCAACTCTTCAGTGAGTTCAGGGGTTGGGGCGCCACCTCACTGGGCTGCAGAGGAAAAGGTCAGACTCGGAGGTGGTCACTGCCTCACTCCCCACAGGAAGCGAGGAGTCTTCGGTTGACCCCTTCCTGACCCCAGCCTCCAAAGCCCTGCCCGCCCTACTATCCTATGCCTCTTCAGGAGAAATGGATATCCAGGCCTCGAGGCTCCTGGCAGCTTGCCCATTTGGCTGCCTCTGCCAGAACAGTCCGTGGAGTACAGACTGCTCCCTGTCTTCTCCCAGTCTGGTCCCTGGAGAGACTCCAATCTCTCTGCTCGAGTCCTTCCCTTTTCTGCTTATCATGGGGAAGGAATATGCTTCTAGGCGTTAAATCGCTCGAGTGCCAGCTGGCACAGCACAGCCACAGGGCCCCAGCAGGAGCAGGCCTCAGTTCTCAGAGAGCTGCACAAAGACCAAAGCAAATTTATTACTGTTTTTCAGTTTACAAATGGGAAATCCACAACATTGGTCAAGAAGAAAAGTCACCATGAATGGGAAGACCGAAGTGTAGACGACTAGCTGGAACAAGGCAAAGCGTTCCTTTTTTTTTTTTTTCTCAATCCAGGCACTTGTAAAATGGGACTAGCAGACCCACTCCCAGGTTCTCAGGATGGGGAGAGGGTAGTCGGAGTTAAAATATCCCCCAAATAGTTTAAAAACTCAAGAGAAGGGCTTAAGAGATAAGACATTTGGATCCCAATACAACTGCATCTAAGAGATACCGCATCTTTTCTCTGGAAGAGAACATTCTAGAGCTGAAACGCTTGCCTTTTAACCTGTCTTTGTAATGAAGGCAAGAGTGAAGTTGTGGATTTGCAGGAGTCCGTTTTTTCCTATGGTGCCCAGTATGTTTTCCCACCCGCTGTAGTACAGCAATTAGGGTTGTTCCTGAGCTCTTAAAGACTCAGTGGACTTGAATGGGAGCATTTCCTCCAGAAAGGGCCTGTCCTGCTTACTGTCATTTCAGGAAAGAGAAATCAGCACTACCTCCTAAACCTTTCTTCCCTAATGGCTTTCCCTGATGAAATAGGAGCTCGGGGTGAACATTGAGCGGGGCTGCAGAGCCCTCTTGTGGACTTTTGCTTGATCACATTCTTTTTAGCAGCTCTGAATCTGATGGGCCCCTGAGGTTGGCTCTGATTTCAAATAAACCACTTAGGGGTGGCATTTTGAGGGCTCCTTTTAGGCCATAGAAGTTGGGGGAGAAAAGAGGGGACGCTGCACCCACAACCCGAAGGACCTGCGTTCAGTCCGCCTTGGTGGTCCCTACTGCTGGCAGAGTGGTTGGTGTCCAGCAGGTGCGAGCACAATGTTGAGAAGAAATAAACCAGAGAATAAATCCAATGAATGAGTGAAAGCAGAGTTCCTCCTAGAACAGCCGAAACACATCTGGAGAGTCACAGGTATTGGCAGGCTGTGTCCGAAGACACCCAGAATAAGGGGGTGAAATGGGAGTTAAAAGTGGCAAAATCTAGAAAGTCATGTTTATAGGGATGAGGAAAGACATGTAAACGGCATCAAAAACAACTGGAGGCCTTCTTGGGACAAAAGCTATGTTAGCAGAGAATAGACCAAATCCTAAGCACTCAGGGAGTTATACCCCTATCAGCACCACACTGTGAGCCTTCCCAGGTTTGTCAGAGCTAAGCAGCAGCTGTGGTAGCGTTAGAGAAAACAGTTTCCGGCTTCATCTGCATCCCAGGCATCTTCCTGTCCCCTCCGTCCACAGATAGAACTTAACCACTGTCTTTCTCTTATGTTTTAGTTTATAAAAGCTGTTACCTCTCTCATCTTTTCTATTCCCAGGGTGAAAATATAGGAGATGACGATCCATTCCTGGGTGGACGGCCAGCGTTCCATCTTCACTAACACGATATAGTTGAAGAGCATCAGGTATCCGATATACGCCAGCTGTAAGGAAATACAATACAGTGGTCTGGCTGTTCAGGCCCAGGAGCCTCAGCGTCAGCCACGGCCACTGCACAGCAGCACAGAACAAGGTCAGCAAGCAGGACACAGAATTTATGACAAAATGAACTCAAGGTGCTAAACTACCAAAAGAATTAGAAAAGACAGTAGTACTTGAAAGATTATAATATGCAATCTTCCTTTTGACCCGTACATGTGTCTCTGGGGGCTCTGGTGCTTTGCTTAAATCTATGTGTCATGATGCATCATTTCGTCTTGCAGTTACCCATTTCTGTGTGTGTGTTTTCTTGGCTAAAAAGGGAACCTTGGCTGTCAGTGGCCGCTCTTGCTCAGGCGTGGACCTTAGGTTCTTAAACTAGGGCAGCACAGTGGATTTTTGCTTCATGAATGCCAGGCAGAATATGTGTCTGTGAGAAGAAAAGGAAGACGCATGTAACACCTGTAAACTGGTCAACCCAACATAAAATTAGCCCAGGCTTAAAGGGTTTGGTTTGTCAGTGCCCTGGGAGGGCTTCACGTGTTTTCATTTCACCACTTTCCTGCCCTACCCAAGTTAAAATATTCCTCCTTGGTGTCGGCTTCATTGAAATAACACAAGAAAAGACAACACAATTTATAGAAAGGAAAGGGTCTGTGTGGCCTTTTGTGGACGGGCGTGGGGTTTAATCCCCAAGAGGCTCTGGCTCTTTGGGGTTGAATCCTGATGTGACTGGCTGAATTGCTGGATGTCTGGGAAGCACTCCCCAGGGTTTGGTGACTGTTCTTGGAAGATTCAGTTGTGTTAAGGTGAGTGAAGTGCAGAGAAACTGGTGAGGCTCTTGCATAAGGGGCTGAGGAGCCTTGAGCAAAGACTCACCTTAAGGGAAATGGCAGACTAGCTGGGCCTTCCTTAGGCAATGCTGCAAGTTGAGTGAGGTACTCACTGGCCTTAGGGACCTCAGGGGCCGTGAGCAGGAACCAAGAGGGAGTTTATTAAAATCTGCTGCACTCTTCAGAGTGGTTGTACCAAAGAATAGACACATTGTGGGTGAAAGGATTGAGGCCTTGAGGGGTCTGGAGGGTACTGCGCGACTTTGGAGCTGGGAAGGCAGCTTAGAAGGTGGAGGAAGCTGCAGCCTCTCTGGGGGATATGCTGCTTTCTCTACTAAGAAAACTTCCTCCCTCCCTCTCTACCTTCCCCTTTCCTTTTCTAATAGAAGGATTCTCTTATGTTTTGAGACAGAGTCTCACTCCCGCCGCCCAGGCTGGAGTGCAGTGGCATTGTGATCTCGGCTTCTTGTAGCATTGACTTCCTGGGCTCAGGTGATTTTCCTACTTCAGCCTCCTGGGTAGCTGGGACAATAGGCACGTGCCACCACAGCCGGCTAAGTTTTTGTATTTTTAGTAGAGACAGCATCTCACTTTGTTGGCCAGACTGATCTCAAACTCCTGGGTTCAAGAGATCCCCCCAGCTTGGCCTCCCAAAATGCTGGGATTACAGGCTTGAGCCACCATGCCCGGGTGAATGAATGGATTCTTTTTTTTTTTTTTTTTTGGAGACTGAGTCTCACTCTATTGCCCAGGCTGGAGTGCAGTGCTGTGATCCTGGCTCTCTGCAAATCTCCTCTTCGTGGGTTCAAGCGATTCTTGTGCCTCAACCCCCCGAGTAGCTGGGATTACAGGCACCTGCCACCGTGTCTGGCTAATTTTTGTATTTTTAGTAGAAACGGGGGTTTCACCATGTTGGCCAGGCTGGTCTTGAACTCCTGACCTCAAGTTCATCACTTAAAGGGTGAAGTAGGTCGGAGTTAAATAAGATCACTTATGAGAGCTGGACATCTGGGCTCACTCTCTACCTGCATGGTTTGTGCTGGCATCCCCCCACCCCCCAGGGCCTATCATTTCAACCTATGACTAGGTTCCTACCCCTCCCCATCTTCAGGAGCATTGGCAAATCATGAAAACTTCTCATGAAAGAGTTTACTTAAAATTGTGTAGGACGCTGTTTAAAAATCAGTTCAAAATGGAACTTGGTTCATATGGTTTCCGTTTACCATTATAATACACTGGCATTAATTCTGTAGTCCTGTGAGTACAGACTGCAAAAAACAAAAAAAGGACTTCAGTGGTTAGAACTCTAAAATATACTCTCAGCCTCCTTCTGACTTAAAATCCTTCTCTCTCCTTGCTTCCTTCTCTTAGTTGGGTCAAATTCCATCACTTATAGGGGAAATGAATATTGTTAACTGCCCTGGTTTTATCATTTTGCCCAATTCATTGCAAAACATTCCAAAGCATTATCTTCTCTTTTCATATGTAGGCCCAGTGACATGCACATTCTTCCAGAACCTCTGCATTTTAGTACGTAAGTAACTCCTTGAACCTACATCTGTCCTCTGAATACAAGTCTAATGTGTTTAGTGGAAGGAAGGTAGGCATAGGTATCAGTGATGCTTGTATTTAAATCATTTAAATTCCAGCTCACGTACTTCCTAGATGTATCATCTTTTGTAAGGTTAACCTTCCTGGGCCTCCATTCTGTAACATGGGATCACTTCCACTTTCCTTATAGGGGCTTTGTAATGACTAGGGATCTAGATATAGATATCTATCTGTCTGTCTGTCTGTCTCTCCCAACACACTGTAGAGACCCAATAAATGCTGGCTAATATCCACCTCTTTTTTTCAAGAATTCTTTTTGTCTCCTCTTCCCTTAGTCCTTACTTCCCTTTGATCCCCGATTAATTAACTATTCACACCTCTCCCCTTTTTTTTCTTTTTAAAATTGCCCTCATTATTGGTTATGCTTCCTCCACATTCATCATTTTTAGCCCCTGCCTGGTTTTTACATCACAGTTACTCTATAACGAACTTTTTCCATAGTCAAGCTATAATATAATATTTTGGTACAACTCTCAAAATACAGACTTCTGAAAATAGGGTCTTATGTTTAGATGGCACAACAGAGGACTGGCTGCTGTCTTGGAAGCAGCCTATCACAGAACTCACCAACATTCATGCAGCCTTGCTGTAGATTATCTTGACATGACATGCTTTAATTGTATGTGTGTATATATATATATTCTGTAAGCTTTAACAATCTGCATGTAGAATGTCCAAGCTTTTGAACCTATGAGTCTTATTTAAGTCAGTCAGTGGGAGAACTCTAAGAATTTGTATGTTATTAACATATAATCTTTCTATGCATTTTCCATTAACTAAGATTCATGCTTCTTAAACTGTCAAACACAAGCACCAAAGCCTGCCGCAGCTTGCTATGGATCCCTGGTGGGGCTTTGCTCTTCCTCACTTCTACCTGGGCCTTTTTCTACTACCTCTGGAGAGCAGAAGGGCACATGGTCTCGTAGAGGGTAGAGTTGGTCACTGCTAGAGAAACTCAGAGTATGCACTGTGTCCTCTGACCTACAGCCACTTCACACCTTGAATTTGAATCCTCTCCAGCCGGATACCTGAAATAGGCTCTCAACACAAGCAGGGTCGAGGAGCCAGCTGGACCCCTGCCTGCTTTCTTCTCGGACCAGAAGAGGACCCAACCTACTCCTAGAGAAACTTGCTACAATGCAGAAGTGAGGTTACATGGAAATGAGGTGTGTCCTACCTTTCAGAAACTTGGGAGAGTAGGACACACCATTTTTGGAAATCTGGTGAGAAATACTCTTACAGAGAAAAACACAGCCCCAAGTAAAGTACATGGGACCTTCAATCTGAAACTGAATTGTATTGTTAGGCATGTCTGGTGATTCAAAAGACTGGCATACCTCATTTCCGATCACTTCCTCGAGGCCTGGGCTTTGTCGATACGTGAAGATGAATTTTGGAGAATCATGAAAACACAACTGAACGGATCTGGGGGATCCAGTCTGATGGGTTTACTGAGGCCAACTCAGCCATGCAGAAGAGTGCTGGACACACAGGCCCCACCCCCCAAAGAGGCAGCCTCCCAACAAGGTGCCAATGACATAAGCAAAGCAGCGTGTCTCAAGCATCTCTAATCACAAGTTTCGCCTGGGAAGCTAGTTAAACACAGCCTCTTAGGCTCCTTCATGAAGATTTGATTCCATGGGTCTATGATGGGGCTAAAAATTTGCATTTCTAACAAAACGCCCTTGTCATCATGGAAGTTTTAGAAATGTTGATACTATTACGTCTACTGATTTCTGCTCTCAGCAGTCTGTAAACTTTTTCTGCAAATGGCCAACTGGTTAACAACTTTTAAGGCTTTGTAGACCTGATAGTCTCTCTCTGTCTCTCACCACTCATTAACTCGATGTGGTAGCACAAAAGCAGGCAGCCTACTGGTAATGTTAAATGAGGTTTAGCCTAAAGCTGCCTCCTTACATATTTTAAGTTCGGCCTAAAGTTTTCTCTGTACATTGTGAACTATAACAAATGAAGGTGTAACAAGACCAATCACTGAATTTCAGTCAATCAAACGTAGCCAACTGCTCAAAATGTGTTCAAATAAGGTAAATGCTGAGCTGTAACCAATCCAGCTGTTTGTGTACGTCACTTCTGTTTTCTGTCCATAATTCTTCCACCACGTGGCCCTGCTGGAGTCTCTGAGCCTCCTCTGGCTTGGAAGGCTGTCCCATTCACGAATTGTTCATTGCTCAATTAAATTCCTTTAACAGAAATTAAGAGTCTGCCTGTGCTCCAATTATTTATGGACACTACAATTTGAATATATGTCTCAAGTATTCCTTTTTAAATTTTATTTTGACCCTTTAAAAATGTAAAAACCATTCTTAGTTTGCAGGCCACAGTCATAGGCCATGGGTTGAATTTGGCCCGAGAGCTGTAGTTTGCCAAGCGTTGTTCTAAGCTAACAGTTGGGGTATCATAATATTAAAGGAAGGACAGACCTGGGTGTAAAATAGCTCCAAAAATATTATCTTAGGCTGGGTGCAGTGGCTATCGCCTATAATCCCAGTACTTTGGGAGGCTGATGCAGGCCCATAGATCGAGACCAGCCTGACCAACATGGCAAAACCCCATTCCTATTAAAAATACAAAAATTAGCTGGGTGTGGTGGTACACATCTGAAATCCCAGCTACTTGGGAGGCTGAGACATGAGAATCACTGGAACCCAGGAGGTGGAGGTTGCAGTGAGCCAAGATCTTACCACTGCACTCCAGTCTGGGTGACAGAGTAAGACCCTGTCTCTCCTAAATAAATAAATAAATATTATCTTGATAAAATGGTTGTTAGGATTACAGAGAGTACTTAAATAGTACCTAGAACATTGCCTCAAACATAGTAGGTGCTCAATAAAAGATATTTTTGTTGAGTGGATGGATGAACACAACACTATCTATTGCTATGCAATGTGAATAGCCTAGAAGAAACAATAGTCACAGTTACGTTGTACTTACATGTCAAGGAACTGTTCTAAGTGCTTTATATGTTTTAACACATTTAATCTTCATTAAATCCTATAAAATCAGAACTACTACTATTGGCATCTTAAGAAAACTGTGGACAGAATGGGAAATTAAGTTCTTTGAGGGCACATGGTAAGAGGTGCAGATGGGATTCCCACCCAGGCTGTCTGATTCCAAAGTCCATGCTTGTCACCACTAAGCTGTTTTCTGCAAGGTTAAAAATAATATAGAGCTGTATAAAATATATGAATAGAAATGATTTTTGCATGCCTCAGTTATTTTTGGGGGGAGATAATTTTTCTCTTTTCCTACCATTGATAAATTTGAATTTTTACTTCACTGAAAACATCTAATATTTATATTTTGATAATATCCTCTCCTCTCTCAAGACCACACCTCAAAGTGGTAGTTTCCGAATGGTGGCAATTTTATCCCACAAGGGGACATTTAGCAATGTCTGGAGACATTTTGCTTGTCATACTTGGGGGATGAAGAGTTGCCACTGAGTAGAGGCCAGACATGCTGTAAAACATGCTACCTGTTGAGGGCAGCCCCCCACAATGAAGAATTATCCTGCCCTAAATGTTAATAGCACTGAAGTAGAGAAACCCAACTTTAAAGTCAATGTGAAGTGTTAGCACACAGGACCACATGAAAAGCACCTCATCTGGTCATTTGAGTCATTTTGGCCTCAGATTCAGATTATCCTGTTGCTGACTCAAATGACTGCTATGCAGCTGGTTGTGGCAAGGGCTAAAAATACAGATGCACTATCCTTCATCTGGCACAGTTCCACTGTGGCTGGAAAGAATCAGAGATGACCTGGGCCAAAAGCTCACCTTAAAAAATAATCACTGAACAGTAGACGTGGAGAACCAATAATTGAACCATTTCTACCATATCAGAAGGTCATTTCAAGGACAATCCACTCTTTTGTAGGCAGAAAATGTTTACATGATCTGCATACTAAGCAATATTAGCCATGATTGTAGGTTTCCTTTGAGTAGTTTTTGCTGCTGCTGTTTGCATATTGTTAATTGTGTTGGAACAAGAAAGGTTGTTTGATGACACCAGCAGATTGGGAGTAGTTACACACACACACGCACACACACTGCCTCCTTTAGTGGTGTTACTTCCACACTCTCCTCACTCCTTACCTGCCAAAAGTAGCCCCAAATCCAGGACTGGCATCTAAAATGGGCAACTGTGATCTAGCCCTCATCCATTCAAAACATCAAGTATTTCAGAAAAGCGTATCTACTTTCCTGTTAGACAAGACTCATACTCATCTCACCTCTATTTCTGTTTGTTAGTTCTTACCTCCACCATTTCCTCTATTTTCTGAGAGGAGGCCAAATGTGGCCTGTGAAAGCTGCTTAACAAAATGCCACAAATCTTGCAAAGCTATTGAAAAAGCAAGGTCACAGAACTTTCACTCCTGTGTGTGGCACTTACGACTTGCAGAGAAAACCACACAGGTGCATGAGAAATGGACGTTGGCTCCTTGTGGCCATCCACTAGGAAGGAGAAAAGGAAATGTGCTTACTGTGTAGAACCAGAACTTCACGATGGGTGCATTGTAGAATTCATAGATTTTTCTGCCGAGGGGGATTAACCGGTGCCTGCTCTGAACTTCCTCTTCATCCTTCTTCCTGGAGGACTCCCCGTTGTTTCGTCCCAACATTGCCTATGGTGGAAGAGAATCGATACTATCATGGCAGGGCTCTGGAGAGCATGTAATTCAATGTGCTTATTTTACAGATGAGGAAAGGATGCCCATAGAACCCAAGAACTCAAGGCCCCAGAGATTTAGAGGTTGTACCTTTCCTATGAGTGCATTTGCACTACACGTATAATCTGTGAATACCCTTTGCCTGAGATGGAAGGCCTTGGGTATAGTTCTTGACTATTCTCTTCTCTTCCACCTTGGGTCTTCTAGAAGATGTGGGCAATAGATGATACCCAGAGTCCAGAGAGGAAGAAAGGGTGTAGCCTGGGAAGGCCAGACTTCAAGAATCTATTCTTTCTCCCCACCTGCTCTCTCTCTCTCTCTATCATGAAACAGGCTAGATCTGGATTCAAATTCTGTCTCTTCAAATGCTAATGACCCTTAAGTCAAAGGTAAATTGGACCAGCATACCTAATTTATCCAAAGGTTGTGAATACTCAAGAGGTAAATGATCTGCAGTGCCTGGAACTTAGTTAGGTTAGTGATATGGTTTGGCTCTGTGTCTCCACCCAAATCTCATCTTGAATTGTAATCTCCACGTGTCAAGGGAGGGACCTGGTGGGAGGTGATTGGATCATGGGGGCAGTTTCCCCCATGCTGTTCTGGTGATAGTGAGTTCTCATGAGAGCTGATGGTTTAAAGTGTGGCATTTCCTCACTCTCTCTCTCTTGCCACCATGTAAGACATGCCTTCCTTTCCCTTTGCCTTCCACCATGATTGTAAGTTTCCCAAGGTCTCTTCAGCCATGCAGAACTGTCAGTCAATTAAGCCTCTTTTGTTTATAAGTTAGTTACCCAGTCTCAGGTGGTATCTTTATGGCCATGTGAAAACAGGTCTAATACAATTAGGGACATCTCCCTGACCCTTAGGCATGTGTCTTGGCTCCCTGATTTCAAACACTGTAAATCCTGAATTACTGCTTGTACTAGTTTTATGGTGGTTCCTGTGAACACTGCCTGCCTCTGCAGCTACGTGAGACTAGGAGAAGGATTCCAGTCAGGCCTGACCTTGAGAGGTCCTCATCTCCAAGATGGTGGAAACTTCCTTGAGAATAGAATCATTTCCTTCTCATTCATGACAACAGCAGCAGTGACAACAACTATAATAATTTAACTGAGGAAGAGTTCCAGGCCCTGGGTAACTCAGATGGGAGACTGAGTCCTAACTCAGACGCTTCAAATCGGTGGCACCACGGGAAAGATTTTTAACCACTCTGAGACTTAGTTTCTTTAACTGTAAAATGAGGGTAATAAAGTACCCACTATAGGGTTGGCCTACAAGTCAGGTAGCATCTGGCACTTAATAAGTGCTCAGTAAACACTAGCTAGGCTTTAAAGTGAACTGAGACCTTCTTACACACTCTTCACTAAAATGATCTAGTTGAGATCACTCACTAGAAAAAAAAGTGTTATTAGAATCTATAACAGCATACTTTCTTGGCTTTAATTCTTCAGTACTGTTCTAACACAAAGCTAGTTTCACAAAGTTTGGAGATTTTTATAACATGTGAGGACAGGGTAAAACTTTATAACTGCTCAGGACTGACAAGGATTTGGGGCAAGACAGAGTACTGGGAAATGAGCTCAAAGCTGAGACAGCTCATTATAGAAACAATGCATGAGTTTTGAAATTGAGAATAGAGACAAACCTAGATAATTCTGGCTTAAAGCCACTTTACCTAAAGTATACAAATATTAGTTTCCACTACTTGGTTCATTACCTCAAATATCTACTTTATTCAACTATGTAATAATCACAAATGATTGACCTGTAACCAATAGGATTTCTGGAGAAGGTAACTTCCATTCCTTTGTGGACTCCGGCTGGAAAAGTCCCTTGAGTAAATGAAGAAGTTAGATTCCATACTACGACTTATTAAAGTGTTTATTTTCATCAGTGAGTGGAGTAAATCTTTCTGATGGACATGACGCACTAGACTGTGATAGAGTTCTATAAATATTGATCATTGACCTCAAGAAACTCTGAGGTTACATGACATTTGGCTGTCTATAATTTATGTAACATAATTATCATGCTTCTGTTCTGCTTATTTATATGCTTGAGAATCTAATGCTATTTGGGGACACAATGAGATGAAAGTAAAGACAGCTGGAAGGTTTTTAGGCATCTTGGAGAGTGGCATTTTGGGGTAACTTCTGGGGATGGTGACTTTCCCAACAGAGCTATAGACATGCCCTGGGTCTGTGGACTTGTGGGGACTTTATTAGGCAAAGTGGAGACATTTATCCAACACTGCATTCAAAACAAAAACAAAAACCTGTTTTGCCTTTATTATTCAGATATATTCCAGCATGAAGCCTTTGTAAAAGGCTTGTCTTTCATGGATTTAAGTAAAGCATTTTTGACATTTCATTAATTCCAGCCTAAGCAGCTTAACTTTTGATTTTGTTTGTGTCTTTTCTCTGTATTCAGACATTTCCTTTGACATTCCTTAAAGTAGAATCTAACAGGGTCAAATATAGACAAAACTGCACAGCATGATTTGAGAATCTATGCTGGCTAGACACAGATGTCAAAGCTGAGAAAGTTCTTTTGAGGTGAACTAAACTACTAAAAGCTACAAAAATGGAGTGAATTGAGGTTGATATTTTCATGTATCATTTTGGAAGCACCAAAGGAAAATGTCCCATTCCAAGAGAGGATATACTGGTTTAACACAGAAGCTCAAATATCAATCCCATAAAAGGAGGGGAGGTGCCAATGAGCTGCACTCTGCAGTTCTCTCCAGGTTCTGTCCACTGACCAGTGCCCGAGCAGTGACAGAATTTGCCATCAAAGTCAAGGGAGGGGTCCACTTTACAGACAACTGCTGTCCAGCCCTGAGTTTGCCAGGCCACGTGTCCTTTCCTTCTTTCCTTCTCCCTGCTGTTTCTGCCTGTGGAGAAGAAGCTCGGGCAGCAATGCTCTTACAGAGCCTTCTACTGGGCTCTTAGTAAACAAGGCGAGGGTCTATTCTATTGTTACTAAACTTTGCTCTTAGTCTAGAGATGCATCTCTTATGGTGGCTTCTTGAAGGATCAGGTTCTCAAAGCTCTATGCTGAGCAGGGGAAGCTACCTCCCTTTGCTTTCTTCCTTGAGACCCAATGAGAGAGAATGCTGATTCAGTTTCTGGTTGTCTTCCTAGGATGTGTACTGATGTCAGGACTGTGCCACACTTGACTTTGGAGGCTCATTCATCACTTTTGGATTCTTCTACATGGTGGACCAAATAGGTTGAGCAGCCACGCTTGAGACTAGAGAGACATTCTGTCTCGCCCTTAACCTACCGTCTAAAAGTGTGGTTGATGGAGTCTATATGCCCGGATTCTAATCTTAGCTTTGCCATTAACTGGCTGGGTATCCTTGAGCAATTTAACCTCTATGAGTGTCAGTTTCCTCATTTGTAAAATAGGAATTAGGGCTGGACGTGGTGGCTCATGCCTGTAATCCCAGCACTATGGGAGACCAAGACTAGAGGACTGCTTGAAACCAGGAGTTCAAGATCAGCCTGGGCAATCTCTTAAAAAAAAAAAAAAAAGGCCAGGTGTTGTGGTGTGCACCTGCATTCCCAGCTACTCGGGAGGCTGAGGTGGGAGGATCCCTTGAGCCCAGAAATTTGAGGTTACAGTGAGCTATAATCGCACCATTTTGCTCCAGCCTGGTGACAGAGTGAGACCCTGTCTCTAAAAATAAATAATATAAATAAATAAATAAATAAATAAATAAATAAATAAAATGGGGCCAATAATAGTGCCTATCTTGTGGGACTTTCGTGAGGATTCCATTAGTAAGTATGTGTAAAGCACTTAGCACTGTTAAAACAATATTGGTTTATAGTGTGCCAGTCTCCAATATAAGTAGTTTACAGGCACACTTTTTACACTAGACAACTACTTGTGAGTTAGACAACATTATTGTTCCCGTGTTTGAGATTATAAAATTGTGCCCAAGGTCACACAGCAAGTAGGTGACAGGGCAGGATTCTGGTTCCAGAGCACACGTTCAGCTGAAATATTCAATAAAGATTCAGTATTACTATTGCCAGTTTTCTTCTAATGATCAAGCTATTATATTCTATTCGGAGGACAAAATTATGGTGAGATTGTTAGGGAAGACAGTCATCTGTTACAGAGCTGAGCCAACTCCTCCACAGATTTTTATACAAATCCTCAAACTGAAACAAAAGTTGGCCTTTCATTCAGTAAGTCAGGGATTGTGTCTGCAAATAGATCTTTAGGAAAAGGCTACTGGAAGGAAATATTGTTTACCTGCAGGAGAAACAATTCGCACTGCTGTCCTACTAGGATAATAGTGCAAAGGCCTTTTGTCACCTGAGCAAAACTAATTTTTGATTTCACCCCTTATAGCTTCTTCTGGGTCACTACAGCAACGGTCATTGGCGGGGGTGGTGAGGGAGGGTAAGGCAAATTGAGAAAGTCCTTATGGGGCTGTTGCTTGATGACTTCCAAGCTATGAAGCCTTGTTTGTCCCTTTAACAGCATGTGATATTTTTAGCCCCTGCATATGAGCCAGTGGCAGTCACGCTGCTCAGGCGGGGGTTGCAAGAAGCTGTCCCATGTCCAGCTGCCCCCTTCCCTCTGCAGAACAAAGCCTCTATGCTCTATAATTATACCAGGAAGAGCTAATAAAAGCTTTGCATACAAACCTCAAAATTCAATTAGTGCTGTAATTGTGAGCCTGACCCTGAAGACAGATACAGGCTTAGCTTCTGATCCGCAGAACAGTACCAGCTCAGTGAAGCCGGCTGCTCCAAAATCATGGATTCCCTTTCCTTCTTTGTGTGCTGAGACAGATACCTCATCTGGTTCAAGAAGCTTTGCTTGTTTGGAAAACGTAGGGTGTCTTGCTTTAGAATTTCACTGGTTTGTCCTGCACCACTAGCTGGCTGCAAGATTTCACATATGGGTGGACCCTGCGGTCGTGTTACTTACACTTTTCCAATACCCTGGTCGCAATACTGAAATGAAAGCACTCCATGGTTAAACTTGGTGGAAGGCTGGGAACAGATGTCTGACCTAAGGAGTTACTGAATCTTGAGCATATTGGTGGGACAAGTGGATTAGGAATTCTGCCCACAGAGAATAACTGTGCAATGTTTTCTTACTGTAAGCTCCATGTCCTCTTCATCTTTTTCTTTCGTGGGCTTCTCTGGTTCTTCTGCCTCCTTCTCTTGGAGGTGGATTTCCTGGGCCTGAGACATATAGGGCATGTCGTCTTTGTTCTTGAACTCCAAGCTGAGAATTGAAGGAGGAAGTAGAATTCCCAGAATTACCTAAAGTAATAATAATGATAATAATAATAATCACATTTAAAGGATTAAGATTAGGGTGGTTGTTTAGAATCAGAGAGCCTGAGGTGTGGGGTATAAGACTGTGTGCATGTGTGTGTACATGTGCACACACAGTTATATGCTCTGTGGGGGACCTGGACATCTGAATAACTAACATATTAACATATTAATACTAAGAGGATCATTTCGTCCCATCTAGGAAATATTTTGCACAGCTCAGTCTCATTTTTGGAGGAAAAAAGCATTTTGCCCAAATTTGTCTTACCCAATTAACACCCACTTTGCATGTGGGTAACAGAGGAAAAAGAGACTCTATTTAAGGCAAAAGTGGGAAAGAATTCAGATTTACATTTAGCCATTAGACAGTCCTTGATTTTGACTGTGAAATCAATTCATACATCTGTCCACTGGCATTTTTTTTCTTTGCTAATGTGTCAAGTGGAGTGGATTATGTGTTATCTGATTATCTCTGTAAAAAAAGAATGCTGTCCTAAGTTGACCTTGAGAGAATACATGTAGGAAAGCATTTAATTCATTTTAGGGCATCTTCCTGGTATTTGCTACGATACAGCAGAAAACACACACACCCCCACCCACCCCAGTGGGCTCCGTATGCACTGAGAGAATCCCCTTACACACAAGCCCCAGGAGAAGCCAGCCCTATATTTCTCTCATGTATAAACATCACGCATACATCTATACACTAAATACAGAAGCCTTTCTTCTGAGAGGGCGGTCTCATTCTTCAGAATGAACAAGTGTGTTTCTTCATGATAATACTGACGTCTGACTGTATTCCCCAAGTCCTCTCTCACTTCTTCTCTCAATCCTAAAACAATTCTGGGGCCCAAGACTTCTAAACATCAACCTCCTTGAAGAAACTGCTCCAAGGGGAGGGGCTAAGACCCCTCTGAAGGGTCAGTAAAAATGATCCTCACGTAATGAGGCAGGGACAGTCCTTGCTTGAATGCCCACAGGGACACCAGAGTAGTTCACGGAAAATGGCTGTGAATTCATGACGCTGAATTCTGGGTGCCTGGCTGTCCTAGGAAGGCTCAGGTGGCATGCTGGCAGTCTTCAGGGGACACGACACCCTGTCCTCAGAGCTGAGAGCCGGCTTGGCTCCCTTCCTGAGGCCGGACTTGGCGGTCACTAGCAGTGTGGCTATGGAGTGCCCATGACCCACATCACAGAACCTTTCTGTGACTCTAGGCCAAGAGCCCACAGGAAGAGTGGTATGGAGAAGGGGTGCTGGTCTCATAAAACAGTAGGTGTCAGGGGCAGGGGTGAGGTTGAGGAGGGGAGGAAATGGGAAATGGGGCCATACAGGTCAAAGGGTACAAAGTTGCAGATATGTAGGATGAGTATGTACCATACAGATGTCATGTACAACATGAGGACTCTAGCTGAAATATGGTACTGTATACTGGAAATTTGCTAAGAGAGTAGATTTTAGGTGCTCTTACACACACGAGGAAGGGTAATGAGGCAAGATGACAGATATGCTAATTTGCTTGACTAGAGTGACCATTTCACAATGTATATCAAAACATCATGTTGTGTCTGGGCGCCAGAGGTTCATGCCTGTAATCCCAGCACTTTGGGAGGCCAAGGCAGGTGGATCACTTGAGGTCAGGAGTTCAAGACCAGGCTGACCAACATGACGAAACCCCATCTGTACTAAGAATACAAAAATTAGCTAGGCATGGTTGCTTGTGCCTGTAATCCCAGCTACTCGGGAGGCTGAGGCAGGAGAATCGCTTGAACGTGGGAGTTGGAGGTTGCGGTGAGCCAATATCACACCACTGCACTCCAGCCTGGGTGACAGAGCAAGACCTTGTCTCAAAAACAAACAAAAAACCCCCCCAAAAAAATCTCAAAAAAAACCCCCAAAACCATCATGTTGTATACCTTAAATTAAAACAAACAAAAAACTCCCCATATCCTTTCAATCTTCCATCTCCCATTTTTTTCTGTCTTTCTTTTCCTTTTTCGGTTTCATATTTTCCTTGAAAAACACTGAAAAGAACATTAAAAAAGCAAACGCTACACACCATCCTATTTCCCTTAAAAACAGTAACATCCCTTTCATAGTCCATTCAACCTCAGAGGTAACCGCTGCTGACAATTTACTATGTGTCCTTCCCGGTTTTTGTAGGATAGTTTGTACAGACATAACTATACATAGACACATTAAAAATGGCCTCAGATTATACACACTGGTCTGTGACTTGTTTTTCTTAAGAATAGATTAGGATTATTTTGCAATGGCTTTACAAATAAATCTATCTCAGTTTTATTTTAGTTTAAAAAGACCTCTCAAGCACATCTGGTAAGAGTCAATGTCTCTATGACACGATGCCAAGGAGGGCCAGGGGTTCAGGCACCCTCTGCAGTGACAGGTGGCCTAGTGGGGACTCCTGGTGCAGCTGGCTTTGTTCATGCAAATGGCAGCCCTGGCAGCCCGTGCAGTACCTGTGCACGGCCATCCCCTTTGGATCCTCCGAAAAATATTAATGTCCGGGCACCCTCTCTAGAGATGCTGATGCAGCAGGACCCAGGGGGAAGCCCCAGCCTCTATATGGAAAAAACAAAACCAAGCAACACTCTACAGGATTCTGAGGCACAGTCAGGATTTAGAACCACCCGCCTGAGATAAGAGGATGCCCAATCCCACGGCAGATTTTGACTGGGAAAACTCTACCCCACCCGCCGGTCCTCATAGCCAGGAGGGCCTTGTTGGGCGCGCTGACCTTGAGGCCTGAGTTCTTGCGCATGCGGAGCCGGCCCATCCACATGTCGGTGAGCAGCATCTGGCTGCACGTGTGCGCGATGAAGTCGCGGTGTTTGGCAGCCACAGCAAGCTGCAGGCACGTGGCGTTGCTCCAGTTCTTCAGCTCATACGTCAGCAGTTTCATGGCCAGCTGTTCGTCCTGCTTGTAGGACTGGTCCAAGAGCTCCACAGCCAGCTGGCCGAAGTCTCTGAAAGACAGAATGGGTGGACAGTCCTTCAGGTCAGCTTGGAGACTTATAAGATAAAAGTGGACCTGCTGGCCAACCAGAAAATGTGGTCACTGTGTGATGTAGTTGTTTCATATGGGGTCTGGTCTGTTTGTAAATTCATCCAGCCAACATCCACTAAGCATCTACTATGTGCCAGATACCATGTATAGAACTGGGGGTATAAGTCAAACAATATATGATCTCTGTACTCAGGCCCTCAGATTCAGTCATATGAGTGTAGGGGGTGGAGTAATCAATCAATAGAGTATAGTATGTCTTTTTTTTTTTTTTTTTTTTTTTTTTTTTTGAGACAGGGTCTCTGTTTCCCAGGCTGGAGTACAGTAGAATGATCAAGGCTCACTGCAGTCTTGACCCCCTGGGCTCAAGAGATCCTCGCACCTTAGCCTCCTGAGCAGCTAGGACTACAGGCATGCACCACCACACCCAGCTAATTTTTAATTATTTTTTAGAGATGAGGTCTTGCTATGTTGCCCAGGCTGGTCTCAAACTTCTGGGCTCAAACGATCCACACATCTCAACCTCCCAAAGTGCTGGGATTACAGGCATGAGCCACTACACCAGGCAGTATGTCCTGTTAAATGTGTCAAACTTCAGTTCACATTCCAGCCTTGCCACCACAAATGTGTGATCTTAAATTCTCTGAGCCCCATTTTTCCTAGCTGAAAGAAGTGCATAACTATGGGACCTAACTAATGGGGTAGTTGAGAGGATGAAATAAAATGTTCCATGTTTTTATATGTACCACACTGTCTGTGGCACTGTACACAATAAAGGGGAATTGTTTGTGTCCATCCTGTGTGTGCATCACTGGGGTGATACTGACTTCCCTTAAAGTTCTGAGTAGCTCAGACCTTCCAGCACTGGGAGCCCACCTTTCCTCCTCTCCCCCGACCAGCCCTTTGCTGGGCAGACCCACCTGGAATTGTGATTCAGCTCCTGGGAAATGTCATCAACCATGTCGTTCTCAGAGGCCTCATGAGCCATGGCTTTGCAGAGCTTACAGGCCACCAGGGCCTTGGCCATGGCCTCCTCACCGTGCTGCCAGAAGAACAGGGCCATCTTCTGCCGCTTCATGAGGACAGCCCACACCATGAGCTCGTGGAAAGGGAAGGGGAAGTGGTTGATCTCAGGATCATCCAAGTCAATGTCTACCTCTTCTTCCCGTTTCTTGGTTGTCTTTCTTCCTCGCCTCAAGGGAATATCATCCTGTAATTATAGGGAAATCACACAGGCTGAGTTAGAAATGAATTGGTGCACTTCAGCAAGTAGCAATTGTATATCTTCTCCCAGCTAGCTCTGGGATCAGTACTGAAATGAACTAGGCCAGCTTCCGTCCTAAAAGAACTCACAAGCTCATCCATGCCCAACTTTAAAACAGGTGATGATAAATGTATAAGCACAGTGCTGAGGGAACATGTCAGTGTTGTTACACTCTGATTTAAAAAATTATTTTTTAATGGGCCATTTTCTTTCTTTTCACTTCTGTCCATTTATTTCTTCAAAAGGTAATGTTGTTTGTACCTAATGATGGAGAGCACTACCCTTTTTGCTGAAAGGATAAGGACAGCCTAGATTTTTATTTGCATACACGACCGTAACCACATGAACAAAAGATGGCAAATGGATAATTTATCTCAAGTTTCTGAATACTTATTAGATGCAATTCTGAAGTAGTTCTGGCCTTTGGACCTGTCACCATTTGTAAACACTCGAATAGATTTTGATTACTAGAATTTACATGCTTCCTTGGTTTTCAGGTTAGTATTTCAAATAGGATTTTTTTTTGTTTGCATTGCGGATACAACCTCATGGTGGAATTTTCAAAGGTGCTGTGAGGAACCCTTATGACACATTATATATATATATAATTATACATATATAATGTATACATACTATAGTATGTAGTATATATAGTATTACACATTATATATACTATATATTTATAGTATATATATTACATATAGTGTATATATTATATATACACTATATATTATTATATATATACACTATATATATAGCATATATATAATGGGTAACAAAGAGAATAAATCATTGACACTAATAATTTGGACAAACACTTACCTCCATTCCCAGCAGTTTCAAGGCTTTGGGCTGTTAAAAAAAATGTTGTGAACAAAGTTAGATCAGTTAGATCTTTCTTTCATAAAGGTAAGAAGAGTCCTATTATATCTTTTTTGTTTTGTTTTTATTGAGACAAGGTCTCACTTTGTTACCTGGGTTGGAGTGCAGAGGCACAATCAGGGCTCACTGCAGCCTCAACCTCCTGGGCTCAAGTGATTCTCCTACTTCAGTGCCCCAAGTAGCTGAGAGTAGAGGTGCACGTTACCATGCTTGGCTAACTTTTAAAAACGTTTTGTAGAGATGGGGTCTCACTATGTTGCCAGGCTGGTCTCAGACTCTTGGGCTCAAGTGATCCTGCCACCTCAGCATCCCAAAGTACTGGGATTATAGGCATGAGCCTCCACACCCAGCCTCCAAGAGTCCTATCATATTTTAAACAGGTACTATAAGAACACTATTGTACCATATAGCATTTATTTTATTTTGCTAAATAAAACGCCACAAGAAGAACTGATTTATAGAAATTCCAAGAGAATTTTGGATTTGGTGATTTTAATGAATATACAGAAAATGAGGAAACTGGCCAGGCGTAATGAGATTGCCTGAGGATAGAGCCTGTAGGTTGATAATGACTTTTGTGAACGAAGATTTCTTTCACCTTCTATAACCATCTTTCTTGCTTGGCTGACACCTTCACAACATCTAGTATTTGAACGAGTGCTTTGGTCTGAATGTTTTCGCCCCCCAAATTCATATGTTGAAATTCTAATTCCAAAGGTGATGGTATTAGGGAGGACACTTTCTGGGAGGTGATTAGATCAAGAGAGAAGAGCCCTTAGGAATGGGATTAGTACCCTTATAAAAGAGGCTCAATGCAGCTCATTCACCCTTCTACTGGATGAGGACACAGTGAGAAGGTGTCACTATGAATGAGGAAGCAGGTTCTCACCAGACAGTAAATCTGTTGGTCCCTAGATCTTGGACTTCCTACCCTCCAGAACTGTGAGAAATGAATTTCTGTTGTTATAAGACATCCAGCTGATGGTATTTTGTCGTAGCAGCCTGAACAGACCAAGACAAATGAACAAGGAAACCTTCAATCAAGCAGATCGAATCATGTATTTCTCAAACCTCTGAAAAGCCTCTATTATCTGGAGACTTGGGATATTATTCAGAAATATACTAATATGTTTAGATGCTTTATGCTGGCTGTTTCCCTTTGCTGCTGCACATCAGGGCAAGAGCGAGTGGGGCCAGAGGGCCTGTGTTGATGGTGGCAAAGGTGCTCAACAGCATGGAAAGTGTTAGCACACAGGAAGCATCATTGGCCATGCTGAGAATGTGCAAAACAGGCACAGGCTGAGTCGGAGAGAAAAGGCAACTCAGAAGGACACAGACCCTGATCTATATTTAACAGGAGGTAATACAAAATTACATCTCAGGGGCCAGGAAGACCAATTTTAAGCTTTTAAATATTTCAGAATGGTTGGGCACCATCTTGAAAGTTATTTGAGTAAATGGTAAGGATACAGCACTTACAGTTCCTCCAAATTGTATTTGACTATTCACGTTAGAACAGCTCGAACCGAATCTCTCTCTCTCTCTCTCTTTTTCTCTCTCTCTCTTTCAGCTTCTAAAATGACTACTAGGCTAATATCTATTTCATTTTTTTCTTATTTATCCTTATTGGTGTTTTTTAAAAAATTCTGTTATATATATTTTTTCATTTTCAAACAAATCCCTTTTGTTAAATTTTAAGTGTTTTCAAAGTTCTTTACTAGTTCCACAAAATGCTTTCAGAATCAGAAAAAAACTTTGTTAAATATAAAAATCATGACTCTGCACAGTGGCTCACTCCTGTCATCCCAGCAGTTTGGGAGGCCAAGGCAGCAGGCGGATCACCTGAGGTCAGGAGTTCAAGACCAGCCTGGCCAACATGGCGAAACCCCATCTCTACTAAAAAATACAAAAATTAGCTGAGTGTAGTGGCATGTGCCTGTAATCCTGGCTACTTGGGAGGCTGAGGTAGGAGAATCGCTTGAACCTGGGAGGTGGAGGTTGTAGTGAGCTGAGATCACACCACTGCACTCCAGTCTGGGCAACAGGGTGAGACTGCATCTCAAAAAAAAAAAAAAAAAAATATATATATATATATATATATATATACCCACTACAAGCTAGAGCAGCAATTCTCAGAATGTGGACCATGGGTCATGAGGGTCCCTGAAACATTTTGAGAGAGTGTGTGTAGTCAAAGTTATTTCCGTAATAGTACTAGGATGTAATTGGGTTTGGCACCATCTTGACATTTGTACTGATGGTACAAAAGCAATGATGAGTAAAGCTGTTGGGTGTGTTAGCAAGAACAAAGGCAGTGGTACCCACCTTTACCAGATGTTATTAGACTCCAGTATTATGCACTTGCAGAAAGCAAATGTAACCGTTTTACTTAAGAATGACCTTGTTGAGGACTAAAAAACAATTAACTTTATTAAATCCTTACCCTTGATTAACCGTCTTTTTACTGTTCTGTGGGATGAAATGGGAAGTATACTCGTAAAATAGTTCTGCTGTATACTGAACTATCATGGGTTGTCCTGAGGAAAAGCACTTATCTGATTGTTTGGATTGTATTATAGCCACTTTTTTTTTTCATGGAATATAATTTTTACTTGAAGGACTGACTGGCGGATGGACTAAGGTTGTGTAGACTTGGACCTTTGGCAGATGTGTTTGGAATGACCAAAGTGAGGCTGTTATTTCAAGGAAAACAATAGATAGTATTTGTTGCCAATGACAAAATTCAAACTTTTAAGAAAAAAATTGGGATTTTGGAAAACTTATATCTACTCCCCGCACCCCCACCATGACTTTGACAGCTTTTCAGGACTGAAAGACATTTCCCATAAGATAGAGGTGATACTAATGAAACTGTATAATAAAATGTGTCAGTATTTGGAAGAGCTGCATACCTTCACAAACCAATAATTTTCCATGACCAATCTATGATGTTACAAGATCCATCAAAGTATAAGAGAGACCACTGGATTTTACTTTGTTATTATTTTATTTTATTGTTTTAGAGTCAGAGTCTTGCTATGTTGTCCAGGTTGCAGGGCAGGGGTTATTCACAGGCATTATAATAGTATACTACAGCCTCAAACTCCTGGGCTCAAGCGAGTCTCCTGCCTCAGCCTCCTTAGTAGCTGGGACCATGGCTGGCTCGACTAGTGGATTTTAATGTAACAGAATTTGAAAAGTTCACTTATATGGTTTTAGATTTCACCTTGCAACTCATTTTTAAGAAACGGTTACTTATTAAATTTTGGTGTAGTATCAAAAAAAGGATATCTACAATTATATGTAAAGAGGATTAAAATACTCCTTCCTTTGATATATTTGTTATGTTTGTCATGTATTTTTGTGGGGTCAGATTTTCTTTATATACTTTAACCAGAACATCCTACAATAGACTGAATCCACAAGTAGATATCTAGCCCTCTTCTATTAAGCTGGACATTACAGAAATTTGCAAAAGCTAAAAAATGTTCCTATTATGAATTTATTCTTTGTTTTTGAAAATATATTTTTTATAAACATATTCTTTATGTTAACATATAATAGGGATTCCTATGTTTAACTTAAAATGAATTAAATATTTTTAGAGTCTCCATTTAAATTTCTAATATGGTAAATAAACACCGATAGGTAGAATTCCCATAGATAAAAGCTCTTTGAGGTTCTCAACAATTTTTAAAGGTATAAAGACCCAAAACCTGGAAAACTGCTGAGTTTAATAATCTCAATGACAAGATTAATTTGAATTTCATTACTATTCTTTGATTGTATAGGCTCACTCTCAGCGCAATTTTCTGATTTTAATTCCCCCTGGAGAAAAAGAAGCCAGAACCCAAATCCCATACACCCTAGTCCTTCCAGGAGGGGCCCCGAATTTGCAGCCAGCCTCACCCTCTTGGGGCCGAAGAGGTTGTGGTAGAGAGTCCGGAAGCGCTTGCGCGTGTAGTTGCAGCGATAAGCCCCGCCCATCAGGTACTCGATCACCAGGCCGATGTCAATCAGGCTGATTCTGTAGTCTGGGGGTAGATTCCCCTATCAGGGTAGAATGAAACAAACAAACAGACAAATCCAAAAGACAACGTGGTTTACTAGGGATTCTAGTTCATGTATTCTGTAACTAGAGTAAAAAAAATATTGAAAACAGAAACATATGAATGTATTATTATGCTGGTTAATTAATTCACCTTAAAATAGATCCAACCGAAACCTGGATACTCTCGCTTGGAAAGAAGACATAAGTTAAATAAGAAGATGCAGTAATCGTCGGCAATAATAGAAAATCAAAATATTTATTCAAGTCTTCAGCTGGGGAGAAAAAAACACCAGTGTAGAAGAAAGAAACACAAGGCTAGACACGGCAAATGCTATCACTCCCAGGCACCAGGAACTAGGTTTCCCCAAATGCTCCCCAAGCCCCTCTTTCTGCCTCTGACCCAGGCCTGTTACCACTCTCTTGATATCATTTGGTTTCTACCACCCCCTAAAGGAAGACTCCTTTCAGAAGATGAGTGTCATTACCAGGGCCTCCATCAGCTGGGATTTTAGGACTCAGGTCTCCTTTACTACAAAACCTCTATCCATAATTTTAAAAAATTGATGCTTTTTTAATAAAAGAAGAGCAATATTTAGGGAGGGGATTTTGGGTGTCAGGATGAGGTTGTATATGAACATCCCTTGCATTTAAAGAGGGAGAGAAATTGGAGAAGATATTTTAGCAATGGAGTATTTATTTTTCTAGAATTGAGATTTTTTTCATTTTTTCTTTTAAAGAGAGTAACATTTCTTAAAGATCTAGAGTTATGGTGTCTTTTTTAGCTGTTTGCCATCTCTAGATGCAAAAATAGTAAAGATTTTCTTATTATTTACTCATTACTGCTTTCGACTTCTAAAGTTTAGGTTCTAAAGAAAATTTTTGCTGTTAGGCCAAGGGAGAGTTAGTTCCATTTGTGAAAAAGTCTGAGTGCACAGCGAATTCCAATCCACTCTCACTGCCTGCTGTAGCTCCTTGCAGGAGAGCGCTCTATACCATGAATGGCTGGGTGTGACACTGTGTGGGAAACCCATGCCCTTAGATCTATTTTGGACAGACACGAGGGGCTCCATCCACTTTTGTCCTTAATGAAGGACCCACCCAGGATGCTGTGTGAGATTTCTGCCACTTCACAGAAGACGTTCATTATGTATAGTGGTCGTTTTCCAACTTTGGTGGCATCAGAATACCCTGGGGAACTTGGTGACATTGCAAACACCTGGACTTTGTCTTACTTCAATGTATCGGGGCCTCTATGTCCTTTCCTAGCTCCTCAGGTGATTCTGATGTACACCCAAGTTTGTCAAACTGCTTGTCTACTCAGTAAGGGTCTGGTGGTAGTGGTAGATTAGGCAGCAGAACTGGTAAATTCATAGTGTCAAAAGCTAATTACTTTCAGTCAGAAATTAATTAAAATTTTTTTGCTAACCTGAGGGTAGGTTTTCAGTTGTCCTTACTCAGCTTTTCTATGGGCAACTGTATTCATTTGAAGGTTTTGGGATTCAGGATTAGAGGTATCCCTCTACATCCTATCATTAAACCTATAGCTCTATATTTTTCTTGTTTGATTTATCTTTATATCCTCAGAACCTCTTATAATATGCCTGGCATATGGTGGGCACTCAGAGTGTTTTTGTTGAAAGTATAAACCAGTGAAACAGTGAAATTAATTGATGTGGTTGGGATCAAGTCTGGGTTTGGGTTGTTTAGTATTATCTTTTCAGTAACAAAACCAACTAGCCACAATCTGTTAGTCATCCCTGGTTGGAATAGCCCTAGTTCACTATGGAAATTTGCTTTGAAATACAGGTAATGCTGTAACTGGAATTCAGTGGCTATCCTCAATGGGGTGAGAACAAAGGGATAGTAATTGAAGCACTAGCCTCAAGCATATAAGAATCCATTGCTGCTTTAAAAAAAAAAAAAAAAAGGCCGGGCGCGGTGGCTCAAGCCTGTAATCCCAGCACTTTGGGAGGCCGAGACGGGCGGATCACGAGGTCAGGAGATCGAGACCATCCTGGCGAACACGGTGAAGCCCCGTCTCTACTAAAAAAATACAAAAAACTAGCCGGGCGAGGTGGCGGGCGCCTGTAGTCCCAGCTACACAGGAGGCTGAGGCAGGAGAATGGCGTAAACCCGGGAGGCGGAGCTTGCAGTGAGCTGAGATCCAGCCACTGCGCTCCAGCCCCGGCGACAGAGCGAGACTCCGTCTCAAAAAAAAAAAAAAAAAAAAAAAAAAAAAAAAAGTTTCACTCTTGTTGCCCAGGCTGGAGTGCAATGGCGTGATCTGGGATCACTGCAACTTCTGCCTCCTGGATTCAGGTCATTCTCCTGCCTCAGCCTCCTGAGTAGCTGGGACTACAGGTGTATGCCACCATGCCCAGCTAATTTTTGTATTTTTAGTAGAGACAGGGTTTTGTCACGTTGGCCAGGCTGGTCTCAAAGTCCTGACCTCAGGTGATTCTCCCACCTCGGCCTCCCAAAGTGCTGGGATTACAGGCATGAGCCACCGTGCCTGGCCCATTGCTGCTTTTTAGACTTCCTTGCTGTCCCCAGAATTAGCTCCCACCCCAGGCCACTGGGTTCTACCTCTCCCTTGGCTTGAGGTACATGGCAGGCTTGGGCATCTAACTGGAGCCAGCCAGGCAAAATGGGGCGTGTAAAGGGCATCATATATGAGGGGGAACACTTTGAGACACAGACCCCTTTTGTCCTTGACGTTGGCCCTCCATAGCCTAATCTGGCATCCATTTGATGAGCTGAATAGTCCCGTCACAAAAATGGCCTCTACCCACCTCAGAATTTCAGAATCTCCTTTGTTTGAAGATTATCTTTATCCATCTAACTGAATCAGCAAGCTAAGCTATCCCCAGGCTAAGAAAGACCAATTGTCTGCCTTCTTTATGCAAAGCATGGCAAAAAAAATATTTAAAAAGGGAGCTCAGAGAAAGTTTTAAGATAGTAACTTTTCATGTTTTAGCCTTCCCATAAAATTAAACTGAGTTTAAAAATAGTACTCATGCAACCACTTTTCTCTATTATGTTGGGGCAGACTAACAAGGCCACAGTTTCTGTATCCTCTGGCTCTCCTGAACTGTTAGGCGAGGCTGTTATTTAAAGAGTAGAAGAGTCTCAAAGACTGAACCAGCCTGGGTGAGCCTCATTCATAGCGATGGGGGTCCTATGGGGATGACTGCCCGAGGATGCCCACCCATCGTGTCATTTTCCTTGGCAGGGTGAGGAAGAAGCACAACCAGCTTCCAGTCAGCTGCCCTGGGCTTCTCTTTGTCCTTTGGCCAGCAGACACTTTCCCTTAGGCTCTCAGATTTCTTTCCAGTGAAAGGGGCTTGAACTCCACAGCCTTTATGGTCTGCAATGTTCAAAGACCAGGTTTCAGGAAAATCCTCAAAGAACTTATTGTGATGCTATAAAAAGGCAATCAGAGCAGCTCTATAAATTTGCGCCTAGTTTTAATCTTGTAGGAATTTAAAAAATTTAAAATGTGGGCTCACGCCTGTAATCCTAGCACTCTGGGAGGCTGAGGTGGGTGGATTGCCTGAGCTCAGGAGTTTGAGACCAGTCTGGGCAACGTGGTGAAACCCCGTCTCTACTAAAATACAAAAAATTAGCCAGGCATGGCAGCGTGCACCTGTAGTCTCAGCTAGAGGCAGGAGAATTGCTTGAACCTGGCAGGTGGATGTTGAAGTGAGCTGAGATTGCACCACTGCACTCCAGTCTGGGCGACAGAGCAAGACTCTGTCTTAAAAAAATAATAAAATGAAATAAAATAAAATGTGGGTAATACCAAGCCTAACACCTATGTATTTTGCTTTGAGAAACATAGGTGTAAGCATCAGTTAGAATTCTAAAAACAAGACACCAATATTGCTTGAAGACCAATACTGAAAGGGAATATTTATGCTTTCGAGGTGTCTTTGGGAGTTGTCAGGAAAGTGATTATGGTAAAATTCAAAATCAATAAACATTTAAGGGGCAAATAGAACATTTTTAGAAAATGGCTATATCCATAAAGGACTTTTAGGGGTATATATCAGCAAGAAGGTGCTGGGATCGTCTCATATAAAGCTTGATTCTTTCAGAATGATTTATGTTTGGTCAGCCCTGAAGGAAGATAAATGATTCCGTGACCACTGAGGGTCCTGCATTCTGTTTGACCACAAGGGGGCAATATTCACCTAACCGAAGCCAGTGAGAATTCCTCCCTCCCCAGCATTTTCCTGCCTCTTCCGTTTTTTTTTTTTTCCTTTTGAGACGGAGTTTTACTCTTGTCTCCCAGGCTGGAGTGCAATGGCACCATCTCGACTCACTGCAACCTCTGCCTCCCAGGTTCAAGCGAGTCTCCTACCTCAGCCTCCAGAGTAGCTGAGATTACAGGCATGTGCCATCATGCCCGGAGAATTTTTTTGTATTTTTAGGAGAGATGGGGTTTCACCATGTTGGTCAGGCTAGTCTCGAACTCCTGACCTCAGGTGATCCGCCCATCGCAGCCTCCCAAAGTGTTGGGATTACAGGCATGAGCCACCGCACCTTACCATCTTCTGTTTTATACATACCATAAGGCCATATAAACAAACCCAGAGTGGATGAAGGATTGGGGGCTAAGGAGTGAGTCGGATGCTCTCCTGGAAGTGATATTTGGAAGAGCAAAAATTTAACAAGTAATGTGTTTGAATTCAGCCTGCAAGGCTGGATCATATGTTTCTTCACAGAGATTTTAGGGAGCAAAGAAATTAGGGAATAACTTTTCCTTTCTTACTAGGAAGAGTGGAAACCTTCTTGGGAAAGAAGAAATCAATTTTATAACATGTATAAAATTGAGTACAATTTAGGCCTCTTGGGATAGGTGTCCTGCGTGGACTCTGAGGGGGATGGCAGCCTAAGTGCATGATATAATGCTGGGCCAATGGCCTTGATCACTGGGACCTGTGGATATCACAGATTATGCATTTGCATTGCTTCTCCTAGGATGGGTATTGCCAGGCAGAGGGGACTTTATGGATACTCATTCAGAGAGCAGCCAGCAACATGACCCCACAGGAGAAACAGCCTTGGGTTGGGCCATGGCCCTGACCCCATGTGACCCTGGCCAGATCACTTCCTCTCTCTGTACCTCAGTTTATGTTGTGAAAATAGGTGGCTTGGACACAGTAACTTCTAAGATCCTGTCTATTTCTAAAAATCCAACTATATGACTACTACCTGGCAGGCTGCTCTTACTCCTTTCGGCCCACTGGTCAAAGACCCTGTTCAGAGCTTCCAAGGTTGATGTAGCTTCCAATGATCCCCTAGAGTTTGATTAGTGGAACCAGAGGCTTGGAGACAAGGGGTGGTAAAAGGATAGATGGGGATGGGGTGGTGCTCAGTGCATCCAGCTCCTCTGGAAAAAGCAGAGAAGGTGAGCAGCACCTCACATGCCAACAGGTAAAGCCCAAACACCTTCTGGAGGAGTCTTCCTTTGCTTGGGTCCTTTTCAAATTAGAAGTCAAAAGGGATACTGGAGGAACAGTCATTCTGCCTGCTGTTTCTGTTCTAGCACTTCCCCTACCCCCTTCGGTAATGACTTTGGTAACTGGTAAAGCCTGAACTATTATTTCCCATTTCATGCCTTAACAATGGGAGGTCATGTGATTCAAATAATTTGCTAGACAGGCTTGAGTTCTATGGGTAGGTACAATTTGACAACTTGACAATGTCTTCTTTTTTCATGCTATGAACTACTAACCTGAAGCTAAGGTTTACTTCGTGCCATGCATAAGGAAACCTTTTCATTAAAATGATAGTTTAAATTCACTAATTAGATCTGCTCTTCAAAATGATTGGGGTTTTTCAGATGTCAGCTCATGATATCACTATCAGATCTCAACTGCTTAGGAAAACTTTTTTCCTTTGAAACTCATAACAAGCCTTCAAAACAAGATTGGTTCCTTCTGATATACATAAGGTATGAAATGATTGCTGGTTGTCAGGTTTACCAAGGGAGTGTGAAGAAAAGACTCCCCTGGGACAGCTTGTACAATAAAGAAAAGTGGACTGCAGTTGGTGTGAGTAATCACCCGGTAGGGACTTCAGCTGGTGAAAGCTCAGAGGAAAAGAGGACATCACCCCAGTGTGCAGTCCCATAACATGGCGATATATTGGGCAACCAATCCTCTGAAATACAATAATGCTTTTGCAAATTTCCATGCATTTAGCAGATGGGATTATGCAAATGTCCTTTCCTTACCCAAAGTGTGTCTGAAATGCTTTTTTTTTCTTTTGCATTCTGAAAAGCTCTGGGTCTTAATTCCCATGTAAATGAACTTTAAATTATCATAATTTCACCACTACTTCTACATAATACTCAAATAGCATCCTCCTTTGGTGGGGAAGGATAGTATAGGTAATTTGAAGTATTAGCACATTTAAGAAAGGAAAAAACTACTTTAAAACATACAGAGGCACAAATTGAGCAGACAGCTACTAAAATGGCAGGTTATATTCCACAGAAAAGCAGACAGACTTGGGCCACTCTGGTTTAATATGAGAGCATTGGTACATTCAATGGATTTATGCATGAAAATAGTTCAGAGAACTGGGTTGGTTTAAAACAATTTAAATTTCTGATTAATGCTGAAGAGCCACTCTTTTTACCTCATTGCTCCTAGATTGTTCCCTTGATATAAATAATTTGAGATTTCAAAACAAGCTTGGGAGCAATTCCCCACATTCAGCTCTGTTGGTCTCAAAGAAGAGGTGAACTAGAGATGTCATGCTGATTGACTTATGATGTTCTGATAATTCCTCAATGCATTCCTTTGGTTCTTAAGAGTTATTTACACACAATTTTACAGATGTATTATCAAACACTATGCTTAAGGTCTAGGACTGTGTTTCTAACTCATGAATAGCATTTTGTACCAGAGTTAATAACTTATTCATTAATTTTTTTACAGATTAAACATATATGCACACATATATTTGCCCCCATAATGGTAAAGAAGAAAGCACACATTAATTATTATTATGTTCCTTAATTTTGAAAATTGCTTTAAGTTCCCAAGATTTTCTTAGCATTTTAACTCTAGTTTCGCAGCCTTTGATTATCTCATTGGCCTAAATTGCTGGCAGTCACTTGAAACCACCTGAAAGTCACCTGAAAATTGCTGAAAGTCACCTGAGAAAGTTGTACACCAATGTTAATTTCTCCCTTATTCACTTCTTCCCCAAACACCAAACAAACAAAAATCTTCATTTTCAGCTCCCTTAATCCATATGACATAAAATGTAGGCACTGAGACTCCTGTGACTACCATTGTTCATCTTTCTTGCTCTCCCATTGTCGGATACTTACCGTCATCCTGGAAATAATGAATTCTGCATTTCCTGCTTCTACTTTTTCCCAAGGGAAGAAATTAAACATTGGCTTTCTGTTTCTCCCTGTCTTATTGGCAGTCTCTTTTTCCAGGTAAAAGGATAAATTATTTCTAGGCCAGTTCAGTACTATTCTTGGTCATTTGTTATCATTTTTTCCAGTTACTAAATTTGTAAGTAAATGGTAAATGCATGCTTATATAATGATTTTCTTGCTCTAATATTTGGATCATACTTAAAAGGAAAAAAAATAGTTGCTTTTAATCCTTCTTCCTCCCAAATTCTTACCATCCTGTTCTTTCTTGTTAGTATATATTATTTTTGAGGTACATCTTTAGCTGAGAAGCTACAAAAAACCCTATCTTAGAGATACTTTACATGCCTTCTAATAATACAAGTGACGTGAGCAAATGTAAAAGGCAGCTCAAGGGACTTCAGAAAAGAGAAAACAATATTGCAAAGCAGAGTCCTATGGGGAAAAGAAAGTAATGAGAGGGATTTTAATCATTTATACTCAGTGAAATCTAACTGCAAAAAAATCCCTTTGAAAATCAGACAAGACATTATTGCTGGGAGGCTGGGTCATTGAACTGGATGAGCGACTCTTTTTAAAGGTTTGGGTTGGTGATGACTGGGATTGAGGGATAAAGGCATAGCTGTCTCTTTAGAAAACCTCACAATTCCTTCAGGGACAGAGATTAACTTAAGGAAGGAGAGAATACCCCAAGTCATTACTTTAGAAAAACTCAAAACATTTGATTGAACATGAGCAACAACTATCTCACTGAAGAAGACACATCAAATGTGTCTACTTCTAATCTTCTTAGTTTTCAGGCAATTTTAAGCCAGGATGAATTAGACAAAATTGGAAGGTTCAAAGAAAAGAGAAATGGGTTTGTTGAAGGCAGATCTACTACGATGGCATGGAATGGGCAGACCAGTGAAAGATATAATCTCAGGAAAGTGGTTGTTGAGTTGGGAGTACAGATTGCATAGTGTCTTCTCCCCTTGTTTTGAAAGAACTACAGGCTTCACCCACTCAAGCAGATGAAAAGTCCTTCATGAGATGGGAGGAAAGTTTGCAAGGGCCAAAGGATGGAGATTTTGATTTTTTTGTGTGTTATTTTTATATCCTTTACTCATTCTTAGCAAAGGTCCAGCAGGTGAATAGGTACATTATAAGTAGCCCAGGGCCTTTGCTTGGCCTTTCAAAGGAAAAATAAATAAGTGGTTACACGATGCCTAAGGGCAATTCTAGCCAATCACTTCCTGTGAGATGAAGGAATCATACTGTATTTTTGACTTCACTTTGTAGCTTTCTCTGAATATGTCCTGTGGACTTTTGTGAACAATTGTTACCAAGTGGTGATAGTGGGCATATGTGTGCATGTGTGTATGGGCACATCTGTATGGGGCGGGGGCAGTGCCATATTCTGTTTTATTTTTTGGAATTAAAACATCACTTTCTGGGATGGGTTTAAGGGTTCAGAACTCAAGCTACCTCTGAAGGAGATAATATGGGGCAAAAGAACAAGCACTTGGCTAAGATTAAACAGAATCTCCCTATGCCTCATTCTTCTTGTCTTTAAATGGGAATAAAACTACATTATAATAATAAAATAATAATTTTTTTTAGATGGAATCTCACTCTGTTGCTCAGGCTGGAGTGCAGTGTGCGATCTTGGCTCACTGCAGCCTCTACCTCCCAGGTTCAAGTGATTCTCCTACCTCAGTCTCCCAAGTAGCTGAGATTACAGGTGCATACCACCACACCCGGCTAATTTTTGTATTTTTAGTAGAGACAGGGTTTCACCATGTTGACTAGACCAGGCTGACCTTGAACTCCTGACCTTAGTTGATCCACCTACTTTGGCCCCCCAAAGTGCTGGGATTACAGGCATGAGTAACTGTGCCTAGCCTGTAATAATAAAATAATAATTCTATTTCATAGAATTGTTGTGATGATTAAATGAGTTAAGATGCACTCAAAGTATGCAGCAATGCTGTATACCTAGTCATCACTAGCTCATGACTATTATTATTTTATCATTATTAATAAAAGAAACTAAGCTTTAAACCTAGCTCTTCACTAACCACCAATATAGCTCTCATCTCCTTGTAGTTCGGCTTCCTCATCTGTAAAATGAAAATAATGCTACCTGATCCATACCTATCAACACTTTTTTCCCATCCAATGAGATGACAAGTGTGAAAAAGTATTCTGGAAAAAATAGAATGTTAGAAGAATGGAATGCATACTTATGTTTTAGTCCCTGTTTTTAGAAAATTTGGAGCTATGCTTACTGACTACACTCTATGTAATGGTAGATGTGACATTGTATCAGGAGCTGGTGAATGAAAATTTACTCTTGTGGTCAGTCAGGCAGCATGGAAACCAGCTCCCCAAACAGTGAGGGGCATATGGAAAAATACAGGTAATGGCATAAATCCACTTGGCAAGGGAAAAGCTGAGAGTTCCACTACCCAAAAGCATTATGTCCAACGAAAGCATCTAAAAGCACGGCGATTGGTGATAACACCACAGCTGCATCATGAACAGAAGCTTCAGAGTTAAAAGACACACGCACACACACTGTTCCAAAATGAGGGGCACCTGATAGGGACAGGAATACTCTGGCAGCTCATGCAAAACAGAGGCACTCTCTAATCACAGGAAGCAGTCAAGACAGGGCCTCCGACCTGCAGTCGAGAGGGTTCTTACCTTTTTGACATCCCTGACCAAGTGGTACAATGTATTTGAGGGCCCATGTCTCTGAAAACAATAAAGAAGAATCAAACAGTTTTGCTAGTCAGGGGCTCTGGTTGGCAAGGCAAGAAGGATCTGGAAGGAAGGGCTCTGGCTGGTGGAGGGCAGGTCACTAAGACGGACCTTGTTTTAGTTGCTCAGTGTATCTGCCTTTTCTTTCTTTCTTTTACATTGTCCCCATTTGCAGATGAAAAGCTTTGTCAGTGACTTTTGTTTTGTTTTGTTTTGATGCAGGTTCTTCTGTTACCCAGGCTGGAGTGCAATGGCGTAATCACAGCTCACTGCAGCCTCGAACTCTTGGGCTCCCTTTAGCACCCTGAGTAGCTGGGACTACAGGTATACAACACCATGCCTGGCTAATGTTTTTATTAAAAAAATATTTTTAGAGATGGGATCTCACTATGTTGCCCAGGCTTGTCTTGAATTCTTGGCCTCAAGCAATCCTCCCACCTCAGCCTCCCAAAGTGCTGGGATTATAGGCATAAACCACCACACTGGCCATACCTGTTTCTTCTAAACAAACACGTTGGCAGATTTTTGAATTGTATTCCCTCAAGCAAATGTATTTGAGGTTCTAGGTTCAAACTTTGTAAGGGAGGTTGTCAACTCTGTTGACAGCTGGGCCAAAATGTGATGGAAGAAGCCAGTTTTGCAGCCGGGGGCCGGGATGAGGGTGGGAGAACAATAGGCCCCATTGACCGCATTGGAAATACACTTGGGCACTTTGCCATCGCAACTTGTTTATTACTCATCATGAATGAGAAATTGTCTAAGAAGAAGGTTGGCCAACTTTTTCTGTAAAAGGCCTGAGAGTTAATACTTTAGACTTTGTGGGTCACACAGTGTTTACTGAAACTGTTCAACCCTGCTGTAGTAAATGTGCAAGTAGCCATAGCTCATATGTAACAAATGAGCCTGGTCATGATTCAATGAAATTTTAATTATTGGCACAGAAAGTCAAATTTCATATTATTTTAATGTGTCTTAGAATATAGCATTTTTCTTTTGATTGTTTCAACCATTAAAAATGTAAAAAAAGCCGGGCGCGGTGGCTCACGCCTGTAATCCCAGCACTTTGGGAGGCCGAGGCGGGCGGATCACAAGGTCAGGAGATCGAGACCACGGTGAAACCCCGTCTCTACTAAAAATACAAAAAATTAGCCGGGCGCGGTTGTGGGCGCCTGTAGTCCCAGCTACTCGGGAGGCTGAGGCAGGAGAATGGCGTGAACCCGGGAGGCGGAGCTTGCAGTGAGCCGAGATCGCGCCACTGCACTCCAGCCTGGGCGACAGAGCGAGACTCCGTCTCAAAAAAAAAAAAAAAAAAAAAAAAAAAAAAAAAAAAAAAAAAAAAAAAAAAAAGTAAAAAAAAAAAAATCTTAGCTTGCAGCGCATACAGAGATAGGCAGCAGGCTGGATTTGGATGACAGTTTGCTGCAACTTGATTTAAAGAAAAAGCCACAGACTGTTTGGGAAAAAAAGAGTTTTGTAAAAAAGATGGATGTTTGTTTGAGGTAAATATAAAGTGAAATAAGTTGCCATTCTATTGTCTTTTAGGAATAGGAACGTGAGATAAAATCCAAGATGCCTAATTAAATTTGAATTTCAGATAAACAACGTACAATTTTAACCTAAGTATGTCCCATGCAATCTTTGGGATATAACAAAATTGTCTGTTGTTAATCTGAAATTCACATTTAAGTGGGCATTCCTGCATTTTATTTGCTAAATCTGGTTAGATTATTAGAGAATCTAAAATAGTGATGGCTTTTTTCTTTCTTTTTTTTTTTTTTAGTTGGTCTTGCTCTGTCACCCAGGCTGGAGTGCAGTGGTGTGATCTCAGCTCACTGCAACCTCCACCTCCAGGGTTAGAGCAATTCTCCTGTCTCAGCCTCTGGAGTAGCTGGGATTACAGGCATGCACCACCACGCCCAGCTAAATTTTGTATTTTTAGTAGAGATGGAGTTTCATCATGTTGGCCAAGCTGGTCTCAAACTCCTGACCTCAAGTGATCCGTCCGCCTCAGCCTCCCAACCTGCTGGGAAGCCACTGCGCCCAGCCAATGGCAAATTCTTAAGCACTTTTGCAACCATTCAAGTATTTAGACAGGTCTATGAACTGCTGCAATGACCTACCCATTCATGTGGACATGCCCATCAGAGCTCTTTTTCCACTGAGGGGATGCTAGATTGTGCAGTGATTGAACCTACAGACTCTGGAGTCAGAGTGCCTGCCTCTACACCTCTGCCGCTTACCGGCTCTGAACGTGGGCAAGCTACTTAACTGTGACTCAGTTTTATCATCTTTAAAATGGGAATGATAGTATCACTTTATCTGATGGGGTTGTTGTGAGGATTAAATGATATAATGTTTATAAAGCTATTAAAAATGGTGCTTAATGCCAATCAGTGTTAGCTATTATTATTACTGAGGCTATTTACTGTTCCATAATCCTCAACAAAGTATTCTGGGAAGCCACCACCAGCAGATTGAAGTGATCAAACTTACTGGCCTTTCTCAGTCTAGAATTTTCCTACCCCCCCACCCCCCGCCCCAGTCTTTGGGATAAATTACTCTACTCCCTTGATTCTCTAATTGATAGGCCATTCAACGCTTGTCTCTATTTATTCATTTTTTCAAATTGAAAACCCATCATTCTTCCTCAAAGTCTCAGTATGCTGAACCAAGAAAAGTCTGTGGAGAAAACAGAAACCAGGAGCCATTCTGCTAACCCGTTTCTATTTTTTGCAGATGGTGCCACGGTGGTACCATCTAACAACTACCACTGCCTGGGGACAGGAAGTAAGCTCCATCCTGCTTGCCCTCTGCGTGATGGGACAGAGATGTTGTGAAAATGAGGGGCAGAATAATCTCAGAGACAGAAGCTTGGGTTCGGTACTTACTGGCTTCTTTCTTAGGAGTTTTGTGACCTTGAATTCACCTTGGCCTCTACGGTTTGAATGTTTGTGTCCTCTCCAAAATTCATGCGGAAACTTAATTTCCAATGTACTAGTGTTAAGAAGTGGGGCATTTAACATGTATACCTGTGTAACGAACCTGCACATTCTGCACATGTATCCTAGAACTTAAAGTATAATAATAATAATAGAAAAGAAGTGGGGCCTTTGGGAGGTGATCAGGTCCTGAGGGTTCCTCCTCTGTAACGGGGATTAAGGCCGTTATAAGAGAAGCTTCACACAACATTCAGGCCTTTTGCCCTCTGTCTCTTCAGCCTGTGAGGACACAGCGTTTGTCCCTTCTGAAGAACGCAAAAACAAGGTGCCATTTTGGAAGCGAAAAGCAGCTTTTGCGAGACACCAAACTTTCCAGAGCCTTGATTTTAGACTCTCCGGCCTCCAGAACCCAGAGAAATAAATTTCTGTTGTTTATAAATTACTGAGTCTCAGGTATCTTGTTACTGTAGTACAAATGGACGAAGACAGCCTCAGTTTCCTCATTTGTTAAATGGGGGAAAAATTTCTGCTCTTTAAACTTCACTGGATTTTAGTATGAGCTCAGAGCCAATGCACTTAACGAGTGTGAATGCTCTCAATAACTTCATCAACAGTAGTTTTACCTACGATTACTCCTTGGTATCCCTAGTGAGTAAATTACCAAATCATTACTAAGCTTAAAAAACAAACAAACAAACAAACAAACAAACAAACCCAAAATTTTTGAGTAACTCCAAAGAGATATTTTACCTTTTATTCCATTTTATAGCTGAACTATGAAGAATGAACTTCATAGCTCTGAGGATAACAAAATGGTGTAGGATACTTAATTGGCCTTTTTTGATGCTTAGAGTTAAATCAATCCTCCTTTGCTAATTGCCTCTAACACCCTCTGGCCTTACAGAACAAACTGTGTTCTCATTTCCAGAGCCTTGTGGTTTTGTGTAAGAATATGAGAATGACACACTCAGGTTATCACACAACTTTTTGCCTTAGATGCTGACAACTGAGCAATTAAAACAAGCGGAATCTTGGTGACTTGGTGTTTGTCATCTATGTAGGTCTAAGGGAGTATTTATGATCAATGAACCATGCATTTGGAGAGGAGAAGGGAAGAGAATCACAGGCATATGGGGGGCAGGAGGAGGTAAAACAAACGAACAAAAAAGAAAATAAAAAGTGCCTTAGTTTGGCCCTACCGTATTGTACAATTCCTCTAGTCTGGAGATGGTGAGAAAACGGTGCATGCTTACTCCATTCTCTATGAGTAATTTCACAAAATCCACTCTGTCCAGAACTAAGGCATCCAACATGGCTTGCTCCAGAGATCCCACCTGCAAACCAAGTCGCTGAGTTAGTCTGCCCCAGGGTCCATCTAGGACTGCAGTTCTTTAGTGCTCACTTGAACAGCTTAGAAAGGGATGCCTTTGACATCTGGTAAACCTTCATCACATCTAAGAACATGCTAGCAAGACTGTTCACAGATTCACTTTTGGGACAGCCACACCTCTCCCATGTTTGGGGGCCTGTCTTTGCAAATAAAAGTCAAGCATTTCTAGTTCCAAAAAACTATTTCTTCCCTGAATCTCTTGTTCTGGATCTCAAGAAGGTGCAAGTGTTCACAAGGTTTTTCCCCTTGCAATTATCTGATCAAACGTCTCAACACCAGTGAAGTGTCAAAGGGGGTACTTTGCTGTCTTCATTTTTGTTATCCTTAGGCTCTGAGGGAGACCACAGGCCGACTTGAGAGGAGGGTCCCAAGTCAACAGACTAAAGGCCCTAAATCAATGCTGGGTCTCTGTGTAGAAACAAGACCACAAAGATGTCACTGAACTGAAAAACAAAACAAAACAAAACAGAACAAAGCAGAACAACCAGCCTACTTTCTGGATTTGCCAGTGGCTTAGATTTTTATTCAATTCATTTCACAAAAATGTCACAGGGTCTAGACTCTAACAAATCTTTCCATGTTAGCAATCCACCAGCACTGAGTGAAGACAGGGCTCAAGCCCAGGCAGAGACTCTCTAGGGGAAAGGAAGTAGTAAGATAAGGCCTGCCAGTGAGTGCTGTGATTCCAAGCACAGACATCAAGTTTCAGGCTGCTGGGTTGCCTCCTGTGGACGCATACATATACCACCTGATGGCCAATCTCTCAAATTTTTATTTTTGGTAGAGTCAATTGAGGGAAGCAAACCAAGAACAGTTATATAAAGCATTGGTTTCCTCATGTTGTTCTTTGCAAATGGGGAGGACCTGTGCTCAGCTACCAGGACCAGATGGTGCCTGCACAGGGAGGCCTGCTAATTCTGCATCCTGAGGTGTGACCCAGCCATAAACCAGCGGGGGCTGCCACCACTTGGGCAGCAACCTCTTCCCTTTGCCTCTATCAAAGACAATCAGAAGCAAATTAACAATTCTACCTCTTCCTTAATTTTAATACAGCTTTGTCTTATATTTTTTTCAGGTGTATTCAAATAAATGGCATCATTTGCAGCTGAAAATTGCTATTAAAGACAACTCACAGAGATGGAAATATTTGGAGTTGTGTTCAGTCAAAATTTCCACTAGATGGCGGTGCTTTCCTAAATATGAGAAAAGGAGCCCAGGACAGGGACTTGGCTGCCAAGGAACACGTTCCATCTTAAAGAAAAGGCAATCATTTTCTGAGCCCATCTCAGAGGCTCCTTAAACAAATACCCTTGCCCAACCAAAGTGGGCTTTTCACGGGTGACGACATATACTCTACCGGCCACTGTTGCCCGTAAATAAAGATCTGGCTGCGAGCGATGTCAACTCTGTTCCAGGCTAAAGCTAAGCTCAGTTGGTCTGGGGCCGAGGCATTGGCTCCTGTGTGAGGACAAGTGGGAGAAAAAGAGTGGAAGAGAGAAAACAACGATCAGTTATTACACCAAGAGCACCTGCTCCATCCCTCTGCCATTAATGCCCCTATTCCCGAAGAACCGACTTGGCTATCCAGCAGGTTTCTCAAACTTGGTGTTATTGACATTTTGGGTAACTCTTTGTCACGGGGCTCTCCTGTATATTATAGATTATTATTACAAATTTTTTTTAACCTTTTTTTTTTTTTTTTTTGAGACGGAGTCTCGCACTGTCGCCCAGGCTGGGGTGCAGTGGCCGGATCTCAGCTCACTGCAAGCTCCGCCTCCCGGGTTTATGCCATTCTCCTGCCTCAGCCTCCCGAGTAGCTGGGACTACAGGCGCCCGCCACCTCGCCCGACTAGTTTTTTGTATTTTTTAGTAGAGACGGGGTTTCACTGTGTTAGCTTTTTAAAAAGGGTCTTTGAAGCTCCATGCTTTTTTGATATATAATACTTATACATGTTTATGGTGTGCATGTGATATTTTGATGCATGCATACAAGTTCATTGTAGATTATTAATAGCACACTTTGACTGAACCCAGTAGATGTCAATAGCACTTCCCATCCCCATCCTCCCAGACATGATGCTCAAAAATGTATTCAGACATTGCCAAATGCCCCCATGTGTGAAGGGAGCAAAACTGGCCTGGTGAGCAGCACTGCTCTACAGTCTGGCTAGGCAAAGTGTGGTTCACAGAGCAGCTGCAGCAGCGCCACCCTGGCACTTGTTAGAAATGCAAGCCTCAGGCCCTGTCCCAGACCTACTAAACCAGAATCTGTGTTTTCACAAGATCCCAGATGACTTGTGTGCACACTCAATTTCGAGAAGCTCTGCTCTACCACACATTTTGCTTCTGCTGGCCAATCACTAGTTTCAAGGCATCCCTTGAATAGTATTTTGCATGGGAAGGGTGCTCTCATCAACTAGTGTACCAACTTGCCATTTTCCTGAAAAAGAGTTAGGAAGGTCCTTTAACAGAGAGGAAAACCAGTGGCTTAGGTTTACTTTGATTTGTGGGTAGAAGCCATTGGAACTATTTCTCAGGTTCTCATTTTTCTCCAGATTCTGTCTCTAGAGCTGTGCGGTTCACAGATGGCTAAGTTTAAATTAATTAAAATTAAAGAAAATTAAAGTTATAATTCCTCAGTCAGGCTAGCCACATTTTAATAACTTAATAGTTCCATGTGGCTAGTAACTATTGAACTGGAAAGCACAGATATAGAACATTTCTATCATCACAGGAAGTTCTATCAGCCCAGAGCTCGCCTAGGTGAATGCATCCTGCCCACAGAGGCAGCCTGCCAAGCAGCTGGAGGGGAAGCTGGAAATGGAGGCAGTGCAGTAACTAAAGGAACATTAGGCTCCAGGCAGGAGGTCCAAGTGAGAGTCCCTGTGGCTGTATGGACTCCTCTCAGCCACTGTGGATCATCTGTAAAATGGAGGCAATAAATATTATCCAGTTTGCGTGGCTGGGGTGTGAGACTGAAATGATATTGTATAAGTGAATTCATGTGTAAACAGGTTTTTCACAATTCACCAACACCCTTAGTTCACTGAAGAAGAGACACCTCTAAATATTTGCCCAGCTTCATGCTGCTGGATATCTCATGATCAGGGAGGAGGATAAAGACACAATCTTCCTTGGCTCAGAGTTTTTAAACATCATACATGTGCTGGGCAAAGTATTAGGCACTTCCACATGTCATATGTAACATCCCAATTAATCTAGGGACTGGGTCTTATTGTCTCCTGTCTCACTGAAACACATGAGACTACTGAGATCCAGGAAGGTGGAATAGTCAAAGATAAAACAGCTACTAACAGGGTAAGTGTAACAAGTATTCATCCAACCAGAGGTGAGAGTCAGATCCGGAGAATTCTTCTTCATCATTGTTGCTTCTGATGTTTGGGAAAGAAAGATAGCAAATGTGTACGCTGTTCACTCCTCTGGGTTCTCCAGCAGTCAAGGCCGGAAACAATGAGGAGGGGGGCAGGGTTCCTGGTGGTTAACTCAGATCACTGATTCCCAAACTTTGCTGCACATTAGAATCACCTGGGAAGCTTTGCTCAGGGTGCATCCCATAGCAATTAAATCATGTTGCTTGGGATGGGATCCAGACGTGGATATTTTTAAAGCTCTCCAGGTGCTTCCAATATGCAGCAGAGGCTGGGAACTACTGCGCTGTGTGCCTCCTTTCCTGCTTACCCTCGCCTCTTCCCTCTGGGCTCCGAGATACTGACATTATACATTAGGCAAAAAATATTTGCTAGTGAATACTTATCAAATTTTAGCATGCGTAAGTACAACTCGGAGAACTTTTTAAGACACAGGTTCTTGGGCCCCAGCTGCAGACCTGATTCAGTAGCTCTTGGGTGGGGCCTAAGGTTCCGTGTGTCTAACAAGCTCCCAGATGAGGCCGCTGCTGCTGATCTGGGGCCATGCTTTGAGTAACAAGGCCCTTGAGAGCTGTGGTGCTCTGTTCCCTTCATAGGTTGAAGAGCATTTCTGATTCTGGTGTCCACACGTTAATGCCCTTATTATTGACCACATACTTGAAGTAAATTTATTAGTGTTTACAATGATGAATATCATTTCAGCTTTCACCTGGAATTTTCCATTAAAAATTATCTCCTCAGGTAACAACAGGGACTGCACACTCATACCAGGGTAACTGGCATACACAAGTGATAAGTAGAAATGTGTCAAAATATACTGTCATCAATTTGGGGAGGAAAAGAAGTGAAGGCTCATTGCGATTGCTTTTGGAAAGGTAGCACTTTAGGTGTTCCTTTGCTTCTTTGGCTGGTCTACTGGTTGGTGCTGACTTGCTGGAAAGGTTTAATCATTCCCTTTGCCATTTGTATGTTACAAATTAGTATATCACTCAAGTCAATAATAGCAGCTCAAGCCTGAACAGGGACACATAGCAGGAAGCAGTTATTGAGGTCAAGGTGAGCTACAGGCCTGAATGTAATTAGGCAAGTGTCAAATGAAAGCGTGAAACCAACGAATCTTGACTTTCAAACATTGAAAATACATCACTCAAGAATGGCCGTGGGTGACAGTTCGGATCAGTGGTTCTCAGCTAGGGTGACCAGCCATCCAGGCTTGCACAGTGTAGTCATAGTGTTAGCATTTAAATTCCGGCACTCTGGGAGATGTGTCAATCCTGAATAAACCTGGTGGCTGGTCACCCTATTCTCCACTATGGCTGTGCACTTGGAATTGCCTAAAGAGCTTTAAAATATACTCATGCCTGGGGCACACCCCCACAGATTCTAGTTTAATTGGTCCTGGGCATTGCAGTTTTTAAAAGTTCCCCAGTGATTCTAATGTGAGGATAAAATTAAGAATGCCTAGTGTAGATAGCATATGTTCATTCATTCACTCATTCATCTGTTTGTTCATTTAATTATTTATGCATTCAAAGATAATGATTTTATGCCTCCTCATATGGGAGGCAGTATGCCAGCATGAGGACCAAGATGTATAAAGCAGAATACTTTGTCTTGAGAGCTTACAGTCAAGAGGAGAAGTCTGTAATTAAATACATTCTTTCATGCAGTAATTCATTTATCTCCTCAACAGATATTCATTGAATACTTTCTCTGCTGGGAACTGATTTGTCATTGAACATCCAGTGACAAACAAAGTAGCTAAGGTCAACCTCTTCACAGAGCTTACATTCTACTGGTAGCAGGGAAGTACTCGGAAGTAAGCAAATAAACTCATGAACAGCATACTTTCAGACTATATAAGTGCTGTGAAGGAGCAGTGCCACTCCTCGGGTATGTGGGACCTGTGCTTATAGAAACAAATCAATGTAGCAGAACCATTCTGATTATCCGATCTTGCATGTCCCCATGACAGAAGTATTTTGCCAATTGGCTGGAGCAATCTGATGGCCAGGCTGCCCTCCTGAAATGAGGGCTAAACATGGAGTCATTGGACAACCAATGACAAAAACCACATGATTATCTCAATAGATGCAAAAAAGGCCTTCAATAAAATTCAACACCCTTCATGCCGAAAACTCTCAATAAACTAGGTATTGATGGAATGTATCTCAAAATAATAAAAACTATTTATGACAAACCCACAGCCAATATCATACTGAATGGGCAAAAGCTGGAAGTATTCCCTTTGAAAATTGGCACAAGACAAGGATGCCCTCTCTCACCACTCCTATTCAACACAGTATTGGAAGTTCTGGCCAGGGAAATCAGGCAAGAGAAAGAAATAAGGGGTATTCAAACAGGAAGAGAGGAAGTAAAACTATTTCTGCTTGCAGATGACATGGTTGTATATTCAGAAAACCCCACCGTTTCAGCCCCAAATCTCCTTTAGCTGATAAGCAACTTCAGCAAAGTCTCAGGATACAAAATGTGCAAAATCACAAGTATTTCTATACACCAATAATAGACAAACAGAAAGCCAAATCATGAGTGAACTCCCATTCACAATTGCTGCAAAGAGAATAAAATACCTAGGAATAAAACTTACAAGGGATGTGAAGGACCTGTTCAAGGAGAACTATAAACCACTGCTCAAGGAAATAAGAGAGGACACAAACAAATAGAAAAACATTCCATGCTCATGGATAGGCAGAATCAATATTGTGAAAATGGCCATACTGCCAAAAGTAATTTATAGATTCAATGCTATTCCCATCAAGCTACCATTGACTTTCTTCACAGAATCAGAAAAAACCTATCTTAAATTTCATATGGAACCAAAAAAGGGCCTACATAGCCAAGACAATCCTAAGCAAAAATAACAAACCTGGAGGCATCACACTTCCTGTCTTCAAACTATACTACAAGGCTACAGTAACAAAAACAGCATGGTATGGGTACCAAAACAGATATATAGATCAATGGAACGGAGCAGAGGCCTCAGAAATAATGCCACACATCTACAACCACCTGATCTTTGATAAACATGACAAAAACAAGCAATAGGGAAAGGATTTCCTATTTGATAGTGTTTGGAAAACTGGCTAGCCATATGCAGAGGAGTGAAACTGGACCCCTTCCTTACATCTTATACAAAAATTAACTCAAGGTGGATCAAAGACTTAAACATAAAACCCAAAACCATAAAAACCCTAGAAGAAAACCTAGGCAATACCATTCAGGGCATAGGCATGGGCAAAGTCTTCATGACTACAACACCAAAAGCAATGGCAACAAAAGCCAAAACTGACAAATGGGATCTAATTAGATTGAAGAACTTCTGCACAGCAAAAGGAACTATCATCAGAATGAGCAGGCAACCTACAGAATGGGAGAACATTTTTGCAATCTATCCATCTGACAAAGGGCTAATATCCAGAATCTATAAAGAACTTCAACAAATTTACAAGAAAAAAACAACTCCATCAAAAAGTGGACAAAGAATATGAACAGACACTTCTCAAAAGAAGACATTTGTGCAGCCGACAAACATATGAAAAAAAGTTAATCATCACTGGTCATTAGAGAAATTTAAATCGAAACTACAATAAGATACCAACTCATGCTAGTTAGAATGGCAATCATTAAAAAGTCAGAAAACTTTTGCTGGAGAGGATGTGGAGAAATAGGAATGCTTTTTCACTGTTGGGAGTGTAAATTAGTTCTTTCATTGTGGAAGATAGTGTGGCGATTCCTCAAGGATCTAGAACCAGAAATACAATTTGACCCAGTAATCCCATTACTGGGTATGTACCCAAAGGATTATAAATCATTTTACTATGAAGACACATGCACACGTATGTTTATTGAAGCACTATCCACAATAGCAAAGACTTGGAAACAACCACAATGCCCATCAATGATTGACTGGATAAAAAAAATGTGGCACATATACACCATGGAATACTATGCAACCATAAAAAAGGATGAGTTCATGACCTTTGTGGGGACATGGATGAATCTGGAAACCATCATTCTCAGCAAACTAACAGAGGAACAGAAAACCAAACACTGCATGTTCTCACTCGTAAGTGGGAGTTGAACAATGAGAAAACACGGACACAGGGAAGAGAACATCACACACCAGGGCCTGTTAGGGGGTGAGGAGCTAGGCGAGGGATAGCATTAGGAGAAATACCTAATGTAGATGATGGGTTGATGGGTGCAGCAAACCACCATGCCACATGTATACCTATGTAACAAACCTGCATGTTCTGCACATGTATCCCAGAACTTAAAGTAGAATAATAAAAAATAATCAATGGAACTAAGAGTTGGTTTTTTGAAAAAATACGTAAGATTGATAGACCACTAGCTAGACTAATAAAGAAAAAGTAGAGAAGATCCAAATAAACACAATCAGAAATGACAAAGATGACATTACCACTGACCCCATGGAAAAAACAAAAAACAAAAAACGAAAAACCTCAGAGACTATTAGGGACACCTCTATGCACAAGAACTAGAAACCTAGAAGAAATCAATAAATTCCTTGTAACATACAACCTCCCAAGATTGAACCAGGAAGAAACTGAATACCTGAACAGACCAATAGCAAGTTCTGAAATGGAATCAGTAATAAAAAAATATACCAACAAGAAAATGCCCTGTACCAGAGAGATTCACAGCTAAATTTTACTAGACATATAAATAAGAGGTGGTACCAATCCTACTGAAAATATTCCAAAATATTGGTGAGGAATGATGCTTCCTTAACTCATTTTATGAGGTCAGCATCATTCATAACCAAACCTGGCAGAGACACAATGAAAAAAAGAGAACTTCAGGCCAATATCCCTAATGAACACAGAAGCAAAAATTATCAACAAAATACTAGCAAATTGAATCCAGCAGCACATCAAAAAACTTATCCACCATGATCAAGTAGGCTTTTTTCCTGGCATGCAAGGTTGGTTCATCATACAAAAATAAATAAATGTGATTCATCACAAAACAGAACTAAAAACAAAAAACACATGATCGTCTTCATAGACACAGAAAAAGCTTTCAACAAAATTCAGCGTCCCTTTATGTTAAAAACCTTCAACAAACTAGGCACTGAAGGAACATACCCTAAAAAAATAAGAGCCATCTATGACAAACCTACAGCCACCATCATAATGAACAGGCAAAAGCTGGAAGCATTCCCCTTGAGAACTGGAACAAGACAAGGATGCCCACTCTCACTACTTGTATTCAACATAGTACTAGAATCCCTAGACAGAGCAATCAGGCAAAATAAGGAAATACAAGGCATCCTGATAGGAAGAGAGGAAGTCAAACTATCTTTGTTCACAGACAATATGATTCTATACATAGAAAGTCCCATGGTCTCTGCCCAAAGTCTCCTAGAACTGATAAGCACCTTCAGTAAAATTTCAGAATACAAAATAAATGTACAAAAATCAGTAGTATTTCTATACACCAATAATGTCCAAGCTGAGAGACAAATCAAGAATGCAACCTCAGTCACAATAGCTACAAAAACAATAAAATATTTAGGAATACCTAGCTAACAAGGGTGGTGAAAGATCTCTGTAGCGAGAATTACAAAACACTATTGAAAGAAATCAGAGACAACATAAACAAATGGAAAAACATTACATGCTCATGGATAGGAATAATTAACATTGTTAAAATGGCTATACTACTCAAAGCAACGTGCAGATTCAATGCTATTTGTATCAAATTACCAGTGTAATTTTTCATAGAATTAGAAAAAACTGGCCAGGTATGGTGGCTTATGCCTGTATTCCCAGCATTTTTGGAGACAGAGGCAGGAAGATCACTTGAGCCCAGGAGTTTGAGACCATCCTGGGCAACACAGGGAGACCTCATCTCAATAAGTAATACAAAATAGTAGACAGGCATGGTGGCATGTACCTGTGGTCGCAGCTACTTGGGAGGCCGAGATGGGAGGATCACTTGAGCCTGGGAGGTTGAGGCTGCAGTGAACCATGATCATGGCAGCCTGGGCATCAGAGTGAAATCACATCTCAGAAAAAAAGAAAAGGAAAACCTATTCTAAAATTCATATGCAACCCAAAAAAAGCCTGAAGAGCCAAAGCAATCCTAAGTAAAAAGAACAAAGCTGGAGGCATCACACTACCTGACTTCAAACTATACCACAAGGCTACAATAACAAAACCAGCATCATACTAGTACAAAAAAAGACACGTAAACCAATGGAACAGGTTAGAGAACCCAGAAGCAAAGCCACATACCTACAGGAATCAGATCTTTCCCAAAGTCAACACTAGCAAGAAATAGGGCAAGGACTCCCTATTCAGTAATGGAACTGGGATAACTGGTTAGCCATATGCAGAAGATTGAAACTGGACCCTTTCCTTTCACTACATACAAGAATCAACTCAAGATGGATTAAAGGCTTAAATATAAAACCTAAACTATGAAAATCCCAAGAGAAAACCTAGGACATATCATTTTGGACATAGCACCTGGCACAGATTTCACAACAAAGACTCCAAAAGCAATTGCAACAAAACCAAATTAGACAAGTGAGACCTAATTAACCTAAGGAGCTTCTGTACAACAAAATAAACTATCAACAGAGTAAATGGACAACCTAAAGAATAGGAGAAAATATTTGCAAATTATACATCCAACAAAGGTCTAATATCTAGAATATATAAGGAACTTAAGCAAATTAACAAGTAAAAATAACCTCATTTAAAAATGGGCAAAAGACATAAACAGACACTTTTTTTTTTTTTTTTTTTTTTTTTTGAGATGGGTCTCACTCTGTCACCCAGGCTGGAATGGAATGGCTTGATCTCAGCTGACTGCAACCTCTGCCTCCTGGGTTCAAGCAATTCTCTTGCCTCAGCCTCCTGAGTAGCTGGGATTACAGGTGTCCACCACCATGCCTGGCTAATTTTTGCATTTTTAGGAGAGACACTGTTTTGCCATGTTGGCCAAGCTGGTCTTGAACTCCTGACCTCAAGCAATCTGCCAGCCTCGGCCTCCTAAAGTGCTGGGATTACAGGTGTGAGTCACCACACCCAGCTTCACAGATACTTCTTAAAAGAAGTATATACATGTGGCCAATAATCATGGGAAAAAATGCTCAATATCACTAATCATTAGAGAAATGCAAATCAAAGCCAAAACGAGATACTATCTCACGCCATTCAGAATGGCTTGCACTAAAAAGTAAAAAAAAATAACAGATTTTGGTGAGGTTGCAGAGAAAAGGGAATGCTTATATACTGCTATAATAAGCATTATTATAATGTAATGGGAATGTAAATTAGTTCAGCTCCTGTGGAAAGCTGTCCAGAGATATCTCAAAGAACTTAGAACTACCATTCAACCCAGTAATCCCATTACTGGGTATATACTCAAAGGAATATTAATTATTCTACCATAAAGACACATGCACATGTATTTTAACCACAGCACTTTTTGCAATAGCAAAGACATGGAATCAACCCTGCCCATTAATGGTGAATTGGATAAAGAAAATATGGTATATATACACCATGGAATATTACACAGCCTTAAAAAAGAATGAAATCGTGTCCTTTGCAGCAACATGGATGCAGCTGCAGGCCATTATTCTAAGCAAATTAACACAGAAACAGAAAGCCAAATATCAGTGTTCTCAATTATAAGTGGATGCTAAACACTGAGTACATATGGACACAAAGGGGAGAACAAGAGACACTGGGACTTACTTGAGGGTGGAGGGTGGGAGGAGGGTGAAGACTGAAAAATTAATCATTGAGTACTATGCTCACTGCTACCTGGATGATGAAATAGTTTGTACACAAAACCCCAGGGACATGCAATTTTCCCATGTAACAAACCTGCACATGTACCCCCGAATCTAAAAAGCTGAAAGAGGAATAAGAAAGTCTAAGGCCAGCTCAATTTTCCCCCTCATAAAAGACTTGATCATTTTGCCTGGAGGCCCAGGGTATCCTTTCTTTTTCTGTGAAGTTTAGTAACTTTATTAGGATCTTTCTGGGCATTGGCGATTGCAGGTCAGTTCTTCCTGGCATAAGGTGACTCTTTCAATATCTAGATCAAGTTTAATATTTTTTAAAAATGAAAACATAGCTAAATTATATTTTAAATTCTGTAATTATATTTTAAAAATTTGTTTTAATTCATTATTTTGGTTTCCTTCTTTAGAGACCAGTTACGCTTTTGTTGGATCTCCACTTTCTGTCATATAATTTCTCTTTAATCCCAATGAACTCTTTATTGCCACTTCATTTCATTTTGTTCACATTTCTATCCTCTGTGTCCCGCACTGGGTTTTTCACAATGTATATTTGATCTTGCACCATTTCTCATTTCATCTGCAATTCTGTGGTGATTCCCCCACACTTCATTCCTGTGTGCTATTCATACTTTATCTCCTTTTGCTGCCTCATCGACTCTTACCTGAATTTTGGTATTTCAACTTTTAAGTATTTCTTCATAGATGAGTGCTTCAATAAGTTTAAACATTTTTAAATGTTATGATACCTATTTATTCATAATGTTCATCTGTTCCTCAGAAAAATTTTTCTCCACTTTTTATCACAAAGTTTTTATTGAACAAAAGTAACATGACAATAAAAATGATACACATATGAAAGTGAATGAAGATCTGCAGTATAGAAAAGATGTGTACAAAGAGACTAACGTTCAGATTATATAGTTCTGTAAAACTTTAGCCATAGCAGTTTAATACTGATCAAGCAGACACATTAAAAGGGGAAAAATTTATTTAGTGTTTTTGAAACTTAGACTTCTGACTACCGAGAAACATTTCTATAAAGAGTATTATTCCTCTGTTAATAGATTTTGCCCTTTTGTTATTCTTTCTTAGAATATCTCTGTACGCAGTCTATGCTAATCCCTTTTTTATTATTTATCATTTAATGAGTTGCATTACAACGGGCCCAGGATAGCATTTCAGGCTCGTTATTAATGATCACAACTGGAAGGCTTCCTTCTAATCCACTACAATGTCAAACTCCCTCCTGCAAGCACGGCTTATCTGCATAATTCAATACGTGGCCCACCACCTCTATTTCTGTGTACTAAGTCAGGGACAGGAGGGCCCCCTGCCACCATCCAACTCACTCTTGTTTTTGCACGTGCTGTTCCAGACAAAGGAGAGAACGTTGCATATTGGGGTGTTACTCACATCCAGGAATAATATTTTTGTTGGCCCTTTGTGAGAACTGCCACTGTTAATTTCTTTCTTTTTTTTTTTTGAGTTAAAGTATTTTATTTTGTGTTAGGGTCTTTTTCACATCTTGGTTACATGTGAAAACAAGTCATCTAGAGAACATATAGTGTGAATCTGCAAAAAGAATAGTGTAGATTGTTTTCTAAATTAAGCAAAACTTAGTTGTTCATGGTACAGGTTGTTCATGGTTACACAGTCATGGATTCTTGAAATGAGTGTCTTCTTATTAGCTGGGGGAGTTGTTTTGAGGGATTTCTCTCTTTTATAAGATAAGCTTTCATTCTTTCATATGAACATCACTGAACATCGAGTGTGAATCATCTTCAAGCCCACAACCTAATCGTTCTCCATTCACACATATTTATAGACTTCGCATGTCACCCCTGGGATGCTGGTACACTGAATGTGTTTCCTACTGGGAAATGTTAAGTGCTCCCAGGGAGCAGAGTCTAAATTAACAGAGTCTAAATTTGCCACTGTTAATTTCTATCTCCTCTGCTTTCACCCCTTCCTCCTTCCTCCCGCATAGCTCCTGCATATACAAACATTTTGGAATATAGTTCCTAGCTTCACCAAAAATGCAGTCTGATTGTTTTTCTTTCTTTTTTCTTTACTATTTCTTGAAGCTTTCCAGGAGAAGAAGAGAAGGATGAATTCAGGTAGTCATGTCTACATTGGAAGTTGTGAAGGATTTTATAGGTAGAAGAGTGTCTTGATCAAAGCTTTGCGTTAGTATTATTATTATTTCTTTAACTGAAATATTGGGAATGGACAGGAATGTGCTCAATAGGAAGGAGGAAGACCCTTCAGAGGCCACTGCAATAAATCAAAGAAAAAATCCTGAAGGCCTAATGTTGCTGAGCAAGGAGGAAAATGAATAGATCAACATGGGATTGACAGGACAGATATTATGGAGGCAAAAAATGCTCAGAATTGGCAAGAATTTTCTTGGACAAAGGGAGGAATTTGGAGGAGGCTTTGAACCTAGATAATTGAAAAGATTATATGAACAGAAATAGGAAAATCAGGTAGAAATCAGGTTTTGGAGGAAAGATGATTACTTTGTTTATATTATTATTATTATTATATTTTTAAGACAGTTAATTTGATTGAATTTGAAGTGCTAAGTGACACCGGAGGGAGTGGTCCAGTAGGCAATCAGAAAGGGGTGGGCAGGGAGGGAAGCCAGGGTTGGAGGCAGACCTAGAGGTTATTCATGTAGACATGATATTTGAAACCATGGGACTTTATAAGTTTGGTGGAAGGTGAAGTGAAGAAATAAGGATATTTAATGAAGAAGACAAAGGAGTGGTCAGAAAGGCAGAATACTCAGGAACTTTGACACCAAGGAAAAGTAAAAATAAATACAGTTTTCATCTTACAGTGACAGCCAATTACATGCTGGGCATATTACATGTATGATCTCATTTAATGCTCACAAAAAATCTGTACAGTGAGTATCTATTCCCACTTTGCTAATTGGAAAATAGGCTCAGAGAGGCAGAGTAACTCATAGAATTAGGCTTTAAACTGTGGTTTCCCCTCAAAGTAGAAAATAGTTGCAGGAAGAAGTGGATAAAATCAACACTGCCAAAGTGACTGAGAGGTTCAGGAAGATGATTACTGGGGTTAGTAGACCATCTGGAATCTTCAGGAGTATGGAAAGCTGTGTGAATACATTTGGTGGGGTAGAAGCTGGGATGCAAGAGTTTGCAGAGTGAGTGAGTGAGTCAAGAATTTGGAGTGCTGGAGGTGAGGAAGGTTGTAGGAAGCTGACTACCTCTCAGAGTTTGCTGGTTAAGAGGGGAAAGGTTAGATGCTACCTTGCAGGGATTGGTGGAGAGTAGCCAAGGACTTCTTAGGTTGATGAGGGCCTTCAATGTGCTTATAGCAGAAAGGGGAAAAGCCCTTGGAAAGGGAAACAGTGAAAGTGTAAAAGGAAAGAGTAAGTACACGATGGATGAGATCCTAGAGAATGGAGGCCAGGGAGGATTTGGGTTTAGCCAAGAAGAGAGGTCTTCAGAGAGAGGAGGAAAAGCAAAGAGGGGGAGTGAATAAACTAATATTCATGAATGGAAAAGAAAGATAGGAAGGAAGCTTGGCTGAGACTGAATATTATAAGCAGTAACGGGGATACCATCTGCTGAAGATGAGAGGGAATGGGGACTTGGAGAGAACGGAGGAATGTGGACAGTATATTAGAGGATACGGCTTAAATGATGAGGGAGTTGCAGACCAGAATCAGGGACTACTTGAGGTAAAACATCACAAGCATGTCATGGCCTTAATGATTACATGTTGCAGGAAAGAGTTGTTTGGGGATTTGAGCATCAGTGCTGGGGGAGTATTTTTCAAAAAACGCCTTGAGAGTTGCTAAACACTTCAATGGGTTGTAAATGAAAACTGTGGATCCTCCTTGGGAGAGTTGCTAAAGAAAAAGAGTCAGGTGTCTTATCTGACATGGATAGTATAAGTATGGTCTTGCTTGATGGACTAGGATGGGGAGGGAGCAGGATTTGCCAACCTTGCCATGTTCACAGTAGTGTCATGACTTGACGAAATACAGGATAATGCCACCCCTCCCTATAACAATGTTGAGGAACACTTCTTCTTGTTGTAGTCTTTGGATCTTTTTTGTCTTATCTAAATAATTTTGTCTGGATTAAATATTCTTCCTAGGGATTTGATTCAGTTCCACAAATATACTTTATTTGTAAATGTTGCAACTAAATGCAATAGGGTGCAGTCAATGAAAACCCATCCATCTGAAATTAAGGAAGATGGTGGGTAGGAGTCAGGACTAGCTTGCAACCCCTGCTTGGACAAATAGAGCAGTGTGTGGAAACTCACATCATGAACTTTTGCTCCAAGAACTACCTCAGGAACATACCAGGAAAGCTGAGAGAATCCACAGACCCTTTGAAGGAACTGGATCACTGCTGCAGGTTCCCTGTGAGGCTGAAAAACTGAGTCTGCTTGGTTTCTCAATGGGGAGGCTAGTGGTCTGGGGCAAGTTCTCAGCCCTGGTCACTGGATGTCTGGAAATAGACTTGGTGCTGTTGTGGGGGCATGGTGGGAGTGAGACTGGCCTTTAGGACTATGGACTGTGTGGGAGCAGGGTGAGGCCTGTGACTGCTGGTTTTCCCTCACTTCCCCGGTGACCTGTATGACTCAGTAGAGGCAACCATAATCCCCCTTGGAATATAACTCCATTGGACTGGGAACCACACCCCCATGCCCCACAGCAGCCACAGCAAGCTCTGCCCAAGGAGAGACTTAGCTCAGACACTCCTATCCCTGCCCCCACCTGGTGATCTTTCTCTATCCACCCTGGTAGCTGAAGACAAAGGTCAGAATCTCTTGGGAGCTCTATGATCCTGCCCACTGCCTGAGAAACCTGAATACTTAACCAGGTGTCCCTAGGGCAAGCTTGCATCCTCCCTATAGGACCACAGTTGATGAGCTCTTGAAAGTGCCACCTCCTGGTTGGAGGCCAACCAACACAAAAGCAGGGCACTAAACAAAAACACGACCAAGGACACTCAGAGTCCACTTCACTCCCCTGCTACCTCTACCAGAGCAGGTGCTGGTATCCATGGCTGCAAGACCTGAAGGCAATCACATCACAGGACTCCTTGCAGATACTCCCCAGTACCAGCCCAGAGCCCAGTAGCTCTGCTGGGTGGCCAGATCCAGAAGAGCAAAAACAATCACTGCGATTTGGCTCTCAGGAAGCCCCATTCCTAGGGGAAGGGGGAGAATATCACATTAGGGGAGAACCCCATTGGAAAAAAATAACCTGAACAGTAGCCCTTGAGACCCAGATCTTCCCTCTGACATAGTCTACCCAAATGAGAAGGAACCAGAAAAAAAATTCTGGTAATATGACAAAACAGGGTTCTTTAACACCCCCAAAAGATCATGCCAGCTCACTAGCAATGGATCCAAACCAAGAAAAAATCTCTGAATTGCCAGAAGAAGAATTCAGAAGGTCACTTATTAAGCTAATCAAGGAGGCACAAGAGAAGGGTGAAGTCCAACTTAAATAATTAAAAAATGTGATACAGGATTTGAAAAGAAAATTCTTCAGTGAAATAGCATAAATAAAAAAATAATCACAACTTCTGGAAATCAAGGACACACTTAGAGAAATGCAAAATGCACTGGAAAGTCTCAGCAACAGAACTGAACAAGCAGAAGAAAGAACTTCAGAGCTCGAAGGGAAGGCTTTCAAATGAAACCAAATCATCAAAGACAAAGACAAAAGAATAAACAAAAATGAACAAAGCCTCCAAGAAGTTTGGGATTATGTTAAACGTCTAAACCTAAGAATAATTGTTGTTCCTGAGGAAGACAAGAAATCTAAAAGTTTGGAAAACATTTGAGGGAATAATCAAGGACAACTTCCCAGCCTTGCTAGAGACCTAGACATCCAAATACAAGAAGCTCCAAGAACACCTGGGAAATTCATTGCAAAAAGATCATTGCCTAGGCACATCATCATCAGGTTATCTAAAGTCAAGATGAAGAAAAGAATCTTATGAGCTATGAGGCAAAAGTGTCAGGTAAACTATAAAGAAAAACCTATCAGATTAATAGATTTCTCAACAGAAACCCTACAAGCTAGAAGGGATTGGAGTCCTATATTTAGTCTCCCTAAACAAAATAATTATCAGCCAAGAATTTTACGTCCAGTGAAACTAAGCTTCATAAATGAAGGAAAGCTACAGTCTTTTTCAAACACTGAATTTGCCACTACCAAGCCAGCACTACGAGAACTGCTCAAATGAGCTCTAAACATTGAAACAAATCCAGAATCTACAAAGAACTTAAACAGATTTACAAGAAAAAAACAATGCCATCAAAAAGTGCGTGAAGGATATGAACAGACACTTCTCAGAAGAAGACATTTATGCAGCCAACAAACATATGAAAAAAAGTTAATCATCACTGGTCATTAGAGAAATGCAAATCAAAACCAAAATGAGATACCAACTCACGCCAGTTAGAATGGCAATCATTAAAAAGTCAGGAAACAACAGGTGCTGGAGAGGATGTGGAGAAATAGAAATGCTTTTACACTGTTGGTGGGAGTGTAAATTAGTTCAACCATTGTGGAAGACAGTGTGGCGATTCCTCAAGGATCTAGAACCAGAAATACCATTTGACCCCAGCAATCCGACTACTGGGTATATACCCAAAGGATTATAAATCATTCTACTATAAAAACACATGTACACGTATGTTTTTTGCGGCACTGTTCACAATAGCAGAGACTTGGAACCAACTCAAATGCCCATCAATGATAGACTGGATAAAGAAAATGTGGCACATATACACTATGGAATACTATGCAGCCATAACAAAGGATGAATTCATGTCCTTTGCAGGGACATGGATGACACTGGAAACCATCATTCTCAGCAAACTGACTGAAGAACAGAAAACCAAACACCGCATGTTCTTGCTCATAGGTGGGAGTTGAACAATGAGAACACATTGACGCAGGGAGGGGAACATCACACACTGGGGCCTGCTGGGGGGCTGGGGGCTAGGAGAGGCATAGCATTAGGAGAAATACCTAATGTAGATGATGGTTTGATGGGTGCTGCAAACCACCATGGCATGTGTATACCAATGTAACAAACCTGCACATTCTGCACATATATTCCACTAAAGTGTAATAAAAACAACAACAACAAAAATACAAAAGATAAATGAAACAAAAAGCTGGTTCTTTGAAAAGATAAATAAAATTCATAGACCATTAGTGAAATTAACCAAAAAAAGAAGAGAGAAGATTCAAATAAGCTCAATTACAAATAAAATGGGAATAGTAAAACCAATACCAGAGAAATCCAAAAGGTTATTCAAGGTTACTATGAGCTCTTTTATGCATATAAACTAGAAAAGCTAGAGGAGATGGATAAACTCCTGGAAATATACAACCCTCCTAGATTAAACCATGAAGATATAGAATCTCTGAATAGACCAACAACAAGTAGTGAGATTGAAATGTTAACTTAAAAATTGCCAACATAAAAATGTCCAGGACCAGATGTTCACAGCTGATTTCTATCAAACATTCAGAGAAGAATTGGTACCAATCCTATTGACACTATTTCACCACATAGAGAAAGGGAATCCTCCCTAAATCATTCTGTGAAGCCTGTATCAGCCTAATAACAAAACCAGGGAAGGACATAACAAGAAAAGAAAACTACAGGCCAATATCCCTGATGAACATAGCAAAAATCCTCAACAAAATACTAGCGAACTCAATCCAACAGTGTATCAAAAAGATAATCCACCGTGATCAAGTGGGTTTCATACCAGGGACGCAGGGATAGTTTAACATAGGTAATAAGTCAATAAATGTGATACACCACATAAACAGAATTAAAAGCAAAAATCACATGACCATTTCAATAGACATAGAGAAAGCATTTGACAAAATCTAGCATCATTTTATGATTAAAACCCTCAGAAAAATCAGCATAGAAGGAATATACCTTAAGGTAATGAAAGCCATCTATGACAAATCCAGAGCCAACATTTTACTGAACAGGGAAAAATTAAAAGCATTCCCCCCTGAGAACTGGAATAAGATAAAGATGCCCACTGTCACCACTTCTATTCAACACAGTACTAGAAGTCGCAGCTAGAGCAATCAGACAAGAGAAAGAAGGAAAAGGCATCCAGATTGGAAAACAGGAAGTCAAACTGTCACTGTTGACAGATGACATGATTGTATAACTAGAAAACCCTAGAGACCCATCCAAGCTCCTAGAACTGGTAAATGAATTTGGCAAAGTTTCAGGATACAAAATTAATTACACAAATCAGTAGCTCTGCTGTACACCAACAGTGACCAAGCTGAGAATCAGATAAAGAACTCAATTGCTTTCACAGTAGCTGCATGCATGCGTGTGTGTTATGTGTGTGTGTGTGTGTGTGTATGACTGATATGGTTTGGCTGTGTCCCCACCCAAATCTTATATTGAATTGTAGCCCCCATAATTCCCAGGTGTTGTGGGAGGAACCCGGTGGGAGATAATTGAATTATGGAAGAGGTTTCTCCCATACTGTTCTCGTGGCAGTGAATAAGTCTCACAAGATCTGATGTTTTTATAAGGGGAAACCCCTTTTGTTTGGCTCTCACTCTCTGTTGCCTGCCACCATGTAAGAAGTCCCTTTGGTCTTCCTTGTCTTCTGCCATGATTGTGAGGCCTCCCCAGCTATGTGGAACCGTGAGTCAATTAAACCTCTTTTTCTTTATAAATTACCCAGTCTCAGGTATGTCTTTATCAGTAGCATGGAAATGGACTAATAAAAATATTTAGGAATATACCAAACCAAGGATGTGAAAGACCTCTATAAGGAAAACTACGAAACACTGATGAAAGAAATCATAGATGACACAAATAACACATCTCACACTCATAAATGAGTAGAATTAATATTGTGAAAATGACCATATTGCTAGAAGCAATCTACAAATTCAATGCAATTCCCGTCAAAATACCACCATTATTCTTCACAGAACTAGAAAAAAAGATCTTCAAATTCATATGGAATGAAAAAAGAGCCTTCATAGCCAAAGCAAGGCTAAGGAAAATAACAAATCTGGAGGCATCACATTACACAACTTCACACTATAAGGCCGTAGTCACCAAAACAGCATGGTACTGGTATAAAATTGGTAAGCAGATCCATGGAATAGAATAGAGAACCCAGAAATAAACCCAAATACTTACAGCCAGTCAACTGATCTTTGACAAAGCAAACAAAAATGTAAAGTAGAGAAAGGACACCTATTCAACAAACAGTGCAGGGATAATTGGCCAGCTATATGTAGAATAGTGAAACTGGATCCTTATCTCTCACCTTATACAAAAATCAACTCAAGATGGCTCAAAGACTTAAATCTAAGACCTGAAGCCATAAAGATTCTAGAGGATAACATAGGAAAAATCCTTCTAGACATTGGCTTAAGCAAAGACTTTGTGACCAAGAACCCAAAAGTAAATGCAACAAAACCAAAAATAAACAGATGGGACTTAATTAAACTAAAAAGCTTCTGCACAGCAAAAGAAATAATCAGCAGAGTTAACAGACAACCCACAGAATCAGAGAAAATTTTTACTGTCTATACATCCAACAATGGGCTAATATCCAGAATCTACAAAGAACTCAAGCCAATCAGCAACAAACAAACAAACAAACAAACAAACAATGCCATCAAAAAGTGGGCTAAGGACATGAATAGACAATTCTCAAAAGAAGATATACAAGTGGCCAAAAAGCATATGGAAAAATGTTCAACATCACTAATTATCAGGAAAATGCAAATCAAAACCACAATGTGATAACCACCTCACTCCTATGAGACTGGCAATAATAAAAAAATTTAAAAAAATAGATGTTGGCATGGATGCAGTGAAAAGAGAACACTTTTACACTCTTGGTAAGAATGTAAACTAGTACAACCACTATGGAAAACAGTGTGGAGATTCCTTAAAGAAATAAAAGTAGATCTACTATTTGACCCAATAATCTCACTAGTAGGTATCTACTTAGAGGAAAAGAAGTAATTATACAAAAAAGATACTTTGACACACGTTTATAGGAGCACAATTTGCAATTGCCAAAATAGGGTTCCAGACTAATCAACCAATGAATGGCTAAAGAAACTGTGGCATATATAGACCATGGAATACTACTTAGCCATAAAAAGGAACTAAATAATGGCATTCACAGCAACCTGGATGGAATTGGTGACTATTATTCTAAGTGAAGTAACTTAGAAATGGAAAACCAAACATCATATGCTCTCAATCACATGTGGGAGTTAAACTATGAGGAGGCAAAGGCACAAGAATGATATACTAGACTTTATGGACTTCGGGGAAAGGGTGGGTGTGGTGAGAGATAAAAGACTACACATTGGGCACAGTGTACACTGCCTAGGTGATGGGTGCACCAAAATCTTCGAAATCACCACTAAATAACTTATTTATGTAACCAAACACCATTTGTTCCATAAAAAACCTACTGAAACAAAAAAAAAGGAAAAAGAGAAAAAAACCCATTCATCCTTTCATTGAAAGAAATCAGATTCTTTACCTATATGAAGATTGCTAAGGTGGAAGGAAGCTAGCAAAGGTCCCATATCATGTGACCTGCGTTGCTAGGATACACCTTCACTTGTCTCCCAGAGTGGAGGCACTGCCTACCCTGGTGAGCCTCTCTTAGGAATGTGCAGGAAAACCAAATTAAAGGTTTGGAACATACACATAAAAAAGGAGATGAGGTCTGTGTATAATTTATTCTTTGTTCTAGTTTCTTACCCTGAATGATAACTATCCCCTCTTGGTAAAAACAACTTTAGTTGAATCCCAGGAGAAAGTTAAAAGAAATCAGGAAAAATTGAATTAACTTCAGCTGAAGAAATTCTTATTTGGCTTGCGAGAGACAAACAAAACAGGCAACTGAGTAAAAGGAAGCTATTTGAGGGAAGATGGAGTTTTCTTTCTTGGCTTATATTTAATAAATGAGAAAGATAATGATAAGTAGCATTTCTTTCATGCTTAGCTTCTGCCAGGCACTGGTTTTATGTGTTAATAAATTGAATTCTCACAACCTGGAAGATACCATTATCCCCATTTTACAGATGAGGAACCTGAGGCACAGAAACTTGTCCAGGTTCAAGTAGCTAGGAAGGGCCAGAGATGAGAATCAAACACAGGCAGTCTCATTCAGAGCTAATGTTCTTGATGTCTTCATTTTCTTGCCTCGGGGGTTAAGAAAGGATAATAGTGACAGCCTTTAGAGAAGAGAGCTGATTCCCAACTGGTTTCATTTACTCAACACATTTTATTCACCTCCAATGATTTGCCAGCCTTTATTGATTGTATCAAAGTCTCTGCTGATGGGGAAACACACACTCACACACACACACATACACACACACACACACACAAAGAGAGAGAGAGAGAGAGAGAGAGAGAGAGAGAGAGAGATTTTTTTTTTCCTCCTGAGTCCTTGAGTTCTACTTTGGTTTCTCCTAGTGAGTCTCTATTTTGGATACAGTCATTTGAAGGCTACCTAATTGTCGATGCCAATTTCTGAAGTAACTAAAAATGAATTCAGTGTGCTTCATTTCTTTTGGAATGGCAAATTTTGGTTCTAAATTGGACTCCACTCACATCCACCAGCCTCACTGATCCCAATCACTCCATCTTAATTGCTACCCTTCCCCGATAATCATAAATAAAAGGTCACACCTATAATTCCAGTACTTTGGGAAGATGAGGCAAGAGGATCACTTGAGGTCAGACATTTAAGACCAGCCTGGGCAACATAGCAAGTCCCCATTTCTACAAAAATTTTTAAAAAGCTCTTCACTTTAAACAATCAAGCTATGAAAATGAATACCTACTAAGCAGTAACTTAGGTGATATTTTCTATTCTCTCCACAACACAATAATAGGGGAGGACTTCAATACTCCACGGACAGCACTAGACAGATCATCAAGATAGAAACTCAACTACAACAAAATGGACTTAAACTATTCCCTAGAACAAATGAACTTAACAGATGTTTAGTTTACAGAATATCCTTCCCAACAACTGTAGACTACACATTCTTCTCATCAGCACATGGAACATTCCCAAGATAGACCATATGATAGGTCACAAAACAAATCTCAATAAATTTAAGAAAATTGAAATTATATCAAGTACCTCCTCTGACCATAATGGAATAAAACTAGAGATCAACTCCAAAAGGAACCCTCAACACTGTACAAACACATGAAAATTAAATAATCTGCTCTGGAATGATTTTTGGGTTAACAATGAAATCAATATGAAAATTAAAAAATTCTTTGAAATGCATAATAGTGACACAACTTATCAAAACCTCTGGGATACAGCAAAAGTGGTGCTAAGAGGAAAGTTCACAGCATTAAATGCCTACATCAAAAAGCCTGAAGGAGCACAAATTGACAACCTAATTTCATACGTACAGGAACTAGAGAAACAAGGACAAACTAAACCCAACCCAACAGAAGAAATAACAAAGATTAGAACAGAACTAAATGAAACTGGAACAAAAAATACAAAAGATAAATGAACAAAAAGGGATTCTTTGAAAAGATAAACAAAACTGATAGGCCATTAGCAAGATTAACCAAGAAAAGAGAGAAGATCCAAATAGCTTAATTATAAATGAAACTGGAGCTATTACAATAAATACCAGATAAATAAAAAAAAAAATCATTCAAGGTGTGAAAGGAAGATAAATCTTGGGGCTCCAAAATCACCAAGCTAAAGGGGAAAGTCAAGCTGAGAACTGCTTAGGGCAAACCTCCCTCCCATTCTATTCAAAGTCACCCTTCTGCTCACTGAGATAAATGCATATCTGATTGCCTCCTTTGGAGAGGCTAATCAGAAACTCAAAGGAATGCAATCATTTGTCTCTTATCTACCTAGGACCTAGAAGCTCCCTCCCCACTTCGGGTTGTCTTGCCTTTTCCCCTTTCTAGACCGAACCAATGCTCATCTTACATATGTTAATTGATGTGTCATGTCTCCCACTGTGCTGTGACCACCTTAGGCACACGTCTTCAGGACCTGCTGAGGCTGTGTCACAGGCATGTGAACTCAACCTCAGCAAAATAAACTTTCTAAATTAACTGAGACCTATCTTAGATATTTGAGGTTAGCATTTTGGTAACCACGGAGGGATTCTGAGTGGAGATGCCCCGACCTTTGACAAATCTCCTGTCATTGCCTGGTATCAGCATGAGCTAACTTTATTGCTCAAACCAATAGGACAACTTGCTAAGGTCTGGGAACAGCCCCTCCAGACAATCCTTGATCTCCCAAAATTTGGTTGAGACCGAAAGTTTGTTTTGCTGTCCAACTCCCACCCACCCCCCCTTTTTTTTTGGAGTTTTACTTGCCTCCAACAAGGAAGGTAAGATTTCCTGCTTCCATAGCAATGGAAGGAAGGTAACTCCTTTATGGAGTTTGTGCTCACTCCCAGCAGGGAAGATGAGTTTGAGGCTTTTTTTTTTTTTTTTTCCTTGCTTCTAGGATAGTAGATATAAGTCTTTAGCCTGAGACCCATCCTTAGGTAAGTAGCTGAACTAGGGTTTGGTCTTGGCTAAAATTTAACAACCAGCTGGTCTTAATTTTTCCTTATCATCAGAGTGTTCAGTGATCATATTGTTGTTGTTGTTGTTTCAGTCTTTCTCCCATCAGATTTGACCAGCTCCACCTAACTTGGTCAAATCCAAGTGAAAATTCTAAATTATGGGTAACAAAGCCTCTCTAATTTGGCCAAAATTCCTCACAGCTGCAAAAGAGGAAAGCCAAACAATACAAAACAAGCCCAAAAAACTATGCACTTGGTTTCTGAGTTTCCTTCCTGTCTTAAACAAACAAACAAACAAACAAACAAATGTTCTTTCATTTACTTTTCTTTCACCCTATACCTCTTTTCCCCTTCACCATCTGCTGTACCAAAAAATCTAGAGAAGGCTTCTAATGACGTGAACTCCTGTAAAGAATTCAGAACAGAGGTGCCACTCATCCCTTTTGGGGTGTTCTGTTTTCTTTGTGGAGTTTCAAGAGTCATGGGTGGATTCTTCTTAGGTCTAAAGTTCTCTTTTTTTGTATGACCTGAAAAGTTCTCTTATATTGTATGACCTGACCTCTTTGGCTTTGGGGGTACCAGAGATTACCTTGTACTGTGAGAAGATTTGACCTTGATGTGTGTAATGGCACTGAGAGCTTCAAACTTAGGGGTGGCTGAGCACACTTTACAGAAGGTGGTCTTGGCTGGTTTTTTTTTTTCTTTTTTCTTTTTCCTTTTTTCCCCCTAGGAAGTTGTTGTTTAAGGATTCTCATTCTAGTTCAGAGATGTATTCTAAAGCGTCTTCTCTATTGCTTTTTCTCCCAAAATTAATCCCATTTCAGCTTGTCTGTGTGCATCTGTGTGAAGAACTGAACTGCTGTTTCTATAGGTTTTATGGCACTTCTACCATATTTTAAGATTGTTTTACACATCTTTAAAGACTTTGTAGCACTTATGTTAATGCTTTGTACATAGTAGGTGTGCCAAGGATTAGGTAGTTTATCCCTGATATTAGGCTTCTTGGAGAACTGAATAAGATCTAAGACAAATGGCAGCTGTCTGACTCAATTCTGATCTGTGTCCAGTTACCATTTACTGGATAGCAGTTGAGTGGCAAGTAAAAATATGGGCCATGACGACATCTTTTGGTGGAAGAGAAAGAGCACTGATTTTATTTATTACTTGTAGGAGCTGGAGAGTTACTTAACCTCTCCAAGACTTAGTTTCTTCATGAATAAAATGATGTCAAAAATATATTCTTCAAAGGATCACTTTGAAGATTAAATAGATAATAATATGTTATTAAGGCACTGTACAAATATTTCTAGTGTTTTACACATTTCCAACAATAAATTTACCAAATCAATAATCATAAGTTAATAAACTTAGCAGGTAAATAATGCCACTGCCATGCAGACACTCCTGGATGGAGAAGAGTTACCAGCCAGGTTATTAGTTTGATTTCTGCTACAGTTAATGAGAATAACTAGGTATCACTGAATTTTCATAAAAGATGCTCTGTACTAAATCCCTAATTTTCAGAATTAGGCACAGATAGCCCTAAATTACCCAGGGCTCGTACACATAGAATTGCTGATTAGTATTATAAATGGTTATTCTGGTAGAATATATCTGGTAGAATAAAATAGGTTATTCTGGTAGTATTATTTTGGTAGAAATCAGGGAGTCAACCAAATGTTACCTTCTATTGAGACTTTCTTTTTAGACACTTCCCTAAGTCAGTTTAAGCTTGTAAAGGCTAAGATACAAACAAGAGGATGTAAATTTATTGTAGTGCAAGAGTCTTAATCTAGATACAGGTGCTCTGTTTAGATTTTAAGAATGTGACTGCTTTGAAGGAACTTAATTTGAGAGAATTTGTTGTGTGTTTATCCCCAGGTAACTTGGGCCATGGACACAGGGGATTCTCCATGACAGCCATGACCACACCCAATTAGGAGAGTACCTTTCACACCCTCCCAGGGCTGCCTGGTCTAACATGACATCACTCTGGATTCTCCAGTGGCACCTGACACAAGCTGCTGATGGACTTGTAGCACCTGCCCTGACAGGTCAGAGCTGGCCGACAGTGCCTCAGAAACTAAAGGCCACTTCTCTTCTCAGGATTGCACCCTGCCTGGGGTGGGAGCTGAACTCTTCCTCTCCCCGGGTCTAGGGATGGCAGGAGGTGGTAATTCAGCATTGTTTGTTTTTCCTCTTACCCACTGAGTCTGTGTTTTCTGTGTAAGATCTCACTCACTCTGAAGAACTGTTCTTAGTTTCATTTTCAGAGCTAGGGTATTAGACTTTGATGAATCAAAGCTATATAGAAACCTCACAAAGTCAGGTAATTAAATATTTACCCTGTTTCCTTGGTGATCTTGGCCAGGATTTTCTGCAGTAAATATTGCCACTATATTCTCATGTGCAAGCAGAAAGGACCACTGAAATTATATGGTCTTATGATGAATAACGTTGGAAAGCACCAGGGTATTTGCTTCATTTTGTCAACCTATCCAAATAGATGTGTTCTCTTTACTGTGCCCTCTCTGCCATAAAGTAAGTCAGTATTGCGCAGGTCTCCCATGAACGTGTTAACAGAGAACTTCATGAGTGTGTCTGTTTTATATACAATATGCAAAGCTGAGAAACATGTTACTAATATAAAACTGAAGGAGTAAAAGAAAAACCATTCAGTTGGGCTATTCTGCTTACTGATGACAAAAAGGAATTCATTTACACAGTCAGCTACGTAAAAATAACTGCATTTCCCATATTTTTATTTTTGAGCAGGAGTCTATGGAAACCTTTGTCCTGAAGCCCTGGTATATTTTCTGGAATTATTGCAATTAATGATTTTCAACCTTCTGTTTCCTCCTTTTTCTTTTACTCATTCTGTCTCTTTCTTTGAGTTCTGGGAAATTCAGGGACATAATATGCTTTATTTTTACTAAAGTTACACATGCACAGAGTTGAGAACCATCTATTCCCACAAGATTTGATATAAAAATTACAAGCCTCAATGCCCCATTCCTCTTTCCACAGAGGCAACCAGAAGATTACATTGATTCTCTCTGGTAGTTGGTCTTTGAAGATGGCTTCCAAGGAACCATAGCTCCCAGTGTTCATACTCTTGTGACATCTCCTCTCATGCAGAATTTGGGCTGGCCTGGTGGCTGGCTGTAGCCAGTAGAATGCAGCAGGGTGACATGATGCCAGTTCCAGGCAGAAGCCTTAGGAAGGTCTGCCAGCTCTTGCTTTTGCCTCCTAAGCTCCTGGGGGCAGAACTATCACCTTGGGTCTCCCTTCTTCATGATCCAGGGAATTTCCAGCTCCTCTGTTTTGTGTTGAAGCTCCTATTTCCTGTGTTTTGTGTTCTGTATTTATTTTTTTATTTCCTCTTTCATTTTGGTAGAGCACATCCTACAGTAGTTTCTGAAGAAAAACATCCACAGAAAGTGGTTTTTCTGGGCACCTAATGCCTGCCAATATCTTTATTTTAGCTTCACAAGTGATCGGTAGATTAGATATAGGCCTAGATTGAAAATAAATGTCTTCAGAATTTTTAAGGCATTGCAAAGTTGTATAATAGCTTTCTGCATTGTTGTTTGGAAGTCCAAAGCATTCTAGCTCCTAGTTCTTTGCATGTGACCCACTTTTTCTCTTTGGAAGCTCTCACTTTCTCTCTTTTCCCCTATTCTCTTGCTCCCGTGTTCTTCTATACTATGACACTACGACTTGGTATAGGGTTATTTTCACTTAGTAGTTTCTTACAACCTGGAAATGTATGTTCTGGAGTTCTGGGACATTTTCTGGAATTATTGCATTGGGTTTTTTAATCCACCATTCTCTCTTTTATTCTTCCTGTCTCTACTTTCTGGAAGAGCATTTCAATTTTATCTTTTAATTATTCCCTTAATTTTATATTAATGCTATCCTATTTTTAATTCCCCAAAACTCTTTCTAGTTCTTAAAAAATTAAGTGTTTTATAGAATGTTGTCCTTTTTTTAATGGTTAAAACATTTTCTTTGATTTCTCTGAGGCTATTAATGACAGTTTTGGTGAGTTTCCTTCTCCCTACATAGCTCTGTTTGCTCCACACTGCATCTCGCTGTTTGTCTCTGTCTCTCTTCTATGTTAGAGGTCTTTCCTATGTGTTTGGTAATCCTTGGCTATGTGTTCGTATTTGAGAGTGGACACTAGAGTGCTGACTGGAAGCCCCGAGAACATAAGTAGAAATGATCAACTGTGACCTTAATGGTAAGATAAACTGGTTGGGCTTCTTATCTGGGAAATCTTTTGTGTGTCTTTAGGTCCTATTTCTTGGGAAGCTCAAAGTTTTCAGAAAAGGCTCCTTCCAATCTTTTGCCTGGAGGATAAAGACCAAGTTGCCAGCACACTGGGAACCAAGTTGGGGAAGAGGGCTGAAGTCTCAGCATCTAAAATGCATTAATTGATTTCATCTCCTTCCCCCTGCACAGCCCTCTTTCAGTGTTGGGGCCCAGGTCTCACTTTGTGCCTGGTTCCCCTAGACCAGAAAATCTGTTTTACTCTCTCTAGAGAATAAATATTTACTTTTTGACTGGAGTGGGCTTTGCAGAGTAGAGGAGAGGATATGGCACTCTGGCTGCTGCTTAAAAAAGACAATAAATCTTTTATATTTTCTCTCTCTTCACTCTCTCTTTTTGAGTTTCTGGATGCCCCAATTTCTGGGCCTTTTGAGCATTTTGAAGTGTAAGTCAGTTTGATATCTGCTTAATATTCAGGTTTGTTTTCTGTCTGCCATTCTGCATTCTTATCTGCTTCTCATCTTCCATGTTAGAAATGCCACACGTCACTTCTGATCACATCCCATTGGTTGAAGCACACTCACATGACCCCAACTTCTCTGCAAAGGAGGCTGGGATAGTTAGTCTTCCAGTGTGTAATAAGAGAAACCAGTGTGGTGAGCATAAAATATGGTTTCTGCTCTAATCCTTTTAATATAAAACTGGTCATGCTTGTTTGGAGGGGTCCAGAAGAGAATGATAGTAGATTCTTGTGTTTAGTGGACTACATTTATCTGGTAGTTCTGTACTATTTCACGCATCAAGAAAAGTTTAGTCATCATTGACTGTCCCAAACATGTCAGACATGGGGGTGGTCCTTAACAGTTGATCATGGTCATCGATGCTCAGAATGCAGAGCAAGTGTTCTGGACTCAGACAAACTGGGTTCATGTATAGATTCCATTAACTTCTAGCATGTGACCTTGGCCAAGATACTTAGTCTCTCCATGCCTCAGTTTCCTCAATTGTAAGATGGATGATACTGCTAGTACCTGCCCCATTGTGGTATTTGTGAGGATTAAAGTAGTTAATACTTAGAAACATAGTAACTTCTTTGTTACTATAGAAACATAGTTACTTTAGAAACATAGTAGTTAATACTTAGAAACATAGTATTAAAGTAGTTATTACTTAGAAACATAGTAACTTCTTTGTTACTAAAGAAACAGTTACTTTAGAAACGCAGTAACTTCTTTGTTACTACAACAGTTGTTACTGTTGTATGTTAGATTTACTGTTGTTATATCTATTTTTTTCATGCTTAGCCAGGAGGAACATACTTTTTTTAAATTAATGTAAGCTACTTATTTCAGAATTGTGCTGCTATCAATCTGTGTGATTATGTAATGCAGACTAGGCAGCAATTGATTTAATGAATGAAGCTGATTCATTGCCCTGAAGCAAGCCAAGAAAGAAAATTATGATTCCATAGCCCTGCTGGGAAGTCGGCAGTGATGAGTTCCTCACAAGCCAAGAGGAGCTCAGAAGCGTTGGGATGACAATTAGCTTACTGTGTAGATCACTAAACACAATGAGCTCTGATTCTGTGCCAGTTCTGAGGCATGAGAAAGTCACAGAGCACAAGGATGCCCAGCTTCTGTGTACCTAGGGGCTGGGGTTGACCACAGCTGCCATCAGAACTAGCTGCATGGTGCAGGGGAAAAATAATTGACCTGGGTGTCTGAAGACCTGGATTTCAGTTCTTCCTTCAAACACCAACAGACACCTCTCAGTTTCCTAGATCCTTATAACTCTATTCAGCTTTCAAATTTCACAGTGAGACAATCTTATGGATATGGTCATAATCTTGAAAAATCTTCTAGGAATGTCCTAAGACTTGAGACTGGGGAACCCTGGTGTTCTTGGTCCTTGCAAGCACTTGAGTCTACATGTTGCAGCTTTTCTCCTGGCGGTTATGACCGTGAAGCAAAGAACACCATGCTCTCATCTTCTGAGGAGAGATGGGAGTCCAGGCCCCATTCTCTCACTTACTACCTGTATGCAAGAAGCTGAAGAAAGCTGAAGAAACCAGTCTCTCCTGTGAAATGCCACTGGAACTCTGCTTGGGAAGAGGACTAACTTTGCAAAAATATCCTGCAAACCTGCTTAGAATAGATGAACCTTGAGGGCAGGGGTCAAAATATCAGAGGACAGGGATGAATGATGAATTACTCTTTCTGAAAAGAGAAGAGTGGTTTCATTTTTCCTTTTCTTTTCTTTTCTTTTCTTTCTTTTTTTCTTTTCTTTTCCTTTTTTTTTTTTTTTTTTTTTTTTTTTTTTTTTTTTTTTTTTTTTTTTTGAGACAGCGTCTCCCTTTGTTGCCCAAGCTGGAATGCAGTGGTGTGACCACTGTGGCCTCAGCCTCTCGGGCTCAAGCAATCCTCTCTCACCTCAGCCTCCTGAGTAGCTGGGACGACAGGTGTGCACCACTATGCCTGGCTATTTAAAAAAATTTTTTGTAGACATGGCATCTCATTATGTTTCCCAGGCTGGTCTCAAAATGCTTGGCTCAAGCTATCCTCCTGCTTTGGCCTCCCAAAGTGCTAAGAGTACAGGTGTGAGCCACTGTGCCAGTTTGTTTAACTCTTAAAGGGAGCTGACTAATGGGAGAAGGGGGGGTGGTGGTGGTGGTGGGGGGTGTGAGATAGTATGACACTGCGAAAAGTCACAGGTGAAATTTCTGTGGAAATTTCTGTTGGAAGGTAGGATTTGATCATACCTACCAGTTTGCCTGGACATTCTGATTCATTCCAGGTGTCCTGGCATAATTATTAATACTGCCAACTTTCATGCCCAAGAAAGTGCCAGTTTGGAGGTAAATTATCTGGTAACCATTCTACAGAGTTGTGAAAATTACTGATAAAACTTGTATAAACATGCTTTGTGAATTACAAAGCACTGTACAAATAAAAGGAATTAAGGGACTTACATTCTTTTATTGCATTCTCCTGTTAGAGACAAACGAATATGTCTAAAATTGTTACCTTCTTTAGTCTGTTATTGGACTGAGATCTATTTGGATTTCCATGAAAATAAACCTGCAAGAAAATTAATTTCATTTTAAGGTAGCTTAGCATGTGCTCAACCGCTTTCTGATTAAATTCCTTCCTGTGGTCTGTTCTGGATTCTCACATGTATGCTAGAGGTTTTCTGCTGTTTTTGTTTTTTGTTTTTTGTTTTTTTCAAATTTATAAGTCCTTTCAAATTTGGCATTTTACAATTTTGATGGATTTTGAATATGGGGGATATCCTAATGCCCTAGGAATTTTTAAAACCGATTTCAGATGGGAAAGAGTATAAAACGATTATGTGTTCAGTATTTACCAGAAAGAAGGCAGAGTAGAGTGTCTGCCCTTAAAGAGCTAGCAGTAACCATCTCATGTGTCCCTTATATCAAACCATATGGGAGAGGTTTAATTGATTTCCCTTTTCACAGAGAAGGGAACTGAGGCACACAGAGGTTAGATAACTTGGTTAACTGGCCACAGCCAGTAAATAATTAGGATTTAAGAATATCTAACCTGAGCCAAAGCCTGTTGATCATTCATTCAGAAGTTACAAATATATACTGAATTCCGACTGTAAGCGAGGCACTGTGTATATGAGTATATCATGGTAAGTAAAACAGGTGTGGTCCTTATTTTTAGTTTGGCTTCATCATTATCAGTCAGGCTGTCCTCTATTAAATAGATATCCCAGATGCTTTGTTAAGTGCTTTGCTTGCATTATCAATTAAAATTGTCACACTTGTGTATTATTATTATTATTATTTCTATCTTATAGATGGGGAGACTGTGGCTCAAGGAGGTCAAACAATTTGCAATCAGGGAGTAGGGATGCTTTGAATATGGGCATCATTCTCACTGGCTCACTGTGGTAAGTACCACGTGCAGAGACTGTGGGTAGGAGTGGGAGCTGGGCTGAGAGGAGTCTAGTGGGGAAAGCCTGGAGCAACCTGACCCTTATGGAATCATTTTTAAAATAAGGAATAGACTTTGGTCTTGGAAAAAAAGTGTTAAAAATGTAATATCTTCACAAATTCTTGTCAAAAATAATGAAGTATAAAACCATTAAAATTAAGAAAGGTAACAGTGATTATTATAATAAATAACCATTATATAGTAAGTGATGGTAGGTAATAAGTAATATATTTAGGTTTACCTGAAGTAAACTTTATGATTATGACTTGAGAGAATGTCTGAACCCTGATTAGTATTCATTTGACCCAGTTCCAGTTTTTATCTAATGAATAAAGAATGTGTTCCTGGAACATAGATTTATAGGTGCCTGCATTTGAGGCAAATTTGACATACTTTGCCCCTCAGTAGTTTTATTTATTTATTTATTTATTTATTTATTTATTTATTTGAGATGGAGTCTCGCTGTGTTGCCCAGGCTGGAGTGCAGTGGCACGATCTCAGCTCACTGCATCCTCCGTCACCCGGCTTCAAGCATTTCTCCTGCCTCAGCCTCCCCAGAAGCTGGGATTACAGGCATGTGCCACCACATCCAGCTAATTTTTTTTTTCTTTTTTTTTTTTTTTAGTAGAGACAGGGTTTCACCATGTTGGCCAGACTGGTCTTTAACTCCTGACCTCAAATGATATGCTTGCCTCAGTCTCCCAAAAGTACTTCTTCTAATATAATTGTAGAGATGTGTATTTCTTTTAGTTGCATTTAGTCTTATTAGCATCTTTTCTTTCCCCCTCTCCTGGTTTTAGAACCTCTGTTTTCACTGGGAACCAAAAACCCTGATATAAATACAGCTAACCCCATCTCTCATTCCAGAGTCATAGGGATTCTCCCAATTCCCCTGCCACAGTGATGGATTCACGGATGGGCATCGATCCAAGATGAGCAAATTCAAGTCCTCCCAGGACCGTTCTGTTGCAGTTACCAGGAAAGATGGTCCCTTCTGATTGGGGTTTTCTCATTTGCCTGGGTGTGAGTCTGGTACTGCTCATGGTCGCTCTGTCTAACATATGTACAGATTAGTGTCTGAGAGATAGAGGACAGACTCCATTGACATCATTTGAGTCCTGGATGCCACTTTGCCTGAATTCAGTTTACCTTTAGACTTTGGTCATTCGAACTTACAAATCTGTTTTATTTGTTTTTGTTGGAGCTTGTTCAAATTGTGTTTCTGTTACTTGTAACTAAAACAATTCCCAGTTTCAGCAATATTCCACTGATGCTCTAACAATTCAAAAATAAAACAAGTATGAGATCACCCTTATTCTTGCCATTATGTTAGATAAAACTGTGGGTATCCTAGTTTCTTCACTAAAATATTGGTTTTCTTTTTTTTTCCTGTTTCTTCCTTAAGTTCTGGTGCATTTAGGATGGTATTCATGTCTTTGAATAATTACTAGCTGTACTTTTGTGGGGAGAGTGATGACAAGAGGACTTCTGTTCCACCATCTTGCTGATGTTACTCTCCCTCACTAAAATATTGTGTGTGCAGCTAAGGTCATCTGGGCAGCTGGTAAGTGTGCTGAGAGTTTTAGAAAGAAGACATCCAGATCTGTTAATTACTCAAGAGCCCCCAGAGGCACAGGTACAAATACCTGTGCACCTGTGGCTTTGTGAAGCCAGGGAATCTTGTATCTTCCAAAGCCTAATGTATGCAATGTAAAGAAAAATGGGTAGAAGTGAAGAGACATGGGTTTAAGATTTGACTCTGCCACTAACTTGACAAACTCTCTTGAGTATCTTTCAGACTCCTTGGTTTTCATTTCCTAGTCTGTAAAATGCATGGAGTAGCAAGGGGGAAAGTGGATATTGTGGCTTCCAGGTGGTTTCCGGATGAGGCAGCAACAAGAGGCACATGAAAGACATTGAATTTGGGGGTTCCATGCCTGGACTCCAACATCTGATGACCAATTTGTTTCATGACATCAAAGTTAATGATTTGAATAAAGGGGTAAAATGGACCATCAAGAAACAAGTACATATGGGGAAGCTTGATCTGCAAGTCAGAGGACACAAGGAAGCTAAAAGTGGCCTAAAGCAGAGAAAGGCTTAATAAATACTTTTGGAAAGACTCAACACTATAAACCTTACCTTGTGTTTAGTCCCTAAAACACTTTGCTATCCACCTATAGTTTACCAATCCACACAGTAATGTCCTAGGCAACTTTATGTCTAAAATAGATGGAAAATATCTCACATTTTGACTTTGTAGGTTGCTTTTGGACAAAATGTCATCTACTTTCATTTATTCACTATTTAATAGCTATAGGACGGGCACGGTGGCTCACATCTGTAATCTCAGCACGTTGGGAGGCCGAGGTGGGCGGATCACAATGTCAGGAGTTCGAGACCAGCCTGTCCAACATAGTGAAAACCCCATCCCTACTAAAAATACAAAAACAAACAAACAAACAAACAACAAAAAAAACCCAAAAACCAAAAAACAAACAAAAAAACAACAAAATTAGCCAGGCATGGTGGTGGGAGCCTGTAATTCCAGTTACTCAGGAGGCTGAGGCAAGAGAATTGCTTGAACCTGGGAGGCAGAAGTTTCAGTGAGCGAAGATCATGCCATTACACTCCATCCTGGGAGACCAGAGTGAAACTCCGTCTCAAAAAAAAAAAAAAAAAAAAAAAAAAGAGCTATGGTAACTTTGTATCTCATAAAAATGTCAACAAGTATGTCTCTTTTATTGGCCTTATTTATGCTATATAAACAGTATAAGGTTAAGAAAATAATAACATTAAAAATAAAGCAATCATCCATATGGTGTATTAAACTTTCTGCCCACAGGAAAGAGGGTCAGCAAGTCTTGTACACACAATTAGAAATAATTTTTTATTATCAAAGTTATGTCATAATGCATTCCCATGAAACCCATTCATGAATTATGAGAGGTTAAGCAAGGCAACTTCTCAGTAAACACTCTAGGATAAGTTAGTTGTTTATGAGAGCTACCTGATGCATGGAATTATTGGACATAAAATACTTCAGAACATATGCCAAAAGTTTTGCTTTACTAGGATTTAAATTATTTTAAAAAATGAGATGAGGCAGCAAGAACAATTGCTTATTGATGTCAGTGCTACTCTGTGATAGTAACTGCATTTTCTAGTTCATAGAGTTGGGAGACATGCATTCAGAAGTCATTTCAAAACATTAGATACATAATTTTTTTTTGAGAAAGAGATAGGTTCTTGCTTTCTTGCCCAGGCTGGAGTGCAATGGTGCAATCATGGCTTACTGCAGCCTTGACCTCCTGGGCTCAAGTGATCCTCTCACCTCAAACTCCCAAGTAGCTGGGACTACATGCGTATTCCACCACTCAGGTTAATTATTATTATTATTATTATTTTGTAGAAACAAAGTCTCATGATGTTGCCCAGGCTAGTTTTGAACCCCCAGGCTCAAGCAATCCTCCTGCCTTAGCCTCTCAAAGTGCTGGGATTATAGGCATGATTCATTGTACTCAGCATATATATTTCTATTATATATATATTTTATATATATATCCATTATATACATATATATATATATATTTCCATTACAATTGTAATGGAAGATGGGTCGGAACATAGAGATTCTCATTATTTTGTGTGATCTAATCTAATCAACAATATGCTTTCCTAAAACTTTTCTAAAGTCATACAAAACATACTGGCCATTCTTTTTGCATTTCAATTTCAATTTCATTTCATTTTTATTTTTATTATTATTATTATTTTTTGAGACAGAGTTTCGCTCTTGTCACCTGGTCTGGAGTGCAATGGCGTGATCTCAGCTCACTGCAACCTCTGCCTTCCAGGTTCAAGTGATTCTCCTGCCTCAGCCTCCCAAGTACCTGGGAGGTCACGCATGGTGGAGTCACGCACCACAATGCTCTGCTAAGTTTTGTATTTTTATAGAGGTGGGGTTTTGATATTTGGCCAGGCTGGTCTTGAACTCCTGACTTCAGCTGATCCACTGGCCTCGGCCTCCCAAAGTGCCAGGATTACAGGTGTGAGCCACCACGCCAGGCCCATCTTATTTTTAAATTATTTTATAGTTTGAACAAATTTACAAATGGATATATTACAAGTTATTCTCCATGTATCTATAAGTAATTAATTAATTGATTAATTATTGATAGCATTAATTATGTCTGAAGATCAGAAACACATAAAATAAAATGATAGGAATTAGATAATTATCTCTGAAATAATAGTATGAGTCCATATGAAAATTTGATTTCATACAGTTTTTTCAGGTCCACATTCATATCTCTTGCTTAGATACCCCAGTGATGGTTCTACTCATTTCTAAGATCAACAGCAATCAGCTATTATTCATATCTATGTGACTTCTAAAAATACTTTGTATAGATATTACCTTTGCCTGTCATAGTCCTTTGAATATATATGTATTTGACATTTAAAATTAATTCCAAAGATTGCTATCTCCTTTCATGTCTTTTTGGCATGAAAGAATTGTGGAGGTTTTTGATTACAATATGCCTCCTGCTCAGATTAATAATATGTGATAAGATATCATTCTTATTTCTCTCTCAATATTTTTTTTTAAAGCCTAAAGCCCCTACTTTATTCACATTTTCTTACTTTTTAACTTAATACCCTTTATTTTCTGCTCCAGGAACCCATTCAAGAAACCACATTGTTCTTCCTGCTGTGACAATTTCTCAGACTTCCCTTGTTTTTGATGACCTTGACATTTATGAGGAGAAACATATTGTTTTGGCACTCTCTTTTAGCTCTTTTGAAATGCTTTCCAGAAAAGAAAGCAAGCAATAAAGGTTACTTTGTCCCTGCGCCTCAGATGGACTTCTTTACCAGTGAAGATTAAACCCAAAGTAAACAAATTTCTCATTTATGGAGGACAGTGATCATCACATATTACTCTTCAGTGCACATGTATGAATGAAAATATACACTCGGGCCGGGCGCGGTGGCTCAAGCCTGTAATCCCAGCACTTTGGGAGGCCGAGACGGGCGGATCACGAGGTCAGGAGATCGAGACCATCCTGGCTAACACGGTGAAACCCCGTCTCTACTAAAAAATACAAAAAACTAGCCGGGCGAGGTGGCGGGCGCCTGTAGTCCCAGCTACTCGGGAGGCTGAGGCAGGAGAATGGCGTAAACCCGGGGGGCGGAGCTTGCAGTGAGCCGAGATCGCACCACTGCACTCCAGCCTGGGTGACAGAGCCAGACTCCGTCTCAAAAAAAAAAAAAAAAAAAAAAAAAAGAAAATATACACTCATGTGATCTGACTTTATATTGAATCCAAGGCCTATGAGACTAATGAATGGTGGGAGTAATTTTATTCACAGAAAGGGTCCAGAGAGCACTTATAATAACTTCATTTGCTGTGAATGAATATTTTCTGCCTTTTTGGAGCCTGGAGTAAGAGGTTATGGTGCTGTATGGTGCTGTATGAGCATGGGGCTGCTGGGGGAGCAGATTGATAAACACCAAACCGTTTTTTAAGTTAACTCTGGGCTCCTTTCTGGTGGAAGTTTTCTCTGGTTGTTGTGATTAGGCAGGGCCAGCTGAGAGAAGGAGGTGGACAGAGGGATTAGCGGACCTCCCTAAATTCTTGAGTTGTTCTTCCCAAAGAATCTCCCGAAGTATCTGAGGTCCAGAAATATCAATGACATTGGGGCTTAGAAAAATGATAGGCCAAACTTGCCTTAAGGCTAAACTGAAGGTCCCAGAAGCAGACTCAGAAGCAAAGTTTCTCTTTCATCTTCACCTACCCTCCTGTCTCTCACCTTTTATTCTCCCCCAAGGCAAGCCATAGAAACTGGAATCCCTCTTCCCCAAGGCAGGTCATAGAGACCAGAACCCCATTTTCCCAAAGCCAGTCATAAAGCCTAAAGCTATTACACTAATCCCACCCCCCACCCACTTCTCCTGTCCTTCTGTGTCACAGCTGGCCATAACAAAATTAATACCCTTATTCCAGAAGAGATCTATCCCACACCTGGAAGGAAGTAAGGTGGGAGGCAGGACTTGACTCCAGAGGCAGGGCTTGAACACTGCACCAAAGGGAGAACTAGCTAAAACAGGGCCAGGGTGGAAGCAGCGTTCCATAAGACATGCCCTCCAGTGTGCCATGTTGGCTTACCATCGCTATGGCAACACCCAGGAGTTACCACCCCCTTCTATGACACTGAGCCAATGATGCAAAAGTTACCACCCTTTTCCTAGCAATTTCTGCATAAACCACCCCTTAATCTACATATAATTAAGAGTGGGTATAAATATGACTACAAAACTGTCCTGAGCTGCTAATCTAAGCACACTGCCTATTGGGTAGCCCCACTCTGCAGGAGCAGTAACAGAGCTGTAACGGTGCCAGAGCTGTAACACTCCTTCTTCAATAAAGCTGGCTCACCCTTGAATTCTTTCCTGGGCAAAGCCAAGAACCGTCATGGGCTAAGTCCCACTTTGGGGCTTGCTTGTCCTGCATCAGCAGGAATGCTGCACAGAGAGGGCAAGAAGCATCTGATAAGACAGGCCTTGATGGGTTTCCCGTCTCAGTCTGTTAGCATTCCATCAGACTTTCTGTGTAATCATATTTCTACAGAGCTGTTCATACTTCACTGAGCCTAAGCATAAACATGAAAAGTTTTCTGTGTATCTTCAGGTCTTCATTCTGAAGGCCTGAATGTCACATAAAAATAAGATCAAACATATTTGTTATGCTTTTCTCTTGTTAATATGCCTTTGTTACAGAAGTGTCAGCTCTGACCCTTAGGATGGGAAAGGGATCGCCCCTTTCCCACCCCTAAAACAAGGTAGCCTATTTCAGCAAATAAAGATACAGGACTCCTAGTGAAGTTTGAATTTCAGGCAAATAATAAACAATTTTTCTTTTCTTTTCTTTTCTTTTTTTAGTATAAGTGTGTCTCACTTCAGACTCACTTGAGACACACTTATAAGTATGATAAGTCCTCACTTAGGGACAGATTTAATGCTCAAAAATTATTTGTTGTTTATCTGAAAATTCAAAGTTAACTGAATATCCTGGTGTGCGTGGCAGGGGAAGGCTAATGCAGGAGGAGAGTGCCCAGTCTCTGGCCTCAGACCACTGCCCTTGTGGAGTGGTCCCATCATGTGAAGGACAAATGTGACATTGCCCATTCTCAAAAGCTACTCCAGGTCATCAGTTGAAGAAACTGTGGGCCTCTTACATCTCTGACTGAAACAACATTCTTTCTTCTTCTTTTTTCTTTCTTTTCTTTTTTTGGAGACAGTCTTGTGCTGTTGCCCAGGCTGGAGTGCAGTGGAGCAATCATGACTCACTGCAGCCTTGACCTTCTGGGCTCAAGTGCTACCCCCGCCTCAACTTCCCAAAGTGTTGCTGTTACAGGCATGAGCTCACCCTGTAACAACATTCTGTCTGTCTGTCTCTTTCTTCATTTTTGGACAGACACTGGATAAGTTTGTATAATATAAATAGTATCCTCTAATATAGAATATGCAGATCCCAAAGAAAAATCAAACCCAACAGGATCAGGAATCAAGGAGCAGCAAAGAAATATTTTTCCCATGGTCACCTGGCTTCCTGTCCTTTTTTGTGGCCTCTGGATTTAGGGACCAGCGGGTCACTTCCTGGCTTTCTCCTCTTTCTAACTTCTGGTCCTCTCAGAAATTTCTCAGATTCCGCAGAATAAAAACTGGACTGCACAAAGTTTCTACATGCATCAGACAATTGCAAACTAAATGTAACAACTAAGTGTTGAACCATGTTACATGCCCACGCATAATTCAAAAAAAAGTAGGAAGAATAATTTAATAAACTTAAGAGTTTGAAACCAATATAAGTAGGCTCTTGGCCTCCGAAGAAGCCAGCAAAAGTACTGTGCTTGATTGCCTTTACAAATCAAATGGGTCAGTATCTGAGAGCATTTCAAAGCCTTCGCAAAATAGAGTTGACACATCATAATCTTTTAATGGCATATATTCCCATTAGCATCAACTGCTGCATAAATAATGTTCATTATGGTGATTAGAAATGTTAATTTCTTAGCGCAATCATACTTTTCTTTAATCTTCTGTGGCAGTGTTTTTTTAAACTGCAGGTTATGACTCATTAGTGGGTCATGAAATCAATTTAGTGGGATATAATCAGCATTTAAAAGACTAGAATAGATTGAATAGAAAATATCCAATTTCACTGCATATTGCAATTGCATATTGTCAATGTAAATATTATTTCATCTACTTTAATTTCAATTTTCCAAATACATATGTGTAACTATTTGGTTATAATATAAAATGTATTTCGTATGGTATGTCATGCTGAAAAATGTTGGAAAACAACTATTCTATAAAACAACGAATAAATTCTAAGGCTGAGCCAAATGTGAATCACAACTTAAAGTCTCACAAAGTCATGAAAGAGGGAGAAAATATTTTCAGTAGAAGATATTATAATGGCCAATATGTTTTTATCAATAATTGGATCACTTTCCCATTTGCTATGAGTTTTGTTCAAGGTTGTAAATGTGGTGCTTCATTTCTTATCAGTGGGAAAGGGATGCTTTGTGTATCTCTATGCATAAGTGAGGGCTATGGGGTCAGACTGTCTCTACCATTTACTGGCCAACTTATCTTGAGCATGTTACTGAATTGCTCTATGCCCCAATTTCCTTATTTATAAAATAGAGCTTGTAAAATCTGGTAATTGAACTCTTGTAAAGAATAAACAAATGTATACATGGAAAGGGTCCAACACAGTGTTTGGTACATAGTAAATTCTCATTAATGTCAGTTACTGACATTATTACTTTAAAATATCTTTATTTGAGAATGGCAAATATAGGGTAAGTTATCTCAAATTTTTATTTTTGTCTCTGATAAGGGGAGAGTGGGGCCTGCAGTATGCTTTGTGGTTCAGTCCATGCCTGGTCCCTGGTCCTGTGATTCTTCTGCAAAGCCTTTGTATTTCTTAGTTCATTGGGATACAATGCTTTAGAGCAGCAGTTCTCAAGCTGGACACATGATATGATTCATGGGATTGCAAAACTTCTAAATTGCAATCAGGATTTTGAATGAATGTGTATATATACACTTGGAGAGTGGGTGAAGAGAACTGACAAACTAGTATTGTCAGAGGGGTCACATGGTATAGTGAAGAGTTAGACATACTCGGACCTAAGGCCAAGCTTACTAAATAGCATTTTAACCTTTAGCGAGTTACTCAACTTCCTGTAGCTCAACTTACTCCATCTGTAAAATGGGGATTAAAAATAGCTCGTATATCATTTGGTTGTTGAAATAAATAATGTTTACAGTATTTGTAAAGAGTTTAGCACAGTAGCACATGATGGGTCCTCAAGAGAACATTAATAGTGGAAGAAAAGTAGATACACTGGAAAATAAATGAAATAGTTGGTATTCTGAGTTTTAATTTTGGAATGCTGAATCTATCTATCACTGAATCATTGAGTAATCCACTCATCCCTTCATTTATTAAACAAAACTTGATTGAATGTTGCCATATGTTAAGGATTGTGTGAGATGGTAAGAGGGTAGTAATGAATGACACACATTCTCTGCCCTATCTAGGGAGATGACAAACAGGTAGTGACCAACCATGATGCTACAGCAGACCAACAAACTATGGAGCTAAGAGAGAATGTAGGAGACATTTCTAACTCACAACCACATTCAACAAGGTCTGTGGTTTTGTTTTGTCTTATAGTTTTCAGTTTGAATTTCAGCACTGAACAGGGGAAACTTTCTTCTGTTTATTTTAACACTGCAAATTATTAGTCAAATGTAATGTACTTAGTAAAGCACAGGAAGGATTTAATCCACAGAACCTAAAGGAAACTGCTCTTCATATGGCTCCAAGTATGAGAACAGATAGATGAGGACTTTGTAGTATTGGGACTAGAGAACAGGACAAATACCCACCTTCAAAACAAGTTACAACTCAGAGTATTACCATTTTTGCCTTGACTTCCAGGAAGCTTAAATTTAATGCTCTATTATAACAAGTACAGTACCATAATTTTTTTCTTCTCCTTCCTCTCAATGGTTTTTAATTTTCCATTTTAATGTATTATTATGTGTTTTAAGGTATTTATTATTGTGTGTATATATATCACACACACATATACACACACATATGCCATATCAAATGGTTTTTGAAAGTAGATAGGGTAAAAATTACTATTAAATAACCTCAGATAACATTACATCTTACATATTATGTCAGCCTTTTAATTTATGTATGTTTATAATTCAATGGACATAACTAAACTGTAGCATATTTAAATCTTATAAAATTGAGTCACACTATAGCATCTATTTTAGGAGAATTTAATAGCAGTAACTGTCTTACAGGAGAGACCCCTATGTTACCAATAATTTATTGTGTCATAGTATCATTTGAGATTATATCTATTATTAGGAGACATAAGGTCACTGTATTAATTCGTTTCAATTATTTTTGCACTCTCTGGACACAGAAACTCTTTTACCTTTGAGTAAAGCTGTCAGGATAGCTAAATCAATGTCCTGGTGTCCTTCTGATCCCATCCGAAATACCGTAATCTGCAATTTGAGACAAGGTGATCATTAGCAAAGCATTTTGCCCCCAAGAGAAATTAAATCAATGAGACCACATCTGAGCAGAGACTACCTCTATATCTACAAAGTAGATTCTTAGCCACAGGGCAAGCACACATAACAAGAATCCGATGAGAGGGCTCTGCAATTTATTAAGAGGGAGATGCCTCAGTAGTTTCCAAACACAGACCACTTATAGTTGCACTGATTATGGTCATAACCATATGTCTCCCATTATGGTCTAATGGTTGTGTTCCCCCAAAGTGCATATGTTGAAACCTACTCACCAATGTGATGGCTTTAGGAGGTGGGGTCTTTGGGAGGTCATTAGGTGACGATTAATAATCATCATAAAATTAGTGCCATTATGAAAGGCCTCTCCCTTCCACCTTCCACCACGTGAGGACACAGCTAGAACTGCTGTTTATGAACCACTTGAATCTGTGCTGCCTTGATTTTGGACTTCTGAGCCTCCAGAACTGTATGAAATAAATCTCTGTTGTTTGTAAGCTACTCATTTTATAGTATTTTGTTATAGCAGCCTGAATAGACTAAGACAGCCTGCTCCCCCAACAAAAAAATAAAACTATGATTTTGGGGCCCTTGCTATGAGTCAGGCATAGCAATGCATATTTTAAAATATGTTACCTTCCATTCTTTCTGGTTTTACGTAAATACATAAAATAATTATATGAATTACGTGAGGATGGATATATATGACTATGTAATCTAAACACCATTAATATGAACATTTATGTTAGATATAGATGGAGAAATTAATACAGCTAAGCTGTCCAGTTCCAGAACTCCTAAATTGTACAGCACAGCTGGTCACAGACCCATTTAGTAGAGCAGAGGCTACTTCAAGCAGAGTAAGTGGGTAAAGTCCATTACAGTGTTGGTGGAGTACATCTGGCTTTGTATTTGGCCCTAGAACACTGAGATTGTCACAGAGTCCATTGATTGACTGATGTGGACATACAGTGGCTGACATGATGGAGTATCATTTTGTACATAAACAACATAGTTATGTGGCCTCAGGCATAACTTTCAACTTCCAGGGCAGTGATAACTAATGGCAGAGAAAGAGGGAAAGGAAAAGTTCCAAACAATGCTTAACAATAATGAAGAGTTTGTTTTCCAAGTCAGAGGAGGCTATAGGAAAAAAGCCAAAATATTGCTTGAATATCCACATTGAGTTATTATAGTACTCAACTGTTTCATGCCTCAAGCTTATCTCTAGAATGAGATAATAATAGTGCTTATTTATTTCCAACTACATAGGAAGTAAACAATCAGATTTGCTAATCTGTAAGTCCAAGTTTTATCACTATGGTAGTGAGAATAGACACACAGAACCACAGACTGTTAATTAGTTGCCTCAGAAAACTTCTAGATCACCACCTAAGGACAAGGTAACTTGTTTAAGGTCACACAATGAGCTAGAAGAACAGCTGTGACTGGAATTGAATAGCTCTTACCTTTATAACTTGGGCCTTAAATATTGGGGAAAAAATAAGCAGAGGGAAGAATAAGATAATATGAACACTTGACTCTCGTACCTGTTTATGTCCTAAGGTCAGAGCCTGGGAGGAGGGTAAGGCAGAAATTGCAAATTGAAATGCCTTTATAGATATTTGAACTAAAAACAATTTTTTTTTTTTGAGACAGGGTCTTGTTCTGTCACTCAGGCTGGAGTACAGTGGTATGATCATAGCTCACTGCAGCCTCAGTCTCCTGGGTTCAAATGGTCCTTCCACTTCAGCCTTCTGAGTAGCTGAGATTACAGGCATGCGCCACCATGCCTAGCTTCCTTCCTTCCTTTCCTTCCTTTTCTCTCTTTCTGTTTCTCTGTCTTTCCTTTTTTTTTTTTTTGGTAGAGATGGGGTTTCATTATGTTGCCCAGGCTGGTCCTGGACTCCTGGTCTTGGCCTCCCAAAGTGCTGGGATTATAGGTGTGAGCCACCATGTACGGCCCTGATCAAAAAACTTAAAAAATACAAAGAGCCAAACAAACTCCATCTATCTGCTATGTTTGGATCACAGGTTATAGTTGTGATCTCTTCTGGTAAGGACCATCAGGTGGAGGTGTGTCCCAATTCAATTAAATTTTCCAGAAATCTGCTTCTGCATAACCACAGGTTTGGCCAAGACGCCATCTGGACATTATCCCAAACAGCTATTAATACCCCCACAGTTTCCACTTGAAAGCTGAGAGGGAACTGTTCTATCCTCTGAACTCGGGAAGGGATTCCTGAATTAAGGGGAAAATTTGGGGTCCACTGGAGAAAGAACCAGGGGACAGAGGTGAAATTTTGGCTGGCCCTTTAAGTCAGCTCTTTAAGCCAGGGCTGGCTATGGTCTGAAAGATATTATCATGTATCATGTACTTGCCTGGCAGCAAACTGAGGACACTCAGGATAACATCAGAGTACATTGTTCAGAATTAAGAAATTAGGCATCAAATGGAATTCCTTAACCACCTGACTTGTTCTGCTGATGACTAAAATTTTGCTTCATAAAGGTCACATTTCAGATGGAAATTCTTCTGAGGCAACAAATAGATAACATTAAATTTACCCTGAAATACAAGATTATCAGGTTTTCCTAGCAACAGATTTATTTGAGGTTGGGGAAAGGAAGATGGATAAATGCGGTGTTTCTAAAGGGTTTCTGGGGAAAGGGCCTTGGAATATTATGGTAAAACAGGGCTTCACAGTTTTTCTGGAAAACCAATGTGGGGGCAATTGTTGCTCCCCTGTTCATGCCCTGTCCTTGTCCTGGTTTCAGAACCAAAGCACCTGGGAGTGACCCAGGGTGTGGGAGGAAGGATGTCTTAAAAAGAGGAAAAGGGAGGACCAAGGGGAGACTGGAGGCTCCAAAGACAAAGTTACATTATAATCTTGCCTGGACTGACCTGAGATACTATGTATTCATCACCACTCCATTTTTATTTTATTTGAAATTTGAATGTTTGAAAATATTAATTACACATTTTTTTATATAAGCTTCAGAAAAAAAAGTCAAAGAAGAAAAACTAAGGCCTTCCTTTCCTATCACCCCTCAGTGTTGGCAGAGATGGAAAAAACAGGTATTCTTAAATATTCTTGGAGGGAATGTGAATTAAAATAGTAGTTTTGGGAGATGATACGTTGACATAAAATTCCTTGATTTTGATGCGTTATTCTTAGCAACACTGGATCTCATTTGCTAATATTTTATTTAGGATTTTTGCAATGATGTTTGTGAGTGAGGTTGGTACATGTCACCAGTCTTATCTGGTTTGGGTATTAGAGTTACTCTAACTTGCTGACTTGGGAACGTTTTCCCCTTCATGTAGCAGAATAGTCCCTATAACAAAGGAATTCACTACTTCTGGCAGAGTTAGTAGGATGTTTATATACTATTTGGGGCTGGACCATTTTTACGGATAGATTGCTGATCATCTTTATAATTTATTCACCACTTATTGATCAGTTTAGATTTTCTGCCTCTCCTTGACTAAAGTTCATGTTTTTCCAGATAATCGAGCATTTCATCAACATTTTGCTAAATGTTCATTTTAGGATGAAATAAAATATTACCAAATAAGATCCAGTGTTGTTAAGAATATCAAAATCAAGAAATTTTGCGTTGACATATCATATTCCAAAATTTCAAATTTTCACTATTATTGTTCAGGGGTCAATCACTTAGTCAAGCATTATATGATAGAAAGTGGGCTGCCTGAGGTTAGACATTATTTAAAAAATTTTTGGGGGGTAATTGTATGGGTAAATATATATTTTGCTATTATTTAAAACTATTTAAAAGACAACTGACTTTTACAACAATAATAATACATTGTAGAATTTATAACATATATAAGTAAAATGTATTATAGCATTAGCATAAAGGCAGGGAAAGGCAACAGAAGGGCACAATTTTAAGGTTTTTACACTATCCATGAATACTGAAAAGTAGACTGTGAAAAGTTATGCTGTAGGTCCCAAAGCAACAACTACAGTAACCACCACTAAATTACTTTTTAAAAAACAACAAAAGAGATGAAGTGAAATAATAATACTCCCAAAGAAGACAGAGAAAAAGAAGTAACAAAGCACAGATGGAACCAATAAGAGGATGATAGGCTACTTTTTGAGACTTGGTATGAGTGTGACATATTTGAGCCATAGGCAGCACTAAGGCATGTTTCACTAATACATTTGAAACTGGTTCCATATAGTTTAAACTTTAAGACTCAAAGCAGGAATATATTACAGAGAAACCAAGAAGAAATGTGGAAATAATTTTATGTATGAAAAGAGTTGGGTTCATTTTCTAAGAAACAAATAGGCATATTCACCACCTAAATAACAAAACATAGTGTATGTGGCTGAGTTAGTCACGGACTTTCCATTTCTAAAACTCAGCAGGTCTTACTAGTTAAATAAGGATATAAAAAATATTGGGACAATGAAATTGACTCACTTTCAAGGTATCTATCAATTAACTTAATTTGTGATTTATATATATGCCACAGTGAGCAATGAATCCGTGAAAATAGAGATGAAGATTGAATAGAGCTTTTGAAAATAAAAATAACCATGATATTAGAGTGAAAAGCATCTATAAGCTGCAAGGACACTTTGGTTCAATCTATCAAAAATATAAAGGAACACTCTACAATCATTTCATTCTGTGTTAGATATGTAAGAAATGATATCTGAGTTTGACAAATGGTTTGTAACATGTCTGAGAAGTTTAGAAATATACTCAGAGCTATACAATAGATAATCAACAAAGACGGTTCTTATCATCTAAGAATTTAGAAAAGTCCACCTATAATCATGTTAACAATAGGCTTGAGGACACTAAAAATGGTACATCTTGGGCTTTCATAAACTAATCTCTGAAATGTTTCCTATTTTCCTATTCAGTTTTTTCATAGAATCTGGCAATGTGTTTCCCAAGGATAGAACCAGGGAAACAGGAAGAGAATTAGACTCAGTAAGCAATTCAGTCACTACAATGAAATAACTTTTATTTATTTATTTATTTATATTTATTTATGTATTTATTTTTATTGTGCCCACTCCTCCCAACCGCACCACCAGGGCTGGGAAGGAGCTAATGCAGTGACTTTTCAAAGCCACCAGTTTAGCATAATGTTTCCTGGATGAATCATCAGTATTTAAAATAACTTGAAATAGTGGCGCAATTAATAGAAAACACAAAAATCTATGTTCATCAAGATATGAAATGATACAAAACTCTTTTTTTTTTTTTTTTTTTTTTTTTTTTTTTTTTTTTGTTGAGACGGAGTCTCGCTCTGTCACCCAGGCTGGAGTGCAGTGGCCAGATCTCAGCTCACTGCAAGCTCCGCCTCCCGGGTTTACGCCATTCTCCGGCCTCAGCCTCCCGAGTAGCTGGGACTACAGGCGCCCGCCACCGCGCCCGGCTAGTTTTTTGTATTTCTTAATAGAGACGGGGTTTCACCGTGTTAGCCAGGATGGTCTCGATCTCCTGACCTCGTGATCCGCCCGTCTCGGCCTCCCAAAGTGCTGGGATTACAGGCTTGAGCCACCGCGCCCGGCCTCGATACAAAACTCTTGATAGGGATCCAAACAGGGTTCCTGATTGGCAATGAAAAGCCTGTAAGCACATACTAGCTTCAGTTTTCTCTTTGGCATAAAGTTGACTCGGTACAGGGAAGAGAACAATGCCAACTTGATGAATAGAATACTCTGCATCTAAAACATATTCATATTCGATTTTCAGTCTTTGAGAAAAACTTTCTTTGGTTGATAAAATTCTTAAAGTTAACATTTTGCCAAAGAGACTGACTTCTAGAAATGAACATGATGATTTATATGGAGAAGGAAAGGAAATTAGAGAAAATCAGGAAATGCAAACACACCTGGAAATGAGCAAACAAAAGATCAGTGTAAAGCGATATGCAAAATTTCCACTAGAAAATTAATATCAGATAAGTTCAATTATTTGTCACCAAGTTCCATATAAATTATATATTGATTTATCATGTAATATTTTTGAACAAGTCTTACAGTTTTAGATTGAAGTGGGTGAATTAAAAGTGATGCTAGGGAGATAGAAATTGGCTGAAATTGACATGATTCTAGCATGTCTTATAAGACTTTCATGTATGAATTTATACTTTAGAAAAAAATAAGTGATTATTTGACTTTCAAAAGGATATTTTATTTTACAATGGACTTGTCAGTTTATTTGAAAGGTGCATTACATCTAACTTTAGAAGACATAGTTTGATTTAGGTTTCTTTAAGTAGGAGATTGTCTTATAGATTCAAGCACTCTCACAGCACCACTCAACTCAACTCTATACTCTCCCAAGAGATCATCATGGATGAACAACTTGGCAATTAGTGAAGAATGCCAGAGAATGATAGGGGTTTTGCTTTTGACTCTAATCTCTCATTCCTTTTTTCCCTTCTTCCTCCCACCATCATTTAAGAACACTGGAGTTTGTTTCTCCTCCCAAGAAATGCAGTTCAGAGTCTAGAAGTCTACATACAGGTTCCAACACAGAAAATCATTACTTTTTTCTTATTATAAGAGAAATGTATACTTATCATTAAAAATTGTTGAAAGTTTAGAAAAAGATGAATGAAAAATAATTCCCCAAACCTCAAGACCTCAAAGACACTACTGAGACTACTGAGGATATTTTGGCATGCTTCCTTTTGGATGTCCAAGGGAGAATATACAGTAATGGGTTCTTAGTTCCTGTTTCTGGTTGGGCCAGTAAAGCCCCCTTCCTCATCCCTCTTTTCCTCTTATCACTAGAGACAGAAACTGAAATCCATGGCTTCAGGCTGCTAAAAGCCTAAAACAAAACAAAACAGAACAACAAAAACAAAATAAGGTGGGTTGGACAAGCTTGCAGGGCTTTCTTTTCTTCCCCCCTGCCATAGGCAGAGTTTGTGGGGGAAGAGGGAGAGCATATTTGTGAAATACTAGTTTGTAGTCTCATTTTCTTCTCCATTAACATTATCACCAAGCACTTTTCTGTATCATTGGGAATTCTTCAAAACATAATTTTTAATGTTTGCAGAGTAGTTTGTCCAGTAGATGTGTTATAGTTCACTTAATACCCCCATTGCTGGACACTTACAAAGTTTCTAAGTGTTTCATATAAATAATAGTGTGATGAACATCTTTATGTATGAGTCCTGTTCTATATTTAGCATTTAGTTTTAAAAATAACTCCTGGAAGTTCGGGGCTTTTGTCATAAATGGCCTCATAGCTAGAAATGAGTATTTTAGCAAATAAAAGAAAGTTACAGTAAAAGGAAGCTTGTGTTGTCCTTGAACCAGATTTGCTGTGATGGCGCTCCAGTCCCATTAATGAAAGTCCTAGTGAGAGGTGATTGCTCTAAAATGGCACTGCAAAACACAGGCCTGTGTATATGTTGAGAATGTAGCCTTTATACTTCAAGGCGGAGGAGCCATGTGCAGAATCAGCTCTTATTCCTCTCTATTTGCACTACTACCAACTGCCAGAATGAGTTTAAGCTCTCATTTCTTGGAAAAGGGGTCCTGAAAAAACATATTGACTTTGTCACTCTCTCCTCCTTTCACTTTCCTGATTTTTGCTTTAGCACTTTGAATGCTGCATATGGCTTATGCAGTGCAGAGACGGCTTATATTATTGGAGGGGCAAATGAAATCATTCAGTGAACATGAGGTTTGGATTTTTTTTTAAGCACGTATGACATATCACAGTGAGAAAATTTTAAAATATGGGTCAGTCACTCAAGCAAGCCTCCCTGGACCTATGATTGACATATCCTTCATACTTGAGAGAGCAGTCTTTGATCCTAAGGTGACATGTCGGGAGCACAGGAGAAAGCAGCTCTACTGATTTTGCGATGAGGGCAAAAAAGGGAAACAGGTGAAAATTCTTCATCTAGTAATTCTACAGGGAAGTTCATTGAGGTTCTCTAGGGGGTTGGAACTAGATGACAACGTGTCGTTTACTCTTCCCTGCTTTCAATCCTTTTCCTGGCAATTGATGTTACCTCTTTCATTGATCACAAAACTGTGTAATGTACCTCACTAGATGCTAACGTGACAGATGCCACAGGTCCAGCAATATTTCCAGAAGCTTCTTTATATATCTCATGGCCTTGGCTAGCAGAATTCAGAATATTTGTTACCTACCATCTTGTCAGCCAACCAGATGGCTGAAAAAATTAGTAGACATCCCTCTGAGGAGGAACACCCAGAACCACAGATAGTTCTTCCGGGCCAACACCATATGGATTTCTTATTGGGTTGTAAACATTTTTAGCTCTTTTTTTTTTTTTGACATTTTGTCATGTTTTTTCATCATTACAAGATGGAACTATATTTTTTGTACTTCCTCTTCATGTTTGTCAGGACATCAAAGACTTCTGCAGCTTGAGCCCTTCTTTAAGAAACTATCACCAGGGGAGAGAGTGTCATGAAGGCATCATAAAGTGCTTTAGACCGAGAAGTTTTCTTGCCTCCCTACTCAAACTAGTCCAGTTCCCCTGGTGGCAATTTTAACACGTTCCAGCTGGTAGACCGGATGCCCTTGGTTTACCTCTCTGGGGATGTGCCCACCAGGAGGTCATACCATTTGTTACTGGGCCAGTCTTACCCTTATCTCACTTGGGTGGGGCAACCCTGAATCAGAACCAGGGAAGGGACCTTTGAGGTTACGAAGAATAGCAGTTTGGATTTTCTGATTACTTTAGGAAAAGATACATTTTACTTTTTCTGCCCTTCCTGCCCAACTATGAAGAACACTAGAGACAAACATCCTAATGGCAGGGTGTATAAGCTGGCTGAGGGCCAGGCATCTGCCTTCTTGCCCCTTTGGCACCTTAGCTGGCTTTCTGCACCTTGCCTGGTGGAGCAATGGGAGAGAGCTGCTTAAATAACACTCCCTTTAGAGCCTCTGAGAGACTCTGCCATGGAGGTCGGGGGAAATGTTTTGGAAGAAAACATCCATTTCAGCCTGTGTCACTGGTCATTGCCTTTACTTTCCCAGGTTTTCTTTGTGAGACTGACAGGATGAGGTCCTTTTAGTATGGCAGATGGCAGATGTCCTGTGTTGGAAGGATCTTGGCCTAATCACGTCCCTTTTCTAAACCTTGGTTTTACCATCTGCAAAAAAAATAAGTTTGACTAGGTGGTGACTGGAGATCTTTTAAGCTCTAGAAGCCATAGATTTTCTTTCCTCAGGCTCAGAATGGTAGAAAATCAGCATTAGGGCATCTAATAGGCCCTGTCTCCTACTTCATACATTAATTCCTTAACAACATCCAAAAGAAGAGATTTTGGTTTTCATGGATGATACCATATGAAAATCTTATTTCCATTTGCTGTTTTATGGAATCTGTTCATTAGCTTAGGGCAAATTACCATTTTAAAAATGTTCCTGTCTTTCAGCTGGACCATGGCACCATGATCTCTATTCTACGCCACAAATACCACACTGTTGATGCCTAGCCAGTTAGACCCACCCAGCTCTTATGCCTACGAAGTCGGTTAAGTGTCACATGACAACCCTCCCCCTATTCAGGAAAACCTGTTATTCCTAGGCTGATAATATCTCATCAATACTCATGGCCCAGGGAAATGCTCAAGCCTTTTACTGTAGACACTGGCACTTTCTTGGTCGAACTCCTGGGTTCTCATCTTCCACAGCTCCCACGCCCCTCCCAACAACCAGATGTATTTTATACTGTGGCTCAGAGAGGACAGATTGTGTACGGAGCATGGACTTTTGAATCATACAGATGCAGAAGTGAATCATGCCAGTTAGTAGTGGTATAATCCTAGGCCATCTACTGCACTTCTCTGAGCTTTGGGGTTTCTACCTCTGTGAAAAAAGGATGACTCTGTCTCAGGATTATTGCAAAGCTTTGTGTGGCATCATCTTTTTAAGTCACACAGCACAATTTCTAGTAGCTAGCATGGGCTGAGTAATTGCTAATTCCCTTTCCATTGCTGTCCCTGAAGTGTTTCCTGGTCATGCTCTCTCTCCCTTTGTGGCAGCTTTGCCCAGTCTGTTCTCTCTGCTTGTCTGTCTGGTCTCTGAAACTCCTTCTGGCTATCTGTTCCTTGTGCTGAGGCACAGTTATCTTCTGCAAGCTTATCTTGGTGCTAATTATGCCTTGCCTGAGTTAGATACCTAGCCTCCATGCTGCCTCTGAACTATGTGAATATGCCTCTATCACAGCAAAAACGATGCCAACATTGGTGACAACATTACTAATGGTCACTGATTGTGTATTTACAACGTGCCATACACTGGGCAAGCACTTCACAAACATGACTTCATCCATTCCCACAAAAGTATATTCCTTAGTTACTGTTACTCTTCCCATTTCTCAGCTGATGACTTTGACGCGGAAGAGGTTAGACACCACATGGAGAACCATGCAGGCAGGAAAGGCTGACATACACTTGAGCCCAGACAGCCTGGCTTGAAGGCTCATTCTCCTACTGCTTATCTGCATCCTTTAATGGCCTTTGATTTCTTGGAGGGCAAGGGAAAGAACTTGTTCAAGGGCAGGTACAGCTACTAAGAGACAGGACAGAAACTCAAACACAAGCAAATTGACTCCAGATGCTGCTTGCTTCAAAACTCTGCTGTTACTTGGAGAATCAGCTCGAAGAAGGGGCAAGGATCTTCCCCTCCATCTCTTCTATCTCTACATCCCCTTTACCCAGTAGTATGGCTGGCACATTTTGGGCACCCAATGAATGTTTGTGGAATAAGTCCTCCAATCTCAGTCCAAATCTGGCCTGTACTTTTTAGACGCGGAATATATCTGATACTGACCACTCCCAATTATGTTCAGGTTAGTCAGGGAAGGAGTTTTAGTTGCCCAATGTCTGGGCTGTGGTACCAGTATGTTTCCGCGTTATTTCCCATCCAGAGACTGATCAGGTTTCTTCCTAATACACATCTCCAGTCTTACCAGTAAGCCCAAACAGGCTCAGTGCTGTCCTGGGACACTCAGATCTTAAAGAGTTAGGACTCACTTTGCTTGTAGCCTTGTAGGCTAATCATAGGCAAAAGAGATATTATCCTTTGGTCAGGAACATTCTCATGTGGCCATAAGAGCCAGTATTAAAATAAATTTGTGGCCTGAGACAAGGTAAAGAAAGCAAAGTTTCCGGGCTACTCTGTGGATGTGTGGACAAACCCGTGTTTGAAGGACATGGGGCCAATGCCAGGACATTCTGGAGTTTGTGCTTGACGCAAGACAATCCTAAATTTTGTTTGAGTTAATATATCTGAAAGCATTTGTCAACAAAGATATGAGATTATATTTTAACATGATGATTATTGTCATAAACAATGGCAAATAAAGAAGAAAATCACAAAGGTCATTTATCAGAAATCAAATCCCCCCAGACCCTTCTCTGCCTGTAAGTCTGCCTGCCTGCCAGGCGCTGGGTGCTGCTCTCCTCTCCTTGCTCCTGTGTGTCTGTCCTCAGTCCCATGGGCAGAGAAAATCCCTTGTTTATTTACACAATGCAGGGCCTGGAGATGCTGCTTTTTTTCTGTTCCTTTTTGCAGTTTTCAATTTCAATTTGTGCTTTCTCCATGGCATTTTTCTAGGGCCACTCGAGAAGAATAAAAACAAAAGCAGCATCCTTTGTCTTATGACAAGATTAGAGATACAAAAGGAAACAAAAAGCAGCCCCAGTAGCTTTACCCCACAAACCAGCTTGACAAATTAAAACTAAAGCTGGTGGAAGAATGCAAGTCCTCACATAAAACTGCATTTTCTGATCTGACAATGGAAAAACATGACTTTTCTTTTTAATGGTAAAAGGGACTATTAGTCTAAGGCCCTGTCCTATTATCCCCATCTACAATGAATCTTATTTTGAAAAGTTTTCTATTATTTCAAGCTCAGATGGAATTCAGGCAAAGAAAAAACAATTCTGTTCATCAGCTCTGTTATTACTTTGGGTTCCTAAACCCAAGAAATCGCTCTCTCTTCCTTGAGCCAATATGGACATAGAACCATACATTCTACCACTGAATAGTTGGGTTCATTCTCATTATTATTATGCCCATTGCACAAGTCATAGTTGCTAACTACTCCAGGGTCAAAACACTGCATAAAAATTATAGGCTACGACTTTCGGACTACTAACTTTTGTTTTTTTTTTTAGAATGACTGTTTAGCAGTGACAGCTTTTCTCCCAAGAGGAGTAATTCTTTCTGTTTCTCGTAAGACTGTTTTTACTGTTGCATGTCACGTGTAAGAAATTAAGTGGACCTCTCTGAAGACTTGTTAGGAAGTTTCAAGAAGAGTAAAGAGTAATTGTCAATATAACTGTCATTATCAGTAGTTAATACCACTAATAGCATATGGTTCTCCAGCAAATTCTTTTGTCTCCTCCTTTACATTAAATCCAAAATTTAGCCACTTCTCACCGTCCCAGGTGTGGGCTACTATCCTCTCTCCTAGATTACTGCTATAGCCCCATTAAGAAGTTTCCTTGTGGCCAGACTGGCTCACGCCTGTAATCCCAGCAGTTTGGGAGGCTGACATGGTTAGACCACCTGAGGTCAGGAGTTCGAGACGGGCCTGGCCAACATGGCGAAACCCTGTCTCTACTAAAAATACAAAAATTAGCCAGGTGTGGTGGTATGTGCTTGTAGTCCCAGCTACTCAGGAGGCTGAGGCAGGAGAATCGCTTGAACCCGGGAGGCGGAGGTTGCAGTGAGCTGAGATCCCATCACTGCACTCCAGCTTGGGTGACAGAGCGAGACTCTGTCTCCAAAAAAAAAAATTTTTTTTTTCCTGCTTATATCCTTGCTCCTTCTTCAAGCCGATTCTCCATTTAACAGCAGAGTTTTGGAGCAAGCAGCCTCTGGAGTCAATTTGCTTGTATGTAAGTCTCTGTTCTGTCTCTTACTAGCTGTATCTGCCCTTGAACAAGTTCTTTGCCATCTCTAAACCTCAAGTTCCTTATCTGAAAAATGGGAGTAATTATACTTCCCATTGGATCTGTTTTCTGTTGAAAGTTACGTGAGATAATGCACACTAAGTACTTAGCATATAGCCCTGAGACATGCATGCTAACATTATCATTACCGAATTATACAGTAAAAGCAGGTGAGTTTTAATTTGACACTAGGTCTGTAGCAAGAGAAAGTATAGGTCTTACATATAGTGATATAGTTTGGATCAGTGTCCCCACCCAAATCTCATGTTCACTGTAATCCCCAGTGTTGGAGGTGGACCTGGTGGGAAGTGATTGGATCATGGGAGCAGAGTTCTCATGAATGGTTTAGCACCATCCCCCCTTGGTACTGTATAGTGAGTGAGTTATCATGAGATCTTTTGTTTAAAAGTGTGTGGCACTGCCCCCCTCTCTCTCTTGGTCCTGCTCCTTCCGTGTAAGATGCCTGCTCCCACTTTGCCTTCTGCCATGAGGAAAAGCTCCCTGAGGCCTCCCTTAAAGATGCTGATATGCTTCCTGTAAAGCCTGTGGAACCATGAGCCAATTAAACTTCTGTTCTTTATAAATTATCCAGTCTCAGGTATTTCTTTATAGCAATGCAAGAATGCACTAACACACATAGAAAACATACATCCTCAGCAAAATGATATAATTCGTTTTGTTTCTTTCTCACAGTTAAGGCCTTGTTAAATGACCAATAGTCTATGTAAATCCCCATGTATATTCAGCCTCTATCATTAGTAGCCTAAAAACTGCTTTTGGGGAGAAACAGAGACGCAAATATCACCAAAATCAAGAAACTGTGATAAAAGTCACAAGAAAATTTTCGCTAGGGAAGAATTTAAGGGCTAAGGAGACAAAGGTCATTTCTGGCTGGGATGACACAATAAGATTTCATGGAGAAGACCAGGATTTGGCCTGGACTTTGTGGACTATATTAGAATTTCAAGAGCAAAGTTTGGTGGTGGGGAGGTGCAGGAAGAAGCAAATGGTAAGAGAAAAGTGAACATTAAGATCACAGTGTGCAAATACTCAATTTGCTGGAGGGTTGGGTAAAGAAAAGGTAACTTATAAAGTCATGCTAGAAAGCAAGTCTGGGACAAGCTATGGATGATCTTCAATGATTCACTAACTACTAGGCCTTGAGCCAGGCACTTTATATACATTACCTGGTTTAATCCGCAAACCAACCCTGTGAGGCTCAGAGACTGAAGTAGTTACTCAGGATCACTAAGCTGATAAGTGACAGAATCAGGATTTGACCTCAGGTCTGGCCAGCTTTAACCTATGGTCATAGCCTCTCTAGGCTTTCTTGCTAAAGTCAAACACTGTTAGAGGTAACTGAATCGTGGGGTGAGGAGGGTTGGAGGTGGGGCCCAGCTTCAGGGCAGTTGCACCAGGCTTGAGATGATATAATAAGGGCCTGGAATAGGGGTGGAGTGTGACTGTGATGCAGGGGCAAAGCAGGGTGGGAGGGACTTCCAAGAAGAATCATAAGGTGTGTTGACTTACAAGAATAAAGGGCAGGGAGGCCTCAAAAATGACTCCAAGTTCTTCGGTCACAGTGCTGGGAGCATGGAGCTGCTCTTTTTTGTTTGTTTTTTTTGAGACAGAGTCTTGCTGTGTCACCCAGGCTGGAGTGCAATGGTGTGATCTTGGTTCACTGCAGTCTCTGCCTCCCGGGTTCAAGCAATTCTCCTGCCTCAGACACCCAAGTAGCTTGGACTACAGGCATGTGCCACCATGCCGGCTAATTTTTGTATGTTTAGTAGAGAAGGGCTTTTACCATGTTGGCCAGGCTGGTCTTGAACTCCTGACCTCAGGTGATCCACTTGTCTCGGCCTTCCAAAGTGTGGGAATTACAGGCGTGAGCCACTGCGTCTGGTCAAGGGCTGCTCTTAACAGAAACAGGAAAGTCAGGGTGATTTTGGGGTAAAATGACAGGTTTATCAAGAGCTTCCATCCTTTTTGACTCAAAGGTTGAGTATAAGCCCAGGGCAGAACCCTGGAAGATAGGGGAGGCCGGGATGGGGAGGCAGTGACTTAGACAAAGTTCTACTCTGCAATGGAACCAGAATGAGTAGAGTCTTTACTGCCCCCCTTCCCTGGAAACCTTGCTTTTTTTCTAGTGAGCAAAAAGACCGTGCTCTTTGTTAAAATGCTTTTGAATAGAGCTATATCGCAGCCTGGAGGAGATTCTAAAGAGTGAGAAAAGAAACAGATTTGGCAAAACTTAGAGAGTGTCAACAGCTTTTTAGGTGATAACTGCCATAGAACAATATGTGTGTATACCAGACAAAAAAAATAGAACCTTTCATCAGATTGTTCTCTTTGGAGAGTAAAACTGGAGAGAAGTTTTATCCACAGCCACTTGCCAATCATAGCAATAAGGAACTATGTAGATGTGCACACATGTATGTACATACAATGGTTTTGTGAATCACACGACTGGGCAATGTTAAACGTGCTAAATACACTAAACGTTGTCCCAGAAAGCAATTCTGTTACGATTTTACTGTAGAGGGCATGTTGTCCATTTCCTGCAATGCCTTTTCCACAAAGAACACTTGGAAAAATGTTCAAATCACATTTACCACTTCAGTCAGATGCTAGCATTTTTTTCACATCTCCCCATTATAATGATTGTAGTTCTAGAATGATGCCTACTTTATTTAGAAATATTGAAGAATGAAGTGCTGCATACAAGTACATTTTCTAGTCAAATATGGGTTATCTGTTAATGCCAAATAAAAACAAGTGAATTCTCTTGGATGAAAACGTTTCTGAAAAGGAATAGACACATCTGTCTTCTTAGACAACATTAAGTAGGATGAAAATCCATTATTATCTTTTGTTGTGACTTAGTGATGTTCTCATTGACTGTCAGGGATGATAGGCTATTTGGGTCTCTCTCAATGGCCCCGGACTGCTCACGGGGAGAGTTCGCGTGTCTGCTATTTATAGTTTTCTGTCTCAATGGTGTGACTAACTGTCCCCACCACTCTCATTGACTGTGCCTCCCTGATTTCTAACTGCAACGGGCAGGAGCACCAGATCAAAACCGAGCACAGGAGCTGTGGTTTCTGTGGCATTTGATGCCTGTGACTGTGGGGAATTTGGTGCGTGGATGGTCTCATATCAATGTCAGGCTTCAAATTCGTCTTTTTTTCCTTTAATTTTCTTATTTTCTGATTCTTGCCTATATTCTGGGTAGTTAAGGGATCTGTATTAGGTACCATTTGATAAATTAGGCATTGCCATATTCTTAGCAGGAACTTTTTCTAATTAATTTTATTTGATCTTTTTCTGTTAATCTCTACTAGGAAGTTAAGAATTGAACATATCTAGATTCTTAAGGAGAACAGTTGCTAAGTGAAATAAATATGACTTTTTAAGGTAGGAATAGAAGTGAGCTCTTAACAGGAATGAGAGCAGCTGCAATGTCCAGCACTCCTTGAAGCATTGTGCATGTGTCAGTCTCCATCTTCCCAGTGACCTTCACTATTATCGTTCTTATTTCAGTAGAGATAACACAGATTTAAAAAGGTAGACTATCTACTGAAAGTCATGGGGCTAGAATTCTCATGCTGCGTAGTCTGTGGCAGGTCTCTCCACTCATTTGGATTTTATGGAGGGACAGAAGGGGAATGACTGCAAGCCTCAATGAGGTCAGAGGTAGTATTCCATATTAATGTCATTGGTCACTATTTTTGAGCAAGTAAAGAACCTACTGAAAGAACAACAGGTTGGGCAGCAACAGAGCCTATGTGGTCATCAGAGAGGCCTGCTGGCCCTCTGGGCCAACTTAAGTGGCTGCTTTGTCACTGGAGCCACACTTCCCCTTATTTTGTATAGTCCATTCCTCTACTCAATGGACCCTTGAAAGAAAAGTCCACTAGCTGTGGGAAGAAAAGAACCATGACACGTTGTCAATTTTCTCTTTGTTCTCTAAAGTACAGAATTCAATCTCTTATTTCCTGGAACACCATCAATTTACAGGAGAGGGTAAAAAGAATCTTAGTTATAAAGAAAGAGCCAGGCCTACACTATAGCCTTTTTTTTTTTTTTGAGATGGAGTCTTACTCTGTCGCCCAGGCTGGAGTGCAGTGGCCGGATCTCAGCTCACTGCAAGCTCCACCTCCCGGGTTTACGCCATTCTCCTGCCTCAGCCTCCCGAGTAGCTGGGACTACAGGTGCCCACCACCTCGCCCGGCTAGGTTTTTGTATTTTTTAGTAGAGACGGGGTTTCACCGTGTTAGCCAGGATGGTCTTGATCTCCTGACCTCGTGATCCGCCCATCTCGGCCTCCCAAAGTGCTGGGATTACAGGCTTGAGCCACCGCGCCTGGCCTACACTACACTCTTGAACTTGCTCTCTAATCCTTTGGCAAGAGCACCTACTGACCGATCACATTATTCAAATGTATTTTATCATTGATCATCATTTCCTTAAAACTTTGCCTTTTCAATAGAGAATTCTCTAAATGCCCACAAGTAGAACTAGCATGGAATAAAGCAAGCTGCTAAAGAAAGTCAAATTCCAAAAAGTTGGCTTGGTAAAATAGCACGAAAAGGTGTATATTTTTTATCTAGAAATTACAAACGTGCTGCGTTTAAGTGAGGTAACAGTTGCACAAAGCACAACGTAATTATTTTCTCTCCTGTGCCTGTCTCTGAGTCTGTCACTTTGCTATTCACTCATGGACATCAGTGAGAGATGTTTCTTTCCTCTTTAACCTCTCCCTTATCACTCCACTGCAGGAAAGTACTCCTTAGCTTTAAAGTTATCCACAGATAGGTGCACACAAACATTCAAGAAACATTCAAATGCTTAGTTCCTGTCTCATACAAACCCTGCATTTCATCTGATTATGTTTTCTCCTTCTTTATTTCTTCCCTCCCTTTCAAATATATTAACGAAGAGCCTTTAAAGTGCCAGGCAGTGTGTGAAGGCCTGGGGAGACTGTGTGTGTGTGTGTGTATACACTGTGCCTGTCTTTAGGATCACTTGTGCCCTTTATCTCAAATTTTGGACGACTGGGTAGATATTGGGTAGATGAAATTTAATCATCCCTTTTTCACTAAACTTTGAGGACACCATGATTTTTTGTTTCTGCACAGTAGGAACTATAGGTATATGAAGCTCAAAGTTTATAACCTCAAAAATTTCATCATTACAGCAATTTTATTAGCTAAAAGAGCAAATATAATTTTTAGGTGATGAGTAAGATGTACCTAATAGAGACTTTTTTTGGAGCCATAGTTATTTAAAATAAAAAACAATAGGATTTATTAGCAGCTAAATTTAGCAGTGAGGACAATTACAAAATTAAATACTACTCAATAGGTCCCTAAAATTCTGAATGAAAAGAAAATTCATGGGTTTATACCAGGTATAATAGACAATTCTAATTCCTTGAAAATAAAGTAGGTTTCATTTTTATTCACTCTAGAAAAGAAAAACCTAGCTTTTATTAGTCAGTAGAGTCTGTTTGAGAAAATACCATTTTAGTGGCTCTTCATAATTATGGTGTCAGTCTGAAAGAGCAGCTAATGCCATGTTCCAGCCATATATGGGTATCATAATTCCATGGGCTTAAGACTTGAGATGAGTAAGGCAGTACCTAAAATAAATTGGGCAACTGGAAGAATTCTTTTCCAGAAGGAGAAATATGTGAATGGTAAGTCCTATAATTACTTAGGACATTAACTTATCAATTATCGCATCATCTTTTTAAAATATATACATATATATTTTTAAAAACAGAGATGGGGTGTCACTATGTTGCTCAGGCTAGTTTTGAGTTCCTAGGCTCAAGCATTCTGCCCTCCTTGGCCTCCCAAAGTGCTGGGATTTCAGGTGAGAGCTGCTGCACAGGCCCATCTCCTCCTCTTTAAATGAAAGGCTACCCAAAGCATAACCACCATGCTGCCAGGGACTAACAAGGAAAACAACCCACAGCCACAAGCATCCTAGATGCTTTAAAAGAGGGGCCAGCTTGGGGACATTTTCCAAGTTGCTTGGTGTTTAGACCCTATCCATCAGGCTAGTTCTAATTCCTCCCAAAATTCTCAGAGGTGAGAGGCAGTCAACAGCTTTGCTGGGCATGACAAGTTTCATTTCAAGGAGTCCAGCTTGTAATTTCAAGCAGACTGACTGCTGTCATAGGCCCAATCAACTCAGGGTTCAATTGCTTTTCAAGCATTGCTTCATTGAACACACTCAGCAATCACAGAACCACCTGTGTCAATGTGGCAAGCACTGGAAAGAACTCACAAGTCACTTAACAGAAAAGCGTATTTTAGCAGTTTTCTGAAAAAATTGTCCTAAACATACCTTTTTACAGTGACTGATCCTACACTTTCTGATATGGACTTGGAAAAAAAGACATTTCTGGAACTGGTATACAATCAGGGAGGAGCTGGTACTGTACATACACTGCCTTGTGAAAGAATATTGGATGCTCTTGTTCTCACTCCTACTCCAAATTGTTATTGGGCTTTATGTACAGTTTCTAAAATCATCAGGTTTTAAGAAGTCATTTTACATTTACATTCACACACACTTAGATACACATCAAACACATTAATTACATATACACATTAAACACACACACACACACTGATGATACAAATGGAATTTCCCAGAATAGTCCCCATTTCAAATATTCTTTCCAGTTGTTAGCTCACATCCAAGACCATCTACTTTAAATGTTAGCTTCCAAAATATGGTCACTGAATCAAGATGATCCATATTATGACTCTAAGACTGCAATTCAGATTTTGATTTAATAGACGTTTTCTTAATCCTTTCTTCAGCTGTAGGGATGACATTTCAATGCAATATCTTATGAAATCAGAGGATCTTTATTACACGGAATATAGCATATTTTGTCCTTGATTTTCCTTACTAACATATAATGGACCTATTGCAACACTCTTTAATGAAACAGTCAATGCATAGAAGCTTTTAGAAAAATGGATTTCTGTAAAAATAAAAAATAAATATTTTATGTTAAAACTTATGTTTCAACATATAATATTATTTCTCATATAACAATATAATTTTATTATATTTAATATAAATAACAATATAAATAATATAATAACATATAACAATATAATATATCAGGCCACTTAAGTGGCTCTTGCCTTGAGCAAGTCATCTAACTTCTTGTTTTCCTTTTCTTCTTGAGACAGGGTCTTGGTGCAATCATAGCTCACTGTAAACTTGAACTCCTGGGCTCAAGGGATCCTCTAGCCTCAGCCTCCCTTGTAGCTGGGACCACAGGCATGCACCACCATGCCGGGCTAATTAAAGCAAAATTATCTGTAGACATGGGGTCTCACTCTGTGGCCCAGGCTGATCTTGAACTCCTGGCCTCAAGTGATCCTCCAACCTTGGCCTCCCACAGTGCTGGGATTATAGGTGTGAGCCACGGTGCCTGGCCGTAACTTCTTGTTTTACAGATGAAAACACTATGTCTTTCATGAATTGTGAGAAAAATAAATTAATATGCGCAAAAACAGTTTAAAAAGACCCTGGTATATACTTGGAGAAGTTGGACTAACTTAATAGATGGGCTTAAAAAGTAACCTGGATAATGAAAGTATTCAGTAAATGCTGTTGCTATTGTTGTTATTATTTAAAGTCCCAGTTTCCTCATCTGTAAGTGAAGGGGTAGATTTAATCTCAATGATCTCTACAGTTTCTTTCCTTTGGTAATGCTCTGTTACCTATCATTTAACTTTCTATGAAGTGACCAACACAGAAGATGAGTTGGTCAGGTTAACATTTAATATAAATTAAAATTTACTCTGAGGCGTTAAGAGCCAATAGTAGAAACAGGAGCATAAGAGTAACTGTTTTGTCTTGTTTTATACAAATAACTTCCCTGTGTTTACTTTTTGATAATGCCAGAATGAGGAAATGATAATAAGCAGGCAATTTCCTCCAGGGGCTTAAAAACTTGGCCTAGCTTTGAATGTTTTAGGGTCCAGAAGGAGAGAAACCTAGCTCAGCCTTAACAGGAAGCAGAATGGCTTGTCAATGGGTTGTTTTAGCTCCCTGGAGTCTCATTCTGATACGGCAATTTTGTGTGATAAATCTGGGAGAATGTTGGACAGGCTGAGGTCCAGTTATTTCAACAACTGCTACTGTAAATCCTTCACTCCTCCAGTAGTTGCTCTCTTCCTCAAGTATCTTTCCAGGCAGAGTAAATGCTAGTTATGGGGGCTATAAACTGCTTAAAATTAGGCTTTGGGCTAGAGAGTGTGTCTTCTACTGTAAAAGCACACTAGTGAGTGTGTCTTCTCCTTATATTTCCAAGTAGTTTGGCTCCACCAAAATCCAAGAGCTATATTTCTTGCTCCCAAATGCATAAAAAAAGTAATTAAAAAATTTAAAAAAAATTTAAATACTAATGAGAGGCAAAGCAGTCAAGAAGACACAGTTTCTCTAGGTACCAACAGTTCAAACAATAAAAAGATACTATTTATCAAGAGTTTGATTTCCATAATATTTTACAAAATGAACCGCTTCTGATCAGATATAGATTTATTAGTAATACTGCTTACAAAACCATTCAAAAGGAAAAGAAAGATAAAGTGAAATAGAGTTTGTATGAGTGAGAGAATGAAACGAGATTATCTTTGGTGGTTCTAACTGATTTCTGACATTGTCCCCAACATAGCTTTTGTTGCATGTAAAGAATACTCTATACAGTGGCCCAAGACTGCTTCAATAATAGCTCACTGTTTTGTTAGTCAACAGCTGGCATGTATGTAACCTTGCTGTTTGTATTATTCCCAGGAAACAGAATACTTACGATGGGATTTTCACCAGGGCCAGCATTAATGGAGAATGCAAATTCAAATTGAGGTGGGGTTGGAAGGAGTTTATCATCGAAAGCCCGCATTCATCACAGATGTCAAGTACAGGCTGGGTCTTCGTATTTCTTTTTGTCATACAATGACTTCTTCTCCTGTGGCTCCTTCACATGGACTGTGTATTCAGGGGACAAAGCTTCTGTAGTAGGCTTTGAGTAAGGTCAAACTCCATGGTGCCTAAGAGCCCAAGACACTCACTAAAATTGCCCAGTAAAATGTCTGGACATGAAATAAATTGTATTATATGAAATTCATGAGTGGGAAGGGCAAGTAGTAAGGGTCATTTCTGTATTATGGTATTTAACAATTGCTTCCATTCAAATGCTACAATATTATGCAGTCTGCAGTAGATGTCCATGCACAGCATTCACATTCAATCTTAATATTTAGGAAGGCCTTTGTTAGGCAGACGTGGGAGTGGTATGCTAATCAATATGAACTTTTCTCAAGTGTTCTTAATAGGGTAATAACACTGATGCCATTATAACCTTCAAGTTTATATTTGCCAAGGTAGATATCCTAAAGAAAGAAGTTTTGAGAACTATAGAAGAAATGGAAGAAAACGATATTAATAGCATAGACTTGGGTATCCTTATAACCAGATACCTACTGTTTTCTAAAACCATGGCTAAAAGGGCTTAGGTGCTATTGGTACCTTCCTCCTAGTTTAAAACTCAGCCTAATGTTTTCAGTGGCAGGGAGGGATCTGGCTCTATGAAATAATGAATGGCTCAGCCTTAAAAATATGTTTATAAATAGCATGAAAAAATGCAAATATTTTATTGCTAAATGAAAACTTTCACTGTATCGATATATAAAACATGATTACTACTGTGTTTAAAACAACCTAAAACCTTATACACAGAAAAAACAGCTTAGAAGAAAATTCAGTAAAAGTCATTGGTGCTTGTGGGCTGTGGAAGCTCTTTTTCCTCTGTTTATATTTTGATAGTTTAAAAAATTTCTATAATAAGCATATTTCTAATTAGTATATATTACTTTCACAATAGAAAAAATAAACTGGATCAAAGCTATGCTAAACTTCAAGATGACTGTTCACTGAGAAATTTGAAATTAATATTAAATATGAAAGAAAACTCTATGTAAATGAATCACAGAATCCAAGAAAGATAGTGCTGGATGGGAACTAGAGATCATCTAGATTGCATTCTATCTAATCAGGTCATATGAAGGTAAGATTTCTGGGCTAAAGAGTTAAAAGTGTGTCCTTCTCACATTGGAAGAGAGAAATGGAAAGAACTCAAACTTTTTATTCCAACAAGGCTGGATTTAAATTTTGATTCTGCTTCTTAACTTTCTGTGTCCCTTGGGCAAATTATTTAACCTCTCTAAGATTTAGAAAAGAAAGATGGCAATAGTGCCTACTTCTTAAAATGGTTTTTAGATTTAAATGAGAAAGAGGAAGACAGATACATAGGTAGGTAGATAGATATAGATACATACGTACACATATTGCCTAATACCTAATACACAGCTTTTTAGTATTAATATTATCAAAGCCTCTTTTATTCCTCAGTAGCCATTGGCAGGAAATATTTTGATGCCATTTCTTTTGGGTTTAAAAGAGAAGGAAGATAACTACTGAAATCTCTTCTTCTTCCTTTTTTTTGTTTTTTTTTTTAAATTATAGTAAGCACATTTAACATGAGATCTACCCTTTCAATAGACTTTTAACTGTACAATACAGTGTTGTTAATTACAGGACAAATGTACAATGGATCTCTATAACTTACTTATTGTGTGTAAGTTCCTGTTGACTAGCAACTCACCATTTCCCCCTCTCTGTAGCCCCTGGCAACCACCACTGTGCTGTTTGCTTCTACAGGTTTGACTATTTTAAATTCCTCAGAGTCCTGTGTCTTCCAATACTGATAGAATAGTATTGAAGACCATGGTATATTTTTTATGGAGAAGAGTTGTGATATCACCTCATGCTGTCTATTCTCCTTCAGCGTCTTCCTTTAGTTTTTCTTTTCCTATAGTGTAGAATTTCTCAAAAGCTTGTTCTATTCTGTGTCCACTTTCTCCAGTCTCATTTTCTGTTGAATGGCCTCTATTCAGGATTTGTTTCCATAACACTACTGAAACTGTACTTCTCAGGGTCATCAGTGAACTCCATCTTGCTAAATCTGGTGGCAAATTTTTATTCCTTTTAGTACTTGATATATTAGCACAAGATGGTTTCCTTCTCCTGGAAGTTCTTTTTTCACTTGGCGTCTAGGACATCACATCTTCCTGGGCTTCTTTCCATTTCACTGGCTGCTTCCTTTCAGGTCTCCTTTGTGGGACCCTCCTTCTCTCTCCCATCTATAAATGTCACAGGGCTTGGGTCTCAGCTCTGGTTCCTTGCTCCACCCACATTCCCTCTTCAGTAGGCTCATTCTCTTCCATGGTGGGAATATAGCCTATATGCTAATTGGTCTCAAATTCATGTCTCCCACTCCAATTTCTCTCTGAAGTTCAGGTCATAAATCCAACTGCCTCCTTTATTACTATTTGGATGTCCAATAGGCATCTAAAAATTATGTCCAAAACAAAACTCTTGTTTCCACTTCCTCAAAAACCCACCCCTTCCCCATGCTTCCCCGCTTTATTAGAAGGCAACTCCATTTTCCCCAATCACTCTTGAAATGATCCAGAACTATTCTCTTCCCCTCATACCCATCATCTCCAACAAGTCCTGTTGCCTCCACCTTCAAACTTGATTTCCAATCCAACCACTTCTCACCATCTCTCACCCCAGCCCACAGCACCTACACTGGACTAGGGTGTAATGCCTGCATTACTTGGTAGTCTCCTAAATGATCTCCTAGTTTACATATTTGGCAGGTGCCAGAATGATCCTTTAAAACTCTAAATTAGATATTATTACTCTGCTCAAAACCATCTAATGGCTTCTCATCCCACTCAGAAAAAAACCTAAACTATTTATCATGTTCTGCTTCTACAACATCATCTCCTATCACTGCCTGCCTTACTTGCTTTTCTCCAGGCACACCAGCCTTCTTGCTGTGTCTCAGACACGACAGGCATGCTCCTGCCTCAGAGCCTTTGCACCCACTCCTCCCTCTCCCTAGAATATTTTGCCTTCGGATCTTTGCTTGGCAGCTGGCTCCCTCACTTAGTACTAGGTTCTCACCTTTAAGTATCACATCTTCAGGGAGGGCTTCTCCAATCCCCCTTTATATACACTCACTCACTCTGAGCTAGGCACTGTTCTAGGTGCTGGGGGACAGCAGTGAACAGAAAGCTCCTCCTCTCTGAAGTTTACCCCACCTCATCCTATCCCATCCCATCTCATTGCTCTCTATTAGTTCTTCTTTTAATTTTTTTTCTCATTGTATATATTATTGCCTGGTACCTTTCCATATACTTATTTTCTTCTTTATTTACTATCTCTTCTCTGTTAGAATGCAGGCCGAATGAGGACAGGTACTAGAACAGTGCTTGGCAGGTAGTAGGCACTCTATAAATGTTTCTGGAATGAATGATTGCAAAAGTAGTTTGGTAAACAGAAGTCTATTGCAGGCAATAGGCAGATACTTCATCTTGCCATGTGTGACTCAGAAGGGATGTGAGTGGAATATGAATGAATGTTCCAAGCTGAAGCCTATTTCATGGATGACATTAGTAGTCCCTGGATGTCCACCCAACATGCTATTCTTTATTGCATTGACTGATGATTTGGCTTTCAAAAGAGATACATGTCCATCTTGAATTTTTTGTGGTGAGTTTTGGTTGCATATGCCCAGGTTTATTGTGTATAATATGTGCTGTGCCTGGCATCTGCTCTGCTTCCTGCCCCTCTGTGTGCCTGTGCCCATTGGCATATTTTAAGGTGGTATCAGAAAACCTTCCTCTCTGAGCCCTCTGGCTGATACTATTAGGGTTGAGAAACCTATCAAGTACCATTAAGCTGGCAGAATGACAAAATCAACTCATGCAAGGAGATAAAACAGCTGCGGTGGGCATGGAGAGCTTTGAGGACCAATGGCAGAGGAAGACAAAGAGAGTATGGCTCCTGGATGGCAGATGATTGAGGTCTGGATAGAAATTGGGTTGTCAAGAAACACCATGTCTTAGCCAGAGCTGGAACATTGGCATTTGAAGCTGAAGACTAGTCCTGGCACTTTCAAGCTCTATCTGTGTTAGGGTTGGGGTCCTCTTCTCCAGTCACTTATCTTTTTGTCCATAATGGAAGTTGCAAGTTGACACTTGCAAGCCCTGAGTTTTGGGATGCTGGTGGGTGTGTTTTCTGGGCACAGTACCTTTCCCCTGGAGCTCTCAGCCAGTCCAGAGGCATCTCTCTGATGATGCAGGGTTGGGTGTGATGTGCCTACACCTGCTGCAATGAGGCACTGGAAATATAGACATTAAGAGAGGAGATTTCCATGAGAGTCACAGAAAAGAAACTTGCCATTCAAAGTGGCTTTTTGACTTCACTGTTTCCAGGAAGTGCTACCTCTGACAGGAATTATTTCCTTGTTTTCTGCCAGTGATCGTGCATGTTTTTGACAATGTGAAATGTGGGTATGTGAAGGAGAAATGAACAAATAAAATGAAAGGAAGGAAGATAAAGTAAAAGCATCATTGCTGTTCAGTTCTTCAGAAAGATTATCCATCCTCTCTAACAGTGTCTTATTTTCCTTAATGTCACAGAGTGAAAAGAGCAAAAACTTTGGAATTAGACACATGTGTGCTTAAATCCTGGATGTTTCAGTTATGGTGTTGGCTTAGGCAAGAAACCTAATTTCTCAAATCTTAGGTTTTTAATCTGTAAAATTGGATAAATAATATCTATGATATAGGGTTGTTTTGAGTCTTAAGTGAAATAGGTGCAAAGTACAAAGCACAGGGTCTGAAAGATTCCTCTATAAATAGTAACTTTAAAAAGGGGAGTGGGAAGAGAAAATACAGCATCAGATATGAACGACCTGGGCTTCACTTATTAATTTATTGAGCAAATTGTTAAACTGAGCATCTTCTTTGAATCCAGAAATGGGTGATATGATGGGCAAGATAGATATGCTTCCATAGAGGCAAAAGGTGCAGACAGGTAAAAACACATGCCAATGTAAAAAAATAAGAGAAGTGCTAAGCATGGTAAGTGTCACTACGAAAGGAAGAGAAGAATGAAAGGGGAAACTGCTTTATATAGAGTGATCAGGGAAGGCTTCCTGGAGGAGGTGATGTACAAGCTGAGAATGAAGAATATGAAGGAGTCAGACATGTGGAGGCTGGAGGGAAGGGTTCCAGGTAGAAGGAAGGATGTTAGCAAATGTTTGAGGCCGAACAAGACTTTGTGTGTTTGAGGTACTGAATACCAGGGTGGCCGAGATGAGAGACCAGTGCCAGAACAAGGAGAGACACATAGGATGAAAGTACTGATAGTTATTCCTGGGGAAAGTCTCTCTTGAGAGCTTGTCACAAGAACGTGCCACATTGTAAGGGGTTTCTCCCTTTGGTTATTAGTTTTCCCCCAACAGTCTTGGAAGCCAAATGAAGTCATTTTGTTATAATGCAATCGTTTGCCTATATTGGAATCACTAGCATTTGATCGTTTCTTAGTGTTGCTCTGTGAGAGGATGGTGCATTATGAATTCTCTGCTTTTCTCCACTGAAGCCAAAGCTGTCTCCCCATTAGCTCCAGAACAAAAGGAGCCTGCAGCCCACACCCTGGGGTCTGATGAAAGGACTTACACTCCAGTCTGCATTCCTGCTGCACCTGCTGGACCCTCCTGGCAAAATTTCTGTTTCTCCATTGACCAAATGCAGTGTGGCCCCTTGGAGGCTGCCAGGAAAACTCGAGCTTCACTTCTTGCTTTTTAAATTAGCCTGCTACCACCTGGAGCTGAGAGCTGTAATCCCCACTCTGCCCTGGTGGGGACCTGACCTCTCTCCCACTGGAACCAGGTTGGTGGGAAGTAGCAAGAGAACTTGATTTCACTCCTATCTAGAGAGTCTATGTTCTCTACTTCTGGTCTCACCTTCAAAATTAGGGCAGTGGTCTTTGATAGGATGATAACAGCAAGACAGGCGAGGTAGGCAGTGGCCAAACCATGCCACTGAATAACATAGCAGCTGAATCACCTCTAGCAAATTATTTATCTTCTCCAGACACATTTTTTTTGTCCCTAAGAATAGGAACAACATTATCTATCTCTTAGTGTTGTGAGGGAAGATACGATTACAAAAAGCAATTGGCATGCTAGGTGTTAATTTATTCTTTCTTCCCTTTTTCTCTTCCCTTCTCTTCCCTTCCCTGGTCAGTGAGTCCTTCTCCTTTGTTTCTGTCTCTTGTTATTGAATATCTCATCTTTACTATGTGATGTGGTGGTGAATCCCAGACAGGCATTCTCACCACTTGTTATGTCATGGCCAAGTACTTGGAGAAAGATGTGATCACAATATTGAAAATTAAGTCATTTGGAGTCAATTTCACTTACTTATGCTCTCCCTCTGCCCCAACATCCACCAGGCCTGCTCTCAATGTGTAATGTTGCTTCATTTGGTAGTATCCTTGGAAAATGAGGGGTTTCATATAGATGAGATTTTAGGGGTTTTTCAAGAAAAATTAAGCCCATCTTTTTGTGGCAAATTGTAGCAGGCCTTCTCCTAGGCCCAAAGGCACAGCAGGAAATAAAATGTGTAAGTGGTAATGGTGCTGATGTAAGAATTTTCTTAGATCAGAAAGTCCCATTTGGGGAGCTTTTAACATCTTTCACACTCAGGTCATACCTCAGGCCAATTACTTCAGAATCTCTAGGTGTGGGATCCAGGCATCAGTATTTTTTAAAGCTTCCGGGTGATTCTAATGTGAAACCAAGGATGCGGAACCACTGCTATTCAGTTTCTTAATGCCCAAAACCTCTGAATGTGTCTATGTTTCTATGAATTAAAAAAGAACACTACAACCACGTGTCACTGCAGGCCAACATTATGGCCCACAGGGATGGAGGTGAATGAAGCCTCAGTCAGAGGCAGACACATCTTTATGGAAATGACCATGAGAGGCCAGCTCTGGCAAGGCATGAGTATTGGCCACTACAGCTGATAGCCATGTGCCCACAACAAACAGTGGAATTGGGAAGTAGAATAAAGGAAACAGAGAAAGCCAGATGAGAAAGTGAAAGAAGGGAAATGCTATTTAATACAAAGAAGGAGAGATTAGCTGGTAAAACATTTAAATACCCCTCAAGGGAGAAGATGGTTAAGTAAAACAGATAAAAGCCAAAGATAAATGACAAAGCAATAGTCTTTAGGCAGTATACATATATCTTCCCCAATTAGGATAATATTCTCAGATCAAGGTTTGGGTTTGATGAAGGCAGGTAATAAATTGAGAGAATGATACATTGAGCTCTACATCAGGCCAACGCACCTGGCTGAAACCTTGAAATCTGATGAATGCATTCATTTACTGAGCATCACCTCTAACAAGATGAAGCATAAATATTGATATAGAAGAAAGTGTAGATGAATGCATTCAAACAATAGGAGGTATTTTACATTAATTGAATAGCAAGGAAGAGAAAGCACAAAGTATCTGGTTTTCAGACACCTGACTTACAAATAATCTATGCCTATGGATAGTTTCCGTAACTCATTCCTGTCTATTTTCTTCTCAACCCTCTACTAAAATACGATGGGTCAAAAATGCAACAAAACTTATAGGTTTGAGTAAATGTTGTGGAATCACAAGTGGAGAAAGGGAATAAGCTGGAAAACATCTGTTTATTTTGGAGCAGTGATTTCCAAACTTTAGTTTTGTGTCCTTTAGTCAAATTAGTTTTACTGGGAAGGGTTAGAGAACTAAAATAAATTTAAACAGAGGAAGAGTGGTCCAGGGTCCTTTATGTTCAGCATCCATTATTCTCCTTGCCCTTACTCACCCTGGAGATGCTGGAGGAAGCAGAGTTTGGGAATGATTGGAATATGAGAGTGGCATAGAAGGAGACTGCTAACAAGATTCAGCAATCTATGTGGCATTCCCACCCCTTCCTAACCCCTCTGACCTGTACTTCCCCTTGACTTTGTCATACTGCCTTGACCCCTAATCAATCATTCCGCTGGATCAATATGTGTCCTCTGCAGAAGGTACAAGCACATTACGAGGTCAAAGAGCCATTAGTCCCACATACACGAGTGTGAATTTAATAATGCCACTGGCCTCCAGATTCCTAAGTGAGTTTGTTTATGGTGAGGAAATGGAGTTGTAGGAGGTGGCAGATGGGGAATTCTGGGGGAGGATGATGGGGAAGTCCTGTTAGTGTGTCTCTAGGGATTTTGGGGGTGCCCTGGGAGCAATGCTGCAGAAGAGGGAACAGGTTCTGAAAAGAAACATTGCCTATTATTTTTTATTTTCTGGACTCAATCCTGTCCCAAGGAAGGGGGGGCAAGCAATCTCTTTCTTCTTTCCTACCACATTTCTTGGTTTCTTGTCCCTAGTGTCTTTACAGCAAATGAGACTTTTGCTTAATTATTTACATTGCTTGATGAGAAAATCAATTCTGGTTTGTGAATAGATCTCTGGATCAAAGTCCATTTACAAGCTGATAGCTTCCTAAAATGCACAATTGACTGTTTTGTGTGGAAGAGATTACCTCTAAAAACAACTGTTCATGAGAAATGTATATGTTTGACACTTAAAAATTGCTTAGGGAACATTAAACATTTATCCGGATGTGGCAACTCTGAGGACTATGAAGAGTTTATGGCTTCTGCAATTCTAACTTAGTTGCTGCCACAGAGAAGACCCCAGAGCAGTGGTTCTTAACTCTTGAGAGTTATTGATACCTTGGGGAATCTGAGGACTGTACTCATCCTTCCTATGATATGCAAGCACACTCCAAATCTTGCATGCATTTTCAGAGGATTCACAGAACTCCCTAAAGACTTGTGAGTTTTCATGGGCTTTGAGCTAAGAATTGTTACTTAATTGACTGAAGGAGTAACACTGGCCTATGTATATGAGAAAAATCTCTATTTGGGAATAGGCTCTCGGGTAGGATTAGAGAATCTATCCCTATCCTGTAGGGCCTACTGTATTTAACATCTGAAAAAGGAGTCAAAGGCTTGCACATCTCCCAGACAAATATACTGGGGAGTCTGTGTTCTGCCCTTTATACCTGGGAAATTCATCAAGGATCTATAGTGCTATAAAGATTGAAGATGGGACATCCCTACAATATTCTTTCCTAATGGAAGGTTTAAGAAAGACTTATTTATTCTCATCTATTCTTACTACATTTATGGAACACCAACTCTGTGGAAAGTCACTGAGCTAGGTGAAGTAAGGGGACATAAAAATGTATAAGGCCTGGTCTTTCTTAAGTTGCCATTTTGTAGCAGACATGAACTTTGTATCCTAACAGTATAGGGCTCAGGAGAGCATGCTCTGAAACTTATTGTCCCTCTCAGCTGTGTCCCATGGGGATGTTACTGCGCCTTGGTTTCCTTATCTGTAAAATGCAGATAATAGCAGGATGACCATATAATTTATCATTTAGGTCAGGATACCTTTGTAAGTGGAGGCCTGCTATTAATAGTTATGTGGGCCGCAAGCACAAACTGGGCTATCTCAGGAAAACGAGGAACATGATCACTCTAGTGTGGAAAGATTATCTTAAGGATTGAAGAAGGCAACGCACAGGACATTATCACATCATGTCTCTGGCTGGGCAAATGTTATCTGCTGTGATTAGTGTCATGGGTACCTAAAAGAAAAAGTGGTATTTGAATTCAGAGGAAGGAGGAATGATTATTTCTTAAGACCAACGTTTATTATATACCTTTATGGGCTATTGGTCCAACCAGTGAAAAGAAAACAATAAACTTAGAACTACTTCTGCAAAACAGTCCTTTCATGGGCATGGTAAGTATCTCCATTGGCTGCAACATGTTTCTATTCTGGTCCTGCTTTCCTGCGCATTACAGTCCCATCCCTTTATCTGTCTATCAAAAGTTTTCCTTGGTTCCTCATAGTGATCTTCAATTCAATAGATATCTGACTGAAACACATGGTGGAGAGGAGGCAGGACTCACTTGCAGCTCCTGTCGGACAGATAGAACAGTGTGTGGAGACTCACATTGTGAGCTTTTGCTCCAGGAACTACCATAAAAACACACCAGGAAAGCTGACAGAATCCACATACCCTTTGGAGGAAGCAGATTGCTGCTGCAGGCCCACAGAGACAGCCAAAAAACCTCCAAGACAAATGGCATAACTGCTTAGGAGCTCTATCACCCTGCCCACCACCTGATCTTCCCTATACAACCACGGCTGTGCTCTCTTGAAAGCACCACCTCCTGGCTGGAGGCCAACCAACACAAAACTAGCACAATAAACAAAACTACCACCAAGAACCCTCAAAGAGTTCACTTCACTCCGCTGCTGCCCCAACTGGAACAGGTGCTGGTATCCACAGCTGAGAGATCTGAAGACAGTTTACATCACAGAACACTGTGCAGACACTCCCCAGTAGCCGAAGCCCCATAGCTCTGCTGGGTGGCTAGATCCAGAAGAGAAATAACAATGACTGCAGTTAAGTTCTCTGGAAGCCCCATTCCTAGAGGAAGGGAGAGAATACCACATTAAGGGAGCACCCTGTGGGACAAAAGAATCTGAACAGCAGCCCTTGAGCCCAGATCTTCCCTCTGACATAGTCTACCCAAATGAGAAGGAACAAGAAAAACAATTCTGGTAATATGACAAAACAAAACAAGGTTCATTAACACCCCTAAAAGATCCCAATGGATCCAAACCAAGCAGAAATCTGAATTGCCAGAAAGAGAATTCAAAATGTCAATTATTATGCTAATCAAAGAGGCACCAGAGAAAGGTAAAGTCCAATTCAATGAAATTAAGAAAATGACACAAGATGTGAAGGGAAAACTCTTCAGTGAAATAGATAGCATAAATAAAAAACAAACACAACTTCTGGAAATGAAGGAGACACTTAGAGAAATGCAAAATGCCCTGGAAAGTCTCAGCAACAGAATCAAACAAGTAGAAGAAAGAACTTCAGAACTCAAAGACAGGCTATCAAATTACCTCAGTCTATCAAAGACAAAGAATAAATAATTTTAAAAAAAATGAACAAAACCTCCAAGAAGTTTGGGATTATGTTAAATGACCAAACCTAAGAATAATTGGTGTTCCTGAGGAAGATGAGAAATCTAAAAGTTTGGAAATCACATTTGAGGAAATCATTGAGGCAAACATCTCCAGCTTTGCTAGATATCTAGATATCCAAATATAAAACATTCAAAGAACACATGAAAAATTAATCACAAGAAGATCATCACCTAGGCACATCGTCATCAGGTTATCTAAAGTCAAGACAAAGGAAAGAGTCTTAGGAACTGTGAGGCAAAAGCATCAGGTAACCTATAAAGGAAAATCTATCAGATTAACAGCAGATTTCTCAGCAGAAACCCTACAGGCTAGAAAGAACTGGGGCCCTATATTTAGCCTCCTTAAATAAAATAATTATCAGCCAAGAATTTTGTATCTAGCGAAGCTAAGCTTCATAAATGAAGGAAAGATACAGTCTTTTCCAGACAGACAAATGCTGAGAGAATTCACCACTATCAAGCCAGCGCTACAAGAACAGCTAAAAGGAGCTCTAAATGTTGAAACAAATCCTTGAAATACACCAAAAGAGAATTCCTTTAAATCATAAATCTCAAAGGACCTATAAAACAAAAACAGTGAAAACAACAACAACAACAACAACAACAAGGTATTCAGGCAACAAATAGCATGATGAATAGAATAGCACCTCACATCTCAATACTAATGTTGAATGTAAATGGTCTAAATGCTCCAATTAAAAGACAAAGAATGGCAGAATGGATAAGAATTCACCAACCAAGTATTTGTTATCTTCAAGAGACTCATCTAACACATAAGGACTCATATAAACTTAAGGTAAAGGGGTGGGAAAAAATATTCCATGCAAATGGACACCAAAAGCAAGCAGGAGTAGCTATTCTTATATCAGACAAAACAAACTTTAAAGCAACAGCAGTTAAAAAATATGAAGAGGGATATTACATAATGTTAGAAGGACTAATCCAACAGGAAAATATCACAATTCTAAATATATATGCACCTAACACTGGAGATCTTAAATTTATAAAACAATTACTAATGGACCTAAGAAATAAGATAGACAGCAACACAATAATAGTGGAGGACATCAATACTCCACTGATAGCACTAGACCAGTCATCAAGACAGAAAGGCAACAAAGAAACTATGGATTTAAACTATATCTTAGAATAAATGGGCTTAACAGTTATTTACAGAACATTCCACCCAACAAAGGCAGACTATACATTCTATTCATCAGTGCATGGAACATTCTCCAAGATAGACCATATAATAGGCCACAAAACAAGTCTCAATAAATTTAAGAAAATCGAAATTATATCAGGTACTCTCTCAGACCATGGTGGAATAAAATTGGAAATCAACTCAAAAGGAACAGACAAAACCATGCAAGTACATGGAAATTAAATAACCAGCTCCTGAATGATTGCTGGGTGAACCATAAAATCAAGATGGAAGTTAAAAAATTATTTAAAGTGAATAATAGTGACAGAACCTATCAAAACCTCTGAGATACAGCAAAGGCGGTGCTAAGAAGAAAGTTCATGGCATTAAATGCCTACATCAAAAAGTCTGAAGGAGCACAAATAGACAATCTAGGGTCACACCTCAAGGAACTAGAGAAACAAAAACAAACCAAACTCAAACTTGCCAGAAGAAAAGAAATAACAAAGATCAGAGCAGAGCTAAATGAAATTGAAATAAACAGACAAACAAACAAAGTACAAAAGATCAATGAAACAAAAAGCTGGTTTTGAAAAGATAAACAAAATTGACATACTATTAGAGAGATTAACTAAGAAAAGAACAGTGAGGATTCAAATAAGCTCAATTAGAAATGAACCTGGAGATATTATAACTGATATCACAGAAATACAAAAGATCATTCAAGCTACTATGAACAGTTTTATGTACATAAACTAGAAAACCTAAAGGAGATAAATTTCTGGAAATATACAACCCCCCGAGATTAAACCAGGAAGGTATAGAAACTACGAATAGACCAATAACAAGCAGTGAGATTGAAATGGTAATATAAAAAATTGCCAACCAGGAAAAATTCCAGGTGGGTTTACAGCTGAATTCTATCAGATATTTAAAGAACAATTGGTACCGATCCTATTGGCACTATTCCAAAAGACAAAGAGGGAATCTTCTCTATATTATTCTATGAAGCCTGTATCACCCTAATACTAAAACCAGGAAATGACCAAACAAACAAACAAACAAACAAAAAACTACAGACCAATATCCCTGATGAACATAGATGCAAAAATCCTTAACGAAATACTAGCTAACCAAATGCAACAGCATATCAAAAAGATAATACATCATGATCAAGTGGGTTTAATAACAGGGATGCAGGGATGGTACAACACATGCAAGTCAATGAGTGTAATACACCACATAAACCGAATTAAAAACAAAAATTACATGATCATCTCAACAGACACAGAAAAGCATTTGACAAAATCCAGCATCCCTTTACGATTAAAACTCTCAGCAAAATTGTCACACAGGGGACATACCTCATTGTAATAAAAACCATCTATGACATACCCACAGCCAACATAATACGGAATGAGGAAAAGTTGAAAACATTCTCCTGAGAACTAGAACAAGGATGCCCACTCTTCTTATTTTTTATTCTTTTTGAGTCAAGGTCTCACTCTGTTGCCCAGGCTGGAGTGCAGTGGTACAATCTCAGCTCACTGCAACCTCTGTCCCCTGGGTTCAAGTGATTCTCCAGTCTCAGCCTCCTAACTAGATGGGATTAGAGGTGCCTGCCACCATGCCTGGCTAATTTTTGTATTTTTAGTAGAGGTGGAATTTCATCCTGTTGCCCAAGCTGGTCTTGAACTCCTGGCCTCAAGTGATCCACCCACCTGGGCCTCCCAAAGTGCTGAAATTACAGGCATGAGCACCATGCCCAGCCGGATGCCCACTCTTACCACTTCTATTCAACATAGTACTGGAAGTCCTAGCCAGAACAATCAGACGAGAAAGAAATAAAGGGCATCCAAATCAGTAACGAGGAAGTCAAACTGTTGCCATTTGCTGATGATATGATCATATACCTAGAAAACTCTAAAGACTTCTCGAAAAAGCTCTTAGAACTGGTAAATGAATTCAGCAAAGTTTCAAGGTACAAAATTGATGTACACAAATCAGTAGCTCTGCTATACACCAACAGCAACCAAGCTGAGAATACAATCAAGAACTCAACCCCTTCCACAATAGCTGTTAAAAAAACAAAACAAAACAAAACTTAGGAATATACCTAACCAAGGAGGTAAACGACCTCTACAATAAAACTACACAACACTGCTGAAAGACATCACAGATGACACAAACATATGGAAACACATCCTATGTATATGGACGGGTAGAATCGTTATTGTGAAAATGAACGTACTGCCAAAAGTAGTCTAAAAATTCAATGTAATCACATTGCAAACCACCATCATTCATCACATAACTAGAAAAAAGAATCTTAAAATTCATACGGAACCAAAAAAAGAGCTCGCATAGCCAAGGCAAGACTAAGCAAAAAGAACAAATATGGAGGCATCACATTACCCCACTTCAAACTATACTTTAATGACATAGTCACCAAAACGGTGTGGTACAGGTATAAAAATAGGCACATAAACCAATGGGAGAGAATAGAGAACGCCAAAATAAAGCCAACTGATCTTCGACAAAGCAAACAAAAGCATAAATTGGGGAAAGGACACGCTATTCAACAAGTGATACTGGGATAACTGGCAAGCCACATGTAGAAGAATGAAACTGGATCCTCATTTCTTACCTTATACAAAAATCAACTCGAGATGAATCAAGGACTTAAATCTAAGACCTGAAACCACAAAAATTCTAGAAGATAACATTGGAAAAACCCTTCTAGACATTGGCTTAGGCAAAGACTTCATAACAAGAATGGGAAAGCAAATGCAACAAAAACAAAGATAAATAGATGGGACTTAATTAAAAAAGCTTTTGCACAGCAAAAGAAACAATCAGCAGAGTAAATAGACAACCTTCAGAATGGGAGAAAATCTTTGCAGTTTATACATCTGACAAAGGACTAATATCTAGAATCTACAAGGAACTCAAACAAATCAGCAAGAAAAAAACAAACCCATCAAAAAGTGGACTATGGACATGAATATACAATTCTCAAAAGAAGATATACAAATGGCCAACAAACATGAAAAATGCTCAGCATCACTAATTATAAGGGAAATGCAAATCAAAACCACAATGTAATACCACCTCACTCCTGCAAGAATGGCCATAATCAAAAAATCAAAAAGATTAGTTTTTGGCAGGAATGTGGTGAAAACAGAACACTTTTACACTGTTGGTGGGAATATAATCTAGTACAACCACCATGAAAAACAGTGTGGAGATTCCTTAAATAACTAAAAGTAGAACTACTATTTGATTCAGCAATCACACTACTGGGTATCTACCCAGAAGAAAATAAGTCATTACACACACACACACGCACGCACGCACAAATACCTGCACATGCATATTTACGGCAGCACAATTCACAATTGCAAAAACATAGAACCAGCCCAAATGTCCATCAATCAACAAGTGGATAATGAAATTGTGGTATGTGTATATCACAGAACACTACTCAGCCCTAAAAAGGAATGAAATAATGGCATTCATAGCAACCTGGATGGAATTGGAGACCATGATTCTAAGTGAAGTAACTCAGGAATGAAAAACCAAACATCTTATGTTCTCTCTTGTAAGTGGGAGCTAAACTATGAGGATGCAAAAACATAAGAATGATACAACGGGCTTTGTGGACTCGAGGAAAGGCTGGGAAGGGGGTGAGGGATAAAAGACTACACATTGGATACAGTGTACACTGCTCAGGTGATGGGTGCACCAAAATCTCACAAATCACCACTAAAGAACTTATTCATGTAACAAAACACCATCTGTTCCCCAAAAACCTATTGAAATAAGAAACAAAGCAACAACAAAAATATATCTGGCTCAAGCCTGTACCTGACTTTCCTTTTGTTCTTTACCATTTTTCTGCTTTTTTAATTTTTTAAAATAAATAACTTTCTGGAAAGTTATGACCTATTACTTATTCATTAAGATCACATTTTAATGACATAGGAGCATAATTATGTATATTATTAAGTGAAAAATTCAGGATACAAACATATATATAAACAATATCTCAATTATGTACAAATTAGTATAGAAAAAATGGAAAATGCACCAAAGTTATAGTCATGATTATTTACTTTTCTCATGTGTTTATTTATTTTCTATATTTCTACAATGAAAAAAATTTTTAAATGGATATATAACTGTACATATTTATGGGGTACATAATGATGTTTTGATATATATAATACATGGTGATCAGATCAGGGTAATTAGCATATCCATCATGTCAAATATTTATCATTACTCTGTGTTGGGAACACTGAATGTCCTCCTTCTAGCTGTTTGAAACTATATATTATTAACCAGTTATCCTCCAGTGGTATAGAACACTAGAACTTATTCCCCCTATCTAATTGTGATTTTGCATTCTTTAACAAATCTCTCTCTGTCCTTCCCTTAAAATATTTTTATAATTAGAAAAATAATGCAATTATTATTAGTGTTAATTTAAGGAAGGTAAAGGCTTGTGTTCTAGTTTTACTGTCTGGAGCTGTGCAGACTTAGACAAATCTCACAGCATCTTTGAGTTTGAGGTCACCACAAATAACACATACATAGTAACAGTTGCCCTGACTACCATGAGATGTTGTTTTGATGATCAAATCTGAGAGATAACAGACATGATGAGGCTTTATCAGTTGTAGTCATTCCACACATGTATTATAATCTTCTTCCTAAATCAAGTTCCATTCCTGGGCTTCCCTGTATTGCTTAGTGGAACTATCATTCTTGACCACTATCTTTCCGTAGCCACCACACTCAATCAATCCCCAATTCCTTTGAGAGGAACTATTTTTCATTGTAGATTTCTGGGAAGAGATCATGAATGAGGCAACCTTAACACTGTCTGGAGGGTGGATAGAGATGGGGCATTATAGGGAGAGGACATTTTGACACAGAGAACACTATGAACAAAGTCACGCAGGTGGGATATTCACAGATTTTTCAAAAAGTACATTTGGTTAGACTAGAGTACGAGTAGTACTTGGAGTTGTGGCTGGAAGGATAGACTAAGTCTCGATCACGGAGGGTCTTGAATGTCAGCCTAAGGAACTGAAAGTTAATTCTGAGGGCTAGTATGTTCCAACCTACAGTCATGCTTGTATAATCTTGACCTTTTTGCCATACTGATATACCAATGCTACAAGTAGATATTTTTCTTCAAATTGATTCCCCTTTAAAACTTTTATATTTTTAGGTCTAATACCCTTGGTTTTGAGTTTTTTTTATAATTATTTCATATATATGCAAATGAAAACAGATCTCTGAAAACAAAAAGATGAATTTACATTCCATCTAAAATGATCTCCTATGCAATCAGTGACAGGCATTCCTTGCCTTGGGAAGCACAGTGAGGGTAATGCGGGTTTCTGATTGGGTGGGAGGTTACATTATGAGAGTTGCTCCTTAGTGAGAGTTATCCAGCTGTCCTGTTTCAATTGGAATGGAGAGACTGGGGGGCACTGAGGTCAGCCAGGGATGGGTAGTTTAGACAGGCATGTTGAGATTCTGCCTAGGGATGCAGAGTGGAAATGCAGAGTAGGTGTGAGATGTACTCCTCCAGTCTCTAGAAAGACCTTCCTAGAGTTAGAACTCAAACCAACTGTCATGTAAATTATTTAGTAAGCTATTAAAAGGAACAAAATAATACAATGATATTTTATTTTTATTTAATCAATTGTATTACTAATTTTTCTCAGTAAAAGAGAGTAGTTATATTTTCCATTGCCTCTAATCTACCAAGATTTTTTGAGGAATATGGCTGAAAAAGGCCAGAGGTATTAAAATTCTATGTGTTTTCATTGGTTACGAGAGAGAATTTGAGGCTTGGATAGTGGGATAGAAAATCAAATGGGGCCGGGCACAGTGACTCACGTAATCCCAGCTCTTTGGGAGGCTGAGGCAGGTGGATCACCTGATGTCAGGAGTTCAAGACTAGCCTGGACAACATGGTGAAACCCCATCTCTGTAAAAATACAAAAATTAGCTGGGCGTGGTGGCAGGTGCCTGTAATCTCAGCTACTTAGGAGGTTGAGGCAGTAGAATCACTTGAACCTGGGAGGCAGAGGTGGCAGTGAGCTGAGATCATGTCACTGAACCACAGCCTGGGTGACAAGAGCCAAATCTCTGTCTTAATCTGTTTCACTGTTCTGATGAGCTAGCATAATTCTTGTCCCATTGTTACGCAGCTGTTGAGAATATTTTGTGAGAAAACAGGGTGGTCTGGACATTGTGCTTACATTTTCCTTGTAAATATAATGAGTGGTACATAGGAGCAGAAGGTATTCCAAGAATACCAGCCAACGAGATAGTCTTTTCTTTCCATGTGAATCTCACAGTTTAATATTTCAGATTGTTCTGGGAATAAAGAGAAAATGGGCTCCTACTTCATAGTCACTTTAACTTGATCATACTTGATAATTAGAATATTGAATCAGATGAAAAAAGGTAGACAGAGCCCAGGATTTGCAGAAAGATACTTCTGGTTTAAGTCCAAAGTTGTCACTAACTAAATAACCTTGAACTTGTCACTTATTGTTTTTGAGTCTTGGTTTCCCTCTGTAAAGTGGAGATACTAATACCGACCTCAGCAAGGTTGATTTTTGTATCAGACAAGATAATATGAAAATGATCTTTGCTAAACATAAAGTCCTATATAGACATCATCATCACCATGATTGTTACAATAAAAATATGTATTGAGTGCTTACATTCTTTGTATATGTTAACTCATTTAATCCTTATAATTAATGCCATCATATTGGCATTATTATTATATAAATTTTCTGGAGGTGAAAACTAAGACATATGGAGGTTAAATAACTTGCCCAATATTGTGTATTAAATGGCAGATCTGGGATCTGAATCAGGCAAACTGACTATGAAGCCTGTATCACCCTTATTTCTAAAATAATGATATTCTAATAATTTAAAAGCATTTCAGAACCGCCAAAAATTTATCAGTAACCCACTGTATGTTGAAAACTCATATGGAAAACATTTTGAATTGAAAAATTCTTCCTCCTTATCTTCTTTCCACCGCTTTATTTAAATTATTTGGACTTAAATTATGTTATTAAGATGATATTCAGATAACATTTAAAAGGAGTTTTGGTATGATTCAGTATCTATCTCAAAGAACATTTCAACTTCTCCCCAAACATTATGTTGGAGAAAAAGCTTTTCTAAACTTGATGTATGACTCTATGACTTTCAGCCATTTGGTGTAAAAAAGTCCCTTCCCATCAATAAAAGGCTTTATTCCTCTTATGACTGTAGATAGGCCAATTGAGCTTGGTCATTGGTGTTAAACAGGGAAGGCATTGGCTTGCTTCTTTCTTATCACCTGGGAAGTTACATATGCTACCTCTTAATTGTACCCTGTCCACTAAAATGAACAAGAAGGGAAGACAGAACCTGAAGGTGAAATCAAAAGTCCTGAAGTCAAAGTATGCCCTACTGACAATTTTAACTAAGGCTGGATAAAATATGAGAGGAACAAGAAACATCTGTGTTTATAATCTAATTAGTCCCTGTAGTTACATGTAGAATAATTGTAGTTACAGTTAACAATTACTGAGTGCTTCCTAGGAGCCACACACTGTGCCAACATTCTTTACACATGAGAGTTAAATACTTAGCTCTCCCAGCAACCCAGGGTGTTGGGTACCGACAATTCTGAGGAGTAAATCCTATGTGGTGCTGACACTCTGACCTGATAAGTAACACTGACCGTCTCCTTCCTGCTTATGGTAGTAAGAGACTACCATTTTTCTAAGCAAGAAACATCTTCAACTTTTTGTTCCTTTCTCAGATACAGACAGGATGTCCATTTGAAAAACAAAAACAAGAAGAGGGAGAGAGAGGGGCGCGCCCAAGATGGCCAAATAGGAACAGCTCCAGCCTCCAGCTCCCAGTGTGAGTGACACAGAAGATGGGTGATTTCTGCATTTTCAACTGAGGTACCGGGTTCATCTCACTGGGCATGTCAGACAGTTGGCGCTGGTCCACCGGTGCAGCCCGACTAATGAGAGCTGAAGCAGGGCGAGGCATCGCCTCACCTGGGAAGCACAAGGGGGAAGGGAATTCCTTTTCCTAGCCAAAGGAAATTGAGACACACAACACCTGGAAATTTGGGTAACTCACACCCTAATACTGCACTTTACCAAGGGTCTTAGCAAATGATACACCAGGAGATTATATCCCACACCTGGCCCAGAGGGTCCCACGCCCACGGAGCCTCCCTCATTGCTAGCACAGCAGTCTGAGATTTAACTGCAAGGTGGCAGCGAGGCTGAGGGAGGGGCGCCTGTCATTGCTGAGGCTTAAGTAGGTAAACAAAGCTTCCAGGAAGCTCGAATTGGGTGGAGCCCACCACAGCTCAAGGAGGCCAGCCTGCCTCTGTAGATTCCTCCTCTGGGGACAGGGCATAGCTAAACAAAAAGCAGCAGAAACCTCGGCAGAGGTAATTGCCCATGTCTGACAGCTTTGAAGAGAGCAGTGGATTTCCCAGCATGGAGGTTGAGATCTGAGAGCGGACAGACTGCCTGCTCAAGTGGGTCCCTGACCTCTGAGTAGCCTAACTGGGAGACATCCCCCAGGAGGTGCAGACTGACACCTCACACCTCACACAGTGGGATACACTCCTGAGACAAAGCTTCCAGAGTAAGAATCAGACAGCAACACTCGCTGTTCAGTAATATTCTATCTTCTGCAGCCTCCGCTGCTGATACGCAGGCAAACAAGTCTGGAGTGGACCTCAATCAAACTCCAACAGACCTACAGCTGAGGGTCCTGACTGTTAGAAGGAAAATTAACAAACAGAAAGGACACCCACACCAAAACCCCATCAGTATGTCACCATCATCAAACACCAAAGGCAGATAAAACCACAAAGATGGGGAAAAAGCAGTACAGAAAAGCTGGAAATTCAAAAAATCAGAGCGCATCTCCCCCTCCAAAGGAACGCAGCTCATCGCCAGCAATGGAACAAAGCTGGACAGAGAATGACTTTGACGAGTTGAGAGAAGAAGGCTTCAGTCAGTAAAACTTCTCAGAGCTAAAGGAGGAACAATGTAACCAGTGCAAAGAAACTAAAAACCTTGAAAAAAGAATGGATGAATGGATAACTAGAATAATCAATGCAGAGAAGACCTTAAAAGAACTGATAGAGATGAAAACCATAACACAAGAACTATGTGACAAATGCACAAGCTTCAGTAACCGACTCGATTGACTGGAAGAAAGAGTATCAGCGATGGAAGATCAAATGAATGAAATGAAGTGAGAAGAGAAGTGTAGAGAAAAAAGAGTAAAAAGAAATGAACAAAGCCTCCAAGAAATATGGGATTATGTGAAAAGACCAAATCTATGTCTGATTGGTGTGCCTGAACATGATGGGGTAAATGGAACCAAGTTGGAAAACACTCTGCAGGATATCATCCAGGAGAACTTCCCCAACCTAGTAAGGCAGGCCAACATTCAAATTCAGGAAATACAGAGAACACCACAAAGATACTCCTCGAGAAGAGCAACTCCAAGACACATAGTTGTCAGATTCACCAAAGTTGAAATGAAGGAAAAAATGTTAAGGGCAACCAGAGAGAAAGGTCAGGTTGCACACATCAGACTAACAGCAGATCTCTCAGCAGAAACTCTATAAGTCAGAAGAGAGTGGGGGCCAATATTCAACATTCTTAAAGGAAAGAATTTTCAACCCAGAATTTCATATCCAGCCAAACTAAGTTTCATAAGTGAAGGAGAAATAAAATCCTTCACAGACAAGCAAATGCTTAGAGATTTTGTCACCACCAAGCCTGCCCTACAAGAGGTCCTGAAGGAAGCACTAAACATGGAAAGGAACAACAGGTACCAGCCATTGCAAAAACATGTCAAAATGTAAAGTCCATCGATGCTAGGAAGAAACTGCATCAACTAGCAAGCAAAATAACCAGCTAATACCATAATGACAGGATCAAGTTCACATATAACAGTATTAACCTTAAATGTAAATGGACTAAATAGTCCAATTAAAGACACAGACTGGCAAACTGGATAAAGAGTCAAGACCCATCAGTTTGCTGTGTTCAGGAGACCCATCTCACATGCAGAGACACACATAGGCTCAAAATAAAGGGATGGAGGAAGATCTACCAAGCAAATGGAAAACAAAAAAAGCAGGGGTTGCAATCCTAGTCTCTGATAAAACAGACTTTAAACCATCAAAGATCAAAAGAGACAAAGAAGGCCATTACATAATGGTAAAGGGATCAATTCAACAGGAAGAGCTAACTATCCTAAATATATATGCACCCAATACAGGAGCACCCAGATTCATAAAGCAAGTTCTTAGAGACTTACAAAGAGACTTAGACTCCCATACAATAATAATGGGAGACTTTAACACCCCACTGTCAACATTAGACAGATCAACGAGACAGAAAGTTAACAAGGATATCCAGGAATTGAACTCAACTCTGCACCAAGCGGACCTAATAGATATCTACAGAACTCTCCATGCCAAATCAACAGAATAAGCATTCTTCTCAGCACCGCATTGCACTTATTCCAAAATTGACCACATAGTTGGAAGTAAAGCACTCCTCAGCAAATGTAAAAGAACAGAAATTAGAACAAACTGTCTCTCAGACCACAGTGCAATCAAACTAGAACTCAGGACTAAGAAAATCAATCAAAACCACTCAACTACATGGAAACTGAACAACCTGCTCCTGAATGACTACTGGGTACAGAATGAAATGAAGGTAGAAATAAAGATGTTCTTTGAAACCAATGAGAAAAAAGATACAACATGCCAGAATCTCTGGGACACATTCAAAGCAGTGTGTAGAGGGAAATTTATAGCACTAAATGCCCACAAGAGAAAGCAGGAAAGATCTAAAATTGACACCCTAACATCACAATTAAAAGAACTAGAGAAGCAAGAGCAAACACATTCAAAAGCTAACAGAAGGCAAGAAATAACTAAGATCAGAGCAGAACTGAAGGAGATAGAGACATGAAAAACCCTTCAAAAAATCAATGAATCCAGGAGCCGATTTTTTGAAAAGATCAACAAAATTGATAGACCACTAACAAACTAATAAAGAAGAAAAGAGAGAAGAATCAAATAGATGCAATAAAAAATGATAAAGGGGATATCACCACTGACCCCACAGAAATACAAACTACCATCAGAGAATACTATAAACACCTCTACGCAAATAAACTAGAAAACCTAGAAGAAATGGATAATTTCCTGGACGCTTACACTCTCCCAAGACTAAACCAGGAAGAAGTTGAATCCTTGAATAGACCAATAGCAGGCTCTGAAATTGAGGCAATAATTAATAGCCTACCAACCAAAAAAGTCCAGGACCATACAGATTCACAGCCGAATTCTACCAGAGGTACAAGGAGGAGTTGGTACCATTCCTTCTGAAACTATTCCAATCAATAGAAAAAGAGGGAAGCCTCCCTAACTCATTTTATGAGGCCAACATCATCCTGATACCAAAGCCTGACAGAAATACAACAAAAAAAGAGAATTTTAGACCAATATCCCTGATGAACATTGATGCAAAAATCCTCAATAAAATACTGGCAAACCAAATCCAGCAGCACATCAGAAAGCTTATCCACCATGATCAAGTGGGCTTCATCCCTGGGATGCAAGGCTGGTTCAACATATGCAAATCAATAAACATAATCCAGCTTATAAACAGAACCAAAGACAAAAACCACATGATTATCTCAGTAGATGCAGAAAAGGCCTTTGACAAAATTCAACAGCCCTTCATGCTAAAAACACTCAATAAATTTAGTATTGATGGAACGTATCTCAAAATAATAAGAGCTATTTATGACAAACCCACAGCCAATATCATACTGAATGGGCAAAAACTGGAAGCATTCCCTTTGAAAACTGGCACAAGACAGGGATGCCCTCTCTCCCCACTCCTATTCAACATAGTGTTGGAAGCTCTGGATAGGTTAATCAGGAAGAGAAAGAAATAAAGGGTAGTCAGTTAGGAAAAGAAGAAGTCAAATTGTCCCTGTTTGCAGACGACATGAGTGTATATTTAGAAAACCCCATTGTCTCAGCCCAAAATCTCCTTAAGCTGATAAGCAACTTCAGCAAAGTCTCAGGATACAAAATCAATGTGCAAAAATCACAAGCATTCTTATACATCAGTAACAGACAAACAGAGAGCCAAATCATGAATGAACTCCCATTCACAATAGCTTCAAAGAGAATAAAATACCTAGGAATCCAACTTATAAGGGATGTAAAGGACCTCTTCAAGGAGCACTACCAACCACTGCTCAGTGAAATAAAAGAGGACACAAACAAATGGAAGAACATACCATGCTCATGGATAGGAAGAATCAATATCGTGAAAATGGCCATACTGCCCAAGGTAATTTATAGATTCAATGCCATCCCCATTAAGCTACCAATGACTTTCTTCACAGAATTGGAAAAAACTGCTTTAAAGTTCATATGGAACCAAAAAAGACCCCGCATTGCCAAGGCAATCCTAAGTCAAAAGAACAAAGCTGGAGGCATCATGCTACCTGACTTCAAACTATACTACAAGGCTACAGTAACAAAAACAGCATGGTATTGGTACCAAAACAGAGATATAGACCAATGGAACAGAACACAGCCCTCAGAAATAATACCACACATCTACAGCCATCTGATCTTTGACAAACCTGACAAAAACAAGAAATGGGGAAAGGATTCCCTATTTAATAAATGTTGCTTGGAAAATTGGCTAGCCATAAGTAGAAAGCTAAAACTGGATCCTTTCCTTACTCCTTATATGAAAATTAATTCAAGATGGATTAGAGACTTAAATGTTAGATCTAAAACCATAAAAACCCTAGAAGAAAACCTAGGTAATACCATTCAGGACATAGGCATGGGCAAGGACTTCATGTCTAAAACCCCAAAAGCAACGGCAACAAAAGCCAAAATTGACAAATGGGATCTAATTAAACTAAAGAGCTTCTGCACAGCAAAAGAAACTACCATCAGAGTGAACAGGCAACCTACAGAATGGGAGAAAATTTTTGCAATCTACTCATCTGACAAAGGGCTGATATCCAGAACCTATAAAGAACTCAAACAAATTTACAAGAAAAAAAACAAACAACCCCATCAGAAAGTGGGCAAAGGATATGAACAGACACTTCTCAAAAGAAGACATTCATACAGCCAACAGACACATGAAAAAATGCTCATCATCACTCGCCATCAGAGAAATGCAAATCAAAACCACAATGAGATACCATCTCATACCAGTTAGAATGGCAATCATTAAAAAATCAGGAAACAACAGGTGCTGGAGAGGATGTGGAGAAATAGGAACATTTTTACACTGTTGGTGGGACTGTAAACTAGTTCAACCATTGTGGAAAACAGTGTGGCGATTCCTCAAGGATCTAGAACTAGAAATACCATTTGATCCAGCCACCCCATTACTGGGTATATACCCAAAGGATTAGAAGTCATGCTGCTATAAAGACACATACACACATGTTTATTGCAGCACTATTCACAACAGCAAAGACTTGGAATCAACCCAAATGTCCATCAGTGACAGACTGGATTAAGAAAATGTGGCACATATACACCATGGAATACTATGCAGCCATAAAAAAGGATGAGTTTGTGTCCTTTGTAGGGACATGGATGCAGCTGGAAACCATCATTCTCAGCACACTATTGCAAGAACAGAAAAGCAAATACCGCATGTTCTCACTCATAGGTGGGGATTGAGCAATGAGAACACTTGGACACAGGAAGGGGAACATCACACACTGGGGCCTGTTGTTGGGTGGGGGCAAGGTGAGGGATAGCATTAGGAGATATACCTAATGTAAATGATGAGTTAATGGGTGCAGCACAGCAACATGGTACATGTATACATATGTAACAAACCTGCATGTTGTGCACATGTACCCTAGAACTTAAAGTATAATAATAAAATATATATATATATAAAGTGATTTTTAATATTCCCTGGTTGATGGGATTACAGATTAAACTGTGTATTTGCATTGGGAAAAAAAGAGAGAGAGATGAAACTTATTTAAAAATCGTGCTTGCTTGGTTTTTATGACTCTATTAAGGGTAGGTAGAGAGTTGGCCTTCAGTTTCCTAAATGTGGAAATAGAATTGTAATTGGATGCCAACATCAGCTTCAAACATACCCTCATAAACATAATAAATCTCCTTGCACTGGAAGGTAGTGGAGTCAGCCTCCAGAGACTCATCTGTAAGGCACAGACAATAGCCCTCTGCTGTCTTCTCCAGTGTCTAAGGGAAAGTCGTCAGCTCTGGAGCCTGAGGGCCTGCAGAGAATGGGAAACCATGTAACATTGGGATACTTCTTGGTCTTGCATTTGGTAGGGGATACAGGGCATGTTAAATCCTTGGATCAAAATCTTTTGGTATATCTATATTTATCATATTGGGGTAAAAAAAAATAATCAAACCATTGTTTTGACCAAAGGAGGAAGCCCCAAGTATGACAGATTCTAGAACACACGGGAATTATCACTGTTTTAAAGCTGAGGATCCCAGGGCTCAATGCAGGTTAAGTCATTGAATGATGAAGGCAGAGTTGGAATCCAGGTTTGTCTGCTTCTAGCACTTGGTTACAATTGCCACATTAGATTGCTTCCCATGAGTTGCACAATTTAAGTGGATGGGCCTGGATGAAATCCAAGCCCATAAATCAAATGTATAACTCCCTAAGGAGATGTGCCTCTGCGTTAGTAGAGATTTTAACAAAATTTATAGATACTGAATATGTATCAGCCCCATTAATGCATATACGTCTGAATTCATTCATTCGCTCACTTATTCGTTAAAGATTTATTGTCTGCTGTGTATATGCTATGGTATTAAGCACAACTAGGCAAGAGTGAGTGCAAGAGAAACACAGAACAATGAATCAGACAGATTCTGCTCTTAAGAACTTGCATGGGAAGTTAGAGATATACATAAATAAAGTATAAATGACAAGCACAAGAGAGTTACAAATAAAGGAGGTAAATGGATTCCAGGTGTGTGTGTGCGTGTGCACATGCAAATGCAGATATGTGCATGTGTTTGGCTATTGAATATGACCAAAGAGAGTGCTCTAAGCTTGAACAATATAGGGAAACAGAAAATTTAAAAATGACTGTAAGGAGTTCTGTTTGGTTAGCATGATGAATCCATAAAGAAGCAATGGAATTTTGGGCTGAAACTGCAGGCAAAAGATTCTACTTTACATTCAAAAGAGTGATATGATTGGCTCTGCTTCAACAAGGGCTATCAGGCATTTTTATGGCAAAGGACCAGCAAACCACTGCCTGTGGGTCAAATTTGTTTTATAGTCTGTTTTTCTGTGACCAGTAAACTGAGAGTGATTTTTACATTTTAAGGTTGTTGAAAAATAAGAAAGCAAAGAACAATATGTGACAGAGACTCTATCTTGTATGCAAAACCTGAAATATTTACTATCTGTCACTTTAAAGAAAAGTTTGCGAACCCATGCAGTGTGTAGGATGCATCGATAGGGCGATATTGGACTAGGTGACCGAGTTCATAGGGAATAGCAATCGTCTAAGCAAGGAAGAATGAAGGTATGAGTGAGAGTGGAATTTGGAAATGTGGGAGCCGGGGGAAAGCAAGGCTAGATATTTGTGCGTTTGGGAGTTGTCTTGATTAAAACGGTAATGGAAGTCACAATAGTGAATGAAAGGGAAAAGAACCAATAATTGATCATAGGTAAACATTTGTTTTTAGAGTGGTGATGAAGAAGAGGGTCTAACAATGGAAAAAGAAAATGAATGGAAACAGAAAATTGAGAGTCTAACATGAAATTCACAGGAAAGTAAGAAGAAACAGGAAGTTGACAGCCTCAAATGCAATAGAAAACTTACTAAAAAGGTTGCAAAAGTGATGGCCTAATATCTTTGCTTCCATTTATTCCATTAGCACAATTTGTACATCCTTGGCTTTTGCTTGCCTTATGCTGCCCTACCCAAGAGAGAATGTGGTGATAATGAGGTATTAGAGCCATAGCTGCCAGGGTACGACAGTGACCTAGCCCTTTAGTGTAGCTTCTCATGTTGTATGTCTATTATGTTCTAAATAAAGGTAGACGCCAAGTCTCTTCTAACTCTCCTCAAAGTACTTCTTCTCCATGTCAACTGGTGGATATGTGATTGCTAGGATTTGAATATTTGTGTCTCCTTCAAATTCATATGTTGACTCTTAATCACCAAGATGATGGTATTAGGAGGTGGGGCCCTTGAGAAGTGATTAGGTCATGAGGTCTTTGTCCTGATGAATGGGATTAGTGCCCTTATGAAAAAGGTCCAAGGAAGCTTGCTGGCCCCCTCCACCACACGAAGATGCAGCAAGTATGTGCCATCTATGAGAAAGTGGGCCCTCACCAGATACTGAATCTGCTGCAGTCTTGGTCTTGGACTGTCCAGCCTCCAGATACTGAATTTGCTGGAGTCTTGATTTTGGACTGGCCAGCCTCCAAAACTGTGAACAATAAATCTCTGTTGTTTATAAACTACCCAGATTATGATATTTCATTATAGCAGCCTGAACAGACTAAAACAATGGTCCCTGGAGACTTCTTGACTGATGAGGCTTAAGAAAAAATTAGTTTATTTTGTTTTTTATTTTTTTGAGACAGGGTCTTGCTTTGTCCCCTGGGCTGGAGTACAGTGGTGTGATCTCAGCTCACTGCAGCCTCAAACTCCCAGGCTTAGGAGATTTAGCTAGAACTCCAGGTATATGCCACCACAACCAGTATATATACGTTTGTGTGTGTGTGTGGAGATAGGGTTTTGCTATGTTGCCCAGGCTGGTCTCAAATCCTGGGCTCAAGTGATCCACACTTCTCAGCCTCCCAATGTCCTGGGACTATGGGCGTGAGCCATTGTGTCCAGACAAAAGTTGGTTTATTTTCATTCCTGTGTATCCTGAATTGATGTACTGGATTAAACAGACTTAGTACTCTAGTTGCAATGTTTGCTTATTGATTTTAGAATCATTATTGCAAATGAGAACCAGCTGTAGGGAAGTAGGAAGCCCATGTTACCCTACTGTAAAGTCTGTGAAGTGCATTACAAATACGCCCAAGATATAGTCAAGAAATTAAGATGTTAAAGTAATTTTACCACATAAATTATGATTAGACAGCTATTTTTTTCTTTTCACATTCAGGCCATGAGTGCACCAATAAATACTCAATAAGTAGCACAAATCCAAAATAAGTCATTGGACAACTATCTTATTTTGAAAACTATAGGGCAGAGTTAAGAAATAGTAAGTAACATCCCACTTATTAAAGTTGTTAAAGCAATTTACCAAAAACTGTGTAGTAATAAAGTCAGAAAACTGAAATATGCTCTAGGTTCTGAGGTAAGAAGAATAAAAATCAGATCATTTCCTATATTTCATAAGCAAGTAGTACTAAAATGAAGTCATCTTGGAGAAGGCAACAAATTAGTATAAAATTATTAGTGCTTTATTTGATTTTTATCTTCTAACATAATTAACTATGAGCTAACATTTCACCTTTATGGAAAAAGAAGTCTGGCATATAAATATTTCATTTGTGTAAGAGAAGCATAATGGATAAAGTCCATTTGACCCAGATGTAGATTCAATGGCTAATTATTGAAATCTCTCTCCCTTTCTCTTTCTTGACAGTCACTGCAGGTATCTCATTTAAAATAATTACTATTTTATCTGGGTTATGATAACCAACTAATTCTAGCGAGGTTATGCACATCATAAATAGTGTGGGGTCCCTATAGAAGTAATGATACATAACAGCTTTCACCAACACGCAGCTTAGACATAGGCTATTAGGCTGTACTGTAAGATTGTATTATGCTTTTTTCTGTTGAAAATCAGAGTAAGCAATTGTGAGATGTCATCGCTGGATGCTCGCAGTTTCATGTGATCGTGCAAATGGAAATGGCAGCAGAAGAGAATCTTTTTACAGATGAAAGAAAGTATGGGAGTTTGGAAAGCATGAATTGTTGGCTGGGAAACAGGGTGGTACAAAGAAGTAATGGAAGTGTGGATATCCATCCAGATTGCATTCAGACTGTGGAGGGCCTCAAAGCCACATTAAATAGTTTGAACCCTTGTCAGTAACAAAAGCAAGTCCTTGAAACTATCTGAGCAAAGAAGTTAACAAGTCAGGCCTGGGCCTCAAGCATCAAGCCTGGAGCAGTATGTGGAATAGCTTGGAGGACGGACAACAAAGTTTCCTTTCTGGGGCTAGGTAGGCCCTGGTGAAGAAAACTGAGGATCAGAATGAGGATGATGGCACTGGAATCAAAGTAGAGCAGGCGGATGTGAGAGACACTGCCAAGAAACTCAGAATAACTTGGCAACAATTGAATGGTGGCAGTGCAATGAGGATAGGGGAACTCGTCCCCAATGAGGATAGGGGAACTGAGAAAATGAAACGAGAATTGGAATGCGAAACATTGTGGAGATGCAGGGCTGGGAAGCACCGGAGGATATTGGAGAGGCTGATTTTGTTTCTGGACATGTAGAACTTGAAGTAATGACGGGACAACCAGGTGAGACATCCAATCGCAAGCTGTGATTATGGTTGGAGAGACTGAGATAGCAAGGTTAGGGCCAGAAACAGTTTTGTGAATAATTTCCAATGAGATTGTTGGTAAAGCCAACAGGAGATGTATGATATTACCAAGAAAAATAAAGGGTATTATAATGAAATATCTAAATGAGACTTAGCAATTGAAACTATCTTACTGAATAAATGAATGAAATTTAAAATGTATTCAGGGTAATTATCACAGAATACATGCAATTAGACTAATTTACCACTTAAAAATAGAGCATCTAATATGATATTAAAAACAAAGGCTATATATAATTTTTAAGAAACTCACCTAACATATAGGGCACAGAAAAGCTGAAAATAAAATAAGAAAAAGCATGAAGAATTCCTATATTGGGGAAGTATGAACTAAAAGAAGCTGATGTAAGTGGATTAATATCAGATGAACTGAAATGCAAAACAAAGCATTGTTAGGAATCAATAAAGTCACTGAATAATGATAGAAAAGTATCTCACCAGGAAATATTGCTAGTCTAAAAACTTATAAGCCTAACAACATCATCTCAAGATATATAAAGCAAAAATTTGATAGACTTTTAAAGAGAAATTGACATAATCTCCCATGATATGAGACTTAAAATGACTTCTTCAAAAAATGACACAAAGAACAAAAGGACTGAGAACAAAGAAGTTTCAGGTAATGTCCACATTTATGCATGAAAGTAATGAGAAGCACAAGGAAAAGAGGAGAAACAGAAAAGTTGAAGGACTAATAGAAAAGTACAATGTCATTGAAATTTTAGGAAGGTAGAAAAGACAGAAGTAGAACTCAATGCAGAGGTAGCAATAGAGTTGCTGTTCAAGAAATGTACATTTTCTAGAGAAAAAATCATGGAGGAAATGCAAAGTGATGGGATGTGTTGGCTGTTTAAAGAATGACTGTAGAGAAGAGGAGGGGCACTACTTCCTCTGATACTACATAGTAAAAAAAGGCATGGCTCAAGATATAGTCACACTGGGGTAAAGGAGAAGAAAGTAGGGGAGCTTAAATTTATGACCTTTGATTTCCTTTGGGGAGAAGTCTTCTGTTGAGCATGAGGAGAATGAATCTTTAAATTCCATGCAATTTCAATCCACATCTCAACAATGTGTGTGTGTGTTTGTGTGTGTGTGTGTGCATGCACATGTACATGCAATCTGAAAGGCTGAGTTTAAAATTTATCTATAAGGGCAAAGGGGTAATATAGTTGGCAACCCTGGAGAAGTGTCATAAGGAGTGTGACTTGCCCTATCATACATCAGGGCTTATTATAAAGTTACACGGATTAGAAAAGTAGGGCACCAGGGCAGGACTAGACAAGTGGCGAAGACAGAAAGCTCATGTATAGGTGGAAACCTGCTTTATGAAAGAGCTGGCATTATGCGACATAAGGATGGACCATTCAATAAATGATGCAAGGTCAGCTAGTCATCCACATGGATCCCCACTTCATATCATATACAAAAAAAACAGTTATAGATGGGTTAGATTTAATGTGGAAGGTGAAACTAGACACATTTTAGTAGAATACATAGAAGAATATATTTTTGAAATTTGGGTACAGAAGAGTTTATTAAACAAGAGGCAAAAAGCCCAAAATATAAAAAAGGCTGATACATTTAATTACAGTCATGGGCTGCATAATGACGTTTCGGTCAACGATGTATTGTGTATGTGACAGTGGTGCCATGAGATTATAATATTATTTTTTATTGTAACTTTTTTATCTTTAGATATGTTTAGATACACAAATACCTACCATTGTGTTACAATTGCCTACAGTATTCACAACTGTAATATGACATTCAAGTTTGTAGCTGAGGGACAAATAGGCTATACCATAGAACCTAGGTGTGTAGTAGGCTATGTTGTCTAGGTTTTTAGAAACACACTCTATAGGTTGGGCACGGTGGCTCACACCTGTACTCTCAGCACTTTGGGAGGCCGAGGCGGGCGGATCACCTGAGGTCAGGAGTTCAAGACCAGCCTGACCAACATGGTGAAACCCCATCTCTACTAAAAATACAAAAATTAGCTGAGTGTGGTGGCGGGTGCTCCCAAAAGTTACTTGGGAGGCTGAGGCAGGGGAATTGCTTGAACCTGGGAGGTGGAGGTTGCAGCGAGCCAAGATCACACCACTGCACTCCATCCTGGGTGACAGAGCAAGACTCTGTCTCAAAAAAAGAGAAAAGAAATACACTATCATGTTCATACAACAATGAAATAGCCTAACGACATGTTTTTCAGGATGTATCCCCGTTGTTAAATAACGCGTGACTGTACATTAAATTTGGGAATTTCTGTTTATCAAAGTACATTAAAAAAAAGTGAAAAAACAAGCCCCAAACTGAGAAAATGTATCTGTAACACAACCAACAAAAGATTAGTATTTAACATAAATAAAAAGAATAAGAAGAAGTGGCTGTGGTTTGAAACTTGAAAAGAATAGAAAAGATTTAGAACAAGGATTGTAGGGAATAGGAGAGCCTATTGACTAGAGATAAATAAGAGGATTGGCTGGCGTTATTGAAGGCCTAATTGAATTAGACTGCGTGACTCAGCTTTGGGAGTGGTACGAGAAGCATCAGGCACATAGAATAGATCAATTGACAGATGAGGGAACCCAGATGGGAGTGGGGAGGGTGGAAAGACATAGTGCAGACTCTCAACAAGGCGCAAGGTAAAGAAAACTATTTTGAACATGTTTTTACACAGATTACTTGAGGTGTTTGATCTCAGGCTCATGAACAGAGAAGCTTGGCATCCAGGTTCAGGTTCAATATGAATGAAGTGGTGGGAGGGGGAAGGTAAGGCAGTTATCTTTGGAGTGGGGAGTAGATTTTGAAGTCTTAGATTTTGGAGCAGCAAGGCTTTCAGTGGAGGCATGATTCCCAGGTGTGACTGGGAAGAGATGGAAAGATGAACTGATTGGATGCTAGGAGGTCTGGCCACTGTCAGGGGAAGAGAGTGAATGAGAGGAGTCGCCAATGTGGAAGTAGAAGGTGGTGAACTAGGAGCAGGGCTGGTGTTGTCATCACCATGACTTGTTTAGGGCCACACAACCATGGGGTTTACAATGCCAAGTCCAAGTGGTCCTCCTTCACTCCAGGGTATCAAAAGCAAATGTACTGCCTCAGTCTGGGACTGGTAGGTTGGCAGTGGTGATAGAGGAAGGCTTCTGCAGTTGCTCAGAGGACAGACAGGAGCTCCAGGAGGTAGCAGCAGAAAAGGAGCTGGCACTGCCCTCTGGAACAAAAGGCTCTTGGTTTCTGTGCACATAATGGGCCTCACTGTGTGCATGGCCACCTGTGTCCTCTTTTCCTGGTCTTGATATTCTTTATGACCAGACCCCTCTTGAGGAGGAAGAGAATAGAGGGACACCTGATCCCTGACATCTGTTCCCAAATGAATATGTTGTAGACAGTCTTTCTTTATCTCTTTAATTTCTATTCTTTACCTGAAAACAATGATAGAACTTAGGTTACAGGTTGATTTCTAGAAGGACATATCTTTTCTAAAGGGGACAGGTTTTGAGTAAGCAGAGAAGTGAATTTCTTCAAGATCTACATGAAATGAGCAGAAAGTATAGCAGTATCTCTGTGTGATGATGTCGTGAGGGGCTGCCCCACCTAGCTTGAAATTGCAGACCCAAGGCATATTTTTCACGAGGCCACACCACCCAGCGGCCTATCCATAGTGCAGGCTTTATTATGTAAGTCAGTTAAGTTCTGGGATGAGAAAGATGTCACATCAACTCTAGAACCAAATAGCTTAGCCAAACTTGGCAGTGGTTAAACTGGCCTCATAATATTATACCGCATGTAGTTTGTAAGGGGAATCAAAGGAAACTTGAAGGATACAAGAGAAAAGAGGAACTCTATGATGATGCAATGCCTCCTTGTTTTGTGTGCTATGCTGTGGAGCCTAATGAGTAGAAAACACGGGCTCTGCAGCAAGACAGTCCTAGCTTGGCTCTTCTTGGCTGTGTACATTTCCCCACCTCTCCTAGCCTCAATTCCTTTCCTTGTCTCTGCAAGAGGATAAAACAATGCCTACTTTGTGTTTACCTTACTTTCAAGGCATCTAGTACCGTCCATGCACATAAGTAGTTCCTCAAAATTTGAAATTATAGTTACACTGTAATTTTGATTTAAAAATTTCTAACTTATTTCTGCCCAGATGTGGAAATAATTTGTTGCTTGTTAAGAACACACAGGCCAACATTTAAATTTAGGAAATACAAAGAACACCACAAAGATACTCCTTTAGAAGAGCAACCCCAAGACACATAATTGTCAGATTCACCAAGGTTGAAATGAAGGAAAAAATGTTAAGGGCAGCCAGAGAGAAAGGTCAGGTTACCCACAAAGGGCAGCCCATCAGACTAACAGCAGATCTCTCTGCAGAAACTCTACAAGACAGAAGAGAGTGGGGGCCAATATTCAACATTCTTAAAGAAAAGAATTTTCAACCCAGAATTTTATATCTAGCCAAACTATGCTTCACAAGTGAAGAAGAAATAAAATCTTTTACAGACAAGCAAATGCTGAGAGATTTTGTCACCGGCAGACCTACCTTACCAGAGCTCCTGAAGGAGGCACTAAATACGGAAAGGAAAAACTGATACCAGCCACTGCAAAAACATACCAAATTGTAAAGACCATTGACACTATGAAGAAACTGCATCAACTAATGGGCAAAATAATCAGCTAGCATCATAATGACAGGATCAAATTCATACATAACAACATTAACCTTAAATGTAAACAGGCTAAATGCCCTAATTAAAAGACACAAACTTTGAGACTCTTTGGTATGCCATATTCAGGAGACCAATCTCACGTGCAAAGACACACATAGGCTCAAAATAAAGGGATGGAGAAATATTTACTAAGCAAATGGAAAGCAAAAAAGAAAAAAAAAAAAAGAAAAGAAAAAGAAAAGCAGGGGTTGCAATCCTAATCCTAATCTCTGATAAAACAGACTTTAAACCAACAAAGATCAAAAAAACAAAACCAAAACCAAAACAAAACAAAACAAAAAAAGAAGGGCATTACATAATGGTAAAGGGATCAATGCAACAAGAAGAGCTAACGATCCTAAATATATGTGCACCCAATACAGCATCCAGATTCATAAAACAAGTTCTTAGAGACCTACAAAAAGACTTAGACTCTCACACAATAATAGTGGGAGATTTTAACACCCCCCCACTGTCAATATTAGACAGATCAATGAGACAAAAAAATTAACAAGGATATTCAGGACTTGAACTCACCTCTAGACCAAGCAGACCTAATAGACATACATTCTTCTCAGCACCACATCACACTTATTCTAAAACTAACCACATAATTGGAAATAAAACACTCCTCAGGAAATGCAAAAGAATGGAAATCAACAATCTCTCAGACCACAGGGCAATCAAATTAGAACTCAGGATTAAAGAACTCACTCAAAACCACACAACTACATGGAAACTGAACAACCTGCTCCTGAATGACTACTGTGTAAATAACGAAATTAAGGCAGAAATAAAGAAGTTATTTGAAACAAATGAGAACAAAGACACAACGTACCAGAATCTCTGGGATACAGCCAAAGCAGTGTTTAGAGGTAAATTTGTAGCACTAAATGCCCACAGGAGAAAGTGGAACAGATCTAAAATCAACATCCTAATGTCACAATGAAAAGAACTAGAGAAGCAAGAGCAAACAAATTCAAAAGCTAGCAGAAGACAAGAAATAACTAAGATCAGAGCAGAACTGAAGGAGATAGAGTCATGAAAAACCCTTCAAAAAAATAAATGAATCCAAGAGCTGGTTTTCTGAAATGATCAACAAAATAGGCCACTGACCAGACTAATAAAGAAGAAAAGAGAGAAGAATCAAACAGATACAATAAAAAAAGATAAAGGGGATATCATCACTGATTCCACAGAAATACAAAGTACCATCAGAGAATACTATTAACACCTCTACACAAATGAACTAGAAAATCTAGAAGAAATGGATAAATTCCTGGACACACACACCCTCCCAAGACTAAACCAGGAAGAAGTCGAATCCCTGAATAGACCAAAAACAAGTTCTGAAATTGAGGCAGTAATTAATAGCCTACCAACCAAAAAAAAGGCCAGGGCCAGATGGATTCACAGCCAAATTCTAGCAGAGGTACAAAGAAGAGCTGGTACCATTTCTTCTGAAACTATTCCAAACAATAGAAAAATAGGGACTCCTCCATAACTCATTTTATGAGGCCAGCATCATCCTGATACCAAAACCTGGCAGAGACACAATAAAAAAGGAAAATTTCAGACTAATATCCATGATGAACATCGATGAGAAAATCCTCAATAAAATAATGGCAAACCAAATCCAGCAGCACATCAAAAAGCTTATCCACCATGATAAAGTCAGCTTCATCCCTGGGATGGAAGTCTGGTTCAACACATGCATATCAATAAACGTAATCCAACGCATAAACAGAACCAATGACAAAAACCACATGATTATTTCAAAAGATGCAGAAAAGGGCTTCAATAAAATTTAACATCCCCTCATGCTAAAAACTCTCAATAAACTAGGTATTGATGGAATGTATCTCAAAATAATAAGAGCTATTTATGACAAACCCACAGTCCATATTATACTGAATGTGCAAAAGCTGGAAGCATTCCCTTTGAAAACTGGCACAAGAAAAGGATGCCCTGTCTCACCACTCCTATTTAACATAGTATTGCAAATTCTGGCCAGGGCAATCAGGCAAGAGAAAGAAATATAGGGTATTCAAATAGGAAGAGAGGAAGTCAAATCATCTGTTTGCAGATGACATGATTGTATATTTGGAAAACTCTATCGTCTGAGCCCAAAATCTCCTTAAGCTGATAAACAACTTCAGCAAAGTCTCAGGATACAAAATCAATGTGAAAAAAATCACAAGGATTCCTATACACCAATAATAGACAAACAGAGAGCCAAATCATGAGTGAATTCCCATTCACAATTGCTACAAAGAGAATAAAATACCTAGGAATACAACTTACAAGGGATGTGAAGGACCTGTTCAAGGGGAACTACAAACCACTGCTCAAGGAAATAAGAGAGGACACAAACAAATGGAAAAACATTCCATGCTCATGGACAGAAAGGATCAATATTGTGAAAATGGCCATACTGCCCAAAGTAATTTATAGATTTAATGCTATCGTTACCAAGCTACCATTGACTTTCTTCATAGAATTAAGAAAAGCCACTTTAAATTGCATATGAAACCAAAAAAGAGCCCGCATGGCCAAGGCAATCCCAAGCAGAAAGAACAAAGTTGGAGGCATCACACTACCTGACTTCGAATTATACTACAAGGCTATAGTAACCATAACAGTATAGTACTGGTACCAAAATAGATATATACAGCACTGGAACAGAACAGAGGCCTCAGAAATAATGCCACACATCTACAACCATCTGATCTTTGACAAACCTGACGAAAACAAGCAATGGAGAAAGGATTCCCTACTTAATAAATAGTGTTGGGAAAACTGGCTAGCTATATGCAGAAAAGTGAAACTGGACCCTTTCCTTACACCTTATACAAAAATTAACTTAAGATGGATTAAAGACTTCAACGTAAAACCTAAAACTATAAAAACCCTAGAAGAGAACCTAGGCAATACCATTCAGGACATAGTTAGGGGCAAAGACTTCACCACTAAAAACCAAAAGCAATGGCAACAAAAGCCAAAATTGACAAATGGGATCTAATTAAGCTGAAGAGCTTCTGCACAACAAAAGAAACTATCACCAGAATGAACAGACGACCTACAGAATGAGAGACAGTTTTTGCAATCTATCCATGTGACAAAGGGCTAATATCTAGAATCTATATAGAACTTAAACACATTTAGAAGAAAAAAACAACCCCATCAAAAAGTGGGCAAAGGATATTAACAGTCACTTCTCAAAAGAAGACATTTATGCAGCCAACAGACATATGAAAACAAAGTTCATCATCACTGGTCATTAGAGAAGTGTAAATCAAAACTACAATGCGATACCATCTCATGCCAGTTAGAATGGCGATCATTAAAAAGTCAGGAAACAACAGATGCTGGAGAGGATGTGGAGACATAGGAATGCTTTTACACTGTTGGTGGGAGTGTAAATTAGTTCAATTATTGTGGAAGACAGTGTAGTGTTTCCTCAAGGATCTAGAACCAGAAATACCATTTGAACCAGCAATCCCATTACTGGGTATGTACCCAAAGGATTATAAATCGTTCTACTACAAAGACATTTGCACATGTATGTTTATTGCAGCACTGTTCACAATAGTGAAGACTTGGAACCAACCCAAATGCCCATCAAATGATAGGCTGGATAAAGAAAATGTGGCACATACACACCATGGAATACTATGCAGCCATAAAAAAGGATGAGTTCATGTCTTTTGCAGGGACATGGATGAAGCTGTAAACCATCATTCTCAGCAAACTAACACAAGAACAGAAAACAAAACACCACATGTTCTCACTCATAAGTGGGAGTTGAAAAATGAGAACACATTGACACAGGGAGAGTAACTCACACACCGGGGCCTCTCAGCGGGTCGGGGGCTAGGGGAGGGATAGCATTAGGAGAAATATCTAAAGTAGATGATGGGTTGATGGGTGTAGCAAACACCATGGCACTCGTATACCTACGTAACAAACCTGCACGTTCCGCACAAGTATCCCAGAACTTAAAGTGTAATTAAAAAACAAAATTTTTAAAAAAGAACTCATTTCCTCTGGAGCTAGGAATACCTCACGTTTCTTACAACAAATAACTTGCATTAAAATGCAGTTGATTTTTTCAGCAGAGACCATGATTAAACAACATGAAATTTAGGCAGAATTCTGCAAAAACAGTCCCATGAAATACCTAGAAAAGTTCATTCAGCCTCATTTGGTTTTATGACTTCCCACTGGTTCCTAGAATTTTGCTCCTAGCTGCCTTTCTAGGAAATTTGCAGGACTGCTGAAATGTATAGTCCTGGTAAGGTTTCTCAATTAGAATTAGCCTCAGCAATGGAAAAGCATCAGTACTCAGAAGAGAATCCCTAATGTGGCATGTAGAAGCTCAGGGCTTCAGTGTCTCTTTGGACAGAGGAAGTATGTGAGCAACACCATGAGCTAACCACATCTGGGATGGGAGGATGTCACACGTGGGTGGTACCTTCATGCGTAGTAGAGTTCTCCTGGAATGACAGCAGTCATGACTGGGTGCCCCACCTGCTCGCTGGCTTCTATACATGGGGCAGCCAGACTGTGTACCTAGGTACTGTCCTATTCTTCTCATCTTCACTCATCTCATCCCAAACCTGGAAGCTGCTGAAAGGTTTCTCACAAAGACTGTGTGGATGCTTTCTGGAGATGAGTCTTGCCCACTCTGATCAATTCCTTTTTTTTTTTTCCTAAATGTTTTGCTATCTCTCTCAGCAGCTGGTTTTAACTGACCTTTGAGAATAGTCTCTCTGACTGAGGTCTGGGGGCATCTACCCAGAGTGGGTGATCCACTGCATTGGCTTCAATGAGACACTTTCTGAATAAAAATACTCCATACAGACGTTAAACGTCACTGACTTTGAGTCTTAGCTCCTCGTTTACTGATCAAATGAGCTAAGTTTCCTCATCTGTAAGATGAGGGTAATAATTGCACGTCTCTCATCAGGACAGTTACAAAGGTCACATGAATTTATATACATAAAGATCTTGTTTCCTGCCTGGCAGATAGCAAGTTCTTGTTAAATGTTTGAGTAAGCAGAGAACAAAATCACATGGTCTTGTTCATCCTAACGGAGTCACTGATTATGCCACATTTGTAAGACATTTTGCTCTGATTTTAGAAACACTTCAGTAGCTATAGATTCATCCAGGATTTCTTGAGTATGTTTCTCCATTTTCTACCTGTACAGACTAGTCTAACAGCCTGGATCCTTTGTCATTAAAGCTGTTTGACACGAAGCACACCAGTGGTTCACGACTTATAAGCAAAATGAAACCCCAAACCTAAGAAGATCAAGCTGAAGCGTTTTCCAGGAGGGGACCAGTTTTGTCACTTCAACTCATTTGATCGAGGCAGTCAGAGCATTTGGATGAGCTCCAAAAGGAAATGATGCTAAAACTCTGCTGCACACACCTTATTAACTCCAAGGCAGTAAAAGCAGTGCCTTTTTTACTCAGGAGAGGAAGCTACTGGAGCCAATGGAGCCTGAGGGGAGTTGTAAGCTCGGCCAGAAAGAGAGAATGTCGCATGATTTGATAAAACGTTGTGTGATTCAAGAAAATGACTGAAAATGTGGAGACAGCTGGCCACCCATGAGGAATTACCTACCAATTCCTTCTTCTTCATGCACTCCATAAGGATGATGAACAGATGCTGAGCTTGGGTTCGAGTGTATGTGAAAGTCTTCTGTATAGTCACCAACAGCTGGTCCCTCAAAGATTCATTTATCAGTCTGCAAATAAAAACAACGTCAAAAGCAGGTCAACCAACTCCTATTCAGCACATATTTCTGAGAAATACAGAGCTCAAGAGGGAATTATGAGGGTTTACTTTAGATAGGAGTTGCTTCTGTATGTTTCTCACAAAAGGTATCTCACCTGTGATAATTAAAAAAGCAAGGCATTTAAAAATAAATCAGTTTTACTATCTGAGAACCTAACAGAGTAAAGTAGAAAGATTGATTTAGATATTTTAATTTTATTTTTCTGTTTTTCATATGGCATGTGTCTAATGCCCTCTTCCTCAAGTTTGCTTATCAAAAAATACCTTCAATTAATCATCTGCATCTTGTTGGTAAGAATTTGCTATAGTACTGTTCTTCACAGTACTGTAAAAATCTCCTAACAGTACTGCAGGAGATTTAAATTGCAGTGTCATCTCTAATTGTGGAAATAAAGACAATATTTCATTAATAAGTTTTTGAACATCCATAAGCAGAAATAAGAGTTATGTTTTCCCAAAAATCATTTCATGTAGGTGGCAGGCTGTCTGGCCTATGATTTAGGTATTCATTATTCATGTCAAGCTTTTGCTCTGTTACAGCGAATAGTAAGACAGTATCATGTTGGCTACCTGATTAAAAGATAGTTTTATGCTGTAGAAGAATAAATGAAAACAGGAAAGAGGCATCATATCCAATCAATGCTCAATTATGTCTTGAATATGAATCAATCACAACTAATTTTTAACTTCTTTCTCATTACCCTGGTGAGAACAGGGCTTTCTCTACTAGCCATTAAATGGCAGGGAAGGAAAACTCACTTTATTAATAACAGATACTATTCAAAATCAGGAAGACAAAGCCGCTTTCAAGGACCAGTGGCAAAATTACCATAATTTGCTTAGTATTTTACAGATTACAAATTGCTTTCATAATTAATGTATCAGCAACTCCTAAATAAAATAGTAAAATAAATCATGATCTCAGTTGCTGATTACAGGAACCCTACAGACAAAGCGTTTGTTCTATTTCACAGGCGGGACATTTTAGCCAGAAAGAGCCCAGTGTTTAAATTCATGCAGCAAATAAGTGACAGAGTCATCAGAATCAGAACCTAGTTCTTCTGAATATTTGTACAGGGCTCTTTCCACCACACCATGCTGCCTCTATTTACACCTAGTGGATCACACCACTGCCTCTCTTCATCACTGTGGCTATTTGAGCAGGCAGTTGTGGAGTTTCCTTCAACATGAAAGCAAGACAAACTTTATTGCTTAAAAGAAGGCAAGATGGGGAGCTGGAGGATGTCTTCCGATCAGTGACCTGCTGTGCTCCAGTTTATGTGTGTTTCATCTGAACTCACTGGGTTGGATATTATGACGGCCCTGCTTTGAGGAAGGTGGCATTCCTCATGACAGAACTATACCAACAATCCTGGAAGGTCACTTAGCTGGACGAAGGATTGGGTCACCCCTTCCCCCACTCCTCCAGAGTGTATATTCTATATCAAGAATATACACATTAAGGCTGGGCGCTGTGGCTCCCACCTGTAATCCTAGGACTTTGGGAGGCTGAGGCAGGTGGCTCACTTGAGCCCAGGAGTTCGAGATCAGCCTGGGCGATACAGTGAGACCTTGTCTCTACAAAAAATTAAAAAGTTAGTTGGGCATGGTGGTGCATGCCTGTAGTCCCAGCTACTTGAGATGCTGAGGTGGGAGGATCACTTGAGCCAGGGAGGCAGTGAGCCAAGATCACACCACTGTACTCCAGCCTGGGTGACAGGGCCAGAACCTGTCTAAAAAAAATTTATTATTTCGAAAAAGAGGATGTTTGAAAAAAATAATGCCAGATCTTCTCTTGAGATTATCTTAATTATACTGAATGACTCTGTGGTCTTAGCTGTGGACCAGATTGAAGTCATTCATTCATTCATTCATTCATTCATTTGTTTAGTCATTCAACAAATGCATAGTGAATGTCTACTTAGTGCCACACACCAGCATGTGCCAGGATCAGAGGAGCTATATATGCACTCCCAGCCTTCAATGAGCTTATGCACCAGTGGCGTAGAAAGATGTGAACCAGCAATCCAACCGTGATTGTCAGTGGAAAAGAAGTAGAGAAGCTTGTGGCAAATGTATCTAATCTAATCTAAGGGATTCAGGGAAGACTCTTCTGAGGAAGGGCTATTTTATCTGAGACATGAATGAGTGAGTATCAGCATAGTTGGGGCTGGTAGGGTTGGATAGAGAATTCACAGCAGACAAAATGGCATGAACGGGCCCAGTTTGGAAAAAATAAAAGGTCAATATGGCTGGAGCTGAGAGAGCAAATTAAAGAGTGGAACAAAATAGGGCTGCAGAGGGGGTGAGCAGGAACAAGATCAATGGGGGACTTTGAAGGTGATGTTATAGAGATTTTAGGTTTTATCCCCCAGACAATGAAAAGCCATTAAAAGATTTAAGCAGAAGGGTGGCATGATCACATTTGTGTTGCCAATTAATTTTCTTGAAAAGTAAAGACATGCACACTCAGATCTAGGCATGTATCTACCTGACAGGTAACCCAAGTGGATGAGTCTAGAGAGTTCTTCAGTATCAAGCGTCCATTGATTTTGTACAGGATTAACAACAGAAAGGATTCTCCTGATTAGCCACTTGATAGATATAATCATTCATCTGCAGGTGTTTAATTTTGATAACAACTCAAAATTTGTTTTCTACTACCAACCATCTGTAATGAAATCTCAGCTCCCCAAGTTCATTATATGCTTGAGGGATCTGTCTGACACTTGCATCCAATCTGTCACTTTCTAAAAATTGAGGAATGATGTGCAATTTAGCTGATTGTGGGTTTCAGTGGTTAGGAGAGCTGAAAGACAGTAAGAATCTCATCCTTTGAGCCCAATTTCCCAGTTGCTGAAGTTATGGCTTTGGCTAGATCATTTAATGACAAGAACCGTAGAATTCTAGAAGTGGAAGGATTCTCTAGGGTGTTTTCCAAAGTGTGGGATACCTGTTACAGGTGGAACAAAGATATTTTGATCTATTCAAAGCATCAAGTTACAGCAATTAAATATTAAATAACTGCCCTTTCTGATTCAGTTCTTTTTCCATCCTTCTGATTGCAACAAGAAGAAAATCTCATTTTTAGTGCTTTCCTGCCTTTAACAGCTCCCCAACACTTGTAGATCTCCCCTTTTAACAAAGAAAAGATATTAGGTCTCATGCCTTTGGCAAAAAGAGTTTAATAACATTGTTTTAAAAAAGATCCCACAAAACATTTGATGTGTCTGTAGCACGTCATGGTTTAACGTACACAATGGGCGTCAGAGATAATCTCACAACAATCTATGAGGCAAGTGGGATTAATTTCATTTTGCAGAAGAGAAAACTATGCCCTAAAGAGGTTAAACGATTTGTGCTAGGTCATAATGCTTGATGGTCTCACTGTCTGAGTTGAGCCTATTGACTTCAGCCTTGCCCCATGGTGTTGCTGTTCCTGATTTTATTCCAAGTCTTTCATAGTTTCCTAATCATCTGTATCAGGGATGATAAGGGGGAACACTAAATGAAGATAATTGCAACATGCATTAAGTAGTTTGAAGAGTATATTTGCAGGCTGGGCTTGGTGGCTCACGCCTGTAATCCTGGCACTTCGGGAGGCTGAAGTTGGTGGATCACTTGAAGTCAGGAGTTCAAGACCAGCCTGGCCAACATTTCCAAACCCCGCTTCTACTAAAAATACAAAATTAGCCAGGCATGGTGGCACGTGCCTGTAATTGCAGCTACTCAGAGGCTGAGGTGTGGGGATCGCTTGAGCCTAGGAGGCAGAAGTTGCAGTGAACTGAGATTATGCATCACTGCACTCCAGCCTGGGCAATAAAATGAGACTCCATCTCAAAAAACAAAAACTAAAAAACAAAAAAACCAAAAAACCAGTTGCTTCTAATTTTTCATAAGTATTTGCTCTGCTGAACTAGATGTCTTCTGTTTGGGTACAAATGCTTACTCTATCTTCTCTGAAGATCCTTTCTTGTTTTGTAACCATATTCCTTAGGATATATGGAAGCCTGCTTTCTTAAAATTATTATTTTCTAGTTCTTCCCATATTTTCTCTGTAACATTGGAGTGATTTAAAAATTTTTACTGTAATATTTAATCATCAGAAAAATTAGAGATGAGCCTATTTTATATTTCTTTTTTTTTTTTTTTTTTTGAGACGGAGTCTGGCTCTGTCACCCAGGCTGGAGTGCAGTGGCGCGATCTCGGCTCACTGCAAGCTCCGCCTCCCGGGTTTACGCCATTCTCCTGCCTCAGCCTCCCGAGTAGCTGGGACTACAGGCGCCCGCCACCTCGCCCGGCTAGTTTTTTGTATTTTTTAGTAGAGACGGGGTTTCACCGTGTTAGCCAGGATGGTCTCGATCTCCTGACCTCGTGATCCGCCCGTCTCGGCCTCCCAAAGTGCTGGGATTACAGGCTTGAGCCACCGCGCCCGGCCTTATATTTCTTTTTATGACACTAGAATATTGACTGAAAATTTCTTGACATCAAAATATGGTCATAGTATTATGTGAAATTTTTATTTTAGAATTGAGCCTTGACAAAGTCATCTTATTTATGGAAACTGTTAATTTGTGGTTCTTATCTACCCATGTTGTTTTTGGTACATCTCAAATTAGAGGGTTTTGTGATAGGAGGTGTAGTCATTGAAGTGAGGCAGATCTCTACACTATGGCATTTGTGTCTCCATTTAAATGCTGCACTTATGATCTGGAGCTTTGTAGATGAGTCACAGAGTAGTTTAAAATAGGCCAATATTCAGCCAGTGCTCAGGGTAACCAACAAAACGCCCCGCAGTTTGCTATTAGTATTCTGTTCAAATGCTCTCAATACAACCCACACATACAAATATATTTCTCCGAATGAATTTAATTACCTGCAAATTACCTGCAATATTAGAGTTTTGTTCCTAGATTTAAAAATGAGAAAATGCATTTAGAATTCAATGGGATTCTAAGAGCTAATCTTAGGTTAATGACTTTCGAGGAAGAGCCCTTCCTGTGACCCCCATAGATATTTTCTATTAGTTTATTCAGTCACAATATGAGAAAATTTTAGCTATATAAAAAAACTTGTTAGTAACACCGCAATTTGGCACTTAAAAGACATAATCACCCACAGAATAGCTAATTCTCTAAAGAAAAGTGAAATTTTATCATTTGCTAGAAGCCAAAGCAAATTACTAAATGCTATATTAAGGGCACATAAAGTTACATGTCTTGCCTGAGGTCACAGAGAATGGCATATTTTTCTCCTTCTGCTTTTGTTGGTAGAAGTTGCTACTTCCTCCCCAAATGTCATGACTCTGGTCTACAAGTAACACCACAATTCTTCCCAGAAAGGCAGGAAGCATTGTTAATAACAGCATTATGGCCACCAGGGCTAGGCTGTCTGGATTTAAGCTGTTACCTGTTGGCTGTGCGATCTTGTGTAAGTTAGTGTTGATGTTCTATTTTTCATATATGTAAAATGGGAACTATAATAGTGCTTATCTCATAGGCTTGTGAATATTAAATGAGTTAGCTTTGTAAAAGGCTTAGAAAAGTGCCTGACACATAGCAAGTCCTGCACAAACATATGCATTATTCAAACAGAATCCTATGATGCTTTTTAGGAAAGAGTCACTGATATATTCCTTCTCATGAAGTAGCACAACTAGTGGGCCAGGGCCCCCACGTACAATGCAGAGCTCTCTCCTGGTGTTAACAGTGCTCTGCACATCTGGTGAGTCCAGTGGTGTAAGGCTGGAGAAATAACTTTCCCACTTTAGAGAGGTCAGAGACCACCAGTTCTTTCCTATGTTTGGGAAATGGAGATACTTAGCAGATTTAGGAGGCTTGATTATAGTGCAGTCTTGCGAACACTCCATGTAGACATCTGCTTGTTCATTCATTCATTCATTCATTCATTCATTCAACAAACAATATTCATGCCTTCTGTGTGCCAGGCACTAAGTTAGATATAGAGATATACATAATATTCAGTTCTAGCCTCAAGGAACTCAAAAAGTTGTATGCCAAGTATTCTGTAATTGATGGGTATTAACCCCAAAATTTATTCATGTAAAACAACATTTATTTGTTGTGTTGATAATTTTGTGGGTCAAGAATTTAGGCAGGCACAATGGGGATGGCTCATTTTTCTCCAGCATACCTAGGGCCTCAACTGGAATGGCTGATGAAGACTACAATAGCTCAACTGTGACCATATGTCTGGGGCCTCAATTCTGTTCCATGTGGCATCTGTTGTGGCTAGAATATCCAAGATGGCTTCCTTACTTCCAAGTCTGGTACCCGGCCTGGTCTGCCTAAAAGAGTTGAGGGTTGGCTTGCATTGCTCTTTCCCTGTTGGTTGCGGGGTAGATGGACTTCTTACATGGAAGCTGGCTTCTCTTAAAGTGAGGGTTTCAAGAGAGAGCATTCAGAGAGGCTCAGGCAGAAACTACAGACTTGTTGGGACTTACCCTCAGAAGTCCTAGAATGTCATTTTCTTGTACTTGATTAATCTAACAAGTCACTAAAAGTAGCCCAGAATCAAGAAGATGGAAGGAATAGATTTCACCTCTTGATGACAGCATACATATACACTGAAGGAATATATTAATGGTGATCATCTTGGAGACAAGCAATGACATCAAGTGACTCTGTTCAGATGAGACATCAACAGTGATCTTTTCCATATTTTGGTGATAAACAGCCTCAGTTGCCTTACTTTGAATTATCTCTTCTAACAGATCATTATAATGAGAACCACTATTTCCTTCAAAGTAATATTCCAACTATTCATAAATATTTCCAAAATATTATTACTGATTTGTGCATAGAACCTACAAATATTTTCTCCTTTTGATCCAGCTGCCTATTTACATTTATTTGGCATTTAGTGTGTACCAGGTATTTCTTTTAGACCTTGGTGCCTGGTCAGAGACTGTTTTGCCATGGATACTATCATCACATTTTGTGCCTGTGAAATGCTGCATGTAAGGGACATCTCCAGTAATATGTGTGTATGCTTGGGCCAGCCCTTAAGGCCCAGGTTAAGTCACCACCGAAACCAGGTTTTTTTTTTCTTGATATCTTAATTTCACTTTGGGGTCCGTTTGGAGAGATAAAGCAACAGCAGCACATGTTGATGTTGCCAATTTCTGCTAGAAACTATTTTTTCTTTTCTTTAAATTCAGAGAATGTTTGGAAACGATTGGGCCAGGTGTGGTGGCTCACGTCTATAATCCCAGTGCTTTGGGAGCCTGAGGCAGCAGGATTGCTTGAGGCCAGGAGTTCAAGAAGTGAATTGACTGCCCAACTCAAAAACATATATTTGGTTCTGTTTCTGGATACTACTTTATTCCCCCTTTGAATTGCTTTATTTACTAGTGAGGGACCTGAGACAGGTTATTTGATCTTTAAGGCTTCATCTCCTTATCTGTTGAATAAGGGAGTGTATGTCTTCTTAGGTCCATGTATTTGGGAAAAAAAGAGATCATGCATGGAAAGCACAAAATTTGACTTCCTAAAATATTTTTCCAGTTTTCCTCATTCTCTATATATATTGGTTTGTGTCCTCATCATATCTTATTCAGATGGTACCAACAGACTGCTAATTGGTTTCTTCTCTATCTTCCTCTAGTCCATTCCCCACAGTGTTAATTAAATGGTTCTACAAAGCAGACATGATTCTATTGCACCCTTCTCAAACCCCTGCAATAGCATTCCATCACCAGCAAGATAACGTCTCAACTTGCATAGGCATGTAAGGTTTGTCTATGGTCTTGCTCCACAGTTAGGCTCATCTCCTGCCACTCTGTCACCCATATCCTGTAAATACTGAATCTCCCAAGCCCACCAGACTCTTGCATGCCACCATATCTTCAGCTTGCTATATCTGCTACTTGGACTATTCTGTAGTCCTGACCTCATCACTCAAAACTCATCAGTTAAAACTCAGCTCAAACTTCGCCTCCTTTTTCTTTTTTCAACTTTTATTTCAGAATCAGGGGGTACACATGGAGGTTTGTTACAAGGGTATATTGCATACTTCTGAGCTTTGGAGTACGGATGATTAAGATTCAGTTGTAAGACTATTAAGCTTTAGTGAAGACATGCTAATTCACTTGATTTAATCATCCCACAGTGTAAACATATATCAAGATATCACAGTGTATCCCATGTTATTTGTCAACTAAAAATAAAATTTAAGAAAATGTAAAAAAGAATCACCCTCATCTCCTATGTGAAAGTCTCTGATGATTGCTCCCTTGATGCTCTCAAAGCACTTGATATATATTTCTATGATTAGTATATTGCATGGAAATTATTTGTCTTACTCCAGTAGATGATGAAATTTTTGAAGCAGTGATTGTTTCTTTTTTTAAAAAAAAATTTATTTATTATTATTATACTTTCAGTTGTAGGGTACATGTGCATAACGTGCAGGTTTGTTACATATGTATACTTGTGCCATGTTGCTGTGCTGCACCCATCAACTTGTCATTTACATCAGGTATAACTCCCAAAGCAATCCCTCCCCCCGCCCCCCTCCCCATGATAGGCCCCGGTGTGTGATGTTCCCCTTCCTGAGTCCAAGTGATCTCATTGTTCAGTTCCCACCTATGAGTGAGAACATGCGGTGTTTGGTTTTCTGTTCTTGTGATAGTTTGCTAAGAATGATGGTTTCCAGCTGCATCCATGTCCCTACAAAGGACACAAACTCATCCTTTTTGATGGCCGCATAGTATTCCATGGTGTATATGTGCCACATTTTCTTAATCCAATCTGTCACTGATGGACATTTGGGTTGATTCCAAGTCTTTGCTATTGTGAATAGTGCCGCAATAAACATACGTGTGCATGTGTCTTTATAGCAGCATAATTTATAATCCTTTGGGTATATACCCAGTAATGGGATGGCTGGGTCATATGGTACATCTAGTTCTAGATCCTTGAGGAATCGCCATACTGTTTTCCATAATGGTTGAACTAGTTTACAATCCCACCAACAGTGTAAAAGTGTTCCTATTTCTCCACATCCTCTCCAGCAGTGATTGTTTCTTTATTCTGCGTGTACCTTAAGTTCTAGAAGAGTGCTTGGTTCGGCCGGGCGCGGTGGCTCAAGCCTGTAATCCCAGCACTTTGGGAGGCCGAGACGGGCGGATCACGAGGTCAGGAGATCAAGACCATCCTGGCGAACACCGCAAAACCCCGTCTCTACTAAAAAATACAAAAAACTAGCCGGGTATGGTGGCGGGCGCCTGTAGTCCCACCTACTCGGGAGGCTGAGGCAGGAGAATGGCGTAAACCCAGGAGGCGGAGCTTGCAGTGAGCTGAGATCCGGCCACTGCACTCCAGCCCGGGCTACAGAGCGAGACTCCGTCTCAAAAAAAAAAAAAAAAAAAAAAAAAAGAGTGCTTGGTTCAATGTTAGCTATAGAAGAATCTTTGTGGATTGACCGAGGGACTGAGTAGCCGCCTGCTTTACGTGGGTGACCAGGCGGTCGTCCCCATGCCTCTTTGTCCTCATAGTGGGATGTACTTCAAGCCTATTTGGGAGAATGGGAGATAAGGCATAAGGTTTTACCGTCCAGCAATTTGGTTTTCTTGATCCTTTTCCTTTTAATCAGATTCATCTCTAAGAAATATTCTTGGTCTCTATCTTTATCTTTCTGTTGTCGTTTAAACTCAAAGGGTGGTTATAAATGATTGGGCCAGTGGTGGCTCACACCTATAATTCCAGCACTTTGGGAGGCTGGGGTGGCAGGATTGCTTGAGGCCAGGAATTCAAGAAGTGAACTGCCTGCCCAACTCAAAAACATATATATATTTGGTTCTATTTCTGGATACTACCTCATCCCTCCTTTGAATTGCTTTGTAGCTCTTGTCAGGAACAGATTCTTATTCACTTGCATCTCCCCCATAATGCTTAGGGCAATATCTTGCCCATAGAAGTTCTCAATAGCTGTTTGAAGACATTAAGAGTTTCAATGATATGAAGGTAATTTCACTCACTCAGATGTTGGTGGTTTTGACAACACAAAGTAATTATATCACATAAAAATCAACACAACATACATCTATATTTTTTCAACTAGTTCCATGTCATACATTGAAGTGGTGAGGCCAGTTTCACAATCTGCTATAGGAGACAAAATGACATAATTAAGATGCTATGGTATGGTGCCTTTGCCTGTAATACAGCTCCTTTATTTACCAGTGAGGGACCTGAGACAGGTTATTTGATCTCTTTAAGCCGTCGTCTCCTCATCTGTTAAACAAGGGTAGTATATGTCTTTTTAGGACAATGTATTTGGGAAAAAAAGAGATCATGTATGGAAAGTACCTGGCACTGTTCCTGGCACATAGGTGTTAAATAATTGGCAGTTGTTGTTATTAAGAATAATAGGGGCTTTTGCACCCACAGGGAATTCCAATGATCCCTAGCTCAGAGCTGAAGCAAAGTAACCGGCATGCATATTAGCTGGAGGAGGCCATCCCTATGGGGGATAGATTTCAGTATTTCTGTGAAATTCAGATGAAGTAGATCTGTGAATAGGAGGGGAAAGGCCACATTTCAAAGCCACTAAGCTGGGGTATCAGTGCAGAGAGCTCATTAGCTCTTGGATCATATTCATCAAAGTCATGCAAACTGGTGTTGCTAAGATGCCCTGAAACCACTACTCTTAGATAATTTTATGCCATCTTGAAGTCAAACAGGTGTTAGGATAAGAATTCATACTCAGCTGTAACCTCCTACATTCATATTTTTGAAGTCTGTATGTTGCAGAGAAGGCACAAATCAGAAAATTCTACTGAGAGATTTGATTTTTAGGATAAAAGAATACAGTTTTAGAGCAACCATTCTATGGATGAAGGATCCAAGGTCTGTGAAGGTGAACTGATTTGCTTAAGATGATATAGCTGGTAAGCATCAGAGCTGCATTTAGAAGCCAAGAGAATCAGGAGGGAAAAATCTCTGATGGTGACTTATTCTAACCTAAATATGTAGGTTCAACTTAGTATATTAATGTAAAGTTAGTGATTTGTTTAAATGATTGGCTGCAAGTGGAGATTTTCTCTATTTTTTGCTTAAGATGCTGCATCTCATGTGTGTGAAGACTCAGTAATGTGATTTCAAGGATCCACTACTTTCTGAGTTAATCCCCACTTAATCAGATGTCCAATGTTTCTTTTTAATTGCTTAAATGGCAAATTAAGGTTTTATTCAACAATTAGAAGCCCTAGGAATAACTCTTATAATAAGAGTTAACTGTAACTGATTGATGTTGATGTTTTCCAGAAAACGCCAGTTGGATAGAAAGTTATAGAAGGTTGAATGGCACACAGAGACATGACCAATAGATAACATGGGCTGGTTAGGAGATTACTTTTCCCAACTTTTTATGAGGATCAACTCCAGATACAAATGGCCTCTATGAGCTAAGGCCTGTCAGAAATAGTTGCTGATTATGCTTTAGGATCTATTCTAGAAAAGTTCTTCACCTGGGCTTTTCCTGAGGTTTTCATCCAGCAATATGAGGTAGTTAGAAGGATATTAGAGAAGCTGTCCATAATCAGGCAGGATGATGATACAGTCTGTTTGCCAACAAACTTTATGTACTGCTGCTCATAAAGTGATCCCTTCTTATGTTTATTTTTTCTTTATTCTTTCTCTTCATTCTTTTCCTTCCTTCTTTCCTTTTCTTTCCTCCCTTGCTCCTTCTTTCCCTTTTCCTTCTCTCCTCCCCTCCCCTCTTCTTTCCTTGTTCTCACCTTGCACTCCTGAGCCAGCTATGATAAAACAGAAGGCACAGATACACACCGAAAAGGAAACTGAAGGTGGGTGGTGTGGTGGGGGTGAGAGTAGTAAGAGAGGTACTTAGTCCCTTCTATAAGACAAGCTTTGTGCTGTGCATTTTACACATGGCATTTCATTAGACAGATTAAGAAAATCCTCACCAGGCCGTAAACTCCTTGGATGCATGGACTGTGCATTCTATTACTTATATACTCTCTTCTCCCCTTCCTTCAGTGCTAATCAAGGTGCAAAAGACAGGCTTTTCTGCCACCCCTTATCTTGATCTCCCTTACCCTGCTTTCTTACCCCATAGCATACATCTTCTAAAATATCATAAATGTGTTCATGAATTATGTTTATTACTTTTGTCTATCTAACCCTACTAAAATAAAAGCTCCACAAGGGCAGGGATTTTTGTCTATTTGGTTCACTAATGTATTTTTGCCATTGCCTAGAATAGTGCCTGGAACATAGTAGGTGTTCAAAAAATATCTGTTGAATGACTGAATACATAATGCTGACTGGAGGGAAGAATATAATTAAAAATAGGGAAAATGTTAAATAATATTTGAGATCTCTCAGACATTCAAGGCTTCTCAGTTTGGTGGAAACTAATTGCAGAAATACTAGAGCTGTGTTATCCAATATGGTAGCTGTTACTCACATGTGGCTATTTAAATTTAATTATAATACAATGAAATGAAATTTAAAATTCATTTCCTTAGTCACACCAGTCACAGGTCAAGCACTCAGGGACTCTGGTTCGACAGCATAGATATGGAAGATTTCTGTCATCGCAGAGAGTTTTATTTTTTGAGACAGGACCTTGCTCTGTTGCCCAGCCTGGAGTACAGGGGTGCAATCACAGCCCATTGCAGCATCAGCCTCCTGGGTTCAAGCAATCCTCCCACCTCAGCCTCCCGAGTAGCTGGGACTTGGCCTCCTGAGATGCCACCACACCTAATTTTTCATATTTTTTGTAGAGACAGGGTTTCGCCATGTTGCCCAGGCTGGTCTCGAACTCCTGAGCTCAAGGGATCCACCGGCCTCAGCATCCTGAAGTGCTGGGATTACAGGCATGAGCCACCACATCCAGCCATATCATCAGAGAATTCTGTTGGGCAGTGCTGCTCTGGAGATGGGCAGGGCAGCCAAACTTTCCATCTTAGGCAGGGACAAGCAGGACATTTAGATGGAAAATCCTGAACAATGTTGGCTGTGTCTCTGTCGTGTCTCTTCTTTCCTTTGCCTTCGGTTATGAATGTGCGCAAGAGTAGAAGTGAAGTGTTGCCAAAGGATACAGAGACTGCCACATGTCAGGTGGATTCTCTGTTGCCAACATTGGAAGGAAATCACACCCTCTGAGTTCATTCCAAGTGCAATCCCACCAGCAAATATTGCCATACGCCAGGCAAGAGGAAAAGTTGATTTTTTTTGTTTTAGGACCCATATAAAAGACAGAATCAGAGCTGGACTGAATTTTTGGGGTCTCCAGGCAGACTACAACACTGGCCTCCTGCAATTGACTGGTCTTACACATTGGTACAACACTTACTCATGGGAGAAGTTACCCAGCATATGAGAGAAGGGAGAGAAGATGGAATCTGGGTGCCACCTCCTCTCTGTTGTCTGGAAAAACTCAGACAAACTCAAAAACTTGCCCTCAGATTCTGGGGCAAGCAAAATAAACCTCTTGGAGTTACTGGGTCCCAGCTTCTTAGAGGACAACATGGTATAGCTGCTAAGGGCCTAGCTCCAGCTCCCGTCAGTCTGGGCTGACCACTCTCTAGCTTTGAGATATTTAGCAAATTACCTAATCTTTCTGTCCTCAATTTCCTCATTTATAAAATGGGATAATAATTATAGCCACCTTGTGAAGTTTATGAAATAAAGTACCTAGATCGGGCTGATGCATGTAGAAACTAAAAAATATTAATTTCAAATTTTTGAGCATGCTGCTGAAGAGAGGGTCAGAGGTGTGGGAAAAGGGGAGGGATAAGTTTAAATTCTCTTTCAAAGTAACTTATCAAAATATTCCTTTTATTCTACTCTATGAAACACTGGGACAAATATAAGTGTCTCTATTTTTGTTACATATTTATGATAGATTTCTAGTTTTTTTTAAAAAAATTTCTCATGCATTTTTAATAGGCAATTGCTCAGTTAGCTTGTCTCTCAGTGTCCAGATCCAAGCAGCATCCCACACTAAAGGGTTTCTCATTCTTCATCTCCTGTGTATTATGTCTGTGTGGAAAGGCTCATATAATAGATGATAACTTAAACACTGTTGTGCCTTGCAGAGTCGACGAAAAAATGGACCTTTTGTTCTATTTTCCAGACAGCTGGATGTCTTATTTTTCCTGTTGGTTTCATGATTTAATGCACTACGTGATGATTGCCTGGTAGTCTTATAGCTATGGGGGTATCTATAAGATTTTGGCTTTATTTCAGTTCATGAAATAACAAATAAATTCATGGCATGTTGACTCCAAATTCCTATCTTTGCCTCAGCAGACACTGTTAATCTATCTTAGTACGCTTTCTTCTGCACTGAGATGCGATCTCAGAATCATGTTAGCACATCATTCCAGGAAGCCTCTACCAATTTATTGGAGTTGACCCTCAGATTTAAACTACAGTTTACCCTTGAACAACAGGTGTTTGAACTGTGCGGGTTCACTTACACTGTATTTTTTTTTTCTTCCTCTGCCACCCTTGAGATAGCAAGACCAACCCCTACTCTTCTTCCTCCTCTTCCTCAGCCCTATTCAGTATGAACACAACAAGGATGAAGACCTTTATGATCTCTTCCACTTAATGAATAGCAAATATATTTTCTCTTCCTTACGGTTTTCTTAATATTTTCTTTTCTCTAGCTTACTTTATTGTAAAAATATATTATACATGTAACATATAAAATATATGCTAATTGATATGTTACCAGTAAGACTTTTGGCCAATGATGAACTATTAGTAGTTAAGTTTTTGCAAGTCAAAAGTTATACATGGATTTTTGACCATATGGGGGGTTGGCAACTCTAACCTCATGTCATTCAAGGGTCAACTGTATTTGTCATCAATGCATTAGTGATAACAAAATCTCAAATTTACTATCAAATGGCAAAAACCAAGGAGATGATAGGGTTAAACAACTCCAAATTTTAGGTTTGTCTCCAAGACACTGAATCATGGTTCTATGGATTTAGAGGAATGGATTATTTACTGCTTAAGACTTTTAGAGGTTTATGCTCATGGATGGGCGTTTGCTTTGCATGGAATATCCCAAGAAAACATAATAAATATGTACATCGACTCTAAGAGAGTTGTCCAACAATTAGGATAGTGCAAAAAGATGTTATTGAAACTGAATGGAGACTTTTCTAGACAACAGTAGTGCAGACTTGAGTTAATCTTGAAATCCTACTTTAATGCATTTTTAGTGTTTCTCTAACTGAATAAGCTTTTATAGTGTGTATTCACTGTTCTATATAGTTTTCATAAATCCTGTGGCCCATGATCAACATCTGAGAATTGCATGAGGAATCTGGGGATTAAAAACATCCCAAACACTATTTATTATTAATAATACCACTAGATGAGGCATTAATCCACTATATCCCTAGCAGCTGTAGATCCTATTGTCAGCCAGGTTGACTCAGAATCTACTTCCTCTAAAGGAAAGGAATGAAACCCCAGTACATTTTATTATTTGCACCTCACTCCAATAAATTTGTGGATTTTAAAGCCCTTACTACATCTTTTTGTGAGAGAGGCTAGGTTGTGAAACTTCAGAGAAAAATTTACTAGAAATTAAATAGGTAAAGAAATGTATTTGTACATGGTAAGGCAGAGAAGCCTGCGACAGCAGGAAGTGCTTGGAGAACAGCGGGGAGGACAGCTCCACAGGGTTGTGGGGTGAATAGAAGGTTTGTTGAGTGAGAGCTGGCTCTAGAGAAAAGCTAGGGTCAGGATACAGTGGATCTTGAGTCCAAGCAAAGGAATGTGATCTTGACCTGTAGGTCAGGGGTCTTCCACGGGGTTTCACAAAGAAGCCCCTGGAATTTTCAGGAAGAGCTCCACAGCTGCCTCAGAGCTGCCTTAGTAGGTGAGAGCCAGACAGATAGAAGGAGGCTCTAGGAAAACAGTTCTGAAAGTATGGTCTCTGGACCAAAAGCATAGCGTCACTTAGGTATTCCTTTGAAATGCAAATTACCTGACCTCAACCAGATTTATTGAATTGGAAAATCTGGGGGTGGAGCCAGCAATTGTGAGGTTTTTTTTTTGTAGTTTTTTCCCTCTTATTTTAAAACATGCATATCTAATTGACAAAAATTGTATGTATTTATGGTATTTATGGCATGTTTTGATATGTGTATACACTGTGGAATGGCTAGATCAAGCTAATTAACATATGCATTAACTCACATACTTTCATTTTATCATGGTGAGAAAACTTGAAATCTACTCTCAGCAATTTTCAAGTATACAATATATTATTATTGACCATAGTCCCCATGATATACAATGCATCTCCTGGACTCATTCCTCCTGTATAGCTGTTTGTTTTCACAAGCCCTCTGGGTGATTCTGATGCAGAATAAAGTTTGAGAACCATGGTCTAGGCCTCCTATCCTAGCTTTGACAGAGTAAACCTGTACCTTGTCTGTGTTACATGTTGCATCTATACCCGAGGTTTCACTTGAGAAAGAATTCAAGGGCTTCAAAAAAGTAAAAATCAATCAAGGCAAGTGGGAGGTTAGGACTCTTTAAAGGTTGTTCATTCCAACTGTAAAGTCAAAGGAAGCTGGGGTAGGACACTGCAGATGAGTTTCCAATGCTGCCCCCTGGGACCCTGAATCTCAGACAGCTGAAAGAACCATCATTTGCCACCAACTAGCACCATTTCACTTCTAAATACCTTTGCTTTCCTCTTCCTCTTTTTTCTTTCTCTTTTTAGATTGGTTATATATTTTGAGCTAGTCAAAAAATGATTTGCAAAAGAAACAAGGAAATAAGTAAACTGAATGCCCTTAAAAACTCGATGTAAATAAAAATACTAAGCAATAAATCCATCTGTCCTGTCAAAATGAGTATTTTTATGGCACAGCTTGCTTTTCAGGAAAGAATGTTCAAGTCTGACAGATGTTTGGAACCAAGTACAGCTGTGGGAGAGAGAGAAATGGAGTGATTGATGGTAAATATGCTTTTCAAGTCAACTGGGTTTCAAAGACAAAATTCGGCAGAGGGTACAGAGGGCTTGTGGTAACAATGCAGTGGCTTGTGAGGAGAATGCACATGAGGCCCAGAAACCAAGGAAAGTATTTTTGAAAACATCAGAGAAGTGTGGGCCATAGACCACTCTCAATGGAATCACCTGGGGTTTGGGTTTTATATACAGTTTCTTGAGCCCCACCCCATGTGCATCAAAGTCAGGATATTTAGGGGGATCTGGATCTCCTAAAGCTCTCTAGGTGATTCTCAGACATGCTGAAGTTTGATAACCACATGTTTATTTGGATTTTTGTTGTCATTGTTGTTAAACAAGTAGTCAAGAGTTAGCTAAGGAAATCTCAGAGGAATGTAATCACTAGAGAGCTCTGAAATCATCGCTCGGCATTGATGGGCTTTCTGAAAGTTGTAGATGATGGTTCTTTAAAAGGGATTTCTCTATCATAATGGATTACACAACTATGTTTTCTCTGATGTTTGCTCTTTATGTTCAAGGACATTCTTTCCTAAAGAGTTTTGCTCAACTCCATACTCTTTTTTTTTTTTTTTTGAGACGGAGTCTCGCTGTGTCTCCCAGGCTGGAGTGCAGTGGCGTGATCTCGGCTCACTGCAAGCTCCGCCTCCCGGGTTCACGCCATTCTCCCGCCTCAGCCTCCCAAGTAGCTGAGACTACAGGCGCCCGCCACCACGCCCGGCTAGTTTTTTTTTGTATTTTTAGTAGAGACGGGGTTTCACCATGTTAGCCAGGATAGTCTCGATCTCCTGACCTCGTGATCCACCCGCCTCGGCCTCCCAAAGTGCTGGGATTACAGGCTTGAGCCACCGCGCCCGGCCTCAACTCCATACTCTTTAGGAAAAGAGCAAACTAGTCCATGTAGAGAGCTGATGAGCCCATTTAGATCAATGAAACTTTTCCTCTCCATGGTGCTTTCTTCCCTGAAGAAGAAACTCTGGATAATATTTTTAAAGTCAATGCTTCATTCTTCCTATGTTGATACAACATGAGGGATCAAATAGTGAACTCTAAGACAAACGTATTTATTTTATTTCGCACTTTCTTAAATACATGGAGCTACTCTAGCCCTGTAGAGCTTGGATACAATGACACAGTTGCAATATATCTATGTCTTTATATATACTACAGAGGCAAAAACTGCTGTGGTGTTGTCTCCATGACACCTTCTCCATTTACTCCAAACTATGCTTCCTTCTACCTTCTCAGAATTCAATAATAGCATCTAATTGAAAAATTATTTGTTAGTATATTAGTTCAAATAAGATTATGTGCACATCTCTTGAGGAAAATTATACTACTTATCATAGCACCCATAGTACCTAAAACAAGTATTCAAAAATACCTAGTGATTGATTTGAAAAGCCATATTATCAGTTCTATCTTTAAGCCTTCAGTTAAATTTTAAGCCTATATATACACACAGATAATTATAGGGATTAACATATAATACTTACATATATATAAAGTAATCTTATTGGAGTCAATTTATTAAATTAAATTTATTAGTGTATATAAATTTAACATAGACACACACACACACACACACACACACACACACACACACACACACACCATTGCCACACTATCTCAATGAATTTGTCCCTTTTACCAATTTTCTTCAATCTATTTCAGATTCTTTCTCTGAGTTGAGTTATATAAGGGAGGGTCAAATATTAGTCCTTCTCAGTCCTCCAGGCTGACCCTCAGCTTAGATCCAGTTTTTGATGGAAAAGGGGAAGAGGAAAAATGAGTCATTCTATTGCCGTTTTGTGGATAATTAACATACACTGTTCCATTGATAGGATTCTCGTGAAGAACGCACCACGCATTTATTTTACCCTCTGTGCTCTTGTGACCCTTTTTGCCTTTATCAAAGCACACATGACCTTCTAGTTATCTGCACTCGTGTCTATGTCTTAGTCCCCATTATAAAGTCCTTGACAGCTAGGGCTGTGCCTTATTCATCTTCCAACAGGCCCATGCATATAGTAGGGACCCAATAAATGTTAACTAGGAAAACAAGTTACAATGACCCTTTTTATAAGTAAAACCACCAGTGTTCTTTGTCTGTACAGTATGTTTCCAAAAAAAGAATCAAGTTTTGACATGATTTCTTGTAGAAAATTTTAGAAAAGAGACAAGGTAAGATGAAATTAACAAAAACTATAATGGACACTTGAAGCCAGCATGCTTGATATGTCTCCTTTTTTCTCACTTGACATTCCAATTATGTCTAAATCATGCTGGAATACAAACCATTGAGATCAATTACGTTCTTTTGGCAGGTCTTATAGAGACAAATGATAAGGGTTTGACACCCGTCAGCTTTAGATGGAAATCTCTGGAACAGCAGGAGAAAACAATAGTGACCACCGCACACAATGACAAGCCCTAGGGATTACAGACTACATTTGGGTTTCTAAAATGTCTAGCTTTCTGGTGACTTTCTCATATCTTTGGTCATTTTGATGTATATTTGCAGAGAAACATGCTTTTGCCACATCTCTGCTAGGAATATATAGTTACATAATTTGAAGCCATACAACATATTTTTCGTTTTTCATCTCCAGTTAGCATTCATTTATGCCTTTGCCTCAGCTAATCAAATAATATAGGGAATCTTATTAAATATCCTTTAAACAGGAAAGTCAAATTTTTATTAGCAATGCATTATCTATTCTCCTGCTCCCAAGCCATTGCTCATTTATTTTTCCCAATATCCAATACAAATTCCACTGACACAAAAATGTGAACAGTCTCTTGGTGTTTTCCCCATTGATAATTTCCCGAAAGTTAATAACAGATGACTAAAAAACTTGAAGGCTTTCTGCTACCAGCAAGCTCTGCTTCTTGTCCTAGAGTATCTAAAAATGGTAAATACAGATGATTATTTCTGGAATGAAGATGCCAAAATAAACATAAAAATCAAAAAAATTTGGATGAATAAGGAGCACCATTTTGGAACACAAATGCATTTGGATGCCTTTTTCACACTGACATTTTTTATGGGTGAAGTACTTGCTCACTGATTGACAAATGATGGGCTAGACAACATTTCTCTGCAATCTGACACTTTGGTTGACCATTATGAGGCAAAGTAATCTCTGATTTCAATGTCAGGAGAAAGGTATGGTATTCCCAACTATGCGTACTACAGTTCATATTGCTCCAACACAAAAATAGAATCCTAGTATTAAAAAACTTAGGTGATTCAAATACTATTTGGGTAGCATGAATCTCTTTAACTTTGTCATGTTTAGTCATTCATGATTTAGAAATAAAATTTGATAATATGTCGAAAGCAATAAAGTTAATTAGGGAAAGTGACTAAATTTTAATTAGTGACTCATTCTAAACTATGACAGATGAGAAATAGAAAATCCATTATGCCAATGAGAAGAAAACAGGAGTTTGACCATTTCTTTCAGGTACTATATGCCACAGAGCAGAGACAGGCAGAAAGAGACTCAAACAAGAATTTAATTGCAATTGTCTTTTAGTTTATCCAAATCCATTTGGATTGTGATAGATGCAGTCTGTCTTTTTCTATCCTAAGTAATCTCATCTACAAAAGCTAATCAGTTTTGTCAATTACAAATTACTTCCAAAGTGATTGTCTTTCAAATTCACATTCTAGAAGGGAATTCAAAGATAAAACATAAAGTTCACAAAGGTTAAAATGTAAGGCTTGATTTTTTTTTTTTTACTCCTTTAAGATTATAAAATGAAAGGCTCTATAGCTGAATAGTTCTTGGATCTGTATTATTTAAGAATCTTTAAATTAACTTAAAACATTTTTAATCATATTTAAGTTACCAAAGTAATTGAAAAGATACTGGTGCAGCCCTGAAATAAAGGTTTCATAAACAGGATGTGTGTGTTCTCTATATCCAATTTCATTTGTACAATGATGCACATTTATATAGATTTGTTTATATGATCATGTAGTTGTGGATTTACATTTATTTGTAGTGAAACATTTCCAACACTGTCGGACTTTATTAGAAATCAAAGAAGAAATCCTTCCTGGTGAATAAGGTCTAGTTGGGCCATTTTTTTTTTCTTAACATAAAGCACACTACTGCAAGATAATGTTATTTGGAAATGATTTTTAAAATTGGCTGCACATGTGTGACAATTTCTTATCAAGCTAAATAAACATGATTAAATTCTTGAAGTTATTCAGATGGCACAGAGAAACATTCTGACTTCGTTTTATCATGATGATTTTATAATTGCTTTCCTGGAGCAAGAGCACACTTTATCATAACTACATATAAAATACAAAACTTCTCTTTAGACTTCTATTTTCTTAATAACCATTTCTAAATTTTTCTTAAAATTTTTAAAGTTTTAATTTTAAAATGTCTTAGGATCGAAAATTATACTTAATTCTTTACCTCCACACTAGTTATATGCATAAACTCATATTCTTTGATAATCAGCGATTGTTCATAGTTCATAGTTCATAGTGTTCATAGTTTGTGTAAATCCCAAAAATTACATATTTTGACCAAAAAAATTACAACAAAAATTGCTAATTAAAGTTAAAAGAGCATATTTTTGGCCAGGCACGGTGGCTCACGCCTGTAATCTCAGCACTTTGGGAGGCTGAGGTGGGAGGATCACGAGTTCAGGAGATGGAGACCATCTTGGTTAACTCAGTGAAACCCCGTTTCTACTAAAAATACAAAAAATTAGCCAGGGGTGGTGGCAGGTGCCTATAGTTGCAGCTACTTGGGAGGCTGAGGCAGGAGAATGGCGTGAACCCGAGAGGCGGAGCTTGCAGTGAGCCAAGATCGCGCCACTGCACTCCAGCCTGGGTGACAACATGAGACTCCATCTCAAAAAAAAGAAAAGAAAAGAAAGAATGATATTTTTGACTCTTAATTTTGGGGTTGGTATATAATGGTCTAGGCAGGAAAAGAGAAAGAATCTACATGACACGGGGTTGACCAGTTTGGACATTGGTTTACAACCAGGAATGCATTGGTTTTGATTTCTTTGGAATACCAGTAGTAATAATAATAATACTAAAGTATAACGAAAAGAGGAAGCTGAAGGCAACTGAAGTGCATTTGAATATTTAAAAAAGAGTATCACTGAAGTACTACATGAGGAACACTACAGCACATAGCATAAAACACATGTCAGTACATGTTCATCATATACCAGCAGGGATTCTGGCCTGGGATCTTGGGCTGTGTGGCTTTGGACAAAGTGCTTAATTTAAATAATCTTAATTTAAATAATAATTTAATTTAAATAATCTATGTCCCACCCAGTTCTAAAATACATAATCTTTCTTCCATATTAAAGCAGGAAGGGCAATCTAAGTAGTTTAACATATTTATATATAACTTATTAAATATTTTAACATTTTCAAGGTAGACAATCCAAGATCATGATAAATAACAGGCACTGGATCCTGGCTTTCATTGTGTATACACCTGAGAAACCTGAAATGCTGACGTGAACAGTGTACTTTTCCATGCGTTTTCTGGGGGAAAAAAAAAAAACCCAGAAAAACAAAAGGTGCATTCTGAATGCAAATTTGCATCTACTTTGTAGGAATACCATAAAATAATTTGCAAACTAGAAAGTAAGAAATAAGCCAAAGCTAAAAACTGTATTAAAATTATTGTTTATTTCTGAAAAATAGAACATATTGCTAGATTTAGAGAAAGGAGAACCTTGGTTATTTATATTATTTACTTATTTATTTTAAGACAGAGTTTTGCTCTTGTTGCCTAGGCTGGAGTGCAATGGCGCGATCTTGGCTCACTACAACTGCAACCTCTGCCTCCTGGGTTCAAGCTATTATCCTGCCTCAGCCTCCCGAGTAGCTGGGATTACAGGCATGTGCCACCAAGCCTGGCTAATTTTTGTATTTTTAGTAGAGATGGGGTTTCACTATGTTGGTCAGGCTGGTCTTGAACTCCTGACCTCAAGTGATCCACCTGCCTTGGCCTCCCAAAGTGCTGGGATTATAGGCATGAGCTACTGTGCCTGACCCTTGGTTAAATTTTTAATAAAACAAAGCACAATTAAGAATCTTGAACTCTGGGTTGGTTGTAAACATAGAGAAGTTTGGGTACATATTCTCTTTTTAGGTTCTGAGCGATAAAATGGACCAATATTTACTATAAAAATAATATAATAGTAAGTTAACTAAATTTAAATAGTTCTGAGCTATACAATGGACCACTTATTTACTATCAAAATATAATAATAATTTAACTTTTTTTTTTGGTATCAGAGCTTTTGGGTTTGCAGTGTTAAGCTGGAGGCTCAATGTCTTTTGTTATTCCTCATTTCATAAACATAGGTTCATCTACTAATGAGGTAGGTGTGCTGTTTTAATGGCTTATGTGGAGTACTAGGCTGCTGTCAAAGATGAGGAAGGGGATGGGGAGAGATGGGATGGTACTGACTCACCATGCTCAGTCTCTATTTAAATAAAGCAGGCTGGGTACAAGAGGGATGGGTACGAGAGGGATGGAGGAGGGAGCATCCTGCTGTAGGTGAGTTCACTTGTATTTTTGTTTTGTAATACTTGTCTACTTATTAGACTTACTGTGAGCATCTTGAAAGTGGCAATTAATTGTATGTTTTTCTTTTTTACATCTTAATGTTCGGCCTAGTGCATCGCACCCAGGAAACACTTAATGTGTATTTATAAAAGGCACGAATAAAAGACCATCATTTCATTTGAGGCTTTCCCCTCCCCACAGATTTCATGTGTTAGGGGAATTGATTGGATTAGGAAGTTCCTTATCTAACACATCAATGGCTCCCCTGAGTTTTACCCCCTTAATCTCACTCACACCTTGGGATGGTTTATTTTGATCTAATAATCTGCAAGGGTGCTGGATTTCAGCATTTGCTCAGTGGGAAGTGGGACTGGAGGGGAGTGCTGTGAAGTGGGAATCTTTCCTGGGATTGGGGGCTTTGGACTGTTGAAAGTAGCATTAGGAGCCTAACAGACCAAGGAAAGGGCGTGAGGCATTCAAGAGGAGTTTACAAAAGACCAGAGTAGTTACCATTACAAAGATTTGACTTTCCCCGCCCATCTAGAGAAACCTGATGGCACGGTCTACCACAGATCTTCACAGTGGCTTGGCAATGCTGGTGTTTGGAGGCCAAGCCTGGAAGCTGAACAACCCAGCTTCTCTGAAGTTACCAACCTGAACCATCTGGTCCAGACTGGCTGTGCTTCATGTGTTAAAACCCAATTCCTGCTTCTCCTTGCTGGGAGGAGGAGAAGGAGATACGAAGACAAGAAAAAGGAGACTAAAACCTATGACCTCCTCTCTCTTCCTCACCCTTGTTATTTATCCGTGTAGCTTTCATAGAATTTCCCACTTCACAGGACATTTAGAATATGTTCGTCTGTTCTTTGCCATAGCCCTCCCATGACAGACATTTTTTAGACAATTTGTTCATAGCTTGTTTTGATTTGAGGTCTTGGTTGAGCTACTGAAAACATAATCCACTCATACCCTCATTTCCAAACAGGCTTTAAGGTTCTTCCATGGGGCCTGTAAAGTTACCTACCCGCCTTCTTCTGAGTATTTATGCCCAAAGGCCAGGATATCCGATGCCCGTCCACTCCCATCACAGACAACCACCGGCACGGGAGGAGTGTCTCGAAGGTACTCCAACACAATTGAGATCACGTTGGGTCCCCCTTCCACTATGAGTGCCACCACGGGAACACCTTGACCGATTCCTGCATTAAAAAAGGAAAAGAAAAGGAAAAAAAGGGAAAAGAACACAAAGCCAGCAAACCAAAGAAACAAAAAGAGAAACAAAAAGCACAAACTAAAATTACTGAGCACAGGGGAGGTAGCAGCATATGAAGGGATACAGTACTGAGCAAAAATTTACAGAAAACCCTTCAGCCAAATTTTCCCACCAGAAAGTCTATTGGACTTTGCCCTCTCCCTTCAACTCTCAGGATGCTGGGGTCAGCGAAGGCACAGGGTTCCATACTTTACAGGGGAGGGCCTGGGGTGAGGAGGGAGAAAAAGGAATTAGTTAACAGACAAAGCACCAGACCAGCAACCAGCAGCGTGGAAGCTGAACATGATCTGAAGCAAGTCTTTTATCTTTCCAATGAGTCTATTTCCTATATGAAAAGTAGGAAGTTAAAAAAATGTCACCTCCCTGCAGTTATCACAGGGGTAAGAAAATGCCTACATGGTTCTTTTTATTAAACACTATCAAAATCAGCTGGGGACATACTTGTTGAATCAACTACTGGCTGAATTATGGGTCTATCTTTGACCATACATGATCAGATTGATTATTGATTTTTTTTCTTTTTTTTGATGGAGTCTCACTCTGTCACCCAGGCTGGAATGCAGTGACACAATCTCAGCACACTGCAACTTCTGCTTCCCAGGTTCAAGCAATTCTCCTGCCTCAGTCTCCCAAGTAGGTAGAATTACAGGCACATGCCACCATACCCAGCTAATTTTTGTATGATTATTGGTTCTTAACAGCACAACTGTCATGACGAATTATCCAGGAGATATGGTATCTGCCATCTGCCATCTGCCATTATTGTATATGTCTCTACGGACCAAGGAGCTAGGCACGTGATGTGAGTTCAGTTAACATTTGTTGGATTCAGTTTAATTGTTTCCCAAAAGTATTTAAGCTATTTATGCTGAGCCAGAAGACATTGCTGTTTTCAGGTGAAAATTGCTTTAATTGCTGTATGCGTGGTTCAACCTAACCTTAAAGAGAAGTAATAAAATCAAATGTTCATGACAGACATGATGAGAAAGAAAAATTCATTTTTAAGTGACATTTCAAGTATGATTTATCATTGAATAACTTCCTTTTGTTCAATTTGGTGTCACATTGTATTTTTTCTCTCTGCTGCCTCAGAACAGGTAAGGAATTGAGCAGTACCATAAAAATGAGCTGGTCTTAGAGGGCACACACAGCAGTTATCTTAAAAAAGAAATGATCAAAATTCTGTACCACTTCCATAAATATAAACCAAAATAAAACAACTCTTGGACATCTGAGTTCTCCCTTTTACTTCTTTTGCTTTGCTTTTGTCTGATATCAAGAAACTGCATCCCTGTAATGAGGAATAGTTTGGGATTTGGTTTCTTGCTCGGGTAAAAGATATTTTTGACTTATGTGACCTGTTTTACTTCTAAAGTATAAATACTTTAGTCTCCTAGGGCTTTATCTCCTTTAACTTGATGTTTTTCCTGGTTTGATTTTCATCTTAAAGGAATGATCCAAAATGCCAGTTACACAAAAGTGGGTGCTATTTTGCATGTCCACTTAAAACATGTAAAAGAAAGCGATGACTGTTGATCAAGGCGAGATGCCAAGATTTCTTTCAGTTCCTAGAGGGAAATGGGAGAGAAAAGTGACCTGGGGACCCATTTGTTTTCTGTGGATGGGGAGGTCTTGAGAATTACTCTTTCAAATCCAAGGAGAGGGAAGTGAAAGGCCTTGTTGTTCTGTTTTGACCCAGGAGCCCTTAGTGACTCAAATGATACCTCTCCTTAAGGCTCTCTTTGGGTGTCTGTAAAGGAGATACTTTCCTTATTGCTGCTGATTATGAAGATTGAGTAAATTCCTGTTGAAAGGGACTTTAAAGATACAGGGCTGGCCAGGCACGGTGGCTCAAACCTGTAATCCCAGTACTTTGGAAGGCCAAGGTGGGCGGATCACCAAAGGCCAGGAGTTTGAGAACAGCCTGGCCAAAATGGCAAAACCCTGTCACTACTAAAAATACCAGAAAAAAAAAAATTAGCTGGGCGTGGTGGCTGGTGCCTGTAATCCTAGCTACTCGGGAGGCTAAGGCTGGAGAATAGATTGAGCACGGGAGGCGGAAGCTGCAGTGAGCCAAGATCACACGATTGTGCTCCAGCCTGGGCAGCAAGAGTGAAACTCCATTTCAAAAAATAAAATAAAAACAAAAAAAGATTAAGGGCTAACTTGAAACGTTAATACAACATTTCTCTTTGGGAGGAAAATTTGCTGTCATAAAAATATCCACCCCATAGGGATTTGTATTTTGTAACATGCCTTCGAAAAGATAGCCTATTTTCCATTGTTAAAGGTTATTTTATGAGGTATTTCCCAAAGTATTACGTTGGTGCAGAAGTAATTGTGTTTTTTGCCATGCTATTTATTTTTCTCCCTTGATTTGCTTTAGCACAAGCTCCTATGTCATTGACTTCGTATTAAGGAATAATACCCTATATCTGCTGTTTTATATCAAATGATATATTTAGACCCATTCTAGGATCTTCTAAGACATCCTAGAATTTGCCAAGTTCTGACTCTTGGATTCTGTCGGTGGAATCTTTACTCCAACTCACAGACCAAGTGTGATCCACTCAGTGTTCTCGTGCAGGGAGAAGTACTTAGCATGGATCTGCTACCGTGTTCCAGTGATCTAGCATCTACAAGAAAGCAGGAAGATGGCTGGAAACCTCCTCTCCCTTTGAGAGCATACATAGTGAAAGGATCAAATTTCACAGGCTGATTTGTTTGAGAGTAATACATGGCCAGTTTATTCTGTCAATATATTTGTCAATGCATCAAAATATTATAACTTCTAGAAGTACAGAAAGATTTTCAGGATAATGGTTTCCTATATTTGAAATAAAACTAATTACCAATTAAAATGATGAAAACAAACATATTAATCCAGAGCTGAACACACACACACACACACACACACACACAACTTAGTCAAATTTGGTGCCAAAAATTGAATGGAGCAAACTGTCATCTTTTTCATAAATATTGACTATTTCTATGCTTCTAAATTCTCTCTTATTTTTTTCAGTGATAATACGTGGACATTTTTTCCATGGATAATGAAAGCCTTTATAGGCTACAAACAAAAGCAGTTTTGAATTTCTTAGTTATGAGAGGTAGAAAATCAAACTATGCCTAAAACTATCATGCTTAGTGTAAGTTAAACAAGGTATGTTAACATTAAGCCTGTCAGGTCACACACACACTTACACACATACACGTAATGTCTTTATTTCTGGCAAAAGAAAATGACATCAGATAACCAGTAATGACCTAAAGAAGTCTGTAGCCTGTTCTTAGAATATGTTTGTGAATTTGATGAAAGCTAGGGACCCTTTCTCCAGAAAAGTAAACATACATGTGGGTAGACACAAAAATGTTTCTACGCAATTTCAGGGGCTTTATGGATCCCTGAAAACTATCTTAGCTGATCATAAGCCTGTGAATACTTTTTGAATAGACCCTTGCAAAACCCCACCCTAAATTAAGCATATTGATAGATCTGCAACAGGCATTTGTTTGTGTTATTTTGTGAAACTCACTGAGGCCTCTGACACAAGTTCTAGGATAAATTTTTGAACAAAATTCTATGCCCAGGAGGACTATATCACATTATTGCTGCCCAGTTATATTGATTGGCTAAACCTTCCACAGTGAAACACTGTGTATAGCAGTAGTCTCCAACCTTTTTGACACCAGGGATTGGTTTCATGGAAGACAATTTTTCCATGGACTGCAGAGGGGGCATGGTTTTGGGATGGTTCAAGTGCATCACATTTATTATGCACTTTACTTCTATTATTATTACATTGTAATATACAATAACATAATTATACAACTCACCATAATGAGGAATCAGTGGGAGCCCTGAACTTGCTTTCCCATTTAGGGTTCCCATGGTCCCATCTAGGGATGATGGGAGACAGTGACAGAGCATTAGGCATTAGGTTCTCATAAGAAGCATGCAGCCTAGATACCTCATATGCACAGTTCACAGCAGGGCTCACGCTCCTATAGGAATCTAATCTGCAGCTGATCTGACAGGAGGCAGAGTTCAGGTGATAATGTGAGTGATGGGGATTGACTGTAAATACAGACGAAGCTTCGCTCGCTTGACAGCCATTCACCTATGGCCTGGCTCCTAATAGGACATGGACTGGTACCAGTCTGTGGACAGGGGATTGGGGACTCCTGGATAGGATATCACCCCCCTCTCTCTCTCCAGTCTCCTCTTTCTTTCTTGTTTTTCTTTTTCTGTTCACACTTTTTTTTTTCTAAATTACAGCTCGAATATAGGATATTTAAAAAACTCTAGCAAGATTCACAATCTTACAAATTAGAATCTGCAGGATAAGACTTCATAGAAAAGAAACAGCTTTTTACAATGTCAAGAATGCTACCTTTTTTATTTGTGACATAAAGAAAACATTTTGGGAATCCACTGCATATCCAGCTGGGCTGGATTCATAGGGCTCACTGCCATTTTCTTTATGCCCGTAAAGAAACTGATGTAAGTTCCTTTGAAGAGCCTTACAAATTTGTGTCTCACTTAGCTAAACCTACTGGCCATTCATTGAAGACAAATGAGTAAAATAAAAGGTTGTTTAGATTTAATTTAAAAAATACAGTCTGTACGAAAAAAAAAATTACCTAGATTCTCCCAGGTCCCTTTTATGGTGAATACTTGTTCTTTGGTTTTGGAATAAAGTAAGCCAATTCCTTAATTGATTGCAGTCATTTTTCATTTTCTACCATCACCAAAGACTTGTCATAGTTCTCAGAACTTTCCGTTAGAATTTTATTTGAGAGCAATATAAGGTTGCTTTAAGCAGGAATAGGCAAGATGCTCGCCACACACTCCAGCTTTTGCAATTTTGGAACGGAAGCATTAGAGCATCCGAAAATGTGAGCTTGAGTAACAGATTTAACAGCTCTGCATTTTACAGGGTTTTAGGTTACCCTAGGGCTTTCTAATTACATACTGAACCCTAAGTCCTTGCATAAGATAACCTTTTAGATTTTTGTCACATTTTGTTTCAACTGCTAGGCAATTCAGCCGGGACTCCCAATAAAGCTAAAAGTGTCTAAATTGCCATAAGAAAAGACTGGGCAAGGCATTGCGAGGGAGAGAGGTGGCAGGAGTGAAAGAATGTCTTAAAATTCTAAGCAGTCTTTCTTCTTCTTCTTTTTTAACAGCAACTAACTCTCTCTGCTGATATGAGACTATAATCTACGATCAGCTTAGCTATTTGTGAAAACTTTTGTTGTGTAATAGTAAAATGCCTGGGTAACTAAGAATTTCGATCAAACTAAATTAACTCTTGGGTTTTATGTCAAGGCTACCCACAGATGATCTAAAGTACTTATGGGCCTGAAAGATAATCTATTTGCTGTTGGAAACTGGCTCATATTTAGATGGAGATAGAGCATAGAAGATCATTCTCTACCTACATCTTAATGACTACGGGCCACAGATTGTTACAGTATAGGTCACTTAAAAAGGGGATTTGCAGTTTAAGTGAGAGATAAGTTCCCGAAGATCTTGAATAATTCAATACTAAGTCTATCAGTGGTGGCTAGATACTTGTGTTTACTAGCTAAAGCCATGTCCCAATAACATGAACACAGTTAGCAATTCCTCACCTTGCCAGCTCCAGGGTTATGTGATTTTTGTTGATTTAAAAGTCTGTGTAGAGAATTCATGTGTTTTCACATTATGCATCCATGGAGAGAGAGCAGTCAAGCTATTTTGCCTCATTTTAATGGGTACCAATTTACCGCCTACTTGAGAAATAATGGCTGAAGTTTGCACACTACCACAGCTCTTTACAAATAGTTTCAGAATTAGATTCTTGATGTCCTTAACTATTTAGTGCATTTCTTCTGTGGTCTGGAAAGTGTGAGATGAATTTATGAAAACTACATAAATCTGATAATCAGTTGTGCCTGCAAATAGTCAAAAGTATTTTTTTTTTCTTAGTAAGTTTAAGGTGCTTCTTGCAATTAGGAAGATTCCCAGTTGTGAATACATGAATATTCAGGTACAACTGTGGAAATATTATTGTACAGACAGAGAATATTTTAATATATTATATTTTTGAAAAAGGAAATCTGACTAGAAATCTTTGAGCTATTTAGGAGCAGAGTGAGCCCAAGAAAATATCTAGGGATGACATTTGAAAATAAATGCATTTCATTTTAACTAGAAGGTCTCTTAGGTCTTCTACGGAGGCAGGTATTTTGGATATTGCCTTCATGTTATAGAGTTAGGAGAAATTATCTATTCAAGACAGCCTAACTATAACTGGAATGTGTCTGACCTTACTTGTAAATGGGTAATAAACTCAGATATCTTTTAGTGAAAATCTGTGATGTAGCCAATTGGTGAATGCCAGATCCAATGCACACCAATCCTGCACGCTATATATTTTTTTGCCACTATAATCCTGCACCTAAATTGATGCTCAGGAAAGCATTTGGAAATAGGAAGTACCACACAAGCTATTAAACAGTCGACACACAACAAAATGTTTCACTTCTAAATATTTATGGTTCTCTAGACAGAAAGAAATTCCTTGAAAGATGGCTTGGGTCCTTCCCTGAGGTTGGAACTTCCCAAGGCATATGTTTCCAACCCACTTTGGGACTAGGCAAGGGTAAAAATAACATGAATTTCTTAAATGTCTTTTTCTCTTATTACCAGTTTCTATGGCAACTCCCTTACTGATATTTAACTTAATGGACCCCCTCTATATACAATCTTTTCATATTGAAAGCTAATAACAATACTCTAGAATAACATGCTTATATATTTTATCTTGGCATGTGAAATTTTAGCAAATTTGGCTGGAGATATGGGGATGTCAAGACACTGAAAATATAGTTTGGATTAACAAGAATGACTTCCTCAGATAGTGATAAAAAATTGAAAACTGATGGTGCATAGCATATCTTTTCCTAGGAACTGAGAATGCAGAATATATTAAATTAATATGGCAAACTCCATATTTTTTTCTGTTTTCAATACTGCTAAATGAATCTATTTTGTGCATTATCAATGCTCCAGGCATTTTCACAGCAATCCTGTATTAACGCCCATCGACTGGCCTTCTTTTGGGGCATTGCCTTCTTGCTTTGCTTTTCTATCTAGTAATCAGAGGACAAAGAACAGAAGCTGGGCAGTGGATGAGTGGATTGAATGGGAACTTTTCAGGCCTATTCATAGTCACTTATCCACGGTTCCTGCCGAGTCCCCTATTCATCAGGGCAGACAAAGTTTTTTGTGTAAAGGCTACATAGTAAATATTAATATTTTAGAGATTGTAGGCCAAAGGGTGAAATAGAGAAAATTTTGCAGGTACTTACATAATAAGAGAGAAAAAATTTCTACACAATTTTGTATAATTAAAATTCAAAATACAACTGAATATATATATGTTTTAAAATACAGACCTACTAATAAAAATGGAATTTTTGTATAAATGCTGAAGTTTGAATTTCATTTAGTTTTCATGCCACAAATATTATTATTTTATTTCCAAACATTTAAAAATATAAAAGAACTCATTAGCCCATGAGCTAAATAAAAATAGGGTTGGCTATAATTTGCCAGTCCTCCATATAGATATGTATCTGCCTCCTTATAAAAAATACCCATTTATGGCTGGGCACAGTGGCTTATGCCATAATCCCAGCACTTCGGGAGACCAAGGCGGGAGGATCACTTGAGCCCGGGAATTCAGGATCAACCTGGGAAATATAGCAAGAACCTGTCTCTACAAAAAATATTTTTAAAAATTAGTAGGGTGTGATAGCATGTGCCTGTAGTCCCAGCTACTCAGGACCCTCAGGTAGGAGAATCACTTGAGGCTGCAGTAAGCCCTGAAGGTGCCATTGCACCAAAGCCTGAGTGACAGAGTGAGGATTTGTCTAAAAAATATATATATATACACACACACACACACACAACATATGTATATGTATGTATATACACACATATATACATACATATATATACCCCTTTAGATACATACATATATATATAATCCCTTTATGTACTCTGCATGAGATTATCATGATCAAACATTCCTCTCCCCAGCCACCCTCTGCTTGCTCTAAGGCAGTCTTCACCTGTCCTTTATCCTGAAGGTCCACATGAGCTGTTTTCTAACTGAAAACCTGGCAGGAAGAGAGTACAGACAGTCCTTCACTGAGAATGATTTGACTTGCAATTTTTCAATTTTGCAGTGATGCGAAAGTGATGCATATTTAGTAGAAATCATACTTCTAGTACTCATACAACCATTCGTTTTTCATTTCCAGTATCATTTTCAATAAATTACATGAAATATTCAACACTTTATCATATAATAGACTTTGGGTTAGATGATTGTACCCATGTGTAGGCTCATGTAAACGCTCTGGGCATGTTTAAGGTAGGTTAGGCTGTGCTACGATGTTTGGCAGGTTGTGTATTAGTTGTGTTTTCAACTTAAAATTGTTTGATTGGACATAACCCCATCATAATTGGAGGATTGTGTGTACTTAGACTTGAGGGTCTTTCATATGAGAATTTGGGATAGCAGGTTTTTTTTTTTAAAGTGGGACTTTAAGATGAACTCTTCAGGTCCATGCTGAGTGTAGACCCAATACCCTGTTTAGTGTCAGGAGGGGCTTCCTTTCCAGCATCACTGATGATTGTGTGGGAAGACTGTTTACTATATGGGAAGCTACTCTGCATCTCTCACATAAAGAGAAAAGGAGTCACCTGTGTGGGTTATCAAGAAACTTCACCCTGATAATGAAGGGCTTAGATAAGGTCTAAAACCCAGGGCAGAGAGAGAAATCAATCCTCTCTGAATATCCCCAGGTTCTGGAGAGCAGCACCACCTTCTACATTCCAATGAGGCTGGGCCTTTTGCCTGCTCCCTTCCTGGCATCATGGACCCCAAGACTTGCTTGATTGCAGTGAGCCTTCCTGGAAGGGCTTTGCCCCTTACCACTCCCATCTCCATCCTGCACTCTGGAAGCCCTGACCAGTCTCACTCTCTCAGAGGAGGCTTTTCCTCAGGTTTTGAGCTGCCTGTTTGCAACTGGGCAGAATCTTCCATATTCTCATTCTCAGTTTCTGCTTTCTAGGTCCATGACTGTCTCTTTCCCCATGTGCCTGCTGGCTTCCCATCGACTCCTGCTTTCCCTGATTCACTCTCAGCATGTGCTGCTCTATCTATTTTATCTCCCTGCTACTGTAAACCCCCACAGCCTTGCTGGACTTTACAAAGCTAACAACATATAAGCTGGAACCATGCACGTCCTAGAAGGGCAGAAATGCATCTTGATGTATATTGATACATAAAAAGTACACAGTTGGGCCGGGCGCGGTGGCTCACGCCTGTAATCCCAGCACTTTGGGAGGCCGAGGCGGGCGGATCACAAGGTCAGGAGATCGAGACCACGGTGAAACCCCGTCTCTACTAAAAATACAAAAAATTAGCCGGGCGCGGTTGTGGGCGCCTGTAGTCCCAGCTACTCAGGAGGCTGAGGCAGGAGAATGGCGTGAACCCGGGAGGCGGAGCTTGCAGTGAGCCGAGATCGCGCCACTGCACTCCAGCCTGGGCTACAGAGCGAGACTCCGTCTCAAAAAAAAAAAAAAAAAAAAAAAAAAAAAAAGTACACAGTTGGCCTTCTGCATCTGTGGGTTCCACATCTGTGGCATCAACCAACCATGGATCAAAAATATTCTGAAAAAAAATCATTTCTTTACTGAACACTTACAGACATTTTTCTTGGTTCTCATTCCCTAAACAATAAAGCATAACAACTATTGGTGTAGCATTTACATTATATTAGGTACCATAAGTAATCTAGGGGTTATTTAAGATATCTGCAAGGGTGTGCATAGCCTATATGCAAACACTATTTTATACAAGGGACTTGAGCGTTCTCAGATTTTGGTATCTGTGGGAGATTTTGGAACCAATCCCCCATGGACATTGAGGGATGTTTGTATACTGATATTCTATACAGTATTGAATATACAGAGTAGGTATATAATTCACAAAACTGTTTTGAATAATAAATGAATTATTATTTATAAAGCACTTAGAGCCTGGCACTTAAGAGTTTTATGCTTAAACACAAATATAAAGATGCTTATTTATATTTATTAAGCTTATACAAAGTTTCTGCTTTAAATGTATAAATGATTCATGAAGAGAAAAGAAAAATGAATGCATTTTACACATTTAAACCAAAAGAAGGCTCTGGCAAACAAACGAAATAGGCTCTTCCAAAGTTTGAATACTCTCTCATGCAGACTGATAATATGCCAAGAAAGCCAAATTCCTTTCTCGTGTGTCCAAAAGGCTAACATTTTCTGATTTGGGATAGGTGGCCTTTTGTATCACTCCCCGAACATCTTCCCCCAGGGGTCTCTCCTTATTCATCAACCGGCTTGTTAAGTCTTTCGAGTTCTGTGGGTTGTAAGGAGATGTAAATGCTCAATAACAAAACCCATAAGCCAACTCCAAGTGTATTAAATACTCAGAAGCTAACTTAGCTTTTTACATAATCAATGGGAGCTGTTATTCTCTTGTGGCCAGATGGCTCTGATTGAAATATTCTGCTATTAATGTCAATACATTACCAGGACATCCAAGCAGTAGTCCTCTGAATAATTTCAATAGAAAAAGATGGTCAATCCCTTGGGCTGTAAGACAAGTATTACTTTCATAAAAGGGAAAAGCCAACATTATTTTCTTTGGAGCCATTGTTGGAAGGCTGAATCTTTTAATGTAATCGATCTAAGTCTACAAGAAAACTCTCCCAAACAAAGCTATAGTCTCAGTCTCTGCTCTGTGCAAAACCCACATCAAAAGTCAGATCTTGCCTTCTTAAATGTAATCGGAGTGGTTTTAACTCATTTTACTTTATAATACGCTACCCATGCTACCCTGCAAATGTTCCAGGATCTAAGTCCATAGTCCATACAAGTTCCTTGGCTTCTTGACAAAATTAATGAGGAGCAAAGCAGCTAAGGGAATAATGGATTGGCAAATCACAGAAAAGACCTGGTCAATGTTTCAGGGACGAGCTGGGCAGGAAGGGAAATGTTGCTGGTGGTATGCATGTTAATTTGCTTTCTCCAAATTATAAAAGTAATTTTTTTCTTTGTACCTATTGAAAGAGACAACAATTACTTCTACCTGTCCCAAATGCAAAAAGCTCTATTTTCTCTTCAAGGAATTTTGTTTTTGATGTTCTCTCTGTGAGAAACTTATATTCATCCTTCAGGTCCCAGGTTCAAAGACATTCTCATTGTGTGTCCTCATAGCATTTTATTTTTTAAAGAAGCACATGCCAATGAACATCCTTTATAAATTTGTCAATAAACTATGATGGTATTAAAGAAAAACTTCTTATAGTGCCTTACATACAGCTTTTGAAGTTTTATCACATTAATTTCATGAGTAATGACTTTTGATGTGGGTTTTGAACATAGCAGAGATGACTAGGCATCTCTTTTCTCTATTAGGTATTTATTTCTGTATTACCAACATGTCATACAATGCTCTGCACGTTGTAGTTGCTCACTGACATTTGGGGTACAAAGGAAGGCAGGGGGCTGGGCATGGTGGCTCATGCCTGTAATCCCAGCACTTTGGGAGGTCTAGGCAGGAGGATCACTTGAGCCCCAGAGTTCAAGACCAGCCTGGGAAACACAGGGAGATCTTGTCTCTACAAAAAAATTTAAAAGTTAGCTGGGCATGGTGGTATGTGCCTTTTGTCCCAGCTACTTTGGAGGCTGAGATGGGAGGATTGCTTGAGCCCGGGAGGTCGAGGCTGAAGTGAGCTGTGAGCGATTGTGCCAGTGTGCTTCAGCCTGGGTAATAGAGTGAGATCTTGTCTCTTAAAAAAATAAAAAGGCAGATAGGTTAAATGACAATGTAATTATTTCCACAGAAATTTTAAAATTATTTATGATAGTAATTTTCTCTTCATCAACTGACCTGTGATGCAAAGTAGACAGATGTGATTTAAATTCTCATGATACATATGTAACAAACCTGCACATTATGCACATGTACCCTAGAACTTAAAGTATAATAATAATAATAAAGAAAATGTGGTATATGTATGTGTGGAATACTACTCAGCCATAAAAAAGAATAAAATAATGTCTTTTGCAGAAAAAAAAATAAAAAATAAAAAATAAGTTCTCATGAAATCAGGAATTATACCAAATGCCCAGTGTCTGTGCTCACTGGGTTTCCTGTGGGCTACTGAGATTGCTTCCTGACTGACTTCCCTAATACAATGATCCTCACTTAACTGCTAGCTGTCACTCACAAATACAGTCTTTCTGTAAAAATACAGTGGGTTTTTAGGAAAAGTCCATTGTTTTTAGGAAAAGCCCACTCCTTTAGTGTGATATGGAAGACTCTCCTTGTTCTGCACCCAACCTTCATCTCCCCGTCTCCTTCCAGAGTTCTCTCTCCACCTGATGCTAGTCTCACCAGAGTATCCGCACCATCTTCCATGCAGGGGGATTTTTAAACTTTCTCTTAGCCACACCAATTTTCAGTTGAGTATCTTTCCTCACTCCTGGTTTCAAGAGGAGGAATTTTTCCTATGCACACCCCTGGACTTCTCTGCCCCTTTACTTACTTGGCTACCCAGTGAATTTGAAAAGACTAACTGGGTTTGCTTAGCTCTGCCTGGCTCTGTTTCCTCTTGACATCTGCCTGCTTTCAGAGAACCTGAGATCTCCCAGCTCCTTTGGGAACCCAGACCCTGAAGATGTGCACTGAGGTGAGAAGGTGAAGACTCACCATAGGATTCTGCCCAATTTTGGATTGTCATTAAGCCCACTTGGCCAATAAAACTAAAGTCCCATCTGTTCACTTATCCCCTATAAGTAATTTTCAAAGATATCTTGAGTTCCGCCAAGTACTTCTTTTATTTCTCGAATTGGTCAGAACTTGGATGCTGAAAAGGGATACTATTTCTTTCTTTCTATATTTCCTGAGATAGGGTCTCACTCCATCACCCAGGTTGGAGTGCAGTGGCATGATCTTGGCTCACTGCCACCTTGACTTCCCAGGCTCAACGGATCCTCCAACATCAGCCTACAGAGTAGCTAAGACCACAGGCAGGCACCACCACACCCAGCTAATTTCTGTATTTTGTGTAGAGACAGAGTTTTGCCATGTTGCCCAGGCTAGTCTAGAACTCCTGGGCTCAAGTGATCTGCCTGCCTTGACCTCTCAAAGTTTTGGGATTACAGGTGTGAACCACCATGCCTGGGCCCTTGGGGGTACTATTTAACCCCTCAGAGACCCCTAAGTCAAACTTCATAGTTCAGATGTTACCAGTTCCTGAGGCCCTTCCTAACTTCCTCAGCAGGTATTAATTATTCATTACTTTATGATCCCATTTTTTAAAAAGAATGTCTTTTGGTGATTACTGTATTCTGCCTTGCTTTAAGGAGAACTTCCTCCACTTAACTGTAAGTAAACTCATTCTGACAGACTCCCCAGCCCTCTCAGGTAACATTCTGGTTCTTACAGTGCCTCACACTCAAAAGGTAGTTTAAATACATGCTTGTGAAATAAAACAAAAATAAAAAGGTACAATGCTTAGGATCATACCTTAGGACTAGAAGAGATAAAGGGATGGGAGTAACATGGTAATCATGAAGGGGTTGCCTGTCATACCTCAACACTGTCGGAAGGTATCCTGCCAACATGGAGATGACAGCCAATTGGGTGGCCTCATGGTATCCTTTTACAGGCCTTAACTACGGGTCTCAGCAGTGGTCAGAGACCTAGAGAAGAACATGCTGAGTGCCTTGGGTGGGTGTTTCCATTTCACCTGTCCATCTGGATTACATCTGAAAGAGCCCAGATTCTTAGGGACTTGAACAGCCAATTTCAATTCAGCCATCCCACACTTTTAAATTGAAGCCTCGCTCTTTCTCAGAATTGAACCCAGCTAAAGTGACAAAGTAGCTTGGCCACAAGGGAGAAAATATTAACAAAGGTTTACATTCTTCCCCTTGCTGGAAGGATGTCTACAAAGCTATGATTTCCTCCAGCTGAAATGAACAGGAACTATATGACTGAAATGGAAACCTAATTCTGTTCCCATCGAGGGGATTGGTATGTTTTCACAGCTCAAATGCTGTAAGCTAGGGATGACCTTCATTCACCACCAAGGTCATTAAAGTAACCATTATTATACATGAGACAAAGGAAAGGCAATGATTACTCTGGATCTAGTGATGGTATTTCATCCAATTTCTGATCCACAGTTGGGAAAAGTGATAAATTGTTACTCGATTATCTGGGCATCTTTTGTGAAAAATAACTTGTTAAGTCTAATCTGATCCAATCTTTACTGTGACTAAATCCTCAGTGAGAAATATGGGTGACAACATTGTGGGGAACCTTCTTTCCTCTGGAAAAGGAGTTGCCTCCTTGTTTCCATGCACAGGGAGCTCCATTAGAATGGCACATCTAGCCTCTTGTCTTTCCTTTACTTCTCTCCACATATAGAATTGAATAACCTGATTGGTGGTGACTATTGTGTTTCTTGATTGGATAGAGCTAATCCTGCAGTAATGGGAAAATTAACTTATTTCTTCCTTTCCCTCCAGGGACCAGTGCCAATCAGTCATCTTGGTAAAAAATGTCTGCTACAGACCAATCTTTCTTCTCTGGTAGGGTTTCTTGGAGCTGAGGCAGGCCAGCAAATCCATCTGACCCTCACACTAAGTCATTAATTCCAACAACGTCATCATTAATAAAAATGATATTTTGATCTCCACCTGCCTGACTGTGGTGTCTAGCTCTCAATTTGAAGGCTTGATACTTGATTGTATCCAGTCAAGAGTGGGATACAGTTTACTGGGTCTCTCCAAACTCCAACACCATGAACTGCAATACAGTCATTTGTTTCTGACATTCGCTTTGCAGCAGCACTGAACAAAGTTGAGCCTCTGGTTCAACTCTGAACATGAACTTTTTTTTTTCAAGTACAAATATTACTTTCTCTGAAAGACAATTTTTTCTTGAAGTCCTTAATTTATGCATCTTAGAAACAAAAAACAACTGCAACATGGCAGCATGTTTAAAAAGCTCATTACAAATGGAACTAAAAACAAAGTTGCTTGTGAATTTCTGGGTTGTAGGGGATGATTTAATGTAATGAAGTCCACTGGGCCAATTGAATGTAGATAGTTTATACCAGTCATCCCAGAGTAATTATTCTGGATAAATTAATGTTATTCTCTCCCCTTAGGAGAAGTAGCCATTGCTGAGCACTGGCGGGGTGTCAGGCACTCAGCCAGGTGGGCTGCATATCTTAATCTGCTCCACAACCTTCTGATAGAGATATAGTTGGCCCTTGAACAACATGGGTTTGAACTGCAAGGGGCCACTTACATGTAGATTTTCTGCTACCTCTGCCACTTCTTGAGACAGCAAGACCAACCCCTCCTCTTCTTCTTTCTTCTCAGCTTACTCAACATGAAGATGATGAGGATGAAGACCTTCATGATGCCCACTTCTACTTTGTGAAGAGTAATGTATTTTCTTTTCCTCTTCCTTATGATTTTCTTAATATGATTTTCTTTAGCTTACTTTATTGTAAGAATACAGTATGTAATGTACAAAATATGTGTTAATTGGCGGTTTATGTTATAGATAAGACTTCTGATCAACAGTGGGCTATTAATAGTATTTTTTTGAGAAGCTGAAAGTTATGCATGAATTTTTGACGAACCCTCTAAGGGCAGCATTGTTCAAGGGTCGACTGTATTGTCATTTCCATTTTACAGTTAAGGAAACTGAGGCATAAAGGGTAAATTGCAAAATTCACACAACTAGTGTCAGAAATGGGTTTCAAGCAAAGTCCTGTTAGGAAACCTACAGTCTGAATTCTTGATGCTCTACTGAGTTGTCTCTCACTGAGGTGACCATCGAATTTGTCATACAATCAGGACATACTTGCAAGTAAAGGGGTCATTATTAATAATTACTCAGGGATGAAAGGTATAAACTAGAGTTATTTAATCCTGAACAAACCTGTGTATACAGTCACTCTACCTTGCTCATACCTTAGGGTCTCAAACTGGTTTCTGGTAGCTTTTAAATATAGATACAGATCTCAAATATTTAAAAAGGGACCCGCGTTTGTTCATTGTTCCTTCTCTTTCTGGCTTAAAAGGGCCAAGGCTCACTGTTGCCCCTCCCTGTTTCCTGGGATCAAGTTTCTCGCTCTAAATCACAGCTGTTCATTATCAGAGCTATTTCTTTCTTTAGCTACATGGAAATGAAGCTCCAGGGAAGGATTAGATCATTAAGCAAAGGAAAACAGCCACAATATAGCAGCACCTGCATAAATCTTATAAGGGGAAAATATAAATTGAATTTTTTTTTCATGTTCTAGCATATCCTTGATGGTGCTGGAAATAAATCCCTTCTACTTTTCTCTCTTATAAATGAATGCCCCATCCAGAAATGAGATGATGAGGAATCAGGAGACAGTCATGGCCTAGAGACCTGCAATGGGTGCTTTGGGTTCTTAATCACTGGAGTATTTAACCCCATATCCTACTTTGTCCTGTCTGTGAAACAGTTACTTGCTTCTTTCTACTGCTGCCACCAAAGGATCCGTTTGATTGCAACAATAAGGGCTAATACCATTATTGTAGAAAGTAGACTATCTTAATGTTATAAATAAGAGACTGGCACTTTAAGGACTTCTCTTAAAACCCTGATTCTAACGGGCAAAAACTAATTGATTCATTGAAAATTATCCCAATAAAGGGGTGTGTAGAAATCTCCACTTCGAATGTCTCTCAATTTTAGTGTGCATCAGAATTCCCTGAAGGAGGAGCGATTAAAACACCCACACGGCCGGACCCCACCTCCAGGGCTTCTGATCAGCAGGTCTAGAATAAGACCTGAGAATGTGCATTTCAAGGAAGTTTCCAACTGATGCTATTGTTGATGGTCCCAGGACCCACACTTTGAGAACCAGTGCCCCAGCATAAAGCAGCAGGGAAAGGAGATTTTTGCCTGTGAAAAGAAGTGAAATCTAATGTGTGCTTCCTGGAGCAAATTAATGCAAAAGTCCATGGAATGAGATTGAAATAACCACGAACAATGTTTTTTCCGGAAGTCTATTTTAAAGTCTAAACCAGGCATCAGCAAATTTTTTTCTATAAAGGGTCAAATAGCAAATATTTTCAGCTTTCAGGCCAGATGGACTCTGTTGTAACTACTCAACTCTGTGGTTATAGTGACTATGTTGCAGTAAAGCTTTACTTACAAAAACAGATGATGGCAGGCTGGATTTGGCCCACTAGTTGTAGCTTGTTCACCTCTGGGTGTAATATGACAAATTACATAAGGAAACATATATTAGTCTGTTAAGCCTGAGTGTGCCTGTGATCAATGAGAAACTAACCAAGTTGGAAATCTGGCTGTATAAGCCAATCTTTGATGCCTATTTTGGTTGTACAGGATTGATACAATAAGCACTCTTATTATAGAGGCAAAGAGTGGGACACATGCCCTGTTCTTGCAATTCAGTCCCTAAAACTAGCTGTTTGGGACTATTTGAAAACAAACATGCTAAGATTTTACCCTATTTTAACAGGGGTTTCACTGCACTAGTAAAAATTGCCTAGCTATATATTTAGTACCTTTACTATTTGGTGCTTTGCCTAAAAGTAAAGAATATCTTTTCTGTGTAGCGGGCTAATTTATTGAGTTGTTAATTAATTCAGATTGTGTTTTCCATTTGTTTTTCCTTCTTCTCATTTCAAAAGAGACCACTGGGGTGTCTATTCTCAGGAGAGGTTTGTGTTGCCGGCCAGAGCTGCTAGAAAATAGAACTTGCCTGGAGAACTTTTGTGGGGGGAAAAAAAACGTCCTAAGTCTACCAATTTTCTGAAGGGGAAGAAGAGGAGGGCAAGTGTCTTTGATGGGGGAGAAGTGGGAGCAGATGAGATGTGGAAGAAATGATCTGAGCCTTGGACAAGAGGGAAGAAGGGACTCTCAGCATCCCTAACAGTCAGTCCCCAGGTCTCTTCCTGCTTGGCCTGTCAGTAACATTTGACACAGTTGGCCATTTCATTCCTTCCTCTTGGAAACACACTCTTCACTTTGGCTTCCAGACAGTGTTGAAGGAAACCAGAATATTCCATTCTAAAATATGCCTTTTTGACATAAATATTTTTATGATACAATTTTTTAAAATGGTAGAAAGGGCTGCCTGAGCTCCCCTTTCTTACCTATAGCAAGCCACAACAATTCCTGGAGAGATTCTGCCTTGCCTCTGTTTACCTAAAAGCAGAATTACGAAGACAAAAGGTCTTTCTACCCTCCTCACTCCCACCTCTCCCACCTGAAAACAAGATAGAAGTTCTCTTTGAACAGACCTTTATCACCTCAGAGAGGAGCTAGAGTGAGGACATTTTACTCCCTACCAATTTACCTTCCCACATTTTCCCACCTCTAGGAGCCTAGGACTGACTGCCTCTTTGCCTTGTCACTTTCCCAAAATGCACTGTTCTGGCCAGGCGCGGTGCCTCATGCCTGTAATCTCAACACTTTCGGAGGCTGAAGCGGGCAGATCACTCGAGGCCACTAGTTCGAGATCAGCCTGGCCAACATGGCAAAACCCTAGTTCTACCAAAAAAAAAAAAATTAACTGGACTTGGTGGCAGGCACCTGTAACCCCAGCTATTTAGGAGGCTAAGGCAGGAGAATCCCTTGAACTCAGGAGGCGGAAGTTCCACTGAGCCGAGATCGCACCACTGGGCAACAGAGAAAGACTCCATCTCAAACAAACAAACAAACACTCAAAAAACTATTGTTCTTTGTTGTATATACTATGTAAGTAGACTTCTAAACCACTGCTTTGAACACATCCCCTGCGTGATGTGAACTGCATGTGTTAATAGTTTGTTTTTCTCTTTTTCTCTCATTATTTTGTTACAGAGGTTTGTCTCAGCTACAAACTTATAAGGGTTAAAGAAAATCCCATTTTCTCCCCTTCAGTGCTCTCTCCCAGTTTCTCTCTTACCTCACTAGCTGCTCCTTCTTCCTCTTTTTTGCTAGTTCCTCCTTGCCTACCTGACGTCTGACAGTAAGACTGTCCCCAAACTCAGTTCTTGGTTGCTTTTCCTCCCCTTCCCTTCCCTTCTCCACTTGTCCTCCCCATGATTCCATTTGAAATTTCGGCTCCTACTCTGCACTCCCTTCTCTGCTTTCTGTCTCTCCTTGGCCCTTATCACTATTCAATACACTATATATTTTGCTTATTTTCTATCTCCTCCCTTGCAAATGCAAGCTCCGTAAAGGCAGGAATTACGCAGGCAACTTGTATTAGGGGGACTGCTGTGAAGTCCACTGTGGCATGCTGAACCCTTCTGGCCAGTGATGGCAGCTGCAGCCAGGGTCCCACTGGCTTTGCTTTGGCATGGGAGTACCAGAGTCACCCACTTTGCAGAGATCAAGCAAGCATAGACAATTAATTTATCAGTGGTTACTTCGGCTGACAAAAGTTAAAAGGCTCTTTCTTAACATTCCAAGTACTCCGTAAGCACGAGAGAAGGAGCATGATCATGAAAGAGAGAGAGGAGAGAGGCAGAGGAAGGAGAAGGGTGGGGTGAGGGAGAGACGGGGGCAGTGGTGTGGGGGGGTGGGGAGAGAGAGAGATAGAGAGAGAGAGAGACAGAGACAGAGACAGAGACAGACCGAGAGATCTAAAAAAGGTTAAGATTATTGACTTTCCAAAAAACCAGGTGGAAAGGGTCTTGGAATTTGGTTTATTTGAATAAAAGAAAATGTTTACCAAGTGACCTTTCCTACATACCTAAGTTTATGAACAATAATTCATACACCCTATAAGATTTCTTATTACTTGAATAATGAAAAAAATAAAACAAATCCTGCTTTACATGTGCAAAAATAGAATCTAAGAATGGAAATACAAAGATAAAGTGAACTTTCTACTTCTCCCCAAACTCTTCATGCGGGCACGCCATGTTTAATTGTAGCTTGTTTCTCAGCCTCCCGCAGGATTTTATTATAAATTCTATCATGCACCAGAGTCAGTGTGCACTTCCTCTGTTCTCCCTCTGGGTGGAAGAAATGCTGCTAATGAGGAAAGGCTCAGCTCAGATTTGTTTGATGACCAGAAAAGCTGACTCTTCAATCTTTTCCTCTCTGTTTTAGCACAGGCACACCTGTTGGTTCACCCTGCCTCGTTCCAGCAGGAATTGCCCAGTACCCCATGTGAACCCAGAGATGCCAAGGCTCCTTAGCCAATGAGAGTTCTTGCTTCCTCTGCCTGCGATTTAGGACTTGAATGTTTGCCTGCTGGGCTGCAGCACGTGAAACTCATTACGCAGCTTTGAAACCTGGCCTCCAACACAGAACGAGAACAGCCTGTTCATGAGGAGAAGAGCTGTTTGTTTCAGCTATGGGTGCCAAAAAAGAAAAAAAAAATCAACTGTTTCCTTATTTGGCCATTTTAGGACATAAAATCTCTATTTTCCTCCTTTGCCTCAGGGGTTCATGATCTTGAGCTGAGGGTTCAAGGTTAAAAAGTTTTTGGCTGGTGACGGTGGCTCATGCCTGTAATCCCAGCACTTTGGGAGGCCGAGGCAGGTGGATCACAAGGTAAGGAGTTTGAGACCAGCCTGGTCAATATGGTGAAACCCTGTCTCTACTACAAATACAAAAATTAGCTGGGCGTGGTGGTGCACGCTTGTAGTCCCAGCTACTCAGGAGGCTGAGGCAGAAGATTCGCTTGAACCCGGGAGGCGGAGGTTGCAGTGAGCTGAGATCGTGCCAGTGCACTCCAGCCTGGGCGACAGAGTGAGACTCTGTCGCAAAAATAAATAAATAAATAAAAATTAAAAAAAGTTTCTATTCTGTTAACAGCTATGACAACTATGACAACTTTATTAGTGACATCTGGGAGCACTATTTACAATCATTTCCCAAGCCTATATGAATGATTCCTCAGTTTTACATCTATTAGTTTCAATGACTTGACATGATCTAAATAATACTTTGAAGAGATAGACAAATAATTATAAATCCTAAGAAGAGACTCTGAAGGGTCCTATGATAAAGTCCCTGATTTTAAGATGATTATCTCAAGCAAATTAAAATCTCAGCTTGCTTTTCTTTAAGATCCCCAGGGAATGAAACACCTTATCTTCCCTAAATATATCTTGCTATAAAACTGTTGATCATAGCAGAAAAGTGCTTGGTCAGCATAAGTTTTCCCATTAATTTTATGTGTGTCTAACTTTCTAAAATTAGCATCCTTTTCTACTGAATGGAATGATCCTAATCTGGACTGAAAAGCAACCATGGGCAATTATCATTTTGAATAAATGGAGGAAAGTCAATAGTTATTTCTTTTTCCATGGAAATGGAAATACTGAGGCCATGGTACACTGACTGCTGTAAAATATATATCATTAGATTCTCTAAATTCATAAGATAAAAAGGATTTAACAATCATGATTCAACAGTCAACTTTCTCAGACTAAATGCTTTTGTGCCCATGAATTGGAAGTATGCATGATGGTCTTTGCCTGTACATGTTGCTATTTATTTATCCCAAGTCTTCCTATGTCATTAGTGTTTTATGATTTGTCCTTTTTTTTAAAATAGCTTTTTAGTATCTAATCCCTTCTATTACATCTTTGTGTCAGGTTGGAAATCAGAGCTAAAAATAAAGCCAGGGAAATCAAATAGTGATGCTTATAACAATTTATTGAGCAGCTACTTGCATAGGCTAGGCACTATGCAAGATTTTCAGAATGACAACAATGAATAAGACGCAGGCTGTGCTCTATAGGATCTCACAATCTACAGAAGATGGGAGACTGTGAAGGTAGATGGGAGACTATGAAGGCTCCATTCTACCAAAAGGAGCTGTATGTGGGAGAGGCTGATATAGAGTGCAGCAAGAGCACGGAGTATGAGGTGAATGTGGGCCCAGGAGGATACCAGGGGATGAGTTGGCGGGATGGGAGTTCTGATAAGATTACAGAGAACAGATGATTTTTAATCTGAGACTTAGAAGAAATGTAGGTTTTGGCCAGGAAGTTAGAGTGAGAAGAGAATGAAATTTTAGCAAATGTCAGAAAGAGACAAAACCACATCCAGTAGGGTATATCATTTAAGGGAAACTGCAAGTAGCTTGAAATGGGTGGGACATAAGATCTACATGGTGTTATGTTAGGAGAAGAAGATATAAAATCAGATGAAAAATATGAAAGGTAGTTAGCAATGAAATAAGGAAGATATTGGGTTCCATCAAGATAACAGGTTTCTATGTTACGCTAGGAACCTATTGTATCTAACCACCAACAGTAAACTTTGCTGACTTTGAGACCAATGCCAGGCAAACATTTGCGACCCAACTCTTTCTAATCTGAAAAGAGAGCTCAAAATTCTTCCCTGAATGTAAGTGTCTAAGAAGTCTTAGAATGGTGGACAGCTCTCCTGTTCAGACCTACTTGTTTACAAGAACTATCCCAGTCCCTGAACAACTAATTCCAATGTAGAAAAGTCTCTTTGCTGAAAAAAGGGAAGTCTTTAGCTTGAATAGGAAAATGGGTGAGATAAACATGACAAGCCAACACCAAGAAACCAGTTTCACTCAAATTTGTTCTGTTCCCTCAAAGTTATTTTTTTGGCTTCATTATTATCTTTATTGACAAAGTAACTTTTCATTAACATGCATGACAAATATTTCAGTGACACAGCCAACTGTGTCAAGTCATTTCATAAAATGAAGAAGCAGGGATATAGATTGTGTTGTTTTCTCCACACAAATTATTCCTTAGAGGGAAGTCCCTCTAAAAGGCAGGGAAAGCTTTAAACATGTTTACTTGAGAGCACCTGAAAAATGACGTCATTACAGTCTAAAGTGAACTAATCATCAATTTGGCATTTGTGTTTTGGAAGGCCTTTCCCTTGACTGAGGCAGTAGAAAGTTTGTGTGATTGGGCTGAACAGATTATAGCACCCACAGAAGGAAATAAGATGTTCTTGATATACAGTCATGTGTTGCATAATGACACTTTGGTCAATGACAAACCACAAATACAATGGTGGTCCCATAAGGTAATAATACAGCTGAAAAAATCCTATCACCTAGTGACATCTTGATGATCCTGACACTGTGCAGGCCTAGTTTAATGAGTGTGTTTGTGTTTTCATTTTTAAGAAAACAATTTAAAAAAATAAAAAGATAAAAAATTTTAAGAACAGAAAAAAGCTCATAGAATCAGCAAATGAAGAAAATATTTGTGTATAACTGCATAATGTGCTTATGTTTTAAGCTAAGTGTTATTGTAAAATAGCCAAAAAGTTTAAAAAAATTAAAAAGTTTACAAAGTAAAAAAGTTACAGTCAGCTAAGGTTAATTTAGTTCTGAATAAAATTTAAAAAATAAATGTAGTATAGCCTAATTATATAGTGTTTATAAAGTTTACAGTAGTATACAAAAATATTCTAGCACTCACTCAGTGACTCACCCAGAGCAACTTTCAGTCTTGCAAGCACCATTCATGGTAAGTGCCCTATTAATGTGTACTATTTGTATCTTTTATACAATGTTTTTACTGTGTGTTTTCTATGTTTAGATACACAAATACTTACCATTGTGTTACAATTGCCTACAGTATTCACTACCACATAGTAACATGCTATACAGGTTTGTAGCCCACAAGCAATAGGCTATACCATATAGCCTAGGTGTGTAGTAGGTTATACCATCTAGGTTTGTATAAGTACACTCTATGATGTTTGTGACAAAATCACCTAATGATTCATTTCTGAGGATACAGTATCCCCATCGTTAAGTGATGCATGACAGTATGTGTAACCTGTCCAGGGGAATCTTCACTTCCTTTTCAAGTTACATGGTTTGGACCCAGAACTATTAGTCTTTGAGAGTATATTTCACTCCTTCCTAATTCAAGAACTCCCTGGATGAAGTTCTACTATGACCTTTAACATCCAGTGTTTCTAATCTCTCTCATGGGACAGTTATGGGCCCAATGATGGAAATTTTCATGTCATGGTTATCCCAATGCATTTGATGATGGTGCAATGATCAAAAAAGATGCCAGTGATGACAATTGAACGTCCCTTTGCCTTCCCAGCCTCCTTCATATATTCTCAGGCATAGGATGACAAAGGGAAGTCCACGAGTCACATGAAGAAAGACTGTAGCCATGGGTACACGATCAGGAGGTCCTCTGCTTGCCTCTACCCCCACCCTCCTCTCCATCACCCTATCCTATGGGTACACGATCAGGAGGTCCTCTGCTTGCCTCAATCCCCACACTCCTCTCCATCACCCTGTCCTATGGGTACATGATCAGGAGGTCCTCTGCTTGCCTCTATCCCCACACTCCTCTCCATCACCCTGTCCTATGGGTACACGATCAGGAGGTCCTCTGCTTGCCTCCATCCCCACGCTCCTCTCCATCACCCTATCCTATGGGTACACGATCAGGAGGTCCTCTGCTTGCCTCTACCACCACCCTCCTCTCCATCACCCTGACCTATGGGTTCACGATCAGGAGGTCCTCTGCTTGCCTCCATCCCCACACTCCTCTCCATCACCCTGTCCTATGGGTACATGATCAGGAGGTCCTCTGCTTGCCTCCATCCCCATGCTCCTCTCCATCACCTTGTGTATTTCTTTCTAATGTTGTTTCTCCACCATCTTGCAACTAACCACCATCTTCTTCCCAAAGTTTTGCTTGATGACCCATTCCAACTGAATCAATGCTCAACCTGTATTTGGCACAGAGTTGGTGCTCAGAACAGTTGCTGAATGAAATAATGACCCTCAAACTCTCCAAGGTAACAAAACTTTAGGGGAGCCTTTCTTTTTAATGAGATAATGCTTCCATGTATAGGATGAAAGGAGAAAGTGTTTTGGAATTATGTCAGCCTAGGTTTGCACCCAGATGTCCCACTAATCGGATTTAAGGCAAGGGCTTAACCTCTTGGAGGTGCCATTTATTCAACTGTATAAAAGGAAGATAATAATCCCTATCTTGAAGGGTTTTTGTGAGTATTAAAAGAGATAGTATATATGAAAATGCCTAGCATAGTACTTGGAACCTAAATAAATGCTTATTCCCTCCTAGTAGTGCTGCCAAGCTGTCCTATATGGTATCTTTAGGATGATAAATAATAGGGAGTAACTAATTTCTGATGTGGTTGAATGTCAGAAGAGATAGAGATAAAACAACAGTCGTAGGGAGTGATATTGTTAGGAAATTATAAAGGAAATGAAGACCTCTGTAGTTAATTTCTTGGAGTTTAAGAAGAAATTCACATTTTCCGTTAATTATACTTACCAACTGAGTCTAATTGGGAACTACCCCAAAATGAATAAAACAAGCGGGAGTCAAGAGAGAAAAACGGCAGGCATCCTGTCAAAAAATAAAATCTTTGAAATTTCTACACCCTATGGTTGCATACACATTTTATTAAAGCAGATGGATTACCCAATTTATATAAATTTATATATGTGATGGCAACTCAAGTTGCACAGTGAAACCTATGTAGAGCATCACCCAGCCCTTCTGCACCAGTTATATCTTGTCTCATCACTCCTTCAACTGGACAGGTCCTTAAAAACCATAGCCCTTTGCTGGAGGAAGTATCATTCTTTATTCTTTTCCAGCCTAGATAGCTGCTGTGGTGGGGAAAGGGTCAAATGAGTTAATATCTGTTAAGTGCTTGTACTGATGCTTAGAACTTAGTAAAACCTCAAGAAATCTTAGTTGTTGTTACATTAATTATAATGATAATTATGAATCTTCCAATTCTGTGTTTTCCAGGAGAGGATAGGAATTGAATTCTTTCCTTCCCTGATTTTAATAACATTTTCCTGATTTCCGGAGAAATAAGTGTTCCAGTTTCAAGTTTTTACCTACTTTTGACTTAAAAGAACTATCCATTTAGAGGCTAATCTACCCAGTTTCTTTTCTTTTCTTTTTAAAAGAGGAATTGAAGCAAAGCTAACATGTTACTCAACATGCATAATAGTATCTATTGGACTGATTCCTCTTTCTCTCTCTGGCGAAGGTATAGATATAAATTATGTCTACGTCTATGACGATATCTACATATGTTCCAAAAAAGTCATCGAAACCATTTCAGTATAATTGGCAGGTTTCCTACCAATTTGGTTATTCTTTCCCAAACTGGGAGATAAATTTAATGGTAATATCATATTTCTGGAGTTGCTAAGCAAGCTAGCCTTTGGTCAGATGCCCTCAGAGGACCCCATGAGTTTGAACAGCTCTGCTCTGCCTTCATTTTGTTCCTTCCTTAGAAACAGCATTAAGGGAAGACCTCAAATCCTCAAGTTAGGTCTCTAGACCCTAGCTTCCTAGGATCAAGCTAGACTTCAAGAGCAACTTCACTTGTGGCAAATATTGGGAGGTAGGGGTTTGGCAGCTGGTAGCTGGCTGGTAAGAGGCATGTAGGAACTCACCCACTTTTCATGAAACGTCAACATCACTTGGTTATATGTCAGCGCCCATACCCTGGGAAAGTGGCCTTCTCATAAGAATGTACTCACTGGAGAAAACGCAAAGCAATATCCCTTGAAGCACAGACTCTAAGGGTTGGTTCCTCTGGATTCTCAATAGTTTGTAAAATGGCCAACCAAGAGCAACTACTGTACATTTTCTAGAAAGTTCCTAATTAGTGTGTTTCTGAGTACATAAATTCAGCTTTTAAGCACATACTCCCCAGGCCATTCTACCACTGTGTATGGCAATTAGACCGCTGGCTTAATACTATCAGCAAAGCTTCAAATAGACAACACCACAAACCCTCCAGGAAATTTAGCATAAGCACTTGTTTATGGAACCAAGCACAACATTGGCTTAGCTATGTCTTTCCTGCAGAGTGAATAGCATGCTGGTATTTTCAGCTTATTTTCCCCAATTATCAAACCCTAATGAACAAAAAATTAAGTAACACTTTAGTGAAGGTCAAGCAGGGTGAGATTAGTGGTAATATGGTTAAAAATGGAAATCTCTGGATAGCAGGTATGTGTTATGTCCCAAATTGTCTCAATATTTTCTTAATTACCCTTCAGGACACAATAGAAAAAAAAATGGTCTTAAGGGGGAAAATTAGGAATAAAATGTAAAACTAAGGTAGTGACACAAGGCTGGGCAAAGAAGAGCAGACTAGGAGTGTAGAGTTCAGGTTCAAATAAAAGCTCTACCAAGGTAATTCACATACTGAATTTAGTCAGAACATGTGACTGTGATTTTTTACAAGTGGGTTTCCTATCTGCAAGATGAAAGCAATGAGCTAAGTGATGCTCATTGTCTGAATTCCTGTAGCACTTTGTATTACTAAAGGGCACTTAGCGTCTACTGCTTTGCCCTATTCACAATAGCAAATATGTGGAATCAACCCAGGTGCTCATCGGTGGTGGATTGGATAAAGAAAAAGTGATACATATACACCATGGAATACTATGCAGCCATAAAAAAGAATAAAATCATCACGTCCTTTGTAGCAACACGGATATAGTTGAAGTTAGAGTCATTATCTTAGTCAAATTAACATAAAAATGGAAAACCAAATATCACAAGTTCTCACTTATAAGTGGGAGCTAAATCTTGGGTGCACACAAACATAAAGACAGAAATAATAGACACTAGGGACTCCAAAAGGAGGCAAGGGCTGAAAATCTTCCTATGGAGCACTGTGTTCATTATCTGGGGTGATGGGATCAATAGAAGCCCAAACGTCAGCATCATGCAATATACCCTTGTAACAAACTTGTACATGCACCTCTTGAATCTAAAATAAAAATTAGAAAAAAAAAAGCACTTGCTGCTTTATAACGCAGCTCTTTGCATACAGAGAGGCTGTAGAGCACAGTGGCTGAGGCATGGGCTAAATGCATACTTCTTGAGTCTGCTATTTACTAGCGGTCAGACCTTGTGCCTCTTTGTGCTTCATTTTCTCGCTGGTAAATGGGAGTAATAAAGGTATCCCCTTAAGAGTTATCATAAGGACCAAATCAGTTATTTTTTGTACATTGTTTAGAATAGCACTCAATCAACACTAGTTATTATTAACTTATTTGTAAGACTAAGCTCTTCAAGTATACAGGTATACCTTATTTATCTTGCTGCCCCTACAGTGCCCTGAGCATTACAGATGCACAAGCAAATACAGTAGAGAAAGCGCTTAATAAAAAGTACTGTCGGCCGGGCGTGGTGGCTCACGCCTGTAATCCCAACATTTTGGGAGGCCGAGACGGACGGATCACGAGGTCAGGAGATCGAGACCATCCTGGCTAATACGGTGAAACCCCGTCTCTACTAAAAATACAAAAAATTAGCCGGGCGTGGTGGTGTGCGCCTGTGGTCCCCGCTACTCGGGAGGCTGAGGCAGGAGAATGACGTGAACCCGGGAGGCGGAGCTTGCAGTGAGTGAGGATTGTGTCACTGCACCCCAGCCTGGGTGGCAGAGCGAGACTCCGTCTCAAAAAAAAAAAAAAAAAAAAAGTACTGTCAAGAGAAAATATAACAGAGAATAGTCACAATTTATTTTAAATGACAGATATTTTGAGTTCTTATTTTTGCCATGTCTTAAAAGGCTGAAGAACTTTGACATGTATTTAGTTTCCACATGAGGTGTCTTAGAAGTACAGTGGGGTGGACTACAGAGAGAAGTACATTTTTCGTGGAGACCACACAGACAATATTGATCGTGAAACCAGCGGTGAATAAGCTGCATCTTAACGGGTGGTAGGACACTGGGGGAAGGGAGCTGGACTTTGGGGTGCCTAGGAACATGATGAAAGAGCATGATGGACAATTTTAGCTCCACTAGATTGTTCTCATGATGTGGATGTAAACATGGGACATTCTCAGTATCTCCAATATAATAGGATATCTGATTATAGCTAAGAATTGGGAATACACCTAGGCTTTTAGTCATTCGCCAACCCTAAAGGTGGAAGGTAATTTTGATTCTGATTTCAGCCATTATAAAATGTAAGCATCAAATCTGTTACTTTGGTCTTATCAGTTTTATACACATCCTTTATATGTGATTTGAGAATATTGTTCTCTCCAATGTCCTTAACCAGCCTCTCTTACGTTTCCTGACTTGACTCTTTCCTTTTGTTTTAAAAGGAGTAGAGGATTGCCAGAAGTGAGCAAGAGAAAAGAAGGTATGTCAAACACAGCTGTGGGGGCACTTGACCTATAGGTCAAGAATGATATTCATACCTTTGAGGGATAAATGCCCAGGCCCTGTGAATAGACTGCTTTCAAAGGTTTTCTTCCCTTCCCTCTCTCCCTTCCTCCTTCCCTTCCTCTTTCCCTTCCCCTCCCTTCCTTTCTTTTCTTTTTTTGTTATAAAAGCAGTATTTTCTCATTGTAAAAAACATCATCAAGCTATTTTTAAAGGTATAAAGTGAAAAGTGTCACTCCCTGTATTTTTTCCCCTACCTCAAGTCTCACTCCCTGGAAACTGTAACCAATCAACGTTCACCTGTGTCTTTTCGGGTATTTTTATAAGTATATATATGCAATTTTAAGATAACATAATGTGATTACGCTGAACATACAGTTGTAGTGCTGTACAACTTTTAACTTGAGAAAAGAAAAATCATACTCTAGAATATCTTCTATATGAGCCCAACAGAGCTACTACATTCTTCATAATAATTTCAGAGTATTTCCCCATATGTCGACATATAATTTGTTCAGTTGCCTACTGATGAATCTTTAGGCTATTTCCATTTTATTACTGTAAACAATATTGTAGTAAATATATGTAAAATGAATTCCTAGAAGTAAAATTATGGGGCTAAAGGGTACATACATTTCATATTTAATAGGGGTAGCCAAATTGTCTTCCAAATAAGATTGCCCTATTTATGCACTCACAATAAATGTGTGAGTACATATTTCTCTGTATACATAATGACACTCAATATTTTTAATCTTTGGCTTTTCCCAATTTGATAGGTTAAAAATAGTTTTAATTTTCATTTATTCAATTATGAATGAGGTTGAGCACTTGTATTTTCTTTCCTATGATCTTCCTGTGGATAGATTTTGCCCACTCTCCTATAAGGATTTTAATATTTTTCTTTTTGATTTGTAGATATTTTCGGCATATTATGGAAATTAGGTCTTTATCATTGTTGTGAATATTTTCTTTGCATTGCCACTTGTCTTTTGCATTTGTTCACTGTATTTTCTAATAGGGTTTCTTTTTAACATTTAGTTTATTTTTCTACTGAAACTTAGCTTGTATGAATGAAAAAGTTACAATAGCTATATGAGTTTGATATTATGAAATGGTGGAGGAAAAAGATGTTAAGCCAGAAACTGAGCCAAGAAATTGTTTTATCATCATGTTTATACTATTACTCTGTATACTATGTTATACTAGTACTATTATAATCTTATAAACATGTTATACTGTTACCTTAATAGGTTTATACTATTACTCTGTATACTATGTTATACTAGTACTATTATAATCTTATATACATGTTATACTGTTACCTTAATATGTTTATACTATTACTCTGTTTACTATGTTATACTAGTACTATTATAATCTTATATACATGTTATACTGTTACCTTAATATGTTTATACTATTACATGATGTTTTGATATAGGTGTATGTATACATATGTACATATATATGTATATATATGTATATATGTATGTATATGTACACACACACAAGTTTTACTTGTTAATTAAAAATAAACAAAAACTAAAAAGCAGACTAAATTATTTTATCTTATCATGCTAAAGAAAAGAAGTTGCTTTTTTTCTCTTTGCTGCTTGCAATGCTAAGTTCTAGTACTATAATATATTGAAAAGTTTATCTTTTATCTCCACTACAATGTAAGCTCCATATTGATAGGAGATCTCTCTCTCTCTCATTTTCTCTCTTGTTCTCTCGTTCTCCCTCAATGTTGTGTCCCTAGTATTTTAAAAAGTGCGTGTCACAAATACGGATTTAATAAATATTAAACACACACACAAAAAAGAAATTGTTTTACAAGAGTATAGCGAGAGAAAAGGCAAGGTTTATTTTCAAAGTGCTTGCTTGTGGTTTCACTAAATCTAAGACAACAGATACTCCTAGGCTTTGTTCACTTAACAAGATGGAAAGGAAATCTCAGCTGTCTATAGAGCTACCATTTAGGTTTCATTGAATAATGCAAGCTAAAATTATGAAAACAAAAACTAACTAGAGTTGGATTCTGTGTATCTTGATCTCTAAAACAAAGTGACCCAGTTCACTATTTATTAAGAGAACTCTAGCTAGTAATTATCTTTTTATACTTGTTGTCAGCAAACACATTCAATTATATATTTAGTGGCATTCCGAAGGTTTCAAGAGCCCTTCAGGACTGTCTGTATCTTGCCAAATCATTAGTTATCACTTAGGTGTTATTAAAGTATAAGAATTTCAAGTTAGATAATTGGTACAAGAATCCTTTAAATCCCTCACAAATTCATCTGCTCATCAGAGTCTCCTAAAATGTTTCAACGGAGTCAGACGATGGCTGCTTTTATTCCCTAAGACAAGTCTCTTGTTCTTTTCCCCCAAGAGGGCCAAGACCCAGTTATAACCTTTTTATTTCCAGGATGGATTTGAGAGGCTGGCCAACCTCCATTTTACTGCCTGCTGCCAAGATTACTGGCATGTGTAGATGACATTGGAATTATCTTCCAGGGTTTATCTTACAAGCATTAACATCAAGAGTACAGTGTCATAGAAACACTTCTATTTATTTTTAATATTTTGGAACTTAAAATGTTACCAAATGATGTGTAACAAAATATGTGGTGAAGGATCCATTAGGGAATGCAGATGCGTTATGCATGGTGCTGCATATGCGATTGTTATTTTGAGGCTAAGGGGATCTGTTTAGGTTTGTTAACTTAAAAAGTTAACTAAACCAGGATGGTCTAAAATAATCTATATTTTTTCAGGCAGTTTGTCTCAATCTGATTTCCAGAGCTAGTGCAAGACTTATCACTAAAAAGCTCACAGGTAAAGAGCAAAAGGGCAAGCTATGACTTGCTGCAGGAGCTATTTTTGAGTGAGGTTCTTCAATGAGCGCATTAGAATACACAGACATATCTTATTTATGAGTGGCAGATACATCTTATCTCATGTGCCAACTCCAGCCAACTCTTAATGACCATCTGTCTCTCAATATCTAGCCTTCCTTTCCTTCATAGTGATAGGATTTTAGCTGGCTATGTGTTTGTCTAGGATGAAGACTACATATTTCTAATCGCCTTTTAGTAAGGTGTTAGCATGTGACAAAATACTGACACACAAGATGTGAGCTAAAATGGTGTGTGTGACTTCCTCACTGTGCCTTTGAAAGGAAGGGTAGGCCCTCACCTTGCTCTTTTTTCCTGATTGCTTCTGGGCAGAATGTAGATGTGACGGTAGGCTCCCATGGACCATGCAAACAAGGAGTGCCAGAGCAAAGGAGATGAAATGATATTGGTATTTAGAAATATCTGCAAAAATATGTTTTATTATAAAGTTCCTAAACCAACACATCCATTTATCTCTGATTATGTGCCGCCTCTAGGAGACATTTTAAAATGTGAGAGGTGGGATTTAGTTAACAGGAGTGAGGCACCCACATCAGAGCTGAACTCATGTTCAGAGTAACACATGAATAGGAAAAACTCCTGTCTCATTGAAGCATCTATTATTTTGAGTCATTGTTACTGAGGCAGAACTTGTGTCCTAACTAAGGCTATATGGTTATGAACTGTATCGAGACCCAGTGGGGAAAGTGTCATGCTAGGTTGGCAGTGTTGGGTAAGAGACCTGAAGATCTCCTGCCAATCTAATCTCTTACTATGTGAATACACAAGCTACTCCAAAATGGAAAGCTCCCCAGAAGAAATTCTCATTAGAAAGTCATACATCATACCTCCCTTTTGTCATCTTCCTGTCTCCCCGTGCTACTGCAGACCACCCAGTCTTGGTCTCTGTTTATTTACTATAAATGCAAAGAAACGAGACTTATTTAACCATCATAATAAGAATAAAAATAAATATGTCATATTTATTATATATTGTTTATTCATATATATAATCTTTAAAAAGAGCTTCCCAGGAAACTACGTGTTTATTTCAATCATGTTGCCATTACTAAAATATTTATGGTATCTTTTTGGAACTGTTATATCTCTTATAATAAAGCGAATGGGTCAAGTCACTTAAACTCTTTTTAGAACATTTGTTGTGCACAACATTAACGTCAGTGTTGGCGTCAGAGATATTGGTAAATTTATTGAGGACGTCAGCGGTGCTCGTTAGATAACCTCTGTCAGATTCCCACGACAAATTGGCTTCAAAATTTAACAAAAGAAAACTACTAATACATATAGGGTTTTTACTATATAGTCCAGGGAAATGAAAGACATATACCAGAAATGGAATGTGAATTTTTGAAAAGCATGATTCATGAATGTATTCATTCACTCAAGATTTATATTAGTCCTCTGGCCTATTTCCAAAATAATTCTCAGTAATTTATAGATTAAATGTTAGAGTTCTCTTTGCATTCAATTTAGTAACTCTTTATACTGCTAAAACCTTGATTTATTAAACAATATCCTGGGCAATGCCCTCGAGTTAAAAGGCTGTCCAGGGACCCACAGGTAAAGCACCCACATTTCTGGGCCCTTGCCTCTCCTCCAAGTCAGCTAATAACTGTGGATTGTAGGATTTCTCTGAGCGTCAAGGACTCTGACAGGAAGGTGCCCAGCTTTGAGCACATTTCTGGAGTTCCTTAGCCTGAAACATATAAAGCAGTGGTGCTAAAAGTGGGTGCTGCCAAATTGGAAATTCTGATCTGATTTGCTTCATGAGTTAGTTCTGCCTGTTAAGCAAGTCGGTGTGTCTCTTCCCATGAAAAACAGCCTCCTACAGCTATTACGGAAGAAGGTCAATTCAAGTATATTTAGTTTTCGTATATGCCGAGAGCTCTAATACAGACAACGACTTTTGTCCTCATCTGGGAGATAACAGGTTTAAGATCCAGTGTAAGTGAAATTAGATATGGGGAAGAACTTCCCAATAGCAAGTGACGTTAGGATTTGAAGGAGGTACCAGGGCTGATGTCCAGCTTGCTGTGGATTTAGGACGCCAGAGGCTTCACAGGATTTGTTAAATATGTATTTTGAATCTCACTGCCATTCACTAATAACATTTCCTCTACATATGTCTTTATACTTGTATAGGCTACTTTATAGAAGGGTGTGGTCCTGCCAAGTGAGGAGAGGGTTATGGGAAAGATTTAGAAAAAAGAAAACTCAGGGTAACATGCTCTGAGTAGTGTTTCCTAAGAGATGCTGTTGGTGTCTGGGCCAGGCAATTCTTCATGTGAGACTGTCCTGCATATTGTAGGATGTTAACATTCCTGGCCCCTCTCCCATGCCATTAATAAGCACCAGAAATTGTGACAACCCCAAATCCCACCTCTCACATTTTAAAATGTCTCCTAGAGGCGGCACATAATCAGAGATAAATGGATGTGTTGGTTTAGGAACTTTATAATAAAACATATTTTTGCAGATATTTCTAAATACCAATATCCTCAAATACCAAATTTGATTACATTTTATGAATCCTTTCTGCTCCTTGTTTACTTAGAAATGCTAAGCCCATTTTGATCTGCTGCTTTAGAGAAAGGTACTCTAGGTGGCTTCATCAGATGAGGCCACGCTCAAATGTCAGATATTACTCTACGGTAAAGAAAAAAACGGAGCTTCAAATTTTCCCCCATGCAAACTCTGAAAGTAGCAAAAGCACTGGTTATGGCAATCTAAGCCTACACAGACACTCTATCAATTAATATTGCAAAATAGGTATATCTATAAGGTCTGCCATGGGGAAACAATCCCTTAGACTAGATTACATATGACATAGATTTCACTTTCAAGTAGGGAGATAACAAAGTCAGAAAATTCTAGCCTCGTAATGAAATTTCCTATACCCAAGGTTGATGTTCACAATCTAATTAGATGTGCAATCCAAATAAAGTATCCATTTAGCCTAACCTAAAATATAATTCAAAGACAAAGGAAGAACACCCCAATCAAATGGAGCCTGAAAAGAACTAGATTTCTGTCCTCTTCTAATCTTTTTGAATAAAATGGTAAATTACAAGAAAAAAAATCTGATGTTGACTCAAATCTAATATTTCAAGATATAGTCTGGGTCAATTCATATTCAGCTCAAGTTCCTACACCTGCAACAAGTAGAGTACTCAACAATCCTACTGCCATTTATGAGTACTCGAAGACACTGATACAGCTTGGATTTTTAAAGAAAGCTGAAATTTTCTCTATTATTCTCTGTTTACTGAGACAGGAGGGACAACTACAGTTTAGCATATATTTCTTATTGCTGCAGTGACTATTAAATTACTCTGTAATAAATAATAGAGGCATAGTGTTAAGTAGCAGAATCAATTTTGAGCCTCCACTTTTCCCTTTGAACCTTTCTGTAACTAAAGAGAGTATAAGACTTCTCTTTAACAAGCAGAGCCAGGTTATGATTTGTTATAAGACATTTGTTTGTTTGTTTGTTTGTTTTTTGTTTTTGAGACAGAGTCTCACTCTTGTTGCCCAGGCTGGAGTGCAATGGCGAATTCCTGACCTCAGGTGATCCGCCCACCTTGGCCTCCCAAAGTGCTAGGATTACAGGTGTGAGCCACTGCGCCGAGCCTGTTATAAGACATTCAGATGAACACCTTGGGCTATGCTGGGCTTTGAGGGAGAGGGTTCAAGTCTCTGGTTGGAACCTATGGCAGTGAGGCTGTGTAGACATGGCACATGGCACTGAACCACCAAGAAGGCAGGAGAGGAATCGATGTTTTTGAACTGCCACATAACAGAATGATATGTTGATTCCTTTAATCACAACTCACTGTGAGGAATTGTTATCCCTAGTTTACAGATGGAGAAACAAAGTCAAATACAATAACTTGCCCAAGGTCACAGAGCCCTGACGATCTCAACTCCCAGGTTACCTGCCACTGTTACTTTATGCCACTAGCAACAGGCAAAGACTTCCCCTTCTCCCAAAAGTTATACTCTTTCCTTTAAACCCTTAAACAAGAAAGTCACAATTGCTGAAGGTTTTTCTAATCTTGAATTCTAAGAATTGCAATGTAATATTCATTTTAAATAGTTTTTGGCTAGCTGAAAGTTGAATTTGCAACTAGAAAAGAATGATTGTTAAATCTTTAAGATAAATTTCAGCATGCAATAGTGTATTTCTTAATTTTTATTTTTTGAAAGAATTGTTAAAAAATTCTTAGACCAATATTTGCCATGATGCTGCTACTGAGTTAAGGAAATATTTTAAGATCTAGCCCGTGTGTGGTCAACATTGGCTTAAAAATGCTTTTGTACTGAAATGTTTATAAAAGAAATGACACGCTGTCTGGATTTCCTTCAAAATTATTCAGAGGAGGAAGTAGGTGGGTATATGGATAGAGAAAACAAGCTTGGCCAAGGGCTGATAAATGTAAAGGCTGGATGATAGCTATAGGGTTGTTATAATAACATTCCTTAATAATAACAATTTTATAAGAATTTTAAATTCTTACCAGGATACATAGATACTACTTTCTGGAGTAGTCCCTTGGTATCCACTCTTTAAGCTAACACATGTTTATTGAGCAGCTACTATGTTTCCAGCAATATATTAAGTTGGTCCAACTAATGTAAATATCTCAACAGTAAAATAAGTATTACAAATTATTTATGAACCTGTTTATTTAAATACTTTAAAGGTGTGGGTCACTTTTGATAATTTACTTAACCATCTCTCTGTACATCAATCTACTCTTGATTAACGACTTTATGTTCTTTTAAACGTCAGGCATAACATTTTTTTCATTCATAGACACTAATGGTACTTCAGGGATACAGATATATAGTGAAAAAATCAGTTTCTTTTTCTTGCCTCTCATCTCTGTTTCCTACTTGCCAGGTAAAATCCCAGATTGATGACTATTTTACCACTGTAACTGAACATGGCTGGAAAAAAACCATACAACTCTGATGATTCATGCTGCTTTAAATTTACAACCACAAATACCAACTGTGCTGCATGAGAATTCTACATTTTCCTAGTCTGTTCATTCTCCCAGTCTCTAAACTGACTGTAGTTCTTTTCTGTCTCTAATCTTCAACACTTTGTCCTGTTATACACTCCTAACCAATAACCTCCTGTATTATTTTATGTAGCTATAGAAGCTATATTTAGAGAATCACCTTATCTTTCCACCAGAAAGTGTACCCTCCTACCCACATCTGTGCCCATAATACCCTGCTTTTCCTCCTGTTCTTTCTTTGTGCATGTTCTTTATTTCTGCGTGGAATCTCACCCCTTCTCAAAAACTTTGTACAAATTCCCTAGAGACTAGTCCTCCGCCCCTTTCTTTTCTGTAAACACTTACTCCTTAGGCGCTTTCATGTCATCCCATTGTTTTAAGGATACATTGGTGTCTCAAAGGATGACCATGCATCACCCTTGAAGTGTCTGTTCCTTACCCTGAATGCTCAATTCAATAGCAAGCCCTCTTGAGCTCTATTTTCAAAATGTATCTTCGGACAAAGATTTTATAATGCCATTTATATGAAGTACCTAAAATAGACAAATGCATAAAGATAGAAAGTAGAAGAGTGGCTACTAGGAGTTGTGGGGAAGGGGTAATGAGTAATGGGGAGTTAGTGTTTAATGAGTACAGAGTTACAGTTTGGAATGGTGAAAACGTTCTGGAGACGAATGGTGGTGATCGTTGCACAAAAACGATGTGAATGTATTTAATGAAACTGAATTGCACACTTAAAAATCGTTAAAATGGTAAATTCTAGGTTATACATATTTATTTTACCACAATTTCAAAAACAAAGCTTTGTCTTCTGTGTGTGTGTGTGACTGTGTGTATGTGTGTTCCGCAAAGTAAGTCCCCTGGTATCTGGGTCTGTGCCTCTCTCCTACTTTGTACCCCAGACTTCTCCCTGACTGCGTCCTTGCTTGTCAATGTGCCCGTGTGTCACTACCTGCCTTGATAATCTAGCAAGGGACCAGTGTTTTCATGCATGGGATGTGATGTGTCCCTGACAATCTACCCAAAAACTGGCATCTGATGGCGGATTCTCCAGCATCTCTGGCATCCTGACCATCTGCCATGGCCTGCTCTTCAGCTCTGCGCTGCTAGGCTCTTCTCACGGAGGCTAGGCTGCTGTCCATGAGCCTCCCTGAGCTTCCCCTGCAGGGCTCCCGCGCACCGCATGCAGACACACACACACACACACACACACACACACACACACACACACACACACACACAAAATCCAACCACTTTCTACTGCCTCCACTGCTGCCATCCTTTTTCAAACCAGTTACCTCTCACCTGCCTTATTGCAATAGCCTCCTGAAGGCATTTCCTTGTTTTTCATCTTGCTCTCTATCTCAATCTAATCTGTACGTACAACAGCAGAGTGATGTTTTAAATACTAAGAGAGATCCTGTAATGTCCCAGATCCAATCTTGGTTAGAATAAGCTCCAACTCTTTACCAAGCTTTCCCTGCTCCTCACTGAACACCTGGTGGCTTAGTTCCTGCTTTCACTCTCCAGAGAACGCTCTTTCACAGCCGGCCGCTCACTTCATTCAGGTTGTTGCAGAAATGATAGCTCCTCAGAGAGGCCATTCCTGATCACCTAATGGAAACCATCCTCTCAATACACACATGTGCACGCACACAAGTGCACAGACAGATGCCTTACTCTGCTTTATTTTTCTCGAAAGCACTTTTTAAAAACTATCGGCCACCACAGAGTTAGTCGTTTTCTTACTTATGACTCTGGTTGCCCCCTTGACGTAAGCTCAATGAATTGTTCATTGCTGCTTTTCTAGACCTTAACCATGACTGCTACATAATAGGAATTCAGTATTTATTTACTAAAGGAATGACTGAAATTGTTCCTTGCATATTAAATTTGAAGTTTATATACGGCAGATAAAAGAGCATTGTGAGGCAGGTACCTGCTCCTGTCTGAAAGGATTCTCTTTTATAAACAAAGCCCGTCGCTAACTGATGATGATGCTTCAGTCCTGACTGTTGGCTGTAGGAACGCACGGGGGAGGAGGGACAATGAAAGCCAGAGTGAGGAGAAAAAGGTCAAACACTGGGGCTTGGAGTGTGTTTTCAGTGATCATTGTCATGTTGATGAAAAAGGGTTTATGAGTCTCCTGAACAGGATTCACTTAATGTTTAGGGGAAATATTCTTCAGAAGATTACACCATTTATGTGAGAAAACAAAACAGGCTAGTTGATAGGATACTACAGTATGCAGGTCACCCCTAAGTGATGAGGGGGTATGGCACTTTAGCAAGGAGATGCTGAGGGGTGTTCAGACCTCCCTGGGGCCATCCTGAGTGTAAGAGGTGGTAGACACTGTTACTGTGGTATAGAGTTTCATTTTCAGGAAATTGAATTCCACATTTGTAAATCAGATTTCCTAAACTTCTGAAGCAGGAAATGAAAAAGTAAATGGAATTATTAGGATAAACTTACAGAATAAAATTTTATTTATTTTTATTTATTTATTATTTTTTTGAAATGGAGTCTCACTCTGTCACCCAGGCGGGAGTGCAATGGCACGATCTCGGCTCACTGCAACCTCCGCCTCCAGGGTTCAAACGATTCTCCTGCCTCAGCCTCCTGTGTAGCTGGGATTACAGGTGCCCGCCACCATGCCCAGCTAATTTTTGTATTTTTAATAGAGATGGGTTTCACCATGTTGGCCAGGCTGGTCTCGAACTCCTGACATCGTGATCCACCTGCCTTGGCCTCCCAAAGTGCTGGGATTACAGGTGTGAGCCACTGTGCCCAGCCATAAAATTTTATTTTTAAAAAGAAGAACCACAAAATGTCCATGTTAGAAAGTAGATTTGCTATTCTACATTGCTGACTGAGGATTGCATTAAAGGTTTGTATTCTTCTACTGCTTTTCATGTTAAGACCCGGTCTACTTTTGCCTGTCTTTGTGTCTTTGTCAGTGCTGTTCTGGAGGGCCTTTGTGTTTTCAGTGAGCATTTTTTGCTGTTAACTGAATGGAGACTTCAAAGGTCCTGCTTTATCTATTTCAAAGAGCCTGGATCACTCCCTACCCTCTAAGGAGCTTGCCGCTCCGCCCGACTTTGGGGGCTGAGTACAGTAATGAGGGAAGTTGACCTAATGACTTCTGAGTCATTCACTTGTAGGGCGACCCATTATCTCAGTTTGCCCAGACTGAGGGGGCCCAGGGATTTGGGACTTTCGCTGCTAAACCTAACAAAGTCCCAGGCAAACCAAGAGAAGTTGGTCACCCTACCGTTATTAAGTTCAGGGATAGAACTGCTATAGGAGCCAACTCTTGACATTCACTACAGCTCATGCACAAATTCCTTACCTTGGGCCTTTTCACTTCCTGTGACTTCAGAATTTCTCTTGGGCTTTTATAACTTTCCTCTTACCATTTAATTATTAATATATTCACTGGAAGAGGAGACTGTGGGCCTCTGTGAAGCCACAAATATAAGTGGTGAATATCTGTGAAGCCACAAATATAAACAGTCCCAAAAGTAAGTCCCGTGGTACCCGGATCTGTGCCTCTCCCCTCCTTTGTACTCTAGACTCCTGACGGGTCCCTGCTTGTCAATGTGCCCATGTGCCACTACCTGCCTTGATAATCTAGCAAAGGTCTGGTGTTTCCAGAAATGGAATGTGATGTGTCCCTGATGATCTACCCAGAGACTAGTATTATCTGGTGGTGACTCCTCCAGCATTCCTGACACGCTGACCATCTACTGTGGCCTGCTCTTCAGCTCCATGCTGCTGGCTTCTGCTCCTCAGGGGGGCCCGGCCACTGTCCATGAGCCTCCCTGGGCCTCCCCTGCAGTGCCAACCATACACGCAGCAGCTCTGCCATTTCTGAAGAAAGGCACCTCGCCAGGCATGTACATTGCAAAAGGGCACTCCCTCTGGGATGATCAATCAGAAAAAGGCACCCCCTTCCTCGAGGCATTCTGGAAGGCACCAAGGCTTGACTAAAACCTAGGCTCTGGCTGGATTTTAACTCCAGCTCCCATCCCCTTTGCTGGGTGCATAACTTACACAAATACATACCTAGGCCTGCTACCCACACTACTGGCTAACCAGCCCAGCTGCCACCAGGGCCTGCCACAATGACATGCTTTGCCTGTCTGGACCGATTTTGTCTTATTACCAAGTACTGAACTTGACCGTGAATTTATTCCTTGTTTCCTTGCTCTCATCCTCTTCAGCTTCCAGCTCAGTCCTATTTAAGCTCTCATTCTTAACCTGATGGCGTACAAAGAGTCATGCTGTCACTTATAAAAACCTAAATAGATATCACTGATTACATAACATTTGCCCATTCTATCAAGTACTGTAATGGAACTCAATTTTAGTATTTACAGCAAAACCTACCACCCACTGATCACAGTGCTGGTCTCCGTATATTTTCTAGTCTTTTCTACTCTTTTTGTTTCCAGAAGATATTCACCTTGGGATAATAACACTTGGGTTTCTTCTTTCCAAAGACAGTTGGGGAAGGAAATTTCCTAATATAATTTTTATTTCAGACCTAGGTCAAAATTTATTATTTCAGGTTTCACTGTGAAAAACATGAAACCACAAAACATGACCCTTAAATGGTAGCAGTCCCTAAAAGGTGGGATCAGAAAAGAGAGTGTAGGAAGGAGAAGTTGTGGTCTGATGAAGCTAACATCCCAGTTTTTGGAAGAAGGTGGCTACAGCAATGAAGACCCATTTGGGGCAGGTGCAGAGAAAAATCTAGAGAAGAGAAAAGTGATTTGGACAAGTTGAAGCACAGTACACAGAACCTCTGAAAACTCATCTAGTCAAAGGGAATCTTTTGCTCCTTGGAATTGTAGGCTTTGGAATTTCAATCAATTAGATCAAAGTTTCCCTGATGGGACATCTAATTACCACAAAGTTTGAGCTTGCCATGCAGCCTCACCTATTACTTTATAAAAACAAATTGAATTTTATTTTGTGAGGGGGACAGTAGATTGCTTTCATACCTAAATCGCATTTAAATGCAAGCCACTTAGTGATCTGGGGAGCATTACTGTTTTGATGATGCTACCTTTCACAGTTAAAACAAATGTTTACACAATAAATACAGCAAATAGAGATTCTTATGCACTTAAGAGATAATATTAGTGTAACGATGTACTATGTGGTTCACATATATATCTATCTATATCTAAATCCATATATATCTAGAGACAATGAATACATACTTAAAATTGAGACAATTAAAATTTCATGGAGATAGTTTCACATGATGCTTTAGCTTAGAGAGTGAATGTTCAATTTCTTTGAAATGACTTTGCACAGCCAGATCGGTGCTAAGATCAAAATCTGATTCTTTTGCTTTTCTGTTTAGCCACCAAAAAAAGCTTAATAAATAGAAGCATTTTCTCTAGGGTGCCTTTTCTCCTTAGAGTACCATGCAGATGATGAAGGAAAAGTTTGAAGAGAAAGCTTATCTGCATACATATACCCCAGATGGAGTTGACTTTTTCACACATGATACAGAAGCTGGAGTCACTAATTGTGTAATCACTTCTTATGCCTCCAATTGTTCTCCTCTGGATGACTTCCTCTCATTCTAAGCTCCGGCTCAGTAGAAATCATGGTTCGTGTTTAAAACTTGCTTAAGTTTTTATTACATTGCTGCATGGTGTACTTAAAGTTATTCACTTTCAGCACACTTCGTACGAGGCATGCCAGTGGGAACAACCACTACTTACTTGTGTTTATCTTCTGGAGTGAAATATGCTTTTCCAGTTGTCTCCGAAGTTTCACCTCTGCTCCATATTTTCCAGTGGTCCCATTGTCAGCCAGAATGAAGTGGGAATGCATGCTGTTGAGAACAGTGAGCTTGCTCATGGGATTGGACATGGTCTGATATGGCCGGACAACCTGCAGGGTATCAAATGGAAGAGGCAGACATCAGAAAAAAAGAACACAAGACACGAAAAGGAGAATCAGACAGAGGAAAGAGAGAAAGAAAGAACATCAGTTCTGTGGTACAGTGAAAGTACAGTCTACATCTTCTTCTTAGTATTGCTTTGGATAGAGGCAAGATTTATGGCAAAAGTTATTCAAAGCAAGACTGTGCTTAAATGAGTATTTATTTACTTACTGAAATGAGGCAGAAAATAGAGATGTGCTCTCACTGTACTAAAAAACTGGCATGCCAGTTTGTTTGTTGTTTCATTTTGAAGTCAACCTTCTATTTGCTAATGAGCCCCAAATAATGTTACCATGTTGTTAGTTTGTTTCTTTCCTTTCTTTATCATGTCCACACATTAATAGGCACAGCAGAACAATTATAATTCTGGAGACGGTGGCGGGGAGCTAGGAGAAATGTGATCCTTTCTGTCAATCCCATTCAGTAATTTGAAGGTCTCTTATTTAAAAACAGCATTGTTCTTACTAGATACCTTATTTAGGCAGAAATCTTGAATAGAAAATAATTGTCTCATGAGACAGATATGAATCAGGCCCAAAATGTTCAACTCTGTCTCATTCTACCTTTTTTGTTGTTAATTTCATGGTGAATTACACTACTTAAAATAGAGCAATTTCAGTGTGGCCTTTTAGTTTTTTTTTTTTTTTTTTGTATAGAAAGAACAGCAATACCTATTGTGAGTTAGTTGCTCTATACATATTATCTATATTCCTTGCGATGATCCTGCAAAGTAGATGCTCTTGTGTTCATTTTGTAGGTGAAGAAACCAAGAAATGGAGAGGTAAAGTAATTTTTCTGAGAGTCTACCACACACACAATCAGAATTCATACCCAGGTCTGCCTGATTCCAAAAATCTATGCTTATGTTCCTTTCTCACACTGCTTAGACCCAGTGGAAACATAAGATGATGGGTTGGAAATCTACTCCTAAAATATTTAGGTAAGAACTTCACTCAAGATTATAGAAAGAGAATATTCAACAGGCTAATTGTTACATGGTCTCAGTACAGCTATCACTGTACTGAATCATCAAAATTCACAGGAAAGAAAGAAATGCTACTGAATTTTTATTTTTGTGCCTTTGTGCAGTGTGTACATTAATTATAGGGTCGAGATGCTCTTGTTCTTTTTCAGTATGTAATAACTCACTATAAAAAGCTGTAGTAAGATTGAGTAGTTTGTTAAAGGAATTACAAAGTGATTTATAAGGGCAGTCCTCAATAGTGAAGAACTCATGTAAGTCATTTTTTTAGACCTTGAAACTGATTCAAAATCCCACATTTCTATGTGCCTGACAAATAAAATGTACTTAATAAATAGTGAATGAATGAATGAATGAATGAATAGGCAAACGAGACAGACATGCTTTTGTCCAACACTGAAAAAAAAATCCTTTCTTTTCTGAATTGTTTAAGGATTGATCTAATTTAAATGTAAAATATGTATATAATTCTGAGCTTCTGAAAAAGCCTAGTCCTATTAATATATAGGACTTTTTTGTTAACGTAGCATTAATTTAATGTAGTATTGCTATAATGTTAATTTATCAATGTAGCATTAATGTAGAATTTGTTAATGCAGCATTGATTTAAGGTTAATTCACAGCTTCATTTTAGTTGGCTCTTATTGATAAAAGAAGTCTATAACTTTTTGATTACTGTCTCTTGTAATTGCATGGAGCAGTAATCAATGACTCCTTTGTCTAGATGATTGCATAAGAGTCCCCCGAAACACAGAGACAGCGGTTTGCTAACCCCATCCTGAGCTCCTTATCACTGGAAGAGTAGGTTGCTTGTGGTTAAAATTTCCATTTTGTTGCTTCTTGTTTTTGATCATAAAACATTCATTGTACAGCAGAGTGCAAGTTAATAAATATTAATGCTTTATTGAAAGAGGCTCAGCAGAAAGACTCTCCTGTTCTTAAAGTGCCCCTGCATTGTGCTTATAGACAAAAGAACATGCTTTAGCTACTGTTCTGTCTTCTCTAGTAGCAGTTCCTGTAAGACTCCTTGAGAAGGAGGGGTAAGACCCAAGCAGTCTGTGAGAGGCAGGGGACAGTGGGTTTTCTAGAGGTTAAATTGTGTGTAAGAGTGAACACCAGGCATTTGTGCTGGCTGAGACATAAGCCCATGTTTTTTAATTCCTATGAACCTACTTAAAGACTATCAATAAAAACAAAATTTTCAAATGAATGAAGGAATGAAAATAATTCTCAGTCAAGCTGACATATTCACCATAAGCTAAGAATAAAAGAAGAAAATTAAATCATCTAACTATGTTCTATATACAGTATCTGTATTCTAAGGACATGGGTGCTCCGGTCTTCTGACTTTTGACCTTCTTTTCTTGTGGAACAGAGCTCAGTGGCTCTTTGGGAATACTGCACATCTGAACTGGTCACGGCAAAAGGGTCAAATTTACAGTTTCACTCATGAATTTCCATTTCTTCATCTTACTGATCCCCATTTCTTTTGATCTTATGTGGAAGCAAGTCAAATGTGGTCATATTTTGGCAGAGAATTTGTCTGCTGAATAATAAGGGATAAAAACTGAAAAATAAGTAAAGTGTCCTAATTTAGTTTTCAGTCATCATTGGAGAAAGATGTGCCGATTCCTGGAATAATTCTGAACATACGAATCGTGGAAATTTGTTTGAATCTGTGTTGCTAATGACTGTGTGAATCTGAGTCTCACTTTTTTAATCTGTAGAAGGGAAATGATAAAACCACTTACCTCTTGGGGATTAGGTGAGATTATATGTGCAAAGTACGCAGCACTATGCCAAGCTCGTAGCAGGCATTCTATAAATGTTAATTCCTTCTCCGCCTCTGCTCTATTTTACCAACTATAAGCTGATTTTCCAATTGTAAACAAGTGATCAAAATGAAATGATATGAGACAAATCAGTGACTTTTGTTTTGCCTGAGATAGAAATCAATGTAAGTAAAGAAAAAAAAATCAGCAGTCTGTTGGCAAAATATGCAAAGTGCTTTTTCTTTGCCATATCCTCCCAGGCATCTAAGAGGGTGATAGTCTGAAACTATTTGATGCTTAACTGAAAAGTTAGAAATAACTTCCCAAATACCTCAAAGGAATACAGTTTGGTCTAACGTGCCTACAAAATCCGTTTAATATTCTTCATAGCAAACAGACCAGCAATCTATTTTTGTGTGAGTTATAATTTACATACCTAAAAAGATTTGCTAATCTTCCTGTTATGCTTTCCAAATTAAAAAAATATCTTTTAATAACATGAATACAAATGAATTTTTTCCTCTGAAAAAATTTTGGAAGTAATGCAGCCATTTTCATTGTTAAGAGATTGTAAAAGACAACTTTTCTTTTTTTGGAATTGTGGGTGTGTGGTAAGAACTATTGTGATGTGTTCACAATTTGTAGGTATATTGGATTACCGTGGCATGTTTCTCAGCCAGGCTTTCCAGAGAAAGTAAGTCCTACTGCCCTGCAGCATCCATTGCATATAATGGATCGCTTTCTTTCCTAAGAACAGAGGATGATCCACGTTATGTACTATCTTTGGAGAATTGAGAAGACAGTCACTCAAACAATTTCCCATTTTACAATTCAGATAAGAAACCTGAGTTGAGAAAGGCTGAATGGTGTCTGAAAGGGCTTCACATCAGGTGAGATTTTACAGTTGGTAAGTACAGTAGTATGATGGGTAGAAAAAAACATAGAATGAATAAGACCTACTATTTGATAGCACAATAGGATGACTATAGTCAACAATAATTTAATTATGTATTTTTAAATAACTGAAGGAATGTAACTGAATTATTTGTAACTCAAAGGATAAATGCTTGAGGGGATGACTACTCCTGTATCAAAACTTCTTAGGTACCCCATAAATATATATACCTACTATGTACCCACAAACATTTTTTCAAAATAAAAAATAAAAAATAGTAATATGTATATCTAGAAGAGAAATGTGTTTAGAAACGGATTTTAGACACTTAGTACTCTCTGAGCATCGTGGGCCACAATACCTGTAAGTAATGACATTTGCCTCTCTTTCTTGTCCCTCAAGAGAAAATGAGAGAATTCTTGCCTCATTAATCCACTGTACACCTTTTAATACTGGCTGACTGATAAAATTCTGGGTCCGAGGCCTCTGTATACTTTGACTTTGAAAGAAAGAGGCCCTCTGAGGTGAAGGAGGAGCTGTTTAAGAGGTGAATGGAGGTAAAAGCCCTTTTATAGAAGGCATTAGTAGGGACATCATCATACCCAGGAAGGGACTGATTCAGAGACACTATGGCACAGCCTTCAGTCAGGCAGAGTGCTTCATTTGTGTTTTCTGCATGGGCTTAAATCAGTGATTCAGAAGCTAATCTAAGAAACCTGCTTGAGTTTTCCTAGCTATTTTCAAGCGTTTCTGATCTCACCCAGAAGTAGTAAACAGGAAATCAAGAGACGGGTGTTCCAGCTCTAGTTCTTCTAGTTACTAATTTCTAACATGGGGCAAGTCTGTGAATTCATTCATTCATTTACTTACTCATTAAGAATTTCTTGAGGAAATATAATGTGTGATAAATATTATGCTGGCTTGAAGAGATACACAATCATGCATCTTGGTAATATCTCACAATAAATGTTCAAAACAGACTCATTGAAAGAAACTTTCGGACAATAGTTTTTCCACCTGTAAATTAGAGGACTTGACTAATTTCTGTTTCCTATCTCTAAAATTGAGTCTGGACAGCCTGTGTTAAACAGTGCTTTTGCTCTTTTCAAGTTAACACAGAATAGTGACCTTCAATGTGTGTTGGCTACAGAAAGAAAAGTAGTTCTTTCCTGTCCTGTGGTCTCCTCCATTTTATGGTGCTTTCTGCAATGCGAGGGCAGTTTGATGACCTGGGACTACTTTTCCAAACAGAATTGAACTGGACTAAATCAGGTTTTTGTGCCATCAAAATCACAGGCCTTCTGCAAACCCAAACCTCATTACCTGCTGAATTGTGTACCAACATGCTCCAGGCAAGCGGCAGAGCAGTGGATGTGTGGCCCAAACAATCATTCTTTCCTAATAGCACCATCATTTTAATTTAGGATGAAAAATATTAGGATTTATTCATCACTTATTGCATGCCAGGCACTGTGATGGACAACTTTCCAAGGATTAACCCATTGAAGACTTACTTTATATGTGGAAGGAACTATAGGGGCTCAGAGAGGTGAGGTGTCTTGGTCAAATTTACCCCACTAATCCCACTCTTTTCTCTAAATCCCATGTAGATTTTAAGAGGGAAGCCAGAGGACCCAGTCTGCTTGTAAATTTGTAGACGATATTAGGGTTGGTTTTACTGCTGGACATTTTTATCAGTGGCTCAGCTGGGCATGAAAGTCCTTCTGATAGCTGATCAGATTATTTCCAGATGAGCTATCTAGAACTGTATGTATACAGAGGTCAGGAAAGCCACCAGCAGGCAGCAAAATGGCTTTGTGCTTTGGAGAGAGAAACAAAAGGAGTGGGGAGATTCTCTTAGGATCAGGCATCCGTTTCTGGGAGGGAAGATGGGATACCGCTGAGAAGTGGGAAGGAACCTGTGCATCTGAGATAAAGGAACATCGGGACTGAGAGAATGAAATGAAAAAAAAGAAAGGCTCTGTGTGTCCTCACAATTGTAGCTAGGCCTGAGCCAGCAGGGCCACTGGCTGGTTATTTCTCATTCAGGCACCTCGGCTGTAAGGATAGGTGTAGAGCAGGGTCCTATTGAAACCTAGATGCTGCCTTTCAGCTCAGCAATCCAAACAAGAGACCAGCAAACCCAGGAATCCATTTCCAAAGAGTTCCCAGATACATTAGCAGTGTGACTCCCACTGAAATCCATGGGTGGAACAATTATGTCTTTCTGCAGCACTTTGAAAATGTGTCCCTTAAGTTGCACACTGCAGAGAGCAGCACAGTCCTCATTTCATGCTTTCCACACAAATGGACTTGCTCCCTTTGCCCAGTCCTGCGGGGAACCCTGTACCATTCAGCTACAGAACCTACTGGCAGTGGGAAAAGGCTCTTGAGTTCTGAAAGAGGTTACATCCTTTAGAAATCACCATGTATGAGTGGGGTGATTAAAAAATGTCTCCAGCAATTCTTTGAAACTCTTCCCTAGTCTAGGTTGGACTCAGTGACTCACTTCTAAGGGATAGAATAAAACAGAAGTGATAGTGTGTGGCTTCCAAAACTGGGTCATAAAAAGGTTTCTCTTAGCTCTCTTTCACGTTACTTACTCTGGGGGAAGCCAGTGGCATGTGTGAAGATGATGAAGCAGCCCTGTAAAGAGGTCCACATGGCAAGGACCTCCTGAATAAGTCATCTTGGAGGAGGATACTGCAGCTCGATCTAAACCCTCAGATGGTGCAGTCCCAGCTGCCATCCTGGCTGTGACCTCAAGAGAGAGCCCAGGCCAGAACCACTCAGACAAGCCACTCATACATTCCTGGCCCTCAGAAACTATGAGATCATCAGTGTTTGCTGTTTAAGCCTGATACAGTTTGAGCGCTTGTCTCCCCCAAACCTCATGTTGAAATGTAATCCCCAATGTTGGAGGTGAGGCTTGGTGGGAGGTGTTTGGGTCATGGGGGTAGATCCTTCATGAATGACTTGGTGCCCTCCCCACGGTAATTAGGGAGCTCTTGCTCTGTCAGTGCACATGAGAGCTCTTCGTTTAAAAGAGTCTGGCATTTCTCTTGCTCCCTCTCCTCACTATGTGGTGTGCCAGCTCCCCCTTTGCCTTCTGCTATGAGTGGAAGCTTCCTGAGGCCCTCACTAGGGGCAGATGCAAGCATCATGTTTCTCTTACAGCCTGCAGAACCCTGAGCCAAATAAACCTCTTTTCTTTATAAACTACCCAGTCTCAGGTATTCCTTTATAGCAATGCAAGAATCTACTAATACAAAGCCATTACTTTTGAGGTATTCTCTTTTTACACAGCAATAGATAACTAACATAATAGTGTATTAATATTATCATTATTACCTTCTTGCTTCTTTAAGGCTTTAAAAGGTGTCTTCTCCCCTTTATTCTAAACTGGTTGATGCAGCATAGTTTCATAACCTCTAGTCCCCACCCCCTTGCCACCCACAGTCCTCTGTGCTGCCTGGCATTCCTTCCCTGGGCTCTAATCAGTTCTGGTTTCTGTTCCATTGGGGTGACTAACATCCTCCACTCACTCTCCTCACATCTCTGACCCGAATACCATCCCTTCTCCATGTGGCAGGTGATCTACATGCTTGCCAGTTGGGTGACCCTAAGCAAGTTATTTATTCTCTGTGTCTCAATGTCTCCATATGTACATGGAGAATAAGAATAATCACCCCATTGAAGTACTATAAGGATTAACTGAGATAGAAAACTCATCGAACAATGAAAATATGATCTCAAGTAAATAAGAGCTGTTCTTAATATTGAGAAGCAGTATTGGTCTCTATGCTGCAAAGGATAATGGCTAAGAATATGGTCTGGAGAGCTAGGTGGCCTAGGTTTAAATCCCAGAAACATCCTTTACCAGTTAGAGAGTATTGGGAAGATGATAGTAATGCTAAAACTGATGAATTCTAAATGCCACTGTGAGAATTAAATGAGTTTATCTATGTAAAAGTGCTTAGAAGGGTGCTAACAGTAAGCTCTACAGAAGTGTGAATATTATTTTAGTTGTTGTTGGGGCTATTATTATTCTTTCAGTGATGAATGATAAACCTCCAGGTTAAAACTCCTTCAACATCCTGACACCAGTCTTCCACATGTATACTCCCTCCCATTCTCCTTCAGTGACAAGTGTACCCACAGCTGATCTTTCTTCCTTAGCTCTGGGCCCCATCACCTCATGGCCCTTCTAGGAGTTATTCATCACTTATCACCTCTGTCCCTATGTCCCTTTCTACCATCGGCACATAAAGAAACTCCAGTCTCCCCTGTCTTAAAGGAAAAATTCCCTCACACTGTGGCTCCCTTTGGCTACCTGGATCTCTCCTCTTCACAGCCAAAACCTCTAAGAGGTCTCTGCCAAATCTGCTTCTCCACTTTTCCCTCCTGAACCCATTAAAAAGTGCTGCTTTGTCACCATTCTTCTGAAACAGCTTTGACCAGTAATGCCAGTGATATCCATCTTGATGAAATGGATGGGTACTTCCAGGTCTCTGCCTTCCTCAGCCTCTTGGTAGAACTTGGCATTGCCCTTCACACCCTCCTTCAGAAGCACACTCTTCTTTTGGCTTGCATGGCTCCCTCTGACTTTGCTTCTACCTCTCAGACATTTCTTTGGTCTCCTTTGCAGGCTGCTTGTCCTCTGCTCATCCATTAAAAGCTGGAGACCATGAGGATCCAGGGGTAAGCCCTCCTTTTCCTCATTTATATACTCTCCCACTCACCACAATGGCTTTAATTGCCATCTGTATGAGATGCCTTCCAACTCTAAGTGTGTAGCCAGATTGTGCTTCTAAACTTCTATCTCACATACTCACTGTCCTGCCAGATATTTTCATATGATAGATATCTCAAAGGAAAGTCAAAATCGACATGCCCAGATCCAAACTCATTATTGTTCTCACCAGAACCGCACTCCCCACGTAAGTGAACGTGACTAAGGCAGTTAGCTCCAACCTGAGTGTGGTCCAGGCTCAGCAAGCATTGGCCCTGTCTGGTATAATTATAACAGATTTGGGCAGGTGTCCTTGTCTCCGACCTTTTCCTCGAACATCCCCAGATACATCTTATCTAACCTAATCGTAAAAATCCAATCAACTCCATGCCAGGGCCACTCCTGGGAAGTTTTCTGAGTTTGTAATATGAAGTCATATTTGGCTTGCCTCAGAAATAAGTAACAAATGTACTGACTTGATAACTACATTAAATTAGCAATCAATTGTGTTATTGAACTTGATGTCTCCTGGCTTGAAACATAAAGATGGCATCAAAAGAGCACTTTCCAATTAAACATAAGAACTCTTACAGGCTATAAAACTTGGAGAAATAAATCTATAGTTTAGGGAAAATAGAAGACATCATTGAATGTGAAGATAATTTAATAACCACACAAGATGATGTGTTGTAAATCTACCCAAACACAATTTCCATCCTCAAGTTAAAATGGAAAGAGCTTTGTCTTGTGATTATGTCTGGGTTTTTAAATTGGTATGTGTCTTGTTAATCTAGATTTCAGAGAAGACAAACAATCAAGGCTTCAGAAACTGTTCATTTACCTGACACAAATCTGATCAGCTTGTTTTCTAAAGTAGGAAATCTAAATTCAAACTGTGTCATATGAAAATTATATTTCATTGGAAGTTCTTTCTTGACTTTATACTGGTGATACTTTCAGAATCCTCTATCCAGGTCAAGATTCTCTAGGGACAAAGGAAGGGGCTCCGGTCATGCATCGAGTCTACCTCTGAGTTTGATTTACTGTCACAGATATGTGCCAATATCTCAACCAACAATAAAGACATACTAGCATTGAATATTTTCTAACATCTTACTTGACATACATATATTTAAGAAAATGGGCACTGGGGGCAGTTGGATCTTGGTTTTGATCCTTGTTTACTCAACTATAAAGGGGGTATAATACATACGTTGTAAAGCTAATATATGCAATCACAGAGCACAGTCAAATAAGAGCTCAATAAATTATAATTACTATTATTATGATTATGCTCATAGAAATTGTGTGAAGACAGGCAGAGCAAGTATTTTTATAGAGATGAAACAAAATCTTACAGAGTTTAAGTGGCAAGTCAATGTGTCATGTTCATACAAACTATGACATTAAGGGTTAACAAGAAATAATTCAGTCCTCATTTTGGGGAGTTTTTAATTAAGTTGGTGCAATGCACTGAATGTTTATGTCCCTTCTTCCCCCAAATTTATATGTTGAAATTCAAACTTCCAAGGTGATAGTGAGGAGAGGGGATCTTTGGAGGTGATCAGGTCATGAGGGTGGGGCCCTATGAATGGGATTAGGGCCTTATAAAAGGGACCCCAGAGAGATCCCTATCTCTTTCCACCATGTGAAGACACAGCAGGAAGGAGCTGTCCAGCCTCCTGAATTGTGGAAAAATAAATGTCTATTGTTTATAAGCCCCCTGCTCTGTGGCATTTTGTTACAGAAATCTGAAAAGACTAAGACAGTTGGGGAGGAAGAAGACAGCTGTGGGAACATTATAATCAGGGATATGACGTGAAGGGCGAAGTTAGTCAGGAAAGGTGTCCTGGTGGAAGTGAGCCTTGAGCTAAATTTGATGAAGTGTAGGATTATGGATAGTAATAGAGGAGAGGGATGATAGAAATAATATGGAGAAACCACAGAGGTGGAGTCAACCGCAATAACTGAAACAGTATATGTTTTCAGGCCCAAGTGGCAGGGGAAAAAATGATTACCATCTCAGTATTCATAGCCTTATTCCTCACCAAAGTCTGTTGTTTGATCTATTAATTGAGAAAAGAAGGGCTTGATTAAACAGAGTGGATAATATTTACATTTAAAACATCAAGGCTAGTGCTGTCTCAGTTGGGTAGATCACACATCTTTCAAAGGCTTTAGAGAAAAGCCTATTTCCATCCCACACTGTTTTACCTCCACACCGAATAGGCTGCTCCCTCACCTTCCACCTTCCACCTTGAGTTGCTATCTAAGAAAATGGTTTTACATCCAGATGCTTGGTTTAAAAATGTCCCCACTGTAGTCACAATCATGTGATGCAGCTTGGGGATAGGATTAGAGATGAAGTCATGATAAAAACGTGAAGTAGGTAAGATTTATCATTATCTGTTCCATGACATTTATTTTCCCTGTAGCTTGAATTTCACCATGCCCAATCTCCATCAATATTTACTGAGCACCTACTAAGTGTGAGGCTCTAAGTTGGGTTCTGAGAATCCAAAGACAAATGCTGTGCACTTAAGTAACTTGAAGCCCAGCTGTGAGATGAGACCTGAAGGGAGGTGACTGTTTCAGAACATCTAGAAGCACACTCAAGGACAAGTAAGTTTTCTTCTTTATCTTTAGGACTAGTATTTGCCTTGCTATTGCCATCCTAAAGGGATTAAGATGAATAGCAATTGCTGTGCTCACTACTTCTATCAATAAATAAAATAATTCTAGTAGTACTTGAATGTTCAGCTTCTAAAAGTGAAGCTTCTTCTCGTCTGGAGCCAACCCCACAAAAATAAAATACTTTATATTTTCCATTAGTTTGGAAATAAATCTACTGCAATAAAACATCAGGCATAAGAAATGGAGCCTTTCTTTTATCTTTGGATTTATTTCCAATACATTTCCCAGATTTCCCTTGACATTTATTTTGTACCTCTTCAATATTATTCTGGAGTATAAACAGACTTGACCAAAGATGCAGCTATTCTATTGTTTCGAATGATTGCATTTTGATAGAATTCTGAAGTGGTAAAGATTTTTAATAATACATTGTATTTTTTTCTCTGCTATCTGATGTCTGATGCTAAAAGGTTTATTTTTTGATGTTTATTACATGTGATTTTGATTATATAAAATGAAAGAAAAAGGACGGATGGTGGTACATTAAGCTAGCTGGGAAGAGTTGTGACTGTGTAAGAAGCTTACCAGATAATATTTCTAATTTGATAATTTTGAGGGGAATCTTCACTAGTGACCACCATCATTTCATTCAAACACCTCTTTTAATGGCAACCTAGCATCATATTACCTTTTAGCTATCATATTGGAATAGTGAACATGTATAAAAATTTATCTCAAGCTATGTCATAAATCTTGTACATTAAAAATAGTACTTTCACTCCAGATAATTTATAAGTTGAAAAACAAACTCTATTATCACACAAGAGCCTGAGAAATCCTAGGTATATTCTAGTTCCCCAGTTTTAAGGGAAGAAAGTAACAGAGTGGTCAAAATTCAATAGATCCCTGTGAAAGATTTACTGAAAAAGTAAAATACAATTGTCTTTCCTGTGTTCTTTATAACCTGCCACTTCCATTTCCTTTTTGCAATAGTCTCTCCCATGGTCCACCTGATTCTTTGTGAGTCGTGGTTTGCCTTTATGAGACCCTCAGGAACAGGGATGATGGATGCACATATTTACTGAACATTTTTCTGCCCTCTATGCTAGGATCAAGACTATTTTCAGTTGGGAAGGCAGACAATGTCAATAAGTTCCATTGGAAATCGTAAGTTTCTACTTGCATACAACTGGGAAGAAGCAATGAGGAGAAACAAAAGAAGAAGAAAAAAGAGGAGTGAAAGGAGAAGGTAAAGTCAGAGAAAAAGCTGGAATGGGAGGTAGAAGAATCAGAAGTGATTCTTCCAATTCAACAAGGTAAGTAAATGTAATAGAAGTACTGTCTTTCTGCAATCTTATAAAATTTATAAGATGAATAAACAAAATAATACAAAGAGTCGGTAGGCTAGCATTCTCTGCAAATGCTTAGGCAACTAAGGAAATTATTTAGTTACTCCATCTTGCATAAAGAAATAATCAACTGCCATTTATTCCTAGTTCATCTGAATGAGGAAGTTCAAAATAGTGTCCGCCTTCAAACTGAAAAATAATAATTTGAGTTTACAATAGAGATCCTGAAGCTATGAATATTTCAAAATGACTTTTGAATCAACATGTTTTAAATAATTAATTAATGTATTAATATACATTATTAAATGATTTTGCTGTTGAAAGCATTTTGGCATATTCTAATTCTTTAAGACATACATTTGTTCCAGTGCAAAATCAACATACAATTAAAAGCCAATTTGGAATCTAAGTATTACCTCAAATATATTGCATGAAAGACTAGCCTCAGATACTTTGAAGAAATTAGTAACACTTACTTTTCCAGTCTGGTCTGCCTATGTAACACTTTGGAAATTGTTGCTGAGATATTCAATTTGTAAATGTAATATGAAACAGCCAATAAATTTTAATTAAGAGAATATTATCTCATCCCTTGACCTATGTATCCTGGATAAATGAGCATTTATATGTGCAATCTGATATCATTGATGTGGACACTTGTTATCACTTAAAATAAAGGTTCTAATGGATTTAAAGTGTTTTTTTAATTAAGGAAAATAAATCATTATATAAAAAAGACACCTGCACTTACATGTTTATTGCAGCACAATCAACAACAGCAAAAATACGGAATCAACCTAAGTGTCCATCAGTGGAGGACTGGATGTGTGTGTGTATATATATATATATCCCACTATATATATATATATGTATATATATATCATACTATATATATACACACACATACAGATATATATAGTGGGATACTGCCCAGTCATAACAGAGAATGAAATCATGTCTTTTGCAGCAACATGGATGGAACTGGAGTCCATTTTCCTAAGTAAAATAACTCAGAAACAAAGTCAAATACTGCATGTCCTCACTTATAAGTGGGGGCTACATACTAGGCACACATGGACATACAGAGTGGAATATGGACATTGGACACTACGAAAGGTGGAAGGGGTGAGGGCTGAAAAATCACCTGTTGGGTACAATGTTCACTATTCAGATGATGGGTACACTAAAAGCCTAGACTTAGTCACTATGCAATATATGTACATAAAACATCTGCATTTATACCCCATAAAGATATTTTTTAAGGCCAATGGAGTTTGTTTGCAGCTTGTGTTTCATGACATTTAGTTTTTTTGAAACATATGTTTTACTTAAAACTGAGAGGAAAGTGTCTGCCGCTCAAATGCATCACAGTCTGTCCCATTTAGGTAAATTTTCAGGAGAAATGCAAGCCCCTGGGGAAATACCTCTGCTCAGGGTCAAATGGATCCTACACCTCCTTTTTCAAATGCCTGCATTGCCACTGGTAACTCATACAACACATTTTAAGATTTGCGAAGGGCAGGACAGTGAGCCCTAGGATGACTTTTTTTTTTTTTTTAAATTCAACGTATTTTGCATTGCATTTTTAAAAATTGCATATATTTTGTTGTATTAAAATAAGACGGCTGCATTGTATTACATCATAATACAAGAAGAAGTTTAAGACCAGTTAATTCTTAGCCACTTAAAAATTTTTTTTTTTTGTGGCTCAGATAGACCTCGTGGTACTTTGAAACGAAAAGAATCTCTCTCTGCACCTCTCAGGAGCTAGGTGAAAGATACTCAAATTATAAAGGTGCTAGAGCCCTGGGGTGCGGAGAGTCTGTGTTTAGTATATCGGTCAATGAGTTCATGTTGCCATATATTAAGTGGTGTTAATGAATGTTAATATCACTATACCAAGAGTAATGGCAGGATTTGATGGGTGAAGAAAGACCACTGCTTGATTTAAGCAGAGAGGGGGTAGGTGGTAAGTCTTCCTTTGGACCTTTCTTGATCATAAGAATTGACCTGGAGTTTGCATAGAGATTTTAGAAAATAAGTATTTGCCCAAGAAACTATTCCTTAACATAAGTTTCATTTTAGTGAGTGGGGACTAAAAGAGTACTATAATATGCACATTTTGAATACTAATTTTGTTATACTTTTCTCATACCACCTCTAGGAGAAGTCGTGGAAAAGGACAGCACTCAGGACTTACATCTCTTCCAATGAGGTCCTCCTGGTTTTCCACAATTCCCCAGGGGGCAATACCTATGGTGCATATCTTTCCTCGAGACTTAGATGCATGATCCTTCAAGGCGTCTCCAACATGACGAATAACACCTAAAAAAAAAAAAAAAAAAAAAAAAGAGAAGCATTAATTTTGTCTTTTAAAGCAAATACCTTCCCATCATTCTAAAGAAAATTGTGGTAATGGTTTCTCCTGAGGTTAAATAAATTGAATATAAAATTTTGACACATGTCTGTACAAACTACTTGTATTTAGGAGGAAACATAAACTCGTGGCTGTAATGCCAAATGCATTGGCCGGATTTGTATATGAATTCTAGCATTGCATTTCTTACTCCAATTTATATGAAAAAACAAAAAGCATCCAATGTCTATAAAAAGAATAAGTACAATTTCTTAAACTTAGAAACTCTTTTTCTTGTAAGCATAATAATTTGTTAGTATGATTAGGAACCAACAGCTTGACTGCGTCATGTTAAAAGTACCATGTATAATGGTATGTTAAATCTACACCACAGTCTGTATATGAGTTAAAATCATTCAAAGACATGAATTATTTAGTTTGAGATTGTGTTAACCTTTATGAGAACCTACTCATAAAGACAGTGTTGGATTATTCTGTGGAAAATTTGTGTTAAAATATATAGACACACCTTTTAATCTTCATCATTGTAATTATTTTCCTCTTCTGTTAAAATGATCCACCCCATCATAGTTAAGGGTGAGAAAATTCAGTTTACAAGATGGTAGGCAGCATAACTCTTACCTTTTTAAAAACCATTTAAAGAAGATACAATTTCTAATTCTCTTAACCTCCCTCTCAAATGATCATTTTTATAGGAAGATATAAGATATATCCTCTAAGAAAAGATGTTTCTGCTTATCAAAGTTCCAGTCATTTCTCCAGGAAAAATGTATACCTAGTACCACTTCCTATATGAATGTTGAGTTGGATTTGATTTCTTCTCCATTTGAACATATTGCAGTTTGTAAATTTTGAATAGCTCAGTATGTCACTTAACATGTTCTGCAGTGATTCATAATTACATGTGGAGATGTCTCTTCTAACAGTAAAACTCTTTGAGAGGAAAGTTGGAGGGTCAGTGCCTTATTCGCCTTCCTACACCTCAGGGGCTAGCCTAGAGGAAGGGCTCAGACCCTGTGCACTAAACTAACTAAACACATGAAACACACCAGGCAATTTAATCATGGGAAAAGACATGTGTATTTAAGTAGCCCAATACTGAAATGTTCATAAGATGAAACAGGAAGAATCACTGTTTAAAAAGCAAATAACAAAACAGTGTAAATGGTCATTAATCCATGTTGAGCTATTCAGGGGTGTTGGAAAGAATATCATTTTCACTTATTATCTTATCTATGAATCTTCTGAGAGTACTGGTAAACAAAAAAAAAAAAAAAAAAAACAAAAACCCGAACCAAAAAACAGCAAAACAAAACTTCCCAAAAGAAGACTGTGAATATTAATATTAAATTGTTTCCAGTTGTTTCCAATACAAAACTCCTTTTAGGGCCAGGCTTGGACAAGAAGTTTAACTTTATGGTATGCTCAACTGTCTGCACAATTCTATCAATACCTCTTACCCAACTTTAACACTTTATCATCAGAACCTCACTTTGGGTATTGGATTGAACACTAAGCCTGGAGTGAGGCAGAGATGAACTCTTGGGTTTGTAGTATGTAGACTATAAATTCTTCTTTTGATATTGAATGCATTTTATGAAAGAATAAAAACAATGAATAGTATTCCAAGTTCTTAGAAATAGAGCATTGGTAAGATTTTCTTTTGAACCTGTAGAATCCATTGAGTTGGTCTCTATGTGACAGGAATGCAATAGACAATAATCACAGGCAAATGAGGCCTGCTTAGTTGAGAGGGAAACATGGAACCCAAAACCTGAACAGTCATTGAAAGAAAAATTGCTCTGTAGATATTTGATTACCACAGGATAAACAGTAAAGAGCTAAGCAGGTCATTCTAAGATCATGTCAGTGTATGGGCTGCGTCAGAATTTCACATAATAACATTGAACATGAGCAATCTGCAGACTTCATCGCTGAAATATCTTTATGTAGCTGTGTGCAGAATGTTCACAAATTCTAAGTATTTAAGAGAATTCTCAGTGTAGGTCTTACTCAAACAGCATCCATACTACAAATGCAAAATTAAACAACATTAAGATAACATGTTATTTTTATTTTTTGAGACACAGTTTTGCCCTTGTTGCCCGGGCTGGAGTGCAGTGACACGATCTCAGCTCACTGCAACCTCTACCTCCCAGGTTCAAGCAGTTCTCCTGGTTCAGCCTCCTGAGTAGCTGGGACTACAGGCCCCCACCACCATGCCGGGCTAATTTTTGCATTCTTAGTAGAGATAGGGTTTCACCATTTTGGCCAGGCTGGTCTTGAACTCCTGACCTCAGGTGATCTACCCTCCTTGGCCTCCCAAAGAGCTGGGATTACAGGCATGAGCCACCATACCTGGCCCAAGATAACATGTTATTTAAAACTAACTGGACCAGAGTTACGTTTAGAATATTCCATTAACTACGAATGTATCCACATGTACAGACTTTGGGGATTGTAATAAGTTTACCTTAACTTATTGCAACATTACCTCTACATTTCCAATTGGCACCTCAGACTTCAGACCCACAGAATATGCCAAAAACATTTACAGGCATCCATTCCATTACCTGATGCACATCAAAAATGTTCTGCAAATAAGCACTTAACTATAGGTGGGCTGGTAAGAACTGATTTAAGAATGCATCTATAGCACAATATAGATTGCACGAAGGAAAAATTCTTTGGAATTCAGAATGAGGTGTGTCTTCTATTGGCACAGTGAGGAGTTAATAAAATATTTTAAAAAATAAACACATAATGCCCTAGATTTTGCCTTTATGTCCCAGAGGGAAATGTCGTTTTGCAAAAATTAAAGCTATTTGGCACCAAACTTGAAATTGTGTAAAGGACAGAGGTAGAGCTTTCAATTTAAAGTAGAAGTCATTCCTTAAAGAATTACTGGCAACTTAAGCTATTTAAAAATACCCTGTGAACTTCCATTAGTTGTGTTTATGAATTCTGTATAGTCAACTATTAAATATCCCAACCCATTTCTTATGTGTAAGTAATTCTTCTTGGTTAAGAAATAACTTTACAGTTCTCATTTAGATAAAGGAGGGAGAGATAACTAGCAACTATGGACCCATGGGTAGGGATGAAGTGGGGTGATATAGAGATAATTAACCTTAGCAGAAAATTATATCAGGCACAACATTCCCATGGCCTATGTTGACTTTCTCTGTTCCACTTGCAATTACCTGTGTTAACCCCTCCAGTGAATATCCACGCTCCAGTTGTCATAGCTGCTTTTATGAGCCCTTTCCCAAAGACTTGCTTTAGTTTTGGCTGGAGTTCAAAGTTCTGCAGGCCCCCATGGACAGAGATGAGAAGCTTGGGAAGCTCCAACTGCCATTCCTTGGTCATCAGGTGTAAGAGGAGATCAGGTTTTGTATCAAAAGATACTCGCACATACTGGAAGAAGAAAGGACATCAGTTAGGGAGACAAGGCAGGACTGGCTGAGGCTGGTTATCTTTACTGATTGCAATTATATGTGTAGTTATGTGACAAAAATGTCTCATATAAAATCAGATTTTTTTAAGAAGGGGTGATCATTTGCTTTATCAAAAGAGCCTTCATTAGACAAAGAGTTTATATTTTTAAAGGCTTTCTTGAAATTATAATTCATTTTGAAATTATTAGATTTTCTAAAATGCTGCACAAGCATGACTTTTCCCAGACCAAGTTTTTTGCTCAAAGGAAATCATGTTTATATTTCACCACCCTTTACAGGTGTATAACAGTTCAAATGTTTCTAATATTTTTCATATCTCTTTATATTAACTAGATGCACATATTATTATTTCTGTGACCCTATTATTTTGAGAGAATGTGAAAGATTCTACAGTTCTACATAATGTAATGAGAATTTTGACATAAGGTAATAGTGAATTATGTTTATTTATAACTATAACAACTGCATACCAAATGTAATGTTTATCTTTTAAATAACACAGCAAAAGGCAGGACAACTATTCCTGAAGAATAGTTGAAAATTTGAGTGTACAGCAAATATCAAGGTGTTACCAGATGCAACTGGAAATACAGTTATGATAAGTCTATATAAATGAAATACTGTAAATGCATGCAGTAATAAATATGTATGTAACCATATATATAGATACTCATTTAGGTCTCAATGTAATTATATAAAAACTTCAATTTCTAGCTGGAAACAACTGAAAAACTGGGCAAATATAGAAAGTCCTTTGAAATAGGTTTCTGAGCTGGCATGAAAAAAAGAATTATTGAGACTCCTAAACAAAGAAGCAGTTTAGAACCTCAGGAGGTTAGGGAGTACCAAAGCAGGATTTGACCCTGAGTGTTTTTCCCAAACCCTGGAAGACCTGGAGCATCTGATTTAATGGTTGCATGCAGGTTTGAATTTAATGCTTTTATGGGAGTATTTAATATGGGATCCCACATAGGGCTGGTATACTTCAAAGGGATCATCCTCAAATGTAAGAAAGAAAAAAATTAAATAAACTTGATGTACAGAAGAAGATGGCAAAAAAACTTGCCTTCCTCAACCTTGACTCTGGGTGGATGAGGAAAACATTTCCCCTTTTAAATACAGTCAGGCCCCCACACAGGCCTTGCCCATATTCACACCATCAGTATGGTTTGAGAATCGCCAAGCAGTGTTTAATGTTAAATAGTTCTGACTGGAAAATGGTTCCAGATAACTGGTAGAAGTAAATGCAGATTATCTGTGGAAGAATGATATCCATGCCTGATATATCAATCCATGCCTGATATAATTCTCATGGGGAAATAAGTATTTCATAGTAAAACAATAAAATAAATTATACAGGAAATAAGGCAGCATGAATGAAAACCAATAGAAACAACAGGCACCAGAATAAGATCCTGAAAGTCATTGAAATGATCAGATACAGGCTATAAAATAACTGTTTAACAGGTTAAAAAGCATAAACAAGATGATTGAGTACAAGAGTAAGGAGCAAGAAACTAAAAAATGATGTATACATGCATGTGTATACATCTGAAAAGAACCAAACAGAACGTCCAATAATCAAAATGTAATAATTAAATGAAAATTTAAATGGATAAGTTAAATTACATATTAGCTATAACGATAATAGATCCAGAAGATAAATGAGATGCAGCCAGGAAAACAAAGGATTTGAAAACATAAAAGAAAAATAAAGGAGCTTGGAGGAGATAATCAGAATTATAGATAGAAATAAAAGAGATGATGGGGAGGAAGCAATATTAGAAGAAATATTGGCTGAGTATTCCTCAGAATTATAGAAAGATACCAATTCTAAGATGCAGAAAGTTCAGTGAATTCTAAGCAGGCAAATGACAAGAAACCTCACTTATATACACATTACACATAACACCAAAGGGAGGAGAAATTCCTCAGAAGTAGCTGGAAATAAAGACAGATCATGTACAAAGAATAGTCATTAGACTGAAGACCTACTCCTCAACAGCAACAATAGACACCTGAAGCCAAAACCTTCAATGTGTCAAGAGAAATTACCTGTCAGTCTAGAATTCTATACTCAGCAAAACTATCTTTTAAAAATGAGAGATTATAGATATTTTCATACTGCCAAAACTGAGAGAGTTTATTTCTAGGCATCTTCGCTGAAGGAAGTTGTTTTTGTTTGTTGTTGTTGTTGTTGTTTGTTTTGAGATGGATTCTCGCACTGTTGCCTGGCCTGGAGTGCAGTGGTGCGATCTTGGCTTACCGCAACCTCTGCCTCCTGGGTTCAAGTGATTCTCCTGCCTCAGCCTCCCGAGTAGCTGGGATTGCAGGTGCCCAACACCATGCCCAGCTACTTTTTTTGTATTTTTAATAGAGTTGGGGTTTCATCATCTTGACTATGCTGGTCTTGAACTCCTGACCTCGTGATCTGGCTACCTTGGGCTCTCAAAGTGATGGGATTACAGGCATGAGCCACTGTGCCTGGCCTGAAGGAAGTTTTAAAGCATATATAGAAGGCAGAACTTACATGATCCAAAATGGATGATCTGGGTTGTAAGTTAGGAAGATAAACTAAGATATTAGTTAATATAAGGTCAATCTAAAAAAGTATTGGGTATATAATATAATGTCTCATTTACAGTGGAAAGTGATAGAACTAAAGCACTGGACAATACAGCATATAAATGAATGGCAACAGAGTTTTGACATTCTAAAGCCTATGTTGTGTGGGAAACAACGGAAAATTATTAATTCTGGAATTTAAGTATGAATGTTGAAGTTGCATAACCACAAAATGAATATGCCTGCATGTAATCATACAAACATGTGCTTTTGGATTCATAAATAAGATTATCCAGGAGATGATAATTTATTGCCATACTTTTGGGTTTGGAAAACCCCATTGTTTCAAAGCCTCAAAAACTGTTTGTCTATTCTTTCATTAAAGTATATTCAAAATATATTTAGCTGAAGCATGAGGCAAAAGCAAGCAGAATATGAAAGCAGCTTAATAAAATAAATTGCATCATCAAGAGATACCAAAGAGCTAAAGTTTCCTATACATATATGCCAGAAATTCAAAGTGTTGGCATCCAGTACAGTTATTTCTATATTGATTTGATTTACCTAGCAAAAAATGATTCCAGAATACAGAGTAAATGTTGACAATTTTAGCTAAGTACATTATATCACCGGGATTTGACTAGAGTTTACTATATGAAAAATGGCATCTTTTGTGCACAAACTCTCATGCGGAGGGCAAAAACTTTCAGATATCTATCAACAGAAATTTTCACCAGTGTGTACTTTTGTGCCATACAAGGAGCATTCGGGCTGAATAGGGGATATTGGAGTATCAGAGGCCAACAGAGGAATTTCTTAAGTCCAAGCTTCTTTTAAAAATCTTCACTGAGAGTCTCTTTATAAGAGAAATAATTATAACGAATGCTATGAAATAAAAGAATAAAGAAAAGAATAAATAAATAAATAAAGGGGCAGAAGAACACTTTGGAGGTGTGGGGTACGCTTATGGCCTTGATTGTGCTGATGATTTCCCAGATATATTCTTATCTCCAAACTCATCAAGTTGCATATACTAATTATGTGCAGCTTGTTGCATGCCAATCATACCTCAGTAAAGTAGTTTATCATAAAGATGAAAGAATAACATTGTTTTCTGTGTCTGTACACTATTACTTGAGTAGTGTGGTTTAGTGAATTGAATAGTTAAAATTTGGGGGTCCTGCTGAATTGAATTTATTTCATTTTGACTAATTCCAGAACAGGTTATTTAGTAAAATAAAGTAGAACTGGGAATTGCAAGGCTTCCAAACTACACAAATCAAGAATGCTTTAGTGTGAGACATGGTAAGAAATTGCTTTTCAAGTTACTGTTCTCTTATTTATCAACTTTAATATCACTTTAAAGAACTCCAATTTAATGTGGACCTATGTTCTCCTAAAGTGAGATATAAATTACACTTTTCTTAAAGATAGAAAAGCATCTAAAGTATAAAAATACTCCTAAAAGTATTTGCCCCTTGCAAGACTACACAGTAATTCCTAACATTTCTGAGTTGTTGTGACTGTGGCTTTTGGAACCCCAAAATTCCTCATGTAGATCTGAACCTACACATTTCATCTAGCTACAACGCCACTACACTCCAGCCTGGGCAACAAGAAGGAGACTCTGTCTCCAAAAATAGAAAAAAAAAATCCCAAAAAACAAGAACAACAAAATAACTGGACTACAAGAACCTTGTGTATTTACTGTGCACCAGGCACACACATGCTGTGAGATACCAGAGCCATAGTTAGTACCTGGGAATAGATATACATACATTATTAACTCACATTGGGTGAAGGGAGATTACAATTCATACTAAATTAGTACAGATACCGTGTAATAATTTCAGCAAACTTAACTAGCTAAGTGACATATTATGGAGTTCAATTATTCATACTAATTGGTAATAAATAAATGCATTTTTCGGAATAAGCCTCCCTTGATAAATAATTTACTTTAGGAATTCTGTAGTTACACATACAATATAACAGTAAGAAATGAAAAGGGTCTACTTATTGATCAGGTGAGCAGCTCACTGAAAAAGACCAATAGATCTACTGAATATGTTGAAATTCCTTTTGAAGTAGCCTAACCTATAGAAAGCTGTGTTCATTACCACAGAATGTCTGTTACTCAGCTAGTAAGCAATCAAGAGAGTGAATGAATGAATGACCTAAGAGATCCCCTTGATCCCAGCTCCCCATCTTACAGATGAAGAAAGGGAGACAGTAGGTGAGGTCACACTACTCGTGGGCTCTCTTCACATTTTTTCTCTCTGCTCACAATTACTTAACTCTACTAAGAAAAAAAATCCTGGCAGGGCGAGGTGGCTCATGCCTGTAATCCTAGCACTTTGGGAGGCCAAGGCAGGCGGATTACCTGAGGTCAGGGGTTCAAGACCAGCCTGGCCAACATGGTGAAACCGTCTCTACGGAAAATACAAAAAAATTAGCCAGGTGCAGTGGCGCGCACCTGTAATCCTAGCTACTCGGGAAGCTGAGGCAGAAGAATTGCTTAAACCCGGGAGGCAGAGGTTGCAGTGAGCTGGGATCGTGCCACTGCCCCACTGCACTCCAGCCTGGGCGACAAGAGTGAGACTTCATCTCCAAAAAAAAAGAAAAACAAAAATTCCCCAAAACAAGAACAACGAACAACAAAATAACCAGAACACAAGAACCTTGTATATTTATTGTGCACTAGGCACAGGCATGCTGTGTGTTCTACTTGTACCTTCTCATGTACTCCTCCCAACAACAGGGATGTTGGTTTCACCCACGTTTTACTGATGGGGACAGAAAGAATCCATCATGTTCTCAAGTTCACTCTGCCAGTATGGGAGTGCTCATAGCCCAGGTCTGACTCCAGGGCCCTTTCTCTTTACCTCAAAGGTTTAAATGGCTCTGTCTCTCAGTACTTCTCCGTTTCCTTCACCTATGACAAATCAGTCTCCATATTCTAATGGTCCACTTATGAAAACAGTGCTCTCAACCAGCTTCTTTTCTCTATTTCTTCAGTTGCCATTTTAAGGATATATTCTTACTAGGACGTCCATTTGAATTACAGCAACAACCTCCTACTGACTTCTCTATGAGACACCAAAAGGCAGATTTCTTTCTCCAATCCCTTTTGGACCATATTATTTTTCAATTAAAATTCTTCCATCAGATATAAACTCCCCATTCTTGCCCTCACCATCCCCTATAACTTGACCTGATCTTGCCAATTCTGAGGCTTTCCTCACTTCTCTCTGCATTTGGCCAGTGCTGCTCCCCCGGCAAGTCCTAGATAATGCAATATCTCCCCTTTCATCTACAGAAAGCATTCTCATCTTTCAAAGGCCTTTGTTTCTTCCAACATGACTTTTCCTGAGAATGCAAGTTCAGGCTGATGCAATACAACTCTTAATCAAACCCAGTGTGATATATTTTTTTTTTCTGGTTGTTTTTCCCATGTGTCAATTTTATCTCTCTATGTTGCAAGAGCTTTTAAGGGAGGAGACAACCCTTCATATTGTCTTATGCCCAATTTCTGCCTCCAAAGAAAGAAGAAGTAAAAACTAAAAGGCAGAAATGAAATCCACAGGCAGACAGCCCGGCACCACACCCTGGGCCTGGTAGTTAAAGATCGACCCCTGACCTAATTGGTTCTGTTATCTATAGATTACAGACATTGGATAGAAATGCACTGTGAAAATCCCTATCTTGTTTTGTTCCGATTCAATTACCGGTGCAAACAGCCCCCAGTCACATACCCCCTGCTTGCTCAATCAATCAGGACCCTCTCACATGCACCCCCTTAGAGTTGCGAGCCCTTAAAAGGGACAGGAATTGGTTACTCGGGGAGCTCGGCTCTTGAGACAGAAGTCTTGCCAATGCCCCCGGCCGAATAAACCCCTTCCTTCTGTAACTCGGTGTCTGAGGAGTTTTGTCTGCCGCTCGTCCTGCTACACTTTGAGGGGAGGGACTGTGTTTGACCTGACCATGTCTTTTTGTCTTTAGTAAGCCTTTCAGCACTGGCTATGAAGTAGTCACTGTCTTGGAAAGAAAACAGAGTTTAGAGATATCTTGGCAATCATGGGACTCTTGTTCCATTCTTTTGCTTTTCAAATGAGGATACAGAGACCCAGGGAAGGTGAGTGACTGGAATATCAGAGCCAGTTATTCAACAATCCTTTAATTCATTATTGAAGCTACTGTTAACACTGGCAGCTTTAGATGGGGCTGTGCTTCTCTAATTTTAATGTGCACAGAACTTACCTGGGGACCTTGTCAAAAATATAGTCTCTGATTCAATACATCTGGGGTAGGGCTTGGGCCTCTGCATTTCTAACCAGCTCCCCAGGGACCACATGAGCAGCAAGAATGATAACTTTTCCCCAGACCAAACATCCCAAATGATGTGTCTTGTGTTATTTGGTCAAAGAAAGAGCACTCAGTATTTTACATGAAAATCCAAAGGAAGATTTAGGAAGTACTAGAAGAATTAGTAAGGCCACAGTAAATATGAAAATGCAGCAATTGACAAGCTACTCAAAGTATCCTCAATTACCTAATCTCTTTTGACTAGTACTAATTCTTATACAAAGGAACATTTGGTTAACTGTAGAACACACCTAATTATCTGGAATCTTGCAAGTAGCAAAAACAATGGGTGTCTCTGGCCCTTGGATGTTGCCCGTTATTTGTGATTTATTGTGCCCTTCTCTTGGAGAATAAAAGGCAAGATATAAATAAAGCATTTAAATAAATTAATTTGCTACTTTTTTCATTTCAGGTTGTCACCGTTTAGCCCCGTACATGGTTTTGTAGGTAAGGGGATAATTAAAACCAAGGGATAAAACACTTTTAGATTATCTGAGGATTTTAATTTTTAAATGATATTCTTATGCCCATACAGATCAGTTCCTTTAGTAAGCTCTCCAGGTGCTTTAATACAGCAGTTAAGTCATGTGCCAGGTCAGCAGCTCCATGCTCATAAATGGACGTGCCCAGAGCAATTAATCAATTCCTGTTAAATAGTCAGTATGATTTCACATTAGGAGCTATTTTGGTTGTCAAGATAAGCAATTTTGACTGTCACTTGTCAGTCTATTAATTGCAAAGGGCTCACCTTACAAATAACAAGAACTCTTCCTAATGGGCATGCTCAGTTTTGTCCCCTGGGCATTACTCCCATTTAGTAATGTCCAGGGGACAAAACCAAATGTGGTGCTCCCATTTAGAGATTTTTTTCACACATAAGCATCATGACACTTGAATGTCAGACAGTGGCAATCAAGTCCTTTGGCAATTTGAGCATCCTCTGTTGTTAAACAGGGGTGATCCTGACGACCTCACAGGACACTGTGTGGATTAAATTGTGGAACATACCAGGTATGGCAGAAAAACCAGTACATGCAAATTGAATGAAGGTCACATTCACCTTATATATGACTCCTGGGTATAACAGGTCCAAGTAACTTGCCTTTAGCTCTTTAGTATGCCTTTCAAAATAACTTTTTGTTTTTCACCTCGGAGTTACCTGGGGAGTGACTGGTACAGGTGTTTATCTTTCTAAAAGTACCTATTTGGGCTGCCCAAACCTTTCTTTATCCATGGCCTTTAGCTCCCCAATTTATCATTTCAAGAGATAAACTGGGCTCAAATAAGTTACTCATGCCTGGAATTATCTATCTCTTCCCTTTCTGTCATTAGCGTCACTGCCTGGCAGCAGGAAGGTCCTGTGATGTGCTAATGACAATCAGAATAACATCTCAAGAATGTTCTGTATGAACTAGAGGCTAGTTCTAGTTGAAATTGTTCTTTTTGATCTATTCTTAGTTACCTTGGAGGCCAGTACATCAGCATGATTTTCATGAGAAAATGTATTTAGAGTTCCAAACAACAAATTTAGAAATGACATTCTGTGAGACTATAAATAGAAAACTAGAGATTTTCTTTCATTCAAATGGCAGAGGGCTTCAGTAACTGAAACTCTCAAGTTTTTGCTCTGCCTGGTGCCAAAGGTCTTTTCGCTTAGCAGGTGACTTATTGCATTTTTTACTAAAGCCACTCTGACTGCTTCATCATTAGAAATGTTACTATTTGTCTATCAAAGCAGAACTCAATTTTTTCATGGCTTCACTCTGCATTGATTTGGTGTCACAAACCAGACAGTCCTTTCCCCTTACTCAAACCCACGGTGGGCAAAGGTTGGTTGGTGGGTGGGGCAGCAGCCATTACTGCATAGAACAGACTGGGCTGTTTCATTAAGAAAAAATAATAATACTCTTCCTTTGGCATTCCCAGTTTGAGTTTTGGCAGAGCATTTTGCCTTTGAAAATTCATCAGCCACCTCTTTAGGCCTAAATTTTAGCCCAAATAAATTTGCCCAGCTGTTTCAATGAAAATGTAGAAGAACTGCAGAACAATGAATCTGGCTACTCTCTTGGAAATATTAAATGACAGGTCCACTTCCTTCTACTGAAGGCCATCTTTAATTCTTGGAAGTGATTACCTGGTGTTTGTTAAGCAGTGTTCTGCAAAATGGGAACTACCATTGCTAAATCTACTCTAACAATATTTTTAATGCCTTTCTTCTAAGCCTCTAGTGGAAACTTTGCCCCGTTTTCCTTTCTGTTTGAGAAATGTAACAAGCACCATTTCATTTCCTAACTCTTTGTAGCCACCTTTAAAATGGGCACTTGGAATTAAAGATGTGGCTGAACAGAATATGTCACTTGAGACTGCTAAGGCAATTTTGCTGATACCAGCTTTCCAAGTCCATGAGGCCTTTTGCTTTGCAGCAAGAGTTTAATGCTTACGATGGTTTAATAGATATAAAATCTCTTTAGAAAGAAAATATTTAGAATTGCATTAACTGTCATCAAATCCCTAGTTTGATGAACCACAAAACTCTGGAAATGGAGGTGTCATTGTAATTTATTCCGTATTGTTTTTGCAATGTCTCAATGTGAGTTATCAGGTACTTACATGGGAGGGATGCTGACAAGCCAAAATTCGAGGTTTAGAAATAATATAAAACTCCAGGAAGCATATGAACTAGTCATAGGGGGTAGTGTATGAATTTTCTGCCAGAATTATTTAGCATAAAGTTTTCTAGAGGCAAAGATAGGATGGTTTCTTGGAAGAGAATTGGTTCTTCCTTCTCTATAGATCTATGATTAGAATCAGAAATATAACTGATAAATTCTAGTTTTATTCTCAGTTTCAGAAAAACCCTCCAAAGGTACTGCCAGTTCAGTGGTCTTGAGATTACAAGATAGAGACTGAAGATCAATGGAATGATTACGAAACCTTTCAAAACCTTACCATGTGTATGTAAAGCTGCTTGGTTAGCCACAGCCTATCGATTAGATGTTTTGTTTTGTGAAGTGGGACTCATTTAATTTCCTACTTGGTGCGTGCCAATCAATGATGATTCCCAGATAAAATTTGCATATTTCAAAGATAGACAATTTTTAAAATCTCACATTCAATCCTAAAGGATATTAAGAGCATAAGCTTGTAGATATCATGCTGCTGACAGTCTCCCCCTGCCTGTTATCTCTCCCTTAAACCCCCACATTCCCTTTCACCTCACACTCACAATGCCCAGAGAATAAGGCTTTCATCTTCTGGCAGGCTCAACAGAGCTTAAGGTGTGAAAATGAGGACTAGAAATAATTATCTAAATCATATGAAGATTATAATAAGGGACTCAACCTAATTTAATGAGGAGTGTAAACAGCAAGAGCAAACCTAAAGAGAATTATGTGGGTGACTTGAGAGGTTTAAATACAAGTCCTTAATTAGATTACACTTATTTACCTGGCCCACAAGTCAGCTCAGCATTAATTGGAAGAGATGATTAGTAATAAAATAAGATTCTGTCTGTAATCAAGTCCAACACTGCTTCCTTTCCTAAATAATGGAAGGCGTGAGCCCCAGATGTAGAATAATCTTTGAGAAATGACACAATGTTGGCTGCTGGGTTCATCTTCTTGTTGCTCTGTAACGGGGCCTAAAAAGTCACCTGGATTCCATTCTAGTAAAATAATGCCTAAACCAGAGCTTCTGCCTCTTATTATCTTCCCCCTTTGTCTCTATGTTCTGACATTTATGGGGCATCTGAGTGAACTGCAGGGTCTTCTGGTTGTTTGGGAACAGCTTTCTGAGGCTTGCAGTTTGGTAGGATGCAGCTTGGTACTGAACAGGAAGTCAGAATCCTTCACTTCTGTCAGCTTTGACTGTCTTTTTCCTGTGCCACAATTTTTCTCTGTCAAGTGCTGGTTTCACTGTGATTTTATGGGGGCCTGTCAAGCCTGGGAATGGGGGACCGAACACTACAAAGTACTCAAAAAGGCACAGAAAATGGCTCTGTGAAGCTAGGATGTAAGTTGACGAAGACCCCTTCCTGCTCACAGCTTTTGAGTTTCATCAACCTCATCAAACAATAGTGACTTTATAATTCTATTACAAAGTTCCCTTATCAACAGCTGGAAACATAATAATAATTAGCTTCCTTTCAATTACCCACATATATATATTTCCCAACAAAACATCTACTATAGCTTGTATTAGGCATACACAACAGAGAAGAAACAGAACTGACAGGAGTCCTGAGGAGGCTGGGTTCAACAACTATGTTGTTAAATAATTGTGTGACTCTGGGAAAATAATTTAACTTCTCTAGGTTCAGATTAGTCAGTGTTTTTAAAGCCTGACTGAACAGTAGAATAACCTGGGGAATTTTTAAAAAACTCTGGATGCCCAGGGTCTATGCCAGACCAATGAATGAGACTCTCTTGGAAGTAAACCTTGGGCATAGGTACTAGTGTGCTTGTCTCAAAAATTTGCAAGTTGAGAATCGCTGCATCCAATCTCTCAAGTGTCCTTGGTGGCTTAAACTCTGTGACACATTGCTGTACTGCCTGCATGATAAAACAGATACAAAGAGTGTTCCTGAGCAGAGAGGTGGCTCACATGGCCCGCAACATTGTAATAATGATTATGATTCTCGTTTTCTCCAACTTTATCCTCTACCCAAACTCCTGCAGTGTGTCTCATATTATGTCCAGACCACATTGGCAACACAAGGGCTTCAACTTGGCTTCAAAAGTTAATAAAAGTCAATCTTCCTCTAGAGTTTTCTGACCACTTGTTAAAAATCATTTCAACTTTCAAGTATTCTTGTTAGAGGCAGGGGACCGAAGGCATATTAAATCAGTTGGCCAATCTGACTTAAATCTTAGTGAAAAATTAACCATGCCTTCCCCATGCAAAGACTGGCACTCTTTAACAGACGGTGGTTGCTGATTTTCCCTTTCTACAAACTGTGCGCCAGTTCGTTTGAGAGGATAAGAGGTAAAGAAGGAACAGGTTGGCACAAAACAATTATCCTGTCAGATAAAATGAGACCTCTGACCTGTGGACAACTCCACCCATTTGTCTAGACAGAAGAATCAGAATAATTGAAGGGCAAGTTTTCAAAGTGGACAAAATGCTTATTTATGTCTGGATGAATAGCTGGAACTTCCACTTGTTAAATATTTGGTAGTAATAAGAAGGTAAATTGGTTCTCATTTGGCTGATTAGACTCAGAAAGAAAGAAAAGTTTACTCTCGTAGTGACAGCTCTGAGACCATCTAGGGCAGCCATAACCTCTGAGACCTAGCCTCAGAGCCAGCTTTGTGGGCGCGGGACCAACACAGTCACACTGTTCAGAAGGCCAGTGCTTAGGGTCCATTGCTGTGCACTTGCTGCCTTATAATTTGTAATAATTTTATCCTTCAATTTGTGTTTAGTTAATGAAGTTCAATGGGACAGTGGAGTCTTGAAGCTTCAGTTCACAGGTGGTCCCTGGTCCTACCTCCTTGCTGCCTCTCCAGGATGGGGAAGGTCAGGGTGGGTGTGTACCTTGCAGCATTTCAGGGTCATGATAAGGGAGCAGCCTTCTCTGTCTTGGGCTGGCAAAACCATGCTGTGTTTCATGGATGACTTGGCAGAAGTTCACCCGCCTTAAATACCAGCCATGTCCCAGTGTGAAGGTGGCAATCCCATGGCAAGGGTCACCCATCCCCTGAGAGTTGGGGCTGCCAGCCATCAGAAGGAAGGATTGATTTCTCTGTCCCTGCCAGGACCCTACATTTTCATTTTGTACTGGGTTCCACAAAGTATATAGCCGACCTTGTCTAACCTGATCACCAACAGACAACTCAGTTCCATAGAGCCATGTGGGGCCTCAGAAGGGCTGTTAGATCTAGTGTCTATATGTGTCCCCTCTGTAGAGCACAGTGGAAGATCTATCTGCTTCTTCGAGTCTTTCCTTCCACTGAGAAATATTGTAATATACATACAGTATATATTTGCTCTGCAATATGGAGAAATTACTTAACTATTAAGGGCCGCAGTAGGTAACTCTGTCATGTAGGAATAACAATACTACTGTTATAGACATAAAACAAGGTATCATAGGTAAGTACCTGGCAGTGCCAGGGTTGATGTAGATGTTCCATAAATTTTAGTTGCTATTATTCTGGTTATCATTATTTGCTATAGATTCTGAAAGCAATTGCACAAGTATTTTAATACTATGAAGGACACACATTTTAATAAACTCGTTCGGAGTCTCAGTCTCCAGAGTTCTTAGGGTCTGTCAAATGCACTACAAATTTCCAAGAGGAGAAAAAAAAAAAAAAACCCAAAAAAGGAAAGTCATACAATGAGAAGGGATCTTGGTTTTGTCCACTGTGATAACACACCCATGGCAGCTGTTCAGTTGTTGAGGTATAACAGTGTCTCACTTACTGTTTTGCTGGAGTGAGTGGATACAGGAGGTTTGCTGAAAGTGGAAGTCTAAGTATGTAATGTGGTGATCTACAGACCACAGATCTCTGTCAGTGATGGGCTGGTGTCGTGGACCCACCCACCTGCCAATGACTGTCACCAATGCCATTCACTAGAACAGAGCTGATTGCTGACTTATGCAGCCTGGCACCCCTATGTAAATATTCTAACACATCTTTGGACTCCTGGGAAGTAAAGGAAGCTGTTTCACTACTCTGTCTTTGTTATTTGTGTAAGTAGTTATTATTTTCATAAACATCTTGAGCACTAAGTGTATACTTTTAGTTTTCTCTCTAATCTTCATAAACATCAAATAAAGAAACTATGCCTGCTTTATAGATAAGAACACTTGAGGCTCGGCTAAGTTAAATAGTTTAATCAAGACTTTCTAGTTAAACAGTGAGAGAGTGAGCGTTGAGATCCGGTTCTGTCTGACTTCAAGATCATGTATCTTAATTGCAAAGCCTCTCTTTCCAGCACAGTAAGTTAGCTCTCTGTAGGAATAATACCAACAGCAGGTAGTGGCTCAGCTTTAACACCAGACAGTATTCTAAGTGCTTAACATGTATTGGCTCATTTAATTCTGGAGACAGCCATATGAAGGAGGAATTACTATCCTCATTTTACAAGTGAGGAAACTGAGGCAGTAGGAAGCTAAGTAAACTGAGTCATATAGCCCGTTAGTGACGGTCAGGCTGTAAATAAAATGTAGTGTGGCTTCAAATGCTGTGGTCAACCAGCAGGCTAAGGGGTGAGAACTTCTAGAATATTAAAATGTTAACTGAAAAAGTATAATTTGACTTTCTAAAATAATATATAAGATATGTGCATTCAAATGAGTGTCTTTCAAAGTATTTAGTCAAAAGGTTTTTGCAATTTCTTTCAGAAACTGAAGCAAATAATAGTGATGATAGTACTAATAATATTAACAGCAGCTAGATTAATTTTATATCTATTGTGTGCCCAGCACTATGCCAAATGCTTTACATAAGTTATCTCATTTAATGCTTATGACAGTAATACCAACCACTTATACAGCAGAATAAAAGTACTGAGGCTCAGAAAACTTAAGTAATTTTCTCTTTGTCATAGCATTATATGATGGTTCTAGGTTAAACTTGTATTATCTAAATCCACAATCTACATTCTTCACTTCTAAACTCCTAATACTAATACTTCACTACTAATACTCCATTTTTATATTATCTAAATCCACAATCTACATTCTTCACTTCTAAACTCCTAATACTAATACTTCACTACTAATACTCCATTTTTAAAATATATTTTTTTAATGGTAGAAAACTTTATCTTCATAGAATAGACTGGACTTGTAAAAAACAGTATAAGTTACTTGTGACTAAGCTCTAGGTTTTATGAATTTCAGGTACTTCTGATTCATTTTCCATTAAAACCACCATTTGATGAAAATACAGACTTCTTTTCTCTTGCAATCTATACATTGTCTGAAATCAGTCCCCAAAAGACAGAGGAGTGCACATTTGCACAATGGCAGCATCATGGTCAGAGTCTCCTAAGGTGACAACGTTGAGGGATGCTCTCACTTACAAGCATATTCATGCTCCATACCTGCCACTGACTCTTAACAGTGGAAATGATGAGCAGAGGCTTATCATATGCCTACTGGGCTAACCACACGAGGCTTGTAGGCACTATTCAAGCATCCTGTGAAGGCACTGGGTGTACCACTCTACAGTGATTCTTATCCAGCAAGCCACATCCTCATTTACAGCACTTTCCTTACAGGGAGACCTTGCATGACTTTTAACAAGTGGTTTCAGAGAATCTACATTGTGTGTGGATCAATTTCATACTGTGAACAGTGACTGTACTGAATTGGGGACAGTTAACAATCTTGTGTGAAAAAATGCATCTCTTAAGTGAGTGAGGAAGTTGACAGATTTCCATTTCCCTTAGTTTTGCATGGGCCAAGACTAACTCATTCTTTGTTTTCCCAAGCCTTGCTGGAGCTTGCAAATAGCATCATTTTTCTTTCTAAAATATAGTTCAGAACTGGTTTTAATTTAATATATAGCTCAGAATTATATTTCATAGAAAAGAAGTGTTAAAATAGCTCAGTCATTCTTGGTAAAGAAATTACTGCAGTGGCGGGGGTGTGAGGCAGGGAAAGGGGAAGAGGAGAGAGACAGGGAAGGGAGAGGTAAGAAAAGAGAAGAAAGAGGTGGCTTTATTGCACATTTTTAGACTGCCATTCATATGAGGTGACTTCCCTTGTGGTCTGGAGTATGCTTCTTTAAGCAAAATTTCTTCTCCAGACTTAAAAACTCCATGACACACCTAAGATCAGCCATCTCCTGCTCCACCCTCAGCTAGTTTTCTCTCTTTTAACAGTTAGAAGCAACCTTGTTGGACAATAGTGTCTAGAATTTTCATAATACATGCTAGACAAATTCTGTCAGTTAACTAGGAAGTGGCCCATGATGAAAGGTGAAATTTAAAAGCAACAACTCTTAGAAGTAACATTTGCATATTTCCTAAAGTTTCCCCAACTCAAAAAAAATGCTTTTTATGTGGAATCTTCTTTAGAGAACATTATTGAGCACAGCTGCTTGGAGAAAAAGCACTTAATTTGGATGGCAATATTTCTCTTAGAACAAGGAAAGAAATAGGCGGAGTTAATCATTTCTACTTTGAATTAAGAGAAATGCTAGTTACCAACAGAACAAAACAGAAGTCTAAAGGCAACACATTCTCACCAAAGGGGTAAAAAAAGGAGTTAGAAAAATATGCCTTAATGGATGAGACCCAGAAAAGAACATAATAAACAGTGAATAACTATAGAAAGCTATTTTAAAATAATTAATAATAAGAGTCACTGTGTCTGTAGTTATTTAAAAGTCACTAATTACTTTAAAAATCCCAGGAGGCAAGTTTTCTTTTCCCCATTTTATAGAGGAAGGGCTGAGACACACAGGGGCAGGCCACTCAGAGCAGGTCACCTCGTCAGACAGTGGCAGAGTAGAGATTAGGCCCAAAGACTAAATTTCAGGCTCTTATTACCCCTTTCCAGGACTTGAGATAGCACTTGGGAGCAACCGAATGGCTTTCTGATTACCATGGCTTTGTTGGAATGGCCGCCTCCTTGGAACTCAATGGTCCCAAAAGCATCGGTAGGGCTGAGTTGAGTGTGTTTGCTGATGGACCACTTTTCAGACTGGATGTCATTTCGGGAGAGGCGACTTTCATTTTTCTCGTTCTGAAGCACAGAGATACTGGGGGTGAGGCCAACATGCTGGCCTATCAGACGCCCACAGCAACACCTATAAGAGAAGAGGTTAAAGTGAACCCTTGGTATTAGTCAGTATTGGGATACACACTTAAGGCAACCAGCTGGAGAATTCTAAAGTCTGTGCCAACACCTGTCAGTCAATTCTCAGGTAGAATTCCACCATGTGGCTAAATCAGGCATTGGTAAACTCAGGCTTTCCATGATATACATATCTTTTCTTTTCTCCCCTCTACCCATTTTCCTTTAGCTGTGTAAGCTGTAATCTGTCTCCTGCCCTTCTCCATCCACCTCTTTTGTACCTGGCATTTTGTTCAGGATTGGACACCTGCAAACAAAAGTTCTCTGGATTTTTCTACTTCACACTCTGCCCATCTATCAAATCTATCAAAGCATGAAGGCCTCTGAAGAGCTTTGAGGGGGAGAAGTTTAATATGCACATTTAAATGAGGAATCTCACTTATATGTGTGTCACAACTGAACATGTCTCTTCCCAATTGACATTTGCTGTCAAATATCCAATTCTGAGAATAAAAATCTGCAGGCTTAAGTGCTCTTGATGAAACAATGAAAAAATATTCATGAGATATTTGAAAACTTAAACTTTGCTCTATCATGAAAATGTCCTTCATACATTACTATTACTACTTTTACGACTACTAGTAATAATAGTTACAATACATAGCTGCCATTTATTAAAAACTAACAATTTAGCATCCATTGTATAGATGAAATATTGTAGTTTTGAAGGTTAGGTAATTTGTGCAAGGTTACACAGTCTCTGAGACTCTGCAGTCTATATTTTAAACTGATTTCTTAAATTGCCCATTCATAAAGGCATTTCAGACATATATATGCTACTTTATCCCAAATGCTTTTTATCTCATATATTGTTGATCCTAAGGAAGGTAAGTAAGGTGCTAACAACATGCTTAAATGGGAATCTGAAGGCCTACAGTTTAGTTAGGAATCTGCTAGGAGTCTTTTATTTAAGTCTCTTTCTTTTTTTCCTATTGCAGAACATGTTGGTACAAATTAAGCATTTGGAAGAAGTACTTAAAAGGAAAAACCAATAACCGTAACAAAAAACATAATCCACTATTATAGACGGTGATTAATTCCTTCCACAATGGTATTTATGTTTTTCTTTACAGGATTTTAGATTAATAATTAATTGTAGGCCTGACATATATAGCGTGTAGAAATAAGATTGCTTCAAAGGTGTCCAAAAACAATATAAAAGATATTTAATTTGACAGTGTTTCCCTTGCAACAGGTCATGATTACTCTTGTAGGTTTTTTGTATAATTACTACTTCATGTTCTCAACACATTATAGACAGCAAGATTACCTATGGGGGTCTTTGGTGCTGGGTATGATGTGGACACATTCTCTTTTATAAAATGCTCTTTCTATCCAGGATTTCTGAGCCTGAAAAAGAAAACACACACACACACAAAAAAAAAAAGGAAAAAAAAAAGGAAAGGTGAATATACTGTGAAATATTTTTAACTAGAAAGCAAAATTTCATAATCATATGAAACTAGTATATCACAAATTGAATTGAAATTGTGATTATTTCACACATAAACACTAAATATAACAAAAGCAATTACTCCCCGTACATGCTGATTAGGTTATTTACTATCACAATACTGAGAATTAAAGGAACTGACCATAATAAAAAAAACTTAGCAATGGAATCATATACAAATTCAAAATAGAAAGACAATGCTATTTGCAGAAAAAATAAATTTGGAGGGATAGAATAGTGTGTTTGTAAACTTATAGAAAACAAGTATTCAGTAGTGGGAAGAAATGCATCTAAATAAGTATAAGGTTTTCACGGCTGACACTTCCATTAGATTTTCCTTGTAGAAGGAAAGAAAAAATGGCAAGAGAATTGCACAACTCAAAAGCCCTAATGTATCACTATGTTTTTTCTAATTAGCGGTGCTAAGTACAGGGGGGTGGGGAGGGGAGGAAATAAAAGCATGAGGAAGATAAATGTTTTTATCATAGTCCAAAATTTTACAGGTAATGCCTTTGGAAAAAAGTAAGATAGCACCATTTTTTTATGCACCTACATGCCCTTCAGCAGAGCATATACAGCTTCTTAGAATGGGCACTGCTGGGTCCGTCCACCCAGAAGTCCTGCCACTGAGATTGGGTTCCCACATGGACAAAGGATGTTCCAAAAAACTGTACAATCTCTATTCTAAAGCAGTTGTCCATCCTGCATCCCTTCATGGTTTTCTTTACCAGTATTTGCAATAGCAGAGGAGTCTCCCATGAAATTCAACAAGCTGCTCAGAAGATTCCTTCTCTAAGCCTTTAAGATGGAAGTTGCTAGAGCAACCTGTAATGTTATTTCTACATGGTATCATCTTCTCTCTAATACAGCATCAGTACTAAATTCATACTCTTATATGCAGGGCTAAAGCACAACTGAGCTGTTGATTTGACCTGTCTCGATGGTATTAACTCTTATAAGCCCCCATGTGTTGAACCGTAATTAATCTTGACTCTGCCAATGACTCAGATGTCTATAAGCTGTGCTAAATTCTGATTGGTCCTCAGTACTTCAGTCTTGTACCTCCCTCCTCTCTCACAAGAGAAGTCTAGGCAAGCATGTGGCACCGAAGGCAGTAATTGCCTAATACTCATGACAATGCACATTTTACAAAGAGCAACATGAGCCATGGTTGAGGGGCACAAATAAACTGCATCCTGTTTCAGTAATGGTCACTATCACGTGGAATAATTTCTGGGTGTCCATGCATTGTCCACATGAAAAGGAATACCCACGCTGCCTCAGAGACCCTCAGGTTCAGGGGGGCCTCTGCATTCTCACACGACAAAGGTAACATTTGCAGGTTTGTCTTTCAGCTAAACATGAAAAATTCCCAATGTCTAATCTCAAATATTTTTCTTTTCAAACAGGTAGAAAAGGCTAATGGCTACCTCTTTGTAACAAAAATGAGCTTAGCAGCATAGACAGCCAGTCTTTATCTTTGTAAAAAGCCTGTTCGTTAAACTATTCACAGGCCATGATTTTTCTCTAGACACTGAATACTTTCATTGATAATATCTCTTGGCCGAAAGAGGGTAAAATGTTCTTCACTGGACATTTGAAACCAACTTTTCCTACACTTTAGAGAGCAGAAAAAAGAGAATTTACTTTCCTTCTTTTTTTGTGTTCAACTTTGGCCAGCATTCAGAAAGCTCTTTTGTGGAGGAGCATCTGGGAATTTTAGAGAGTGCTGACCAATGCTCCCTGAGAAAATGTGGGACAAGCTTTATCGTGGGTAGAGCATGAGGTCTGCATTTAGAAAAAGTGGTGTGAGTGGGACTCTGACCCAGAGAAAGTTACATGATTTCTTTGATCCTCAGTTTTCCTCATCTATAAAATGGAGACAGCACCAATACCTGAAACACAGCATTGTTATGATGATTTTGGGAGTACCACGCTTTGCTCCAAGAAGAGAGACCTGTCCAGGGTTGATTCTGGTACTAAAAGTTCAGATGAAGGCTCAGATGAGAGGACTATGAAATTGCTCTAGGAGACCCAACCTAAATTGGTCTCCCTTTGTGTTGGGGATGATAGGAACCCACAAGCCCTGGCTGGCCACTAACAAGGTAGATAGGAAGGTTATTTAACATTTTGGAACCTCTTCTATATCACGTGGATAATTCCAGCTACTTTGAAGAGTTGTTGGGACAATCAAACCAGATGATTCAGATAAAGTACCTGGCACATGTAGTAGGAGCTCAACAGGTAATAACAATGAATAACATTCAGTAAGCGTGCATCATGTGCTTGGCCTTGTGCCAAATATATTAATACATTGTCTCCCTGGATCCCATAAGGACTCTGTGAGAAAAGTACTACTTTTATATCCATATTACCAATGAAGAAATTGAGGCAGAGAGATGCAGCAATAAATTCTAAAGCCAGGACTTGAACTTGAACAGTGTGGCTTCAGAGTTCACACTCTTACCCACTCTGCTAAATTGCCATTAAAACATTAGATGTTATTGATATGACATACCCTTGTTATGGGTAGTACTCTCTGAGCATGCCCAGGAGTATCCTGGCATTTGGACAGAGCTGGCTCCCAGAGACAGGTCTTGGAACCAGTTCATCCTGAATCTTTCCCTTTCTCATTCCCCTCTTCTAGTCCTCACATGTGCAGGAATGAATACTCTGCTATGTCTTCTTCCTTTCTCCTTGGGGTAAAGGATGAAGGTGGGACATTAGGAAGACACCAGAATTCAAGAAATGGCTATACAGCAAAGAAATGTAAGCACAAGACCCCTCACTTAAGAATCTGTGCTCCAAAGACAAATGGATTAGACTTTTCAAGGACACCTTCTTTATTTCTCTTGCTCATGGATCCTATTGTTAGCCTGGAAGTTTTGTCAGATGATGGGTGGTAAGCATTCCTACATATGGATTGCCAGCTAGTTAGCGTTTCAGTAAAAAAGTAATTTAATTCTTGTGTAGTTTTGCTACTTAATTACCTTCTCAAAGGTGAAACGCTACATCATTGTTAGTGAAAAGATTGAGAATCATTTCTATTTCTTATTATTAGCAGATTAATCATTTCCCTTGCAAAGGCACAGAAAATTGGGAGTAAAACAAAAGAGAAACAGAACGTTAAGAAATTTCCCCATCATTCATAATTAAATTGGATTTTTTCATTAAGTAGAAAAGTATAATACACAATAGAAAGAAAGCAGGTACAACACATGAGTTAGGAATTCTACAAAGTATCATGTATAATTACTATATTGTGAGCTTCGCTTTATCATGCTTTTATTCAGGTCTTTAGCATGAACATTGAACATCATGTGTTAGATTTTTAAATTCATTTTATTGGAGAGGGCATTTTGACGTTTAATCCTGGTTTAACTTGTTTCCTAAACAAATTCCTTTTCTTTGTTTGAAGGTTTTTAACTACTCTATAGGAAGCTTTATATTTTGCTTCAATATCCAACTCAGTTATCTCAGAATAGTTATCCTCAACGTTAGAAAGCATGAAATAGTTTTGATGTGTTATGTTTCTAGCTGACCCTTCAATTATCTTTTAATACAAAACTTTAACAGACATCATGTCTTAAAATCTTTTCTTTTTAAACATGTTTTGGAAGTCTCATGTACGCTTGGAAAAGATGCCTTCTATGGCCCCCAGCAAACCTCTCTGTATATTCTTTTCTAAAGGTAGAATGCACATAACCAAGACTGAGTTTGTGAAGGACTGGCTATTTTCTTTCTTGTCTTTCTGCATCATCAGTCATGTGTGATGTGTAATAGGGAAGTGTTTTTCAAAGGCTAATAATTAAAAGACATCATATTCAAAACAGAAATGAGGACACTCACATTGAACAAAGTATGATTACCCTCAAAGAATAAAGCAACTACTAATTTTGAAAGGTAAATATACAGTCAATAAAACATCAAAATAATGGAAACAAAAGTCTGTAAATATTGCTTTAAAAAATTAAGTCATTTCATTTAAGCAGGATTCGATGGTTTTCACAAAGTCTTTGCTACAAATGTTAGTCCCCAAACTACTTTGAATCTTCTTACTATATACTCCCCACCAGCTATTAAATCAAGTTCTCTAGGCAGGAAGATTTACAAGCACATACACACAGGGTGTATTAAACTCATTTCCAAAAAACCTTGGAACGTGCTGTTGCAAGATCTCTTTAGCAGGGAAGCTTAACAGAAGGACAACCACTCAGACCAGTAATTGCAAGATGAGGAAAGAGTCCACTAACTTTATAGGAACAAATTACAAGAGAAGTTTCACAATGCTTCTCATTTGTCACCCTCTCTTATTTCAAATGTATACCCTGTCTTCATCAAAAAAAACATCCCCAACCCAAAGGTACTAAATTCATATGTTCATTTTGCCCTTTCCCTCCACGCCTTCCTGGGTGTGGATCTTTGGTCTTCCTCTAGGTCCCCAGATCCAATATTGAGAAGTTGAACAAGAGAAAAGTTAGCCGAAATCATTTTACCTGAGCACTGACTCTGGGTGCTGGCAAAAGCAGTCCCCGGAGCAGCTCCTGTTGCTTTCATTTTGCTGCAGCTAGGGCTGGTCATTCCGTTAATAATGCTCTTATGACCGCCCACTGGAAAAAAAAAAGTCACTTGTTCGGCTCTTCCCCCAAGAGACGTTTCAAGTAAGCAATGAACTTGGGCAGATTAGCCCCTTGGAATGTGCTGCTTCGGGATTAGCCTCACTAAGAATCCCATGGACATTCCCTCCCAGTCCTCAAACACTGCTTGATTTGAACATCTAATCTGACGCCAGAAGAAAAACAAATCCCTGGAGAGATCGGATTTAACTGGCACAGGTCCTAACAGGCTCCCCCGCCTACCCCTCCCTTTTTCTTTTTCCATTTTCAGAGAGAAAGCTTGTGAAAGTGTGATAAGGTGTTCTGAGTTCTGAAAGTTCAACTTTGGAAAGCAAATCCTTCTAAAGAAACAGTGTATGAATGATCCGAGTGGCTGGAGCACACAAGCGGCATTGTTCCACCATCCCCAAAGAATGGAATGATAGCATTTCTTTAAAGAGAAACTGCTAAAATCTCTGAGCGTTTCAATAGAATATTTTGGTCCCTGAACATGAGCCTGAGAAGAATGAAGTTGGAGTTTGTCGGAGACCTTCGAGAACTTCTAAAATGTCAATAATAAAACTTGTCTGATCATACTTCTTATTCTGCTGCCCCTCTAGCAATTGCAAATGTATGATTAGAAACCTACAGTCCTGCTTTCTTATCAAAAAGAGGTGAGCTGTGACCATGGTAGCTTATGGATGCAGATCAAAAGCTGTGATGCCATGATATGTTTATTTGGGGTGGCCCAATGGAGAGATTCCAGCTGGTATTCAGTCACATAGAAAGGGCTCTTTCATGTATAATCCAAGAGTGAATATTTTAGATAATAGTATTCTTGACTGGATAAGTGAACAAACTGGGGGAGAAAAGAACTTAAATTTCTAGAAGGCAAAAATACTTTTTAAAAAGTGAATATATGAGCACTTCCTCTCCAAAGGACTTTTCTCTTCCCAAACACAGAGGTAAGTGCTAAGAGATGGCATTCTTCCCTTTTCTTGTGGATGGTAAACCTGTGAGGGCAATGGGGCTTTGGTTTTCATTTTTCCATAATCCTCTGTCAAAACACCTAGTATGTGTCATTTGTACACTCAATAAGCATAATACTGGGAACCGAATGACTTATTTCAAACTTGAATTAGATCCTGAGCCATCTTCTTGGCCCTCTGCTCTTTCTAGGATTGATCTTCTTCAAACTCCCACATTTTCTGGTCTGTCACTTACAAGTTTTCCCCAGAGAAAGAAACAATAGACTACCTAGTGACTTTCAGCGGGGGAAACATTATGATAAACAAGAACCAAATGAAACATCAGACTGAGTTTAACACATGATGGAGGAAGTCCCTTTGCCTGTCTTCAGGAGTTGGCTACAGAATAACACGTGGTGACAGCCTTAATGACGTATATACCCTTCCTTCTCTGCAGCTGTAACACTCCCAAGCACTTATTCCAAAGGAATCATCAGAGATGTGAGCACACAGAGATGTTCACTGCAGTGTTATTTATAATACAGAAAAAGTGGAAACAAATGAAGTCTATCAATAGGAGAGGAATCAAACAGTGTTTCATGCCATTTGGTGATTTTAATCAGGTTTCCAAAGACTGCTTAATTACCTAGAGAAATAAACATTTTCATGTTGTTATGTGAAAAAAGCAGGCCATAAAATGTTAAGGGCAGAAAAATTATAAATTTTAAATAGATACAGAGGTGATAGGTCGGAAACATTTTTAAGGTGGTAACTATGTAGCTAATTTTTGTTTTATTCCTTTTGCCTTTCCATGTTTTCCAAAGTTTTCTTCTGTAACCATATTTATAGTCAGAAACTATATTTTATATAGTCAGAAAATATTTTTTCAACTGTCAAGCTTGACCATATGATAATAGGAGGTTATTGGGGATGAGTATCTCAGGAAGAGATGAAGCAAGGAGAATTAAGTAAAAAGATAGAGGGATTCAGTGGGGACGATTTGGAAAAGAAAGTTTTACAATGTGGAGGGTGAGTTTTCTAGAGAAACAAAGGGAGAAGAGGAGGGAAGTGGGGAAATGAGAAGCGGGGAGCTGGGTGGGTGGGCAGGCAAACACCTGAAAGATACACCAAGCTGGTAGGCTGTAGTGGGTCTGTGAGACTAAATAAATTGATTGTAGATAATCTTCCCAATGTAAGAAATATTTTAACAATTCAGCTTTCTCAACTTCCTTCTTCACTAGATACTACTCCAACCCTTCATCTGAATTACTTTAAACACCGAGTTACATATATATGGAGTCTTTAAATATTGCTTGTGTATTTTTTTATCCTATTCTCTGCAGTCTTACTTGTTTTTGTTTTGTTTTCCCTTTATAAAGATAAATAACTATCCAATAGAGAATAGAATAAGAGGAGCCCTCCACGAACTTTACACCAAAGACAAAAATATTGCTGCCAGAACCCTGGGCATTTTACTCAAGTAAAAAAGGAAGTCCCAGGTGAGCACAGCAACTATTTCATGTGAGGTTGTAGATTATCTTTAGGACCCTTTGATTTAAGAAGGTAATTAGCTCCAAAGAGACTTGTAGCTCTAGGCCACACTGTCCATATAGATCTGTATAAAATCTTGTGCATCACCTGACAATGCAGCTCCCAACAGGGTATATTATCAACCTGTTTCAGATGTAGTTTAGAGTGAATATAATTTTAATACTAACAAGCGAAAACCCCAAGTGTAAGGCTTACTGTGCTTCTTCCTCACTCCTTTTTTATGCAATGGCAGATACCTTATTCTTCCCATTCATCATTAAAGAAAAATCCCACCTGAAGATAAAATACTAAAAAGTTTCTACTGGTGCACAACTCCATTTTGAAAAAGTGAAATCTGATTTTCTACCAGCAGTAACTAGATTGTAACATGGAAAATGCATATTTCATTATTATAAAGATGTCCAAAGCAGTATTTTTCTGGGATGTTCACATTTGACAACTGCATCGACTAAAGAGCATGATACAAAGTAGTGGTCAGCAAATGTTTTCTGCTAAGGGCCAGATGGTACATATTTTAGGCTCTTTGAGGGCGATACAGTCTCTGCAGTAATACTCAACTCTTGTAGCATAAGAACTCCCATAAACAACAAGTAAACAAATGATCATGGTTTTGTTCCAATAAAACAGGTAGTAGGCTGGAACTGGTCCCGGTCAACCCTTGGTACAGAAAAAAGGGGTGTGAATGGTGAGGTATCAAGAAGGAAGGAGTAGTAGTGGTTTTAAAAGACAGCTTTCATGGCACCATCACTAGTTTGCCTTTGCTCTTTCTCAAGCGTATCAGGCAAGATCTTCTTGAGGGGACTTTGTTCCTGTCATTCCTATACCTGGATAGAGCCATCCTCAGCATCCTCAGATATGCCACAGTTCACCCTCTCAACACATCTGGACTGCTCAGAGGTCTTTCTTGACCATCATATCTAAAGGCACACCGTGTCATTATTTATTCCTTTGCTTCCCTCTGTTTTCCTCAGAGTCCCTCACATTACCTGCCATTATGCTGTGTCTTTGTGTGTTTGTTTTTCGTCTGTGTCTCCCACTAGAATTTAAGTTCCTGAGGGCAGTGATTTTGTAACTGATGACGAGATAAGTGAACAAATTGGGGGAGAAAAGAGCTCAGTGACATTGATCTGATGTGGCCCCAGCTGATGTGGCCCCAGCACCTAGAATTGTGGCACATGGTTAGCACATAGAGGATGTAGGCAAATCATCTGATTTCCTTGCACATTAATTCTTCATTGGAAAACGATGCCATCAGGTTGACCAGTGTTTCCTAAAGAAGGGTTTTAGGGCGGTACCATATGGTACCCAGATAAGTACCAAAAATGCCCAGATAAGCATTTTTCTTTTGATAGTTAGATGTTAATATATAATATACAAGGAAAGGCTAAACCTACAAATTTAACAAATACCAGTGCTTGAAGATATAATTTTTTTCTTTTTGGAGTTGTGAAAAAATGAGCCCATCAAAAATATTTAATAAACTAGAGTAAAAGTGATTTGTGGATAAGAGAAAATCATGATGGTATCACAACAGTGACCAAAGTTTGAGTAACACACAGGACCAAGCACTCTTAAATGTCCCTCAGGCTCCTTGCTTTTATTCTAATGCTTGGAAATAAATGTATTGTGTTCTCTAACATTTAGGGTTGCCATTTACCTACAAAGTTAATGGCAGAGGACCATGACAAAGCCAGCTGCCTCCAGAGAACACTGCCATCAGTGTGTTCTTTCCAAAACGATCAATGGTGCCATCCCCTGATCAATACCCATCAGTGGCTCTCCATCCCCAGCATGGTCAGCTCAGCATCTAAAGTCTGGTTCTGGCTCTGGAAGTATCTTTCTTCAAATTTCTTCATTTCTGTATAAATCTTTGTACACTTTATGCTCCAGCAAACCAAATTATTGATTATTCCCTTCATGAACCATGTTGTTCTAGATTTCTCAAACTTTGAATATGTTGTCCATTCATCTGAAATGCTGGGTTCTTCCTTCTCTACTTGACCAATGCCTCTGCATTCTTTAAAACTCTGCATGAAATATTGTGTTCCTTGATGGGCTTAGCTGGCCACTGCCAGAGTGAATCACCATGACCATTGTTCCTCTTCCCTCTTTTGGTCACACTTCCATTAGGGGAAGAGTCACATGATATAATACTTATTTTCATTCCAACATGTATAATCATCCTTTGCCAGTTTCCATTGCAAATCTACAGTATTCTAGGTCTAGTATGGCATAACCAGAGTGTTGTAATTTCACCTAGAACACTCCCCTTCTTCCTTCTCCTATTTTTAACATTATTTCTAGGGGAATATCAATTTCTCATCCCTATAATTCACCTTAGGGGAATAATTTCTTTGTGGGCTGAAGTTATTTGTACTAAAATTTACTTTATAGCCTCTAAACTTAAATCATATACACCTTAACATAATGTTAGGTTAGATTATGTTTTTATCATCTGATTGGGAAAAGATTCAATAAATTATTATTTACAATGATAAATTAAACTCATGTTTTGTCAATAGGTCATGCTGTGTAAATCATACTTAAAAATATTCAGAATGTTTACGTAGCATGTCATTCTACATACGCATTTTTATAAATAATTTCGAAATACAATTCTGTTTCTTTGGAAATTTGTTTCTTTATTATGAGGCAATTAATCATTGCTTGGCAATAATACATTATATTCATAAATTATTCTGCAGTTCCCAGAATGCTATGGCATATAGAATTTCATGTAATCTTAATAACATTGTATGGTCGATGTTATAAAATTCCAGGATACAAATACGAATCTGGGGCTTATAGAGGTTAAGCATCATGCCAAAGTTATATGTCAGCCATAGGCTTAGCCAAATGGATTCAAATCCCTCATACATTTAGTACAGAGTAAAAATGAGGTTATGACTTTGTTTTCTGTCAAGTAAATGTAGAGTTGCAGCAACATAATGTCAGAATTTAAGTCCTTAATTCTGTTTAGCTTTCACAATTCATTCCTGAAACCTTCTGATTTTGTTAGCAGCCAAAGAAATGAGTTGAGTCATAAAATTGGAACATTTTATGTTAGTACAGAGAGCCCCAAATCCCTTACACTCTGTGATTGATTTTAGGGATGCTGAATGATGTTTTTGTTCTTAGTGGTAGAATAAGCACATTTTAATCATTTCGATCTTAACAAAAATATACATACTTCATTAACCTTAAAAGACAATGATGAAAAACTGAAATGAAGATGTAGACCCCCATTTCAAAAGTATCCTATTTATGGTCAAGGGTTAATCATGTGTTTCAATACAGTAGCAGTTTCCACACAATGTCTTAAAACCTTCAAAGCCATACACACACTCTTAAGGGCTTTACCGCCTTTGTCAGCCAAAAACCGTAACTACAGTAGTGCCAGCTCTATGAAACTGGCTTACATCTTTTAACATCTACAGCCATCTGATCTTTGACAAACCTGAGAGAAACAAGAAATGGGGAAAGGATTCCCTATTTAATAAATGGTGCTGGGAAAATTGGCTAGCCATAAGTAGAAAGCTGAAACTGGATCCTTTCCTTACTCCTTATACGAAAATTAATTCAAGATGGATTAGAGACTTAAATGTTAGACCTAATACCATAAAAATCCTAGAGGAAAACCTAGGTAGTACCATTCAGGACATAGGCATGGGCAAAGACTTCATGTCTAAAACACCAAAAGCAACGGCAGCAAAAGCCAAAATTGACAAATGGGATCTCATTAAACTAAAGAGCTTCTGCACAGCAAAATAAACTACCATCAGAGTGAACAGGCAACCTACAGAATGGGAGAAAATTTTTGCAATCTACTCATCTGACAAAGGGCTAATATCCAGAACCTACAAAGAACTCAAACAAATTTACAAGAAAAAAACAAACAACCCCATCAAAAAGTGGGCAAAGGATATGAACAGACATTTCTCAAAAGAAGACATTCATACAGCCAACAGACACATGAAAAAATGCTCATCATCACTGGCCATCAGAGAAATGCAAATCAAAACCACAATGAGATACCATCTCACACCAGTTAGAATGGCGATCATTAAAAAGTCAGGAAACAACAGGTGCTGGAGAGGATGTGGAGAAATAGGAACACTTTTACACTGTTGGTGGGATTGTAAACTAGTTCAACCATTATGGAAAACAGTATGGCGATTCCTCAAGGATCTAGAACTAGATGTACCATATGACCCAGCCATCCCATTACTGGGTATATACCCAAAGGATTATAAATTATGCTGCTATAAAGACACATGCACTCGTATGTTTATTGCAGCACTATTCACAATAGCAAAGACTTGGAATCAACCCAAATGTCCATCAGTGACAGATTGGATTAAGAAAATGTGGCACATATACACCATGGAATACTATGCGGCCATCAAAAAGGATGAGTTTGTGTCCTTTGTAGGGACATGGATGCAGCTGGAAACCATCATTCTTAGCAATCTATCACAAGAACAGAAAACCAAACACCGCATGTTCTCACTCATAGGTGGGAACTGAACAATGAGATCACTTGGACTCAGGAAGGGGAACATCACACACAGGGGCCTGTCATGGGGAGGGGGGAGGGGGGAGGGATTGCATTGGGAGTTATACCTGATGTAAATGACAAGTTGATGGGTGCAGCACACCAACATGGCACAAGTATACATATGTAACAAACCTGCACGTTATGCACATGTACCCTACAACTTAAAGTATAATAATAATAAATAAATTAAAAAAAAAGAAAAATAATAAAAAACAAATATCCATTTAAAAAAAAAAGTAGGATAAATTTTAATTGAAGAAGGAGGAAAGCCAAGACAAATTTATGAACAAAAAATACTGAGATTGAGGTTTGACACCCTCAAGGGCCCGAAACTTTAAAACAACAGCTCTGGATCATCTGTTAGAAAACAATATCACTGTGTTAATGTCAGTGCACAGCCAGTGAATGGGAGGGTTTTCTATATTCATGGAGGCTATGCTGGTGGGAACTATGACTTTGTTTTCTGTCAAGTAAATGCAGGGTTGCAGCAACATAATGTCGCAATTTAAGTCCTTAATTCTGTTTAGCTTTCACAATTCATTCCTGAAACCTTCTGATTTTGTTAGCCGCCAAAGAAATGTGCTGAGTCATAAAACTGGAACATTTTATGTTAGGTAGAAATGTGGAATTTATGTGACAAAGAATATCATAGATTCCCAAGCTGAATTTTGTTTATCTCTTTGGCCCTGGAAGGATGAAGAGGCAAACCAAAGGTGAGAATAAAAAAATAGTTGCAAAGTTGCAATAGCATTCACAGCAGAGTTGTCATGTAAGGATTAACAACTAAAAAAAAAAAATCAGTCTCTGTCTACATGTATGTCTACATGTATATTATATATGCATATCATTTTTATTTTTGTTATTTTTATTTTCTTTATTATCATTCCTGACTACTATAAAGTGTTCTGGGTAGAGATGCTGATTTATTTTAATCAATGGATGATTCCAATTCTGAGGTCAAATTATTTATCCTCACAAGGTACAGACTTAAATTTGGCTGTTGGATCTTATTTCTGAAATCCCTATTTTTGGTATCCATTCACAGCAATAGTAAGGCAGAGCCTGGGGGACGCATGACTGATTAGGAGTCTCAAGATGTGCATCCTAGCCATGACTTGTTTACAACTAGACATATGACCTTGGAGGAGTGACTTAATCTTGGTGATCTTCAAGATCAGTCCCAATTCCTAGAGTTAGGATCCTGGGAATCAGCTTTATTGTTACTCCCTCATTAACATGTACAAAGTATGTATAGGGGCTTTTTTGAAAATAAGAGATCTTTTTAAATTTCAATTTTTATAAGTTCATGCAATCATTATTTCTTTTATAAGTAAACAAAAATGTAGCAGAGCACACGGTTTTGTGTTTACTTAGTGCAGAGTACACAAAGAGATTTGAATTAATAAATAATTCCTGAAATAATTCTCACCAGACTCCAGTCATCCTTAAGAATGCCCCAGGTTGAACAATTTGGCACATGTGTAAATGTTAATCTATTTCAATGAGACTTCAAATATTATTAAGATGTTATTACAATTAATTAATAACTCTGCCATTGAGAGAATTTCCAAGAGTAGAACTTGGTATTCTTTTGCTTCATCCCCTACTAAGTGATAAATGAAGTCTTGATGATCATTCAGGTCAGAATATGCAGAGACTGCTCAAGATTTGTAATTTTTTTTAACCTAACAATCAAGAATTATTTCACTGGAGGAACTGATAACAAATCAATCCCATTTGTGTCATCAGAAGCAACTTATAAGCAGATAGATCCAGCAATATAAAGGTAATGTTACTTCTATAACTTTCTGGAAATGAAAAATTATTAGGTATTAAGTTAATGCAGCATAAATGTATTTCTGTCTGATAGGCATTTTTCTCTGTCACATTACTAGATTGTTAGGTAGAAAATAAATCCATCTGCATAAATTTGGATTTATGCAGATTTAGATCCTCGACTGCTCCAAATAAAAAGATAGAAGGGTAAAAACATGTTATAAGTTAGTCTTTAATTTGGTTATATTGTTCTAATGTGACCATTTTAAGGTTGTTCAAGGTTATTAGGCTTAGCTTCAAAATACTGTTAATGTCTTTCCTTATGACTCACTACCAAAGCCTGAATCTTACTGATTTATTCTTACCTTAGTGTGTTAATATTAAATCTTTTTGGAATATTTTACATCCCAGAAGACACTTATATACATAAACATACATACACACACACACACACACACAGACATATACATATAGAGACATATATATGAACTGTCTCTAAATATATTAATTTAAATTTGATGCACATAGAAATAATCAGAATTCAAAAGTAAGTATAAAGAATTTTAATAGGATCACTATACATTATATGTACCCCAAGTCACTATGTAGCCCATAAATATGTACGATTATGTCAATTTAAAAATTATAAAAATTAATTAAAATTTTAAAAAACAAAGTGAGTCTCTGGTAGATGTTACAAAAATAATTTTCAAAGATAGCACAAAAATATAGATTTCGTTTCCAATTTGTTTCTGTTCCATTGGATGGAAACATGACTTTTTTTCCTCCTGTCTCTTTTCCCACCATCTCACCCTTACACTCATGTAGAGTTCTAATCTCTGAATATTTGTTGCCAAAATGAATTTCTGATAATAAGATTCTTCTGAGACAAGCTATGCTAGTTTTAAAAAGAATATTTTGCTGGCTTTCTAATTGTTCCCTACATCCCATTCTTTACCCAGTAACAAGTTATATTTTTCCCCTTACTAATTAATAGACTTTATTTTTTAGAGCAGTTTTACGTTTACAAAAAAGTTCAGAAGAAAGTACAGTTTCACATATTCTCTCCTTCCACCTCTCTCCACAATTTCCCTTATTATTTAACATCTTGCTTTGGTGTAGTACCTTCCTTATAATTGGAAAATGATACATTATTATTAACTAAAATTTGTACCTTACATTAAGGCTCAGTCTTTGTATTGTACAGTTCTATGGGTTTTACCAAATGCATAATGTCAGGTATCCATCATTACCATACCATACCAAATAGTTTTACGAATGGTCTTTTAAAATGATGAATTAGCTCATGGCATTCCATCTCCCACACTCCACAATCATTCAGTGATTTCATATTACTTTCAAAATAGAGCCCAGGTTTGTTACTGGATCTCACAGGCCTTACGTATCACATCCTAGCTCACTTCTCCAAACTCTGTCTATGCCAAGTCGACCCAGCTCACTACCTCCAGCCACATCAACATTATTTTAGATCCTCAACTGCTCCAAATAAAAAGATAAAAGGGTAAAAATATCATGTTGTAAGTTAGTCTTTAATCTGGTTATTGCTTCTTTAAAGGGACACAAATATTCATAACTTGGGATGGGAGTTGGGGAAGGGATCACTGGAAACTTGATATTTCAAATGTAAATTTTTATAAGTAGCAATTTTAGAATTACCTCCCTCCAGGGAACTGAAACTCCCTACAGATTGTTTTATTTGATAATATGATTTATTCTAAGATTCCTGTTTGGGACATGAGGGATAAGTGTGATATTATTTTGGATGTAAGGTAATTATAAACTCATTAATCACTGGGAAATCATGGAATGGAAACCAAGTATCCTAATGCATGTGTCCATTTAAACTTCGCAAGAGATCTTAGGTCCTTTCTCCAATATTTAGTAGAAAACTAACTTCTTTCTGGTAAATACTACCTCGTTTTCTGTTGGTGACATAAATGCAAAAAGAAAATCATCACACACACACACATACATACACACACACACAGTCCCACGAAATTCCTGGCTCTGGGATGCTATATATATTATAACACTATTTATGATTATTCATTAAAACTGTCACCACTGGTGAGGGCATATTATACACTATCGTACTAGTTGGATCCCCAAATAATAATATGGCTTTTTTGTTTGAACAATTATTTTTCCCCTTTAATTTTTTGAATGCCACATGACACACTGATGTGCACATTACTTACTGTAAATACTGACTCGACTTGAGGCCCTTATCACATACACACTTGTGTGTATGTATCTTATCCCACTGTCAATCCCAATTTTAATGATTTGAAAGTGAATTGTTATGAAAGTGGGCAAGCATTTTTACAAATGTACAAATCTAATCTCTCAGGGAGAATCCTGGAGAAAACATTTCACTTTGCTTACAGTTCTAATGCAGATGTCTTTAAATTATCATTAAGATTAAAGGTAAACAGAAGCATAGCTGTGGAGTTAATTGTATTTCATTAAAGTCGATGCTACCTGGAGCTCCAACTTGAGTCATTACATGGAGAATTTGAAAATGAGCCATCTGAGCTGTACTTACTTATTTTTTAATTAATTCACTCATATATTCAAAAATATCTGTTGAACACTGACCTGTGCAAAGCTCTTTTAGTTTCTGAGGAGGTACAAGGCTTTATGAAATCCTTATATCCGTTTTTAGGTTTATGCTGTGTTCTAGAACAATGCTTCTTAAATGAGTTGTTGTAACAAATCTTTTAAAAGAAAATTTCAATCCATTACATTACAAACTGATACTTTTATAACATGCCATAAAATCGATTATGCACGTGGATTTTGTGGCAACAGCAAATTGCCATATAAGTTTCTAAAATGCTTATTCTCAATTTTTGTACTCTTATCATTCACAAACAGTTTGTGGGCCAGTACCAGTTGATGAACCACAAGGCACTAATCAGTGTGCAATGCATGGTCCAGAAGCATCAGTAGCACCTGGGAACTTGTTAGAAACGCTGATTCATTGGCGACCCCCGCCCAAGATCTACTGGATCTGCACCTGCACGTTAGTAAGATTCTCAGATGATTCCCTTACGTCTAAGTTGGGAAAACACCATGCTGGAGGAAAATCAATCAGAGGCAGTAAAGATTACAATAACGTTTTATAGTAGCAGCACTAACAGTTTTACAGCTATTGCAATGTGTCATACATTGGTCTAATTATTTTCATATATTAACTAATTTGGACCTCATCACAAACCTGTGAAGTAAGTTCTTTTATTATGCTCATTTTGCAGATAAGGACACTGAGGAAGTGGAGGTTAAGTTACTGGTTCAGTGTGATGCCGCTGGAAAGCAAAACACAGGGACCTAGAATAACTTCAGTGACACAGAGAAGTAAATACATGTGCCAGGGATGCTGAGAAAAAGCAGTCAGTTTGGGCCAGGAGAGGTATTTGAGCTGGGCCTGGCACTGAGTTAGTGCTTTCAGCATAGAGTAAGCACTTAAATGATTATTCTTGCATTTCATTTAATTACATTTTTGTCCTTTCCTATTTCTATAACTTCAGAGAGGTGGTTGCAAATTAATTACCTGTTCTCATACTTTCTACTTTTTAAGATTTAAATTTTCCTTTCTCTTTCTGTTTCTCCTAAATCTTTACAATGAACTTTCAAGTACTTTGTTCTTTCGCCTGCCCGTTAACTCTCTCTATCCTGACTAATAGTGTGCAGTTATCCTATATTCTCATGATGTTCTCTAAGCTCATTTAGGGCAGGGACCAGACCATATCTATTTACCTTTTCAACCCCTTCACTACCCACAGTGCCTGGCATCTGGTAGAACTTCAATAAACATCTGTTAAAATAATTGATAATAATACACAGTTATCAAAAAGTAGAGTAGTTAACTGAGTTAACTGTAGATGGAACATTCTTTCAGATGTGAATTAATGGAACACCTTGCTCTTTTATTTTCCTAACATGTTTTGCATAAATGGAACCATTAAACCTTAAAATATGGGGACAAATGTAACTATCTGTCTCTTAAAGCATTGTCATTGAATTGACTGAGTGATTACACTGAATCACATGTGCAATTCATGCTGCACCTGTGTGTGCGCACACACACATGCATGTGGTTTTTCTGTTAGAATCTGGTAGACACACTCCTAGTATTTCATTCACCAATTCTACGTTACAGATTACATGTTGGAAAACACTGATAAAAGATAAATTATGTATTAAATCTCTACCCTGCCTTACGTTGGCATTATAGCCTAATAGCTCATTTGAAGGATAAGGGGTCCACACCATCATTCTTGAATGTCTGCACCTTCAAATGAATATTTCATGACCTATGGAAAAAAATCTTAGGAAAGCTCTGGATTGTCAAATGCTATTTTAGGAGTACAGAATATTTTTTTCTTAATGTCAGTAGATATCATTATTTAAATTCAGCCATTTGTTAAATAGTATAATTGCCCATCAATTATGTTTTCCCACTGAATTTAGATCACACGTTATACCTTCCCTTTGCTCAAGATTTTTTAAGCCTTAGAAAATAAAGGCAGATTCAGACTAACCTGAAAAATAAATTTAGTCAGTGTGATTCATAATAATGGAAAAGTTCAGACTCTTATTTCTTAAGTAATTTTTAAATGATGGTCCTTGCTAGCTTTTGTCTTACCCAAATAGAAAATTCTGCATTTTCTATGTTAAAAAAATAAAATTGTGCACACAGATTCCTAAACAGGTGGATTTTAGTTGATATTTGCATGTGTGTATAGTTGTATGCACCCTGGCCAGGTTTAAATGATTAATTAGTCCATAAATTTGAGGACAAAATCCTGAAATGCTTTGTTTGGCTTAATTTTATGGCTCTCTTTGTGTTCTTAGATGCACATCTGTACTGCTGTGCTCATCATTTAACATTTAAGACCTCATTGATAACTTTCTCACGACAGTGTTACTATCAGCTTGAACTTTTGTGTCAGATATCAATACAAGTAACTTAGAGGCTACTTATATGAAGCCTAAGTCACTCAATTAGTGCTTCTGTTCTTACAGTCCTCTTCTACCTGGCCTATTTAGAACAAACAGAGAAATGAAGCGGTAGCCTGCTTGTGTTTCCAACTGTGACTGGGACAGATTTTTCCATTGCTTCAGTTTCTTCTTTTGCAAACATAAAGAATACTCCTATCTCTTGTGACTGCACAAGGGACTATGGACAGAATTGATAAACATGATGACAATCCTAGATTCTTTTTTTAAAATGACTTACAAGTTTTTGTTTATTTTTTTATTGACACATATTAGATGTACATATTTTCAGGTACATGTGATAATTTGATGCATTCATATAACCAAATCTAACCCTGGATTCCTTATGAGTATCATATGAGGACTTTGTTAGCATAGGGTACTGGCTTACCATAAGAGACTAAAAGATTCTTTAAGCTTTCTTTTTATCATAATAGGTGGCTGAATTTAAGCAGTTTTAAATTACATTCTTGCTTGACTTACACCTAAATGTCAATTTTCTTCAGAATTACAAAAGCACGGTATGAATTAATGTGACTGCCCTACCCCCATCCCCATACAAAAAACCCATTAGGAATTTTCCGAGATTTAAGTAACATGGAATTTGATTACACAGTGCATTCTGGGGCTCAGCCACAGCAGGCTGTAGGTACCAGGCAGGCTGATTATGGCTTAACGCATTGTTTCAATGTGATTTTGCAAAGGATTTCATTTAATGCAGATTAGTAAGTTTATTAAGCTGTTGATAATTGAAGCCTCTTAAGTTTGGTAAGTACCATCGAGTGAGGTAGATTAGTGGGGTTTAATTTGTTGCTCTCAAATAGCAAACGAAGACTTAGCAGAATAATTACATCTCCTCTGTGGGCTAACAAAAGGTGACATTGCAATGGTGCTTTTGGCCACTTCTGCAGTTTCCTTTACAGTATTGCCTTTAGAGTTTGCCCCATTGCTCTCAAGTGACCAAACCCATCAACTTTTCTGTTGTTTCCTGAAATTATCTCTCTATTCCCTTGGCCATATTTTAACTACATTGAGGGTAGGGACTGTGTCTCCTCTGATTCCTAAGTATCTGGCGTATAGAGGCACTCAGTATGTGTGTTTAACAGAGGAATGAATTATCTTAAACAATCATAAAGTATGCTCTGAAAATAACATTATCATCAAGTTTTCAAGTGCTAGGAAGTTATTCTTAACCAGAGCATAAAGTAGCTGTGTCAGCCAAAAGACTAAGAGTCAACTCAACTTATTAAAGGGATTGCATCAATGAGTAAAATTATTTATTATCTCATAAATCTTTGGCCACACAGAGTGCTCACCCCAAGTTAGTCTACCAAACACATTAACTTAATCTCTGGCATGACCAGGTCCTCATTTTGTTACATGCCTATGGTGTCATTACAAGAGAAAGAGTCTTTATCCATCTGGGACTCCTAGGTCTGCCATATTTCTAGCAGAATCACAAATCAGATGGCAGAAAACGCTACACTGGCATGAGCTTACGTAGATTATATCTGTTAAGAGGAAATGCCAAAGCTGTTTGGAATGACTGTAAATGAATTTCTAAAGTCAATTTTGGGTGTCTTTTTCATTCCTGGATGTGAGAATACCCATAGAACTGCAGGTGTGAAGGTTTAGGGGCTTAGGCCTCAGAGAAGGTCACTGTTTTTTGTTTTTTTCAAGTGGCTCTTCAGGTACTTAATTTTTTTCAGAATGACACCAAAACTTCACACTTAGCAAGAAATTTTGAGTATTCTAGAACACATTGCCTTCCTGAAAACAGATGAATGAATTCTCTTAAACAATCATAAAATATGCTCTGAAAATAACATTGTCATACATGTTTTCAAGTTCTTTGAAGTTATTCTTAGCTAGAGCATAAGGTAGCCCACTCCTGGTGTCTCCCTACTTTATACTGTTGATCATATGAGGTCTACCTTGAATTGTTGAGGTAGTGCACCTTTAAAGATTTAACCAAGTGACTGTGCAAGGATGCTTGGTTGCAGGTCATGGCAACTATTCTTAATGACTTCATAACACCATAAAGAATAAAGGATAATGAAGGTCGACTCCTTCATTTTAGTGAGTGGTGACTTTGTTCTTGACTGGGTACAATTTAAAACATGGAACAATTTCCAAAGATAACATTCTGAACATATGTGTTTCCTATAACATAATAATAATGGGATAGTAACAAACTTCAAAATGATATATATGTAAGAGTACAAAATCCAAGAGTAATAGGGAAGTTCTCAAACCAGTGTACTTCCTAGAGATCTCCATCAGTATCTTTCTGACCACACGTGGCCATTTTTACGACAATATCACCTGCACACCCATCCGCATGGTCATAGCTGAATAGACCAATAGACCAGTGGTAGTGAGTGACTCAGAAGCAAAAAATCCGCCAGTGGTCACTACTTTTGACTTTTGCATTTCCCCCAAAGAGAAACTAATCAATTATAATCCCTTTTCTGAAATTTGAACTTGGAAACTTACAGAAGGCATGGGAAATTAATGTAGAGAGGTCTTGAGGTAGAGAAAGTTCCAAATAGGCAACAACACATGTGTTAGCAGAAATTGAGAGAGGAGATTACATGCATTATGAGTACTCTATAGCGTTTGTGCAGTTAGAAACAGAAATGCGGTGTATAAGACAGAAATCAAGTGGCCTATGAAAGACAGAGAGCTGGAGAAAGTGGTCTCTGATGCTTTTCCCATTCCAATTCTAGTCAATTTCTAGGTCCACATTAATTTCTCCTCCTCTGAAGTGACTTGAATGATTTTCATCGTATAGTTGAAAAAGGTAATGGTAGACTTACATGAGCCAAAGATACCAGAAAATTTGTTTCTTCACAATTCACAGATTCAGCATTTCACTTGATTTACCTGAGCCCTATGGTAGAAGAAGCTGACATTGAGAGGTGATGAGACTTGCTCAAGTTCATACCACTAGCAACTGGCAAAGCCAGGCAAATCAAGGACTCCTTTCCCAGATACAATCACACCTTCATATAGAAGGCAGGGTCTGCTGGCTTCTAAGATACAGTATTTTCATCTTTGGAAAGGGGATGAATTTGCAAGACAAGTACAGAGGATGAAACGTTCTATATATACCAGGAGCAAGATCCTAGGAGTTATTTTGCATTTGGAAGTGATTGCAGTTTTAGCTCTGACATGCCTGGGTCTTGACGTCCCAAGGTTTTTCTTAATGTGGTTCATTTAAGGGAATTTTATTTTCAGCATCCTGGTAGTTGTTTTCTATTTGCCATCCATAATGAAGGGATTCCTAGGGAGTCAATGTTAGGGTGTGGTTTATAACAATCCCTTCCAGGGACAGTATCCAAAAGCTAACTCTTCAAGCTGCTTTTTTAAAACTTATTTTGTATGTTCCTTCTGTATTACAAAAGTTGTGCTAATTCATTGAGGGCCTTTTGGAAATAGCTACACAGAAAGAAGAAAATAAATATTACCTCCAACCCTAACTCCTGCTCGGAGAACTCTGATAGCATGTTGGCATCTATAAGGCAAATGTCTGATTTCACTTTGGGATGCAGTGACCTGGTGAAAGCATGCAGAACTAAATTAACCATTCATCTGAGAATGTGCTGACCAGGCAACGGGGGCAGAACTGGCGATGGCCCCAGCATGGGGCAAAGTGTGCGTGTGTGTGTGGCATGTGGCAAAGGTGCTTCTTATTACAGGAGTAACTTTGCATTCTATGTAAATAACTCCTAACAGTCTCTGTATATAGCTATGCCTTTAGTTTTTGCAACATCCTAAATGTGTTTGGTTCATGTTCTGGCTTCACAGAGCTGGAGGGCATGTATTCCGCTAATTTAAGTGATTAAACATAAATTACAACAATCCTGGAGATAATTATAAGCATACCAATGTATTAGAAAACAGGTTGAGGAATCAATGACTTGAGGCAAAACTCCTGCTAAAAATCATCCCGGGAGTTTATGAAAAATGCACACGCTGGGGTCCCTCGATCACAGATTCTGAATCTGTAGGTGAAGGTGAGTCTCCAGATTCTCAACTTATAAATAAAAATCACAAATAATTCCATGAACTGCTTTCTGAATGGCACTGCTAACATTTCCTCTTCATCAGAGTTTCTCAGAGTTGGTCTACTGACGTCTGCTTGCAATGTGCCCGACCCCCTGTTGCTGCGTCCTTTGAGGTCTTCATCTCACTTCAACTCTAACTGTACTTTCCTAATAGGCTGACGCTCTGGGCCCCCAGTCCCCTCTCCCCACTCCATCCTTGACAATGTCATAAGTATCTTCCTAAAGCAGGATTTCTCAACTTGGTATTATTGACATTGGGTATTATTGACTATTGCATCATTCTTTGTTGTGTGTGCTGTCTTGCGCCTTGAAGAATGTTTAGCAACATCTGTGGCCTGCATTCACTAGATACCAATAGCCCACCTCCAACTGTGACGACCAAAGCTATCTCTTGTCATTGCCAAATGTCCCTTGAGGGCAAAATGTTTTCCCTGGTTGAAAACCATTGTTCCTAAACCTTAGGGAAGAATGAGTTAGTCTCTTCCTCCAGTGTCTGAATGTTTTACCATAGCATTCAAATACCTATGTGATTTGCCCCCAAACCACATTTTCTGGCTTGTCTATTATTAAACTTCTCAATAACCCTCACTCTTTACCAAACTAGGTCATTCCTCCTCCTAGCCCTGGCATTCACACTTCTGTACTTGCTTCTGCTTTTTCTCAGGCCTTCAGTATTCTTCCTTTCTGGCTTGCTTTACCAGGAAAACCTTAGCTCACCTCCAAAGCTAAGCTCAAAATCCATTTTCTCTAATTTTTCTTGAGTTTTCTAATTATCTCCTTCTTTGTGTACTATATGTTTACTTCTGCTTTTGTCTAGAAAGTATTCATTCAAATTTGTTTTGCAACCAATTTTTCCCTATCTCTTTCACCCTTGTAGATAAGGACCAGACCTTATTTCTGCCCAAGTCTCTGGTACTTAGCATAGAAACAGCACGAATTGCCCTTAATAATACAAATGAACAAAATTTGGCAACTTGGCACTTAAAATATACCACCGAAAGCAAAATTTTTCAATCTATATGTTGTAACTGACTCACCAAGAATAATGACAATAAAATTAAATGTGAATGTTATAGACTTACAGCATTACGCTTACAGCCAGGATGTTAACCATCAACATTTTAGAAAATTGCATTTGCATTGTATGTTAAGTCCTTAGGAAAAGTTAAGTTAAAATCTGTAAGAACAAGTGACACAATTATTAATAAGCAGGCCAAATTAAACAAAGTCACTTTCCAAACAAATGCATGAGCCATGTCTACTTTAGTGTTTTTTCTTTAATAGGTATAAATTAAACCTCAAATCATCTTTGAAAAGCACTGATTCAGTAGGTATTACATGTGAGCATCGCTGGTGGAACTGTTACAATGGGAACTCCCAAGGAGTTCTAGGTTTTAGGAGTTGCTCTATTATTGCCTTAACAATCGCAGTAATTTGAAGTAATTATCTTGTCTCCATTTCCCTCAGTGCCTTGTGCCCTCACTTTATATTGTACAACAAATGCATCTGAACCTTCTAATCTTAACACCAGGTCTACAGTGCTTACTTCTACCACCTTGGCAGCTCTGAACTCAGAAAAAAGAGATGGGGTCAAGGGTTTGAGGGTGAAGTAAGGACTACTGAAGAAGAAATATTGCTGGGGATGGAGATCCTTTGTGAGTGTCTCTGTTTATTTATAATGAGTCAACACTTTTTTTTTTTTTTTTTTTTTTTTTTTTGAGATGGAGTTTCGCTTGTCACCCAGGCTGGAGTGCAATGGCACGATCTCAGCTCACTGCAACCTACACCTCCCAGTGATTCCCCTGCCTCAGCCTCCCGAGTAGCTGGGATTACAGGCATGCACCACCATACCCAGCTAATTTCTGTATTTTTAGTAGAAATGGGGTTTCACCATGTTGGCCGAGCCAGTCTCAAACTCCTGACCTCAGGTGATCCACCCGCCTTGGCCACCCAAAACGCTAGGATTACAGGCGTGAGCCACTGCATCCGGTGAGTCAACACTTATAACTGACAAATATAACTGACAATTGACAGGAAATAAAATCAAAACATATGTTGAGTTAAAAGGAAGGTCATTCTTCTACATTAAAATCTGTAATAGCATCTACCTAGAGTTTACCAATATTAACAACCTAACTCCTACATCACCTGGATTTCTAAACACGGGTTGCCTGTGGCTAGCGGATTGGGCTGTTGCTTAGAAAAAAAGAGGGCTAAGGATTTGAGTTCCAGCCATTTCGTTTAGGTTGTTCCAGGTTTTATTAAGTTCAAATTGTGTCCTGTCAACATGTAGTCTCTTTCCTAACTTCAATGTTGAAGTCACAAAAAGAAAATTAAATAATATTTACTTAAGTTCTGGATATATCTTCAGCGCTAATTAACTGTTCACTGACAAAATGATTCCTCACTATGTCATTACTCCTCTGAAGTGTTAATCAAACTTAGAAATAATATAGAGAATAGAAATCTAAAAATAATTTCTCTATTTTAAGAGCTTATTGGAAAGAACATGTGATACAAATTTAATAAGTAAAATTTTACACTATGATATTTATGCCAGCATGATGCCTTTTTATGTAGTACTTGAGGAGAGTTTTCCTGAATATCTGGTATGATAAGAAGAGGCTCCTGGCAAGCAACCATATGTTTCTTATTCCAGTAGTTATGACTCTTCTTATTTATGTTATAGTTGAAGGAATGAGGCAGCCCATGGAAATCTATTTTCTTAGTATCTGGGTATCTTGTGGGTTTCAACATCTGTTTGTCAAGTATCATCTCATTTCTTTACCACCAGAGAATGGTTTGCTCCTTTTCATCTATGTACATACACACACACTCTCATAAGCACGAAGACTTTAATTTGGGCAGAAGCAGATAGAGTCTATAAAGTACTGTGTATCTTTCCCATAACCATCATATGATGAAAAATAATGTCAACAATTGTGCAACTGCAGTATGACAAGTGTGAATGCCCTAATTGGTCAATTGGACCAGAATGATGGGTTGTTGTTTTTATTTTAAACCAATGTCACTTCTAATCTATTACAATGGTAATGAACAGCCAAGCAGCCTATTTCCCACGGATATCTTCAAAGCTCTACAGACTGCCATTTGAACCATTCTTTAATTGCCTCTGGCACAGATTGTAGCATGCTCCATAGAACCAAGAAGGCTTACTAACTAGATTTGGCTATCCCCAAGTCACTATAATGATGAGGCTTTATATGACTAAAGGAGGTTTTAGCTTCAGTCTTTACTATGAACCATTATAACCACCCAGCACATAGTAGGTATCTGAAAAAAGTGAATTTTTATGGCAACATAGTCACGTTTTAATTTCTTGTTGGATTAATGGGAGTTAGGAGAATTTTTTGCTTTTGCTTTTATTTTGGAGTGCGTGTGTGTGTGTGTGTGTGTGTGTGTGTGTGTGTGTGTGTTCCAATCTTAGAAATAAAATTCTCTGGATAATTAAGATAAAGTTAGAAATTACCAGATACGTATTTTCCAAGCCTTTTCTCAGAAAAGTTTACTCTTTTTTATTGAAAGGATTTTACTCTTGAATTTAGTTTGCCATTGACAAGTACGGGTTTTGTTTTAAACTTTTGCCTACTGTCTTATATCCACTGTTAATGCATATTGCATATTATTTGTAAAAAATTCAGTGATGATTGAAAGAGTGGTTGTATCATGCCCTCTCCCTGAGTCAGTGATAGTTCACTAGTTCTGTCTACCTATTTGGCTCAGCAGAGGCGCCTACTTGACTCCTGGGCCTAGGATGAGAAGCGGAAGGAGATGAGGTGTGGTTCCCTTCAAGCTGACTTTTGCCTAAGTTAAGGGGTGGTCATGTTTTTAGAATGGGAAGAAGGCCGATTCAACAGCATTTCTGATCAAACCTGCAAGATTAGATATATGCATTTATCTTGATTTCTCTCAAGTATTCTTCTAAAATGAGAGGAAAGGTATACCAACAAAAAGGCATAACCTACGAGGACAAGAGTATGGAGAAGGAGGTGGGAATACATAACAGATGTCAACAACATTTTTGGAAATTTCAATATGAATGGATGGGTGGTAATTCACATTACCAACTAGAGAATGTTCAAAGCTCAGGGACTGGAAGGGGTGGCACAGTCAGTAAGAAACAACCTGATTCACCCCACTGAAACTCAGACAGGCTTAGGAATAAAGGCACCAGGTATTTTAAAGGCTAGGAGATGGGTGGAGTTGCAAAAAGTCAACCCCATATGGGACAAATGGTTGAAAGTCTTTAAAAGAACCACCCAAATTTCTGCCTCCACTCCACATAACCAGGAAACTGCTGCTCTCCCACCCAGGGGGAAGACCAGAAGTTGACTGTTTTGAGAAGTTGAACCTTAGACTAGATGCAGAGGTACAGCTGAAAGTATGAGGCACCAGGATTAGAACAAAAATATGAGTGAAAGTCTACACATTGATGGGTGAGGTCCCCACCAACCCCATCTGTTTTCTTACCTCCATCAGCCACTAGACCATGGTCAGTCTGGCTGAATGTCCTCCTCCAACCCCCTGACCATCTGTAACCCACCCAACACATGCCTTCCAGCAGGATATTGGTGGACTTTTCTTTGGAAATATTGAAGAGCACCAAACAGACCTCATGATCTTGACTTTCAGGAATCTCCTAAGAAAATACTGGGTATCCATAGAGAAGACCACTGGTCAATAAATCCCACCTAAGGACAAAGAATTCCCAATCTGCATTTTAGTGCCTTACTCTGAAGTATAGGAACAAGCTTATACTTAGGCTTAAGTAATAGCCAAGGGTCATCAGGAGTTAAGGAAAGCCTCTATCACGAAAGACAGAAACTATTAAAATAAACAATAAAGGAAACAGTGCAGAAAAGTATAGTAAAATGTATATATGGGTATATACTTAGTATATACAGTATATATAGTAAATAATATAAAATTAGTATATATACACTATATGTAGTATATATAATATACTATATATACTATATACTATAAATATATAATATACTATAAAATATAAATATAGCATATTATATATAAATATATAATATACTATAAAATATAAATATAGCATATTATATATAAATATATTTATATATTCTATATGGCATATGTAAATATATATACACTATAAATTAGTATATATGATATACAAATATGGTATACTTTATACTATATAGTATATATATAGTCAATAGTATAAAATATACACAAACAGTATAATCAGTAGCCTCAGAGAACTAAAGAAGACCCAAGCATGGAAGAAGAGAGACTATAACACAGGACATTTTTAAAACAAGAAGAGAGTATTAGAAAGTTAAGAGATATGACAGGAAAAACAAAAAAACTAAATAGAAGCACTGGAAGATAAAGGTGAAGCTATCTCTTAGAAAATAGAACAAAGAGAAAACAGGAGAAAAATAATGTAAGTTAGAGACTTAGTAATAAACATTTCCAGCAAAAGAGAACAGATAACACCAAAAGACAAAATTATAAAAAAAAGATATAATTAAAACTTCCAGAATTGCAGAACATAAATTTCCAAATTGAAGGGGTCACTGCGAGTGCTCAGTGGAGTAGATGAAGATAGACCTCCACCAAAGAATAACACTGTAGAATTTTTAAAAACCAAGACAAAGATAAGATTCTACAGGCTTCCAGACAGAAGAAAACATGTTTTGTAAATAAGATCAAGATTCAAGGAAATCTAGAATGCAAGGGGGATAGCTTGAAATCATGAGGAAAAGATTTTTAATCAAGGGTGAGAATAAAATAAATAAATTTTAGTTCCTAAAATAGTTCAAAATTTAACCCCATATGCTGCAACATTTCATGGGATGTTATTGGAAAATATGCTCCATAAACAGGAAAAAACATGGTATCTAAAAACAGGGAACCAAGCATGGGACAGAGGCAGAGGGAATTCAGAGAAGGATAGGAAACAAAGTGCCAGATGATAAGACAGCTCTGCAGCAGAGCTGGGAACAGCCACTCAAGAGTACATGCATGAAAACAACAAACACAACTAACCTACAGAATTGTTCAGAAAAGGAGATTGAATAATTTTATTATTGGGCCCAACAGTGAAGAAAATTTGCCTAGTCATAGAAAATAGAAACACTGAGTACTGAAAAATTGAAAAAAATAATTGCTAGCTATATGGAGAGTGAAGGAAAAGATGAAGTATATGCTGGAAAAAGGGAATAAAATAGCTAAATCCCATTTTTCAAAGTAAAAATATCACACATGCAAAATAAAAAAAGTAGAATTCTAAGCATGCTGCTTATAAACATAGAGTTAAATGCCAGAAAAAGATGCTTTTAGAGTTGAAAGCGGATGTGAAAGCAGATATATGGGGTAAGAAGTGTTAGGCAAGGGACCCTGTTTTTTGTGTGAAAGACCTTGTAGCACTACTTGACTTTTTAAGCTCTAACATAAAACTATGTAATAAAAATGAATAGCAATAGCAAAATTTGGAAAAACAAAAACCTAAATAGAAGTGCTGGAAGATAAAGGTTTCAAATGAATGAAATTGGATCATTAGTTATCTCTCCAGCTCCCCTTGGGTTGTTACGTAAAATGAACATGTATTATGTACCATGAGCCACTGTTAGGAGGTTTCTTCGGCATTATCTCATTTAATCCTAATGACAACTCTGTAAGTTGTCATTTTTGTCCCCACATTCCAGGTAAGAGAACTGAGGCTCATAGTTCTGAAAATTTGCCAAAGACCTCAGGGCTGGCAAAGTCAGACCCGACCTTGAGCCTTTCTCACCTTGTCTTAGGCGCTTACCATATCCCAGAGTTTCATTTTATTATATAAGAAAGTTTATTTCAAAACTATGGACCACCAAGCTTCTCCCACCCTAGACATCCACAGCAGGGTGAACACCTGGATGATAATTAGAATTCCATGGTTTGGGCAGGAGGGATTTACAAGGAAAAAGAGGGAAAAAGGAAAACGATATCTGAGAGGATTTTTAATTCTCAGAATGAATTGCCCGTGTTATTTTAACATTTTGTGTTTTAACATTTTGGAAGACTATATATAGAAATTAATTATTCATGGGGTAAGATAATTTACTTTTTTTAGCCACAAGTGAATTATACAGTACCAAAAGTAAAATGAGTTAACAGTATGTAATATCGTTCAGAAAAAGAGGCCTTTATGAGAGTCAGAACATAAGAAAGGCATCTGTAAATTGGTAGAAATACCTAGAAATAGGGTGATTCCTCTAGATCAGCACTTCTTTGCCTTTAAATAAATGAAGTCAGATCCTGAATTTTGAGATTACAAATAATAGCAAAATCATTTTCACAGCTGTGCCACATTTATCATCTTGAAATAATGATGTGGTTTAACTCAATTTAATTTTAATTATTTTAATATTTTATACTTTTGGAGAGAAAAAGTCTCAAATCAATACATTACTACTTCTTTAGATTCAAGTTTCATATTTACCTGTTTGACCTCAAGAAAAGAAAACCCAATAAATTAGCCAATCTGCAAGCATTTATGAGAATCTATCATATTCATGGATGGTTAAGACCAGTTCTAAATAAATGTATTTCTGCATGTAACTCAAGAGTTTTCAATTAAAGAGGCTATTCTAATTCTCAATCAATACTTTAATGTATGTGGTTAAAATGTAAGTGGTTAAAATCAGCAATTATTATTATAACCATACTACGTGGTAAAATAGAAAATCAGTCGAACAACAAAAGAATATTACAGGTTTCTTGTTCTGATCGTTACCTTCATGTATCTAGGAAAGTCACTTAATTGCTACATGACCAACTACATCCACAAATAAAATTGAGAAAATACCATCTACTCTACTTTTCAAGGTTGTTAATATGCTGAAACATGAGATAGCATTTTAAACAAGCACAAAGCACTATCTATCTACAATATATTCTGAAAAAGAGGCAATGTTGTTGATATATTTCCCCAGAGCAGAATCTCCTGCATTGGACTGCTATTATTAATATTATATGTAGGTGCAGATATTTTCTGAGACACCAATAATGCTTTTTCTAATGAAACTGTTCCCCATAGATCCTCCAGATTGGAAGGGCTGCATAACCAGGCTAGGGAGGTTTGCTGGGTGAAATCCCATGGACCATGCCAGGGGTTTGGGTTAGAGAACTGCCTTTGTCACAAGAAAACTTGGGCAATTCACTTAAATGCTCTTAGCTCTAGTTTTCTTGTCCATAAAAAGGAAGTCCTAATATGCTTCATAGGGCTCTCATTAGGTTCAAGTGAATAAAAAATATGAATGGCTAGAGTATAAGAAGCCCTTTATAAATGATAAAACACCATATAAAGATGTTATGATGATGCTACTACTAATACAGATACCAGTATAACATAAATATCCAACTGTCCCATGGTGACTACCAATGGTTTATGGAATACTACATATATTTTTTAGTAGTAATTTTATGGCTTTGGGATTGAAAGTGTACCTCCTAGATCTGGAAAAATTAGGGCCCTATACTCTTATCTACCGAAATAAGAGTAATTATGGAACCAGAGTCACATTACTGTGGAAGCAAAGCACCCTCCTCCTGAAATCCCACACGTGGCCAGATTAAAGGACTAATGGTAATTAAAGATTGACACAGAGTGAATAAGATTAATATTAGAAAAGGATTACATCAGAAAAGATTTACATCAAAGGATTCTTTCTCTTTTCTCCCATAGAAGGCCTAAGACACAAAAGAAGTCTTATGCAAAGCATTCTAAGCCTCTCAGTTATTTTAAAAGAAGCTGAAAAAAATGATGAGGTAAGCATGAATTTCTCCTACTGGAAAATACCAAAAGTTATAATATGCTTAAGGTTTTATTCCCCATATAGGAAATAGCAATATCTTGGAGGACAAACTGGGTCATGGATGTCCAGGAACTTAGAAAAATGTTTGGAACATTGTTGGAGGAGAGTATATACAACAGACAGAATGAAAAGGTGCCCATAAGCCATCCCACAAAATTTTAATACCATCATGTGCTCCTTGTTGAGCTACAAAGATGCAAGAACTTTGTTTAGTGTCAGATACAAATGCAGTGGATATGTGTCTATGAAATGAACATATAGAATAACACTATATGAACAAACAAAAAGGAATATCTTCAGTGGGGTTGCCCAGGACACTACCAGCTAGGAGTATAGTCAAGATTAGGACCCAGCAGAGGTCTGCTCTGGCCTATAAGGTCAGTGGATACCTGGGCCCGAGGGAACATGCGGCATTACCTGGGTTTTCTGGGACTGTACCACACTGGTTTGCTACATTCAGCATTTGTATCCATGAGATACAAATGCATTTCTTTAAATATCCAGATCCATACTGTTGGTACAAAGGCCAGGGATATTGTTGTCATCTTTCATCCATTTACCTAGTAAACAAATGTTTCTTGAGCACCTACCATGTACCAGGCACTGCTTTAGGAACTTGGGAGTACAGTATTGACTAGGAGAGTGTTGAACTTTAGGATAAAACACAAGGTTAAGTGAAGTTGAGAATTTTCTAAAGAAAAGTAAATGCAACACTGGGCTTCTCCAGGACTCAGATTTACTTCTATTTGGGCTGTCATACAGAACTGTCATAATATTACCAAAATATATACAGGACTCAACAGGTTGCTATGTAAACTTTAGTAGTATCATGACAATACCACTTAGTCATACAACAGACCTTCTTGAGGATCTGTGTCTTCAAGAAGCTTACATTTTAGTGCCATGCTGATTCTAACAGGACCCATTGTGGTGCTCAAGCCCTACTGCTAAGATTGTGAATACAAAAGGGGAAAAAAGTTTTGCCATCAGACAACATTGGCTTGAATGCTGAATGTATTGAGTGCTAGTGCCATGACTTGGGAAGATACCTTATCTTTTAAGAGCTTGTATTTCTTCATCATCCCAAAGAAGATGATAATAGTACCTATCATCATCAAATGTGATATTGTGCATGAAGGCACTTTGCAAAATGCAAAGTGCTACATAAATGTTAGTGCTATTATTACAATTCTGTATGCCAGTCCAGATAGACAAGGATCTGGGTTCTGAAGAGAGCCAGTGCTGCCTTTTCTTTTCTTTACACAATTCTCAAAAGTACACAGCTTTGTATTTTATTCTTATGTTTAATGATTAACTTTTAACAAGGTTCTTAAAATTCTTAATATTTTCTACAACTGGGTAGGACCTCCTGGACCATTCTGAATAGGTACATCTCTGGAAGATAGCTTACACTTTGCTGAAATCTAAAGGGACACAATAATTGTGCTATCTAAAATAAAACTATGTAATATCTGGATTGAATCCCCAATTTTTCTTTTCCTTCACATCTGATACTTTCATTAGAATTATCTAATACAATGAACCAAGCAATTACTGATGACCTATGATAACTCCCATATTTTATGGAAAGATAAATAGATTATAGAAAATTCCCAGCATTTATAAGCAAATTCCCAGTATTATGAGCAAAGAGAATTCTTTTATACAATTAGCTACTTGATATTATATTAGAAATACCATTTTCAATGAATTTCAATGAATACCATTTTCAACGAATTTACCATGTGCAAGGAGTGAGAATATATTTCACAGATAGAGAAGGACCTTAGAAAGTTATAATCTTTATAATTGACAAAAAAAAAAAAAAAAAAAAAAAAAAGACCACAGACTCACCCTCAAAACAACCCAGAAACTACAGAGTTGATCTCATAAGGAGCACACCTGGAAGAAATAGCAAGTTTGACTAGCGATGTCAAAACTATTAGATAACCCTAAATTAGGAATGGGAGAGTGATTAACCAGAGGTGACTCCAGTGAAATCTCATCACATAGGGAAAAAGTCCCCTCTTATAAAAAGCAATACTTGGGCCAGGCGCGGTGGCTCATGCCTGTAATCCCAGCACTTCGGAAGGCCGAGAGGGGCAGATCTCCAGGTCAGGAAATCGAGACCATCCTGGCTAACACGGTGAAACCCCGTCTCTACTGAAAATACAAAAACTTAGCTGGGCGAGGTGGTGGGCGCCTGTAGTCCCAGCTACTCGGGAGGCTGAGGCAGGAGAATGGCGTAAACCCGGGAGGCGGAGCTTGCAGTGAGCTGAGATCTGGCCACTGCACTCCAGCCTGGGCCACAGAGCGAGACTCCGTCTCAAAAAAAAAAAAAAAAAAAAAGCAATACTTGGATCAAATGGGCCAGACAACAGATGTCCTAAAAGGTCTAAAAAGGAATTAAAAATATATAATTGATGGGTCACAAGACAGACCATTAGAGATTAAGAGTACTTTTAGAAAAAACTTGAGATGAAGGCCAATCCCTAGAAAGAAAGCTAGAAACCAGAACAGTAACAATTCGTAAAAATGTTTGTTTTTGGTGCAGGCTGTTGTTGTTTATTATATGTTGACACAGTGGCAGAACAGCTAAAAAATTTTGGAGATGCTCGTTTCTATCTTCTATCTGCCTGTGCTCCTTCTAGAGCAGGCTAACACAGTAGCCTGGCCTTGTAGACCAGTATAAAGTGGTGCTTTAATCTTATAGTAAGTCTGTAAGTCTATTGGCCAAATTAATCACTGAAGGGCTACAACTCTTGAAAACATATTGGGATCTGGATAAATTTGCTACTTCAGCTGCACATATTGATTACATTAAGCAGATAAGTGCCATATCTTCAATTTATTTTATGCAGTACAGATGGCCACAGAAAATAAAGAACCATATGCTGTAATACAAAAGAACTCAAAAGTGAATGTGTGTGAATTATTGTGCAAAAAAAGGACTAGTCAATGTGTGAACAGATAGAAACAATGAGTACTTTCAATAACAAAAGAAACAAAAAATATAGAGGTATTTAATCACAACTGGTATTCATTATGCAATTAAGATATTTTAACATTTATTAATAAAAGCCTAACGTGTTCATTGTATATCACCCTTGGATCGAATTAGGCAGATTTTAATTAAAAGATTACTACTAACAAATAACAATGATGAGATTTGCAGGGGCTAATGCTTAAACCAGGAGATTTATGCCTTATTAAAATGAATTCCTCTAGTTTACAATCGTTTTCTACGTGTCAGAGCAGTGCAAAGAACTGCCTAAGATCACAGAACATTTTGGATCTAAGCAGACCTTATGACCAATCTTTTCTTTTTATTGACACATAAGAGTTATACATATTTACAGAGCACATGTGATATTTTGATACATGTGTATACTGTGTAACGATCAAACGAGAATAATTTGGCTATTCATCACCTCAAACATTTATCATTTCTTTGTGTTGGGAACATTCCAGGTTTTTTCTTTTAGCTACTTTGAAATATAGAATAAATTCTTGTTAACTATAGTTGCCCCACTCTGCTACTGAAGACTAAAACTTATTCCTTCTATCTAACTGTATTTTTGTACCAATTAACCAACCTCTCTTTATCTCTCCCTCCATGCTCCCCTTCCCAGCCTCTGGTAACCACTATTTTACTCACTGTCTCCATGAGATCATTTTTTTATTATTCGGCAGTAAAAAAGAATGAAATCCTGTCATTTGCAGCAACATGAGTGGAACTGGAGGACGTTAAGTGAAACAAGCCAAGCACAGAAAGACAAATATTGTACATTCTTACTCATATGATCATTCTTTTTGGTAACCGTGAAAACTGAGATGCATAAGGATAGTGAATATCAGCGGTGGAATTAGATCTCAATTTCCCAACAATTCTGTTTGGAGTTTCTTTTGTTATATCCAACAGTTATAACAGCCCACAAAGTCTAGGCTGAATTTTGAAGAGAAAATTATTTTCTCAGAGGCAAATTTCTAGAAAACTGATAAAGTCTTTAGTAGTTGTCTCCAACTGGGGGAAGAAACTGATCGCATCTAGTGGAGGGAACACTCAGAGTATGCCAATGGCTTGACAGATTAAAGAAATAATGGCTTCTAAATTATGTTGATAACCTATTAGTTGGTGCAAAAATAATTACTTTTGCACCAACCTACTAGAAGACATTCTCTTTGTTGTTGTGTAATAACGCATTGGCCATTAATAGCATTTGTGGTGAAGTTCAAGGAGGGTGAGACTGGTAAATTATAGCAAGGCTCATGTTGTGTAGACAGTTGTTATTGAACAACAGATAATTAACAGCTCAAGACCAACTAAAGCATTAACTCCAATTTCTGGAGCTTGCCTAGCTCTGCAGAGCCTCTTACTTGAATAACATCCCTGACCAGTGATACAATAAATGACTCATTACAATGGTCTTTATGTTGGTTTTACAGGCACCTACATTCTTACTACACAGCTCACAATAAATTTAAAAGTAAATGTTTTTGAAAAATTTATTGGTTTCTGGCCGGGCATGGTGACTCATGCCTGTAATCCCAGCACTTTGGGAGGCTGAGGCGGGTGGACCACAAGGTCAGGAGTTCAAGACCAGCCTGGCCAACATAGTGAAACCCTGTCTCTAATAAAAATACAAAAATTAGTCAGGCATGTCTGCGTATGCCGGTAGTCCCAGTTACTCGGGAGGCTGAGGCAGGAGAATCACTCGAACCTGGGAGGTAGAGGTTGCACTGAGCCGAGATCGTGCCATTGCACTCCAGCTTGGGCAACAGAGTGAAACTTCATCTCAGAAAAAAAAAAAAAAAAAAAAAGAAAAGAAAAGAAAGACACTGGTTTCCTTCTACTTCTGCAAATTTAAAAGCAGCCTGAAGATAGCAGAAGCTGCTGATAAAACTTGGGCTGAACTAGTGTCTTGAATCCAAACCCTTTCTGGGAATGAGGGTGGTTCAAATGCAACCTTTTTGGGAAACCTTTGCTTAGTTGATAAGTTTGTTACCAATATGAAGCTCGGACAACAGAAATCTTCCACTATCCATAGATAATGAGTGAAAGGAACTGAAGCCAAGACCAGTGCCTGCATAAAGTGTTTGGAGAATCCGAAATTTATGTTCCTAGAGAAAGAAGCAGGACATGAAAGGCTGGGAGATATCTTTGGAATGAAAATGGAAAACCAATAGGGCAAACCAAAATTTAGAGGGAAAGAGAGATTTCAGTTTACAGAGTAATACAGTTACAAACTACACTCATTGATTGTAGATGTGTCACCATGGTTTGTTGTAGCCTTAGAAGATGACTTGTTATTCCTGGAAGTGATCTTACAGTTACTATTTATTTTATTAAAACAAGGTCTTTCTGGCAAACCTGATCATATCCTTCAGCTGCTGCCCATTGCCTAAGAGTTTGTGTCCAAACTTCCTATGGCATTCTGAACCCTTTTCCATTTCTTTTCCTTACTCATCTCTCATTACGTCCTTCCTTCACATCTTAAACTTGAGCTACAGGACCACTTGCAAGTCTCCAAACTCTGTGTCATAATGGTTTGTGTTCATTGTTTTTTCTTGTGCTGCTTCCTTTGCCTAAATTCCTCTTCTTGTTCCTTGCCTTTACCCCTTATGAATCTGCTGTCTTGCAAAACTTTTAATCGATGAAACTATACCTAACCTATGCCTCAGGGAGAACTGACCATTCACTCTTTTGTGCCCCAATGCATCCCCTAGATGCTTAGATCATAGTAAGGATTCTATCTTAAGGCATTTGCTTGTTTGAAAGTTGGTCTCAAATAGACTGTGAACAACACTGGGTTAGGAACCCTCTCTGCTTTATTGATATAGACGTAGTTCTTAGCATTGTGCTTGCATAGAGAAGACACTTGATATTTGAAGAATGAATGAATGGACCAATCAACCAATCACTGGATAAATAGATACTTAATAAGACTGGTCCTAATTATACTATTGCAGCATTAACATTGCTTTAAAATGTTTGTAAAAAAATATATAAGAATAAGCACTGCACAAACTCTCATTATCTTTTTCTTTCTTGGGCAGAAGAAACATTTTAGAGAATCTCAGGATTAGAAAGGACCTTAAAAATAAATTCATTGTAAAAGAAAAATCAAGTTCCAAGTATAAGAATCATAACTGATGACATAGTTACAATTATACTTATTAGGGGATAAGAAATACATCTCCAGAAAATCAAGTGAATAAGGAACAGAACAAACACAGGTCATAGTTTAAAAAGACTCATTACACTCAGCTACTCAGAAGGCTGCAGCATGAGAACTGCTTGAACCTTGGAGGTGGAGCTTGCAGTGAGTCGAGATCATGCCACTGCACTCCAGCCCGGGTGACAGAGTGAGACTCTGTCTCAAAAACAAAACAAAACAAAACAAAAACAACTTACTACAGAGATTAAGGAAGTAAAAAAAAAAATTGTAGTGACATCTGGAATTCAAGGCACAAACAAGGAATCACAGAAGAAAATAAATAGACCAGAGCATTATAGGAATAAGATTAAAATTTAAAAATAATCAAAATAATTAAATGGTTTCTTTCCAAAGGCATATTCTGTAAATTATAGCACAGAACTAGACAGTGTTCACAAATACCTTGTAATAATAATTTCTAGTTTTTTCCCCAATATAAGCAGTTGGTTCACTTGGATCAATCTTTATGCACCTCCTCATCTCCTCTCATTTTTTTCCTGGCCAAAGTTACTACACAACCTGACTATAAGACAGGACTTCTGATTCTGCCCTAAATCATGGTGATGGTCCAGCACAACCTTTGGTTTCAGGCTTGTAAGACTGATAAGGAGACCGGACGGACCAGGCTGGAGGAAGAATCTGTATCTGGCTTCTATTAGGCAGGTAATCATGATACTATTGTAAGGACAATATCTTCCTTCTGGGTCAGAGACACTATGAAGGACTTATGTCTTTGAGTTTTATAAAAGAGCTTTCAAAACTATTTTCCATGATATGCCCAGTGGGACATAGACGGAAACTTTTTCTCTCATTTGTTTTCAACAGAAATCACTGATTGATTTGCCTTAACACTATCCTTTGCTTCAGTGCTATTTATTAACTGTCTGGTGCCAGGAGGAATAGGATAGCCTGAAATGAAAGTGACATGGAAAAAGAAAGAAACAATGGGTGGGGACCTAAAATGTAGCCAGGAATTAGGTAAAAATGCTTACAGTAATGGCCTACACAGTTGTTATTGGGTGTGGCTAAGATAACACAAATCAGAGCCAAAGGAAACACCTTGACTTCCTTGGACACAAGTAAATTAATGGCCTTTTAAGCATTAGGTAATATAGGGTCAGCCCTTAGAGAGAAAACTCCCTTGAGGAAGCTCCAAACACTGTCAAGTAATAGAAACGCACACATTCTAAAGGCATATTTAAATCCAGTGGCTTACTTTGCATAAGTGAAATTATTAAGATGTAACATTTAACTTTTTTTTAAACAAGATAGGTTAAATGTCAGTTTGGTCATCAGCATAATAGACTTAGTATCCATGGTGGTAAAACATTTTATGGAATTTGAAATATATGGTGGAAAAATATACTCAGGAGATTTTTAATATCCAGAAATAAATTCAGTAACTATATTTCCAAATCAAATGCAAATAAAATTTAAGCATTCAAAAATCAAAAATGTATAACAGGAGAGGAGCAGCAATATGTGAAGATGTGAATGATCAACTGACTTTGAAAATGTGAAGCATGTAAAAGCACTGAAATTTTGATGCTACTCAATGGCACAAAAGAATAGAAAGGAGGCAGATTTTGTTTCCAAGTTATTAATTTCCAAGTTATTAATGATTGATGATCCAGAGGATGACTAATGATATGAGACTACATGACAGCACATATGTGAAAGTGCTTTGTAAGCTTTAACCAGCTGATGATGTTCATCATCATCATTAGGCTTCTATTACATGTCACATATTGTGCTTGTTGCCACAATTAGGATAAGATAACACGGGCAGACAGCTGTGGCCACACAAGGCAAGCTTTATGCACTGATGTTCTTTGGTAGTTGGGGGTGGGGTCACATAGAATGTGAGGGTCAACCTTAAAGGTCTAGTCAGTAACATACAGAAATTTTTATGTACTGTCATTCTCCTTTACCAAACCTGCTTCTCTCCCCATGTCTAGCTGATAATGAATCAAATTAACCTATCCTTGCAAGCAAATGACATCTAGCAAGGGCAGTTTCAGAGAAGTCCAAGCTTCAAATAGTATAATCTTGCAAAGTCAGTCACGGCACCAGCCCCAGTTGGGGCATGCCCCTTTGTGTATTCACGCAACAAAGCTGAGGTTATGCTTGACTTTGTTGTACTCAGGATCCGGGATGCCTCATTTCCTTTCTGTCCGGCACTATACATATTCGATAAATGCTGATGACTGAATGGGAACTGCTTAGGATTTATCTTATCACTCTGAAGGCAACTTATTTTTATCTAGGGAGGATAACGGAGGGACTTCAGATTTTGCAAAAGAGACACATATTTGTTGCATTTGTATGAGACAAGTTAAAGTCAGTTTGTTTTTTCTTCCAATTTTTTTTACCTATTATTTGAATAAGAATCATGTCAACTGCTTTCCTCTCCTTCTTCCAAAGAAACTACAATGAGAAAAAACAAAAAAACAAAACAAACAAACAAACAAACAAAAAACCAAGCCATTCATTCATTGATTCAGTTCTTAAGGAGATATCCAGTCTCAGGCACTGCAATAGGTACTGGGGAACTCTGATGAATAAGTTACAGTTCCTGGTGCCTAATACATCCCTCGTGAGTGAATGAATGAATGAATAACTTGTGACTCACACATAGGAATGTTTTAGGGAAAGAGACAGTTGTCGGCTTGAATCGCCTTAGAATAAGCCACAGAACCTATCTTAAAGGCTCACAGTGTTGTGTCATAAATAGCAGAGCAGATGTAACCCTCGGCCTGCCTCCAGTTCACAGTCTGTTGCAGGGCTTGCCACAAGTACATAAGGTTCCACAATACAAGGCATCGTGTGTTTTGCTGTAAAAGAGGAGGTGAAGCAGATGGGGGATGTAAAGATGTTATCCACTAGGCTGGCGAGGGAAAAATTACAGCCGGAACTCTTTCTCAGGAAGGAATTCAGAAACCAAATCCAGCACAAAGGAAAGATGACCCCGTGTTGGTTTGTACCTTACTGTCCTTTCCTGTGTTGAAACGTTAACATTTTCAGATATAATGGGTCTTTTTTCCAGTTCACTCAGCACAGACAATGTGCTAGAGGCCCAGACGAAGTTGGCCCATCAGCAGGGCTTTGCACTTAAAACAAAGATCTGAGCTTTCCTGTCTGTGTAAATGAGAGTTGGGACATTAATACACAGAGAAATGAGTGACACATTTGGTTGTGGGGATTAGTGCCACTGTATGGAAATGCCACGTTGGCGCCCCTACATGAACATTCTAGACCTCTTAAAGTGTGAACAGAGCTTCCATCCACCTCCCCAAAAAGAAAATTTCCCTTTAAGTGGCACTCCATTCAAAGTATTTTTGGGGTACTATTTTTTTTAATCCTGTAAAAAGAAGGGAATTACAATTAGGAAAAATACTTTTTCCTTCACAAGAGAACTGAAAGATAAGAAATTTGCCTTTTTGTTGAGTTTATTTATCAAAAGGAAATGTAATAGCAAAATGCCTAATATGAAACACTAATGAGAATTATTCAATTTAAACATTATAGATTATTCAATTTTATTAGTTAGAACCAGTAGACAATAAGACAAGAGGTTTAATTTACCATACTTCTAGTTATATTGCCTACATATAGCAGGGTTCCTCATATACAAGAGATGTACAATGAATGAGTTTATATAAATGTTCATTTAACAATCCATTGTGTATCCTCAAGAATACAAAAAAGAAAATGTTTTCTCTGGAATGTAGAATTGTATAGGATTTTAAATTGCCAGATAATTTTTCTTCTGCTGATTTTTTTTTAATTATAAAAATAAAATACTGTAATTCCATCACTTTGGGAGACCAAGACAGGAGGATCTCTTGAGCCTAGGAGTTTGAGACCAGCCTGGGCTGGTCTCAAAAAAACTGTGTCTCTATAAGAAATGCAAAAATTAGCAAAGGCATGGTGGTGCACACCTGTAGTCCCAGCTACTCAGGCGGCTGAGGTGAGAGGATCACCTGAGTCCCCGGAGGTCAAGGCTGCAGTGAGTCGTGACTGTGTCATTGGCCTCCTGCCTGGGTGACAGAGTGAGACCCTGTCTCAAAAAATAAAACAAAAACACAAAAAAACTCACTTTCTTGGCAAACTTGACTGTTCAAAAAGCAGCCCCCAAACATAATGATGTTTGTTAACTACATACTTGCCTGATAAGAAATAAAAAGTCTTCTGAGAAGTTACTTATTTTTAATTAAAGAATCACAACTCAGGTGCTCATTCTGCTTCCACTTTCTCTAACTCACTGGCTGCACCAATAAGTGGTTTCCAAGACTCAGCAGATTAGAAACAGCTTGGGGAAGAGTGTAAAGAAGGAGGAGGGATAAGAAGGCAAGGACCTCAGAGGTGGATAAGTAGGAAGTAACCAGAAAACAAAGCATTCTGGGGCCAACACATATTAACAAACCTGGAACAGCCCAACTTCCAGCGCTATACAGACTCTGATGGCTACAAAATGACACAGTTCTCAAGGAAGGGCTAAACTGGGTTTGTTATACTTAGTTTAAAAAGACAGAGGAATCACTGAGAATATATTTTTTTCAGAGGTGTTGAAATGAAGTTTTGCTGCAGAGACAGATCAACAAGATGTATAGCTACAAATAGAAAATATTTTAAAAGAGGTCTTAAGGGAGAGCCTTCATTGAACAATTTTTTTTTATATATATCAGTAAAATCTGAAAGGAGCTTTTCTAAAAGTGTTGTTCATATGTCAGAGCTTAAAGTTTTCTTATGGCTGAGGAAGCTTTCCTATAATGATCCCTGAGTCTCATAACATCTGCTTTGTTGATGGTGCTGTTTAATGAAGTAGGTAAGCAAAAACTCAACTGTTTTGGCAGGTTTCAAGATATCCTGTACAGATGCCAGTAATCCTGAAGAGCCGTCTCGAGAGCATCAGTGACAATTAGATCCGACTCCCATCAATCATGGATTATCCGCTTTCCTCCTCTTGCATTTCTGAGCCTACAAATGCAATATGGGTCATATTCTAGAGGAGTATTTCCCAAATCTATGCCTTCTATAGCATATTCCTGCATGATGTTGCTTTAAAAGTTTCTGAAGTATGTTTGAGATTGCAGTACATTGTAATCTTCTCCTGGAGATACCAAACACACATTGACATGTTAAAGAACACAAGTGCTGCAGTAAAGAAAGCTGTTTGATTTTGTTTAAACCAATATTCCCTAAACAAATGTAATGAAAAGTCTCTCTCTTCTTTCTTTAGAGATCAGCAGCAACTGTTAACATCTTGCAGAAGATACCAAAGGTCCTATGTTAGAATTTTTACAAACCAACTGAGGGCAACATTTCCCATTTAATTGTAATTATACAATTATATTATTTCATATTTTCTCTAAATAAGATATATTTAGTTATTCTGAAGAGTAACATACCACTGTATAGACAGGCCAACAAGATTTATATCCATAAATGGAAGCATCAACATTTTAGAAATACTTAGAAATGTGATGAATAACCTTTTGTCATCTCTATAACTAATAAAAATGCTCCAATGACCAACATACAGACATTATTATCCTCTCTGTCTGGGACCTGGATTCTAATAAGAAAGTCGTTTCTTTTTTTTTTTTTCTTTTGAGACAGGGTCTTGCCGTGTCACCCAGGCTGGAGTGCAGTGGTGCAATCGCAGCTCAGTGTTTGCCTCAACATCCTGGGCTCAAGTGATCCTCCTACTTCCCGAGTAGCTGGGACTACAGATGTATGTCAAAACGCCTGGCTATTTTTTAAACTTTTTGTAGTGACAGGGTCTCAAGGCTGGCCTGCAATCCTCCTGCCTCAACCTCTCAAAGTGTTGAGATTACAGATGGGAGCCATCTAGGCCAGCAAAGATTCATTTCTTGTTTGAGAATCCTGACTTTTCTGTTCTCAAACAAACAATAATAGCTCATAAACTATGAGCTGTTAAATAAAAGTATGACTTGGTTCTTCCTTGACAACTTAAAAAAATCTTAATTTTGCTGAATTTTTATTTCTTTTATAAATAGGGGAAGAAGTTTTGTGAATTTATCAGCTATTGCCTATTGTAAAAAAAAAAAAAAAACAGTTCTAGGTAGTAGCCAGGGATTTTAGAGATTACGTATATTACAGAAAATCAATGAGGAGGGATGAAAAGAAATCGCAAAATGGAAATGACATATAGGTCTCATTTTCTGCAATTACCCTCGAACAGAAGCCAACTGAATGATCCTTCACTGGGCCTGAGCTTTGGATGAGAGGGCAGAAATCAAAGGCAGATAGGGCTGGTGACCTCCTGTTTGTTAAATTAGTGTCATCTTTTTGTTAAATTTCAGGGAAGTAAATGCCAAGAGTGTTTTGGGAGTCCTTGGAAGTTTGGGAAAGGCTTCTCCAGGACTAGACAATCTTGTCTAGTGGGTTTTCAATCTTGTTAAAGTGAATAAAAATTATCTTTTAAAAAAGAAATACAGGCTGGGCACAGTTGTTCATGCCTGTAATCCCAGCACTTTGAGAGACCAAGGCAGGCAGATCACCTGAGGTCAGGAGTTCCAGACCAGCCTGGCCAACATGGTGAAACCCGTCTCTACTAAAAATACAAAAAATTGCTGGGTGTGGTGGCAGGTGCCTGTAATCCCAGCTACTCGGGAGGCTGAGGCAGGAGAATTGGTTGAACCCGGGAGGCAGAGGTGGCAGTGAGCCGAGATTGCACCCTTACATTCCAGCCTGGGCAACAAGAGTGAAAGTCCATCTAGAAAAATAATAATAAAATAAATAAATAAACAAAAATAAAGTCCAGATGCAGAACAGGAAAGGTGGAGAAACTCTGAGATAAATAAGCTAAATTGAAAAAGGACGAACCCACATATATGACAGCTGTATACATTTTTTATTTACTCTTGAGATTTACATTACCTTACTTTATAGCACAGTTTATTGAAAACAGTATAATTTTACTTAAAAATACAGTTTATGTATGTTATCCACTGATTCTGTATGTTTAAACATGCCTACTTGCTGACATGTATTTGTGACTCTGAAATCAATACTGGCAGGGCTTGCACCATCCTCTGTGGACATGTGCAGAGTGGCAAACAAATTGCCCCATGTGCATGTTGCATGTTCCCAGCTGAGGCAGGACAAGGTGATGCTCTGCCTCCTTGTTTCAGTTGCATACTGTGAACTTTTCACGGTCTACGTAGTGCCACTTTTTACATTTTAATACTTTTTGTTGATGATTTTGCTCTTAAAATGTCCCCCAAGTAAGTGCTGAAGTGCTGTGCAGTGTTCCCAAGTGTGAAAAGGCTGTGATGTGCTTTAGGGAGGAAATACATGTTAGATGAATTTCGTTTAGGCATGAATTGCAGCATTATAGATGCAGCTGTTGGCCCTGAGCTCACATTTCTGTATGTCTGTCTTTATTTTAGATTCAAGGGTTCAGTTTTATTACATAGGTGTGTTGCATGACACTGAGGTTTGAGCTTCTACTGATCCCATTGCCCCAGTAATGAACATCGTACCCAATAGGTAGTTTTCCAACCCTTCATTCCCTTTCCCCATCCCCCCTTTTTGGGATCCTCAGTGTCCACTGTTTCTATCTTTGTGTCCCTGTGTACCCAAGGTTTAGCTCCCACGTATAAGTGAGAACATATGGTATTTGGTTTTCTGTTTCTGCATTAATTCACTTAGGATAATAGCCTCCAGCTGCATCTATACTGCTGCAAAGGGCATGATTTCATTCTTTTTAATCGCTGCCTAGTATTCCATTGTGTATATGTACCAAATATTCTTTATCCAGTGCACCACTGATGGGCACCTGGTTTGATTCTATGTCTTTGCTATTGGGAATAGTGCTACTAGTGCAGGTATACTTTTGGGAGGACAATTTATTTTCCTTTAGGTATCTATCTAGTAAAGGGATTTAAGCTCGATGCCAATGAATCAATAATATATATAAATAAAGTGTCTTTGAACAGATATACACATAAATCGATGTCATATATCAGTTAGTTGACAAAAATCTTGTGAGCAGAGGCTCCCAGGAACCTGTGTATTTCCCTTAGGAGCAGTGGTTCCATATTTGCTAATTCAGTGTTCATGGTGACTTTATAGAACATAATTACTACAGATAATGAGAATCAATTATTCAATTAAATAATATTAAATTATTTCAATAGAAAGGTAGAGAGTTTCAACTCAGACAGACTAGTTGGTTTAAGACCAATGTTTGCATTACAACAACCATATTGGCTGGACAAAATATATATAAAGTTTTGAAAACATTGTGAGCTATGAAAGCATAAGAAATGTAGGGCCAAAATCCAGAAGGGAAGGGGAGCCTCTATAGGTAAGGAAAACAATACTGAAAGAAACTAAATAAGACCTAAACAAATGGGGGGATACAGAATATTCATGGATTCCAAGATTGAATCTTATAGAAATATCCGGCCTCCCCAAATTCATCAAGATTCAATGTAATTTTAACTTAAATCCCAGGGAGAGATCCAAATAGCTGATGCAAGCTTGAAGACAAATTTAGAGTATCCACACTAGCACATATGAACAATTATTAGAAAGCTACAGTAATTAAGACGTGTGGCAGTGTCACAAAAATAGACTAATTGATCAGTGGAATGGCATACAGAGTCCAGAAGCAGACCTATGCATATATTGATACTTGATAATATGAGCAAAGTGACACTTCAGAGCAGAAGGTGAAGGACAAATGGTGCTGTGGTAATTGAATATCCATACAGGAAAAAAACAAAACCACCCCATCTTATGTCATCAAATAATAATTTCAAGTAGACTGTAGATATAAATGGGAAATAAAGTTTCTAGAAGGTAATAAAGCATCTTTATTTCTTTGGAGTAGGCAAAGATTTCTTAGACAAAACACAATAGCATGAACCATAGGTGAAAAAAGATTAACTGCAGTACATTAAAAATGTGAACTTGTGTTCATCGAAAAACTCCATTGTAAGAATTAAAATGCAAGTCACATAGCTGATCGCTTAGTTTTCAGACAGGACATAGAGAGCCACCTAACTTAGAAGAGTATCCTGAGGGCAGGGAAGCCAAAGGATTTGTATGCTGGTTCTATCTAGCTCTTACCTGTCCTTGTCGAAGTACTCCACATAGGACCTTACATTTCTATGTCAAGTCAGCTGGCCTTTCCAGGTAGCCTCTAGGTAACTTCTAGAGGTGATGGGAGTGGCTAGACCCTTCAGAGTGTGGTAGGGTTGGGCTTGAGAATCTGAACTGCTGCAGCTCCAGGCTTGGTGGACATGAAGGAATCCATGCTGAAGCCCAGCCCTTACTCTGGGGAGCCTGAGGCAGACTGTAGTGTCAGGGAAAGAGGCAACAGCATTGGAATCTTGGGCTGTCTATCGATAAGGTAGACAAAGACCCAAAAGGTAGGGGTTAGAAGGAATTAGTTAACTGAGAGTGGAGGGGCATGCACATAAATTGGGTCCAATATACAATCTAATAGGAAAGTTGGCAAAGGACTTGATGAGGTTCTCTGAAGATTTTCAAGGGGCCAATACACATATATAATAAAATCAAGATTATTCAACCTCATTTGTCATCAAGAAAATGAGAATTATTTAGGTCAGTGCAAAAGCAATTGTGGTTTTTGCTATTAAAGGTGATGGCAATTATTTTTGCACCAACCAAAACTATGATGATATACCAGTGCATTCCCATCCTAATAGCTAAAAGTAAAAAGACTGATAATATAAAGTATTGATGAAGAAGGGGGACTGAAACTTTTAAATACAGAGTGGAGTGTAAATTGCTACAATTTGGAGTGTCATTTGATATGACCACTTGGAATTTGTCACTAACGTTGATTATGTATATCTATAATCCATCAATTACAGTCCTAGGCAAATAAAAAAATGCATACATATGTTCACCAAAAGATATGTGTATATGTGCTTATAGTACCATTATTCATAATAGTCTCAAATTGGACACAAATTTTTATCAATAATAGATCAATAAATTGTGGCATGCTTACACAATGGAATACTATGTAGCAGTGAACAAGAGCAAACAACTGTTTCATATAAAAACATGGGTGATTCTCACCAACATAATGTTAAGCAAAATAAGTCAGATGCAAAAGAATACATGATTCTGTTTTTATAAAGTTTGGAAACAAGTAAAATTAATCATGGTATTTGAAGTCAGGATATGATTATTTTGGGGGAGGAGAGTATGAATAGTGACTGGGAAGGGACAAGAGTAGGATATTTATGGTGCTGTCTGAATGGACCTGACTAGTAGTCATATAAGTATATGCACTTTGTGTTAATGTATTCTGTAATATACTCATGATTTATCTTTTTTTTTTTTTTTTTTTTTTTTTTTTTTTTTTTTTTTTTGAGACAGAGTCTCGCTCTGTCGCCCAGGCTGGAGTGAAGTGGCCGGATCTCAGCTCACTGCAAGCTCCGCCTCCCGGGTTCACGCCATTCTCCTGCCTCAGCCTCCTGAGTAGCTAGGACTACAGGCGCCCACCACCTCACCCGGCTAGTTTTTTTTTTTTTTGTAGTTTTAGTAGAGACGGGGTTTCACTGTGTTCACCAGGATGGGATTTATCTATTTTTCTAGTTGTTATATATAGTTAAAAGTTTATAAAAATAAAAAGAATAAAACTTGGTAAATATATAAGATAAACAGGTATGCTATAGAAGCTGAATCTTCGATTACTGCATTATCACTTTCTATACTCTTCAGCCTCTAAAAATCAAGATTATGCTACAACATGCAACTGAAACGGCCAAGCTGTGAATAAGAGTTACCAAATGGCAGCTAAAAGCACTTACTATGGGCCAGGCACTGCTCCAATCAGTTTGCATATAGTTACTATTTTCACTCTGCTTTAATTACCCTATGAGGTCATTACTATTATTGTCTGAGCTCTTAATCATTGCACAGCACTGCTAAATGGATATATGGCTTTCAACTCTAACCTGTCTTTGACTTTGCTGCAGCAATGAAAAGTGTTACCACCTTCCTTGAACTTCACATACCTTGACTTCTATTACAGCAGCTCTCTTTCAAAGCATGTTTCAGAAATAGTAGTCTTATGGGATGTTATTGAAGTTTACTGAGTCTGAAAAGTGTTTTTGGCTAAACATGTTAGGAAATTTCTAGATTATATAACTTAAACAATTTTCCTTACCGGAGGACTTTTCACAAAAGAAAATCTTGAAGAAGAAATATCTTAATAACACGCAGCATTTCCAAAACTTATTTGTGACCAATGAATCATATTCTGAAGATCAAAATCATAGAAGTACGGTCCCATGGGTCACACTTTGGAAAGGATTTCATTATTTCAATTACTCTTGGTGTTCCCCACCCTTTCTGGCTATTTTTCCTTCGTCTCCATTACAAAAGGCCTGTTTTTTGAACACCTTTAAAACAGTGGTCTTCCCCAAGGCTCCATGTAGGTGATCCTTTCATTTATCTTATTCTATACTCCCTTCCAGAGTAATTTCATACAAAATCATGCCTCAAATACAATCTAAAACTTGATGACACCAAAATGAACCCAGATCTCTCTTACAAATGTTCTATTTCTATATTCAACCATGTGCTAATGGACTCCAATTAGATGCTTCAATGGCATCTTTAATTTATATGTCAAAACGTGAACTCATAACATTCTATAAAACCTGCCTCATGTATATTCTTTATCAATGAACATCATCATCATGAGTTCATCAGAGATTAAAATAGAAATCTATGTCAGTAGCCTCCCCTCTGATGCTCACTTTCCCACTCATTATCTAAAGGTCACCTAGTCCTGCTGATTCTAGTTTCTAAATATGTCTCAAATCTGTTTCCTCCTCTTTGTCCCTGTTACCAATACAACTGTTTTAGTTCATGCCTTGATATTTTATTGCTGCATTACAACAGCATCCTTCTAATAAGCCTCATCGTACCCAATCATATCTTTCCATTTGCCTCCCTAGAATTAATGCAACTTTCCCCTATACCATTCTCCCTTCTCTTCTTCTGGCAATGGCTGGACTTGACCTGGATAAAGAGTGGCTCAGTAGCCAGCAATGAGGATTGAGGGCCTGGAATGAGGCAGTTGGCTGCTACCTTAGGCAACAGAAGGATGTCTAAAGAGAGAAAAGAGTAACTATGGGTCAAAATAATCAGTGTGGATTCTTTCATGATTATCTCAATCTGTGGATAGTTTTGAAGACAGTTTTGTGACCAGTATAGGCAGGAAAAGTCAAAGAAAAGAAAGAAGGGGCAAATAAATATTTAAAAGGATTAGTGTGATCTTCTTCAAGAATCATTATATTGATTTTTAGTGTTCCAGGCACTTTATAATTCTCATTTAGTGTTTTTTCCCCCCAAAGGTATGAAGTTAAGAATATTGGCTAAAGGCTAAACAATTTCTCAGTTAAAATTGCAGAACAAAACAGCCCTTTTATGGGTCAAATATTATGTTTGGGAAAAATCATTTTGACATCTGATAAAGAAGTAAAAACAACTCTCCTAAGATGATGTTCTGAGTAGCTGCCTCAAGGACTTGATAAAGTGAGGTAAGCATAACCAGTTAAAACTAATTAGAATTATTCTTAGCCTAGCTTCGCAGATAGTGCAGATAGTAGGTAAGAAAAGTGAGAAGAGAGTAAGTTGGCTCTGTGAATAAATGTGAAAACATGTTGGCTAGCTTATCTTAAAATCAAACATATTTAGGAAGCACTGCTCAATGAAAGGAGCAGCCTATGAGAAGTCAAAACAAATGTGGATATTGATCCTTAACAAGTGCTTGAGAAAACAGACTTGAAGAGAAAGCCTGGAAAACACAATAAATGATGAGAAGAGAAGCAAACTAAAATATATTGGAAAACAACACTATGGCAGGCACATTTCATGGTATTTTAGATTTGCCTCTCTCTTTCTCTCACCGTTTACAACGCTATTGAGGTACAATTGACATTCAATAAATTACACATATTCAAAATATATAATTTGATGAGGCTTAACATGCATATATAAGCATGACATTATCACTATAATGATGATAATGTACATTTACATCATTCCCAAAGTTTTCTCCTTCTCCTTTGAAATTCATTCTTTCCAAGGAACCCACTTAGGTACATAATTATCCAATCTATGAGATGTATTCTTGTAAAATAAAATTAATTAGGCTACCTATAAATGTAGAATAGGGCTTGTATGTACCATCTCTAATGGGAAAATTGCTGAATCCAATTCTACCCAAAATAGTAGATACAGCATTTTGCTTTCTTTTCCAAATTTGTGATGAATTGTCTTCCATAATATTTGATTTTGCTTTCCTGGGCTCTGTTCCTCTGACATCATTCTGAGGTATAAACTTTCAATTCTACCTGTACACAGAGGTATCCCACTGGTCTTATTTAGTTCACCCAGAAATGCTTTACAGCATTTTCATAGTACCTGGGGTCAAAAATCAGCACTCTAATTAGTGCAGTGTAGTGACCTCTTTTTCATTGCATTGGCTGGGATCATTGTTCCCCTGGGTTTCATACTTATCACATCACTGCCAAAATTGAAAGAAGTTTAGAGATAGATATTAAACAGAAAGAAAGGCCATCAAGTTCACATACATTTGTTTACAATGTCTAAGTTCAAAACTAGCAGAGGGAAAATCTGTTGCTAAAATTTGCAAGAGTTTCTATAGCAGGAAAAGACAAAAAACAACCAACAATTATTTAAATGAATGAATATCTTAGTATTATCAAGTACTAAATTTCTGGAGGAATATTTGTGATCCCCAGTAGTACCAGAAAAAAAGCAGCAGACTGGACTTGACTAATGGATGAATTTGGGGTTTTTTTTGGTTTTGTTTTTGTCTTTAAAGTTCTAAGTCTCTGTGATACTCTGAGCAACTCAATGTCTCTCTCTGTATGTTCTTCCAGGAGTAAAATACTGGCTTGTCCACTAGTCTCGAAAACATAAAAATTGCTAAGCACACAGGTTCTTCCTTTCCTCTATATGATGGCCACAGATCACACCTAAACTGCATTGCACTGAAATATTCTACTGGTTATAGAAAAGATCAGGTCAAAGAATAAAGAAATGAAGGTATTGACCCCTTTCCATGTTTTCCAGGCAAAATAACTTAGATCACAGCCTTCAATGACAGCCGATAAACACCACACTATGGTTTGAATGTATGTGTCCCTTCAAAATTCATATGTTGAAATCTAACCCTCAATGTGACAGTTTTAAGGTCCTTTTGGAGATAATATTTAGGTAATGAGAGCTCCTTTCTCATGGAGTTAATGCCCATATAAAAGAGGCTTCACATAGCATTCACCCCTTTTTCTTTTCCACCATGTGAGGACACAACATTTGCCCCTTCTGTCGTGTGAGAACACAGCAACATGGTGCTATTTTACAAGCAGAGATTCCTCATCATACACTCAACTTTCTGGCACTGTGATCTTGGACTTCCCAGCCTCTAGAACTGTGAGAAATAAGTTGTTTATAAATTATTCACTCAGGAAAACACTAAGATACACCATGATATGTATTTCTTAGTCATTGGAGGCACAATGAGAGATAATACGATGTACCAAAATAAACTCCCTGCAGTGATGGATGCTGAAGCAGAACAGATGTGTAGTGTGATAATTAAAGGGCATGGAGTTACCATTGAATAATGACAGTGCCGAGTCCAGTGTCCTTGAGCAAACATAGGAGATAGTTAGGGAGTGGTTACAGCAGGCCTTGAGTGAGACTCAGTGCTGAATGGGTTTCAGGTCTGACCCAGCACAGTCCTAGTAGTGCTGGTCACAGGGGTGCTTGTGTCACTTCACCCTCAGCACTAGATGATTCAGAATGGAGAAAGACTGTTTGGGAAAAAGTAAGGGAAGAGAACAACTGTTTCTACCTAGTGATCCAGATAATTTTTCAAGATCTTGTCCAAGACCATCAAGACAGTACCTCCACGAGTCTGCAAGAATTACATTGTTACTGGGCTTTGTTACTGGGTGCCTCCTAACGCATATATAGCTTAGATTACAGCACCCAAGTCCTTTTGAATACCCGGAAAGCCTTCCCAAAAAGGATGGGTACAAATAAACACAGAATCTGAAGACTACAATAGATACCTACCTCTTCAATGCTCAGATACATCCACAAATATCAAGGCTATCCCAGAAAACATGACCTCACCAAATGAACCAAATAAGGTACCAGAGACCAATCCTAGAGAAACAGAGATACGTGACCTTACAGACAAATAATTCAAAATAGCTGTTTTGAGGAAACTCAAATAAATTCAAGATAACACAGAGAAGGAATTCAGAATTCTATCAAATTTAACAAAGAGATTGAAATAATTTTTAAAAATCAAGCAGAAATTCTGGAGCTGAAAAATGCATCAGAGTCTTTTTTTTATGAGACGGAGTCTTGCTCTGTTGCCCAGGCTGGAGTGTGGTGGCACGATCTCGGCTCACTGCAGGCTCCGCCTCCTGGGTTCACACCATTCTCCTGCCTCAGCCTCCCGAGTAGCTGGGAGTACAGGTGTCTGCCACCACGCCCAGCTAATTTTTTTTGTATTTTTAGTAGAGGCGGGGTTTCACCGTGTTAGCCAGGATGGCCTCAATCTCCTGACCTTGTGATCTACCCACCTTGGCCTCCCAAAGTGCTGGGATTACAGGCTTGAGCCACCGTGCCTGGCCACGTCAGAGTCTTTTAATAGCTGACTTGATCAAGTAAAAGAAAGAATTAGTGAGCTTTTGAAGGTAAGCTATTTGAAAATACATGACAGATGAGAGAAAAGAAAAAAAAAATAAAACAAGCCTACAGAATCTAGAAAATAGTCTCAAAAAGGCAAATGTAAGAATTATTGGCCTTAAAGAAAAAGTAGAGAAAGATATGGGGTAGAAAGTTTATTGAAAGGGATAATAATACAGAACTTCCCAAACCTAGAGAATGATATCAATCAATATCCAAGTATAAGAAGGTTACAGAACACCAAGCAGATTTGATCCAAAGAAGACTACTCCAAAGCATTTAATAATCAAACTCCCAAAGGTAAAGGATAAAGAAAGAATTCTAAAAGCAGCAAGAGAAAAGAAACAAATAACATATAATGGAGCTCCAATATGTCTAGCAGGAGACTTCTTAGTGGAAACCCTTACAGGCCAGGAGAGAGTGGTGTGGCATATTTAAAGTGAAAAAACTTTTACCCTAGAATAGTATGTCCAGCAAAAATATCCTTCAAACATGAAGGGGAAGTTAAGACTTCCTTAGGCAAATGAAAGCTGAGGGATTTCATCAACACCAGACCGGTTCCACAAGAAATGCCAGAGGAATAAGTCAATCAGAAAGAAAGGGACATTAATGAGCAATAAGAAATCATCTGAAGGTACAAAACTCATTGGTAATAGTAAGTACACAGAAAAAAATAGAATATTGTAAGACTGTAACTGTAGTGTATAAACTCTTGCATAGAGAGACTAAATGATGAATCAATCAAAAATAATAACTACAACTTTTCAAGACAAAAACAGTGCAGTAAGATATAAATAGAAACAACAAAAACTTAAAAAGTGGGGTAACAAAGTTAAGGTGCAGAGTTTCTATTAGTTTTTGCTTTTTTTTAAGAAACCATTTTTATCTTATTTTATTTACTTATTAATTTTTTGCAGGTTGGATAAGCTCAGAAACCATTTTTAAATTTCTGGTCTATTCATGTGTATGAATACATATACTATATTATTTATTTGATACATAGTTGTATAAAAAGTCTGGCTATATATATTCTTAGCACTTAGACTTTCTAAAGAATAAGGCATAAATAGGAAATAAAAAAGAAAATACAAGCAGCATATTGTTATATGGAAAAATGCTTCAACTCAGCAAGAATACAGAAAGAAAATCAAAGCAAAATAACTTGACAGTATGGTGATACATCTACTGAACTGGCAATCATAAATCAAACTTGAAAAGTCAATGCTGGCAGATGGGGAGGCAAGTAGTTCACTTCTATTTAGATACTGATGGTGGCACTGCAAATTGGCTCAGGCTTTCTGGTGAACAATCTGGTATAATTTCCTAGAGGAAATAGAGGAGTCCTGGGATAAACAAGGTCAGTGGGTATAGAGACTGGTATGTTGCTAAGGCAAGAACAATAGCATTGAGGAAAGCACTGCAACAGGGCCACTTTCAGAGGCATGTAACACATCTTCATAGGGGTTTGGATGAGTTTCGCCACATCTGGGGCATACTGGTTCAGTTCTAGGAGGAGTTTCTGCTTTTTAAACACAACTTTATTGAAGTCCTGGATTGCAAAATACAGGGCAATAGTGGTGAGTGCATCAGTTACCATAAACACCAATTCAGCATAGTCAACTAAGAAATGAAAGTGGTATATTATTAATGGAGTTTCATGAAATACTGCTCCAGAATACGGAGATACTCCCAAGTCCAACAGTGAAAGGCCTTCAACCACTCTCTTGCAAGAGTTCAGTTGGGACAATTCCACCTGCTCGGAAATGAACTCAGCTTGACTGGAGTGGAACAAGGCCACCTGCACTGTCACCGCCACAAGGGAGCTGCCATGATAACTGGGGTGGGTGCTCAGCTTTGTTTCTTTATGCAAACAGTGTTAAGTTGTTATATCAGCTTAAAATAATGGCTTATACTATAGTATTCACAAATCTCATGGTAGCCTCAAATCCAAAAACACACAATAAACACATAAAAATAAAAAAGCAAGAAATTAAATCACATCACCAGAGAAAATCATTCTTATCAAGAGGAAAACAGGAATGAAAAAAAGAAGACAGAGAAGACTACAAAACAAGTAGAAAACAAATAATAAAGTGGTAGGAGTAAGTCCTCACTCATCAATAACAACACTGAATGTAAATGGACTAAACTCTCCAATCAAAAGACACAGAGTCACTCAATGGATTAAAAAAAAAAAAAAATCCAATGATCTGTTGCCTACAAGAAACACACTTCACCTATAAAGACACACACAGACTAAAAATAAAGGGATGGAAAAAGATATTTCATGCCAAAGGAAATAAAAAGAGAGCAGGAGTAGTTATACTTATATCAGACAAAATAGATTTCAAGACAAGAGCTATAAGAGACAAAGTAGGTAACTACGTAATGACACCTAACCATTGTAAATATATTTGCAGCCAACACTGCAGCACCCAGATATATAAAGCAATAATTATTAGAGCTAAGGAGATAGACCCCAATACAATAATAGCTGGAGATTTTGACACCCTACTTTTAGCATTAGACAGATAACTCAGAAAGAAGATCAGCAAAGAAACACAGAACTTAATCTGCACTATAGAACAAATAGATCTAATAGATACAGAACATTTCATCCAATGGATGTAGAATACACATTCTTCTCCTCAGCACATGGATTATTCTCAAGAATAAACTATATGTTGGATCACAAAACAAGTCTTAAGGCATTAAAAATAAGTTGAGATAACATCAAGCATCTTCTCTGACCATAATGAAATAAAACTAGAAATCAATAAGAGGAGGAATTTTGGAAACTAAACAAATACATGGAAATTAAACAATGTGCATGACCAGTGGGTCACTGAAGAAATTAAGAAGGAAATTGAAAAATTTCTTGAAACAAGTTATAATGCAACACAACAAACCAAAAACTGTGGGATACAGCAAAAGCAGTAGTAAGGGGGAAATTTATAGCTTTAAACGCCTATGTCAAAAAAGAAGAAAAACTTCAGATAAACAACCTAACAATACATCATAAAGCAGTAAAAAAGTAAGAGCAAACCAAATCCAAAATTAGTAGAAGAAATAATAAAGATCAGAGCAGAAATAACTGCTCTTGAAATGAACAATACAAAAGATCAATGGAATAGAAACTTAGTGTTTTTGAAAAAATAAGCAAAATAGGCCCAATAGCCTACTCCATTTGGAAAAGCCAAAGTCAGAAAGATCAATAATTTTTTCTCTTGGTGGCCATTATTTTTGATAAGTGGGGTCAATTGCACTCTTTCCGATGATCTCATAGCAGATAAGTTTTACAGAACATGTTTAGAGTCTCCTCTTTTTCCTCAGGCCTCATTACCCACTACTCATTATAGCCTAATAGAGGTGTCTGTACCCCTCTCCCTGTCTCCTCTCTTTCCAATTCATCCTATTCCCTGACCTGTTAAAAGAACAGTTTTCCTAAAGCACCAGATTACCACCCGTAGTAAAAAATCTTCTAATAACTGTTCATTTGCTAAGAAACAAAGTCCCAACTGCCCAGCGTGGAAATCAAGGCTCTCCTCTGTCACCTGGTTAGAACCCCCTTTCTAGCTGAATGTTTCATTCTCTTCTTTGGCACCTGACGGTGCAGTCAGTCAAACTGAGCCTTGTCCTAGAAATGTGCCCTGCCTCAGCAAGTGACTTTGCCATTGGGAATACTCTGTCACGGCCTGGAAGGGCCTTCTCCACAACCTCAATCTCTTAATGTATATTTGTTACCTTCTTGAAGGTTAGCTCAAACATAATCATTTTCATCACTTTCCTCAGCAGAATTAATCTTGCGTCCCGGCGGGGCACGGTGGTTCACACCTGTAATCCCAGCACTTTGGGAAGCTGAGGTGGGTGGGTCACCTGAGGTCAGGAGTTCAAGACCAGTCTGACCAACATGGTGAAACCCTGTCTATACTAAAAATACAAAAATTAGCTGGTTGTGGTGGTGGGGGCCTATAATCCCAGCTACTTGGGAGGCTGAGGCAGAGGAATCTCTTGAACCTGGGAGGAAGAGGTTGCAGTGAGCCAAGATCATGCCATTGCACTCCAGCCTGGGTGACAAGAGTGAAACTCCATTTCAAAAAAAAAAAAAATCTTGCATCCCACCATACTCCCATGATATTTTGTTCATTCCCTTACTAATTCTACCTTATGTTTTATTTATGTATGCTTATGACTGATACTTATTTGGGAAAGTCTAACTTGGGGCCCATCTGTCCATCAACCAATGCAGATATTCCCACAGAAATGTGGTCAAAAGTAGAGAATAGACCCTCTCTGCAGGTTACTAAATTGATCTTCAAGAATATAGGTAGTTTTCTCTTATCTAGGCATCAAGTCCAATGGGGAGCCTAGGGAAAGAAAACTGACAGAACAAAGACATTTACTGTAGATAATATTCAGCATTTTATGATTATCTCAAAAGGCAAAGGACCAGTTTTTTTTTTATTACTTCATCTTCAATATTTGATATGCAGTAGGAATTCAGCAAAGCATTTTTGGAATAAAAGTCTTTCTTCTTCATTTGACTACAAGCTTCTTGAAGGCAACAACCGTGCCCTGTTTGTATTTTACACTCCTCACAATGTCTGTGTGCCTTGCTTCATAAAATTTTGTTTCATTGCTTAGTGGGTGGGTCAGTGCTTTGAAAAGCCTATCAGATTTTTGCTGTGGTAATGACATAGAAATAATGAAATGTGATAATAAAATAAAAACAAAAGAAACTGTGGAAAAATGATAGACCATTTTAAAATGTCAACAACTTTGGCACTTTAGTCCCCTCTACCAAACTTCTAATCAGAACTCTTTAACATGGAGCTAAAATAACGGATTTTGATCACTCTATATTCTCCCAAAATGACATACTCATTACTATGAAAAAGTGATGGAATGTACCGTCAAAAAGAATATTTGAAGATTAAGAGGACATCACATGAAACTCCCAGCATGAATAATGAGACATCTACCCTTCACATTATTTCATAAATAAAAGGAAATATTAAAACTCACAAATAGGAAAGATATACTGCTAAAAGAAGATAGTTCTTTAAATGGAATCAATATGAAAAGCTTACTACATTATCCTTCTTATTTTGTCCTAAACTGTTCAAAATTTTGTTGTAGACCAATATTGGGCATTCATTTTTAGCAGAATCTTCAAATACCAGTTGCACACTCTCAGTTAAATATTCCTATTCACTACTGACCAGAGAAATGCTGCCAAACAAATATACATCATTTTCCTTCGGTGTCTATATATCTTTTTTACTCCAAAACTTCCTAGTTATAAACTGCCTGCTGTTGGTCCCTCTAAAAATGTTTGATTGCTCCCACTCTGGTTTTTGGTCAACAAGTTGATTCATTTATCTCATGCTCACGTCCTCTTCATTCCTTGCCTATTTTGTTCTTCATCAAACAAATGATTTTTCTTCTCTACACAGGTTGTTCTGTTCTCTCCCTTCCAGTTTTACCACAGTTCTCATTTTTACTTATGTTTTCCACAGCACATTTAAATAAAATTTTATAACCTGCCTCTCTTTTGTGTACTGCCTTTAGATTAAAGGGTAATAGGATATTCAAACAGAGTACTTTGTGTCCCGGCTTTGCTGAGGCCCAATAGTCGAACCATACCTAATTACTTACTTCCTTCACTTTGTATAGCAAAATGCTAACACATCCATGTGAGATTCACAAAGAGGAAAGCTCCAAACTAGTGCTATTAGCATTAGCCTGGCCTTTCACTTCCACAACCTTGAATAGTCCAGGAGACAGAATATTTGGGGAAAGAGTGCTGAAGTGCTATGATATTTCTCCATTGGGGAAAAGAGGTTGCTACTCCCTTAGTGAAGTTTTAGACTCAAGTGGGTCTCTAAGTAACTTAAAGAGTTTGATATGTGTCTCTAGGAGGGAAGGTTGTACAGAGAGTGACTACACTTCTAACCCAAAGACCCATTTCTCTGCTCTTGTGCACGTTCTCTCTCTCTGGTTCTTTTCTGTTGTTCACTTTGATGAAGCAAGCCACCAAGTCATGGGTTGCCACATGGAGAGGCTCACATGGCAGGGAACGGAGAGTGGCCTCTTCCCAACAGTCCTCAAGGAACAGAATCCTGCCAACAACCATATGAATTAGCTTAGAAGAGGATCATTTCCCAATGGAGCTTTAAGATGAGTTGGCAGCCCCAGCTAACACCTTGATTGCAGTCTTCTGAGAGGTGCTGAGCCAGAGGATTCAGCTGAGCCATACCTAGATTCCTGAACCACAGAAACTGTGAGATAATAAATGTTCTTGTTTTAAACAACTCAGTTTTGGGAAATTTGTCACACAGCCATTGATAACAAATACACCTGGGAACCACGAATGGGGAGATGGCCTGAGGATGTCTTAAAAGGGATCTCCTGGCAGAGGAGTGCCTGGAGTGGTGCATGAAAGCTCCTTAAGGGAAGGGTGGCCACTGAAAGGGCAAGGGTTCGAACGGGGAGTCTTAGATAGGCAGCCAGAGGAGGAGAGACATTGTCTGAATCAAAAGACTTGGAGGTCTTGGGGAGCAGCGGTGGAGAGCGGGTAGGAGAATCTCTGAGCAAACAGCTAAAGTGTCCCATGAAAGAAAAAGTCTATATTGTCCATACATTATTCCCACACTGATACCAAATTACAACCTTATGGGTCATGTAATTCCCTGGGCCCTCTGGGCTGGACCTTAAAGAGCTTGGACGTAACAGCTCAGGGGCCAGGGAACAAGGCAAGATAGGAAAGAAGGATTAGCTCCCCATGCCCTGTCTTGAATGCTGCAGGTTTCCAGCAGGCCTGGGCTAAATTAGCAGAAAAATGGTCCCTCTGAATGAGTTTGTAGTTTCAATTTTTGACTACATGAGACTGGAATTATTTGATTATTTTCTTAAAGTAGACCCTTAGATGCTTGAAAGGAACCACAGCCCTTTTTATTGTCTTGAAATGACTAAAGAAGATATTAATATGAATCCTGCTGTACACTTTGACCATGGTGGGGCCTAGCAGATGCATGAAGTGAGTTTAAAGTAGGGTATCTCAACCTCAGCACTGTTGACATTTTGGGCTGGATAATTTTTGTTGTATGTATGTATTGCAATATCCCATGCATTGAAGTAGTATCTTGGCTTCTACCCAGTAGATACTATTAGCATCTCCCTAGTTTTGACAACCAAGATATGTGCAGAAACTGCCAAATATTCTCTAGGGTGGGGTGGAGGACACACACACACACACACACACACACACACACTTTTACACTACTAACTATATACACACACACACAAACACACACACACAAATATATATAGTTATTTTTGTGCTTCTACATTACTAAGCCCAGCTGGATCAATAAGCTGGTAATAGGAATCAAATGTATAACTTTGAGAGTAACTCACTCTCTTTCTATGGTCTTGCCTGAAAGAAGTTCTTGGGAAGTGGATTTGACAGCTGACAAGAATAACTCATAGGAGACACATATCTGTGCATAGATTGAACAAACATTTTTCTGACATATGACCCTCAGAAACACAGGCATTTTCCACTTTTGTACTAACTACATTCCTTTTTTTTTTTTTTTAATCATTTCTTGGCCAAAGAGATTCAACTCTGAACAATATCACCCCTCCCCACAAATCCTGTCCTCAGTCACACACGTATATTCCCATGCATTATGTCATTAAGGTTTGACTTGGACTGTCAAATATACCAGGCCTCAAAAAGAAGTTCGACTACTGTGCTGACTGCATATTCTGTAAATTTCCTAAACATTATTGAATTGCACACTCGAAATGAATTAATTTAATGTTACATAATTTCTATCTTGATAAAGCTGTTAAAAAATGGACTTTAAATAGCATAAAGGCAGCCTTGACATTTTTGTACCTCTGCAGGTCTGCTGCAGATATCCTTTCTGCCACTATTTGAAGATACAGAATACTTTTCTTTGATTACCATTTTCCTACTAAATCATTTCTTTCCGAACTTATTACAGTTCCTTTGACTTGGCTTGTGGCTAAACCTTCATACACTGATACTCCACTGGTAAGAAAATTTCATTTCAAAAAATTGGAAAGAGAAAGAGCTTACTCATTTTTATTTGATTTCAGTTATTGTAGTGCAGCTAAGTGGTCTCAGTCTCGTTTTCTTTCCACATATTGAGCTTGGGTCTCCAAAGAGGTTATTTTTCAAAAGGAGATTTTGCAGGTAACCAGCATGTTATATAGAATGTAATATTTGGGGCCTGAGGAAAGAGAAGAGACTCTGTAAACATGTTCCACAAAAGCTCATCTGCTATGAGATCATCTGAAACAGTGTAATTGATCCACTTATCAAAAATAATGGCCACCAAGAGAAAAAGCGATTGATCTTTCTGACTTTGGCTTTTCCAAATGGAGTGGACTATTGGGCCTATTATAAAATATAGCACCTATCCAGGGACAATGAAGTGGAACCCATAAATTACCTGGTTTATTAATTTTTGTAAACATTTAGATGAACTAGTTAATGAAAACAAAAAAAGGTTAAAAAGTCTGAAAGCAAATGTTGCTTAAAATAACTAAGTGTGTTCATCTTCATGGCATTTTACACTTTTTAATACATGTTCACATTCACGTTTTACACTTTTTAATACCTATTCATAACATTGCAATTTTGTAGGTTTTGTCCTATTTTAGGATGATGGGAGGATTATAGAGAAAGGTTAAAATCCATCAGGATTACAACAGAACACTAGACAGGATTACATAATTCACTTCGTAGACTGTCCCACGGGGTTTCTTAAAATGCATTTAATTATTTTGAAAAATGCATTTAATGTTTTTGATAACAAATGAGTTCATGTAAATTGTAGAAAAATACAAAAAAATTGAAATTATAAAGAAGAAAAATAGTAACTATTTAACCAAGAATTGGATATAAAGTAATGCCATTAATACAAGGAGAAAACTGCCTAGATTCTCAAGGGTCATATGTCAGAAAATCTTTGTGTTTCCTATGAATTTTTCTTGCCAGTTATCAAATCTGTTTCCTAAGAACTTGCTTTAGGCAAGACCCTGGAGAGCCAGTGAGTTACTCTGAAAGCTCTCCATTTGAGTCTTATAACTAGCTTATTCATCCAGCTTGGCCAAGTAATACTGGCAACAGAAATAACTTACACATATACATGACAGAAATAATATACACACACACATATATATATACACACACATATATATGTGTATATATACACACATACACACACATATATACACACACTATATATATACACACACACACACATATACACACACACACTATATGCATTCATGCTGTTTTCCTTTAGAACATTGATTCTCAACTGAGGGCAATTTTGCTGTCTCGCCTCTAGGACATTTGGCAATGTCTGGAGATATTTTTGGTCATTCCTTGTGGCTGAAATGGTGCTACTGACATTTGGTGGCTAGAGGCCAGAGATGCTGCTAAACATCATCTAATGCACAGGAAAGCCCCGCATACCCAACAAAGACTTATATGGCCCCAAATAGTAACAAGTCTGATATAATATCAATATTCATTTCCTTCCTTGATTCCTCTTTCCTTCCAAAATTATAGTCACACTGGTCATCTACTTTCATATACTATTTTTTACTTACAATTATATTGTGAATATTTCTTCATATCATTATTCATCAAAGCATGAATTTAATGCTGTACTATAGTTTATCATGTGACTTAATACTCCTAACTGATGATAATCAGTTCCATTTCCAGTATTTCAACATCATAAATAATGTTGATATGAACATTCTTGACCATAAATCTATTTTCATTCCTCTAATGATTTTCTCTGGATGGATTCCTAGAAGTACAATTACTGAGTCAAACCAAATGAATGTTTTTAAAGCTCTTCTTCTTGTTGCCAAATTGCTTTCACGATTAACAGTCTCTCTGGCAGTGTATTAGAATACTCGTCAGGCCAGCTTGGTTTCTACCATATCTTGTGCTAAGCTAAAATTTGACATGCTAACGCTAATACATAAGCCTTATAGTCCTGATATGATTTGTGAATACTAAGTACTTTAATAACCATTCTCTAACTGACTAATACAAGGTAGAAAGTTCAGGTGCTATACTCACCTTACCCCCAACATCCATCTAAGAACCCTTATAAGTAATTTCTGCAAGGTTACACAGATTTCAAGATGAAGGAGAAAGAAAAGGAGAAGGAGAAGATGATGATCACTGAACCTAGGCCAGAAGCCAGTTTTCATTCTGTGTTCTTTCAACTGAACCATACACAATTGCCATTTCATAACGTGAATTGCATGTACATGGATATGCACGGACTCACTTGAGCCAGTCAAGAGTTTTGGCCTTCACATTCTCCAATACTTGGCTAACATGCATAGCTCTACCTGCCCCTTTCCAGCAGATGGTGCTGTTTTTCCAATATTTAAATGCTACCCAGCAAATGATAACTTGATTGATTTGAGCCAGGTTGCTTAAGGGTGTTCAACGAAGTCTACTTTGCACATTGGAATTATTAAAATTGCTCAAACATAAAACCAATCTTTGCTCAGTATTGATGGAAACAATGTGTGTTCGAGAGTACTGAGAACAAATAAATGATGAATCACCACCCTACAGCAATGATGTATTAAACTAGACTTTTTTCCTGGAGACATAGAAGGAAATGTTTTAGGGAGGCTGTGGGACTCAGAGGTGGGTCTTAAACAAGGTAGTTATAAAAGATTGTGAGTCATCATGCGAATTCTGTGTTGCTTCTACAGTAAATATCATGGAACAAATGTTGGTAGAATATGGAATAGATGGCTGGGGTATCAGCAGTGACTCATTTTCCAAAATAATTTGGTATTAATATGGAAGAAGAAACACAATATCTCCTTTCAGCCAGTCTGGTAGAGATAAATTTCTCACTGCCAATACAGGTTAGTAGTTCCCTTAAACACAATTAGTACTTAGATGAGAATACCCTCTTTCCTGGATTAAGAATATGTTTACAATGAGAAAACGAGGCCAATCCAACTTTTCTGAAAACAGCATCAGTTCAGGTGAGGACTGGTTCAGTAAGGTACACTGTGATTCACTCATGACTGGAGAAGAAAAAGGTTGGCTTGCGAAAACAAACAAACAAACAAACAAACAAACACCACCTTTAAAATCAATCCACAATCTGCAAGTCTCGAACAACTATCACTCATCCACATAGAAAAGTCATCCATGTTTCAAAAAGGCCATACACAATGCTTAGGCTGCTGGTCAAGAGATTGATTACACTGGCAAGGAGAGGACCTACAATGGTTATCCTCTCAAATTTGTACAATTTGATGAGAAATGGCAATAAATTATACATCTGGGCTTGGAGGCTTGTGCGATCTTCAGAACAAAGTGTCCCCCAAACCAAAGTTAGAAAAAGCAATATTTGTAAAATATTTCAGGTCCAGTCCAAACTGACATACTTATCTGTGAAGTTATCTGTATTTATCTGTAAAAATGTGTGGCTATATAATGCAGAGATACTAATGCATGAACCCTTTTGTATACATCACGAGTACATGTGATTTCATAGAGAGACGCACACAAAAATTAAACATGACTCTCTCAAAAGGAAGCATTCGGCATTTGAAAAAGAGGCAGGTATATGACAAAAGTTGAACTACTTTAGATCTTAAAACATCTCAGAAAAAAACCACAACTTTTTCTTCACCTAATAGTGCTTCAAAGAAATATAATTTAACTCACATCCCAGTCTCGGCTATCAATTATAGAAGTTAACAAACAGAACAATTTCTCTGTAACCTATTGTTTTCAAGCAGGCTTTGAGATTTGTTGTAATTATTTAGTATTCTGCATAGACACATCTGATGGACTTGGCTGTTTTGCTCCTTGAACATATTTGTAACAGTTTCAGACCTACATGTGCTCAGGAAAGGCATTTTAAAAACTAAATTTTCAAAGGTGTCAGCAACCTTGCGGATTTAAGATTGTAAATATCCACACTGCAGGACATGTCCACTAAATTTTCCAGTCAAAGGAGGCCTGTGTTGACAGCTCATCCCATGGCAGGCATTGAATTTAATCAGAAAATTTCTAGTTTAAAGGTTAAATTCTAATCTGGAAATGTACCATATGAAATTCCATTTCAAGTAACATGAAAATTCATTCCAGAAGTTTTCATGACTGTCATGGTTGAAGAGCTAAGTCTTATTTATCAAGGTTTTATACTATATGTCATTACCAACATATTGAAATGTTTTCCCATTTACTATCACTTTGAATCTGAATTTATTGTACTCTAGTTCTCTTTCCATGGGAAGCTGAGGAAGCCAGAGAGCTGTTATCTTATATAGAAGCTTTGGAGAGTATGTCTCCTTAAATTTTTATGGAAATTCAAATTTACTTTCACACTTTCATGTTCTGAACATAGAGGGTCAAAATACGTTAAGCCATGGATAAGATACAATTCAATGTTATTTGAATGGTATTAGTAAATGCCATCATGAAGCTACTGTCAGACAGCTATGAGTAAAATTTCAGGAAATTCATAGCGTAAGAAAAGGTAAAAGAATTTCAATGCCACGGGCAAAGACTTAAAGATGTCCAAATCTTCCAATGTAATTTTATAAAATAGAAAAGTATATTAAAGTTTTCTCATGGAGAAAGAGAGAAAAAAATGTTCTATCAACTCTCTTGGATTGCCAGTTTCCAACAGTTGGTAGTCTTTGCTATTTGCAAAGACTTTCTGAATGTTTTTCTTCTGTATTTTCTCTTCCAGCATTTCTCTTAGGCCTGGGCACAGAGTCTGCAGTGCCCTGTTTTGTACCCCACAAAAGGGAGATTTGGCAAAGTCAATGCATCTGGTAGGTCTTGCCAGCTGGGTGATTTACAGCAAAACTAACAGGCAAGCACAATTGATTTGGGTCTCTCTTTTCCTATTTAGATGTTGTCCATTCTCCCCAGTTTAAGCTGCCTCCTGTCTATTCACAGCTCCAATGCAGCTTTCTTACTTCCCACCAATTAAGTTTCTAATAACACCTATAGGCAATCTTTATTTTTTATTAAAAGCTTTCCTAAGACAAGTCTTATTTCCAAGACAATAAATATAATGTTTGGCAGTATGGGGGCTATTGTGGAAATTTTACTTCTTTCTTAATTTGTATGACTTCCAACTAATTGTTCCCTTATTTGTAGGCCATCTAGATATTTAGGTAGTAGGGAAAAATGAAAAGAGCATGGGCTTGGAGTCAGAGAGACCGATCCAGGGCCAAACGCCACTTCTGTGACTTATGAGGTATGTGACATTGGGCAGGTCCTTTAATATCTTGGAGTCTCAGTTTCCTCATCTGTGAAATGCAGGTAATGAACTCCAGGTTATATACTGTAGGATTGCATTTGTAGGGATGCATTCTATTACAGGCATTTGGACTTGTCTGAACAGACCATGTTCCCTAATTCCTTTCTAAAAATTGCCTTCTCTTTCCAGTTCTTGCTAAAAGGGTGATCCTAGGGACAGTCAGATTTTATACAGGTGATCTTGACCCTCTGGCCACAGTGTTGGATCAACGTGGAAACCTGATCCCAAGAGAACCCATCTAAAGATCAAGCACAGCCCATTATGGTGTCTTTCTTGAGAATTTAATCCACACACACACAATCTAGTTAAGACAATGTGGAGCACCTGGAACTCTTGTGACATTGACAATAAACATGGGATGACCTCTCTGTTGACTTCATTGTGGCTGGTACCTGAACATTTTCAACTGGATTCAAAAGAAACATCATGACCAACCTGAGCCATTGATGGCATGGAGGAGAAGAAATCAGGAGGTCCTGAGAAACATGCTGTTCAGAGAGGTGTGGTTGAATGACGTGGGCGTATGGACAGAAGATGAAGCGGGGATCATGCAGCCTCGTGAGAGGCCTGGCTAATCTTGGCACTTGCTCTTGGTTGTCTGGAAGGTTGCACTGACAATTAGGCACCACCTAGAGTCTAGTTTGAATGGGTTTCTGTAGCTTACAATGAAACTGGCACTACAAAAGGCTCTTGGTTCCTGTCCTGACACAGCATAAAGTTTGATGTGCAGTGAGAATTATCATGATTCCCAATGGGCTATCTACTGTCTTCCTCCATGGCTTTCTCCACTATCCAGGGAAGACTCAGCACATTCAAGGCAGAAAGGATTCTATATTACCCTGGTTGTTCTAGCCATAAATGGTGAAAAGTAGTCTCTTGGTTTGTTTAGTTGCTGGCTAACTACAATAGTCCTTAAACATTGACTTCTCTCTTTTTTGCCTCATCTCTTAAATATAATTTTTTCTTTTTTCTTTTTGAGACTGGGTCTCACTCTATTGCCCTGGCTGGAGTGTAGTGGTGTGATGTCAGCTCACTGCAACCTCTGCCTCCTGGGTTCAAGCGATTCTTCTGCCTCAGCCTCCCGAATAGCTGGGATTATATGTGCCTGCCACCATGCCCAGCTGATTTTTGTATTTTTAGTAGAGACAAGATTTCACCATGTTGACCAGGCTGGTCTTGAACTCCTGACCTCAGATGATCCACCCACCTCGGCTTCCCAAGGTGCTGGGATTACAGGCATGAGCCACCATACCCGGTCTTTTTTTTTTTTTTTTTTTTTTTTTTTTACATCTTTGGAGCTTAAGCCACATAAATTGTGTTTTCCAAAGTTACATGTTCTGGATAGTCCTTGAGGATGGTGCTATCTAAAATCACATGTCCTACTGGATCCGTTGGGCCTGGCTGACAGTGGCAACAGCAAACTCTATCCTTAACACGGTCAGGGAAAATTTACTTCTCCATACTTTCTAGCACTGATCTTAACCAGAACTGTGATCTGAACCAAGAATTTAGTAAGTGCTTGAACATATTTAAAATGGTTTTGTTTGTTTGTTTTTACTTTTTTAGAGAACTTTTGCTATCCTCCTCCTTAACCCTGCCTCTCTTCCCTATAAAAAATTAGAATTAGGCCTCAGAATTTCAGCTCTTCAGCCTGTTAGAAGACAGCGAAATTGGGGAATCTTATGTATCAACCAGTGGATGTAAATAATATGATTGGTTCTTCACAACAGATTTTATGAGATAGATATTTTTATTACCAATTTACTTATGACGTTCAGAGACTGGAAAAAGAGAAAGCATAAATCCTAATGGTAGTGAATAGTGGAGATGGGATGCAAGGTCTTGAGTTTCTCACTCTTTCAGTTTTACAGCCATCTGTTTGGGGTGGTAGGAGAAATAAAGAGGTCCACGGGAGACAGTGGAAGGCAGAGGTAGGGTGAGAAAAGCTCAGTTTAGTAGTTAGAAATATAGTCACATTTGTAAAGTGCCTAGCATGTTGGCCTTACGCTAAGAGCATGCTGTATTTCTTACTGTGTTTCTCACAATAGTAATTCAAGAAATTATTTTGTCAACTTAATGCAGATTACATAATAATCTACGTGTGAGCAACTGTTAGTAGGATTCAGCAATGTCATAAAAATTATTTATCTGGGTGAATTTTTATACTTCCTTTCATCACCTTTCATTATCTTTTTCTTACAATTGACTTTTGATCATAAAAAATGTAATAAGCATATTACTGACCTACTTTGTTTTACTTAACCTTTAAGTCACAGCATCTTAGTATTTGGGCCCACAATAAGCAAAATGTTAAGGAGAGAGCAGCACACTGCATCTGTGGTCTTATTAATGATACATTAGCAGTCATTATGGCATGAGACGTAGGGTTATCAAGAAGCAATGGATGTCTTAGAACATGATTGCATGGCTGTTTTATTGTAATAAAATCATGATCCAAATTCAATTATCTTCAGTATCAAAAATGATATCCTTAAATACTTTTGGTAAAGGCAAGAACACTGTTTATTTTAAACGTTCATTGAAAAGAAGACAAAACCTTGCAGCATGTTTAGCTGACAACAGGACAAACGGCAAATGAAAGTGGCTGAGAAAAAAATAAAAATATATATATTCACATTTATCAAATGTAATAATTAAGGCTGGAAAAATGCAGATGAAAATTAGAAAATGAGACCTCCAATAACTATATTTTCCAAACTCTGCATTAGCTAAAGGAGTATAATATTTATTTCTCTCCAAAGAGTGGCTTTGTTTGTTTTGAAAAGTGGAAAGATTTTTTCTTACTTTTTAAGAGTTACATAAGGATAGCAGTAAATAATGCAGCTTTGAATAGACAACGTTCAGGCTCTGCATAGATTTATGTTTGGTAGGGTTTCTGGCATAATGGTAATTATCCTTACAGTAAATGCATTTATATGTATGTATAAATCATAAGTTTTAAGAATAACTTGAAATGTATAATCTGAATTTGGAGAAAATACAAGAGTAAATTTGAAAAACTTATTTTCTGAGTGCATTCAAGAAATAAGAATAAAAATTACACAGGTTATATAATTTTGAGAGCAGTGTATTCAGGATGCATTTCAAGAAAAATATCTTCAAAATTAAGAAATAAGAATGGTCTTACAAATGTGACCTCTTGATGGCTGAAGTTGACTGGAGACAGAACACAGAAAATAGAGTTGTATACAAAGATATATACCCATCAACTTCCAAATAAAAACAATAAAATGAAGTTTGAATAAAATATTTCATTTAAAGAAGTAAAAGTTAGAATTGATCATCATTTTACTCTTTTTTGTGTGTGTGCTATAATTCTTTTGCAGCATAGAAAAATAATCAGAGAAAGAAAGAGAAAAAATTGCTCTCTGGAGAAAAATATTTTCTCCAAATGACACATCTTTTAGTATTTTACTCGTACTTTTTGGAATAGTGAAAAACTTTAAAATCAAAGTTTATAATCAATCTTGAAGTTTTTCTTTCACTTGTGTTTGGGTGTTTCTAGAATATGAGCATACAATTGATAATTGGTATATAAAGTCTTTCTAAACTCAGTCCCTGAAGTTAAGGAAGTCACATACTGCATTCTCTAGTCTTTGTTGCTTTACCAACGTGTTGAATGCTAAAGGATTTTCTCTTGGCTCTTCAAAACACATGTTTATCAAAATCTATTCATGAGTGTACTAACATTCTTAGAAGGTACAGGACAACAGCAGTGTGTGCTGAGTCCCAGGTATACTCAGGGATAGCAAAGGAGGACACAGATGGTAAATCTACAATACGGAGAGATTATGGGAGGATTTGGCAAGAAAACTGTAACATTTGATGACTCTGTGATTAGACCTGGGGGAAAACCTAGAGCATTTTAGATTTGCTTTATATGCCTCTCTACCCTTGCTTTATCATTACATTATTGCCAGTCTTCCTCTTGGACCTACTGTTTTTTCTTTCGACTGATGGTGATGGAAAGTGAGAGAGTGGGGAAGAGGGCCTTCGTGAACAGTCTCTAATCCCTTCCTGCCTGCCTGCTTGCCTATCTACCTGCCTGTCTGCCTTTTTTTGAATTTCTATTGAGTAGTTTTATCTTCTAGGCACTGTACTACTCACTGGAAATACAATAATGAACAAAAACAGTCACATTTCCTGCTTACTTTGCGGCTTAAAGTCTCATGATGGAGACAGACATCATGTAAATATTCACACTTTTGAATGTATAATTAAAGTCTGAGCTAAAATTCTCTGAAGGAAGAGAATAGGCCCAGAAAGTACAAACAATGTATCTTGACCTAGACTAATGCTGACTCTTCCAAAGAAGAGTTATATCAAATGCAGTGGTAAGAGATTGACAGGCCGAGGGAAACAGCATGTGCAGAGGTCCTGTAGCAGATGGGAACAAGATGTTGAAAGAAGTCGTGTTGACTCTACAGGAGTAGAAAGTCAGAAATGCAGACCCACATTAAGGTCTCAGATCTCTATTCTAATGGAACTACAGGATGCCTCTGAAGGGCTTTTTTTTGTAGTGGAAAGTGGAGATGTCACACTATAGCTGCTGAGTGTAGAACATCTTAGGCAAAACTATGGTGAATATAAGAAGACCATAAAAGGTCATTTTTATACTTTAGGCTAGAGCCACTTTGGCTTAGGTTGATGACAGAAGAGATAGTGAGAAGTAGGTGGGTTTGAGATATTTTAGAGGTAATTTCAGTAAGATTTGATGATGTGTTGATGTATGAGGTGCAAAGGAGAGGATGGTTTCAAAAAGGACCCCGATTCTTGTTCCTACATCAAGATAAAAGATGAAACCATTTAATGAGATAGACAAGATTAGAAGAGATCAAGATTCAGTTGAGAATATCATGCATTCAGCCTGGGTTTGCAACGTTTGTGGTTCCTTTGACATATTAAGGTGGAGATATCTAGGAGACGGGTGTGTGATATGGACCTAGAAAAAGGGTCCAGAGTGGAGATAGTAAATTTGGAAATTATTGGTTTATAGATAGGAACTAAATTGGTGGGTATAGATGTGATTACCCAGACAGAGAGTAAAGGTAAGAGGAGAAGAGGATCTTGGTTGAGACTTAAAGAACTCTAACATTTAAGGATTAGCCTTCAAAAGTGCTTAAGTGTCTAGAGAATTGGGAAGAAAACCAGGTAAATGTAGAAAATAGAAGCCAAGAAAAGAGAGCATTCCAAGAAGGTGAAATGAGGGCTGAAAACATCCAGGAAGTTCAGTGACATGGAGACTTAGGCAAAGAGCCATCTATGGAGTGGAGTGAAACCAGGTTGGAATGAGTTAAGGAGACAGCAGAGGTGTGGAAAAGGAGATGGCAAGAACAGACAAGGATTTCACAAGTTTTGTTACAAACGAAAAGGCAGGGATAGAGTTATAACTGAAGGGGGATATAAGACCTAAGAAAATATATATATATATATTTTTTTGATGGGTTTGTTTGAAGATGTGTGAAGCTGGAGCATACTTAGATATTGAAGGGAAGAACCCTGGTTGGGAAAGACAAGTTGAATCTAGTACAGAGAAAAGGTATAACTTCTAGTGTTGGGTTCCTGAGAAGGGAAAAAGTGTAGAATTTAAAACCAAGGCACAGGATTGAACTTTGATAGGAGGAAGGGAACTTCCTATGACAGAAAAGAAAGGAAAAGACAGGAGCAGAGGAAGGCAGGGTTTTTGGTGGTGTGGTGGAAAGCTGAGAAAGTTACCATCTTAGGGGTTCAATTTCCTCTTGGAAGAATTGATGACCTCACTTAGACATACTCTCTTCATGTGCACCAACCAGGCCAAGAGACATTCTTTAACCTTACTCCATCAACATGTAGTAGTTCTGAAGCCTGTTATCTCAAGGCTCGATTCTTTAACTATAATACATGAATTAGGAATGAATGGCTGATAATAATTTAAGTGGCCATCCACATCATGTTGCATTTTATATCTTCAGAGTTACAGCCCAGAGAAGCAATTTCCATAGAAAATTTGGGCATGTTGGTAGGAAGAAGAAAAAAATGATGTGGCCTAAGAGTTGTGGCATTGTCATAAGATAAAATGAAGGCAAACTCTCATTCTGTGATATGGGAAGGTCAGTCTGATGATGCCACAGGAGAGATTTTCACGTGACTGTTATTTTGTAAAACCTGACTATGGGAACTCGAGGGCTCCCTGACTGAAAAGGAAAAAAGATGGTAGCTGCACATCCATTATAATCTGGAGAATATGAGCATATATGAGAGTTATAGGGGAAAAATACATAGGCTTGGGAATCAGCTAGACATGGGTTCATATTCCAGTTTTGCCATGAGTAGTTATTAGCCTCAGTTGCCTCACCATGAAATGGGAACAAAATATGATCTCACAGGGTTATGAAGATTAAGCAGAAAATATATAAAATATATATTAGGTTGATGCAAAAGTAATCATGATTTTGCCATTATGGCAAAAAACATGTGTAACTACATTTCCTTTATTTCTCAGGCTAAAAGTTGAATATCTTTGTTTCTGTTGTCCATGTATTTTCACTGAGAAGGTGTACAGTTGAGGCATGAGTACGGGAAATTTAGCAAAATATGCCAAGGCTTTTCTCAAGACCTGTCATTTAATGAATTGTGCAGTGGAATGACCCCATGAAAAATAAAAACAAGGAGTCACAAAAAATGATTGGGTATTCTTGTTCTGCTACAAATTCCACAGGTGAGATATTTGTAGTCTAGAGGGCGTTTTCCATAGTAGCAAGTTCTTAGAGAACAGAATGTAAATTCCTACAAATGCCCTTCATAGTCCAACACTAACCCACTTCCCAGCCTCATCTTCCATCACTTCCCCATGCCCTACTTTGCAAACCCACTGACTACTTCTCTTTCCACCCCATCAATGCCCACTCACCCAGTGGAAACAGTCCTTTCTGTGAGGACTTCCCTGCTTCTCTGAGCAGTTGTTTTTTCTTTCTCTAGACTTAACAGCTCCCTGAAATTTTTGAATCATGCCTCCCTGTAATATTTACTGGGTTGTGTTTAATTAGTCTATTAGTCAGTTTGTCTCCCCTACCAGGCTTTAAGTAACTCAGGGGCAAGGGACCCAATTCGCTCTTAGAAGCAGGTCCCCCTACTATGGTGTGAGAGTATCATGGCATTTGATGAATGCTGTTGGATGAAGTAAAGAATGAATGCTGGGGATATTGTAAATAACAAGGCTGATCTGCATAATTACCTAACATGTTTTTCTCTCACAGAATAGTACCATCTAAACAGGAAGCTGGTCTCACACTATATGTTGCCTGCAAATTTACCTAACCTTTTGTTTGTACACACCCAAAATGTATGATGTTATCTACGACCTTTTGGTATCTACCTTGCTCTCTTTACTCACTGACGTGTGTCCTATATACTTGTCTGGGTTGCTGAACACCTGGAACTCTGACAAATTAGCTGGATCTAATAATCTGATTCCAAGAGTAAGTAGACACCTAAATTTGTTTTCTGCATAAGGCTTAGACAAAATCTTGTTAATATTTGTGAAGCTTTAAAAAAGAAGCAGATTTTTTCCCCCAAGCACAATCAGTGCCCCACATCAAAATATCCTTCGGTATGCAGTTCACTCCAATCAGTTACCAATTCCCAAATTTGCTCTAGTGTGCTTTAAAGTTTCAAGGCTTAGGAAAAGGAGTATTAGTGGTTTAGTTTCTGACAGTAGAAAAAGTCCTGTGAATATGGAGCATTAATACACTTTCCTCCCTTCAAACACTTAATGACAAAGACCCCTGGCATTGCCTTTGCAATGGAATTAACTTTGGCTGCAAAACCTAGGAGAGAGAGCATTCTTGGGAATGATTGCTCCATGAAAATAACTTTATAATTTACAGTGTACAGTCTCCAAGGTTTTAAAAGTTGATTGCATAACAAATGTACTGTAAGTTTAATAAATGCAGTAAATGAACAAGTAAATAGATGACTAAATCTACCAGTCTTAAAACATGAACAATAGTGCTGCTTTGCCTTGAATGAACTTTCAGTGATTTTTAAAACAAAACAAAATAAAAACTTCATTCAATTCCATTCATTAAATTCTGTATGAAGAGCTGAGAGCCATAGAATTTTCCTTGAAGGGTGAGATTTCCATCCTCCGCAAAATTTTAGCTAATGGGAGAGTTCCATACTCTAAAGCTTTTGACAGAATGTTCCATTATTAACCCTTTGGAATAAGATAAAAAATTCAGGCTGCACGGGTAAAAATGGGAAACCTTGGCAGAACAGCCATCGATTTATTAGGAGACCACCAATGAGTTAGCAGAGGATTAGAAATCAGAATTGATAATGGTTTGACCACTACCAGTTTGCTTGATGTTTTGGATAATGGTTCAGAGAAACTGAAAGCTATAATCTTTATCTCTCAGATGTTCCAGGGACTTCTGTTTCACATAAGCCACCTCTGCCTAGAGTTCTCTTCACCCAGTAAATAGATTTTTATGACTCAGTGGAATATACTCTCTTCACTCCAGAAGAGAGCTGTCCCTGTGGGTAAAGTGAAGTAAGATCAAACTGATTTGAACACAGCTTAGTTGATTCCAGGCTTGGGTATTGAAGAAGAAATTTAAATAACATTTCTCTGCTGTATCTTTTGTCTGTCAAGGTCTTCTAGACTCTTAGCTCCAAGGACCATACAAAAAACCACAGCTTATCACCAATTTTTAATCTCTGTTAGCTTAAAAACTTTCCAAAGCAAATTTAGCCTACTGCATAAATGATTGTATACTTTTGTTCAACATTAACACAATGAGGAAATGTGCCATGAGCTGAAAATAGTCTTATAGAAATTAATGACCTTGTTTTGTTATGCATTTTGACACAGCTTCACCGCATGGCAAGAGTTGATAACTTCTTTTCATAATTGTGCATTTCAAAATAAAATAAGTCTTTCAAAGTAGCTGGTTAACATGGATAAGAGAGGCAGGTAGCATAGAAACAGACAGTGAGGTTGGAATTAAATTTAGGTTCCATTCTATTCTCTAGTTTCCCTTCACAGCTGGGTACAAACTAGCATCTTCAGGCAAATCTTTCATCTCCCTCTTTGGCAGTGTACCATCCATAAGTTAGAAGATTTTTTTTTATGATTCTAAAAGCAGTCCTTTCAAGTTCTGAACTGTAAGATGCCACATTGGAAAGCAGTAAATCTAATAATGTTTTAGAATATTTTATTTCATTCTTGCTGAGATAATTTTGCACGATATTACAGAAAAGAGTATCCAAATTACTGAGTCAATGCAAATTTTATTGTGGGCAAAAGAAAAAAAATACATTTTTAAATTGGCAGCCATTCGTGAGTTGAAAGAAATTAAACCTAAGGGTAATTAGCTTGCATTTTACTGACTTTTTTGTGTGTAAACCTCACCACAAAAGCAGCTTCAAAATGTGGCTGAAATTGTGGCCCTATGGAAGCAGATAAGTGGATGTTTAACTGGTGGACTTGAACTCCTTTTACAAACAAAGCTCCTGGGGCCAGAGAGCTCTAGCAATGATACTCATAGTCCTGTGTGATTCCTGGAGGTGCTGCAGAAATCAACTGAGACCCTGACTAGATTCTCATACTAAAAGCTAGCATTTGGAGTGGGGGAGGGTGTAGCTTCTAAAATTTAATACAATTCTGAATCTTGACCACTTAGTTGAATTCTGATGATTTGTTCTCTCTTTTGCCCCCTCCTTTGAGAACCGTGGTCTCCTATTACAGTTCCTCAGTATATCCTGTCCAATAAGCAAGCAGCAGTTTGCTAACCGTTTTTCAGGACTTTGAAATCTGCTAGGATGTGGAATAGGACATGGGTGTCTATCGCTATTACTGTGCAAGGGAGTGCTAGGTCCTTGGGGCTGGGGCAGAGGGAGCTAGAGTGTTCAGGAATCTGACCTGAGTTTGGAGTTGTTGGATAAAGTTGCTTCACAAGCTAGAGCTCTGGACAGGTTCCACAGAACAGAGTCAAACCACGTAGAAACCATGTAATCTCTACTTCTTCTATTCCCTTCTCAGTTCCCTGAGTCTCGAGCCTGCTTTCTTTAAGGTCACCAATTAAGTCACTGTCACCAACTCCACTGGACAATTTATGGTCATTATCTTCTTTGAGCCCTTTGTACATCTGCTAATGCTAAGCCACCTTCCTCCTAGATACCCTCTCTACATTTGGTGAATATGTCTCTATTTAATCCTGTCTTTTTTTTCTATCTCTCCGGTTATTCTTCTCAGTCCTCTTTGTAGATTTCTTGTCCTCCAGCATTCCTTAAATGGTGATATCCATTTTCAGCCCCCTTCTCAGCATGGAACATTACCAGTTATTAGTAGTATTATTTATGTCTCCCTCTACCAAGGTATCTCAGTAACTGAAATTCCATCATTAGACATTCATTTCTTTAAAGTTCACCTTGCATAATATAATATCCTGTGCAAGCATATATTCAGATATATGCTAAATATATCTGAAATACATCTGGTTTTCAGAGCCACTCTCCTCCTCTGTGAAATGTGGGGCATAGCAGGTGATGCCTCTCTATTTCCAAGCAACTAGGGAAGGTGGAAAAGAGTGCACCAAAAGGGTATTAAGGAACAGTTTTGCTTAAGGTTGTTACTCTTCACTGTAATTCTTACCAAAGTTATTGTATTTATTTATGACAGAACTTTCCAAGGTGAGCAAGAGGTTCTAACCAGTATGGGTGCTAATTATCCGACAGTCCCTGAAACTTCGCTCAGATGTCAATAGTACTTTCTCCCTTTTTCTCATATATGTTAATTATTCAGTAGGATTAATGACTTATCACTCTAATTTCGGTAGTATGGCGAATATTAGTCAGTCTAACTGCTTAGAGCAACATAGGATCTGAATAGTAACAGTGAGATTTACCTTAATGCTTCAAGGAACAGTTTCTTGAGATAAATCAACAAATCCCTAATTGGGTTACAGTAATCAGATGTGCCCACAAGGGTTGATTTTGCAAGTGAAATATTGAAAAGAGAAATATCCTAAGATAAATCCAATTAAAATTTTTATTGAGAGACAGAACAGGAAATCTAAAGGAGACAGCTCAATCTTTTGAATTGAGTGCTGAATTAGGAAATAGGGTTGCTACAGCCTTTTCCAAGCATCTTTGTTTACTCCTTTTCTAGCCCTGGGGGAGTCCCTTCCACTTGGCATTCTCATCTATTGGTGAAATTAATTAATCCTGTTGATAACATAAGATGCTGCTCCTTGAAGTTTGAAGGTGGCATGTAAATAAATTGCTTAAAGTCTTTTGGAATTGCATTCAATAAGACAGATTCCCCATAGTTACAATAAGCTACTTCCTAGCCAAAAGTAAGAAGCTAAAGTGAGGAATCCAGATGATGTCTCCATATTTAAAACAAACTTTGGTTCTTGTTTGGGTGGCTTTAACCACCTTGTAGTGAGCTTAGGGTCCCTACAGGTGCTGGAGCCCTTCCTTGTATGGAGTTTTTTATATATGAAACCATTTCCTGAGGAATAATAATCAGAATTTATGTGCCATTCTCTGTTAGAAGCACAAAATATGTGTTAAATTATTTCAGCCTCATTAAAACCTTTTGAGGTAGATAGTTAATATCTCCAATTTATGGAGCAGGAAACTTAACACAAAAAAAAGTAAAAGATTTTTCCCCAATTCACTAACCTACAAAGTGGTAAAGCTGGGATTTGAGCCTATGTTCTTCATCATCAGGCTGTCTCACCTCTTTACAGTTCTTTGAAAGTGTGTTAGGACTTCATTAGAATATAAAGACAGCATGAATGCAGGTATCGCTTAAGAGAATCAAGAAAGTGGCTCTTTCAATTTCTTGCTCTTGCTGGTTGATCGATTCAAATATTCCTTGAGCACCTATTATAGGCTAAGTGCTATGCTAGGTGATGGGGTGTTCCTTGCCCTTACGGGGCTTAGAGTATGGTGGGGAAATAGATACTAAGTAAGTAACGAAAGAAATATATAAAAGCAATATAAATAGTGTGAAAGAAATAATCATGAAGCAGAATGAATATCAAGGTACAGACCTGTTTCCATAAGGTGGTCAGGAAACACTTCTCTGAGGAGATGGCATTGGAACTAACACTGAAGGATGAGGAGTCAGCAAGGAGAAGTTTCGGGACAGGGATGGAGAGTGGAGGGAAGGAGAAGGTTTTATGCTGAGGGAGCACCTGGGTAAATACCTTGAGGAGAGAAAGAACTTGTTTGCATTTGAATAACTGAAGCAAGGCTGGAGTGGTTGTATCTTAATGAGGAACAAAACTGGCTCTGTTTTTAGATATATTTGCAGTTGAAGTATTAAGATTTCTCTTTAAGGCCGGGCGCGGTGGCTCAAGCCTGTAATCCCAGCACTTTGGGAGGCCGAGGCGGGTGGATCACGAGGTCAGGAGATGGAGACCATCCTGGCTAACATGGTGAAACCCCGTCTCTACTAAAAAAAATACAAAAAACTAGCCGGGCGTGGTGGCGGGCGCCTGTAGTCCCAGCTACTCGGAGGCTGAGGCGGGAGAATGGCGAACCCGGGAGGGAGGTGGAGCTTGCAGTGAGCCGAGATCGGGCCACTGCACTCTAGCCTGGGCCACACAGCGAGACTCCGTCTCAAAAAAAAAAAAAAAAAAAAGATTTCTCTTTAAAATAATGAACGTGTTATGATTTCTAGTACTTTGCATATGAATTATGCAAGAGTGGGATTTGAAAATCACTGTAAAGAGTGGAGGAAAATCTGAGCAGGTATCGGTGTGTGTGATGGTTAATACTGACTGTCAACTCGACTGGATTGAAGGATGCAAAGTATTGTTCTGGGGTATGTCTGTGACGGTGTTGCCAAAGGAGATTAACATTTGAGTCAGTGGACTGGGAGAGGCAGACCCACCCTTAATCTGAGTGGGCACCACCTAATCAGCTACCAGCATGGCTATAGCATAAAGCAGGCAGGAGAAGACAGAAGAGCAGACTTGCTGGATCTTCCAGCCTTCATCTTTTTTTCATGCTGGATGCTTCCTCTCCTTGAACATCAGGCTCCAAGTTCTTCAGCTTTTGGACCCTTGGACTTACACCCGTGATTTGCCAGGGGCTCTCGGGCCTTCAGCCACAGACTGAAGGCTGCACTATCAGCTTTTCTACTTTTGAGGTTTGGGGACTTGGACTGGCTTCCTTGCTCCTCAGCATGCAGATGGCCTATTATAGGGCTTCATTTTGTGACTATGAGTCAATACCCCCAATAAACTCCTCTTCTCATGTAGAGACACACACGCATCTTTGCTGTTAGTTCTGTCCCTCTACAGAACCCTTACTAATATACTGTGCTATCTGCTCTGGGATGGGGTACTCCCATGGTCAGCAGATTTTGTTGATACATACGTGGAGGTAGAAAGGCAAGAGGCATTTTATTAGAGGTGACAAACTGTTGGCTTTCTATTCAGACTATGAAAGACCCAGAGGGGTTGGATTGTACCAAATGAGCATCTGGATCAGATTTTGTTCCCCCGAATCTCAGGCACCTTCTGAAAACTTATTGTACTCTATGGATAATAGATATGATTACTGTTTGGCTTGATTCCTCAATTCAGCAAGAAATTTCCATCCCCAAATCTATTCCTCGAAAAAAAATTGTCTATTTGTTTCAAAAAGAATCAGACAGAGGCCCTTGGAAATATTACATCTTGCTCTAAACTCATAGCGGTTTTTTTCCCCTCTAAAATTGTACTACGTACTCTTCAACTTCCTTTTGAATGCCATTTGACTTTTTATCTATGAGACAAATGTATCATACAGTTTAGGTTAGCAAGAACTTGCAGGAACAATTGGCCACCTTTCAAATTAGATATTTTCCAGAAACAGGGCTTTAAAAAGTAGAGACACTCTTCCTTCTTAAAAGTCTACTCCAGGACCATTTCCTTGTGTATTCTTTTTAGAGCTAACCTTGGGACTCTCAAACAAACAGTTATGTATGTACATACACATACATGCAAACATACACCGTAGAATTAATCTTTCAGGTGTAGCATGGAATCTCAGGCAAAGAAGAGATTCCTATAAACATATCTAGGCCAAAATGCATGGAGTTCAAGAGAAGAGGAAAAAGCAAAGAATGGTAAGATTCAGAAAGAAGAGATGAGAATCTCAGCCATCAACAACCACATTGGTACATTGCACAAGTTATTTACAAATCAACTCCTGCTATTGGTGAATCAAAACCTTGTTTGGAAATTTCACTGTGCAGGGCTTCTTGTCTTCTTTATAAGTGGTCATACTGTTTTTTCCAATTTCTCCAGTAATGAAGGCTGGTCCTATGTAGAATATGCTTTCCGTGCCTTTTATCTCCACTAGCATGGCTCCTCAAGTTCAGAAGCAAAGACTTTGGCATCAGATTGGATTGAATCCTGGCTCCACCATTATTAGCGTTGTGCTATTGGGCAAACTATTAACCTCCGTAGATCATAAATGGATGGCTTTCACCAGGGGTTCTCAAATTTTGGTGGAAAGTTAATAAAAACACAAAGGACAAGTTCATTAAAGGAGGACAAGGCCTGGGACATTTTTTTTTACCAAATTCCCCAGGTGATTCTGATACCCACCAAATTTTGAAAACCACTGGTTTTGGGGATTAAAGATAAACTAATGCAACAAGCACCTGGCCATCAAGAAATGTTTCCTAACTGGGGTCCTGTGGTAAAATGAAAAGGAGTTTTATCTTTGGCATTCAAGATCTGAATTTCTATATAAGTTCCATTGCTTAATAACTGTGCAGTTTGGCAATGTCATTTAATTTGTGTGACACATGGTGTCCTTATTTGTTAAATAGGAATAATGCCCACATCTAGAGGTTATGGTTTAATAGATAAGGTGACTCACAGCAGGTGATTGGTGAATATTGGCTGAAGTAGAATCTCTTGCTACATTTAGATATAAGTATTTATATAGAACCTTCTACACATAGAACTTATATGAATTTGACTCAATACAAACTCTCTCAAAACTCTGCTGATAGATTACATATTTCTTGAACATAGAATTGAATGTATGAATGCCATTGCATTTACCCATGACATACAATAAAAATTTTGACACAAAGTTCTTTGATTGCATAATATATAGTTCCTATAAACTCACCTTTAAACTCTCCATTCAATTTCTCACATCCATTCAATAACCTGAATTGACTGTTCCAAAGTATTAGGGAAATATTTTGCTTTACTGAGTTAGAAATACTTTTTATTGACTATGTGCAAATCCTCTTAACTCATGACTAACATCTCAGCTAATGGCAAACATAGGTCACAGTCATTAAGCCATGCTTCCAAATTTAGCCATTCTCTCACTTTATGAAACTCAAAATCCTTCCTATGTTGTTAAAAGATTTTACACAGACCTCACAGTCTTCAAACTCTCTGATGCTGAATAACCTGAATAACAATTTTAATATTTATTAGTCATTATAAATTCTTTTCTTTCTTTCTTTTTTTTTTTTTTGAGGGGCAGTCTCACTCTGTTGCCCAGGCTGGAGTGCAGTGGCATGATCCCGGCTTCTCGGCTCACTGCAATCTCCATCTCCCAGGTTCAAGCAATTCTCCTGCCTCAGCCTCCCAAGTAGCTGGAATTACAGGCGCCCACCACCATGCGCGGCTAATTTGTATATTTTTAGTAGAGATGTGGTTTCACCATATTGGTCAGGCTGGTCTCGAACTACTGACCTCAAGTGGTCCGTCCTCCTCCCTTGGCCCCCCAAAGTGCTGGAACTACAGGCGTAAGCCACCACTCCTGGCTAAAATAATTTCTTATCACAAGAAAACTCCATAGGGTTATACAAGTGACAGAGAAGCAAATTCAGTCTGGCCTCTGATCTTGGTGGCAGTACAAAGAAGGAAATCACTAGAGGGCTGGAGGTGGATGAATGAAAGCCAGAGAATAGAAAATGAGCAGCAGCAGCATCCTTAATGACCACCCTGCTTGAACAATCCTGCTTCCAATAAACACAGGGAAATCCACAAGCTCCAATGAGAAACAGTCTTGAAGCAAGGATGAGTTTCTCTTGTATCCCTTTACTTTGTTTCCTGTATTCTGAGTGGGTTCAACTGCTTTAGACCGCAGAGCCTATATACCCCTCCTTAATTTCCACAGCCCCAATTTTCTCTTATTTTCTTGTTCCGCTCCTTTCTTCTTACTTTCCTTTTCTATGATCTCTTTTGTCCTCTAATGAAATGAGGCGGTAAATGAAGAGGTATTCCATATTCTCCCCTTAAAGACTTCCTCTCCTACTCAACAAGCCCCTTTCTAGACTTAATGGGCAACAGGTAGACCTTAATACTATTTGAAACCAATTCAAAATCCTCCATGCTGACAGCTTACACCAGGAGATACTTGATTTAGAGACGCTCATTAGAAAAATTTATAATAGAACTACACATTTCCCTTCAGTTTTCCTAAAGATTTCTTTATTAAAATGGCCAGAAGGACAACATTTATATAATGACTAAATTTTAACAGTGATCTCTTGTGGTTTACAAGGAGATGTTTATGCACACTTATATTTTGAAGGTTTTTATCTTCTGCCATTGCATAAAGACATATTACTCTGCTCACAGGTGGAAAAAAAAAAAAAACTCACATAAAAGCCTCAGGAAAACCAAGTGATGATGAGAGATCAATGGAAGTTTGTTTACATTTTACATTAAGTTTAAGGCTTCAACAGAAGCACGTGCTGTCATTCTTTGAGCCATATTCATTTTTCACCTTTAAAGGCATCAAGACTAATTAAGAAGTCCTTCTAGGGGTGAAACCTGGGCATAGGTAGGTTTTCAAAGCTCCCCAGGTAATTCCAGTGTGCAGCCAGTGTGGAGAAACAGTGAGATGGTAAGAAGGCACAGAAGATTCTAACTTCCATTTCTCAGGACAAAATAGAACCCATGCCCCTACCCGGCCAGTCACTGTCTCATCATCTTGTCTCATTACCTTTTTGTAACATTAACTACCATATAGATTTATCTTTATATATTTTGTGTGTTATTTGCATGCAGCCAGTCTCTTCTTTTGGGAATGTAAGCTCCAGTGAACCCAGAAAAGTATTTGCCATAAGGTAGTTTGTCTGTTATATATTCGTCAAATAAATGAAGTAAAAACTGTTAAACATCAGCTTTCTTGTCTGTACAATGAACAAAATACTACCACCACCTTCCTTGCTAGACTGCTGTGATAACTCAATGTAATCATGTTCATGTAAATTAGTGGGTAATGTGAAACCTTAAGAAATGTTAGCCTTACTACTACAAGACATTAACCAACTCCACAAATTTCTCACAACAGCTCACGGCTTGAAATTTCCAACATGAGATTCCCTTCTTTGGATTTCAGCTGACTATTGTTAAAATAGTCAGCTGAAAACCTGACTTTTGTAGCTTCATTACTTTGGTGGAATAATATTAATTAGATGAGTTCTTGTCAGTTAGCAACTCTAAAATATAGAACAAGTTAATTTTGAGTTAAGTTCAAAATGTAGGGAAGTTCTGTACTATTCAGACAAAGCAGCCCCAAATTGTGAGAACTGGCTGTGGGGAGAGAAGGGGAGAAGGGGATAGAAAACCTTCAGGGTGTTAAGGACATTGGGTTTCACTGGGACCTGAAAAGGGAGAAGGAAGTATAGTACATCAATAACAAACTCTGTTGACCCTGAACTAGGAAGATCTACAGTCAGCTTTGGTCAGAAAAGTGAAGCAGACATACTTTTAGTCAACAATAGTTAAGTACCTTGTAGACAGTACAAATGATCAAATATATCTTCTGATTCTATGTCAACTCTTGATGTGTTATTATGCTGATTTTATAAAAGGGAAAATGGTAGTCAAATAAATGGTTTTTTTAGAGACAGGGTCTAGCTATGTCATCTAGGCTGGAGTATAGTGGCACCATCATTGCTCACTGCAGTCTTGAACTCCTAGACTCAAGTGATCCTCCCACCTCAGCCTCCCAAAATGCTGGGATTAAAGATGTTCAGTTTTTAAGGAAGCAGCATATTATACTGGTTAAGGACCCTAAATCCTTAGGCAGACTGAGTTAAAATTCCATCTCCAACATGTACCAGCCATGAGAGCTTGGGCAAGTTAGGACTTTATGTATCAGTTTCCTCCTCTATTAAATGATAATAATTATAATAATAGTAATAATAGCAGCAATATTCTAGGGTTATAATTAAATGCATTAATATTTATAAGGTACTCAGAATGCTGGTACAGAGTGGGCACCATATAATCATACACAGGATATATACAGCTAGTGGGCAGCAGGACTTTTTAAAGCTTTTAAAATTTATATATATATATATGAATTATACATATAATCAATTAATTTTCACACATTAAACATATTCATGTAACAAGCATCTAGACCATGAAACAAAATATTACCAGCACCCAAAATCTCTCCTCATCCTCCCTTCCAGTCATGTAACGCCCCCAACCTGGTCCCCCAACCAAAGTATTCAACATCTTAACTTGCAATACATAGAATAGTCTTGCCTGTTTTTGTACTTTGCATAAAAAGCATCATCCAATGTACAATCTACTGTGTCTTGCCTCTTCCACTCAACATTATATATATGAAATTCATTTATGTTGCTATATGGTATACACTGCTATACAGCATCCACCTGTAAATTGACTACAATTTGTGTATCCATTCTGTTGTTGATACACTTTTGAATAGTTCCTAGATTTAAGCTATTACAAATAGTACTGCTGTAAACATTCCACTAACATTTTTTGGTGAACATGTGTATGCATTTTATTTGCTCTACACCTATGAGTGAAATTTCTGGCTCATAATGTATAAATACAGTCAGCTTTAGAATAAACTGTAAAAGAGAAAGTAGTTGTACAATAAAAACTACCATCAGTAGTGTGTGAGAATTCTACTTTATCTTTTTCATTGTAGTTATTCTAGTGGCTGCAGAGTTGCATCTCATTGTGGTTTCACTTTGCTTTTCCTTGATGACTAATGAAATTGAACACCTATTTGCTGGATACTTGGATGTCTTCTTCTGTGAAGTAACAAGATTTAAACTTAGGTTTTTCTAGGTCAGAAACCTGTGCTCTATCTTCACGTCTTGTTTTAAAGAACTGCCTCCTTTCAAAGCTTTCCAGAGAAATATATAAGTACTAATTTAGAAACCAAGGATATCCACTATTTTTTTTGTATTCACTTTTTTTTTCTCCTTTTGGAATTTAGAGAATTATCCTCTAGTAATGGAGAATGGAGAGAGGGGGTCTTCCATAAAATGCAGTTTTGCTCTTCCTTTTGTTGTTATTCAAAGTGGAATTAAAAATTATCTTAGTTCTGCAGGCTGGCTGAGAGCTCAGGGCTCCGAGAAGGTGGGGGGATGGGGAGACAATAAGGAAAGATGCCCTACTTCTGGAGGCTCCAAGACACCATTTGTAGTGACAGCAACGTGCTTTCAAGAGCCAGGTGTGTGTGGGTAGGGGGAGGAAGGTTGGACTTACGTATGAGAATAATGACAATACAGAAAGACTCTGGGTGTTTTCTAGGGAAATGCAGATTATAGCTTTGGGTTTTAAGTTTTCCTTTCACTGTTAACACACAAACGGGTATTCCTAGGTTTCTTGCACTTCCCCCAAATCATTCTGTAGCAAAACTAAGTAGGGAAAAGTTACTATTATAAGATGTATCACTTGTAAAACATTTACATTGTTCCTGTTTTTCTGTGTATTTATAAGAGTGCACAGGAATACCCCATAATTCCTTAACTTGATTTTATAAACAAGCACCAGGCTTAGTATCATCCAAAATACAGCTCCTATATTTTTATTCTCACATTGAAAAGCCAATTTTTTTTTCCTTTCAGATAGAACACTAAACAGCTCTTCCTTTTCATTAAAGTATACCAGCTAAATAATATATCATCTTGGCTTATGTTTCAATCATGCAGTTTTTCTTCTCCTGGACTTGAAAGAAGCTTCTTAAGAACCCCTTCTCAAATATAAATTATTATTTTTTAGCCTGGGAAAGTTGGGTGGGGACGTACATTGTGAGTCATCTATGTCAATCTCAACATTGTTGAAAACAAAATATACTCTAATAGTTCCAATGGTATTCATTCAGCCCTGTTCTGACCTTTCCTTGTCTTTCACTCCAATTAAACACTAATCTTGAATAAACAAAGAGCTCTTTGATGACTATAATGCATTTTTGTACTGTGACATGCCCTCTGGCTTAAGGTGTATCTATAAAGACCTGAAACTGTGACTAGCAGACTTGGCTTCAGGTTAAAGACGAATGGATCTACTAACAATTGGAGAGACTGTCTTCAAAAGCATGGTCATCGGAAGCCTATTAAACATCACTGTCACTAGGAATTTAGAAGCAGCAAACATAATTTTTGCTTTTCCAGGAGGTGGTATTCTGGTCAGCATTTATGGTCTCCGGAACCGCACTGGTGAGCCCAAGTGGTAGTCTTTGGCTTCCCGGGAACTTACAACATGACATTGGACCTGAAGGCTCTTTTGATATGGATTTGCTTGAACTACTTAAACCGTTTGTCTATTGCCAAGAATAGTAATTAATGCAGGGAGACACTAAGTTTTTTACTTCAAAGGTTTCATCATATTATATCCTTACTACAGACAGGCCTGCTGTTTTGCTGATCCTGGCGTTTTTCTTGATGTTGTGTTTTTAAGGAGAGAAAGTCAATGACTTCTTTTTGACTCAACAATTAGACTTAAATGTGTGTATTCATTCAATTAGTATTTAAATCCCTATTATAGGCTGTGCATGGAAATAGCCCTGGGCAAGCAATATTCCACAGGAGAGACCTAATTCATAGAGCTCACAGGATACTGGGGTGAGGTAGGCAGCAATCAACAGGCAGAAACTAATGAAATGGTGTAGGTTGGATGGAACAGTGTTTTTAAATTTTTTTAATTTTTAAAAATAATTTTTAGTAGAGATGAGGTCTCACTATGTTGCCCAGGCTGTTCTCAAACTCCTGGCTCAAGTGATCCTTCTACCTCAGACTCCCAAAGTGCTGAAATTATAGGCATGAGCCACCATGCCTGGTCAGTGGCACCGTATTCTAAGCAGATGTAGCTGTGTTTGGACAGCACGAAGGGCAGGAGACAACATGGAGACCCACAAGGACTTTCATATGGCCACACCTTCCAGTAAAAGGAGGAAGTGAAACCGAAGAGTTTGGCAAGGACAAGATCCCAGAAGGACTTCTCCCCCAGGCCAGGGAGTTTGAATGTAATTTTCTTTAGTGATGGGGTCTTGGTCTGTCAACCAGGCTGGTACAATCATAACTCATCACTTGCCAAAGTCTTGAACTCCTAGGCTCAAGTGATCCTTCCTCCGTAGCCTCCCGAGTAGCTGGGACTACAGGTGTATGCCACCATGCCCAACCTGAATGTAATCTTAAAGGCAATAAATGGGGAGTCAATGAGGAATTTTAAGAAAAAATAACAGGATGAGCATAAGATACACATTTATATGAGTTAGTAAAAACCCCGTGAAGGTTTCTGGAGGAAATTTAACATTCATTCTTTTCTAGTGGTAGAAATCACCTCCTTCATCTGAGACATGGGAGTCACTTCCTGAACAACATAGACCTGTATTTCTTTCCCATGCCTAACCTACAGGCATGTTGATAGAGTCCATGTGAAACTTGGATGCTAATTTGGCACTGCAGATTGGAAGAATGCTGATGCAATTCACTTTGGCATGACTAATGATATGTTCATACCTTGTGTATACTAAAATTGAAAAAGAAAATCATTGGAAGCCTCCCTACGCTGTCATGATATTTCTTTCAAATTGAGATGGTGAAGTCTGTACAGTATTGCAGTTTCTAGCAAAATCTTTTAAAGCTGCCTTATTTAAACAATTTAGAAAATATTTAACATGCAAAATGACCTTCCTTTTTAGGTAATACCACAATAGAGTTGCATTCACATTCACAGCAGAACTCGACTTGAGGCCTTAAAAAACCTTTTACGGAAATCTCTATTGGCTTTTAATAAAGAGCTGTCAAAAGCTCATGATGGTATTATTTTTTCAAGTGGCTATAATGCATTTTTGACTTGATCCATTAAACATAGTTAGGCAAACCTCCACAATAGTTTTCATGGATTAGGGCAACATATTATGTGCTCCTGACAGTATCGCAGAAGGAAAAAGTAAGGGGATTAGGAACAAATAAAATTGAGACTACCTAGTATTACATGGATTGCATGGGAATCCTAGTGAATCTTTTGGGAAAACGCAGCCCTATTGAGGAACGGGGTTCTTTGTGTGGAAGCACTGAGAATGGGCCACTCCACAGTGAATGGGCAGAGACAGGTTTGGAAGCAAATGGAATTAACCAAAATTAAGGGAAGAGGAGAAAACCAACATTAGAACCTATGAATTCACTGAAATTAAGAAGCCAAAAAGACCTGTTAAATCTTATCCAACTTCTTCAGCTTGCATTGAGGCCTCTTTTCTCAGAGCACATCTACCTGGCTGTTTTATTTAATTTGGTTTTCAATTATTTAGGCTTCAAGGTTTCCTGATCTCTTACAGGAAAATGTTCCAATTTAATCAACTTAGCTTGTGGGAAACCGTTGCTAGATGTTGTATTTCAGGATGCATACTTGGCAGATGCTTTAATAAATAATTATGTTTGAATGGGTGAATAGACAGAAATGTCAAGAAATAATAAAGATAAACATTTTGAATATTTTTTCAGTTCAACGCAAGTAACTCTAAATCTGCAAACCATGTGATTATGGTAATTTTTTAAAGTGTATAGTGACAGAATTCTATTACTCTGTAAGTAATCAAATTATGGTTTAGAAGAGTTTCATATAAATTCATACTTAATATATGAGTTAGGAATGTAAAATATCAAGAAAAATATAGGTACAATATTAAGAGGTAAATAAAATTTCTTTAAAAATTGTGACATTTTATTCAATTTTATTATATTACATTGCTAGCTCTCCCTCATTCAACATACTCTGTAAATCAGGAATACTGTACAATTTTTATTTATTTATTTTTGAGATGAAGTATTGCTTTGTTGCCTAGGCTGGAGTGAAGTTGTGCAATCTTGGCTCACTGCAACCTCCACCTCCCAGGTTCAAATGATCCTCCTGCCTCAGCCTCCCAAGCAGCTGGGACTACAGACATGTACAACCACACCCAGCTAATTTTTGTGTTTTTAGTAGAGACGTGGTTTCACCATGTTAGCCAGACTGATCTTGAACTCCTTACCTCAGGTGATCTGCCTGCCTTGGCCTCCCAAAGTGCTGGGATTACAGGCATGAGCCACCACGCCTGGCCAGAATTATGATCCCTTAAGAATTTGAGAAACAGGACAGAATGTAAATATTGTTGCTCACATAACCCAGGAGGAGTAAAACTCATTGGTAACATTTCTGTTACAGTAAGTGCTTGAGTTTCTGTACTAACTTCCAGGGAAATATGGATTTTGCAGAGCTAAAGGAGTGCCTTAACTAACAAACATTCAAACAAAGAAGCCATATCGGGTCACTGCATTTAAGCTCTCTAGAATTTCTGATCAACTGAACAGAGCTTTGCTCTGAACCTCAAGGCTGACTCTGCCAACAACGACTATTCTGAGGCAGACAATAATGCAGATGAAAATGATTTAGGGGAAGAACAAGGTCAACATGCTCCCTGGAATTTAGAATCCAAGAAGCCTTGATTTTACCTCCAGAACGCAAATTCAATGCCCTGGTTTGAAAAGCACCATTCTCCTAACCATAAATGAACCCACATTTCTGCCTTAAAAAGGTCTGCTCACTGCTTTTCAGCTAAGACTCTAATATTTGATGAACCCATGGCATTTAGTGAAAACATTTTTCTTTAGCAGCAAGTTTTTATTGCTCATTTTACAGCCTGATTCCATAGCCAGGGAATGGTCTTGCTAGTGTAATTGCAATTATGTTTGAATTCTTAAGTGGTGTGTTAGGGCAGGTTTTTATATTTGGAATTCTTGATACTGCTCTTAATAGGGACTTTGGTAATGACCAAAAAGACCCTTGCTAGTGAGATGTCACAAAAATTACATTTCTAATAGTTGTTCAGATTACATAAGCAGGAGACTCCTGACATTGGAATGAAAATAATATAGAAAATGCACAATTATGTAGCTCATTTCAAGCATATCGACATACTGACTTGTTTTGAGTTATCAAAACTCAGTGTAGCAGCCTTACTGATAGGCACCAGGAATTTGGAATTAATAAAACATGGTCAGTTTTTGGAGGAGGTTAAAGTCCAGTCTTCTGAAAGTTAAGTAAAAATTCATCTGGAAGATTTGATAAGGGATTGAAGGAAAGAGTAAAAAATGGGAAGTTTGACAGAAGGATTAACAGCTGAGCATGGAGGTTGGGAAAATGAGAGTTCATTGAGGCTGAGGTGACAAAATCTTGTGGGGGATTGTTGGGAGATGAGACTGGATAGGTAAGTAGCAACCAGTTGCTGAAGGGCCTAATAAGGCATGTGAAAGATTCTGGATTTAATCCAGAAAACAAAGGAGAGCCACTGAAGGAATATTTACACAGGGAAGTGACAAAATTGAATTTGATCATAAAAAAAAATGATAAAGCATTCAAACTATTTTTCTGCAGCTATGCCAAATATTGAGAAAACAATTTCTCTACCGACCGAATAACAGAAATGGCCTCAAAAATAGGCACTTCTACCTTTCTGGTTAAAATGATATACTGCTAAAGCTGGATGGTCATCTACAGCAGTGGGATCCAACATGCTTCATGCTTCATTGCTACTCAACAGAACTTCTATGGCACAAGGAAAAGACAAAGTCTATGACATATCTCAGATCTTCTCTTTTCTTTTCCCGTAGTGGAGAGTTTTGTCTGAGAATGTTTAATGTAGTGGCTGTACAGTTTCAAAGCGCTTTTGTTTTTCAGTTACTTAACCATTTGAAGCCCTGAAGTTAAGGGTGTTGTGTTAGCATTGATGATTGGGGGACTGTGTCCATGAACATTCTTTCAAATGAAACTTAGTTTGAATGAACCAGTCAGCTTTAGGGAAGATTGCTGTGGGTGACACATTTCTGCTGGTCTCAAACAAACAAGCAAAAAGAAAAACAAAAACAGTTAAAGTAAGGACACGACATCATTTTCTGAAAAATGTAACATTGTCCAGCATTTTTAAATGTCTCATGAGCACACATATACTCTTTTTGGAAACCGAGAAATACATTTTTTGAGAATCTTGATTATATGTCAAAATTTTTGAAGTTAATTTGTAGGCCATAAAAATTGTATTGTTTAATATGAGGTGAGATTACTACAGAATTTGGTTACAAACCCAAGAATTCGGGTCCTAAACTGACTATCCCTCTGCCCCAGGTTCCAAAGGAAATTTATGTACATAAAAGCTACAAGCTATAATGCAGAACGCTCCAGTGAGTTGGGAGGCATCCTGTGTAAAACTCCTGTTACCTAAACAAGGTAGGCTGGAAAGACCAAGAGCCAAAGCAGGTTGAAGGAGCTGCCCTCCCCTTGTACCTCTTGGCCAAGTCCAGATCTCAGACCTCACCATGCCACTGCACAGGCTCTCATCCAGTGCCAACCTCAGAGAACTCAAAGAGGATGATGAAGGGAACATTTCTGTGATGCCTACTGCAGATCTGACCTCGAGAAACTTCAGTGGGTCTTCTCAGGCTGGGGCATCAGAAACATCCCTGAAGAAATTGTATCTGCCTCCAAAAATACAGAAAGAAGACAATGATTTTTCCAGGAAGAAATAGGACTCCTCCACTCTGGTCATGTCGGGACAAAGATCAGACAAAAGCAGAAGGAAACCAAAGAGAAGGAGGAAGAACCAACTACTTCTCTAGTGTTCTGTGAGGAAGTCCATGTAGAGAGAGACTATGACCACCTGTCTGCCTCTTCCTTCCCTGTTCAGGACAATAAAACATCATTACTCCTCCAGCCCAGTGGCCAGTGAAATATCCTTCAGCGTGTCCCGCAGGCCTCTGTGGTGGCACGGTGAAATGCCTTAATCCTGACTCAATTTAGTGACAAGCTTGGATTAAGTATGTCAAGGTATGTGAGAAGGAATGAAGACTCCCAGCTTCCCACTATGAGAGTCCTCTAAATTGCAGTCATATCCTATTTCCTTGTCTCTAAGACTCATTTTTATAGTATTAACACCGGTGATTTGGGGGCATGTCACATTTATTTGATGTGTAGATTTTACGTTGCTTTTTCTTTGAAAAGTTCTTATCAATAGTGCAACCCCTAATCAGTGGAATCTTAGGATTATAATAGTATACATATGACAGTATAAGAATAAAGTCTAGTTTTACACTTTTAAAAAACTCTGATTTAACATTTGAAATCTGTGGCTCATAACTTTAGTCTTTTCATGCAAATATTTTTAGGGAATTGGTTTTGAAGAGCAACACTGTGGCAGCTTGTCTGCTGTCAACTGCACATCACTACACATCCTCCCGGAGAAGCCCGGGCCCTACGCTTCCTGGGGTCCCTTGCCAGCTACATTCCAATATGAATTATGCCAAAGAGAGTCATTGCAGGAGATCTGGAAAGCAGAAGAAAAGCAGCCTTCAATCTCCAGCAGCAGCCAGGTGAACAGTAAGAGATGCCTAAGGAAGATTTTGCCAGGGGCTTTCTAGGTGTGTGCCTGTGAGTTACTTACTTAGGTGTTGCAGGCAATTAAGATAATCAGCTGTAGCTTCTGTGTATTTCCTGAATTTTCAGAGTTCTTGAAAACCAGCAGCATTTTTCCCCCGACCTTTGTTTCTACAGCCCATCCAACAGTTGTATCAGCCTCTAATTCTCTGTATTACAGTCTCTTATGCTCGAGGTTCTTTGAGTGATGAAAAAAAGCTGCAATCATATTCTTCTTTTTCCTGTGATACTCCTCTGCCAATAGCAGACAAAAGTTTTAAACAGCTTAGGGACACTTGTTGGAGGCTCTTTCCATGTCAAAGAAGAGATTACAGGAAGACTGAAGGCTATTCTTTGATCTTATTTAGTTCCCTTGTCTCATCTAATTATTTTTATCTTCATTTATACTTCATGTTCCTGTCTTTAGATATTCTTCTCTATCCCACATGACTATATAACAATAATTTCAGAAGTTAACATGTCTCTAGTTCTGAATACTTTTAAGTTCATGTTTATATACATTATCTCACTCGACTTCACAGTAATTTTATAACTCAAGTGGATTGACATTATTATTTTTTATTTTACAGGTAGGGAATTTGAGACCCAGATATTTAAGTGGTTTATTCAAGGTCACATGGAAAATCAAAGAAAGCACTAGAATTAGAATCCAAAATTTTTGACCACTATTCCAGGGTGTCTGATAGTATTACATTAGCTCTCCAAGTAAGACAGCAAACCCCTGCTTATAATACTTTTGATCTGGGCAAATTACCCATAGTATAAGCCCCATGAACTCTAGGTAATTATCACTTTCCCTGTGGGATAGAATCTAAGTCTTTGTCAATGTTTTGAACCCCGCCCATCAGATTAATCTAACAAGCTCAATGGTAACCACGAGCTCATTGGGGGCAGCGCTACTATTGTTATTTGGCACAGAATATACTTGGTAGGCTGAAAAAGTATAATAATGAGAGTGATAGGATATCATTATCTCTGACAACCTTTCAGTGGCCAATATCAATTAGCTAGTGGTCTAATATCTACTGAATGAGTTTTTATATCAGAGGAACTCCCAATATTCTACCTGGGCTATTTAGCACTATCATTTGAAGGGCACCCGATTGAGAATTACATGGACCTAAATGTTGTTTACTCAAAGATAAGTGTTTCAGGACAAGAATTAAGGAACCGGACAATGTTGGGAGTAACAGACCACAGGCTATGCTTATATGAATAAATGGAGAGCTTGGACAGTTCTTAGGATCAATCTTTTTTAAAGAAATCAAATAAATAAATACAGCCTCATTTCTACCAGGAGAAATACACTTTTTTTTTTTTTTTTTTTTTGCCACAGAAAGCACTGACTTCTATTAATTAATTCAACATTTCTACCCAAAGATAGTAAATTTTAAATAGGAAAAAAGTGGAAACATATATAAACTGCAATAAGTCTGCAAGGCAAATGGAATAGTTGTAGCAAGCTCTTAAAGCAAAGATAAAGATGTTGAAAATATATTAAAACTTACTGTTGACTAAACTAAGAATTTGTGGATGTATGTGCATATATTTTTATGCATATCCTATCCAAATGAATAAAGGTCTTAATGGTTTACTTCTTACACTAAAAAATTCTTAGGCTGGGCATGGTAATACACTTGTAATCCCACACTCTGGGAGGCCAGGGTGGGAGGATTTCTTTGAGGTCAGGAATTTGAGAGCAGCTTGGGCAACACAGCAAGACCCTATCATTACAAAAAAATATTTTACAAGTAGCCAGGTGAAGTAGCATGCACCTGTAGTCCTGTAGTCCCAGCTGCTATGGAGGCTGAGGCAGGAGGATTGCTTGAGCCCAGGAGATCAAGGCCGCAGTGAACTGTGATCACACCAATGCACTCCAGCCTGGGCCAACAGAGAAAGACCATATATCCTCCCCACTTATAAACATTATTCTAAATTTTGACATTAAAAAAAAAATCAATTTTAATTAAATTTCTTTTTTTTTTTTTTTTTTTTTTTTTTGATACTGAGTCTCACTCTGTCACCCAGGCTGGAGTGCAGTGGTGTGATCTAGAACTGCAACCCCTGCTTCTTGGGTTCAGGTGAATCTCCTGCCTCAGCTTCCCGAGTAGCTGCGACTACAGGTGCACGCCACCATGCCCAGCTAATTTTTTTGTATTTTTAGTAGAGACAGGGTTTCACCATGTTGGTCAGGCTGGTCTCAAACTCTTGACCTCAAATGATCTGCCCACCTCGGCCTCCCAAAGTGTTGGGATTACAGGTGTGAGCCACCACATCTGGCCAACATTTTATGTTTAAAGCAAATGCTTTTTCACTAGACTTGCATACAACTGCAACAGCAAAGTCATCTTACAAGCAGAACCCATGAACTGTGAAACTTAGGCCCACTGAGCACTGATAAAGCATCAACTACTTGTTATCCACTGCTCCAGGTACTATCACTGCTGAGAGGGGAGGTGCTCTGGGGTTAAAAGGACTGAATTGCCCAAGCTTTGTCACACAGGGGTTGGGAAACAATCATGTATCTTTTCTTTTAAATCCTTAATTTCCACATCTATACCTCATATTTTTTATATATTTTTTTGAAGATGGCATCAAATAAAACAGGTCTGCTAAGTATTTAGCAGCATGCTTGGCTGCAATCGGTTCATAAATACTCATTTCTCCGTTTTTCAAAAGTCTCATGATTCAAGTACTTTGCCCAAAGTCCTCAAACTCAGCAGCTGTGCTGCTTCCCCTTCCTCCAACTTTCCCAAATCTCATCTGTTCTGTGGCAACTACTATTGAACATCAGAAAGAAAAGGCAGAACTTAATAGTTAGGAAACAGACTTTCCTCTACTACAATATGAAAGTCCTCTTCTAGATTTTTAGCACTCCTTCCAAGCTTTGGCCTTTGTGCTTTGCTTTTGGAACCCACTTCCCCGGACATATGCTCTGAGTACAGAAAGCAGAGGGTTTAGCAACCAGAAAATTAGGAATAGCATGTATGAAATTAGACATGGAATCTTGCAACTTTGACATAGGCACAGAAAGGAACATGGGCTGACAAGAGATGCATGATCTAGGGTCACCTTTTCCTTGGGAGCTCTCCCTGATAATGGCTGTGGCTACTATGTGTTATCAGCAACCCCAGGGCAGTGACCCCTTTCCATTCTATACCCCACACATGGGAAACAGGTTCAAAAAGGGTAGGCTATTTTTGCTAGCAAAGTTTGTGTGGTTCTGCGCTACATGGGCATATGAACATAAATTCACTAGAGGTCCTCTCCTTTGATGATAATAATGATTATAATAATAATACTATGGTCATAGTACTTTTTAAGTACAAATGGCTTATTATAATGTATAGCAAATATTTGCTTGTGTATATTCGTCTCTAAATTCTGCACATCCCTAATGCCTACTATCTTGAGTCTTAATGGATGCTTATTATAATTTAATACAATAATATAAAAATAAACATGATAATAATAATAATAATAATAATAAACACAGCCTTTGACGTGCCCTCTGTGGGTCCCCAACATTCTGATGTCCAAGTACTGGATGACGGTTGAAGGGCAAGATGTTTTTGAATGAAAGAAATGGAAAGTATCACTTAAACAAAAAGAAAAAAAAAAAGAAAAAAGCACCAAAAAATAAAGAAAGGCATGCTCATTTGGCAGTCAAGGAACACAATCCTCTTAAAAAGCAACCCTCTGCCAAGTTTTTGGCTTCTGTTTGTTGTTGTTTTAAAGGTAAACACAATTAAGAAAGAAAATAGCAAGTTGTTAAAAGCACAGATGAATATTTATGTTTTCCCTCTGAGACTTCTGGGCTTATTTCTGGGGATCTTTCTTTGCTACTGAACATCAAAACTCAAACACTACCAAAATAACTACTCCGCACAATTTTGCCTTGGAAAAGTGGTAAGTTTCATTTTCCCGTCCCTTTTAGATTGCGTTATAATTCCTCAAAGTGAACACCAACTTTATAATTTTCTCTTCCATTTCAGCAAACACACACTTTTGTGTTCTGAAAATTCCATGTTATCAAGCCTTAGCAAGCAGTAGGGTAGAGCTATCTAATCTCATCTTAATTGCTTTAGCCTAGATAAGCAACCATACTGATGATAATACCCCCAAATAAGTTAATAATCATTAGGGCTTATTCTTTTCTGAACTCTTTGAATTTGTTTTGCCAGAGAGGGGCAACTTCAGCTCTTGCTTGTGTTTATGGGAACTCCCCGACAATCTCTTGGTCCATTGCAAGTCTGCTAATTCACTTAACTCTCTTTTTTTTTTTTGTTTTTAAACGCCTGTGTGGAGACATAGCTATAGTTAATTCCAATAAACTGAGGGTCTGAATCAAAACTTACTATACGTGAACACTCATTTCAAACTGGACATTATGATGGGATGAAGAAAACAGAGAGGAGACTTAGTGAACAGCATCTCAGCTCTGCTGTGAATGTCACTCAAGCTTGCTTGCTATTAAGTACCTTCTCCTGGCTGCCTCCAGGTGACAGTCCCTCCCATCCATGAAAAAGGTCTCTCTGAAAGATATTTCAGCTTGGACAATTAATTACTCATCACAGACTACCTTTTTTCATCTTCTTAAGACTGGAAAAACTTCTGGGACACCTGGGAAATTGTTCAGAGAAGTACTTCCCATCCCTCTGAATATTGGTATTTTGAAGCATGATGATAATTCCTCAGAATACAAAATGCTTAAAGAGAGATGTTGTAGCAGGAATACCAGGAGGCAGGAAAGTCTGAGGCCTCCTCAGGTGGCTGCTTTCCCATGGCGAAGCAAATATCCACATGAAACAAGCTGAGGCTGTATTTACAAGCATAGCATGGGTGGGCACGTGGGTACTTTCTCATTCTCACATGCAACATACCAGAGACATGAGAACATGCCGTGTGTACACTGTCCAGTGATGGCTTCAACACTCTCCACGTCAGTCTCCCCGTCTCCATGTTTCTCTGGCCACCGCTCTGCCTTTCACTCAGTGCTGTGCTCATGTCTCTCCCCAGATAGAAATGTTCAATGATTTTGTGCTGTGTAGGATCAACTTCAAAGCCTATCACTGAAAGTGTTCCTTAACATGGGGTTAACAGCCTGGAGTAGACAGCATAATGCCTGTACAGATGTCCACACCCATCTTAATCCCCGAAACCTGGGAATATGTTATCTTACATGGCAAGAGGGATTTTTGCAGATGTGGTGAAGTTAATTACAACATAAAGAGATGATTCCGGTGGGCCCAGTATAATCACAAAGGTCCTTACAGAGGAAGGAAGGAGAGTAGGAGTCAGAGAGGAGATGTGATGACGTAGACAGAGGTTGGAGCAACGTGCTTTGAAGATGGAGGAAGGGGACACAAGCCAAAGAATGCAGGTGGTCTCTAGAAGCTGGAGAGGCAAGAAACAGATTCTCCCCTAGAGTCTCCAGAAGACATACAGCTCTGCTAACATCTTGATTTTAACCTGTACAACCCATTTTGAACTTCTGACCTACGGAATTGCTATATAATAAACTTGTGCCATCTTAAGCTGTGAAGTTTTCAGTCATTTGTTATAGCAGCAATAGGAAACAATAGGAAACTCATCTTCTACCTGTCTCTCCTCATTTCCCTGAAGCCTTGGGTAAAGCCATGCTTGTTCAGCCAGTGTGTTTTACACAGTCTGACTCTGCAGCTTGTATTCGTCCTGAAGTCACTTCTGTTTTCTCTGAACATCTCTAGGAATTATTCTGAGACTACCTTAGATGTCCTCTTACTCATAGGCAGTATTACAACATTTCTACTATTACTTTAAACTAAATTTAATTTTTTTGTGACTATCTTTGTCTTCTCCTTTAACTAAATTTTAACTTCTCTGGGGATGGGGCTTATGCCATATTATTTTCTTGTTTTACCCAGAATCCCTAGCATGATATCATGCACAAAGAAAGCATTAAATTGGTATTTATAAGTTTAGTTTTTGTAAACTGAGACATATTATGTAATGCCATAAGGGGATTTGTTATAAAATGCCCAAGTAGACTCTATTTTAACTGCTTCATAGAATTAAAACTGGCAGATTTTCATAGAGACTCTAATCTTTTGAATTAGCATCAGGGAATGTCTCTATAGGACTGTGATTACTGGTCAATAATAGAAAATTAAGAAATAGAAAACAAATTATAAAGATGATAGGAAGGAAATGGTAGAAGGACTAGAGAAGGCACTAAAATTCCCAAAGACACTTTCCCAGGTAAATCACGACATGCCTTAGTGCAGATGTAACACACAAAATGGATTGATTTCGACTTTAAACTTTAGAACTTATATTGAGGCATTTATGTGGCCTCCAAGCTCGTGTTCAATGCCAGGTAGTGAGAGTATTTCCCAGTAAGGTTATAGGGGACACTGTCATAGGCTCCCATTAGTTTTTCCACCAAGAAGCTCTCCAGTGATGGTTAAAATCCACAGATGATAATCTTTCATAAAGGATTGTAGTAAAATATTATAGGATCTGCCTGTATCACAGGCCTGTACATCAGCAGTTAAGAGCCAGGCTTATAATCAACTGCCTAGATGAAAATCCTAACTCCATATCTTAGTGGTTGAGTAAGCTTTCAAGTCTCTCTGGTCTCACTACTTCAGCTCTGCAATGGGGATATTACAAACACCTCTCTCATTCACCTATGGTAAGGATGGAATGAGATGCGGTAGTTTCCCCTTATCCATAAAAGATATATTCCAAGACTCCCAGTGGATGCCTGAAATCATGGATAGTACCAAATCCTATGCAATATAAACTATGTATTCTTTTATTCATACACCTGCGAAAAAGTTTAATTTATAAATTACAAACAGTAAGAGATAAACAATATAACAATATATTCTAATAAATGTTACATGAATGTGGTCTCTCTTTCTGTCTCTGCCTCTCAAAATATCTTACTGTATGGTAACTTGCGTAACTGAAAGTATGGAAAGAGAAACTGCAAAGTGATTTTGAATACCAAATCACCGTGGGGACAAGGGGACTGTCATGTATGTAAAGTGCTCAGCAGAATGTCTGGAACAGAATATGTCCTGATGAAGGATAATCTGCAGCTACTGTTATCTCTGAAAATCTTTTTGGGTCATTTATATAATCTTCCAAAACACAAACCAATTGAGCCTATTTCTAGATGAATGCAGAAGAAACAGCTACTCCATAGGAAGAAAGGCACACAGAAAAGGAGAATTAAGTGGCAGGATGAAGACCAGTTGTTTAAACAGTAGACCTCAAGGCAAGGTAAGCTCTAGCAAATGGTTCCAAATCAATCCACCCTCATCGTTAGCTTTTCTGTATTTGTGGGCATTGCTAAAGAAAACAACTGGGAAGGATAAAACAGTCGTCTTTTCTGGCAACTGGCTGGAAGCAAAGCACCTTACAGACTGCACAACTTCAACAGCATTATCCTAACCACAGAATAAGAAGGACATCATTTCTCCCATTTTACAGCTTCAGAAATGTGGTTCAGTAAAAGAAGCTAGACACACCAAACGATACATACCATTTTATTCCATACAAATATAGTTTTTAAAGAGGGGGTACAACATCAAATTTTAATGTTAGAATTCAAGAGAGTGGCTAATCTGGAGAGGAGAGATGACTAGAGATTGGAGGGACCCAAGAGGAGATTTTGAGGGGCTGGCAATGGTCCACATCTTGACTTGGGTAGTGGCTACACAAACTTGTTTGGTGATAATACTTTGAGGTATATATCGATACCTTGTGCACTTTTTGTAAATGTGCTGTATTGTGATTAAAATGTTTTACAAAAATGAGGCTTGAAAGGGGTAAACAACCTGTCCAAGTTCACACTGGAAACCTCCAGAAGAGTATGTATTCATACTCACGTTCCTCAGACTGGGCACCGAAATCTACAGTCTTTGCCAAGTTCTGCTGCCCTGAAAGTGGGTGAATAAACAAATGCATTTCTGCATCAATAGTAGCCTAAGCTTTGGTCTAGAAACCTTCTCTCTGGAGTCAGAAAGAAATATTTTACAGCAAGATTTTAAAATTAAAACTAATAAAGGCCAATTAAAACATTAAAGATTCTATCACCTTTATATTTTTCTTTTTACAAAATATGTTTTCTCTGGTGGTTTCTTCATTTGGCTAGGGAGGTTTCTAACCTCAGTTTTAAATTTCATAGTGTTTTCTTGGTAAATCAGTGACTACAAATCAATCTAATGAGTGAGTTCTCAAAAGAAAGTTCAAATTTCATCTAGAACTGCTATTCTGAAGTAGTATATGCTGCCTGGGTATTTGTCAGCATTATTTTTATTCTTATTATTTATCCCAATTATGATTAAGATACATTTTTCTACTTATTGTCTGTCTTTCCTAAATTAGATCATAAAATTCAAAAGGGCAGGGACCAAGCTTTTATATTTTACAATATATAACCAGTGCCTAAAATAAGCTCAAAGCTGAGGTTTTGAGCGAATGAATGGATACTTCAGTTAATTAACAGAGAGGTAACAGAAGAACCAGAGCTTAAAAACTATGAGACATTTTGGTAAGTGGCAGAAGTTTGTTACTGAAGTGAAGGCAAGAGTCTCAGTATCATTGCTGTTTTTTCCTTGTGATTCCTCATTCTGTTTCATTTCCCTAGATGACTCGTTGGGACAGCAAGCATTCACTGGGAAGTAACTCATTTCCAGGCTCTGGCATCGGGCCAGGAAGAATCTGCAATCCCCGTGGCTGAGGAACTCACAGAGAAATTCCAGTTGTACTCTGAGCTGATGTGAATTATTATAAATAACAAGTTTCAAGCAGAGCCTTAGGTATGACTCCTGTCCTTGACTGATTTTCATAAATCGCAATCTGTATTTGAATAATAGATATTTTCATTAACCACAGGGTTTCAAATAAATCACCTTTTGCTTTCCAAAGATTCTGCTTAGGTGTCTAGTTCTATTTCAGCAATCAGAAGAATTTTCTAAATCTGACCTTTTCTGACTCTTTTCTGTTATATGAGACAATAAAAGTTGAGATCAGTCTGTATTTCTCTGCCTCAGTTTAATTTTCTTTGTATAATATAATGGGTACCACATTTAGCTTGTGGTTGTTTTTAATTTAGTGTAGTAAGCCAGTATCTGAACAGAATCTCATTGTTATCTACATCCTGTTGCTCCTGATCTTATCATGCCCTAGTTCTCTAACTCCCTCACTCTCCCCCATCTGACTTCTAGCTTCTCCCAGAATAGCTACAGTGTCATGCTCTCAAATTATCCCTTTTTTTTTTTTTTGAAATTCACAGTAAAAGCAACTCATGGGCATTTTCCTTTGGCACATAGAATAGTTCCATTGCTGCATCAGTCAGAAGGCCAAAGGATTCCTTGTTTTCAAGAGTAGCAATGAACATATTTATAACATTTTAAACTCAGTAATTATTGTACTTGATTTTACAACTTCAAAAAAGGTGGTCCCCGTAATAAGTAATGTGCTGAGTTTAAATTAGAACTGTTGCATTTTATCCTTTTTTTTTTTTAACAAAAGTGATTTTGAAGATCAAATCACAGATTTCAGTAGAGTCAGGAAGTACTAAAATTTTATAACTATCAAGTCACACAGAGAAAAGAGTAATTAGTTTTGTGACTGTATTTTAACAAGAAGACATCAAAAACCTTTTCTGCATTTATTGAGATAATCATGTGGTTTTTGTCTTTAGTTCTGTTTATGTGAGGAATCACATTTATTGACTTGTCTATGTTGAACTAACCTTGCATCCCAGGGATAAGGTCTACTTGATCGTTGTGGATAAGCTTTTTGATATGCTGCTGGATTCTATTTGCCAGTATTTTGTCGAGGATTTTTGCATCAATGTTCAATATCCTATGAGGCCAAGGACATTGGCCTGAGATTTTCTTTTTCAGTTGTATCTCTGCCAGGTTTTGGTATCAGGATGATGCTGGACTCATAAAGTGGGTTGCGGACAAGTCTGTCCTCCTCAATTTCTTAGAATAGTACCAATAGGAACAGCAACAAAAGCAAAAATTGGCAAATGGGATCTCTTCAAACTAAAGAGCTTCTATACAGTGAACAAAACTATCAACAGAATAAACAGACGATCTACAGGACGGAAGAAATCTTTTGAAAACTATGCATCTGACAAAGGTCTAATATCCAGCATCCAAAAAACTTAAACAAATTTACCAAAAAAACCCCCACAACCAATCCCATTAAAAAGAGGGCAAAGAACATGAACAGATAATTTCCAAAAGAAGACATACATGTGGCCAACAAGCATATGAAAAAAAGCTCAACATTACTGATTAGAGAAATGCAAATCAAAACCACAGTGAGATACCATGTCACACCAGTCAGAATGGCTACTATTAAAAAAAATCAAGAAATAACAGGTGCTGGCAAGGTTGCAGAGAAAAGGGAACACTTTTACACCATTGGTGGGAGTGTAAATTCATTCAACCATTGTGGAAAGCAGTGCGGCAATTCCTCAAAGACCTAGAAACAGAATTACCATTGCAGCAGCATTCCATTACTAGGTATATATCCAAAGGAATATAAATCATTCTATCATACAGACACAGGCATGCTTATGTTCACTGCAGTGCTATTCACAGAAGCAAAGATGTGGAATCAACCTAAATGCCCATAAATGATCGACTAGATAAATAAAATGTGGTATATATACACTGTGGAATACTATGCAGCCATAAAAAAGAATGAGATCATATTCTTTGTAGAAACATGGATGGAGCTGGAGGCCATTATCCTTGGCAAACTAACAAAGGAATAGAAAACCAAATACCACACGTTCTCACTTATAAGTGGGAGCTAAATGGTGAGAACAAATGGACACATAGATGGGAACACCACACACTGGGGTTTATTGGAGGGTGGGAGGAGGAAAAGGTACAGGAGAAATATCTTATGGGTACTCGGCTTAATACCTGTGTGATAAAATAATCTGTACAACAAACCTCCACATCGTGGGTTTACCTATTTAACAAGTCTACACATGTATCCCTGAACTTCAAATAAGAGTTTAAAAAAGATATTTTAAAAGTTTAAATGTAAATCCATGTCCAAATTCAGAAGACTTAAATTTAATATGTTTAATGAATGAATGAAACGTTTGTAATTGTGAACTTAGAATTGGGTAACAAAGCGAAAACAAAACAAAACAAAAACAAATAAAAACAACAACAGAAAAGAAGCAGTTTTCTCTTGTGAAATTCTTCTGGAACTTCTGGAACTCCAATGAAGAAATGCTACCTTTTATTTTAAAACTGTGGTTTTCTCACAAATTTCATTCTAATGCTATTCAACTCTACCAAATGTGGAACATTTTAATTCTGCATAATTCCAGTTTCTTAGAGACGACTCCAAAGTCCCAGTTCCTTGGGGACAGTCATTGCTGAGAAAGATCAGAGAACACAGGAATCCCTGTGGGCAGGAGGGGAGGGAAGGTTGGAAAGATTTTGTGAAAAAGGGAAATCTTGACTGGGATTTGAGTGGGTTGAATTTGGATGGTAAGACATAAACTCTAAATACGTTTTTTTTTTTAAATTTTTTTAAATATACAAGCAGAAAAAGCCCATGCATACAGTGAGAGATAAAGTTAGATACATTTTCTGATCCAAAGAAATTCTGTGTTTACTTTGTGAACTTACACTACAGATACTCGCATACAATAATATGAATCACCATATCACTTTATGCAAGTACACAAAGAACTTTTCATGTATATGAGCATTTCTCAAAGTGTGTTCCATGGAACACATAAGATGTTAATAGATGATCTCTGAATAAAGGGCTTCTGTGATCAAATTATTTGGGACCCCTCTCCTCTGAGTAAAACAAGACTCAACAATTTCTTTTTAGCTTTCCATAATTCTTAGCATCATTATGATGTGAATATTTATTGAGAAACTAAGAGGGTGATTTATATAGTGTTTTGCAAGTTTACCTTATCGTAAAACCTTTCTCTTGGGATATTTCAAGGGTTCAATGGTCCCTACAATACACTGTGGATAAAGCTAATTCATACTATCTCATGTGAACTCCATAGAAACCAAGCTGGAATTATTATCTCCATTTTATGGATGAGAATTGTGAGACTGATAAGTCCTTTAGACCCGGCTCAAGTCTCATCTCTTTTATGAAATTTCTCCAGGCCATCCAAGTCCTGGGTCCTTGCATTTATTTTAATAATGGTCATATTTACTCTTTATCCATTTTCCATAAGAGATTGCATTGCTTACCTCTTTCCCTGAGTATCCTGTCTTCTCACTGTACTAAGGTGCTCTTTAAGAGCTAGTATTGTGTATTGTGTACCTTGAAACCCTCATCGAGTCATATAATAGGTATACAATGTGCTTATATTGATAAATCAAGGGCTTCTTTACAGAAAGCAAGAACACTTAAAGATTAATGTCACTCAATATATGTTCCTACAATGGGCCAGGCTCTGTGTTGGTTTTTCATCCCATTTTGACAATGAATAGGTACTGAAGACTCTCCTGGAACAGACTGCATCAAATGGTGATTGTTACATACTCAGGTGGATTCCTTCCTTCCTTTATCATGCAATCAGTGCAGATTCTCAGTTCCTATCTGTCCCTGGAGTCTTACTCCACCAGCTTGTATGAATCTGAGAGCCCCTCTTATGCTGGGATTCAGTTCTACTCCAAGGGTTCATATTGCCCATTGGATTGTTCCAGATCACTCCGACTTTTAAAAGTGATCCAGGTCACCAGTGTAGCAAATATTAAATACTGTCTGTGAAACTGTTGTATTGGCTTCAGAGCAAGGGAGAAGAAAAATGAACATTAGGGGATTTTTCTTTTTTTGGTCAGGGGCTGTGATAAGTTCTTTGCATATATTTTCTCATTTGATCCTTATAACAATTTTATAAGGCAGATAGTATCATTCCATTTTATAGATAAATGTTGTTGGGAAAACTGGCTAGCCATATGCAGAAAACTGAAACTGGACCCCTCCCTTACACCTTATACAAAAATCAACTCAAGATGGATTAAAGACTTAAACATAAGACCTAAAACCATAAAAATCCTAGAAGAAAACCTAGGCAATACCATTCAGGACATAGGCATGAGCAAAGACTTCATGTCTAAAACACCAAGAGCAATGGTAACAAAAGCTACAATTGACAAACGGGATCTAATTAAACTAAAGAGCTCCTGCACAGCAAAAGAAACTATCATCAGAGTGATCAGGCAACCTACAGAATTGGAGAAAATTTTTGCAATCTAGCCATCTGACAAAGGGCTAATATCCAGAATCTAAAAAGAACTTAAACACATTTACAAGAAAAAAACAACCCCATCAAAAAGTGGGGGAAGGATATGAACAGACACTTCTCAAAAGAAGATATTTATGCAGCCAACAAACATATGAAAAAATGATCATCACTGGTCATTAGAGAAATGCAAATCAAAACCACAATGAGATACCATCTCATACCAGTTAGAATGGCGATCATTAAAAAGTCAGGAAACAACAGGTGCTGGAGAGGATGTGGAGAAATAGGAATGCTTTTACACTGTTGATGGGCGTGTAAATTAGTTCAACCATTGTGGAAGACAGTGTGGCAATTCCTCAAGGATCTGGAACTAGAAATACCATTTGACCCAGCAATCCCATTACTGAGTATATACCCAAAGGATTATATATCATTCTACTATAAAGACACATGCACATGTATCTTTATTGCAGCACTATTCACAATAGCAAAGACTTGGAACCAACCCAAATGTCCATCAATGATAGACTGGATAAAGAAAATATGGCACACATACACCATGGAATACTATGCAGCCATAAAAAAGGATGAGTTCATGTCCTTTGCTGGAACATGGATGAAGCTGGAAACTATCATTCTGAGCAAACTGTTACAAGAGCAGAAAACTGAACACCGCATGTTCTCACTCACAAATGGGAGCTGAACAATGAGAACATATGAACACAGGGAGGGTAACATCACACACTGGGGCCTCTCAGGGGGTAGGTGAGTAGAGGAGGGATAGCATTAGGAGAAATACCTAATGCAGGTGACAGGTTGATGGGTACAGCAAACCACCATGGCACGTGTACACCTACATAATAAAACTGGACATTCTGCATATGTACCCTAGAACTTAAATAAAAAAAAAAAAAGAATACATTAGGTAAAAACTAAGGAAATCTGAATAAAATATGAATGTTGTTAAATAATAATGTGTTGGTCACGAATAGCCAATATTATTAATATTAATTATGAATCATTGATGTTAATAAATAAGAAATGTAATCTCAAACAGCTTACTTAGGCTTTATAGTGAAATAGTTGAAATCATGAATTCTGCAGACAGAACATTGTGTTGAAATCTCCTGCCTCTTACAAATTGTATGATTTAACCACTTTCTATTTCAGTTTTCTCATCTGTAAATAGCATAATAATCCTACGCACGTGTAGGATTGTTGTGAAAATTGAATGATTTTATATATGTATATTTTAAATATATATTATATATTTATAAAAATATAGAGTTTATATACATATTAAATATATATTATTTTTAAATATATATTATATTTATATATAATATATAATTTTAAATATAATATATATTTAAATATATTATTTAATTTTAAATTATATATAATATAGAATTATATAATATATAATAGATAATATATAATTATATAATATATATTTTAAAATATATATTATATATGTAATATATATTTAAAACATATATATACATATAAAATATTAGATAAAATATATATAATAAATTTTAAATATATATTTATATGTATATATACATTTCTTATTGGATATATATTTATATGTATTTTAATATATTATATATGTAATATATTGTATTACATATATTAAAATATATAATGTATATTACATGCATAATATATTACATATATAATGTATATTTATATGTATATGTATACACACACAAAGAAATTACATAATTATATGTATGTAATATATATAAGAATAGTGCTTTATATATACTGAATGGTAACTCTTATTAACACTATTATTATTACTATTCCAAGGTCATACAGTCAGTATATGGTAAAGCTTAGATTTGAAACCAGGTCTGTAGGTCTCTACACTATACAGCAAAATCAGTATCCATGTGGACAGTGACAAAAGCAGGGTAGCATTAAAGAGGCATCATCATAAGCAGCACAAAGAGCAAGAGCTTTATCATCAGAGTTGTGTCTGAATCCCAATGCAACAAATTATTTACTGTACAACTTGTATAAATTAGCTAACCTCTCCAAATCTCAATTTTTTTGTTTATATGGGGATGTTAGAACCTGTACTTCAAGGTTATGAATTTTAATTTTAGAGCTAATGTATGTAAAATATTCCCATCAGAGTGACTCCAACAAAATGAGAACCTTTGTAATGAAAAATGATGCCTCTTAGGGTCATTCTGACAAGGGGGTTGTGTAAATCAAGAGGATTTTCCACTAGACCAAACCTGCATCAGAGTCCCTTTAAAGTCATACAAAAACAAAAGGCAAAGTAAGACTAATTCCTCAATCGAATCTGTACAAAGGTTGTCAGTCAATCCTTCTAGATCCCTATGCTCATTTATTATCATTCAAGATATTCCAAGGACAGAGTTGGTACAGCAATGGGCCTTTTGTGGGGAGTAGTTATTTTCCTAACATTGTTTTTATCTAATGTCTTCTTTCCTGCTACTCTCCTCTCTGTGGTGGTTTCTTTTTCTTTCTGGAGCTTCACATCATTGTCCTGAATAACATTTGCCCATTATCTTGTGTTTCAACTATATTCAATGCAATAAACTGCAAAAGACTGAAGCTGAAACGAAAGGTGGTGATGAGGTCAAAGTGAATGCTTCTAAGCAGCAAAGCTTATCTGTGCGTTGTGTTGCCCACTGACCTAATAACTAGCTGGAAAGAAGACTGGGACTTAGGAAACATCATTTTCATCCTCATTCTCATCCTCATTAACCTTGCTTAGGGGTCTCCCCAAAAGAGAACATTTGAAGAATGGCTTATCACCTACACATTTTTTCATTTGAAAGATACAGGACCATGATATAACATTCAGAATTAAAAAGTAAAAAACCCAAACTGAAAGAAAATAGAAAATGTTTTGCCTAACTCATCTGGCAACCAATCCAAGCCTAAATTGTTGTAAAGCTATTTAGATTTCTTATCCCACTTGGTGTCATACACATTGGATGTTGTGTATGATTAGGGGATGCTGCCTTAGACGCCACTAGGGTGCTATGTAATATGTCATGTCTATTGTACCACTTTTCTAAAATCTGAAAAACACTGAATTATAAAATGCTGAGTGTAAAGGATTATGGCTCTGTATAATAAAAAATCCAAAGTTTTGTATACTTAACCACTGGTTTCTTTTCCCCTTCTACTGAGTAATCTTCACCCTGCCCCCACATTGAGCTAACCTATAAGACACTTTCTGCTCCCTCAGCCACTCACAGCATATTGAAATAGCGGACACTCATCATCATAAGTGTTTTTTTCTCCCCTTTTTTTATGCATTTCATTTATCCCTTCGGTGATCCTTATTTTTTCACTGCTCAGGTAGCTAGACTCTCTACTCACTGCTAGGAACACTTTCTACCCACTAGCCTATCAAAACTTGCTGAGAACAATGGCATGAAAAATGGCACCAGAATCCCTATTAGGGACAAATTGTCTTTTAGGGGGGAAATACATTCTTGTGAAGTAGAAAGTGAGAAGCTCTAAAAAATGAATATTAGTAAAAACTCAAAAAAAATGAGAAAGTTAAGCTGTGCTCTATGAAAAAATGACATAAATTTGTGTTTTGGTTCTTAGGAACCAAAGAACCCCATTCTAGAGGGAAGAATGGGGAATATATAGGACTGAGAAGAGGTAAGGAACCATTTGGGAAGTAGATTGTACTGGGGACACTTCCAGTGAAATATTTTACAAAGACCTAAAGCAGATATACAAATGGACAATAAGCACAGGAAACAATGCTCAATATCATTAGTCATTAGGGAAGTGCAAATCAAAACCACAATGAGATATCACTTCACACCCACCAAGATGACTATAATGAAAAAGATAACACTAGCAATTGATGATAAGGATATGGAGACACTGCAACCTTCATACATTGTTAGTAGGAATGTATAATGGTTTAGCTGCTTTGGAGAACAGTCTAGCAGTTCCTCAAAATGTTAACCACAGTTACATGACCCGGCAATTCTTTTCCGGGGCATATATCTAAAAGAACTGAAAACATATGTTCATGTCTAAACTTGCACATAGATATTCATAGCAGCATCATTCATAATAAAAAAATGCAAACTATCCAAATGTCTGTCATTTGACGTGGTATACAATACAATGAAATATTATTCAGTCATAAAAAGGAATACAATTGTGATTCATCCTGCAACATGGATGAGTCTTGAAAACATTATGCTAAGTGAAACATTATGCTAAGTGAAAGAGCATAATGTTTTCAGGATTCATCCATGTTGTCAGATAAATCACAATTTTATACACAAAAGGCCACATAGAGTATGACTCCACTTATATGAAATGTTCAGAATAGGCAAATCCATAGATATAGAAAGTAGATTAGTGTTTGCTAGTGACTGGGATGAGTGGAAATGGGAAGTAACTGCTAATAGGTAAAGAGTTTCTTTTTGAGAGAATGAAAGTGTCGTGGAATTCGTTAGTGATGAGGGATGCACAACTTGCAATCTACTAAAATCCACTAAATTATACACCTTAAAAACTTTATGGTATGTGAATTATAACTCAAAAAAGCTCTTCTTTTACTTTAAAAAAAAAAGGAGTAACAGTGCTTCAGGAATTTTTTAAGATCTTGAATAAGTCTTCGGACTTGAATCAGTGCAGATGTTACTTTTCTACATCTCAATGGACAAAGAGAATCCAGGTTGGTAATACCTGTAAGGCTCTGTTCAGTAAGAATTATTCAGGTGGGTGCCCACTTTGATCTACCAATATTTATTATTTTCTGGGGACGTTGGTATGTCTAAAGGATCAGAAGCATGGATTGACATTACCCACAATTTCTGCCTTCTCATGTTCTGACTTTGGAATCTAACCCCCTACATAAGACACGCCTTATTATTCATACATTATATCTGTATAATGCCTTTGACTTTTAAAGCATTGTGACACTTATACTTTCAACAATTATTAATATTTCCAGTATAAAGATGAAACAGGTGGGACAAAATAAGATTTTAAGTGACGCAGATAGGAAGCAGCCCTGGAATTTGTTTCTGCCGAATTGTGGTCCTGTCCTCTTTAACGCTTACCATGTACAACCATTTATTCCACTGACTTTCTTATCATAATAATCACAGGTTGTGGGTAGTTAATACTAGCACGGGCCTCTTTTTATCAGTCTTCATTATCATACCGACAAGGCCACTGCTTATCCTGCTTACTTTAGCTGAGCTAGCCTGAATACAAGAAGGTCTCATTTACTTGTGACTGCATTTAATTTCTAGTAAAAATGACTCATGTAAGTGTATTAATTCTTATGAAGTCTTCCTATTGGTTTGTATATAAGATTTCAAATCTTATCAACTATACCAATATAGGAAAGTTAGGCCATTAATATCCTACACTTTATGAGACATTTACATTTTTTCTGAGTTTGTCTAGGTATCTAAGTCATTCTCACTAAACCCAAATTTATAGCATCTTTAAGTTAAAAAATGAAAAGACGACTCATGGGAGTTGATGGTTAGGATCTCTTCCCAACTCTACATGGTGACATCATGTTGGTAGCATCAAATCAGCTATTTACTTCACAGAAATTGGCAAATGCTACAAATCATGATCTTCATTCCCTCCTCTACCTGGCTATTAAACATCACTCACCTAGAACTTTCGTCAGAAAGAAAGAAAAAATTCAGGCTGACATCATTGGAAAGGGACTAATAATTATAACAAAGATTATACCAAATAATATTTTAAATAAAGTACTACAAATCACACAGCATAGAAACTGTCAGTTTCAAAGGCATGATACAATTTCTTACCAACAGACAGAGAATATTATAAAGCAATGGATGTCTAAAAGGACAATCTTCCCAATAAATTAAATGAGTTACTATTTACAAAATGCCTGCACATACTAATTGTACTATATGTATGCACTAAATAAATGAAAAGGAATTATACTTACAAATGTTATTAACTACCTACTAACTAAAGAAACCAACAAGCTAATCCTGAAAAGTAATTCAGTCATTATAGTTTGAAGGAATTCTTTCTCCTTATATAGCATAGTAAACTCACTGAAGCATTATAAATGCTTTTTTTTCTTGATACAACAGTTTCCAGATATAAATGAGAAAGGTATTTTGTTTGTTTTTAAACAGAGGGGAAATGTGTTTAAATAATTTACGTGGCTGGGCACAGTGGTTCACGCCTTAATCCTAACACTTTGGCAGGCTGAGGAAGGGGGATCACGAGGTCAGGAGATCGAGACCATCCTGGCTAACACAGTGAAAACCCATCTATACAAAAAATACAAAAAATTAGCTAGGCATGGTGGTACGCGCCTGTAGTCCCAGCTACTTGGGAGGCTGAGGCAGGAGAATCGCTTGAACCCAGGAGGCGGGGGTTGCAGCGAGCCGAGATCGCACGACTGCACTCCAGTAGGGTGACAGAGCGAGACTCCACCTCAAAAATAAAATAAAATAAAATAATTTATGCAAGGACAAAATTTAAGTAATTTACACAAAATTTGAGTTATTTACACAAAGACAACAATTCAATATTGATTACAGTTCCATAGGAGTGATGGAACATCACTTTTTAAAAAATTTTTTTCTTTTTTTTTTTGAGGCAGAGTCTTGCTCTGTCATGCCCAGGTTGGAGTGCAGTAGCGTGATCTCAGCTCACTGAAACCTCCACCTCCTGGGTTTAAGCCATTCTCCTGCCTCAGTCTCCCAAGTAGCTGGGATTACAGGTACCCACCACCATACTTGGCTAATTTTTTGTATTTTTAGTGGAGATGAGGTTTCACCATGTTGGCAAGGTTGGTCTTGAACTCCTGACCTCAGGTGATCTGCCCATCTTGGCCTTTCAAAGTGCTGGGATTACAGGTCTGAGCCACCGCACCTGGCCTGGAACATCGGTTTCTTTGGGAAGCTAAAGACAATTTTAGTGAAGGAGTTGTTGAACGGAGTCATTTTATAGTATCATGTTAGTCCTATATCTTCAAATTGTATCTTTAAGAGTAAAAAAATGGAAGGCTAATTTAGGATTCTTGAAAGGAAAAGGAGCTTGTTACTTGTATCACAGTCATTTTAAGGAAATACCTAGTGGAAAATCATTTTGACCATCTCTAATGTTATGAAGACCTCCATGTGACTCTTGAAACACAAATACAATACTGCCTAGGGCTGGCTTCAAGTCAGACTATATTTTATTCATATCAGTAGAAAAATAGATGTTTATATGTACAGTTACCTAACACTCTGTAGCCACAATTTCTGAAGAAGTTTCCTAATTAGTTGCAATGGATAAAATCCATGCAAGCTGTTAAACCTTGGGAACCTCTCAGGGAAACCTCTATTAGCTCACCACTTGCTAGAAGGCAGCTGCAGCTCAAAGGTTAAAGATTTGCATTCTGCAGTGTGAGAGTCACCTAGGGGCTCACTCCAGCTAGCCCCCATCCTATCTTGGACAGCTTTCTTCTCAGTAGGCAGCATGGTATTATGGAAGGAACATACTTGTTAGAACCAGGTACGGTGGAATAAAATGTCAAGTCTGTCATCTACTAGCTGTGCAAACTTGGGCACATTATGTAACTCCTCAAAGCCCAGGTCCCTCATCTGTAAGAAGGTGGATAATATGTTCCTTGAATGGCTGATGTGAGAATTCAATTAATTTACCCAAAGCGTCAAACACAGTGGCTACGACACATTTCAATTCCCCTTCCTTCTATCCCTCCTCCCCGAGCCCCTATCGCCAGTCCCAGCATGAGACGGAACTCGTGCGCAATCTCATTTAATTACATCTAGCACGTATTTTCAGTGCAATCACTTAGTGCGAATGAGTCTCCTCCCAGTATGGTGAAGATCATCCATGGTGAGATTCCCTGGACAGTAAGAGGAAGGAGAACACAAATATGCTCTCATTCCTGGTGCTGAACAACTCAGCATGACACATGGGTCAAGAAGGAGTAAGGTGGACTGAGCATCCTCTCATGAGCCAAAACCTCAGGAAATGAAGGATTTATTCACTGTGAAGGAAAACAGAACAGGGAAACTCAACTTCTCCTACCAGAAGGTCACACAGCTAGTGATTTTTTGACTCCATTCAACAGCAGCCGCACATGGAAGGTGAATGTTCCCTTGACACCAGACTACCAGGCAGAATGTCCAAAGCATATGCTGGAGTAAAGAGACGCAAAAGAATCCTCACTCATCTCAACTATAATGTCTAGACAGTAGAGGTGTTCTCGAAGTGTGGGCCCCAACCCAGATCTACTGAATCACATGGTTCCCAGAAATTTTTATGGACACTACAGTTTAAGAACATATTCTAAGTGTTTATGTCTTTAAAATGGCAGTATGATGCAGTGGTTAAAGGCATGGAATCTGAGAGCCAGACTGCCTACCGGAAATGCCTGGCTCCTCATTTCGGTAGCTGTGCAGTCTCCGGCAAGGTTAACATCTCTATGCCTCAATCCCCTCATCTGTTAAAATGTACAAAAGAATAGTCCCTATCTCACTGAATTATTGAGAAGGTTAAATGAAATAATGTAACAGCAAACTGGCATCTAGTGACTGCTTCATACGTGGTAGTTATTAATGGAGTCCTTGCCTGAGAATAAAGGACACCAGGTGCTGCCACTGATGGACAGTGGGCAGGTTTCTGAATGACCCCTTTGAGTCTCCATTTCCTCATTTGTGAATCACCACAGTGCGATTCCTCTCTCATTCTGGGGATTTTATTTTTAGGAGAGAAACTCACAGCAGAACTTTATGAAGGGTAAAAAATATTTAAGAAATACATGTGATACAAAGACTATGTTTTTGCCATATGTTGGTGGGGAAAGGGGTGCATCAGTCTAAACTGTTTTTATTTTTATTTTCTGAGATGGAGTCTCGCTCTGTCGCCCAGGCTGGAGTACAATGGCATGATCTTGGCTCACTGCAACCTCTGTCTCCTGGGTTCAAGTGATTTTCCTACTTCAGCCTCCCAACTAGCTGGGACTACAGGCGTGCACCACCATGCCTGGCTAATTTTTGGTATTTTTAGTAGAGACTGGTTTTCACCGTGTTAGCCAGGATGGTCTCCATCTCCTGACCTCATGATCCCCCTGCCTTGGCCTGCCAAAGTGTTGGGATTACAGGCATGAGCCACCACACCCAGCCCAGTCTGAAATGTCCTTTACCCACACCACTTCTGACACCAAATCAGTGGTTTTTGTCCCACACCAACCAATTCTCCAACTCTCTGGATACCAACTGGGCATCCTGTAATTCCTTTTGATTCTCACACTATCTGAAGTTAGCACAGATCCCACACATTAAGGGCTCAGTCCCACAAGACTGCCTCCATTTTAGACACCAACAACCAGTCTGGGTCAGTTTTATCTCTGAGTGACCAGCTGTAAAGTTGGGAACTCTCACAGCTTCTTCCTTAGGTTCAATACTTTGCTAGAACAGCTCATGGAACTCAGGAAATCACCTTACTTGTTATTGCTGGTTTATTAGAAAGAATACAACTCAGGAACAGCCAGATGAAAGTGATGCATAGGGCAAGATATGTGGGAAGCAGCATAAATCTTCCATGCACTTTCCAGGTGTGCCACCTTCCCAGCACTTTGTTGTATTTACCAACCCAGAAGCTCTCTGAACCTCATTGTTTAGGGGCTTTTTGAAGGTCTATTATGTAAGCATGATTGGTTAAATCACTGGGTGTTTGTAATTAACTTAATCTCCAGCCCCTCTCCCCTCCCCAGAGGTTGAGGAGTGGGGCTGAACGTCCCAGCTCTCTAATCATGCCTCCGTCTTTCCGGTAACCAGCTCCTATCCTGAAGCTACCTAGGGGCCCTCTAACAGTGGCCTCATTAGGACGAGAAATGCTCCTGTCATCCAGGAAATTCCAAGGGTTTTAAAAGCTTTATGTTAGGAACCAGGAACACAGATCAAATATGTATTTCTTATCATTACATCTAGCCACTGCTAGCTGTAGTGCAGCTATGACTAACCTGCACATACAAAATGAAAAATGTTTTGATGCTTCTTACGGCCATTGGCTGCTTATATATTTATGTCCAGTGAGCAAAGCGCATGCAATTCAGCCAGTTAAGTGTAAGAAAAACCAGCCCATGACTACTCCACTCTCCTTTAATGTAGTATATTTTACTCTTTTCCAGTCAGCTAACATTACTCAGAAAAATCCCTTTGGGGTTTTATTCTCTTCTCAAAACTTATGCTCTTTCTCTTCCAGCAACAATCCTAATTATTTAGTGTATCCACAACAGAGATGCTCTTAGTGCTTCAGAGATATCAGCCATTGAATTTTTTTCCGGTGCTTTCATTTGCCACATACATTTCTGAAACACTGCCTCCATGAGGAAACGCACTGTCTTTCCCATCATGGGGTAAGACGTTTCGCTTGGTGTTAATGTGCCATTGGCCTAATTTAAATTGTTTCGTAAAACACAAATGTACAAAATGGAAATGCATTTGTTTTGTTGGCAGATGGCTGTTTTATGTGGGGAAGTGGGTCTCATGGCTACACACTCACTGATGCCCTGCCAGTGTCTTCAACAAAAAGCACTGAGCTTAGACGTCATCTGTATTACAGGAAAATGAGCAAAATTGCTTCAAACTATCGCACTGATACTTTTCCCACAAATGTTAAAGAGAAGCATGCTAAAAAGAGATTTTATTTGTTTCCCGGGGAAGAAAGGAAATCAGAAGATTGAGTGTTACTGCCCTGGAAGACATCTTGAGATGAGTCTTCTCAAAGGAATACTTTTCTAGGGCAGGAACTAATTTTCAACAACTACAACTACTTTCAGGGTTCATTTGTGTACTGCTTCATGATCCTAGTGACAGGTCAATGTATATACAAAGTCCCTGTTGGGCTAAAATGATTCATCTTTTCCAGCCTATACTTTGATTGATTTTCCTTATCCTGTTATACCTCTCCATTTGCCATTCCATTGCCCATTAACCTACAGACCTTGCCAGACGTGGGGCATGGAGATTTCATTCATTCATTTATCAGATATTTATTGTTTGCCTATATGTGACACAGATATAGGAAAAGTGGATGATTCACTCATGTTGAATACAAAGATTAATATAATGCATTGTTAGATTTCTAATTTTCATTTGTCATTCTGCTGCATTAGAGGAGGCAGAGGGGAACACGAAGCGGGGAGCCAACTGTATACATAAAAAGGAAAATAGGCAGAAGTCATTTGTCACCCCCAAATTTAAAGAAATAGCAGAATTTACTGGTATTTATTAGGTACTTGCCATACATAAATACTGTGCTCCTTGGTGTAAGTAACTTAAATTGACAATCCTTGCCTTGTGGGAGTTTTATTCTAATATAAGTGACCTAAATTCAACCAACACTCTACACAAATGCAGCCACCCCCTACCTACACAAACTGTCACAGTCTGCTCAAGGCTGCTATAGTAAAATATCAAAGACTGGGTGGCTTAAACAACAGAAATTTATTTTCTCACAGTTCTGGAGGCTGAAAAGTCTAAGATCAAAGTTCTGGTAGGGTTTTGTTTCTCATGGGGGCTTTTCTCCTTTGGCTTGCAGATGGCTACCTTCGCACTGTGTCCTCACTTGGTGGGGAGGAGGAAAGGAAGGGGTAGGGACACAGTCCTATGGGATTATGGCCCCATGCTTATACTTATGACCTCATTAGCCTTAATGATCTCTTAAAGACCCTATCTCCAGCTGGTCACATTAGGGTCTAGGGCTTCAATACATGGATTTTGGCAGGACCCAATCAGTCCACAGCATGTGTGGCTGTGCATGCACACACATGTGCTCACGTGCACGTGCACACGCACACACACAGAGTACACTAAGCCAAGAGCTAATGCTGTGGTGGGAGCCCTGGTTATGAAATATTTACATTGAGGATAACCTGTCTGAGTCAGGCTTTGAGGTACCAACCATCTGCTACGAGGAGGAGAGGTCAGCATCACCTCTTTTCATTTAGCTAGAAAAGGCTTTCTGGAGGAATTGGGATTTCCAGAGATCTTTGCAGGGCAAAAAAAGAAAGATTTGAGTGACAGCAGATAGGATGGGAAGAGCAGAGGGAGCAGCAGCATGATCACAGTCAGAAGAAAGAGAGAGAGAAAGATGAAGGAGGCTGGCTGGGAGAGTTCTTGTTTTCCTTTTGCTTTTCTAAGATGGTTTCTGAAGTGGTTTTCCTTTGTGTTCCTGACATAGGGAGCTAATCAATGTCGACTGTGTGTAGGTGTTCATTTTCTCTACTCCTTCTGCTCACTTCTGGAGGCTGCTCCCGGGGGTTCTGAGGCATCTGCTTCTTGTTCTTATTATGCTCCAGTCTCTACCCAATCTGACTGATTTACTCGTTCTTCTCTACTACTCCTGTTTCCATCTCCTTTACTTACCACCCCTAATTTATTCATTCAGCAGCACCCTGGCCCCTGCCAACACATACTGTCTTTAACTACTTTACCTTGAACTTCTCTCTGAAAATGGGACAGAGGTGATCAACTCAAACATTCTTTAAATGTGGGAACCCAGTCTGTGGGTGCTTTGTGCTATTTTTGCCTCAACTTCGAAGCTATACATTGTTTTGCCATATAGACAGGCATACTGTTATTGACTCTTCTCCCCACCTTTCCATCCTCTCCTATGTTTTAGGACCTAGGAAGTGTATTGTATTTATTTATTTTAAGGAATTGAAAGCAATTCCAATACACATGCACACATGCATGTGTGTATGCATACACACTCACACAAACATACAAGAATGTGTTTTCTTGGGTGACGGGGAAACTTGAGTCATATTAAAGTGGTTGATTTTTAAATTACCAAGAGCTTTGATTAATTTATAGCCTGTGTCAATTCTTCATTCCCCCATCCCCACAGACCTGCTCACTTCTCGTGAGAAAGGTGACAATGTGATTTGGTCCAGAGCTTCAGAGGTCTTGATTTTAGAGCCATAATATATGAAAACTGTTCTCTTTATTTCTTCTGCAGTTTTATAGTGTAGAAGAGCTTGAAAATAGAGAAAAAGCACCATTAGTGTAATCCCTTTGATTTAGGCCACTGTCTGCAGAAAATTTCCTAATAAATTATGAATATGATGTGTAGAAGCACATGATTAGCTCATTAGCAAAGATTGTTTTATTGCCTCAGTTGGAAAGGAGATAGAAGACGTGTCATCTTGAAAAGGTAGAAGTGTCAGGCAAGGTCTGAGTGTGAAAGGAGACATTTGCAGAATGAATTGGGAAGTGCCCAAATGCTTTTGCTGACATCACAACGTTGCCTGAGGAGGTCTTGGGTTTTAGTCCTGGCTCCATCACTTTAAGCACCTTCAGCAAGTCATCAGTCTCTCTGCATCTTGGTTTTCTTGACTGTAATATGATGATAATAATGGTTTCTAAATGATATGGGTATTGGGAGGATGAAATGAGGTAATATAGGCAAACATTTGGCAGAGTCTGGCTTGTTGTAAGTACTCAATTAATGCTAATAACTATTATGCAAGGATGATAACATCTTTTCCTCCATTTCATTTTGAAGCTCATCCTTCTAAGACACACATAATAGTAATTTCAAGAAAGCAATAGAAAAAACTCTTAGACTCTTAGGAAATATTATCTTTGTATTATCCCCAAACAAATCGGACTCCATCCAATAAAACACTAACACTGTTCTTAGGAGGTTTATAAAACGTTCTTGAGCAAATGGATTCTAAAGTGCCTTGATATACTGGCGTAACTCAAGCAAACCTTACAAAGTTTCCTGACATTTCTCAAACCTTGAAACACTGGGCCTATGTCATCATCTAAATCTTACCCAACTTCACTCCCGGGTCATAGCCTCCTGATCTACTCTTCAAAACCAATTTCACCTCATTACAAATATTTTCTTTTCCCTCTCAGTCTCAGCTGACTTATTTCTCCAAGTCAGTTATAATGTACAACCTCACGTTCTTGGGTCAATTTACTGATATCTTATAACAATAAATTCAATATGTCAATCTCAAATGGGCTTTCGGTTCTGCCTGGTAATCTTTCCATCACTTCCCTGGTACACTATCTCTCCTAATTTCTATACTGACTTTTTGAAACATCTCCAATGTCACATCAGAAAACCAAAGCTTTTTAAAGGAACCCTCTTGAAAATGACAAATCCACTGACCTAGACAAGTCTTCATCATGTTCTCTCCTGGTAGATTAAAATAGCTGTTCTTTCTATTATCTAAGATTTAGGTCCCTCTCCTCCAGTCTCCTTGAGAACCTGAGGTAGATTACCCACTTTCTTCTCCTGTGAATCAACCAACCCCTTTCAAATGGATCCTTCCTGTCAAGGTTTAAATATGTGCAGACCTTAGTCACCTTTAAGTAAGTCTCTCTCATCTTCACATCCTAGTTTATCTTCCATCACATATTCATCCTCCTCTCTTCAAAGACAAACTTGTTGAAAATTCTCTCATTATTTTGTTGTTGTTGTTGAGATGGAGTTTCCCTCTGTCACCCAGGCTGGAGTGCAGTGGTGTAATCTCGGCTCACTGCTACCTTCACCTTCCAGTTTCAAGTGGTTCTTGCGCCTCAGCTCCCCAAGTAGCAGGTATTACAGGCGCCTGCCACCAAGCTTGGCTAATTTTTGTATTTTTAGTAAAGATGGGGTTTTGCTACGTTGGCCAGGTTGGTCTCAAACGCCTGGCCTCGTATTCCACCCGCCTCAGCCTCCCAAAGTGCTGGGATTATAGCGGCGAGCCACCGCACGTGGCCAAGTTCTCTAAATTTTAAGTCTTTCTTTCCTGACCCTTTGTCCTACTCAACCCTGTGAGTCTAGAATCTGTGCCATCATGGTAGCCTTTGTCTAGGTAACCACAGACCTCCATATTGCCAAATCCACTGAACTCTCCACCACATTAGACACTGTGGATCACTTCTACAACCTCTCTCTTCCCTTGATGTTCATGACCCCACTGCTCTAGTTTTTTTCCTCTCACCCTCATCAGACTTCACACTCTTTTGTAGGCTGATGCTGCTCTTCCTAGCTATTAAATACAGGAGCTTCGCCAGGATCAGTTCTAGTATCTCATATATTCTCACTTTTTACTTTCCCCAGATAACTTTATCCACTCTTTACAGCTTAGATGTCCCCTCTCTTCCCTTGATGTTCATGACCTCACTGCTCTAGTTTTTTTCCTGTCACCCTCATCAGACTTCACACTCTTTTGTAGGCTGATGCTGCTCTTCCTAGCTATTAAATACAGGAGCTTCGCCAGGATCAGTTCTAGTATCTCATATATTCTCACCTTTTACTTTCCCCAGATAACTTTATCCACTCTTTACAGCTTAGACCCTTCAAACCAATATATCCAAGTGCCTACTAGATATGCAGACTTAGATACTTCAAAGGCATCAAACTCATTCTATTCAAGATCAACTTTTCTCTTGTGCCAGCATTTTCTCTCTCTTTACTAGACACCTCTGTGGAAATAAACATACAGCAAGCAACTAAGAATAGGAAAAGGCCACTGATTCATAGCATGCTAGAGCAAGGGAGTCAGCCACCATCACTTGTGTCTGGCAAAGACTTGTGGGTAGACAGAGGAATGAGAAAGCTTTACATTAAAAAACAGAAAAGTTTTAGAGGTAGCCTGATTATAGGCTGTTGGAATGGGGAAGCTGTAGACAGGATAGCTAGAAGTGGACCCTCTGTGCTGTTGGTTAGGGGCATATATTTGACTTTTCAAAGTTGATCCTATCTTGGAAATGGGGGAAAAATAGAGATGCTGCCAGTTATTAATCAAGTCCTGGCTGTTTGGAGTCTATTGTTACAAAGATATTGTTTGGCTTCCTGGACTGGTTGTCAGAGACAGTAGTTTGACTTCCCGGACTGGTTACTATACAGAGCAGGTTGACTTCCTGGACTGGTTACTATACAGAGCAGGTTGGCTTCGTGGGGGTGGTTACTGCAGATGGTGGGTCAGAGTTCATTTTTATCGATGGTCTGGCTGTGGTTCCTTTGTATATTCAGTCTCTCACTTCCCTCAGTCCAGCTATGTAAGCCAGAAACGGAGGAGGCACTAGAGCATGCTAACAAGAATGTGAGCTCTGGAATCATGCTGTGTTTATTTCACAGGTCCTTCACATATTTTCTGTGTGACTTTCAACAAGCTACATAAATTTTAACTTTAGTTTACTCACAATAAACATGAGAAGAATGAAGACTTATCTGAGGCAGATACAGTCATTGCCTGCTACGTAACAGCCACTACCCCCACTTGTTTTCTGAGAGTGTTAAAAGCATTACCCATTCTAAAATTCTATAGCCTAAAATTTAAATTAACAAAAGTTCTATAATTTGAAGACTGGCAGTGTTATAATAATGGAATTATTTGGTTAAATTTGTGTAAACACAGAGGGAGAGGCAGGAGATTCTGCTGAGAAAACACTGTGGCCCCTGGCATCTTCCAAGCATATCCTCTTAATCACAAAGTTCAAAGGAAGCATCTTCCCATACCACAGAAGACACTATTTTATATAGTTCTAACTGGATTCATTAAAATAAAAGCTACTGGGATTAGCAGGTGAAATGGGCCAGTGACTAGAAGACAGATATTCTCAAGGATTATGCATAAGAGGGGAGAAAGTGATGTAACAACAGAAGCAGAAAGTGGAGTGATGTGGTCAGGAGACAAGGAATGCTGTCCCACTCCAAAGCTGAAAGAAGCAAGGAACAGATTCTCGCCTGGAGCCTCCAGAAGGAACAAGCCTTGCTGATACCTGCTGATTTTAGCCAGCCAAGACTCTCTTTGGGTTTTTGACTTTCAAAATTATAAGAGAACAAATTAATGTTGTTTTAAGCCACTACACTTGTGGTAATTTGTCTAGCAGCAGTAGAAAACTAATACGTCATCTGTATTTTATTTACCTTACAGAATATGAGGTCATTCAGTTTCCTGAATCTTTGTCCTAGGTCCTAGCTTTCTGCTGTTGGGTTCTTTATCTCAAATGAAATACATTTGAACATGCAGATGTGAACAATACCCAGCGGATGATATGGAGTACCAAAGAAACAGAACAGAGAAACGGAGAAAGTAAAAGAACATCAGATCACAAAGAAAGCCTGAATAAGCTATTATTACCTATGGGGGTTAGGGATAGTTACACTGCAGCAGAGGCAATTGGGGCCAATACTACACATTTCTTAAGCTAATAATGCCAGGCATAAGCCTGAGACCCAGTGCCGACTAATTTAAATAAGATCTCTGCTGGTGGGTATCTGGCAACCAATTTTCTTCTTAAAGAGAGATGGATGAAGATAAGACGTTTCCCTCCCTCCCTTCTTGTTTGGTATGTTTGATGTGAAGACATGCCATACAGATCTGCTGCAGCTATTTGGGGACCATGAGGAAGAGGCCAAGAACATTCTAGAGAAGGCAACCCAGTGCTCTGGCAGTACTGAGGCTCCAAACCAGCCATGGGGATGTGTATTTCCAAGGTTCTTGTTATGCAGGCAATGAAATGTCTGTATCAACCAAGACAATTTTTAGTAACGTATTTATTATTTGTGGCCAAAAGCATTATAATTAAATGCTGTGTTTCTTTTTTAAATAAAAGTTGTCTTCTAAATTCATCTAAAGTACTTGTTGCTAATCTCAATTCAACAGACTAGTGATTTCTGAGACTTGACTTTGTGCCAGCACTGTGCTGGGCCCTTTTGGGAGGTATAAAAATGAACCAGATATAATCTCTGCACTCAAGCAATCTATAATGTAACAAGGGAAGGGAAACATATTACAGGCAGAATATAATAAACCTTTTTTTAAAAAGACTAACAAAGCCATGAGTTTGGAGCGAGAAGGAAGCACTGGGTCAGGTACACTCAATACCCTGGTATACCAAGGACAGGATGGAGGAAGAACATTTAAAACAAAAATAAAGTGAACACAAATTCAATCTGCTTTTTATTATTATCACACTCTGGCAGTTCTAAACAATGTTAGGATAAAATATTGCTTCCAGGAAAATATACTCTGTGGGTCTAACTTCTAGACAATTCTGTGGTTGCTGTCGGGTTTTAAGGATATACATGTATGTGGCCAGGCACTGTGGCTCATGCCTGTAATACCAGCATTTTGGGAGGCCAAGGCCGGAGGATTCCTTGAGGCTAGGAGTTTGGAGTCAGCCTGGGCAAGACCCCCAACTTTACCAAAGAAAAAAATAATAAATTAAAATAAATAAAATTAGCCAGGCATGGTGGTGCAAGACTGCTGCCCTAGCTACTGGGGAGGCTGAGGCAGGAACATCACTTGAGCCCAGAGGTTCAAGGCTGCACTAAGCTATGGTAGTGCCACTGCACTTCACCTGGGCAACAGAGGAACACCTTATCTCTAAAATTAATAACAATAATAGATATATACTTTAACTTCATACATCTTTATTACTTATACTTTAATAAATATGCAAACTTGGTTACATGTAACCATTTCAAGAGGCAATTTGTAATGATTCAGAATCGTTTGATGCTTTGAGATATTTACAGTTGAATTATCTAAGTCAAGCAGACAGTTCCCATGTGAGGTGGATATTATTATCTCCATTTCACAGACAAGCAAACAAAGACCCAGAGACCTATGGAGACTGGCTTTTGGTAGTTAAATTAGTAAGTGAATTAGCCAGTTTTGGAAACAGAACTATTTTTCCTCCACCATATTAATGTACCTCTTTAGCATTTGTGATTTCCCCCAAAAATATATGTGAGTAAAATGTGAATGTGCAAAAACAGATGTATAATCTAGTGGAGCCTCTTTAGATCTCTGGTATGAGAAAAGATTAACACCTCAGAAGAGGACAGGGTATATCAGTTTCTCATTATCATAGTCATCCCTCAAGGAGTATTGTTTAACCAAAAGTGGATCAGTGTCTTCTGACAGAACTTTCCAGGTGATGGAAATTTTCCACATCTGTGCTGTGTCTGTCCAATATGGTAGCCTTCCGTCATGGGTGGCTTTTGAGTACTTGACATGTATCTAGTGTGACTGAGACACTGAGTTTTTTATTTTACTTGATTTTAATTAATTTACATTTACATTTAAAGTAAATGTATTGAGCAGTATAGGAATGCATGTGTTATTTATCTCTTCCAGAAGGTTCCACAGTGGAACTCTATCATATGCCCATTAAACTGAATTGAAATCATGTGGAATCAGCAAAATCAATGTAACAATGACAACAAAAACAGTCATATAAACAAAAACTGATTTGCATTTTAAAAATTCAGAATGGCTTAAAACTTAAACTAAATGCTTGATCCAGTGCTTAATTGAAGAGAATAATGTCTATTCTATCCCTTTATTCAATTTTCAAAAACAATTTTGATTTTATGTAATTTTTGTATTTCCTGCTGAATTTTGAACACAGACTCTGAGTAAGATGCAACTTTTATATGGTCTATTTGATGTAGATAGTAATTGAAACATATGGAGCATTTAGATAATTCTGCTTCATTCTTCCATGTCTTATATCTTTTTCTTAAGGTCTCTAAAATCTATTTTATTCCCCGATATTCCATGAATCAGTGTGTTATTACTTTTAATGGCAAAAACCGCAATTACTTTTGCAACAACCTAACAGAACCTGTGAAAGCAAGTTCAAAGAGGTTCTTTTTGTCATTTTTATCATTCTGAGAACATAGTCATATACATACTGTAAGATATTGCTAATCTAGTAATCGATTGACTAGAAGTTTCCATTAAGTAGTACTGTTGCACACCAGTAGAACAATGATTAATTATCTGTTGGATCCTGGAATGTCTTTGGAGGTTTCAAAACTTGTAACATTAAAGTATTCATATATTTAAAATTATTTAAAAATCTTACTTTATGGATAATTAAGAAATCATGCATGTCATGTAAATAATTAAAAACATTCCAACTATAGTATAGAACAGTGGTTCCCAAATGCCAGACCTTGGATTAGAGGATTCCTCACAATATATTATTATTGCATAGAAAAGGGAGAAACAGAAAGAGATAAAAGATGATCTTCTATTCTGTAATTACGTTCCTCTAAATTTTTTTGGTGTTAAAATATCTGCTGTTAAAGTAAGCAAGCTTATGCAAGTCACTGAGATTCTTTGGAATCTCTTGGAAACACTGCTATTGAGCAAGATTTCTTAAATAGAGATTCCCAGGCCATGGTCTAGTGAATCAAAGCCTAGAAATGAACACACTTAACAAGCTCACCACTGATTCAAATACATACTAATGTTTGAGAACTACAGATATAGAGCTAAGCATGCAGGCTTTGAATCTAGATACGCTTAAGTTTGAAATCTTGCCTGGCTGTTTTCTAGCTGTGTAACCTAAGAAGCCTTCTTTGTCTCACCTATAAAATGGAAGCATAAACACATAAATCAATGTGAAATTTCTGACAGTGATTAGTATAGAATAGAAACCTAAGACAGTTAGTTCCCTATCATTGTGCTATCCCTGACTATGCTAGGTGAGTGTCCACTGCACACTTTCGTATGTGTATTTTGGTAGGCAGAATTTTAAGATGGGCCTCCAAGATTCCCAGCCAGTGATTATTCAATGACGGGAATCTAGGTACTGTTGTGAAGGAATTTTGCTCATGTAATTAAATTCCTCAAATCAGTTGATCTTAAAATATGATTATTCTGGTGGGCCTAATCTAATCACATGAGCCCTGTAGAGTTTTCTCTTGCTTGTTGTACAAGAGGATGTCAGAGAGATTCTCTTGGGCAGGTAGGCCTTAAAGAAAGGCAGCATCTGTGCTGTAAACTGCCCCTGGGCACTACATGGGAAGGACCTGAGGGTGGCCTCTAGTTGCTGAGATCAGCCCCTCACTGAAAGCTAGCCAGACAAAAGGACCTCCTTCCCACACTACATGGAAATGAATTGTGCACTAATGTGAAAAGGTTTAGAGAGAGATCTTTCCCAAGTTGAGCCTGCAGATGAGTATGCTGGCTGACTTGACTTCAACTCTGTGAAACCTGAGCAGAACCCAATCATGCTGTACGAGACTTCCAACCTACTCAACTGTGAGATAATAAATGGGCATTGTCTTAAGTTTCTAAGTCTGTGATAACTTGTTATGTGGTGAGAAGACACGTACACTATACACATATCATGGAATCATATGTTTATACTTTAAAAAGATGATATTTGAAAAAAAAATCCTCCTCTTATCTTTTTCACAACACACCTAAAGCTTATATCTGTAACATAAATAAGAAATGACAGTTTTTATTTTCCAAGGGACAAATGGAAAGAAAAACAGCATATCCACTATTTTGACATATCACCAAGGACTACATAAATGCATGCCTCTTTCACTCCATCTCCTTTAGTTTGTAATAAACCCCCTACAGTGAAACAACCTTCCCATCTTGCCCACAGGCTTAGCTAAACAATCTAGAAGTAACAGCAACTGAACTTTTAACTTGGTGAAATAGCAATCCCCAAAGGTTTACAACGGTGAAGAGCTTTCTCCCTTATTACTGTTGCTGACTTTTCATTTTCTTAGTCCTTCTGTAGGGTTCGGGGTGGGGGTAGGATGGAGGTTAGGGTGTTGGCATTTTCTGCCCTTCTGACCTGGACCAAGATCAAAATTTTCTTTGAAAAAGGAACAGTAAGCTTTACAGGTTGTTCAAGGTAAATTCCAATGGGTTTGGAGTGTTTAGACTAGGAATTTGGACATTCATCCTAATTGTATCTTCCAATATATTTCAAATAAAAATAAACCTACTCTCTAGGCTCAATGAAGTTAGATATAATAGAAGTATGATGATCTCTTTTATAACCGGAAGCAACTATCATGGGACTCTCTATTTCCATAGAAAGCATGTGATCATTCTCCCACGTAAACAGTGATAATAACACCTAACATTTATTAAACACTTCCTTAGCCAGACCCTACTGAGGGCACTTTATGTGTGTTAATTTGTGTAACTGTCCTAACACTTCTCTGAGAAAGGTACTATAAATTCTAACCTTATGCCTTTTGTACAATGAGGAAACTAGAGAGTATTTAAATAACTTGCCCCAAATCACATAGCTAATAAGTGAAGTTCAGAACCTAGAAATTCCAGCTTTCAAGCTGTATATTTAATACCTATTCTATTCTGAGACAAGATGCATTATTTATCTCAGTCTCAAAATCTGCTGCACGCAAAATGCAGTATTCGGTGGCAGATGCAGGGCCCTTGTGTCAAAGAATGTTGTCTCTACTTGGAGCAGTAAAATGAACAGGCATGAAACAACAATACATCTAAAACCAGTAACGGAGTCCAAACATTCCCTCTCCTTCACCACTGTTATTGGCAATAAAAATGAATGAGATTGCCTGCTTTAAAACTTCTGCCTAGAGCCTAGACAATTCAATAAGGCACGATAAAACCAACAGTACAGTTGAGTTTATAACAAGATAGAAGCCTTCAGTTCAAGTTATGAGATAAAAAGGTCTTGAAAGGTGATTCCCTGGATCCCTGTTCCTTTATCATATGTGCTTGGATCCAAAACACCCTGTGCTTAAAATATTTGCACTGAAATGAAGGAAGGTAAAATTCACTTCTCTTAGTCCAGGGCTATTTTTTATTATTACTGATGTCACAATTTTAAACTGCATGTGTGTGTGAGTGCGCACAGAAGACTGCACATTCGTGTGGTTAAAAATAGACAAAATAAAGGCATAAAATGCACAAAAGGGGTGTTCCCTACCCACCTGGCAGAACAAATTTAAGAACTACTATGTTTTCTTCTTGCCGTGTGCCAAATGGGCTTTGAAAATACAACCAGCACAACTGTCTTACTCCTGACATAGGCTTTGGGAAGCTTGAGTACTCAAAGTTCTGTAAATTAAATAGTATCTTAAATAAAGAGGGTACCTACTTACAGACACATGTACTGAATCCTTTCTAATATAAATAACTATTGTTGCAATGATCCATTTTGGAAATTAACATGTGCTATATTGAGTTTAAAGGAACTGCTCAGTTGTAAGCTTTCTCATCTCTCACCTGAACCACAGTGAAGTGCCCTTCCTTCAGCCTCAAAACATCCACCTCCACTCTTTCTCACTCCCAACTTCACTCTTCATATTGCCTAGAGAAGGGGCTCTTAACCTAGATTCATGGATAGAATTCAATGGTCCATGAACTTGCGTAAAAATTGTCTTTATTTTCACTAATTATTGAAATTTATTGTTTACATATATTATGAATGGAGACAACTATCCTCAGTAGAATATTAACAGTAGTTGTGACTTTGTCACCAAACAAAATCACAGATTTTTTTATCTCATTATAGTTGCAGCAAATATTCCCACATATCATTTATAGTCACCACCATCCAAAATTATGATAGTTATTAGAGTTGCTGCTAGATCTTGTTCTTTAGTATACTAATGAAGCACATATTTGCTGTATCGTAATTTTTTTAGGAACCTGATAGCTGGATTTCCATGCAATTGGTCTCCTTAGAAATCGTATGTGTCTGTTTTTTTTGAATACTGATAAGGGATCCATAGGCTTTCCCAGACTGTTAAGGAAGTCCATAGCACAGATTAAGAAGTCCTGTATAAAAAGATCTCTCTAAAACAAAGTTCACCTTAAGCTACTCCCTTAACTTAAATTTGTTCAGTTGCTCCAAGTCCATACCCATTAGCATCCAAATCCTTTGTGCCTCATAGAAGGACTTCTGAGATCTCCAAGTCTCCCTCTGCTGCCTCATCACTGGTGTGTTCATCCTTGTACTCTACATTCCATCTGCTTCAAACTGTTTCAAGTTCCCAGATGCACTGAGCCATCTCAGCTTTCTTATGTTCTGGGCTTGCTGTGCCCCCTGATAAAAATGTCTTTCCCCACTTTACTGCTGGTAAATCCTACTTATCCTTTGAGGTCCAGCTCCAGGTAACCTCCCTGTGACACTCTGTCTGACTTTATTGACTCTTTATTCTTTTCAGACTCAGGACAATTACTCATTGCTCCACCCCAGTACAGAGTGTCACAGTTGTGCATTTATAAGTCATTTTCTTTAAAAGTGAGTATGGGAGCTCCTTGTACCACTTATGCTACAATGATGCCCAGCACATTGTGATCATTTTGTGCATATTGGCTTGACTCTTATCTACAATTAATAAATGAAGTAAAATTTGAGTTGGCCTACAAGCTGGTGTTCTAGTCAGTGTACGGCTCTCAACTGTGTAGGAAGTGGGACTACCTAATTTGCTTTGCTGATAGCTTCTTTGTGAAGCAGGGCTTCTACACTCCAAATATTAGTCCTGAATTCTCCTGGTCCCTCTGGATAGATTAATTTTCAGAATGATCCTAGGAAGATTTCACCTGGGACAGAAGAACCATTGTAAGTCAACAGCTTACTGTGTGGTGTCTCCTCCTGAAAAAATATCCTCCTCTTTATCCACACCATTTATTCATCATTCATTCAGCAAATATTTCTGAGAGTCAGCTATGTGTTGGGCAGTGTCTGGGGATTCAGCAGTGAATGAGCCCTCTTCCTGTTTTCATGAAGCTTATAATATAGAGCAACACTGTCTAACGAAACTTTCTGTGGTGATGGAAATGATCTATAATATCTGTACTGTACAATACAGTAGCTGCTAGCTATATGTGTGTGTTGAGCACATGACATGTGACTAGATGACAGAAGAACTGAATTTTTAATTCTATTTAATTTTAGCTAATTTAACTTAAATAACCATATGTTGGCAGTGGATACCAGATTGACAAAGCTATTCTAGAGGGTGTGTGGTAGAAACGAGTAAGTGAATAGGAGTGTGAATAAATAAATCAGAAAACAACCAAAAATATATTTTAAAAAAACCTTGAATATTGAAGAGTGCCAACACAACACTGATGCTGAGTCGCTGAGGTGTCAGGAAGGTATTACATTCCTTTGAGGAGGTGACATTTGGCCTGACACTTGAGTATCAGAAACATTCTGCAATGGGAAGAAATGATAGGAGAACTCTAGGCAGAGGGAACAGAAACAAGTGCAAACCCCCAAGAGAGTTATGTGCTTGGTTAAGGGACATAAAGACCAATATACCTGGTGTCCAGTAAGTAAGGGGTTGCAGCAGGACCCGAGGGCATAGAGGAGCTGGTGCCATATTGTAGGACTCTGTAAACCAATGTAAGGAGTTTGGATTTTTTCCAAGTACAATGGGAAGCCATTGGAGGGTTTTAAATGAGGGGACATCATAATTTTATTTGTATTTCATAAAACTTATGCTGATGGCTGAATGAAGATGGACTGTGGAATGGAAGCCAGGAGTCTAGTCAGAATGATTATAGGAGTACAGGTGTGAGGTGACAGCAGTTTTACATTAGGGTCATGGTAATAGGCGTGTATAGAATCAGTATGTATTCTAGAGGTAGAGTTTACAATATTTTCTAATGGGCTAACTGGGAGGGGGTAGCAAGAGAAAGAGGAATCAAGAACAATTCATAGAATGGGGGCTTTAGCTTTGGATGATCCTGCCATTGACTGGCATAATAACTGGAGGAGGAGTAGGTTGAAGAATCAAAAGATTCGGTTTTGGATATGCCAATTTAAAAATACCTATTAGCTGTCCAAATGGAAATGCCAAGTCTGGAGTTCTGAATAAAGGTCAGAACTGGAAATGCAGATTTGAGAGTTACCAAGTCGAGATGGTCTTTGACACCAAAGGGGTGAATGAGATTATCTGTGGAAGGAGCACTGGCAAAAAGAAAGTGCTCCAGGGGGATTGAGGATGCTGACCAGCATCTGGGTAGGGTAGCAATTCCCTTCTGATTAACATCCTTCTCTCCTGGGGGAAAAACAGGCAAATTGCAAGAGCCTGACCATCAGAGTCCCAATGACATTCATGTCACAGAGGCATACTCTGATTGTTGCACTGAGCAAAATGGGTACAACTAGGGAGAGAGAAAATGACCAGTTATTATCTGTCACTATGTTCACCCACAAGCACTTGGAGACTAGTAATAGCATCTCTATTTCACAGAGAACATATTTGGAATATAAATAAATAGTCATACAGGCCTGAGTCCTGATTCCATTCTTTATTGGCTGTATAACCTTGAATAAGATACCTAATCTCAAACTTCATTGATAAAATAAAGCTACAGAGAGAATTAGCTAAATATTGCATAAAACCCCAATACCTAACACACCAAAAAATGCCCAAAATGTGTTAGCTGTTGATACAAAATACCTTGGCCAGTGTTAGTAATCCCAGTTGCTACGGGACAGGCCTAGGAAGCTTACCCAGGTGTATGTAACTCCAAAGTCTATGATCTTCCCACCACTCACTCCATGACTCCTGGGCTTGAAAACTACCTGACTTTGACTCTATTCCTTATTTTTCTTATATACTTCTCTAAAGTTCCTTACAAATAATTTTTAAATTTAATTTTTTTTTTTTCAAATTGGAAGTTAACCTATGTGATTTCCTGAAGCTGCCGTCTGCTCTATGGCAGGCAAGTATACACATTGATACATACGCCCAGAGAAATGTTCCCCCTTTACTATTTTTCCCTTTCTGCCCCCAGCCCATCTTACTCTCCAGGGGAACCTCACCAGCTTACTCAGCATCCAGGGCTCTCCAGCAAAATATAAATCACTGCTCTTTTCAAAACCTGCCATTAAACATGTGCATCAGCTCAATTCCTGCTGACTCTGCTTTTATTATGCATTCTATTTAATAAACCCTCAGCCTCTTTGGATGTCAGAAACAAAGAAATGGCATACGATTTATTTATCCCTGCTGATCAACTGAAAACATGAAGCTGGCCTGGGATGGTCACCTCTAAAACTCTTTTCCTTGTTTCCTGCAGAGCATGTTCTCCATCTTTGTTTTGTATTTGCACAGGTGATTCATTGGATCCACTGGGATGCTCCTGAATCAACAACCACAAGGCACAAAGGCAACTTTTGCAAAAATCAGAGCATGTAGGTCTTCCTGATTCCTGCCATGTCTTCTCTTTCTCTTTCTCTCTCTCTCTCTCTGTGTGCACACATGTAATCTCATCAGCATTTTCTTGCCTTACACTAGGCTGAAAATTAGTCTACAACTCTCTACAGTATAACACCTGGGTGCTGACTATTTTTTAAGACATCAGCATTTCCTTAGGTTAGAAGGCCTAATTAACTCTCTTTGAACTTCCTCATCAGGGTCTCCTAAAGGGCTTTATTCAAGCATACGTTATAATCAGCAGTTCAACAAATTTTCTCTAGTTCAGGGGATATAAAAAGTGAAAGACAGATGGATTACTTCCTGCTTTTAACTCTTACCCTTCCTAAAAGTATGCATGTTAGGTGATTACTTTAAAAAAAATTCTCGTCATTTTGATTTCCAAACCGAAACACACTGGATCTATTTTTTTTTAACTGGGTTGTTTTGGCATTTGTCATCCCTGCACATCTAGAGTCCTTGTAACAATTAGGGAAGGTATCTGGTGAGATTTTTTGACATTTTTTTTCCCATTAGGCTGTGGCACAATGCAGTAAAGAAGAGTGAGACGTTACTTGCCTCGTCATTCATCACACCAGAACAAGAGCCGTTTGTTTTAATTAGCTATGTCAGAGGTCTCTAGCATCTTTCCAGATATATGGGCAAGATGACAAATAAACTCAGCATTCCAGGCTCTTAAAAAATAATTGCTCAAAATAAAGCCATACAAAACCCAGTTGCTGTCGGACCGATACCTACAGATTCACACAAATGCTTACTTAACTGTCCTGCCTTGGTGTCTCAACTTTGGTCCCTAATTGCCATTTCTGACAATTCTAGGAAGAAACTTTAATCTTGTCACTTTTCCCTCTATAATTCCCTGGAGGCTTAGGCTTTATGTGTCTCTTTATACTGTAATGTGGAATGCATTTTTGAAATTGGCTTGTGTTTATTTTCCCCAGTGGACTGAGAACAGCTGAAGGGCAATTGCTGTGTCTTACTCACTTTTATAATCACAGAATCTAGACTTTCACACATTGAAGGTACTATGTGGTTGAAATAATAAAAGGTCTTTCTTAACCTTTTCAGGCTAATGTGAATAATCAATAATATCTTCATCTCAGAAAAACTGAACACATATTTATAGAACTGGAATTCTGCAGATTATATAAAGGGGTTAAGAACTTTGATCTTCAGACAGGGGCTCATTTTGCTCAGTTTATCTAGAGGATAAAGGCATAGGTGGTGAAAGGCATGGGTTTAGTATTGTAGTTGGGTATCATGGGGAATCTGATAAAGAAACAATCTCCACTTTTCCCTACTCTACAGCGACACCAAGGTGTCACTGACTATGCCCATCTCTGTCCACTGCTAGCAAATCAAGTGAACAAGACACTGAAGAACATGTGCTTTGTTGGTTTATGAAGGATTAAGCAAGCTAGGATGCTAAAAATATGGTTCCACCTCACCTTTACATCCCATAGCCATGGCACTCAGATTATATCCAAGGCCAACAGTGTATCGCTGGCCAAATCACAATGTTAAACTGCACTGAATTCTCACCCTTAGACCAGTTCCCTGTCTAATTGCTATTGTACTGAATGCTGTCTACTTTGAGAGTTTATCTGAACTTTTTTATTTTCACTTTAACAGTAGCTTCAAGTTTTCTGTTTTGGTTTTCTGTCTGCTTATATTATTCCCAAAGCTTTAACACTTATTATCTAGGATTTTAAATTAATTTAAATGAATTAGAAATGTGGATTAAAATTTCTTCAGATGTTATTTGGCTCCTATGAACAGATAGGTGTAGGGAATACATTTTGGATCACAGGAGGTTTTGGAAAGTTTGCCATTCTGTGTCACAAACGAGAGCAAACTTCTAAACAAACATGAATATATCCTTTTAATAGGACTTTATGACTCCTGTTTCTCCTGTTTAAGGGCTTCTTCTTTGGCCAACATCAGTATATTCTCTTTAATAAATGGAATATGGTTTGTCGCTTGCATCTTGAGAAGTACCTAGATGGACGACATACTTTTCAATGACAGAGGTAAAACTGATTGATAACTTCAGAAATGCATTTTTTTTAAATCCCTCTCCTCCTACCCCCATGTCACATTTTTATACCCACTGTCTTAATACTTTTTTTGGTTTCCTTTCACCTTTTCAAAATATGACTTTTCCACATTCTTTCCTAGGACTACCATCTTCATTTTTGTTTTCACTCTAGCAAATCAGAGTAGAGGAATACCTAAACCATTCTCCTTCCCCTAAGGTGGGAGACTGCCAAGTTTTGCAGGGCGCCTAATTGATCTCTCCACATGATCTTTGTAGGCCACACTCTGTAGTTAATTTCACCAGTTCCTCAGTGTGCAAGGTTCCTGAGTATCAACGTTAATTATAATTGACTGTGGATTTCTACTAGAAATTTCACCTTTTTTTGTATTTTTGGGAGATGAACTGTTGTACCCTGCCTGATCTTCTTGTGTGCCTACCTTCTCTGAATCCATAGTAATATACGAAGTTTCAACACTCCTCTGATATCCACTTACATAGCACCCAACAAGATCGCTCAAAGCCTCACAATAGAATGTCCCACATCCCACAGCACACAGCCCACACAGTAACAAGAAATACCTTGTCCATATGCTTTCAGAGCCTGTTCCAATTGTTCTTGGGTTATGGGTGTTGCTGAGAATTTCTGTTTTTAATTTTATTCTTTCTTTATACACACCATATATAAGGCTCTAATTGTATTTTTTTAAATGTTTTTCTTACCCGACATAACCTCTCTTACCAAATTTTCTTTGGATCACTATCACTATTTTTTAAGTAAAAATGTTACTTTATAGAAAAATTTTAAGTTTGCAGCAAAATGGAGAGGAAGGTACAGAGATTTCCATATATGTCCTGCCCCACACATGCCTTTCCGTTATGAACATCCCCTGAGAGAGGTGAATTTTGTTACAACTGGTGAACCTATATTGATACATCATCATCACCCAAAGTCCGTAGGGTTCATTGGTAGTGGTGTACATTCTGTAGGTTTAGAGAAATCTAGAATGGCATGTGTCAACCACTATAGTATCATACAGAGTAGTTTTACTGCCTTAAAACTTGTCTGTGCTCAACCTACTTTCCCTTTCCCATCACTACGTTTTAGTTGTTTTCCAATCCATTCTTCCTCTCCTCCTCCCTCCTGCTGTTTACATTATTCACATGAGAGGGATATATTATTTACTCCTGGAACTCAGATTACGGCACCATGAAAATGGTAACTAGAACTGCATTTACATTTATTTTCTAATAATGGTGTTTACGTCCTCTTTAAACTTTTACTTTCCCCCCTCTTATCCCCTGCTCACTCATCATTTTTATACTTTCTGTAATTTGTGCTGCACCCCTGCTCTATACAAGGCACTGTGATGGAGGGTAGACAGATTTACCAGGCATAGTTCTAGCAAACCCCCTACTTCCGCTTCGCTGACAATCACTACCTTCTTTAAGCTCCTTGGTTCCTTTCAATTTTACCTCAAGATGAGTTTTCCATTTTTCTTCAGTTCCAGTTGTCTTTCAGAGAAGAGAGCACACTGGCATGAAAGTACACAGCAAAGATGAGTCACAGAATATCTGGCCTATCCCCCACAGGGCCTCACTAGAAAAGAAAGAACTATGAATGCATCAACCTAGTCATATACTGTCTATCCCATCTGAAGTAGATCATAGGTGTGCTTTTAACTGAATTGATCTCTCCAGTCTGGTGAATGGGCTAGTCTCTGGACATCCACAATTTCATGTTTAACCTCCTTCAGGTAGTAGCTCAGGCCAGAATTTAGCATCATTTTTATAATTTACTGGAACAGGGCACAGTTGTACCTGGGCCTGAAAGTGATCTTAAATAATAAACAGAATTGGTGGTATCACCTTGGCTGAATTCAGAGGAGGAAAACAAACTCTCACATTTTATCGAATACAGAAGGGTAAAGAGTTCAGTAGATACCATCATAGGAAATGAAAGACTGGAAATTGCAGTGTAATTATTTCTCTGTAATGATGCTTCCAGAGAGCACTTGGCTACCATGCGTAGTGTCATGGAGCTGGCATACTTTAATTGCCATTATTTTCGGCAAGGTGGCATTTTAAGTTTTTGTTCCCTAACTGCAGGATGGATAAATACAGCATTTGACTCATATGTTGATCCAAGGTTATTTTTATTCTCCAGCACCTTTCAATGTCACACCAGAAAAAGGTGCAGCTCTTTCTGGGCAGTCCTCCTACAGGCCATCTAAAATATCCACACAGGGAGCATTCCTACGACTTTCGGGAGCATCTGAAACAATCCACAGTGTGTTTAGTAAAAGTCAGTGGGGGAAAATGTGCTCTTTTCCTCTGTCTTCAGCATTCAGGCTGTTTTTAAAGTCAGAACACTCTGCAAAGGGAAGAACTGCGCCAAGTCTTTATTTTCATATAGTGCCATAACCTAGTGTTTTGGGGATCTCACTTATCCCAGGAAAGCTGTTGGGGATGGCCCCTGCAGAGACAGCTGACCCAAATTGTGACTTCTTTGAGAGAAGGGAAACCCCTCTAGGACAAACAGGACGCGATCTTTCAGCATAATGTATCCCACTGGGAACAAGTAAACAGTTTGCTTTTCAATTCAAAGCAGTGAATTCAAGACACATACATTGGTTTTGGCTCAATGTGACTCTAAAATCAAGTCAAATGGAAAGAGTTTAAAATTCAGAACCTTAAGATTCTATTTGGCTGAACACTGAAATTGAAGTGCTGAATTCCAACTCATTTTTGTTATTATTTTTTCTTCAGTCATTTCAAAGTACTACTAAGTTTTGGAAATAAAATAAAGTGCTAAAGTGGTTTTCAGATCCATGGCCAGGCCTCTGTGGTATAAAAATAATTCCCCAAGGTATGGTGTTAAATGAAAAGTAAGTGTTAACGTACACATAAACAACAAAAAGAAATCTTATTAAGTTGGGGTGTAGAGAAATTTAGATTTCCCTTTTTAATTTATTTGACTTTTCTCTGGCAGTTAGTAGTTAAATGTATCTAGTTTTATTACCTTTAGAACTAATGAAACACAGTTCACTGGTTAAATGACATAATCATCTGCCAACAAAAAGGAGAAGGATCTTACCCTTTGCTTCATTAACCAACACCCTTCACATAGTTAACAAGAAGCTGGAAATACAAGGTGCATATGCTATTTAGTCTGTAGAGTTGACACTGCAAAGTGAGGTGGAATCATTTTCTAATTTTTTCATTACTATGCATAAAATAAAAATCTTCACAGAATCAAGACAAATCACAATTACACCATTTTCCAGTCTATTAGTCCTGCCTTCCCCATAGAAGGAACTGATATTAGTCGATAAGCTTTGTTCCCATAAAATATAATGCCAGCTACATAACAACCAAAACACCTTTTCTATTAGAAGAGTCTCAACAAATTACATGCAGGATACAAAATGATAGTTTGGCCTACTAAATTTCCTCAGTACTAATGAATTGTCTTCCATTCTCATATGGGAAAGATTGGTGTAGCACTTGTTCAAGTGATAGTTCATGGGTGGGTGATTAAGTTAATTCCAATTTTTAATGCTGTTTGATGCCAAAGCCAGTTCCAAGTAGCTCCAGTCCTGAGGACCAGAGTCTAGGCTGGGGCAGGTGGTATGTGGCCCAGGAACCCTTGAGTCTGCCCAACAGTAAGCCTAGATGCGGCTCATGTCTATAACCAATTCAGTAGTCATATGCCTTCTGATTCAGTTTATAAACTCTGGGATAACTAACAAATATAATGATATAGAAAGAGACATACACATGTATCATTTTTTCCCTCAGGCTTTTACATGTTTCCTCTTTGTATTAAGGTCATTTTAAATATCTTAATGTAACAGTGAACCTGATAGTTCTAGTACCTCATGGTTTGAGCACCAGAAGTCACTTTTCCTACTGATCCAAATGCATTCTGCACAAGCTTGCAGAATTATCTATGCATGCCTTGGTACCGCACAATATCCATTAGGGAAAAAAGCCAGGAACAACAGAGACATTGTGAAAAAGAAAACCACTCCTTAGTTTTCCTCCTGTAAAAACATTAAGTCCCTAGCCTTGAAAAATGAGCCTTTCTGATGTTGAATCCAAAGAGAAAATCACTGTAACTGAAGAAAGATGGTACTGTTGATACACCTGTGTCCAGACAGCTGTTTTGATTTCTAACCCTAAAGGGAACATGAGACACATATGGCATCTATTGTGTGGTGGTAGCAACTTGGAACTTCTGTCACTTTTGTTTTTGCCTCTGTTGCTTAGTTGGCAGACACAAATGTGAAAGAGATAGAGGCTACACAAAATAGTTTTGTATAACCCCAAGGAACAAAGGAAATGCATTTGGGATGGTAGGCATGCCAGAGACCAGGTATTTGGTCTTGGATGCCCCCTTGTGGTTGACATGTCAATACAGACAGAGGAACTACACTCAGCGATCCGGTAAATGAAAAATTTGCAGCCTACCTTTCCAGGCTTGTTTCTTGCTATTCTGCTATTGCTTCCCTTTCCGTACTCCAGCCATACTGGCTTTCTTTTAGTTCTCAAATTTGCCATATTCTCTTTTTGTTTCTGCTCCTATGTCCTTAGAATACTCTCTCAATCCATCCATTTGCCTAGTTAATCCTTATTCATCATTCAGAGTTCACCTTTGAAATCACTTCATCATGGAAGCATACCCTGACTTCACGTATTAGGTCATTGTTGTTTATGCTGTAGGCAATGACCAGTTGCTAGAAACACTTCTTTAGATTGAAATCGGAGCCAGTGGTTTTAGCTTTTGAATCTTGAAAATAAGTACCAGTCTCAGGAAACCGTCTAATACAAGGGGCCACCTTTCTTTTTAATGAGAGTTCTCAGAAGAAATGAAAGACCGATTTTAAAATGCACAACACAATTATCTTACATTGATGTTGTTCCTAAAACTTCATCCAGTATACTGATCATTTTTATCCTTTGACTCCTTTCTCCTTCCATTACATATGTCTACTTTCTAGTAACACCCCTAGACTCCTTTTCCCCTATCATACCTCTAGTAACACAGACATTCAATTAACATTTATTTGGTTAGGATAATTATTGAAATCGAAATTCAAATTCTAATGAATTACAAGTAAGTAAAAGGCATAGCTCTAACTTAAATAATCTTTATTTTTCTGAACAATTTGAATGCAAGTTGTAGATGATACTTCATTCCTAAATATTAAAGTATGTACCTCTTATGAATAAGAACATTCTCCTATAAAACCACAATGGTAATATTGTGACCAAGAAATATAATATTGATTAGTATGATCCAATATTCAATACATATTCATATTTTCCAAAAAGGTTTGTAATAATTGTCATTGTTATTGACGTTGGGTCCAGGACTCTATCAAGAATTACTTACTGTATTTGGTTGGCAGGTCTCTTTAATCTCTTTAAATATAAAACAAATCCACTGCCTTTTATATTTCTCTTTTTCTGGTTATTTGTTACACTGACATTTTAAAAAGGTCTTGGTTTCAGGTAGTTTTGTACAATCTCACTTGTCTGATTGTTACTGTAAGACTAGATTCAGTTTAAACATTTTGAATCCTTTTCCCTTGCTTTTATTTTTTCTTAAAAAAAAAATTTAACAGTATATCCTGTAGATCACTGCACAGCAGTTCAAGGATGTTTTCCCCATTTTCTGTATGTCTTTGTGTGTATAGCACTTTATCATGCAAAGTTCATTCAATCATTCTTCTATAGATGGGCATTTGGGTTGTTTCCAATATTTTGTTACTACAAATAATGATGCAATAAATAATTTTGAGCATATTTTTTTTGTACTTGTTAAGGTGTATTTTCAGTGTAAATTACTAAAATTGAGACTGCTGGGACAAAGAATAAATGAATACATAAAGTTATTAGATATTGGTAAACCCTGCTCCACAAGGTGGAACCACTGTGCTTTCCCATCAGCAATGTAGGAGAGCGACTGTTTCTCCACAGCCTTGCTAATAGGGTGTGCTGTTGATCTTTTAAATTTTTACCCATCTGATACATGGGAAATGTATCTCAGTGTAGGTTGATTTATATGACACTTATGAATAAAGTTCAGTATCATTTTATTTTAAATACCATTTGCAGTCAGCAAGATGGTGGAATGAAGAGCCCCCAAGTCACTCCCCTGATAAAAATACAACGAGAAAGTATTCCGGAATAAGAATACCACACTGAATTCAACAGAACTCAAGGGAGAAGTAGAGAATGCCCCGGGTTCACAAAATTGACAGAAGCTGAAACCAGTTAGAGGAGTGGTCATTTTAGACTGTGCCACACCCTCTTCCAAGACAGAATAACATCATTCACACAGAATTTCCTTAAACCCATCGTTTGTGAAGTGGAAGGAGAAAATATGAGGTTGACATTTGATCTTTCCACTAGTCTACTCTGGTCCTTTCCCACAAGAACATCGGGAGTACCAGGAAGGCTGAACCACCTGGGTGGAACTGGGGACAAAATGCAGGGGTGCTGATTGCAGTAACTGATGTGCAGGGTAGCTGCCCTATGCTCTGATCAGTGGAGATGTCACATGGATAAGACTATCCAGAGCCACAGTGCTGCAAGGGGACAGAATTCACTGAAAGGCTCCAATCGCTGGCTAAATTTCCCACAAAGCCCAAGTGCTCCTGTGGAGCCTTCCCCTGACCTGGAAACAATCCAAAGGTTGGTGATTAAGTAGTGGCACTAGTTTAAGTCTTTCCCAGACAGGGAAACAAGGGCAGCTCAACAATTTAGTTCCTGTGCAGTGTTTACATTCCAATGCTCACGATAAGTCTTCTGCAATCCAGAAAGCAACCGCAGAACAGCAGTTAAGCTCCAATATTAAGTAGTAAAGGCCTAACACCACCGAAGAACACTGGCAAAAGCTGGAAGAGGCAAATGGGGGAGGTCTCCTCCTATATGCAGGCATTAATGTAAAGATGTAAGGATTATGAAAACCCAGAGAAATACGACATCACCAAAAGAAACAAACAAATTTCCAGTAATAGACCTAGAAAAATTTAAAGATCTATGAAATATATAACAAAATTCAGAATAATCCTCTTAAAGAAGTTTAGGGAATCACAAGAAAATATGGATAGATAACTAAATGAAATTTTAAAATATCCAGAAATTAGTGAGCTCTTTTACAAAGAAATAGAAACAATAATAACAAGAAGAAATTCTAGAAATAAAGGATACAATAAATGAACTCATTAGAAAGCTTTAACAACAGACTTGATCAAACAGAGGAAAGAATGAACAAGTTTGAAGATAAAACATATGAAATTACCTATTCAAATGAACAAAAAGAAAAATAAAAAAGAAGAGTAAAGAAGGCCTACGACAATTACAGAACATCATCCATCAGACCAACTTCTACATACTAGGAGTTCCCAAAGGAGATGAGAGAGAAAAAGGCTTAGGAAGCCTATTTGAGAAAATAATGGTTGAAAATTCACCATATCTAGAGAAAGGCAACAGCATTAAGATACAGGAAGTGGCCAGGCATGGTGGATCCTGCCTGTAATCCTGCACTTTGGGAGGCCAAGGTGGGCGGATAATCTGAGTTTGGGAGTTCCAGACTAGCCTGACCAACATGGAGAAACCTCATCTCTACTAAAAATACAAAATTAGCATGGAGTGGTGGGGCATGCCTATAATCCCAGCTACTTGGGAGGCTGAGGAAAGATAATCACTTGAACCTGGGAGGTGGAGGTTGCAGTGAGCCAAGATCGTGCCATTGTACTCCAACCTGGGCGACTAGAGCGAAACTCCAGGTCAAAACAAACAAACAAACAAAACAAAACAAAAAGACAACAACAACTCATAAGCTCATAGGTTAGCAACCAAATTCAACAGAAATAGGAATTTCCCAAAGCATATCACAATCAAATTAGCAAAAATCAAAGCAAGGAAAGAAAATTTAAAAAGCAGCAAGAGAAAGAAACATATTCAATGGAGTCTCAATACAGCTATCAACAAACTTTTCAGCAGAAACCCTGTAGGCTGAGAGTGAAATGCTATATTCAAAGTACTGACAGGAAAAAAAAAAAACTGTCAACCAAAAATACTGTACCCAGTAAAGTTATCCCTTCAAACAAGGAGAAATAAAAAGTTTCCCAGACAAAAGCTGGGGATTTAATCAATATCAGACCTGTCTTAGAACAAATGTAAAATGGAATTATTTAATCTGAAAGAAGAGGATGTAAATGGGTAACACAAAAACATCTGAAAGAATAAAACTCACTGGTAAAAGAATACAGACAAATTCAAAATACTTTATTACTATAATTATAATATGTAAGCCACTTAAATCTAAAGTATGAAGACTAACAGATAAAATTATTAAGACAATAATAACTACACCATTGGTTAGAAGATAGGTGATATAAAATGATGTAAGTTGAAATATCAAAAAGTCAAAATGTGAGGAGGGGACATGGTATTAAAATATAAAATTTGTCTTTGTTACACTTCTTTGTGACCAAAGTTAAGATGGTTGCAACTTATTTAAAATAACCTATTATAATCATAAGATGTTTTTTGTAAGTCCCATAGGTGGCCACAAAGCAAAAATCTGCAATTGAGTCACTAAAATAAGTAAGTAGCATGAAATCATAACATTCTACTAGAGAAAATCACTTAACTACATCAGAAAATAGTAAAATAGGGAAAAAAAGAATGAATCTACAAAGCACCATAAACCAAGCAACAAAATGGCAGTAGAAAATCCTTACTTATCAGTAATAACCTTGAATGTAAATGACTTAAATTCTCTAATTAAAAGACATAGTGTGGTTGAATGGATTAAAAAAAAACAAGACCCAACTATATGTTATCTAAGAAAAACTCACTTCACCTATAATGATACACACATATTGAAAGAGAAGGGATGAAAAAACACACTACATGCAAATGGAAATAAACAAACAAAAAACCCACAGGAGAAGTAGCTATACTTATATCCGATAAAATGGACTTTAAGCCAGGTGTGGTGGCTCACACCTATAATCTCAGCATTTTGGGAGGCCGAGGCAGGTGTATCACCTGAGGTTGGGAGTTCGAGACCAGCCTGACCAACATGGAGAAACCCTGTCTCTACTAAAAATACAAAATTAGGCATGGTGGCACATGCCTGTAATCCCAGCTACTTGGGAGGCTGAGGCAAGAGAATCACTTGAACCCAGGAGGCAGAGGTTGCAGTGAGCCAAGATAGTGCCATTGTACTCCAGCCTGGGCAACAAGAGTGAAACTCCATCTAAAAACAAAAGACAAAAAACAAAAATAGACTTTAAGTCAAGAACAGAAAAAAGAAAGAAAGAAAATGAAAGGGCCATTATATAATGACAAAGGGGTTAATATAGCAAGAGAATATACAACTGTAAATACACATAAACCCAATACTGTAACACCCAAATATATAAAGCAAATATTAACAGACCTAAAAGGAGAGTTTGACTATAATACACTAACAGTGTAGGGTACTTCACCACCCCACTTTCAGCAATGAACAGATTATCCAGACAAAAGAGATAGACAAAGAAACATCACAGTTAAACTACATTTTAGACCAAATATACCTAACAGACATTTACAGAAAATTCCACTCAACAGATGAAGAACATACATTTTTCAATTTTTTCTCAACAACACATGGAACATTCCTCACAATAACTATATGTAAGGTCAGAAAATAAGCCTTAACAAACTTAAAAAAAATCAAACTCATATCAAGAATCTTTGCTGACCACAATGGAATAAAACTAGAAATTAACAACAGGAGTAATGTTAGAAAGTGTTCAAATTTATGGATATAAAACAACATGCTCCTGAACAATGAATAGATTACTGAAGAAATTTAACAGTAAATTAAAAAATTCCTTGGTACAAATGAAAATAGAATACAGCAAATCAAATACTTTTGCTGTATGGAATACAGCAAAGTGAAAATAAATGCAAATGAAAATGGAATTCAACCGATCAAATATTCTATACAGCAAAAGTAGTTTTAAGAGGAAATTTACAGCAATAAATGCCTATATCTAAAAAATAGGAAGACAAGTACACAACCTAAAGTTATGCCTCAAGTAAGTAAATATAAGAATAAAATAAACCCAAGATTAGTAGAAGGAAAGAAATAACAAAGATCAGAGCAGAAATAAACAAAATAGATTTAAAAAATAATACAAAAGAACCCCCCAAAAAGTGCATTATTTGAAAAGATAAATAATATTGACAAAACTTTAGTTATACTAAGAAAATAAGAAAGAAGACACAAATAAATAAAACCAGAGATGAAGGACACATTACAACTGATACCACAAAATAGAAAGGATCATAAGAGACTATTATGAACAGCTATACACCAATAAAATGGAAAATCCAAAAGAAACATGAATTCTTGGACACATACAATCTACCAAGATGAAATAATGAAAAAATAGAAAACCTGAACAGACCAATAACGAGTAACAAGAATGAAGCAGTAATATATTCCCATTGAAGAAAAGCCCAGAACCTGATGGCTTCACTGCTGAATTCTACCAAATATTTAAAGAAGAACTATATTAATTATTCTCAAACTGTTAAAAAAAAAATGGAAGATACTGGTTACTTTCTAAGTCATTCTATGAGGTCAGCATTACCCTAATTCCAAAATCAGGCAAGGACGCAACAAAAACATAAAACTTCAGGCCAGTATCCCAGATGAACATAGAGCAAAAATCTTCAACAAAATACTAGCAAACTGAATTCAACAACACATAAAAAGATCATTTATGGCCAGGCGTGGTGGTTCACACTTGTAATCCCAGCACTTTGGGAGGCTGAGGCAGGCAGATCACTTGAGCTCAGGAGTTCAAGACCAACCTGGCCAACATGGTGAAACTCTGTCTCTACTAAAAATATAAAAAAAATTGGCTGGACATGGTGGGGGGTGCCTGTAATCCAAGCTACTCAGGAGGCTGAGGCAGAAGAATTACTTAAACCCAGGAGGTGGAGGTTGCAGTGAGCCAAGATCACGCCACTGAACTCCAGCCTGGGCAACAGAGTGAGACTCTGTCTCAAAACAAAAACAAAAACAAAAAAGTATTTACCATGTCCATTGGGAGTCATCCCAAAGATGCAAGGATGGTTCAACATATGCAAATCAATAAATGTGATACATCATATTAACAGAATTAAAAATATGATTTTAATAGAATTGCTTTTACTGAAAAAGCATTCAATAAATTCAACATCCTTTCATGATAAAAAAAAAAAAAACTGAGCAAACTGAGTATAGAAGGAACATACTTTAACACAATAAAGGTCATATATAACACATCCACAGTTATAAATGGGAGAAAGTTGAAAGCTTCTTCTCTAAGATCTGGAACAAGACAAGGATATCCACTTTCGTCACTTTTTATTCAACAGAGTACTGAAAGCTCTAGCCAGAGTAATTACTCAAGAGAAAGGAATAAAGGGCACCCAAATCAGAAAGGAAGAAGTTTTGAATGATGCCCATTTGAAGATGACGTGATCATATGCATAGAAAACCCTACAATCTTCACCAAAAACTGGTATAACTCAAAAAAAATTCAGTAAAGTTGCAGGCTACAAAATCAACATAAAAATCATTAAAATTTCTGTATGCCAATAGTGAGCTATCTGAAAAAAGTAATTAAGAAAACAATTTTATTTACAATAGCTACAAAAGGTACCTATAAATAAACAACAAAGGAGGTGAAAGATCTCTATAATAAAAACCATAAAACACTAATGAAAGAAATTAAAGAGGAGGCAATTAAATGGAAATATACCCTATGTTCATGGACTAGATGAATTAATATTGTTAAAATGTTCCTATTACCCACGGTGATGTACAGATTTAATGCAGTCTCTATCAAAATACAAAAGACATTCTTCACAGAAATAGAAAAAAAAAATTCATATGGAAATACAAAAGACCCCAGAGAGCCAAAGCAATCTTGAACGTAATTAACAAAGCTGGAGGCCTCATGTTACCTTTCTTCCAAATATATTACAAAGCTATAGTAAGCAAAAAAGCATAGTACTATCATATAAACAGACACACATAGACCAATAGAACAGAATAGAGAACCCAGAAATAAATTCATGCATTCACAACCAACTGATTTTTGACAAAGGTGCCAGGAACACACATTGGGGAAAACACAGTCTCTTCAATAAATGGTGCTGGGAAAATTGGATATTCACATGCAGAAGAATTAAACTAGACACTTACTTCTCACCATATGCAAAAATCAACTCTACATGTGTAGAAGACTTAAATAAAACACTTGAAACTAGGAAAGTACTAGAAGCAAAAATAGGGAAAATGCTTCATGAAATTGAACTGGTCAAGGATTTTTGGAATAAGACCTCAAAAACATAGGCAACAAATGTAAAAAAAAAAAGACAAATGGGGTTACATGAAACTAAAAGACTTCTGCACAGCAAAGGAAATGAGTAATAGAGTGAATAAACAACCTACAGAATGGGAGAAAGAATCTGCAAACCATGCATCTGACAAGGGGTTAATATCCAGAATATGTAATAAACTCAAATCAGCTCAATAGCAACAAAACAAAACAAAACAAAACCTCCAAATACTCCATTTGAAAAATGGGTAAAATACCTGAATAGACATTTCTGAAAAGAAGACAACAAATAGCTCACAGGTACATGAAAACAAATGCTCAACATCACTCATCATTAGGGAAGCGCAAATCGCAGCCATGAGATAGCACCTCACTGCAATTAGAAAGGCTGTTTTTAAAAAGACAAAACGTATATAATAAAAAATGCTAGGAAAATGTGAAGAAAGAGGAACTCTTATGAACCACTGGTGGGGATGTAAATTAGTAGTCATATGGAAAACAATATGAGGGTTCCACAAAAAATTAAAAGCAGAACTACCATATGATCCAGCAATCCCATTACTGAGTATACATCCAAAGGAAATGAAATCAGTTATGTCAAAGATATATCTGCACTCCCATGTTCATTGCAGCACTATTTGCAATAGCCAAGATATGGAATCAACCTAAGTGTCCATCAACAGACGAATTTATAAAAATGACACACACACACACACACACACACACACACACACACACACGAATAGTATTCAGCCTTAAAACAGAATAAAATCCTGTCATTTGTGCCATCATGAATGAATCTGTAGGACATTATTTTAAGTAAAATAAGCCGTCACAGAAAGACAAACACTACATGTTCTCACTCATATGTGGAATCTAAAATAGTTGATTTCACAGAAGTACAGAGTAGAAGAGTGGTTACCAGAGGCTGGGGAGAGTATAGAAGAGGGGGAATGGGAGAGATTGGTCAACAGGTACAAGGTTACAGGTTTCTGGTGTTCTATTACACAGTATGGTAACTATAGCAAATAACAATATATATATTTCAAGATAGCTAGAAGAGAAGATTTTTGAATGTTATTACTACAAAGAAATAAATGTTTAAACGATGGATATGGTAATTACCCTGATTTAAGCATTGCATTATACATGCATTGAAAAAGCACACTATACCCCATAAATATGCAGTTATGCCAATTATAAACACACATTATTTTTTACTTATAAAATAAAAAAAGACTATTTGCACAGTATTTTCTGTTAACTGTGTTTTTCCCCATTTTTATCAAATTTTTGTTATTTCATTTCCTATAATTTTTAAGAAGTTCTTTATTAGGAAGATTAGTCATTCATCTTTGTTATATCTATAAATATTTTCTCTAAAATTTTAATTTGATTTTGAATTGTGTGTATTTTTATGTAATAGATTTTATTTTATGCAAAATTTATAAATTTACTTAATTGCATCTTGATTTTGAATAATAATAAAAAGGCTTTACCTATATAGGAGTCATACAGGAATTCATCTATGTTTTCTTTTCTTTCTTTTTTTTTTTTGAGACAGCATCTTATTCCTGTTACACAGGCTAGAGTGCAGGGATGTGATTGTGGCTCATGGCAGCCTCAACTTTCCAGGTTCAAGCTATCCTTCCACCTCAGCTGCCCAGGCAACGGGGACTATGGGTGCACACCATCATGCCTGGCTAATTTTTTATATTTTTAGTAGAGAGGGGGTTTTGCCATGTTGCCCAGGCTGGTCTCGAATCCCTGGGCTCAAGAGATCTGCCCGCATTGGCCTCCCAGAGTGCTGGGATTACAGGCACGAGCCACTGCTGTCGGCCTACGTTTTCTTTTAGTACCTGTACGTTCCTCTTTTTGTTTTATGCTTAGATCTTTGACCCATTTCCAGTTTATTCTGGTACATGGTATGAGGTATGGATTCAACTTCATCATTTTGCAAATAGGTATTGTGCTTTCCCAACGTAACTTATTAAAAAGGTCATTTTTAGAGATTAGAGATACTCCAATGATTAAAGATACCACTTTTTCAGATAGTACATTTCTATATACATGTAAGTTTATTTTTTGATTTTTTATTTCATTCTTTGGTTCACTTATCTATGTGCCAGTCTTGCACTGTTTCAAATATAGGAGCTTTATAGTTTTTTTTTTTTTTTTAAACATATGGCAGGGTTAACTTTCCCTTACTGCTATCTCTTTTAGTATCTTCCTAGCTATTATCAGATATTTATTTTTCCATGTGAACTTTACAGTCAACTTGTTTATGTCCAGGAAGAATAAAATTTAATGTATTTATTAGGAAATTATTACATTTATATATTAATTTGTTCACTTCTATTTTTGTGTCTTTTATGAAAAGTGCTTTAAAGTTTTCCTCATACAGAGCTGACACATTTCATGACATGAAATTTTATCATATTATTCCTTTTAATTCCTTTTGTTTTATACCCATGAAAGCTAATACTTTTTATACATTTATTTTATATTCTAATATTACACTGAAATTTTTATGGTGTTGGTTTCTTTATTGAGTCTCTAAGATTTTGTAGATATGTTATCAATCAATACAGACAATTTTATTTCTTTCCAGATTTCTTTAGTACATTGCTCTTGTTTGATCTCATTGGCTAATACATCCAACACAGTATTAAATGATAGTAAGATACTGGCCATTCTTGCCTTGTTCCCAATCTTAATGTGAATACTTTGTGTTTCTTCACTGATACTGGTATTTGGAGACACAGACACACCGATATAGATATGTATACATACACACATATTTCTACAGATGCTACACATGCACACATAGGTCTACATATGAGAGAGAGAGAGTTAAGGAAGGATTCATTAATTCCTATTTAGTTTTTAAATAAGGAATGGGTGGTAAATTTTATTAAATGCCTTTTTTTCTTTGGAGATAATATGATTTTCGTCCTTAGATTTATAACTATAGTAAATTATACTGGTGGATTTCCTGTTATTGAACCGTCCTTGCATTTCTGGAATAGATGTTTCTTAGTCATAAGATGTTTTTGGATGTGGTGTTAGATTTTATTTTTACAGTTACATCCATATATGACACAAGGTTAATGTTTTCTCTTTTGTGGTCTCTTTATAATATTTAGTAATCAATGCCATGCTTATTTCATAAGAATATTTTGGAAGCTTTTGGTTTTTTTTTGTATTTCTATGCTGTGAAACGATTTTTGTACATTAGGGATGATCAAGTCTTTGAAGGTTTGGTAGTATTTATGCATGAGACTATCTGAAAAAGTGTTGTTTGATGACGTAGTTCTTTGATAACCATCTCTGTGGAAAGTGATTTAAGTCTTTTATCTCTTAAGGTCAATTTTGATAAATTGTATTATCCTAAGAAATTACCCATTTCAGTTAGATTTTAAAGTTTATTTGCATAGAGTAGTATAAAGTGGCTTTAATGATTTTTAAATTTTCATTATTCCTTGGCATTTATCCATTGCCATCTCTTTTGTACATTTGTAATTTTCCCCAGAAACATATACATTTTCCCCTTACTTAGCTTTGACAATGATTTGCCTAATTGATGACCTATATTTTTAAGAACTGGCTTTTCACTTATTTCTTAATTCTACTGTTCTATTTTCTGCCATATTCATCCCTGTTTTTATAGTTATTATTTTCTCCCTTCTGCTTTCTTTTGATTTATTCCCAACCCCCTCACAGAGTGTTTTTGGGTTGGGAATTTGTTCATTTATTTATAATTTTTTTTTACTGGCATAAGTATTGGAGGTTCTAAACTCTTCCTCAATCACTGCTTCAGCTATATTAACAGATTGTGATATATAGTGTTTTTAACATCATTATTTTGTAAAAATTCTGAAATTTTGTTTATAATTATTATTTCAAGAGTAATTTAACAGTGAGTTTTATATTTTAAGTTTCCAAGTGGGGCATTTTTAGTGTTATTTCTTGTTCTATGAATTGTAATCAGAAAATATTAGTATTTATTATATTTTTGCATTTTCCCACTTTATTTCTCAGAGTGTCATGACCTAATATGTAACCTAATACATGATTATTTTTGTGAATGTCCTATTATTGTGGTACAAACTTTTATATACAAAAAAGTCCACGTTGTTATGTTATATAGAACTTTTTTTTATCAGTTTGACCTGTTTGGGTCTGAGAGTGGAGAACCTCCTATCATTAACATTTCTACTTCTTCTTACATCTCTCTGAATTTCTGCTTTACAAAGTGGCTTACTTTTTGATAGACATTAATTACTAAGTGCCTTCACTGTATATTGTGGCCTTTAGAATTATAAAGCTTCCTTCTCTGTTTCATTTGGGCCCTGAATTCTACATTGACTAATATCAGGATGGTAGTTGCTGATTCCCTATGACTTGGAATTGCCTGGTATACTTCTATATATTTATTTTTAGCCTTTGGAATCACTTTTAGACATATGTTGTATACAACATTGAATTGGGTTTTGCACTGTGAGCTAATATGAAAATCTTTTTTCCTCTATAATTTGTGAGTTTAATTCATTTACATTTATGGGTATAGCTTACATGTTTTTTCTCAACTTTGTGATATTATCTTATGCTATACTTATTGGTAATTTGTAATTTACCATGTTTCTTTCTCAATATAATCAGCTTTCTTTTTTCTTTTACTTATTTTGTTATTTAAGGAAGTTTCCTTTTTTACAGTATTTTTCTTTGCACTAATGCCTTTTATAATGCCCTTATGCACCTGGCCAATTCTTTAAAAAAATAATAAGTATTATTCTTTCCAGTTACATTTTCTCAGACTAACATGAGTCAGATGGGCCAACTCTCCTGTTGCATTTGGTACCTGAACCATAAATGGACTACTGTTTTAAATATTGACTCACTCTATTTAAAAATATTGTACATTTAAGACTCAACTTGCATGCAGATTGGTCCTTCAGTTGAATGCTCTCAGTTTTGTCACTTTGACAACTTCTCATAAATGTTGAGACACTAAGCACCTACCTTGTACCTTGGTAGCTACTCAAAAGAGACTTTTCTGTCTTCCTATTAGTTGTAGGTAATGCCACTGTGGAGGCTGAAATGCTAAGCAGTGAATTATAATTAACACTTCAGCCAAGGGTTGGAATAATTTCCCATGTTCCAGATAACCAGATTTATTTAAAGTCATGGAACTCTGATGGAACTAATGGTTTGGACAAGATAAAAATCATTCTATATTAACTGAAGAATGAGCTATAAGCAAGTAATGGCATAAACGCATTTATTCAAGTGGTTATAAACTGCTATACTTAGAAGAATTATTCTGTTTTGATGACATTAAGAGGGTTTCCCTTATTTCACTCTGAATTTTATTAATTGGGTTCTCTCATATTCATTCTGTGTTCTCAATTGATAATCCAAAACGTTCTTTTTTATAAGAGGGTAAATGAAAATAAACTCAATGAACCAGACTTCTTTAATAATTTTATTCATTAAAGATTTTGGATAGGTTTTTGTTTTGAATGGAATATTTATGTGTCACACTGAGGATCAGGTATTGGGCTGTTCCCTTGACAGGGTTTCCTTTAGTCTAATAATAATAATTCACAAGAGAGGTAAAAAAAAAAAAATATAGGCCGGGAGCATTGACTCACACCTGTAATCCCAGCACGTTGGGAGGCCGAGGCGGGTGAATCACGAGGTCAAGAGATTGAGACCATCCTGTTCAACATGCTGAAACTCCACCTCTACTGAAAATACAAAAATTAGCTGGGTGTGCTGGTGTGTGCCTGTAGTCACAGCTACTTGGGAGGCTGAGCAGGAGAATCTCTTGAACCCAGGATACAGAGGTTGCAGTGAGCCGAGATCACGCTACTGCACTCCAGGCTGGAAGACAGAGCAAGACTCCCTCTCAAAAAAAAAAAAAAAAAAAAAAAAAAAAAAAAAAAAAAATTCTGAAGATATTACCAAACTTGAATGTACTACAGATCTCATTGAAATCCTTTAAAAAGTTGTGATTATACAAGTATGTTGTGTGTGTGTGTATATATAATGTAATGTTAGCCATTTTAACCATATTTAAGTGTACAGTTTGCTGGTATTAAGTACATTGACATTATTGTGCAACCATCACAAAAATCCATTTCCAGAACGTTTTTCATCTCCTGAAGTAAAATAATGTATCCAACAGTAAGTCCTCATTCCTCCCTCCCCACTCCCGGATGCTGGCAACCACTATCTTACTTTCTGTCAAGTTTGATGATTCTCATATAAGTGGAACCATATACAATTTGTCCTTTCATGACTGACTTAATTTACTTAACATAACATCTTCGAGATCCATCCATGTTATAACATATGTAAGAATTTCCTTCCTTTTTAATGCTGAATAATATTCCATTGTGTGTATATTCCACATTTTGTGTATCCATTTATCTGTCCATGGACACTTGGGTTGATTTCATCTCTTGGCTATTGTGAATAATATTGCTATGAAGATTACGATACAATTTCTTTTCCTGTTTTCAATTCTTTTTAGTATATACCCAGAAGTGGAATTAGTAATTCTATTTTTAATTTTTTGAGGAACACACTCTGTTTTCTACAGTGGTAACATCATTTTATATTTCCACCAACAGTGTACAAGTGTTCCAATTTATCTATATATTCACCAACACTTGTTATTTTCTATTTTTATTTTTTAAATAGACATCTAATATGTAGAAAGTGGTATCTTACTACAGAACATGACTTTTTGTGCTTGTATTTATACTACAAAGTTATAAATATAAGATTCAGATTTAACCAATTGAGCAGACATTGTGCTATGTGCCAGATATGTGCTATATGCTCTTAAAAATATTTTCACATTTACTGCATGTAACAAGCTCAGCTAGTCTACTTCTTACATAAATTCATCAGAGAAACTTTCCAAAATGTTCCCAAGAAGACATGTGTAGGACAACCATGATATATTCCTGCTTTGCTCAGTTTTCTGATCTCTTTGGAGAAATTGATTAACCTTTTAAATAAAAGAGGGCAAGAAAGGTGAGAAAAAGGAACTTAAAAGATATAGAATGAACAAAAAACAAATACTATGATGGTGTATTTGAACCAAAATACACAAATAATTGCATAAAATATAAATGGACAAAAATTAAAAGACTAATATTGGTATGATGGATGGTAAAAACAATTAAGAAAACTGAAAATCCCCCACAAAACTAAAAAATGACTATATGCTGATTATAAGACACACATAGTAAATATAAGGATGTAAAATGTTTAAAATAGAAAGATGGAAAATATATTCCATATAAATATGAAGCAAAGAAAGACATGCTAGTATCAGACAAAATAGGATTTAAGGCAAGAAACATTGTTACAAATAAATAAGGTTATTTAATAACAAAAGGCCAATTCACATAAGAAAATTAATGTGCACATAATTAATCTTAAAATTTATAAAGCAAAAATTGGTAGACCCAATAAAAGATAGAAATTCCATAATAATCATCAAAATACATAATACACCTTTCTCAAAACTGATAGAATATATAGGAAAAATGTCATAAAAAACATAAAAAATAAGTAACAGACTTGGCCTAACTGACATACATAGAACTCTATGCCCAACAATGGTTGCATATATGTTCTTTCCAAGTAAAAAATAATACTTGCCAAAATATTTCATATTCGGGGCCATAAAACAAATCTAAATGAATTTTTCAACATAAAATCATGTAAATGTTATGATCACAGAGTAACTAGCAAGGACTTTAAATAACAAAAAGATAACTGAATAATCCTCTGCTGTTTAAGATCTGAAAAATATATTTCCAAATAGCCCATTGTTCAAATATAAAATCAAAATGAAAGTTAAAAAGTGTTTCAGAATGAATTGTAATGAAAATACAACTTGAAGAATATCTCTAAAGCTGTACTTCCAGAGAAAATTTATAGCTTTGGTTGAATATATTAGAAAAGCAAAAAAATGCCTGGAAATCAATACTCCAAGATCTATCTCAAGAAGCTAGGGGAAAAAAGTTAAATCAAAATAAAAAAGAAAAAAGGAAATAATGAAGATAAAAGTGAAGATTTATGAAGTAAACAAATAGACGCAATAGAATGAAAGAGGCAAAAGGTGGTTTTTAGAAAAGACTAATGAAACTGATAAAATCCCAGCAGGACTGATTAGAAAAACAGAAAAGTCACAAAAAACCAATATTGTAAATGTAAAAATGGTCATTGCCATATAGCCAGCAGACATTAAAAATAGATTTTATAATTATTTGTATGCCAATAACTTAAAAACTCAGATGCAAAGGGAAAATCCTTAGAAAAATAAGACTCAATGAAACTAACAAAATTAACAACAGTAAAATATGAAAATCCTATACCTTTTTAAGAAATTTCAGCCATAATTTAAAATGTGATAAAGAAACCTCTAGGCCTAGATAGAATTTCTTCCCCAAATTTAAGGAAAATATAATACCAAACTTAACCAAATACTTCAGAGGACAGAAAAAGGGAGAACGTTTCCCAAGTCACTATGAAGCCAACAAACCTTGATATTAAATCCGACAAGAACTTCATGAGAAGATAAATTACAAGCCAATATCTTAAAATCTTAGGTAAAACATCCTAAACAAAATAAAGTAAATAAAGCTCAGTGATATTTAAAAAGAATAGTACATTATAATCAAGTCTGGTTCATTTCAGGAGTGTAAGAATGGTTTAATATTCAAAATTATATTAATTCACCACATTAACTAAAATAAATGATGAGGATGATAATATTAATATGCTTATGTCAAAAATGCGTATAAACAACTAGGAATAAGAGAAAATTTCTTTCAAGTGATAAAGTTTATCTACAAAACAAACAACTAAACCCTACAGCAAATATTATCTTTAATAGTAAATATTAAAAGCTTTCCCCTGGAGACCTGGAAAAAGAGATGCTTGTTATCACCACTTTTGTTCAATATTTATTGGAGGTCCTGGTCAGTGCAATAATAAAATAAAATAAAAAGAATATTAGAAAGGAACTAATAAATCTGTTATATGACTAAATATAGAAAAGAATTGTAGCAGTACAAAAGGACCCTAAATAAATTATAAAAATTAATACATTAATCTACTAAGGTCATTATCTAAGAGGTCAATAAATAAAAATCACTTTATTTCTGTATATCATCAATTACTGAGTAAAACTTTTAAAGTTCCTGCTTGCATCAAACATTTTTAAATGCCTAATAAAAATTTTAACAAAAGCCATGGAGGTACCCAGAAAAATACAAAAATATTGAGAGGAGATTTTTAAAGGCTTAAATAATTGGGGGGAATATATACTACATTCTTAGATTGGAATATTGATATTGTAATGATGCCAAATCTCTGCAAATTGACCTGTAGATTCAATGCAATCAGAATCCCAATCTCAGGAGGATTTTTACAAATTGTCAGTCTGATTCCAGAACTTAAATGAAAATTTAAAGGCCCACAAATAGCCAAAACAATGATAAACTGGAATGCTTACACAACCATATTTCAAGCATTCATATAAAGCTAGAGTGTGTTGGTGCAAATAGAACAATGCAACAGAATAGAGGGTTCAGAAATAGACCCATACATATATGGAAACTTGCTTTATGACTAAAGTTTCACTGTAGAACTGTAGGGAAGGGATACTATTTTTAAGAAATAGAACCAAATTGGCTGGATACTCACATGGGAAAAATATATTTTGATTACTACTTCACACTATACATAATTAATTTCAGGTGGTCTTTGATCTAAATATAAAAGACAAAACAATTAAGCTTCTAGGTGAAAACATTAGACAATATTTCTATAACCTTGGGAGAGTAAGATATGTTTTAAATGGGGGTGAAAAAAAAAACCAAGCCAAAAGAGAAAAGTTGATACACTGGACAACATTAAGAATGTCTGCCTGTAATCCCAGCACTTCGGGAGGCTGAGGTGGGAGGATCACTTGAACCCAGAAGTTCGAGACTAGCCTGGGCAAGAAAATGAGACCTTGTCTCTACAAAAACTAAAAATAAAATGAAATAAAATTAACCATGCATGGTGGTACACGTCTGTGGTCCCAGCTATATACAAGAAGCTGGACAGCAAGATCGCTTGAGCCCAGGAGGTTGAGGCTATAGTGAACCATGTCTGTGCCACGGCACTCAGCCTAGGTGACAGAGCAAGACCCTGTCCTGAAACAAACAAACAAACAAAAATCTGCTCACCTAGACAGTTTTAAGAAAATAGAAACACAAAGAATTGGATGATTTATTTGCAAAACATATAACCAGTAAATGAATTTACATCCAGAATATACAAAGAACTAGCTGGAAAAAAAACATGAAAATGTATTCAATCTCATTAGTCATCAGGAAAATGCAAATTAAACCCACAATGAGATTTTAAAAAAAAATCTACTTTCAAACTGGCTAAAATTAAAACAACTGCCCAGACCAAGTTTTGGTGAGTTAACTGATCAAGTAGAATTCTCATACACTTTGGTGAGACTATAGAACAGGAAAACTTAGGAATATTGTTCAATAGTATCTACTAAACTTGAAAATACTCAAAGTCTATAGTAATTTGCACAGTAATTGCACTTCTAGCATATGCCCAATGGGAAGTTTATATCTGTGTGCTCATAGAGGTATAAGAAAGTTTACAGCAATATATTCACAATAACCTAACTGGTAAAAAAAACACACAAATAGCCATCAGAGTTTGAATAAAACATTGTGTCATTTTAATACAAAAGGCTACTTTGCAACAACAACAAAAATGAAAGAATTACTGCTGAATGCAACTATATGATTGGCTTTCACTAACCTAATGTTAAGTAAATTAATCCAGACCAAAAGACTAATATTGTATCTCTCAATTTATATAAATTTCATAACTAGGTAAAACAAATATATAGTGTCTGAAGTCAGAATAATGGTTACCTTTGGGAAAGAGCAAGTGGTGACTGAGGTAGTGCATACGAGATTTTGGGAGGTGCTGGTATTGTTTTATTTATTGTGAAAACTTATTAAGCTGTGCAGATGTAATTTGTGCTTTTTAAGCATGCGTGCACTTCACTAAAAAAATCTGAAAATATTGAGAATTTATAACTCAATAAAAAGTGTGTTAATTCAAGTGTGAAGTAATCTGAAATGTGACATAATTTTGAGCAATTCATGGGGATAATCGATTTTAACTTGTTATTAGGAACCTTTGTATTGAAATAGACAAGGGGTTGTTACTTAGCACACTAGGGAAATGGGTAATTAGATATTTTCAATTTTAAAAATCTAGTAATGTCTACTGACTTTCAACTTTTAAAATCAAACTGTAAATAAACAAGGCAATTTTCATTACGAAACAATATAAATGTTGAAAAGCTTGACCAGGTATAAGACAAAATATTTTAAGTCAGATTGAGGGAAGCAATAATGTCATACAAAGTCAAGATATCAAGCGATGAAGCTTCCAGGATTCCCTGAAGGTGCACAGGTGACCAGTGAACAAACTGGAAATCACAGTTTAACCAGAGGGGAAGGCAGGAGAAGGAACAGGGATGAACTGATTTCAGTAAGACCTTATATATCATAGCAGAATGTAAATGCATAATATTCAAAGTTGATAAACCAAGAGGTAGCAATATATCATTGAGAGATAAGTAGGCAAAAAACAAAAGAAGCTAAAATGCAAACAAGTAAAAGGTGTTGCTTACAGGAGGTTGGAATGGAGATGGTGACTGGGGCCAAGGCTGTTGCTTTTTATTATAAATTAAAAATCTATAGGATAGAAAGGTACAGGTTTCAAAGCAGCAAAAGCAAACTTGAAAAAGATTTAAGTGGGAGGATTCATCCTACCCACCAGCAAGTCTTACTATATAGCTACATTAATCATGAAAATATGTTGTCAGCAGAGATTGATACACATATGGATTAATGGAACAGAAGAAAGAACCCAGAAATAGACCTACACAAATATGTCCAACCAATTTTTGACAAAGGTGCAAAAGCAATTCATTGGAGGAGTGATAGCTTTTTCATGAAATGATGCTAGAGTAATAGGACATCTGTGAGAAAATGAATAAGTGAACTTCAACCTAAACCTCAAGTATCATACAAAAATGTAATTTAAAATAGATCACAGCCAGTCATGCATGGTGGCTCACACCTGCAATCCTAGCACTTTAGGAGGCTAAGGTGGAAGGATCACTTGAGGCTAGGAATTAGAGACCAGCCCGGGAAACACAGCAAGACTCTATCTCTACAAAAACAACTTTTACAATTAGCTAGGTGTGGTGGCCAGTACCTGCAGTCCCAGCTACTCAGGAGACAGAGGTGGGAGCATTTTTTGGGCCCAGGAGTTTGAGGCTACAGTGAGCCATGATGTCGCCATTGCACACTGAGCTGTGTGACAGAGCAAGACTCTGTCTCAAAAATCATAAAGAAAATAAAATAATTAGACATGGTGCAGCATAATAAAATAAAAATGGTGCAGCAAACTACCATGGCACATGTAACATACACACCTATGTAACATACCTATACCTTCTGCACATGTATCCCAGAACTTAAAGTATAATAAAAAAATAAACAAAATAAAATGGATTACAGATATATATGTAAAATTTAAAACTATAAAAGTTTTAGGGAAAAATGAGAGAAATCTTTGAGGTCTTGGGATAAGCAAAGAATTCTAGCCTTGACACCAAAAGCATAACCCATAAAAGAAAAAACTGATCAATTGAATCTTATCAAAAGTAAATCTTTTTTTTCTTTAAAAAAACCCTGTGAAGAAGCTATAAAGTAGACATGGTAAAAATATTTGCAAGCCACATATATGACAAATAACTGTTACCTAGAATATTTAAAGAGCTCTCGAAACCACCAAGTAAAAAAAATAAACAATCCAATTAGAAAATCTGCAAAGACACAGACATTTTACTAAAGAATAAATAGAGGTAGCAGATAAGCACATGAAAAGATGTTCAACATAAGTCGCCATCAGGGAAATGCAAATTAAAACCACAATGAGCTGTCACTACACATCTGTCAGGATGGTGAAAATAAATAAAAGCAATAATATTAAATGCTAGTGAGGATGGAGAAAAAGCTGGATTCATTGCAGCTGGGAATATAAAAGTGCATAGTTACTCTGGAAAATAGTTTGGCAATGTCTCATAGAACTAAAATGTCAGCTATGATATAGACTAACAATTGCATTACTATGTCCTTATCCTAGAGAAATGAAAACAATTTCACCCACAAAAACCTGTGCATGAATATTCATGGAAACTTCATTCATAAAAGCCCCAAAGTGGAAACAAACTAAATGTCCTTCAACAGGTAGAGTGTTAAGCCAACTGTGGAATACTACTCTGCAATTCAAAAGAGAAAAAATTTTGATGTATGCAACAACTTGGAAATGTCTCCAGTGGATGATGCTGAGTAAAAAAAAAAAAAAAAAAAAAAAAAAAAAGTCAAACTCAAAAGATTACATTCTGTAGAACTCCATTTATATTAAACAGTGGGAAAGATAAAACTTTAGAAATGAAGAACAGATTAGTGGCCACTAGGGCTTAGGGGTAGGGAAGGGGAGATGCAGGAGGCAGAGAAGGCATAGTTATAAAAAGGGTGACCCAAAAGGTCCTTGTGGGGATGGAACTCCTCTGCTTCTTGACTGTGGTGTGGTTACATGAACATACACATGATAAAATTGTATAAAACTAAATACACACACAAATGAATGCACGTAAAACTTGGGAAATATGAATGAGAGTGGTGGATTGTATAATGTCAATGTCCTGGTTGTGAAATTATACTATGATTTTTCAAGATGTAAAATGTATCATTGGGGGAAATCAGGGAAAAGATATACGAGATCTTTTCATATTATTTATTACAACTGTATGTAAATGTACAATTAGTTAAAAAATATTAAAAAACATAAAAACACAAAATATCTTCTCAAATTTGAAAAAAGATATGTGTGTGCATATATACATGTATATGTATGTATGTGTGTGTGTGTATATATATATCCATGCACGCACATTGGGACAGAGGGGCAAAGTATCAAGAACTGAGTCATTATCAGGATCTGGAAAAGAAATAATAAAGTAGACACAAATAATAAAGTAGATACAAATAATAAAGTAGATCAGAGAGGTATAAGTAATACTAGGTGAGGCAAAGGGAGATTTGAAGGAGCCGTTAACAAACTTTTACTTGAACAGGGATAAAAATCCAGGCTAGGTATATCATGATGTTTTCTTGAGCAGAATACATCACTACCCAAAATACGAGGTAGAGTATAATTGTTATGAGTGTGAGCTCCAAAACTGACTTGCTGAGATTCAACATCAACTCTGTTTACTCTTAGCAGTATGACTTTGGGCAAGTTATCGAAACTTCTCTATGCCTCAGGTCTTCCTAATACATGAATCACCTAGGGTTTTGTTAGGAGGGTTAAATAAGTCAATGCCTACGAAAAGCTTAGAAAAGTTCTTGGCATTCAGTCAGTCTTAGCCAACTGTGTTATCTGCCAGCAGCTCATTTATCAGAGACGACAGCATAACGATAAGTTTCCTATTTTTTCCTTGTTATTTATTGTGTTTTGATGCTTTGACTATCTGAAATCATCCCACAGTGTCTGGAGGACTTGATCCTCTGTATTTCTGATTTCTAAAGCTGTTTGAAAGAAGGGAAAGGAGCACAGTATTGTGTAGGTGGCTGCTTACCCATCCAGGTACACACAGTGCTGCTTGGAGAGGGAAACTGATTCACCAGTACCTCTCACTGAACCCTGTCTCTTTGTAGCCTTGATTTACAACATACCATTGTAATGTGAATCTAACACAAGTTAGTAATGATTCTGTAGTTTCTTCACCCCTTTGGCAATGCATATGTTCCTTACCAAAGCAAAAATGTACCATAGGTAATGCAATACTCATTCCCCCAAATAGAAGCTATAATAATCATTTTCTAGCCTCCTTGATTAAATTTCATCTTATTTAGCAATTCTCTTTAGTAATGAAGATTGACAGATAGTAATAATCTAGACAGATGTTGTCAGCTCTAAAACATCTACAGACTCGTTCTGTTTCTCCGAGTGGAGCAGAAGTAGTTAGCTACTGAAGTAGCCCTGAAGTCCATATAACAACAGCTGTGAAGAACTCCGCTGTGCGAGAGCCTGAGCTTCACTGGCAAGGAACTCATGATTCATGGAAAAGAAGTAATTTTCTTGAACTTACGGGCATGAAATATGTAAGACTCATACTTCAGAATGAACTGTAATATGATCTCTCCTAGGGAAAATACCATTTCTGTAATGCTGTACATTTCTTATGAATAAAGACAAGCACTGACTTAGCAGCCATCACTGTGGGTACAATATACACAGTATGAGTGCACAGAAACAAAAAGCAAGATGGAGGGCAGGTAACCCTGTTCTGGAATTTCAGCTTGCATCCAACAGAGAAAATGAGTTTGGATTTTTTTCCCTGCTTCTAAGATAGTAGAGAGCAGTCTTGAGCCTGGGCCCCGTTCCTAAGACCCTGCTCCAAGATGTCCAACTAAACACAGCCAGGAGGAACATCTCCCACTGAGGGAACAGGACACCAGGAAGACTTGTGCACTCAGAGGGAAGGCATTGAGAGCAGATGAAGGGAAGACATAGATGCTGGGCTGAAGAGGGAGGCTGCTGGGAACTGAAACTCATTGCTGGTCCCCAATGACTCCTGCGGAAGGGGTGAGTTGAACAGGCAAGGAGCAACCTGCTCTCACCAAGGGCCTCTGGAATCCCAGCAGGAGGAGACCTCTAATCCGCCATGGATACTTGAATTGGCAGGGAAAGCTGCCTAGAGAAGTGGTAGGGGCAGAACTGCAGCCAGTGCAGAGCCCAGAAGTTTTGGTGTGGGAGTATCTATAGCGGAGCATGACCAGGAGTGCCCATTCCCCTAGACACAACTTGCTCCCATAGGAGACTTTAGCCCTAGGGGATCTGTTGGTCCTGCACTCTGCAGGGCAGTCTTGCCCATCAGATGGGGCGGGTCTGACCTGAGTGCCCCTCTACCTGCTGGCCTCTCCCAGGACCCCAGCCTGGCTGCACCTGCATGCAGTGCAGCCACCTGGTACCTCCTGGGGGCCCACATCATAGCTCCTGTGCTGGCAGACCGTGCTTGACAGTGCTCCAGCAGAGCAGCCCCCACGAACACGCACCAACCTGCCCATGCCCTCTGCGGACTCCCTGTGCCACTTCGCCTTCACACACTCGCCTATGGCCACCGCCTACATTGTTTTCCTGGCAGATGTGTTTGCAGAGGAACTCTTCCTTCCCTTCCCTGCCATCATGTATGTGCGTGTGCACTCTGCCGTGCCACTGCTGGGTGTAAATGAACTCCACCACTCCTCCTCTCACCTCATAGCCATTGCCATGGGAGCATTGGTGGGCACGAAGCCCACCAGCCCTGCCCCCTCCAGTGCTCTGCCCCTGTGCTGACACTGACACTGGTGCAAAGAAAACAGTGGACTCCCCCGCTCCCTAAGTGGCCACCACTGCCAGTGTGAATGTGCACGGAGGAAGCACATAATCCTGTGCCCATCAGTGTCCTGCCATCGTTCTAACACCACCACTGGCACCAACACACACACATAGTTGCCGGCAGGGGACGCTGGCCCCTCAAGTTGTACTGCCACCACAGATGCTGCATGGTGGCCGGGGCCCTGGCACCTACTAGCACCCTGCTGCAGCTGCTGAGCATGCACCCTGCTGCACTGCTGCTGCCACTGCTTGTGGCACATGCAAACAAAGGTGGATCCTGCAGCCACCATCCTATGAAGTACTTTGGCTGCCACCAACTACCAGAGTGTTGTGACCAGCAGTCTGGGAGCACCTCAGCCTCTCCAGCCAGGAGGTTCCTAACCTGAAGGAGCTAGATAACAAAGCCAGGGCCCAATATCAGTCCCCCAGAGTTAGAGCATACTGTCTAGGAGCCTTGAGCTGAGCCTTGGGCCCCTCAAATCTTCTCATAGTGAAGCTAGTCCAATGATCACCTTATACCATAATCAAACCCCCAAGGTCATGGACTAGGGTAAAAGAAAAAAAAAATCCATCCAAAGGACAGCAGCTTCAAAGATTGAAGGAACGTCTGCCTACAAAGATAAGAAAGAACCACCACAAGAACTGTGACAACTCAAAAAGCCAGAGTGTCTTCTTTTCTCCAAAGAAACACACTAGTTCTCCAGCAAGGGTTCTTAACTGGGCTGAGACAGATGAAATGATAGAAATAGAACTCAGAATATGGATAGGAATGAAGATAATTGAGATTCAAGAGAATACTGAAATCCAATGTAAGGAAGCTAAGAATCACAATAAAATGATACAGGAGCTGACAAAGACAAGGTAACCAGGATCAAAATTAACATAATCAACCCAACAGAGCTGAAAGACATTCTATAAGAATTTCATAATGAAATTGCAAGTATTTGCAGCAGAATAGACCAAGCTGAGGAAAGAATCTCAGAGCCTTGAAGACTAGCTTTTGGAAATAAGACAAGAAGAAAGAAGAAAGAATGAAAAGAAATAAACAAAAACTCTGAGAAATATGGGATTATGTAAAGAAACCAAATCTATGAATCATTGGAATCCCTGAAAGAGATGGAGAGAATGGAAGCAACTTGGAAAAGATATATCAGAATTTCAGCCATGAAAACTTCCCCAACCTAGCTAGAGAGGCCAACATTCAAATTCAGGAAATGCAGAAAACTTCTGCGAAACATGTCACAAGAGGATCATCCCCAAGGCATATAATCACCAGATTCTCCAAGGTAGAAATGAAAGAGAAAATGTTAAAGGCAGCTAGAGAGAAAGGACAGGTCACCTACGTAGGGAAGTCTATTAGATTCTTATAGACATCTTAGAAGGCATCTTATCAAAAACCCTACAAGCCAGAAGAGATTGGGGGCCTATATTAAACATTCTTAAAGAAAAGAAGTTCCAACCAAGAATGTCACATTCTGTCAAAGTAAGCTTTATAAGTGAAGGAGAAAAATAAGATCCTTTTCAGACAAGCAAATGCTGAGGGAATTCCATACCAACAGACCTGCCTTATAAGAGCCCCTGAAAGAAGCACTAAATATGGAAAGAAAAGATTGTAACCAACCACTACAAAAACACACTTACATATGCAGATCAGTGATACTCTAAAGCAACCACACAAACAAATTAGTGTAACAAACAGCTAGCAGCATGCTGACATGATCAAATCCACATGTATCAATACTAACCTTGAATGCAAATGGGCTAAATGCCCCAATTAAATGGCACAGAGCAGCAAGTTATATAAATAACCAAAACCGAGTGATATGCTATCTTCAAGATACCCATCTTAAATGCAATGATACACACAGGCTCAAAAGAAAGGGATCATGAAAAATGTACCGAACAAATGAAAAACAACAACAAAAAAGCAGGAGTTAAGGAGTTACAATCCTTACTTCAGACAAAACAGACTTTAAACCAACAAAGATCAAAAAAGATTAAAAAGGGCATTACATAATGGTAAAGGGTTCAATGCAGGAAGAAGACCTAACTATTCTAAATTTATATGCACCCACCACATGAGCACCCAGATTCATAAAGCAAGTTCTTAGACACTTTAGAAGAGAGACTTCAACACCCCACTGAGAGTGTCAGACAGATCATTAAGGGAGAAAATTAACAAAAGTATTCAGGATGTGAGCTCAACACTAAACCAATAGACCAGATAGACATCTACAGAACTCTCTATTCTGAAACAACAGAATATACATTCTTCTCATTGCCACATGGCATATATTCTAAAATTGACCACACAATCGGACATAAAACAATGCTCAGCAAACGCAAAAGAATTGAAATTATACCAACCACTCTTAGATCACAGCACAAAAAAATACTTTTTGGTTAATTATGAAATTAAGGCAGTAAACAAGAAGTCCTTTGAAACTAATGAGAACAAAGCTACATCATACTAGAATCTCTGGGAAATAGCTAAGGCAGCGTTAAGAGGGAAATTTATAACACTAAATACCCACATTAAAGAGTTAGAAAAATCTCAGATTAACAACCTACCACCACAACCAAAGAACTAGAGAATCAGGAGCAAACCACCTCAAAAACTAGCAGAATACAAAAATAATCATAATCAAAGCTGAACTGAAGGAGACTGAGACGTGAAAAACCATTCAAAAGATTAAAGAAGCCAGGAGCTCTTTTTTTAAAATAATAGTGAGATTATTTAAACTAGTTAAACTAATAAAGAAGGAAAGAGAGAAGATCCAAATAAATATAGTCAGAAATGACAAAGGGGACATCACCACTGACCCCACAGAAATATTAATAGCCACCAAAGACTATTATGAATTCCTCTATGCACACAAAGTAAAAAATCTAGAGGAAATGAATAAATCCCTGGACACATACAACCTCCCAACACTGAAGCAGGAAGAAATTGAGCACTGAACAGACCAGTAACGAGCTCTGAGATTGAATCAGTAATAAATGGCCTATCAATCAAAAAAAGCTCTGGACAATGCGGATACACAGCTGACTTCTAGTAAATGTACAAAGATGAACAGGTACCTTTCCTACCAAAACTATTCCAAAAAATTGAGAAGGAGGGACTCCTCCCCAACTGATTCTATGAGGCCAGCATCATCCTGACACCAAAATCTGGCAGACACACAACAACAACAAAAAAACTTGAGGCCAATACCCTTGATGAACATTGATGTAAAAATCTCCAACGAAATACTGGCAAACTGAATCCAGCAACACATCAGAAAGGTTATCTACCACAATCAAGCAGGCTTTATGCCTGGGATGCAAGGTTGGTTCAACATATGCAAATTGCTAGACGTGATCCATCACATACACAGTACTAAAGACAAAAACTACATGATCATCTCAATAGATGCAGAAAGGGCTTGATAAAATTCAACATCCCTTCATGTTAAAAACTCTAACAAACAGGCATTGAAGAAACATACTTCAAAATAATAAGAGCCTCCTTGACAAAGCCACAGTCAACATCATACCAAGTGGCCAAAAATCAGCATTTCCCTTGAAAACCAGCACAATAAAAGGATGCCTTCTTTCACCACTCCTATTTAACATAGTATATTGAAAGTCCTGGCCAGAGCAATTAGGCAAGATAAAGAAATAAAGGACATCCATATAGGAAGAGAAGAAGTTGAACTATCCCTGTTTGCAGAAGACATAATTCTATATCTAGAAAACCCCATAGTCTCAGGCCAAAAGCTCTTTCAGCAGATAAACAACTTCAACAAAGTTTCAGGATACAAAATCACTGTACAAAAAATCCCTAGCATTCCTATACACCAACAGCAGCCAAGCTACGAAAAATTAGGAAGATAATCCCATTCATAATTGCCACAAAAAAGAATAAAATACCTAGGAAAACAGCTAACGAGAGAGGTGAAAGATCCCTATAATGAGAATTACAAAACACTGCTCCAAGATATCAGAGACAACACAAACAAATCTAAAATCATTCCATGCTCATGGATAGGAAGAATCAATATTGTTAAAATGGTCATACTTCCCAAAGTAATTTACAGATTCAGTGCTATTCTTAGCAAACTACTAATGACATTCTTCACGGAACTAGAAAAAAACTATTTTAAAATTCATATGGAACCAAAACAAACAAACAAACAAAAAACAAAGAGCTCAAATAGCCAAGGCAATCCTAACCAAAAAGAACAAAGCAGGAGGCATCATACTACACAACTTCAAACTATACTGCAGGGCTGCAATAACCAAAATAGCACGGTACTGGTACAAAAACACACACATAGAGCACACAGATCACGTTCCATCGGAAACCTAACCCTAATCCTAACCCTGACTATGTTCCATTGGTCTATGGGTCTGTTTTTGTACCAGTAAGATGAAATAAGGCCAGAATTAAGGTGTCACACCTACAACCATCTGAACTTTGACAAAACTGACAAAAACAAGCAATGGGAAAAGGACTGCCTACTCAATAAATAGTGCTGGGATAACTAGCTAGCCATATGCAGAAAACTGAAACTGAATCCTTCCTTTACATCATACACAAAAATCAACTCAAGATGGATTAAAGACTTATATGTAAAACCCAAAACTTTAAAAAGACTGGAATACAACCTAGGCAATACCATTCTGGACAAAGGAACTGGTAAATATTTCATGATGAAGATGCCAAAAGCAATTGCAACAAAAGCAAAAATTGACAAGTCAGATCTAATTAAACTAAGGAGTTTTTGCATAGTGAAAGAAACTATCAACAGAGCAAACAGATAAGCTACAGCATGGGAGAAATTTTTTGCAGACTATGCATCTGACAAAGGTCAAATATCCAGAATCTATAAGAAACATAAATTTACAAGAAAAAACAACCCCATTAAAAAGTGGGCAAAGGGCATGAACAGACCCTTTACAAAAGAAGACATACATGTGGCCAACAAGCATATGAAGAAAAGCTCATTATCACTGATCACTAGAGAAATGCAAATCAAAACCACAATGAGATACCATCCTATACCAGTCAGAACGGTTATTATTGCAAAGTCAAGAAATAACAGGTGCTGGTGAGGTTGCAGAGAAAGGGAACACTTTTGCACTGTTGTTGGGAGTATAAATTAATTCAACCATTGTGAAAAGTAATGTGATAATTTCTCAAAGAGATAAAAACAGAAATAACAATCTTATTACTGGGTATATATCCAAAGGAATATAAATCATTCTGTCATAAGCACACACACACACACATATGTTCACTGAAGCACTATTCACAATAACAAAAACATGGTATCAACCTAAATGCCCATCAGTGGAAGACTGGATAATGAAAATATGATACCTATACACTATAGAATACTATGCAGCCAATTAGATCACGTCCTTTGCAGGAACATGAATGGAACTAGAGGCTACTATCTTTAGCAAACTAATGAGGGAAGAGAAAACCAAATACTACACGTTCTCACTTATAAGTGGGATCTAAATGATGAGAACACATGGACACAAAGAGGGAACACCACACACTGGGTGGAGGGTTGGGGGATGGAGAAAGGCAGAAAAAATAACTATTGGGTACTAGGCTTAAGCACTTGGGTGACAAAATAATCTGCACACAAATCTCCATGACATGAATTTACCTATAGAACAAACCTGCACATGTACTCTTGAACCTAAAATAAGTTTATTTTTAAAAAAGCCATATGGTGAGAACTCTAGATTCTGGGTCGTTGTGTGGCTCCTGTTAACACCACTAAAGGATATTTTGTCATAGGAAGTAGTTGTCCTCCCCAACAGTGCCTTCAGAAGTTTAGATATGTAGGTTTGCCATTTTTATTTCTCCTTAGTGAAATCCCTTTAGAATGTCACCATCCACAGACTTAACTGTTTTGAATCCCTCTTTTGGTGAGACTGACAAAAATATCACCTTCAGAGATCATCAGTTCCATTTGGTTATCACTTGTGGTGTATGGTGATTCCACCATTTATTTTTATGGAATTTCTTAAACTCCTTTTAAGACACGTTCTGTAATTCCAGAATTTGACTAATAGCTTCATTTTCACCTTATATACCCTTCAAAATTGTATAGGCCCTGGATTTGTTCAGTCCTTGCCTCAAATCAAGGCATGCATCTGTCCCCTGATCATTTTAGTTACCGCACTGGACATCCTCATTATTCTTCATTCTTTTTGTGGAAGCACAGGAACCAGAAACATACCACTGACACAGTCAGTCATGTAATAACTGGATATCTAATCAGAACAAGATTTTCATTTTTTTTCTGGGACTTTTCCTGAAGATGGTCAGGTCTGCAGGGGTGGAAATGGGTGAAAAGAGAAGCACTTCTGGCTGCAGGACCCTGTACTTTGAGAAACAGCTAACGATAGCTTCTAGGTCCAAATGTTCTCTTTCCAGAATTGCTTTTTTGCAAATTTACTACCTTTCCTTATGAAAGCTCATCTTCCATGTCTTACTAGGTCTTTTTGAAAAATTATCCACATTAATCTGGCAACTCATTCCCTAGGCAAAATTAGCATCATCTACAAACAAAAATTGGAAACTTCCTCTTCCAGATTTAGAATCATCCTTGTTGACTCTTATTTATCCATTTTAATCCTTTCATTTTGTTTTGAAGTTCATTTTCTATCCAGTTCAAGATTCTCTAGTCAATTTTTTAAAAGCAAAGTATAGAAACTAGTAAGGAGATATTTTTAAAGTCAAAGTGTTAGGAGATATTGGCTCTGTATGACACATCTATACAGTGAAATATTATTTAGCCATTAAGATAATGTGAAAAAATTAATAAGGCAGGATTGTTCTGATATATTGTTAACAGAAAAAACAGATTATAAAACTCTATGCATGCTATTATTCTATTTTAAAAATAGAATGAAGTACTAAAAAAAGATAAGAATATACATTAAGTAATAACAAGTTATGGCATTTCTGAGTGGGAAACATAGTCAATATCTATAAATCAAAGAAAAATGGTTGAAATCAGTATGGCTTGAAGTACGCATTTTAAAATAGTGTGCCCTAAATTAAAAGATCTAACTACTGAATTAGATATTAAAGGTTATCTAGTCTTATTCTTAGAAAATTTTTAATGTTTACATCTGTGACATTATTATTGTTGTATGTTGGTACATTATCCTAAGCTTTGGGATACTAAAATAGATAAATGACCATCTTATTCTCAGAGCAGTTTTATGCATAAACTATGTCTGTTTACAAAGAAAATCAATTCTAGTGAAATACAGTTGTGAAAATATTAAAAACAAAAATTTGCAACAAAATAAAGTATTCAAGGATTTATTAACATATTACATATCAAGATCCAGTAGTAAGCCCAATAACTACCATAAATTCAAAGTAGAGATAAATATAGATGATATTTTAATATATCTATAACACTCTTAAGGTAATATGAAATTATCCATGAATTCTATTAATGACAAAGTCATGGATGTTCCTAAAACTATTGTAGTTTGTTCTCTACTTTTATAATTGAAAAAACTGCTAAATATTAGGTAGAAATTAGTGCATATAAAGATGTATTTTTATTGCTACCCAAATTCACAGACCTAAACTTAATGCTTAAAATATTTGAGTGTCTGAGGATTCCAGATAAAGAACTCAATCCGTACTAAGGCCAAAGTACTGACATGAAGAGAGAATAAAAGATAAAATACTAATAAAAATAACTTAAATGGAGGAATTATTTAATATGTCCTGTGTATGCTCAGATTTCTAGTGCCAAAGATGTACCCAATTCAGTGTGAAGTAAAAAAGTTACATCTTGAAAGATGACCAAAAAATAAATACCAAATTAAGATATAAATATTTTTCTCAATAAGAAGTTTGAGATTTATTTGCTCAAATTTGAATGTTACATGAAATATGATAAAGGAAAGGAAATACCAGGATAATGTATAGACAATCTAAGCTTATGACAGAAAGGAGAAAAGCAATAGATATTTTGGTACATATATTCTTGAGAATAGTCCTTCAGGCATTATGAAATCTTTATGAATCAACATTTATAATGATGTAATATGAGAGACCTTCAGCAAAAAACTATATCAAGTCACTCTAGGTCGTTATGTAGAAATGGGTTCAAATGCCAATATTATAGATATTAATAACAAACAACAAATATATAACTGGAATTTAGGAAAGAATATTTCACAGGAAAATCATAATAGAATTAGGGCAATGACATTGCCTTGGCGGACTGCTCTTATTTGAGTCATGTACCAGTACACAGACTGACCCCTGAGCTAAAAGGAGCTACTCAAGGGCTCCAAGTAAGTGAAATCACATATTCAGGATTTATATAAAGACAAAATGTCAGATTCATATTCGCTTTCTACTGACTCACATACCTTTAAATAAAGTGTAAGATCTCTAAGTAGACATAGACAAATGTTAATATATATTCATCATGGTTATCTTAGGCTCAGGAGATATATTTCATTTCTTACTTTTGCTTATATTTTCTAAAGTTTGTTTAATAAACATATGCTACTTTTATAGTTAGAGAAAGTTGTTTAAATTATTTAAAAATATTTTGCCATTGCAAATTATTTCAATCCTAAATTTTAACGAAGTTTAAAGATTGCAGACTAGGCATGGTGGCTCACGCCTGTACTCCCAGCCCTTTGGGAGGCCGAGGTGGGCAGATCACTCGAGGTCAGGAGTTCGAGACCAGCCTGGCCAACAAGGTGAAACCCCATCTCTACTAAAAACACAAAAATTAGCTGGGCATAGTGGCAGATGCCTGTAATTCCAGCTACTTGGGAGGCTGAGGCAAGAGAATTGCTTGAATCCGGGAGGTGGAGGTTGCAGTGAGCCAAGATCGCACCATTGTACACCAGCCTGGGCAACAGAGTGAGAAGTGAGACCCCATTCAAAAAAAAAAAAAATTGCTAAAATAACAGCCAGGTTTCCTTTGACTAATCAGAAGCTAAATGACATTTTAAGAATATAAAATATTATTTTTTATATATAGATAAGGTTATTAATTTGGGAATTTAATGCAGCAATTATGCTACCTGGTCACAAGAAGTAAATGTATTAATTTGTAAAAGCAAATTTATGAATTCCACACTTAGGATTTAGTCAACGATATTTGGCAGTTTTACCTGGGCTACAAAGACTAACTGAATTTAAAGCTCTTTCTCCCAGAGCTTTCATTTTAATTCTTGCATTTATTATGCTGATATTGACATGAGACATTTGAAAAGAAGTTACTCGGGGTATTGATCGGTCAGCAATAAAATTATTTGAGTCAAACGTTGAATTGTTGAACTCTTGGGATCTGGGGTTTTATTTCAGCATTTCTGTATATTTTAAAGCCTTTTCTAGATCACATCTTGGGCTACTACTGCTCCTCACTGCTTTGTACTGTGGAATTAAAATGCTACAACCACATTAAGTTATATGGTCACATTAAATGTCTGAAAAATTAACATTTTTAATAATTCTCACTTTAAAGATAAAAAAACAAGATAGTTAACAAGAGTTTAGGAAAGATGTTCATTCATTCTTTCAACTCACACATATACATTGAATGTCAAACAAATTATTAGGTGCTAGATATACTCCGATGAGCGAGACCAACATGGTATCTGCCCTTTCAGTACTTAAAATCAGATTGCTACAGTAGTAAGACAGCAGAATTATGGTTCACCTAATTTGAATTTATTGGTTCTACCTCATAATTCTCACTAAACTTTTCTAAGCATCAACCTCTTCATTTATAATAAGATGGTGACAACTCCTCGGTCAGGTTGCTGTCAAGAATGGATGCATTATAGATGAGATATATAGCATAGTAATCAGCATGCAGTGATAAGAAAGCCAGGTACCTGACATAAAGTAGATATTTAAGAAAGCATACCCACTATAACTATTTTTGTGTTTTCTGTTTGTAATATTTTTAGTAATATTAAAAAATATCATGCCAATTTATATTCCACTAAGACCACAGAATTTCCCACTTGGAGATCATGGGAGATTTATATATTCCCTTCTTATATATAAAAATTTCAACATCAGGGTCAAGGCTGGAGCCATTGGGGTAATCCTACCCTAAATGTGTTTGGTCACTAATACTTTCACAAAATATATTTCATGAATCATAATTTGAAAACCATTAAAATTTGACACTTCCTATTGTCCTAGAGGGAATAATACAATATTGGGACCCATCCATCATGTATTTACTAATATCTGGTTATATTTGCAAATATCAGGTTATAAATCCACCATTAAGCCTAATATATTGCTGAAATACAGTGAATATTGCAGAAGTAAAGCAAGCTAATAGGACAAAAGAAAGAAGCAGAAACACTGCAGAAGTGAAGAGCAGAATAAGAGGATAGTCATTCTAAATCTACATACACGTAATAGCACTTTATTAACTGGAGATGATATAAAAGTAAGCATGATGAAAAAAGATCTGAACCCATAGGTTAAAAAAGTGATTTCCTGTGTCCAATTAACCTTAAGCCTAAATGTATACATTTATTTTTTCTACCAAAACACTAAGCTGTGTGTGTCTATGTGTGTTTCAAATCTGTTTTATAACAGTTTTTCAGTGATGATCCTTACTGTTAGTTATAGCATTTTACCAACATATTTTGCAGTAGTGAGGTATTTCATTTCTTAATACACAAAGACATGCTAGATTACTTAATCATTGAGTTTGCATTATAAAATTCCACCAGGAATAAACGCACATCTAACTTTTAAATTGTTTCAATAAGAACTTAATTGGGGAGGTTTGGGGATATATTTGTTGATTAGAGGTAGACAATTTCTAGTGTGTCAGAATACTGTCCTTTAGTATGTTATTTTGTGTAGTACATGGATACACATACCGTCATGGGTTCTCAACAAATACTCATTACCTGAATTTCTAGAATCTGCGAGGAAGTAACCTTTCTTTCTGTCAGATGCATTTTATATATTTGGATTAAATGTCACCTTTCTTTTTGAACTACACTCTATTATTTCCTGGACCCCATTTAGCTAGCTACCTATTCATCATAGTTCCATTTACCTTGATTAAAACTCCCTGCTTTACTTAGTGCCAATTATTGATTATAAGCAGAGTTAAGTAATCACATTCTATTTTCCATCTGACTCTTTTGGCACCTATCTGATAGTTCACCGACAAGTCATCTCTCCATCTTAAGTGGGTTGGGGCTTGTAGCCCTTAAAGCAAAAGGAAATGTGGTACTTAGAGAGAAGGGATCCCAGACTATCAGAAAGTCAAACAGCCAGACTAAGGAGTTCTAAGTAAGATACAAGTTATACTGAGAGCAAGGTCCCTGGGACACAGCTGCCTTTAATATACACAAGCCAGCACAGTACTTCTTCCCTTAATGTCATAGATAAGTTCTTGGAAACTTAGTTTAAGCAAGATGACATAAATAAAAATTTTACCACAGGTGAATTGATAGAAATAAGTTAAGTTCCTATGGTATATTTCTGGTCATAAAAACATCACCAAACTTCTAAATAAAGACTCAAAATACTTCTAATAATAGACATTGAAATAAATGTGAACTATATATACATTTAAGAAAGATTAATAAAAACAAGAAAGAGATTATTTACCCAAGTTTTGGTGAATAAATAAGTGATGATGGTCACAGTGGTGATGGGTTAAATAAAAGAATAAATGTTTGCAAAGTCAGAATTGCACCTTCTCCTACCATGCAGTTCAAAAACAAGAACCAATATGGCAGGCTTGCTGAGTGCTTTGGGGTTGCATGGTTTATTGTATATTTCTATGATTATCATATACTTGATGAATTTTTATTTGATAATAATTTGTATGCATTCATTTACTCAGTTTCTAGCTCACTTATTCCAGCTCAGAGTCATGGGTGGCCAAAGCCTGTCCCAGCAGCTCAGGGCACAAGTCAGGAACCCACAGTGGTCAGGCTGCCATCCCATCACAGGGCACATTCACATACACCCACACTCACTCACCCTGGGACTGTGTAGACTTGCTAATGAACCTAACATGCACTTCTTAGGGATGTGGGAAGAAACTGAAGTACTCAGAGAAAACCCATGCAAACATGGAGAGAATGTGCAAACCCCACATAGACAGTGGTGCCAGGTGGGAATCAATTTCCTTTTTTTGTCAATGTTACAACAAATCGACACGGAATGAAACAATGTTATTTGAAGACCTGCTGTACTTCCAAGCCGCAATCTCTGACTACCATGAGAACCTCACTTCAACTCTGTTTGGGATAGTAGAGACCCACGCAGTACTCAACTTGGTCAGGAAGTCTGGGTCATCGGCTAAATGACAGAAGGATTGGTGGGGAGTTCACATTTATTGATAATAATTATTAACTGAATATGTTTCTTTAAATTGAGCTTATTCCCGAGAAGAGGTAAGTCTCATTGTTCTATTGAGTTGAATGAAACATGGGAAAAAAGAGAGGTGAATATTTCATTCATACAATTTCAGGTGATTCTATACTGGGTTTTGGGTCACTTCTATGTGTGATATATAGGATTCAATATCTGAGATGTTAGAGGTATCCCATACCTCTAATATCTAGGGGTGTAAGGGTGGGGTGTGCAGCAGTTAAATGATACATTTGGGGGTGGAAGTGGGCAGTGGTTTCCTTGAGCTGGCTCGATTCAGTTTGCCAGCTGACTGTGTGCATTTCTTCCCAACTCTGTGCTCAGTAACATCATCTTGATAGCTTGAAATCAGTCATGGTGGGAGTATTTACATCATGGAAATCAACAATGCTACCAATCAGGGGTCTTTACTACTTTATTTAGAGAGCGCTATTGGGTTGTTGAATGCTTATCAACACATTACTCAGTGTGATGTATATATGTATATGGACCTATATGTATGTCCACATATATGTATACATTCTAGAAATTTAATTTCTGAAAAATTAATTAGAAATAACTATGTTCTACCTCACATATGTATTTTAAAAATGGTCAAAATATATATATATATATATATTTTTTTTTTTTTTTTGCTACAAAATCTCAACACTGTTTCCTCGAGCTTATTCCTTGTTTACAGCGGCAGTTTGTAACTAATCCCATCCTGTTGGAAATTCCAGCTCAGTTCTTTCCTTTAACAGGCCAACTCTTTTTGTAGTTAATCAGAATTATTCCAAAAGCTTTCTTCCCTAAGTTCAATGCCTTTTCTTAATTAGTAAAAGCATTATTGACAACCATTCAGCCAATTGCACTCATCAAGTAATTAGCAATTTATAGAGTTTAGATTGTTAAAAAAAGAGAAAGATGAAACTACCAAGAAGACCAATGGATGCAAACTTTACAATCTTCCCAGAAGTTCTTCTAATAACAACAACTCCCACAATCTACAAGCTCCTTTTAGAGACTTAACATATGTTAAGAAGAGTCACTAGAAGGTATAAATTTAGTCATTCATATATTGTATAAAAACACAATTAATGTACTCTTTGGCAGTGTGTGGCGGCTCATGCCTATAATCCCAGCACTTCTGGGAGGCCAAGGCAGGCAGATCACTTGAGGCCAGGAGTTTGAGACCAATCTGGTCAACATGGCAACACTCTGTCCCGGTTAAAAACACAAAAATTAGCCAGACTTGATAGTGCATGCCTGTAACCCCAGCTACTCAGGAGGCTGTGGCATGAGAATCTCTTGAACCCGGGAGGCAGAGGTTGCAGTGAGCCGAGACTGTGCCAGTGCACTCCAGCCTAGGTGACAGAGCAAGACTGTCTCACAAAAATAAATAAATAAATAAAAAATAAAGCAAAATAAAACAAAAAATGTACTCCTTTATCCAACTTTTACTGGGGACTTGCTGTAGTAAGGATGTCTCAAAGAAAAATTTCACAGTCACTATCCTTGAAGAACTTATCACCTAGTGAAGGTCATAAAATACACGGTACAATTTATTAAATAGAGACAAGTAGAGGATGTTATATAAAGAAATCTAGTATAACTGAATTTATTGTACACCATATGAAACTCAACTTGGTGATGCAAACATAGACTTTTTTTTTTTTTCTTTACAATTTTGGGATTTTTTTTTCAGTTGTAGTAAGAAAACAAACGTTATCATCAGCCCTAACTTTATGATCTGGAAATGGAAGATTTCAGATTGGAGTTTTAAAGTCTCTACCTTCAAAGCATTTATCATCAGCCCTAACTTTATGATCTGGAAATGGAAGATTTCAGATTGGAGTTTTAAAGTCTCTACCTTCAAAGCATTTAAGAGGTTTCTCCTTTGTCATGCTACATTTTCACAAGTATGGGCATTAATTTATTAACCCTCAGTTGATTGGCAGAGTCAGCTAAACACAATACCTTATTCCCTGACGGAACCAGCAACCTGAAGTGAGTGTAATTGCTTCTTATCCAGATGACAGAAAGCAATTTCAGTGACTGCTTTACTTAATTAGGATGCATGAAGCATGAACCTCCAGGTCACCTATGTCTGTAAATTCTGCCTCTTCAATTTTCTGGAGAAAGCACTTATGTCTCCAGCACCTTGACATGGTTTTTAGCAAACACATATAAACTCAGCACAACCAAATTTCACTTATTTCTGGCTATATTATCTACACTGCCTTCTGGTTTTGCCACAGACCCCAGTTCATTTAATTACCCATTTCGCTTTCTGGGCATTCAGTGAAAAGTTAACAGTGACAAAGCTTCATTATCCATTTGTTGGCACAATATTTTTGAAGGAATAGGTGAGCCCATTTTATTTATTTTGCATGAGGAGAACTCTTTGAAACAAAAGCTTTTGGCCTTTTGCCCGGATTAAGGGAAGATTTGAAAGAAGACTAAGTTTGCATTAGTCTGAAGTAGCTGCCTACCATCATGAAGCAATGTGCAACACAGAGTTGTGCAAAATGACAGCATGGAAAACCGGACAACTGCTTTGCCTCTTGGGGATCTCAACTAGGTGGTTCAATGGGAGGTGCAGATCAAGAGACACATGTACTCAAATATGAGTAAAAACACATTTCAAAGACACAAATCAGTGATTTTTAAATTATGTGATATTTTGGACAACCCACTACAACATGATTGTAGGTATTTATCAAGCATCTATGATGATACAAAGCTATGACTGAGATAATAAAATATATGAGAGATAGTTGCCACACTGAAACAGCTTATGACCAAGAACAGCGGCAACAGTAAAAGTAACAGGAGCAAAACTATAAAAAGCATCTCATGTGAAATGTGTGTACTATATTATATAAAAATTCATTTATTTCCTTTTGGGGTTATTAATTGAGAATTAACTGTATCTTGATCATCCAGTCTTGATCTATTCTTATTATGATTATTTTCAACTTATAGCAGCGAGGAAAGTTTCAACATATGGGTGCTTTGGTATATAAGACCAGTCTACTTTAACCAATTAGTAATTAGTCCATACACCTCAGAGTTAGTCTTGGTATCTCAGGAAATACTAAATTTAAAGTTTGAATATATAACACAAATCCAATGTTTTGACTGGATTTAATTTTACTGGGTTACATCCAAGAGTTTCCTAAAACTCAGTAGGGTTACAAGTGCTCCATGAATATTTTTATGTAAACATGTGATATGTGTGTGTATAATATATGGATTCAAAAGGAAGACACTTATACATGTAGGCATGTGCGTAACTGCGTGTGCACATCCTTTGTCCATTCATTCAGCACAGCTCCTCCAAAACTGAGTTACGAGACTGCACTTCTTGCTTACTGCAGTCTTTTCCATTGTAGCCGACTGTGTGGTTCGCTTCACTTCTTGGCTAACAGCCTGCAAAACATTGCCATGATGAGGAAGACATGCACAGAAACCACTCAATGAAATGTATCACGGCAGATGTGATCAGCAATGTGCAAGAACCTATGAGCTGTATAATACCTGGCCGTCTGCCATTCTTCCTTCCTGTCCACTCCCAGTTCTATCAAGTATGGATGCCACAGATGAGGTCCTAATCAAGAAAAAACTGGATAATAACATCAGTCTTAGAAAATGACATTTATGCATTCAAATAAATGGCACAGCCATTGTTGCTGTGCAGTTCTTGCTGCTAAGGCTTTTATATGCTTTTATTGTCTTCTTCGGTCAAAACACAGTAGTGCTTACTGATTACAAGGAAGCAGAGGCCAAAGTATTGATTTTAATGATCCTACTGAATTTTCAACAGTCTTAGCTTAGTAAGGTAAAAGATGGAGTGACAGAGTCTAAAGTGTTTTTAAACAGATTTGCATTGTTCAGGCCATGGACTGCTTTGCACTTTAGAGAGCTGAAGAAGAAGTGAAGAAGTGCGTATTAGGCATTTGAGAACACTTCTCCACTAATGAATGTAGATCCGGAGCATGATAGAATTTGAAGAGATCTGAGATGCCTCTTGTCTTTAAGTTCAAACCTTAATTTTACTAGTAAGGAAATAGAAGTCCAGACAGGAAAAATAACTTATTCAAGGCCATAGAAAAGGTAAATGCAAGGGCTAAAATCATTTTTACTGGCCTTAGTTAGATCCAGTAATTGTTTTCATTATGATGTGTTTATTACATAACTTGGCTGAGGATGTTTCATTTCTTCTCTCTCTTCCTTTCTCTCTCTCTCTTTCCTATCCTCTTTTCTCTTTCTCCCTAACAATCCCTTTCCCTGTTTCTCTTCCTCTTCTTCTCTCTCTCCTTATTGTCTTCCCTTTCTTCTTTCATTTTCCTCTTATGCTTTCATCCACTCATTCATTCATATATTTAACAATTATTTACTGACTATCTATTATATGTCAGGCATAGTGTTAGAAGCCAGGGATTGAGATGGGGCCTGGCCTTATGGAACGTACAGTCCAACAGGGCACATGGACACTGAGCAGGTCAGAGAAGGCTTTCTGCAGAAGTCATATTTATAACTGAGATCTGAAGGATGGGTAGAAGATAGTTTGTTACAGAATGAGGGGTGGGGGTCACATTCTAAGCAGAGGAAACAGTACGTGCTGATGTCCCACAGCAGAAAGATGCTCAGTCAGTTCTAAGGCTAGAAGAGGCAGAACTGACACACGAGGCAGTGGTAAAGTAGTATCACTATTTGACCCTGTCTTCAGTGCGTTAATAAATTAGGAAGAAACATTCTAAAGTAAACTTAAAAAAACAAAACAAACAAACAAACAAAAAAATAGAGGGAAATGTATCATGTATCTTGCTAAGACAACGTTACCATGACCTATGACCTTGCATATTAATCACCTTTTTACCCACCAATTCTGGCCCTCTCATGGAAGCCAGTGTGGTCATTGTGGTATATGGACAGTGGACTCCGAAATCAGACAAATCACAGAATTGAACCTTCCCTCTGAACTTTCTGGTGCTTTGGTCTTGAGCAAATCTTTCTGTCTCTAAGCTTCAGCTTTCTCATGTGCAGAATCAAGAATTCAAAACTACTATACAGAAGGCTACACAGAACACATGTCAGGAACCCAGTAGGATGCCAAGCACATTAAGTACTTAAACATTCAATAAGCAGGTTAAAGGGTCTATGACATTCAAGTTTTAAGTCATAGTATCAGTAGATGCTTTTTAATAGGAGTAATGGACTTTTCAGAAATATAAAATCTATACTCTGTACCTAGATACTGCCAGAGATGGAAAAATGTACATTTACAAGAGAACATATTGGGTCTGGAAATGCCATATGTAACCTTCTCCCAAAAGTAGAGAAGGTTAACAAGCCCTTGGGCCATCAACATGGTCAACTCAGTCTCAAGATTATTCTTACTAATGCAGATAGACAAAAGCAGTTTCCAATTCTCAGCATTAATGGATGGAACAGGACTCACAAACATTGGAAGTAAAATGAAGGGCATTTAACTTTCTCTGTCTCAGTTTTGTCTTCTGCTAATGGAGCTAATACCTCACAGGGTGACTTTGGACTATAATTATCATTATACCCTGTATCATTATCATTATGTATCATTATACACTATTGTTATTAGTATTACACCCTATATCTGGGGCAAAATACATGCTCACCTCTTGTATTCATGGAATATGATGGTCACATTTTATAATATAGATTCAAAATTATAATATTTGATAATTTGATTATAAGGGAAATGGTTTTAAAAAACTAAACTGTTTCCTTGTTCAATAAATTTCATAGGTGTTATGAAAAATCAATTTTTGGTCATAATTTTTAAATAATCGGAATGAGAGTTAGAGTCCCTATGCAGGGAAAAGAAAGCCTGTGGCTCTTTCAAACAAGGCTTTACTAGTTCCAACTCTGTTTTCAATCTCACACAAACAAGTTTATTGCTTGAGTGAAAGCAAAAACCAAAATCTCTTATGTCTTTAAGCAGAAAGAGCTCTTGGTAGCTAGAGCTGGAATTCTTTATAGTTTATTGCGAAGCACATATTTATCAATATTTTTAAAGGTAAATATTAGTGAATGAAGCTCTCTCTATAACAGAAGTTTTGAAATTCATAGCTGTTCATCAACCTGGTATTGCTTTCCATACTTTCTCAGCAGTGCCAGCCCCCAGGACATTAACAGTCACAGTGGGATGTTAGAGATGTTTTCTTATGCTGTATATAAAACATTTTACTTTCAGAGTGGCATTTGGTAAACTAGACTAATTCACATAGAGTAGCATCTCTCTGAACATACTTTTGAAAAATTGCCTTTGATTGGAATTGAAAACATCACCATTTGGCAACCATCATGGTTATAATTGATTCAGAAAGAAATATCAATGGATGCCAAAACAAGACGAACAGGATATCTACATCATTGCAAAATAAAGCAGAGGAGAACAGAAGAGAAGTCTAACAAGCATCAACTCAACTTAGAATGAAAACTGACATCAGCAGGAATGAGAAACAGACATCAGGTGTCTTCAGATACAAGCCACTGGGACACACACCATGCCACTTCTGGGGCAAAAATGCATCATCTGAATATAATCATGAGCAGGCATCAGACAAACTCAAATATTGACAGAGTTGACCAAAAAACTGTCCAGTACTCTTTAAAAGTGTCAAGGTCATGAAAGGTAAGGGAAGACTAAGCACTTTCCCAGACTGAAGGAAACGGAGGGGACGTGACGACTGGAGGCAACATGGGACCTAGGATTTTCTTTTTCTAGAAAGAGATTTTGGGACGATGGCAAAATCTGAACAAGGCATTTAGATTAGATGATATTGTGTTCATGTTAATTTCCTGAATTTGATCACTGTACTAGTGTTAGGAAAGAGAACATCCTTGTTTTGTGGTAAGCCAAAGTATTTTAGGGTAGAGATATAGTATGTCTGAAACTGTTCTTAAGCAGTACAGAAGGAAATTGGATGTGCATGTACGATGTATATGTAGAGAGAGAGGAGGAGAGAAAGAGGGGAAGTAAAAATGGAAACATGAAAAAATTTGGTGAATCCAAGTAAAGTGTGTGGTGATTCTTTCTAATATTTTGCAAGTATTTGGGAATTCTGAAATGATGTCAAAATGTAAAAACTTAAAACAAGTATTTTTCCTTCAAACCACAATAACCCTCTGTTATGACATGATTTCTTTCTGGTATTGGGTTTGATTATGAATAGCTTGGTGAAGAGGTACAACATATCAGTGACGGTGGAAAAGAAGAGTAAATATTCATGCATAAGTATGTTCTTCTGACTAACTCCATTTGATGGTTCCTTGGCAATGTCCAAATCAATGCATAGAAAAAGGCTGTTATTTTCCACTCAAGCCAGCTCAGAGAAAAGAAGAGATTCAGGTACGAGCCAGTCACAAAAAGGTTTAGCTGGTGACCTTAGGTTGGATGAGAGCCAACTGCTACTGTGTTTGATATCTATACTTCCAGGCAGCCTTTATTTTTCCAGTTTCTTCTCCTTCGTCCTTGATTTTCCTCTCTCCTCTTAATTAAGTCCCAAACCTATTCAGGAAGGATTTAGCCAATCTAATTCCCTCTATATTCAAAACAGAACACTTTCCCCTGGACAGGCCAGTCTCCTCGTTGTCCTCAAATCATACTCAATCCTGCCTCAATATTTTCTCTTACATTGTGCCCTCTGTATAAAGATAATTAAAATTAATAATATTAATAGCAGCTACTAGTTGTTGAATACCAATTTCATGTGAGGTAGTGTCTTAGATACTAATTAATACATATACACACAGAACCTAATTTAATCCATCCATCTTCCATGCAATAGACATTACTATTCCCAGTTTTGGAGCTCAGAAATCTGATGGTTACAAATTTAGACAACTTTTTTTTTAACATCTGGCTTTGTCCGTTCCACAACCATTTCTTAAAGTATGTACCTTAGAACATTGAAGTTGTTATTTGAAAAAAAGTGGTCAAATATGTTGGGAAAATGCTGCATTAAGTTAATCAATCAACTTAGCCTCTGCTGTACTAATTTGTGCTGCTATTCTCCAATGTTTACATATTACACAGCATTCCCCACTTCATGTATATCATGCCATTCAACAGCTGCTTTAAAAAATTATTTGTTGCTATTTTATATAATTTTGTCTTGTCACCCAAATAGATGGTATTTACGTGAAGAATGGGATGTATCTTATACTTGTTTCCTTCACATGTTAAGCACATAGTGGGTGTTCAATAAATGTTCCATAAGTGGCAGGAACACACTAAGCTCCCTACACCATCTCTTTTCTTCTTACAGCATTCCTTAGCAGTTCTCCTTGAATTTCCATGCCTCCAATTTCCTATGTCCAAGCTAACATTTACATGTAAAAGAAGTGACCTTTGGATGTTCTGAAGGTGACTTCTAATCATTAATAGAAGTTTCTGCCCTCTGACAGAATTTGACTACATTTGGGTAACTCTTCATTCTCTTTTCACCCAGGTAAGAGTCAATTTTTCAAACAGCAGAGTCCTTAAAAGGTTTTGAATAAGAAAGGAAAAATTAAATTTAAATAAGCATTACATACCTGGCAGTTGGGAAGAATGAAAGGGCCGTAAACAGTTCTTCAGAAAGCACCATGGTTTGTTAAATTATAGGTAATAAAATCATAGTATCATTAAAAAAAAAAGCACTATAGAGACTTTGAAATGACTTTTCTAAACTGCAAGAGTTGCATTTAATTCCTGTTTCCTGGGATTACACACGAGCATGACTGCATTTGGAGGAAAGCAGGCACACTATTTCTGCCAAGTCCTTGCAGATTTATGTGAAAATTGGAAATGTCTATATCTTTGCAAAACTGATTTTGAGCTTTTAAGTGCCTAAATGTAAGAATGCACACATTGTTGCATTTTCAAGGCTAAAAGCGTGTCTGACATATCTTGATTCCTTAGTAGCCATACACTTTCCAGAGAGCTTCAAACCTTTCTGTACTCCAACTTTGGTTGTTAGCGGGTGATTGATACACAGCTGCTATATTTTGGATATCAGGTTGAATTTGGGGGTAGTTTCTGGGAAGAAAAGATGGAGGAGCCTGGAAGAGTTTAACACATTTAAAGCTATATTTAAGAAGTCTCAGCTACCAGACCAAGTAGCAAGAAATAACTAGTGATTATCCTTAATGTACACAGAATCCTTGAGAACATAAAATATAAAAGCTACAGTGCTGGGTACAATAGGAAGGAAAACTAGTCCCCAGAACTACAGCTTTTTCTCATCTTCTCTTCATGGGCAAATATTTTGAACTTTCCTCCATTTGCTGCATAGACTTCCTGATTATCATGTATTCCTATATCATCGTGCATCTATTACAACCTTCCATCATTCTATTGAAATGATTTTCAAAATTTGCTGCCTGGACTAGCAACATCAGCATCAGCTGGGGATTTTTCAGAAGTAGAAATTTTCTGGCTTCACTGTAAATCTGTGCAATCAGAATCTTGGGGTGCGAGAACGGGGACTGACCAGCGAATCTGTGTTTAATAATCCTTTCTAGGAATTTCAATGCAGTGTACAGTCTGAACACCTCTGCCCTCTTGGAACTACTCTCTCAAGGTTCAGTCATTACCTCTGATTCACCAAGTCTAGTAGTCTTTCCTTAGACCTGATCCTTTATTTTTATCTCTATCATGTCACATCACTCCTTGAGACTTCCCATTATTTCCTATAATTTTGTACTACCTCAACTGATTCTCTTTTTATCTCACAATATTCCATTATCTTTTTCATGAACTCCCCTCCCATTATCTAGAGCTTTTCATAATTAAATGTCACCTTTTTCCACTGTGTACTTTCTCTCATGAGCACCTGATGCATCTCTATGATCTCGATTATTAAGTTTAGTCACAAGACTTTAAATTTTTATTTTTTATCCAAGCCCCTCTATTAATCTCCAAGTTTGTGTTTCCAATTGCTTGTGCAGAAATGGCATCTCTATGTTCCACGGACTCTTAAAAGAAAAACATCAAAACCCAAACACCCGGTCCTCACCACCCCCAAGCAGCTGCTCCCGTTTCTGTCACCAGACTCACAGAGAAGACCCAAAGGCTCAGGCTCATCTTTGTTTTTGATTCACTCCATGATCAATTACTTGCCAAGTCTCATTGAGTCTGTTTATATTCTTTGCTTTTCCACCAATTTGCTCGTATGTTCAGCTTGCAGTCATCTTTCACTCTAGTTCTTTCTAGTAATTGCGACTAAGTTAATATTCTGAGTATTAATATGATGTTTTTATTGTATCATTATGAAGACATTCAATTATTCAATATCTGCCACCATCTCCTACAAAAAGTCCTACTTCATTAGCTTGACATTTAAGATGATCTATTATCTATGATGTGACTCCAAACTTCCCTTCCAGCCTTAACTGTTATTGTTCTCTGTTACATTTTGGTCAATCCAGGAATACTCCATTGAAGAGTCTCTAGAATTTATTATCACTTTTAATATTCCTGTAGTTTTATTATTATATATATACACACATATATACACACACACGTATATATACATATATACATATATATGTGTGTGTATATACATATATTTTTAGAGATGCAGTCTCACTCTGTCACCCAGGCTGGAGTGCAGTGATGCGATCTTGGTTCACTGCAACCTCCACCTCCTGGGTTCAGGTGATTCTCCTGCCTCAGCCTCCCGAGTAGCTGGGACTACAGATTTTTATTTTTTTAATGCTTTCACCCAATCTGGAATACCATCTCAGTCCTCTTTCCATATCACCTTCTTAGGTTGTCCTCATCTAAATATTATCTTTCCCTTATTTTCACCTCCTTAGTATTTTTTCTTATGGCAGGTGACACATCACAAGTTATTATAATAATGTATAAAATGATTTCCTGGCTACGCTGTAAACTCCTGAAAACAGACACTGTGGTGGCCTCTAAGTATTCTTTCTCACATGAGTACCCAGCATACAATTTGTTATATCACAGATGCTTAATAAATGTTCATGTACTGAATAAATTCTGCCTGCAGGTTGCTTATGAGATGGGTGATGGGTCTCATAAAAGCAGGAGCAATGAGGATGAGGCAGGGGGACAGATGAGACATAAAAAATGCCAACAAGAAATTTTTGACTGGGAGAAACAAAGAATAGAGTTTTCCTATAGAAGAGACTTGGGAAAGTAATGCAGGTTTGTTTTCAAATTGTGAAGAGTTCTAAACACAGGCTAAGAGACTCAGAGAAGACTACTCAACCCGGTGCTTCCCAAGAGTTTAGCACATTGTGTGACATTAGTTCTGATGAAAATGTTCAGGTTCTAACCCATAAAACTGGGGGTTCAATAGCCAAAGAATTTTGGAAAATTTGGCAAACAAAAATAAATAGGATTATTTATTGTAACATCTCCTAGTCCTTTTGTTTTACTAATGTGTGACTTTGCAGGAGTGTCTACAGCCAGTGGTATTGCCTACAATTTTTCTTTATGTCTTTTTTTTTTTTTTTTTTGAGATGAAGTATCACTCTGTCACCCAGGCTGGAGTGCAGTGGTGCAGTCTTGGCTCACGATCTTGGCTTGAATCTGCCTCCCAGATTCAAGCAATTCTCTGCCTCAGCCTCCCAAGTAGCTGCGATTACAAGCACCCCATGCCTGGCTCATTTTTTGTATTTTTAGTAGAGACAGGGTTTCACTGTCTTGGCCAGGCTGGTCTTGAACTCCTAACCTCATGATCTACCCACCTGGCCTCCCAAAGTGCTGGGATTACAGGTGTGAACCACAGTGCCCAGCCTTTTCTACACTTTTATGACCACTAAACTCTTTTATCTCAGAGCATCCTGTGAGAATAACATTTCTAAGGAATTCATGCTGGGAAACACTGCATGAATAACTCTTTGCAGCTCAATATTTTGTGAACTTTTAAATAAGTAAAGGCAAGTTTAATATTCAATATCTTGGAAATGGAAGAAATAAATTAGGAGGCCCACAAGGTATCAAGGAAAAGGGCACTTCTATTTTAAGTATCTAAATATTGTTATCTGCTTCAGATAGCCCCCCAAAAGCATTTCTCAGATTATCAGCTATTTGTTGTCTGTCTCCGGATCTATCCTCCACAACCTATCACCCACCCTCCTTCCCTATTGTCACTTATTGAGATATTTTTTTCCTGGAGGAATCTTAACAATTAAAGGAAGGTAGGAAAAAATAAATTAATTACACACAGAAACCCTTGAGACCCTTATAATTTAAAATGGATTTACTATGACTTGAAAGTGTTGTAAAAGCAACATATATATTGAATAGGTATTTGTATAGGAGAACAGAATGAAAACCTGATCAGGAGGAAATGGAGTCTACCTGGTCTTTGGCCTTTCATAGTTGTGTTCCAACATTTTCTTCTAAACACCATAAATTTCACTTAAGAAATGTTCAACGTAATAAGCACCAAATACCATGTACCAGTTCTAGAGTTTCACACATATGCCAAAATAGTCTTACCCTTGTAATCCCTAAGAACTTGACCCTTGAAATATCTTGAAGGAAAAACACAAGCTTTTCTTACAGTATTTTATAAAGATGAATTCCTCCAGACCATAAGGGAAACAAAATAGTGTGTGTTTGCATATGTAAGTATGTAGAAAATGAATTTAATGAAATGTTTTTCCAGTAGATGGAGAAGGTCCCAAATTAATCAGAGAAAGGAGTTCATATGTGAATATCTTCTTGCCCAATTTGGAATCATTACCACTAGAGACTATTAGGAATTACTATATTCTAAGTTCGTAGATGTATAATAAATATAGTCATTAATATGGCTCTTCCATTTTTTAATATGATCCTACTTTTTCTCGATTTTCTTCTAAACACTCAAATCCTCTAGCCTGAACTTATCATCAGGTAGAAAATTTTAATAATTTTTTTCTGAAATTCTTATGAAGTATTTTACTTGAATGTCCCAGAATTAGAATCCATCATTAAGAATGTACCTATGTCACAAATAGTGTTTAAATGAATTCAATCAATAGGTTGATTTCACACAGGGATTGAAATATGGTTGAAGCAAGGCTGTGGACAGCCCCTGTAACTTAGGCTATCCTCTGGATAAGATGAACATGTTGCTCATTTTATTATTTCCCTTGACATGATTGGATCTACTTTACCATAAGCAAGAACTCGTTCCTTCGTCATCAGCAAAAGCTAGAATGGTTAAATATGTTCCATGGTAGAAACAACAAAACTGTATGTAGATGCATATGCAATTGCCACAGAAAATTATCGCTTTCAAGATACAAGACTCCTGGCTGCATCTCACACACACACACACACACACACACACACACACACACACACACAACAAACAAATGAAAAATGGTAGGGTAAGAGCAGAGTTTTTGATTCTCTCATTTACCAGTGACTCACCAATGCTTTGTAGAGTGTCTGACATATTAGGTACTTAATAATTATTTGTTGAATGAGTGAATGAATGCAGGAATGTGTGATTTTATTTTCTACTCTGGTCATATCATGATTCAACTTTAGATATTTACTCTAGCATATTACTAGGTTGGTACAAAAGTTATCACAGTTTTTGCCATGACTTTTAATTACTCTTAATAGCAAAACCACAATTACTTTTGCACCAGCCAAATATTAACACTTTTATTAAAGGCAGAAGAGTATACATTTTCATCATTCCATCCCTACACAGCCAAGACTAGTATCCTGTTGGGAACAGGTACTCAATATATCTGTTAAACAGAAGACTGGTTAAAAAACTATCTTTTAACTTTTTAGAGTACTTAGGTATTTGATCACCTACCTCATTATATGTCAAAGAATTCAGTAACCCCCCTAGTTTACACTGCCCAGCAGGTAGCCTTTCACTAAGTTCCAGGCTGAATGGCCACAAATCTTTATGTTCCTGGAAACACTTGACTCACTGGCCATGCATGAATTGTCCAACCCATCTTCCCCAAGCAAGCGTGCTGGGTGGTATGCGCTTTCAGCAACAATACTGTCATTCTCACTTACCATCTAAATCAGAATTCTTGACTGGTTCTGTTCCCTCTTGGGGCACTTTGTTTATTGCTCCAGCCAGAAGGCAGAACCAGGTTCCATTAACCCGTTTGATTCTATGATTCGAATCTACTATGTTTGATGTGCTAGTTAGAGTTGGAGTCTTGCATGAGAAAGGAGATGAAAAATTGCAGGAAATCACAATCAAGCCTAGCAACATCAGGTGAGTGAAAAGCAGTGTCCAATTCTTGAGACTACCTCAGAAAGCAAAGCCTCACCTTGATGCTGATGTGAGAGGAATATCGGGTTGTATTTCTGTGAGATATTAAACAACTCAACACTTAATGGAAAAGGGACATACGATTTCTCATGAGGGGCCTGAGCTATGGCTCCATTCTTGCCCACATTAGCTATTATGAGATAAAAGCAGGTGGAAATTATTCATTCCCTTCAAACTCACATTCTTAAATGCTATTTTATAAAATAGCTTTATCCTAATTTTCTGCTTCCAGGGAAATATGACAAATGACTCCTCCCCCAGGGAAGGCTGAGGACCCTCACACACTTCAGCACATCTTTGCTAGTCTATCATCTCAGGTACAATCATTGCTCAAGAGCCAACAGGTATTATACGTGACTCCGTTGACTTGCCTTTATTATTATGAGGCACAACCCGACTCCCCCCCCACCCAAGGCTGTTCTAACATGCCTTAGCAATATGATCCCCTCCACACACACAGCTCCACATCAGCCCAAATTCTCAGGGTCAGACTTGTAAGCAGTCATCTTTCAGAGTGTGAGGAAAACTCTCCAAAATATATGGTATGCATATATACTACAAATCCTGGAACACATACACTAAAATAGAGTATATAATATCAATAATCTCCAAAATATATTAACACTACTCACATTATCCATGTCTGAAGTGAGTTTTAGGTCTTAAAGCATCATTTTATAATTGTCCTTAAATCAAATTAACCAAGTTCATGAGAGGAAAGTGGGAAAGGGTGGCCTAAGGAGCCCAAGCCAGTAAGGAGGCCTGTGTGTTGCCTGGGTTTGCAGGGGAAGAGAAGACACGGCCAGATGAGAAGGTCCCTAGAAGCAATTGACACTTGGCCATTTCTACCTTGCCTGGTCATTGTGGGTAGTTTGTGTTGGCTCTGCTGGACTGCAACTCTTTGAGGGCAGAGGAGGCACTGAGGTGTAATGGAGGACGGGCTCCAGAGTCTTGGGAGACTGGATTAAAATCCCATTTCCTCTGTTTTCTAGTTCTGTGAGTTTGGGAAAGTTCCCTTACTCTCGGAGGCTCAGTTCCCTCACCTGTGACCCACAGGCTAACAATTACGTGCTTCCAGATCTGCTATACAACATTGTTCTGATAGTCCATAACAATGTATTGTACACTGAAAAACTTGTTGAGAGTGTAGGTCCTATGTTCAGTGTCTTACCACTCACACACACCTAATATAATAATAACAACCTTGCAGGTTATTCTGGAATAATGTGAAATGAAATAACAACTGGACCCAGAAGACAGAAGATGCTCAAAAGCCTTATTGTCTTCTACAAAGTACTCCCCTCAGTATTATGCACATGGCAGGAAGCAATACATCGAGAAAATTGTTAAATGGGGATTATGACTTCTTCACCATTGTTTTGCGGGTACGGAACATGATGCTGGGGAAGGAGGAGACTCCCAATTTTTATGCATATAAATAAAATGTATCAATTATTTATTGAGCGATTCATGTAGCTCTCTGATACACCTTGGTAATAGAGAATTAAACAAATAAATATTAAAAAGTACAATTTGTATCTTTAACTAAGGCAGAGATAAGATGCAATTTTGTTTACAGAAATAAAAGTGTTTCCTAGACTAGTTTTAAAGTCCCTGCCATGTCAGACAGAAATCACAAGAAAACCAAAGTAATGAGCGGGCATCTCTCAGATTATTGAAATATATTTCATAATTATCTAATAAGAAAAATTATATCTTATTTGATGTTATGTATATTTTTCCACAATAAAAAAATAACATCTTCATATGCTACTGGTTGGCTAGAAGTGTCACTTTTAGAAGTGCTACTTTTCTTAAACACACTTCTGTTTATATATTAATAACATACCTATACATTCGAAACTCTGGTGCACACGCATTTTTCAGAGAATTTCTACTCATCTGCAAATGGGCCCAAGCGCCCGGAATGCAGCTCATCCACACTGAATGAACTAACAATAATCACAGCTCTCATCTTGGCCTCTCTTCGAACATCTCTGGACCTCACTTCAAAGAAGAGGGCTCCCTTAGTCCAGGTGCATTTATAATACGGTGAGGGCACCTGATTAATGGGAGGGGGGGAAGGCCTGACTTACAGATTGACTAGCAATTGCCAAGGAAGACATTGACTTTGGCTCACAAGAAATAACTCTCCCTCATCCATAAACTTTAGTTTACCCATCTGCAAAACTTGTCACTGTTTCGAAAACTGTGTCTCCTAGTTCCTGAGGAGTTCCAGGGGAAAAGAGGGAGATGACTGGGCTAAGCATTGGGTTTCTTCTTCCACTTGAGCAGTTAGTTTTTTTTAATGCATTTTAAACTTTCCATCGCAGGACTCTCTTTGAACAAAGTATTACTCTATAAAGAATCTACTAGATGTGTGGCCTCAGCCTCTACTTCTTAACTGGTTGGCATTCATTCAAAATGTTTTTAAATATCTCATTTAGGACTCAAAAACATGTTAAAGTGCTAAATATTCTACTACAGTTTACTAAATCCATCACTAAACACACTAAATCACACTCATTATCTCATTTCAACATTACTGTGAGTTCAATATTATCATTCTTCTTCATTTCAAAGAGAAGGACGCTGAGTCTCATAGAGGTAGCCATGTACCCAAGGTGCACAAGTAGTCAGTTACAGAGCTGACACATGAGCATGTGTCTCAAGTCCAATCATCCTCCCCCCATACCATGCCACTTCACTCATATTAGGGGCTCCAGGATAGGCTGTGCAAAATACAGACAGAAAGTGAAAATGGGGGAGTTATATAGTCTTAGTGTACATTCCAAACGTGCTTTGAATATTCAGACCAAAATATTACCTAGCTGTTTCTCTTTATGTCACCATAGAGTATTGTAAAACATAGTTTTGGTGTCCATTTCAGTTTCGTCATCTAGGGGAATATGAGGAAAAAAATTCTTATTTAATTTTATGCCAATTGGTGTTGAAGTGTGGCATGCCTTATCCACTTCTACACAACATCTTCTGATCTAACACATACCTGAAATCAGAATAGCCAAGTCAGCGGGAAAGGAGGCCGGGTGGGGTGAAGAAAGTACAAAAGCAGCACCATGTTGTCACTCAGGGGGTGTCTCTGCATCTCCAGGAAAAGGAAATTGGGAGCACAATCTGCCTTCATGTTAAGGAGACCATTGTACATATTATTATCTGCACTTCATATTAGAGAAATCTGAAGTTCACGTAAGTTAATGAAATCGGTAAAGTTCACGCAGGTAGTTAACGGTAGATCAAAGATTCATACCCTTGTGTCCCCAAAAATAGTTTTAAGAGATGCAGTTAAAATTAAACCACAGGAAAGAGATATCATCTCATTAAACCAAATAAAGCACAATAAATGTATTATATTTAGACACTATATATATTCCAGAGTAAATGTGTGTCAAAGCCTATTATAAAAAGGCTGGACTTCTATTGAATTCTAGAGCTTGGTGAAGAGAGTCTGGGAGACAGCTGTATCTTGAAAACCCACAAGGGAAGAAATGTGGGATAACAGTTGAGTTTTGCGTACTAGTTCTCATTAGCTGGCTGTAGCTTCCTGAACTGCTGTGTTGAGGAAGTATTCTGAGGCCTTGACCCAAGTCAGCAGGAAAGAACACCATATTCAATTAGCTATGCCTGCAAGGGGTGTGGAACCAGAAGTGGTGGCATGGGTGCTGCATGTTTCATGACCTTTGCTCTACCTGTGGAGACCAGAAAATCACTTATGCTTCTTGCAAACACTTTACAGTCATTTTTAACAATGAAAGGCATTCTGAGACTTGCTGCCACCTCCACTCAAACCAACCAGATAACCATTCAAAAAAACCTACATCTCTAGGTATCTAGGAGTTTGCTGAAAATGGCCAAAGTACCATGATCTACTATCTTCAGTGCGCAAGCAAAGCATATCTCACTTTCACCCAATAAAATTAACCTCCTGAAAGTCAAAGAACAGGAGTCCATGTGAGATAATTATTCCTTTCAGACTGAAATGGCCACTGGAAGCTATATTTTTATGGCAAATAAATTATACTACTATCAAGAAAGTATAATAACAAAAATACTTTTGCAACCACCTAAAGTGGCTCTCAGTAACTCTTTTGTCACCAATAGTGCATATTGAGTTTCCTAACCAGCGAAAAAACATACCTCTTTTTTAGAACCATCCTATTGGGGGGGAAAAAAAAGGGAGCAGGGAGAGAAGTTGTCTCTTAAACAAGTCTTGCAATTCACAACCTGGAACGGACCTCAGGAGTATGAATTTCAGTTCCCTGCTAAACAAGAGAGTGGCTGAAGCCAGAAGCAGCCTGACTGGGGTAGACAATGACGCCATGCTGGGCCTACTGAGCTAACTCACCCTGCCTCAGTATCCTCACCTGCGCAGCGCTAGTCATCTAGTTCCCAGCAGCTTCTTAAAAGTGCCTCGTATCATTTCAGCTCCATGCAGATTTTGAAGGGAAAGTGTCCCAGAAATGAAAAGATGTATTATTAAACACACACAGAGTTTGTGGCCCTGAGAAGTTAAGGTCTTCTCCCACCGTCACCCAGAAAAGCAGTGGCAGAGAAGGAGTGTCAACCCACTCAATGTGTATGAGGCACAAGATAATGAAAGAGGTACAGATGCCACCTAAAATTCCACTGCCCATTTTTGACAATTGTGTTATTTTTCAGCTCTGTTGGAGGTCAGAGAGGTTTTCAGAAAATTTAAAAATATTGTAAAATGTCTATTTAAGGGTCTGTCTCCTGGTGACATGGACTTGGCAGCAGATGCTTCTTTCTGGTTCCTGGTCTGCCTCCTCACGCTCCTTTGCCAACACATTTCCAACAGGTATGAGCCAGACCAGCTGATGCTATGCCTGAGATTTTTCTAGAAGTTATTCCAAGGGCTAGCAGCATGAACATCATTAATACACATTATTGGCCAAAGATCACAAAACAGGGTTGGGATCCTTCAGACACTAGAGTACAAAAGCCTCCAGGCAACTCAAGAGCTTCCATGTAAAAGGAAACTTACAGGAGCATCACTGGAGCACAGAGCTGGAAGAGGCCTTACATGGTAGGATGAAACCTTTAAATTCAGCAAGACTTTGCAGGTTGAGATTCTGGCTTTGCCATATACTAACTGTGCTATCCACCATTGATATATGTATGCCTTTAGCATGATGTGTGGTACATGAAAAACTGTAGCTGGCATTGGGTAGAAAGATGACTTTTCAGCTTCTTCAGATTAAAGATGAGGAACTTGGTCCAAAGAGGAAGCAGCTTACCCAAGAAGACCCAGCGGTTGTACTGATGCTAAGCAAACATCACAGTTCCAAGAAGGCTGATTTTGTGGACTGCTTGAGATGCTTCCCACGTTCAGGGGTGTGCATCTTTGGTTATCGTTCAGGATGCCTGCTATGAAACTCTATTCCCCTCTTTAGAAGGCCACACATCAGCAATTTTCCTTCATAGGTATGAACTCATAAGCTTCATAGAATCTGTTGATGCTGCCCTTGAGATAGATTATTGAGGTAGTTATGAAGTGAAATAAAATTTAATGCAGCTCAGCTTTTGTTTTGTAAGTCAGTCCATCCAGTAGTCCAGTAGCACTAGGTGTCACTTTTCTTTTTACTTTCATTGCCTGGTTTATCTGAAATGACCTGTTTCATCTACTAATTTATCAAACATTTATTGAATATTGACTGAAGGCTGTAACCATGCTATATCTTTAAAGGAATAAAAATATATAGTTGGCATCCCCTGGTTCTAATAACAAAAGAACTTGCAATTTCACTAGAGAAGATGCTTTGGATAAACCTGAAGGACTGACTGGCAAATCTGAAGGAGCAGGATTGGGGCAGAAGGGTTGTCTGGAATCAGGTAAACTCAACCTGGTCACTAGGGCTTTGATGACCATGGGAAAGCCCTTAACCTCTTCACTCCCCATTTCCATTCTACAAAATGAAGGCAATAACAGTAGCTTATAATAACATACAGGGTTAAGGTGATCATTTTAAAAGATGATGCATATAAAGCCTTCTGCACAATGCCTGGCTGCTAGGCAGCACTCAACAAATGTTAGCTATGTTTGTAGTTTAAGCAGTGGGTTCAGAGTAGATTTGGACATTCTGGTTCATTGGAAACAAGTGAGGAAGTGAGGCATTATTAAGTCATGTTAAGGGTAGAGCTTAGGTTGTATTTAGATCATTTAGGAGGCAGCTTACTGACCATTTGTGATTTCAAGAGGTGGTTCGGACAGGGTACCTTTTAAGAAACTTAATCAGGCAAGTGAGATGGATTGAAGAGGAGAGCAAATCAAGTCAGGGAGACTGGTTATAAAAATAATAATCTGGGTAAAAGTTAGTAGAAACTTAAAGATAGTGCAGTAGATAATAGAAATAATGAACAGGCTGTCAAGATAATTAGACATCCATCACTGGAGATAATAAGATGGATAAAATTATAGATGTCTTCAAGATTTCACACAGAGTTTGGAAAAGTAAAGAATGATGAGTAATAGAATCAAGAGGGCAAAAACAAGGTATCCAGTTTCCTAGTTCTCAGCATATATTTTTATAACCAGAGCTTGTGAGTGGCAGAAAGTATTCAACACACGTCATTTCTTATATTCAATTGGAACATTTTTTAAGAAGAGTAGCCTCAGATGTGTGGTATTATTTCTGAGGACTCTGTTGTGTTCCATTGGTCTATATCTCTGTTTTGGTACCAGTACCATGCTGTTTTGGTTACTGTAGCCTTGTAGTATAGTTTGAAGTCAGGTAGCGTGATGCCTCCAGCTTTGTTCTTTTGACTTAGGATTGTCTTGGAGATGCGGGCTCTTTTTTGGTTCCATATGAACTTTAAAGCAGTTTTTTTCCAATTCTGTGAAGAAACTCATTGGTAGCTTGATGGGGATGGCATTGAATCTATAAATTACCTTGGGCAGTATGGCCATTTTCACGATATTGATTCTTCCTATCCATGAGCATGGTATGTTCTTCCATTTGTTTGTGTCCTCTTTTATTTCACTGAGCTGTGGTTTGTAGTTCTCCTTGAAGAGGTCCTTTACATCCCTTGTAAGTTGGATTCCTAGGTATTTTATTCTCTTTGAAGCAATTGTGAATGGAAGTTCATTCCTGATTTGGCTCTCTGTTTGTCTGTTACTGGTGTATAAGAATGCTTGTGATTTTTGCACATTAATTTTGTATCCTGAGACTTTGCTGAAGTTGCTTATCAGCTTAAGGAGATTTTGGGCTGAGACAATGGGGTTTTCTAAATATACAATCATGTCATCTGCAAACAGGGACAATTTGACTTCTTTTTTTCCTAACTGAATACCCTTGATTTCTTTCTCTTGCCTAATTGCCCTAGCCAGAACTTCCAACACTATGTTGAATAGGAGTGGTGAGAGAGGGCATCCCTGTCTTGTGCCAGTTTTCAAAGGGAATTTTTCCAGTTTTTGCCCATTCAGTATGATATTGGCTGTGGGTTTGTCATAAATAGCTCTTATTATTTTGAGGTACGTTCCATCAATACCGAATTTATTGAGCGTTTTTAGCATGAAGGGCTGTTGAATTTTGTCAAAAGCCTTTTCTGCATCTATTGAGATAATCATGTGGTTCTTGTCTTTGGTTCTGTTTATATGCTGGATTATGTTTATTGATTTGCGAATGTTGAACCAGACTTGCATCCCCGGGATGAAGCCCACTTGATCATGGTGGATAAGCTTTTTGATGTGTTGCTGAATCTGGTTTGCCAGTATTTTATTGAGGATTTTTGCATCGATGTTCATCAGGGATATTGGTCTAAAATTCTCTTTTTTTGTTGTGTCTCTGCCAGGCTTTGGTATCAGGATGATGTTGGCCTCATAAAATGAGTTAGGGAGAGTCCTCAGAAATAATACCACACATCTACAGCCATCTGATCTTTGACAAACCTGAGAGAAACAAGAAATGGGGAAAGGATTCCCTATTTAATAAATGGTGCTGGGAAAATTGGCTAGCCATAAGTAGAAAGCTGAAACTAGATCCTTTCCTTACTCCTTATACGAAAATTAATTCAAGATGGATTAGAGACTTAAATGTTAGGCCTAATACCATAAAAATCCTAGAGGAAAACCTAGGTAGTACCATTCAGGACATAGGCATGGGCAAAGACTTCATGTCTAAAACACTAAAAGCAACAGCAGCAAAAGCCAAAATTGACAAATGGGATCTAATTAAACTAAAAAGCTTCTGCACAGCAAAAGAAACTACCATCAGAGTGAACAGGCAACCTACAGAATGGGAGAACATTTTTGCAATCTACTCATCTGACAAAGGGCTAATATCCAGAACCTACAAAGAACTCAAACAAATTTACAAGAAAAAAACAAACAACCCCATCAAAAAGTGGGCAAAGGATATGAACAGACATTTCTCAAAAGAAGACATTCATACAGCCAACAGACACATGAAAAAATGCTCACCATCACTGGCCATCAGAGAAATGCAAATCAAAACCACAATGAGATACCATCTCACACCAGTTAGAATGGCGATCATTAAAAAGTCAGGAAACAACAGGTGCTGAAGAGGATGTGGAGAAATAGGAACACTTTTACACTGTTGGTGGGATTGTAAACTAGTTCAACCATTATGGAAAACAGTATGGCGATTCCTCAAGGATCTAGAACTAGATGTACCATATGACCCAGCCATCCCATTACTGGGTATATACCCAAAGGATTATAAATTATGCTGCTATAAAGACACATGCACACGTATGTTTACTGCAGCACTATTCACAAGAGCAAAGACTTGGAATCAACCCAAATGTCCATCAATGACAGATTGGATTAAGAAAATGTGGCACATATACACCATGGAATACTATGCAGCCATAAAAAAGGATGAGTCTGTGTCCTTTGTAGGGACATGGATGCAGCTGGAAACCATCATTCTTAGCAAACTATCACAAGAACAGAAAACCAAACACCGCATGTTCTCACTCATAGGTGGGAACTGAACAATGAGATCACTTGGACTCAGGAAGGGGAACATCACACACCGGGGCCTATCGTGGAGAGGGGGGAGGGGGGAGGGATTGCATTGGGAGTTATACCTGATGTAAATGACGAGTTGATGGGTGCAGCACACCAACATGGCACAAGTATACATATGTAACAAACCTGCACGTTATGCACATGTACCCTACAACTTAAAGTATAATAATAATAAATAAATTAAAAAAAAAAAAAGAAGAGTAGCCTCAGTTCTCAGAGTTCAAGTACATATCTATTATAGAATCTCCAGCCTTGCTGCTTGCTGTCTTAAAGGAATTGGTGATGTAGACAGAAGTCATTGGAGTTCAGATCTTTATGCCAATTCCTTAAAGACAATATTATATGTGCCAGGATTGCTACAGTTCAGTGTTAGTGTATCTTTCTGAGTTCATAAATAAATGTTGTTTTGAATGAATGATTTGGGAGTAAACCAGAAGAATTTCTGCTTTTGACAGAGAATATAGTTTTAAGGGGCCCACCCCTTTCTCTCTGTTGCTTTCCCAGCCCAACATCTAGAAATCCAGCCTCTTTCCCATATAGTCTGTATACAAATAACCTAATAGCTTTACATACCATGTATTGGGCACCTGCTGTATGTCAGTCCTTGTATAAAGTATTTTAGAGCCATTATCTCCTCTTATCCTCTTAGACACCCCTATCAGGTAATTATCATCTCAATTTTACACATGAATGGACTAGACCTAGAGCAAATTTACCCAAGGACATTCAAGTATCTGATGGCAGAGCATGATTCACAACAAGTTTAAAGTCAAAACAACATCCTTGAGGGTATAATTGGGACTAGAAAAATTGAGGAAGAATATATTAATATTATATTTTAGTGTTTACAAAGCACTCAATGTCTGTGAATGGAAATTAACACACCAATCACAGTGTGCTGCCTCTTGGTCTAATCTTTTCATATTATGTTCAAAGGAAATCCAGTTTTATTAATTTTGAAACTTCAGAGAAAGATAATTTGACTCTGATCCTTAGGATACACTGCAAAGATACGGATAATGAGACACTCTTCATAAATAAAAAGATTAGGCTTCTTATGTCCAGTTAGAGGGTCACACTGTGAATTCTACCTTTCCAGGAGTGGTCACTGGGCATGTGTTATGGACTGAGTTTTGTCTGCCAAAATCCATGTTGAAGTCTTAACCCTAGTACTGCATAATGTGACTGTATTTGGAGATAAGAGTCTCATAAAAATTATTAAGTTAAAATTTAGTCTTTAGTGTGAGCCCTAAACCAATATGACTGGTATCCCTACAAGAAGAATAAATTAGGACACAGACAAGCATAGAGGGAAGACTGCAAGACATAGAGAGAAGATGGTCATCTACAAGCCAACTCAAGGGGCCTCAGAAGAAACCAACGCTCTGACATCTTGATCTTGAAATTCTAGTCTCCAAAACTGTGAGAAAGCAAATTTCTGTTGTTTAGACCACCCAGTGTATGTTACTTTGTTATGGCAGCCCTAGCAAAGCATTGTAGCATGCTTAGATTCATCCACACTCTGGAACTTGTTTGGTCTTGAGAGGAAAATCGTATCAATGTATCGACTAAGATGGACAAAACAATGAGAAGAAATGTTTTGGGGGCCCCTGGCATTTGATGACAAGCATGGGTGCTCTCTTTTAGATTTCAACAAAATAGAGAAAGTGGATAAAAGATTTGGCCATTGTGTTACTTCCATTTTGTTAAGTCTCCGACACCCATGCCATCTGCTCATGACCCCCTTGACACAGAGTTGGATTTCTATGCCTTTCTTACTGCTTCTCCACTTGCCCAGGAGATCCTACGGTCATTTTATTGACTTTCCTCTGAAGGGCCAGGGGGCAGTCCATTGCTCTTCTGTGCACCTTTAACTGAAACTCTCAGGACACTTTCTTTACCATTGAGTCTATTTTCGTGTAGCCCTAGCCTGGGCTTCGCTAGGTTGTTGTCTTCTCATTCTGCTTTTGTATTTGAAGCTGGTGTCAGATAACAGAGTGCTCTCAGCAGGGTTAGCTAGACTGCTGTTTAGTTAGACTGATGCAGCCTCATGGATTTAAATCATTTTCTGTTTTTATTTCTTGATGCTAGGTCTCTACCTTCCATTCTTATCTTTTCTATAGGTGTGCCATTGTCTTCGAAGAGATCTACAGTACTAAAAGCAATGATTGCTATTTAGAGAGTGCCTATGATGTGTCTGGCACTTCATATTATTAGCTCTAATCCTCAGACCTATCCTAAAGGTTAAGTATTATCATATACCTTTTATAGGTGAGAATGTAAGACCTTAAGGAGATCATAATGAAGCCAAAATCTGAACCAAGTTCTGATGATAAAGTATAATATTTTCCCATTGGTCATGTGTTTTCCAATTTAAGTCATTCTCATGGCAAGTTTTCAACTTTTCCATAGCTGTAATATTGTCTGTACTGTTACTTTTTAACATTTGATTTAAAATAGACTCAAATTTTTACCTTTACATGTTTTAAGCAATAGTCAGTTACATGTTAAAATTATCCTTTTAAAATATTCATTCAAATGAATAAAATCTTACACCTCATAAGAATATGCATTAAAATACATAAACATACAAGTCTAGAGTTTAAAAAGTCATCCATGGAGCACCTAACATTATCTTGTGTGTTATCAATGGTACAGATAGCATCCCTGTAAAAGAACGCACTAGAAATTGCTACCACTTCAGCAACAGAAAGAACCCAGGGCATAGTCCAACACAAGCCTTGATATTTCCCAAATAATATTAGATACATGCTTTAAGCAAATTGTGCAGCCACATGGAAGTAGTTTTGCATATCTAATAAAGTCTGTAGCTTTGGCTGAGGGATATAAGGCTGCATACTATAAGCCTGCATGGCTTATACCATTTTTGAAGTGACACACTCCATTCTGTTGTTTTCTTCCTGCTGATTCTTCAGCTGCCCAGGCCCTCTTGATATTAATATGGGAATTAGGAAGCCAAACCAGGGACAGAGACTGCACAGCTGCAGGAGGGCTGGCTCTGAAGGCTAATCAAATGGATACAGTGTTTGGTGAAGTCAGTCTCTTGACAGACAGTGGACAGATTTCAGAAATGGAGAGGAGGACACAGCTGGTCTACCTGATGAATCTCGTACCAGTTTCCAAAAATATCTCCTTCCCTGCCTATCTTTGGAGTCAGAAGTTCTCCTGTAATGAATGCATTTCTATGACATGCTTTTCAAATTTCTAGAGTCATCTATGAGGCTGTAAATAACCTGTAATCGACATAACACCATAAGTCATGTTAAATTAACTTAAATTTGGCCTGAGGCTGCCTCTGTACCTCAAGTCCTTATACAGCAAACTGTAACCTAACTTGCTATGTAAATAAGCCAAAACCTACCTTGGAATATAACAAACAGTTGAGTTTCAGCCAATCCCAGGCTGCCAATTTATCACACCATGGTAGTCACTCAGATGGTTTGTTTACTTTGCTTCTGTATCCAGACTATAAAAGCTCACTGCTAACACTGCTGGGTGGTGCTTTCTAAACCTCCACTGGTTTAAGATGTTGCTCCATTCATGAATTGTTCTTTGCTCAAATAAACTCTATGATTTGTCTGAAGTTTTTGTTTATTCGGTTTTTTTTTTTTAACCAGTCACTATTAATCCACACTATGCTAGCAGCTCTAGGTGGCAGGGACCATTGAAGGGAAGGGCTGGAAGAGAAAGACTTGTTAAAGGTTACCAAAACCAAAGAAGGAATGTGTTAAACATAATCATCTCCACTCCCTCCAGGCTTCTTGACAGCATCTCTTCCTCACCCTCTTCCCTGCAATCTTGGGATTTCCCTTTTTGCCAGGCACTCTCCATCTGAACTTCTCTAGGAGATTCCAGGCCTCCTGCTTGCAAGAGTAGTATACATGCTCAATGCAAACAAGTCAGTATAGTCTATTTATTAAAAAGTTAATAAAACCTTAAAACACACTCATACTAAAGTAGTTTCCAAACCAAAGGAGCTAACAGTCTCCCTGGGTTGGACCCCGATCAGAGCAAATGTTTCCTGTTTAGTTCTGAGTACCATACTTTAAGGATACAGCCTGTGATAGCTAATGTTTTATCAACTTGGCTGGGCTATAGTACCCAGTTATTTAATCACATTAATTTTGCTATTGCTGGGAAGATGTTTTGTAAATGTGATCAACATCTATAATTGGTTGACTTTAAATAAAGAAGTTTATCCTTGATAATGTATGTGGGACTTATCCAATCAAGTGAAGGCCTTTACAGCAAAAACTGAGGTTTCCCTGGAAGAAGAAATTCTGCCCCAGGACTGGAGCATCAATTCCTCCCTCATTCTCTAGTCTGTCAACCTGCCCTATAGATTTTGGACTTGCCAGCAACATATAAGCCAATACTTACAAAAAAAAAAAAAAAGAGACAATCCCTTAAAATAAACCTTTACACATACACACACACACACACACACACACACACACACACACACACACACACACACACCCTATTGATTCTGTATTTCTCAAGAAACCTGACTAATACAATGTCCAACTGGAGCAGCAAGACTACAAGAGGTCTGGAAACTAGCAGGGTGTGAAAACTATGGTATGAGGAGTGGTTGAAAATGTTACAGATATATACTCTGAAGGAAAGAAGTCTGGGTTTGACCTGACAGCTGTCTTCAAACATTTGACAGTCTGAAATGTAGAAGAGAATCAGATTTGCTCTGTATTGCCCAAGAAAACAGAATTGTAGTCCAAGGTTAGAAGTTATAGCAGGTATATCCGGGATCAATGGAAGCAAGAGCATGCTAATCATCACAGCTGAGTAGGATTCCTCTTGAAGCAGTGAGCTCCCAGGGACCAGCTTTCTACCATAACTGTGTTCTGCAGAAGTAAGTTAGAAAAGGGACTCCTTGACTGGGTGAGAGGAAAGACAGGGTAGCCTCAAAGCTCCTACCCAGCTGGACAGTTTCAAGACCACGGCTAACATTTCTCAGCACTTCCTATACAACAGGCACTGTGCTCAGCACTTTATGTTCAACTACTGAGGTTAAACAGATGAAGCTGTAAGATCAAATGTATAACATGCTAAGGAAAAATATGATTCTTGGAAGTTCAGTAACATGTCCAACTTCATTCAACAAGTAGAAGCACTATGTTTCAAACCCAGGCCTGTCAGACTCTCAGTGCTCCCCTATAGCTACTAAGGGGTAACTCTATGTGGAAACATTTTATTTACTGTGCAATTGTAAGATTCAAAATCATAAGCATGGGCCATGAGTTGTGGTCTCTTCAATCTTTAGCATGCATCCTAATCATCTGTTTGCTTGACTCCTTCCTATCCAATGTGACAAATCCATCTGGGACAGGGCAAAGCTTTATTTGTCAAACATTGACAGTACTCTTTGAAAGCATTGAATGTATTCTTTCATTAAACTAATACTGGTTAACCATAGGTACTAGTCATCTAGGGATACGGCTGCAAACAATATAAGCATGGTCCCTGCCGAGTCAAGCTACCTTATACTTAGCTGTAAGGGCAAATATTAAAATATATTTAAAACATTAATTTTGTGCCTTAATTGCAATTGTCATCAATGCTGAGGAGGAGAAAAGCAGAGTAGTCTGAAATTGAGTAAAAAGTCAGTCTTTATCTTATCTGGGTCTTTATCCCTCTAAAAAGAGGATCAGGGAAGATATTTCTTAACAAGTATTGGCCAGGGTGAGAGCTGAAGAATGGATAGTACTCATCCAGGTGTTGTGTACAATAAGGCTCTGAAATAGAAAGTCACCTGGATCACTGGAAGAACTGACAGGAGGTCAATGTGACTGACTCATTATGAACAAAGAGGTCAGTAGTTTACTATGTGGCTGAAAAGGTGGACAGAGGCCACTTCCTGCACTACCATGGGGAATATGTAATCATTTCAAATGAATGGATAAAAGAGATAACTTACTGGTGTGGGACATCCCAATCATATAGTCCTCAAAGGCAGTTGCACATGGGGCTTGTGTGGTGTGGAATCAACAGAGGTGGCCAGAGACTGTTATTCCTAGAAAGTCCTGTTTGCAAAACTGACCCCTGGCTGGCATCAGGAAAGCTGGATATTGGGAAGTTTTCCACCATTTCCAGGACTGAGAAGAGTGACTCACTGTGCCTAAAATATTTGAAAACAATATGGTTCATGATAAACACATACATTCCTCCTGGGAGTCTGGAATTTTGGTATGTACTAGGTAGAGAGTGGCCAATTTTTACTGTAACCAGTCCCAATAAAAACTGAGGTACTCAGTCTCTAGTGAGCATCCCTGGTAGACAGCATTTCATATGTGCTGCCACACCTCATTGCTGGAGCAATTAAGTACACCCTGTGGGACTCAGAAGGGAGGTCTCTTGGAAGCTTGTGCTTAGTATCCTCGAACCTCACCCTTGCATCATTTTCCTTTGCTGATTTTACATTGTATCCTTACTGTGTAATAAACCTCAGACGTGAATATGATTGTAGGAATCATGTGAGTCTTCCTAGTGCATCTCTGGACCCAAGGGGAAAGGGGTAAGGGGACCCCTGACATAGGTCCCGTAACCCCACTGACCTAGAAGCCCATAGTGACCATGGAATCAAATCTTCCTTTTTGACAACAGAAGACCTCAGAAATGTGGATTGGAATGGCCTCACTGCTTCCAGGGAACTCTAGCCTCTGCAGTTGTTATACTACCCTAGAGCCCAGAAATGTCTTCCATGGTCCACAGCTGGGTAATAAAAATTTAAAGATATACAGCAATTTTCAAAGAAGATTCATAATAAATATTAAACAACCACCTACAACCCCCAATGCTACTTCCCTGGATTTTCCAGGAATATGTCATCTTACCTTCAGGAGTTCAGAAAGCCAGTTGTTTAATGTTCTGTGGTTTTAATCCACCTTCCCTTTATTAAAATGCAGGATATGCCAATGAGTCTAATAAGATGTTCTTTAGGGCATTTCAGTTTTATGTCTTTATATTAAGCCAGCCAATGTGATGGTCTGAATACCCTCCTTTCTATGCCTTCAATTTGTTATTCAAGAACAAGAAAAAATTTTATATTCTGCTCATTGCAAGAACATCAATACAAACACAGTATAAAACCATACAAAAACAGATTTTTCCAAACATATGCCAACTTCACTACAACCAGTGAAGTGATGCTTAAAACTGCTGATTTGCTTTCTAAATACTTTTGTTTCTTTGAGCAAATGCAAATTCAATATACTTACTGCTATGAATTTAATGCATCCCCCAAAATTTGTGTGTTGGAAATTTAATCCTCAATCCAACAGTGTTGAGAAGAGGGACCTTTAAGAGGTGATTAGGTAATAACGGCTCTGCTTTCATGAATGAATTAATGCCGTTATCACGAGAGTGGATTAGTTATCTCAGGAGTTGGTTCCTGATAAAAGGATGAGTTCAGCTCCCTTCCCCTCTCACTCACACCCTCTCTTGGCCTTCCGCCTTCTACCATGGATAATACAGCAAGAAGACTCTCATCAAATGTGGGCCCCTCCACCTTTGACTTAAAACCTCCAGAACTATAGAGAAATAAATTTATTTTCTTTATAAGTTACCCAGTTTGTGGTATTGTGTTATAACAACACAACATGGACTAAGACACTCTTGCATTCTCAGGAGAGAAAAATGGCAATAAAATATTGATGAGACAAGAACTCACATGGAAAACAAACCTTGCTTTCTGAAGTAACAACTAAATAATACTGTATCTCCTATCTCTAGAATCCAGCCATACTGGTCACATCATCAAAGCAATCATCAAAGCCTGTCTAGATTCATGTCTATCACAGCACTCACCTTCCTCCCATGAGCCATTTGGGAAAGTCACAAAGCCCTTAAACCTGACAACTCTGAGGAGCCTGGAATGCTGTTCCTATGCAGGTGCTCCTTGATGGGGATCAATAGCTTAGCTGAGTACAGTTAGAATTCTTTTATGAAATCAGTAAATATTTATTGGGTACCTAATTCACACAAGGCATGTGCTGTGTGTTGAAAGTGACTTGGTCCTTGATGTTTAGAAACTATCAGGCCTGGATGTGTAATCGCATGTTACAATATAATGAAATGGCAGGACTGCATTGTTAAGTAACAAATGTAAATTAATATTATAAGGTCAGTGAAGGCAGAATGCCCTGTAGACTGTAAAAATCTTCATGGGAGGAATCTACACTGAAAGATGAGATTGGAGGGATTCAGAGGCAGGACAGCATAGCTAATGTAGTTAATAATGAGCATAAGTGCACATTCAGGAGACATTCAGTAGACAAAGACAGCTGAGGGTGGCTTTAGGGACTATTGCAAGATAAAGCTGGAAATGTAGACTGAGAACACCCTGGAATGCAGTATAAAAAGACTGGCATTCCTCTTGCTGATAAAGAAACACCACCAAAGGTGTCTGTGGAGAAGTGGACCTTTTCTTCCAGGCGACATTTCCAGAGTTAAGGTATAAGAAGAGAGATGTGGAAGAGACTGAAAGTCATTGAATAGAGATCTAGAAAGGACCCAGAACTAAAGGGCACCATGACATGCCTATTGGAATGAGGTAAATTAGGTTGGAAACATATGAAGGGGAAAAACAAGAAATGTATATGATAGGCAACATGAGTAAACAGCCAATAAGAATTTGAAACTCATGATATGGAGTTCCCATTAAAGAAATTTTCAAAATATGATTTTAATACTACCCTCTCATATTATGCTGAACTTCTAACTCATAACCTTCATCTTAATTGTAATAAAGTAATTTTTACTGACATTATTGGTTTATTGCTATCTTATTAGCCCAGAAACTCTTGTAGGCTGAGATTATGTTCAAGTGTCTGGGGTAGGTCGTGGCACATTCAAGTTATTCAAAAAGTTGAATTAATATATAGGCATACTAGGAGAAGGCATATTGGAAGTAATTAGTTTTATACAAGGTAAATTAGAGGTGAATGTCTAGCAGGAGTTGATTGTATATAACACACTTTACTGTAGTTATGTGATAGGGCTTGTAAGCAATTAGTATATCAGAACTTCCATAATATTTTATGAGTGAAACTTGTCCAAATCTCTGTATAATGAACAATGCCACAAAGTTGAGTTTTATTGTAGAAGGTAATAGTCACTTAAGAATCTCAAAGCTAACGGATGAAGAAAACATGTTCAATCAAGGGGGACTGTCAAGTAAAGATGACTTTTCATGCTAAGTTATTAAAAATGCCTCTAATTGGCTTAAAGTTCTTTTTGTGTTATATTTCTATGAACCTCTGTTCTCTCTTAATATTGAAATCATTATGCATACAGGAACAAAATTATTCCTTTTTAAATGCCACTTTAATGAGTAAATCAATGAATTAGCACTCTGAACACTGGGAGATTTAAGGGACCATCTGTGCTGCTACTGACCAGCTAATATAGTCAAATCACAATCACAGAATTCTGTGACTCAGTTGCTCATCCTACATTTCTAAACAATGGGGCCAAAATGTATTCTACGTGTTTTGAGGGCATATTATTAAGTGAATTCATTAAAAATATTTATTGATGATTCAGCAAAATATTACTTATCTAAAATATCACTCATCAAATCACCTCAATTATCTAAAGCAATTCTGAGAACAAGGAGATTAAGGAAAGCAAACAAAATTTGTATCACATGTCTGTACAGTGAAACTCATGCATTTTATACACAAGAACACACTCCACTCTTTACACAGAGTCCAATTTGCACACACTTTCTTATCAGTTTTCTGAGTCCACAGTAGGAGTGAAGCAACACAATACGTGTGAGGCTGGGCATTTCTAGAGACTGATATGCTAGAAAAACAAGCAATGACATATGGCAGTGGGATACTAAGAGATCAAAAATCCAACAAATGCAGACACAAAACTGAACCCGCACAGCCATCTGGGACTTAAGTGTAGGGGAAAACTGCTGTCTATGCATCAGCTCAAGAATAAGACACTGTTTATGTAATGATGGCCCCTAGTCACCCAGATTGCTTTGCTTCAGAAAGGACAGAAATGTATCGCATATTTGAGAAATGTTCCTAACTATATGTTTAAAGTTAGAAAAAAATAAATCTCAAAACTTTACAGTTATAAATTCTGTCTTCTGAAACATTCACTAAAATGAAATACTTCATATCTTTATGACAATAATACCTAAACAAGATTTGACTTAGTGACCTTTATTATTCAGATATTAGCAAACTTGGCTATGGCATAGTTTGACACCTGAGAAATGCTAAGTTTCCTGAGAAACTGAGATGTGGTCTGATTTTCATACCAAGAGATAAAATCATAAGAAATGGATGCTGTGCAGACTTTCCAAGAAATTGCCCATTAACTTGATATTTGAAATTGTAACAAATTCCATGTCACAGGTCTTCCCGGTCATAAATAATGGATTCTATAAATGTTTGTGAATGGGGTCATGGCAGATGGGATGCAGTCGTTAAGTTGTTTTAATGTTTTGTAACAGCTTAGAACAGAGAGGGCCTCTGATGGTCTTATATGCAGAGTGGGGTCACATTTTAAGTTGCTGTATAATTAACAACTCTGAGTTTTGGCATGTCAAGATGTACACTGATAAATTATTGTTGACTAGCACTGATGGCTGTTGAATATTAAATTATTCTCTTTTTTATAAGATGTAGAATCATGGCTGAATGTAGTTTATTCTTCAGACCACCTTTTCCTATGTGGTCTATCCACAGGTTTTCCCCCTGTCAGTCTCTCTTGGCCCCTGTTCCCTCTTTTTATCTAGTCTCACTAGGGTCCACTCATTGTTCATCTCTCTGAAATCAAAAGTTAACACCTTCTAAACTACACATTCATAACCCATGTCAATTATCATTCTTTTTGTTCTACAGATAGAGGTTTGGAAAAAAACTGTTTCCTTCTGTTGATTTTAGGGGTTAGTGCCATGGTACCACATTTCAACCCATGAAGGCATTAATACACTTCTGTCGGCTCTTGAAACTCCCACATGTATAAAAGCACTCCAACGATAGGCAAGAATATACCCCCAGAGGCCTAAAACCTGACAGTGAACGTGTACAGAGGTCAAGATGGCTTCAGACAAAACAAGGAGGCAATTAACTTCTAGGTTCCTTACACTGTATATAGTATTTTTAAAGAATATATATTTTTTTCAACTAGCAAGATAGCAGACATACTTTGTAGAAAGTTTGGAAAGTGGAAAGTACCAAGCAAAAATTAAATTCCACTATTGCATGATCCAGAGATAAGTGCTGTTGATCTTTTAATATATAACCATCCAGTCTTTTATCATTGAAAACATACCAGTGGTGTTTCTTCATTTGAGAACTCATGCTGAAGTGCAGAAGTTAGCAGGAAAAGACTCGATAGAAAGAAATAGCATGGCACAGTAATGAAGAATATGGGCTATGCAGCCAGACTGCTGGAGTTTAAATCCTGGCAAATAAATCATCTCTTTGTACTTTATTTTCTTCACATATAAAAAGGATGAAGATAACAATGACAATAACAAAATTTAACAATAATATCACTTACTTTCTGGGGAAATTAGAAAAATCAAATGAGTTAACATATAAAGTACTTAGGACAGTCATTAGCGTAAATTAAATGCTCAGTTAATATTTCCTAATATGAAGATTGCAGTTCCTGGCAACTGCATGTTTCTTGCCAAGGGCTCTTACTGGGTCACCTTCATGTACTATTTTTAAAGTCCTTGGAGATATCAATGACCACATATTAAGATCTCCATGTTTTGGCCCCGTCTCAGCCACTAATTAGGGTGTTACTTTGGGAAGTCATTAGATTGTTGTTTCATCACTGGTAAAATCAAGTGCTAGGCAATATTAGTGATTCTTAATTGTTTTGAGGAGCTCAGAAACTCTCTTGATGCAACACTTTGTTCATGATTTCAGGGCTTCTGCTGACACTTGGAAGCCATTCTGGGGTATTAAGAATCTCCATCTCACATGCTCTCTGATGGTTCTTCTGGCTCTGATTGTCTATGGTGTTTAGTTTCATGGAAATGGCCCCATTCTTATGACTCCTAACCTTTCAAAATGGGAAAGGTAAGTTCAGGAAGCAACTCTTCTTCATGGAAGATTTCCTTGTTTTCCATCTTATTGGAGATGGAGTTTCCTAATTAAATGTCTTGCACATGCTTTCAATTCTTGGTGCACTCAGGAATTGGGAATTCAACAGAACTTATTTATATGCTAATTTGCTACAGAGAACTGTACTCTTCCCTAATCCCAAAGGAACAAGAGATATTCAGCTTCCTGCTTTCCTACATCCACTGGAGTCTAAGGTGGCCTGAACACAGCCAGGGTGCCAAGTGCCCTGGAAAACAAAGCCTGGCCCAGAGCACCACATTGAATCAGGTGGTGGTGGGACCAGGATGGTGCTAACTACCAAACATGATGTCCTACACAAATAGTATGTGCTTCCAGAGACTGTCTACAGCTGTGTGTCCTACAGTGTGGCCCAGGGATTACTGCCCCCAGATCATCTGGTTGTATGCTCAGAATGATGATTGCCAAACAGGACCTATATGTTACATGCTATGTGAGTGGCCATGCTGAAGTTGGGCAACCTGGGATAACAGTGTTCTGGTGACTGACTCTAAGCATACTAGTGAGCATTTATGAGTGTGGAGCCTAGGAATCTGCATTTTTCAAAGGAATCAAATGATTCTCATGTGTTCTTAGGTTTAGAACCTTTGTTATTCAAAAACTTGCTTGTGAACATACGTGGAAAGATGCTATGAAGAACACCCAATATTTTAGAACTTACAGTATTGCTTCCATCATGGTAGTATAATACGATCCAATCTATCAGATCTGAAAGATAGAGATGATCATGAAAGCACTATAGAAAGTCTCAGAGCTTTGGTTTTCTCTGCAAATTGAGAATAATATGCCTATCTTTCAGGGTAGTCAAAGATTTAATTAAACAATGCCCCTTAGACTGGTTAAATAAACTTTGCCACATCTATACAGCAGAAAAATATATAGTTCTATAAAAGAATGAGGGAGCTGCCTATATACTCATATTGAAAGCTAAGATACATTATGTGAGAAAAACAAAGTGGGCAGCAGTATATGTAGCACCAGGTAAGATGGAGTCTTGCTGTGTTGACAGGCTGGAGTGCAGTGGCACGATCTTGGCCCACCTCCGTCTCGCAGGTTGGAGTGATTCTCCTGTCTCAGCCTCCCAAGTAGCTGGGACTACAGGCACGCGCCACCGCGCCTGGCTCATTTTTTTTGTATTTTTAGTAGAGTCGGGATTTCACCACATTGGCCAGGATGGTATCGATCTCTGAACCTCATGATCCACCTGCCTTGGCCTCCCAAAGTGCTGGGATTACAGCGTAAGTCACCGTGCCTGGCCAAGAATGTGTAATTGTGTTTATATGAAAGTGCAAAAAGAAACGAATACAAACGGTTACTATCAGGGTTGCATGATGGGGATAGATAGGATGAGCAGGAATAGGAGGGCCTGTATACCAAAATTGATTTTTTTTTTTTTTGAGGCGGAGTCTCATTCTGTTGCCAAGGCTGGAGTGCAGTGGCACCGTCTCGGCTCACCACAAACTCTGCCTCCCAGGTTCAAGCAATTCTCCTGCCTCAGCCTCCCAAGTAGCTGGGATTACAGGTACACACCACCACACCTAGCTAATTTTGTATTTTTAATAGAGATGGGATTTTGCCATGTTAGTCAGGCTGGTCTTGAACTCCTGACCTCAGGTGATCCACCTGCCTCGGCCTCCAAAAGTGCTGGGATTACAGGCGTGAGACACAGTGCCCAGCAAAAATTATTTTTTTAAAAAAAGGTACTTTAGTGCCTTCCCCCAACACCAATCTATTGTGAGCAAGAGAAAGTAGGTTTAAAGCCACCAGTCTAATACTTTAATATGCCAAGTTATCATTCTATCATTCTTCTGCTTAGTTTTTATTTTAATGAGTATTGACCATGAAATTCTATTTCACTAGAACAGTTGCCAAAACTCTCATCACCCAACTCAGCATATAAATCAAAGGAGAAATATCTGGTCAAAGTGTCATTATCAAAATGTATCAGTAATTTGTTTCTGAAATGGGAGGAAGAAATATCCTTGATCAGCAGAAAACAAAATCTGAGAAGTCTATAACCCACTGGTGAACTTTTTCATGCGGCAGGGTTTCTGCATCGATTGTTATGCACTTTGTCTACTCCATCAGGTCATGAATGATGCATGCTGCTACAAGAAATTCAGCGATACAGCTCTCTGCTGCTGATTGAAACAGCGAGGACTGTTCAAGAGCAGAGAAACATGTCTTTACTTTGCTTTTTGCTCTGCACCAGGTTGTGGAACAAATCCACTGCAATTTCTGTAAGCTTTGTTCTCTAAATTCTCTTGGGCCAGATTTCTTATCAGATGTATTTTCCTTTTTTTAAAAAAAAAAATCAAAACAACACAAAATCATAGCAAGATATTTTAGAAGAACAACATTTGCAAAATTCTGAGTTGCTGAATATTCACTGTCAACTGATATCCATGCAAATAAAAACGTATTCACTTTTTTAAAAAATGATGAGGTTTGCAGAGGGTGACAGGATAAAAAAAGATATTTAGTTTCTGAAATTATCTTTACAGTGTGGTGATTATGTTTTTATAATGTAAACATAAATCTTTGTCTCTATAGCTAGTCTGAACGGAAATCTAATTTTTCTCATCATATCTGCAGCACTCTCTATCCTAGAGTGGGGCTAGAGTTTTTTCAACTCAACTGATGGGCTTAAAATATACAGACTATTATACAGTATATGTCAAAACCATAACTGTTGCTTTAAAAGATTTCTTATCAGCTGTAAGGTTGTTACAACCCTGTATTAGTGAGCCTCTAGAGAAAAAATGGAATGAGCCCAACAGGACCTCATCAGAGAGGGCATGGGAGCCTGGTGACCTTCAATCTAGCAGACAGCAAGGAGTCTTACAGGGCTTTAGTTTTTAGTCTTCGGGGCGATGAGTCAAAGAGCACTGATTGTCCCCCAGTATGTAGGTATGAGTTAGTTTGAGCCAATGAGACGTGAGTGGCAGTCACATGTACATTTCTGGGCCATCTACTTGCCTTGGTCTCCCTGTTTTCCCCTTCCTTGGGAAAGAGGCCACCTTAGAAGCCATGCTTTGAGGGTAGCAGAACCCCCTGCAAGCCCTGGACTGTTCCTCAAGAGAGAAATAAACCGTTCTTTTATTTGAGCCACTGTATTTTGGAGTCTTTTGATTACAAAAGTATAGCCTGCACCTTAATAAAAATGGCTTCATAGAAGATAGTGTTTAGGAAATGAGCTTAGCTGTGAGTAATCAAGAAGGTCTGGGGCCATAAATAGTAAATGATGAGAGATTGTTAGAAGGCTAGCGACATGAGACTACAATCTTGACAATGAAATGAATAATGTTAAACTGCCCAGAAAATCCTCTCAAGAAATTTACAACAGGGAATTATAATCCACACCCTACATCCTTTGCTAAAGATTCCTAATTATGCAAGACCAAATTAATGCATTCTAGCAATCTCTGTCCATTGACTTGGTAGTAGAGTGATTAGAGATATTAAGAGAAAGAGAATTGACTTTAGTGTCAAATAGAGCTAAGTTTGAATCCAACTCTGCCACTTAGTAAATATAGGGTGTCGGGAGATTCATTTAACACTCCTGAACCTGCGATGTAAGTGGAGATAATAATATCCTCCTTTTACAGTGGAGATACTATAGTGGAGATACTAACAACCGACATGAGGATTCAGGCGGAGCCTCTAGAACAGGATCTGGTTCACATAGAGGGAATCAATACATTTCAGGTCTCTCTTTCTCTCTCCTTTACTCCTTCAAGGAGACAACACAGAAGTATTCTTAGTACCAGGAAAGTAAAAAAGAAATGGGTAAGAGGAACAAGTAGGAAATGGGATTCAGATGTTTTTGGTACTGGATCTCTTGATTAGGTATTAGGTGGTAGAACTCATAGGCCCAGACCTGTAAGAGATATTTTCAGAGAGGAGCTAATTGAAACTAAAGTCATAAAACATATGTCCATCTGATTTCTTTATATAGGAAAGCCCAAACATTTCAGATCTAGTTTCCAAGAGTTTATTGAACACCTTCATTGATGGCAAATTCTACATTTTTGAGATTTCTCTATTCGTCATTACAATTGGTCAGCATCAGGGCCACAGTTTGCTTTTAGGGTGGTCATCAATTAATTTTTTTAAGTAAAGATAGTTAAACCTATCATTATTTCTACAAAGCATTTTGTCTTAGATTTGCCTATCTATATTTCCCTGTGAGCATGTCTGCCCATTTATCTCTTCGATAGTTAACACTTATTAAGCACTTACCATGTGCCAGATCTCCCATTTAAATCACCTAATAAATACAATATTAACTCACTTAATCCTCCCAATAACCAAAGAGGCAGGTACCATTACTGCCCCATTCAACAGACAGCAAAATGCAGGATAGATGGATTCAGTTGTGGGTCCAAGATCACACAGTGGGTTGCAGAATCAAGAGCTGGACCCAACCTGTCTGACTCCAGACTTTGTGCAGTAATAACGTCTAAAACAAGGCACAATATCGTGCTTTGTTGAGGCCAAAAGAGTGAGGGTCGTGATCAACTCAGTATACCACTGGAGGCTATATGAGTAAACAGCAAACTGTTCTCATGAAAGCAGGATGTTGGCAAACTGACAAACTGCATCCGTTGCCCAGAAGGAATGCTGAGGGTAGTCACGACCAAGGGACAAGTGTTTCTTGTGATTAGGCACATCTCAAACCTGTTAGCAATAATGGGAACTTGTGATCAATTAAGCAGCTGACCAATCGTTACCTCCTCCTCCCTGCTCGTTCTATCCAATAAAAAAGAAGGGCTGAAGAAGCTCGAGGCGGCTGCCTTTGCTCACTAGAAGCAGGGAGCCCTCTTTTCATCCCCTGGCCCCATCCGTTAAAACAGTTTTCTTCTGTCTTGAGTTTTCACTTCTACCTTTGTTCCCCTTCATTCAGTCTCATAATGACAGTCTCAAGTAGTAACATAGTAACGGTCGTAATGATGGTCTCAAGTACTAACAGTAGTAACTGTCTTAGTGATGGTCTGAAGCAGTAATTGTGGCAGTCAGCCACAGTGCATGAAAACAAAAATAATACTAAAACTTTGAACAGAAGACTATAGAAGAGGAAATCAAGTCATAAAGATGAGAATGAAAGAGAAGAGGAGAGGTGAGACTTGGAAAAACAGGCTTAATGCAAGACCCTAAATTTGAGTCAAAATCTTACTTTTGAACTTCTTGGCTATCAAGGCCAAAGGACATGTGACATGGTTCAAACTACATAGTAAAAGGAAGACCAGTAGTCTTCAAAGAAAAATATATTGTATCCTTCTTAGCCCTTTAATTTCCCAGCTCTGAGCTTCAGAAAGTGTACAGGTCTCATCAGTGATTAGTACCTGACACTATCTAATTACTTTAATTTTGCTGGCCAGAGATGTAGCTTCAACTACTGCTGATGTTCCAAAATGCCCATTGATATTTTCTTGAATAAGAAAAAGAAGTTGTGAAACTATCATAAGGACAGAAAACCAAACACCGCATGTTCTCACTCATTGGTCGGAATTGAACAATGAGAACACTTGGACACAGGAAGGGGAACATCACACGCCGGGGCCTGTCCTGGGGTGAGGGGAAGGGGAAGGGATAGCATTAGGAGATATACCTAATGTATATGATGAGTTAATGGGTGCAGCACACCAACATGGCACATGTATACATATGTAACAAACCTGCACGTTGTGCACATGGTACCCTAGAACTTAAAGTATAATTTAAAAAGAAAAAAGAAAAACAAGCTGTAATATCCCTCCCTGTTCCATTCCACAGATTATCAATAAAAAATAAACCAATTTGTTTAGAAAATGTTATTTCTTGCATTGCATAATATTAAAGCACAGAGCTTTGCTTTTCAAACTGGCAGCTTATATATGACAGGAATGACACGATGCACCAATATTATTTAATTAAAAAAACAGAAAAATATTGCTGAGATAATGCAAAAAAAAAAAGAATGAATTTTATAGTGATACAAAGGCATTTATAATTATCTTACTTTCATTTCCCTAGGTAGTTATAAAAAAACTGAAAAAGCACTAATCTAAGGAAAAGGATATACTTCTATCATATAAAATTATTCGAATTTCAACTTTCATTGCTGGATTTTTTTTCTGTATAAAGAACACATCTTTTGATCCTATTAAATTGGGACTTTTTGGTAATAATAAGTAACTTCAAGAGTTACAATATGCTTTTTTCTCTATCTGACTAAAAGAGGCCAGCGGAACCATGATTATTGTTAACAGTATAATTCGCTAGCCTTCAATTAATTCTACTTCAGTAACTACCAGAACAGGTAAGGCGTATATGGTTAGCTCTTATTTATTGTCCAAATACTGTACTATTTTCCGTGCATGAGGCAAGCAGTCTGTGCAGCTGTTTCTCATAGTCTTTTACTCTGATTGGTATCTGAATAAACCGGTTACTAAGGACAGAATTTCCTGTTGAAGATGTTTGCTTACTACTGTGTATCTAGTATTTATTTTATGTTTTAAAGGAGAAAAGAATATGACTTGGAGTCATTTCACTCTGACTTTGAGGAGTTGAGAGTTTTGGTTTTCTTAGGCCCTATTATATTAATGGGAACATGGGCAGCAGACTTCACCATCAGATTCCCAGTGTCCACATCCTGCTCTCTCTAGCAGGGTATTAGGCTGGTGCAAAAGTAATTGCGGTTTTGCCATTAGTTTTAATGGCAAAAGTCCTTAACATCCTCCTGCTTCAGGTACTTTTTTATCTAAAATAATGATGACAGAAGTTTCTTTGTCACAGGGTGGTTGTAAGCAATAAAAGGGATGACACCTGTAAAGTACTTAGAAGAGTGCATAGTCACAGTGAAATGTCACATGGTGAGAGGTGACAATGTACTAGCAGCCCTCACTCTCGGGGCCTCCTAGGCCTAGGTATCCACTCCGGCGGCACTTGAGGAGCCCTTCAGCCTGCCACTGCACTGTGGGAGCCCCTCTCTAGGCTGGCAGAGGCCAGAGCCGGCTCCCTCTGCTTGCCGGGAGAGGTGTTGAGGCAGAGGCGCAGGCGGGAACCGGGGCTGCAGGCAGCACTAGTGGGCCGGTGTGAGTTCCAGTCGGTGCAGGCATGGGCTCAGCGAGCCCCCACACTGGGAGCAGCCAGCAGGCGCCGCCAGCGCAGGGCAGTGAGGGGCTTAGCACCCGGGCCAGCAGCTGTGGAGGTTGCGCCGGGTCCCCCAGCACTGCCGGCTGCACTCAAATTCTCGCTGGGCCTCAGATACCTCCCTGCAGGGCAGGGCTCAGGACCTGCAGCCCACCATGCCCAAGCTCCCCGCTCCACTGTGGGCTCCCAGGGGGCCCAAGCCTCCCCAAGGGGCGCCATCCCCTGCTCCGTGATGCCCGGTCTTATCCACCGCCCAAGGGCTGAGGAGTGCAGGCAGGGTGCGGGACTGGCAGGCAGCTCCGCCTGTGGCCCTGGCGCTGGGCTCCACTAGGTGAAGCCAGTTTGGTTCCTGAGTCTGGTGGGGACTTGGGGAACTTTTATGTCTAGCTAAGGGATCGTAAATACGCCAATCAGCACTTTGTGCCTAGCTCAAGGTTTGTAAATACACCAATCAGTACTCTGTATCTAGCTAACCTAGATACAAGATACAAGTCCTAGAGGACTTGGAGAACTTTTCTGTCTAGCACTCTGTGTCTAGCTAAATGATTGTAAACACACCAATCAGCACTCTGTGTCCAGCTTAAGGTTTGTAAATACACCAATCGGTACTCTGTATCTAGCTCAAGGTTTGTAAATACACCAGTCAATACTCTGTATCTAGCTAACCTAGTACAGACTTGGAGAACTTTTCTGTCTAGCACTCTGTGTCTAGCTAAAAGATTGTAAATGCACCAATCAGCACTCTATGTCTAGCTCAAAGTTTGTAAATACACCAATCGGTACTCTACATCTAGCTCAAGGTTTGTAAATACACCATTTGGTACTCTGTATATAGCTAACTTAGTGGGGACTTGGAGAACTTTTCTGTCTAGCACTCTGTGTCTAGCTCAAGGATTGTAAAAGCACCAATCAGTACTCTGCCAAAATGGACCAATCAGCGCTCTGTAAAATAGACCAATCAGCTCTCTGTAAAATGGACCAATCAGCAGTATGTGGGTGGGGTCAGATAAGGGAATAAACGCAGGCTGCCCTAGTCAGCAGTGGTAACCCGCTCGGGTCCCCTTCCACATCGTGGCAGCTTTGTTCTTTCACTCTGCAATAAATCTTGCTGCGTCTCACCCGTGGGGCCCAGGTTGCCTTTGTGAGCTGTAACACTCACCGGGAAGGTTTGCAGCTTCACTCCTGAAGCCAACGATACCACGAAGCCACCAGAAGGAAAAAGCTCCAGACACATCTGAACGTCTGAAGGAACAAACTGCGGACACACCATCTTTAAGAACTGTAACACGGCAAGGGTCCCCTGCTTCATTCTGTAAGTCAGTGAGACCAAGAACCCACCAATTCTGAACACAATGTTACATTCTCAGTAATTATTCCTGTTGTACTTATTACTAAAAACATAGAGACCGTGCAATTCTGGATGCAAACAGAATTCATCAGTAGGTCACTGTGGTCATTTAAGGATAACTGTTCCCAGGAAAGGCTAACTTGAAATAACCCTTTTTAAGGAGAAAAAAAATCATAAAAAGTGAGGGTGAAAAGTTTGAATGAGACTTTAACCAATAATAAATTCAAATTAGAAATTGTTATATGTCAGAAATTTAAATTATAATTACATCTATGCTGACTTCTAGAATTGTTGAATTCAACAATTCTAGGAGTCACTATGATTCTAAAAGTCACTGACTTCTAGTCATTCAACAATGACTATACTGCATTTGTTTCTGGTTTTTGTTTCTGGTTGGTTGCATCAAGATTATTGATATTAAAATAATTCAATTTTGAAGAATCTATCCTTAGATTTCTTTTCTCCTTAAATTCTTGACTCAGCTAACTCAGATTATCATTTGTTTATGGCTTTGCACAAGATTTGAGCCTTTCACCAACACCATTGCCATCAGTGAAATTTCACATATTGAAGGATTTCCAATTTAACTCTGAAATTCGTTTGCATTGCATTTTGTTCTGTATTTAAGTAGATAAGATGTCAAGTGGAGGGGGTTGAGTAGGGGCTAATGTTAGAAGTGGTCAGCTCATTTTTGAATATTTGTAAATATCTTTGCTTCTCTATGCAAACTTGTTCCCATGTGGATTTCGATAATAAACACTCAGAAAACAACTATCCCCTCTCCTATACTGTTTGCTAGACTTAATTATTATTATTTTTTTTTTGATACAGTGTCTGGCTCTGTCTCCCAGGCTGGAGTGCAGTGGTGCAATCTGGGCTCACTGCAAGCTCCACCTCCCTGGTTTTACACCATTCTCCTGCCTCAGCCTCCGGAGTACCTGGGACTACAGGCATGCACCACCTACACCCGGCTAATTTTTTGTGCATGTTTTTAGTAGAGACGGGGTTTCACCGTGTTAGCCAGATTGGCCTTGATCTGATCTCCTGATCTGTGATCCGCCTGCCTTGGCCTCCCAAAGTGTTGGGATTACAGGCGTGAGTCACCGCGCCCGGCTGGTAGACTTAATTTAAATATATATCTGTTGTATCTTTAAAAATCTATAAACACTTGCACATCATAAGTCAAACTTTACTTCAAAAAGCCATCTAATGAGCAACTTGTGAGTCATAAGTAAATCATAAATAATAGATACCTAGGCCATTTATCTAAACAATATTTGAACAAAAGTAAATATTAAAGCAAATGTTTTCTTTTTCCAATTTAGGGAAAACTGTAACTCTATTGGCATAAGGTTTATAATAGGATCTTGATGAACAGAAATACTGTACACTATTCTTAATTGTAATGTTCATGTCAACGGAGTGCATTAAAAGTACACATTAGCTAGAAACACGATAAGTTGTTCCTCTACATGAAACACAAACAGGACAGAGATGGAAATCACTGGTCATAGCAAAAGGAACAAAACTTTAGCTCCAGTCCTTGATTTTTGTTTTTGTTTTATGGTTTCATTGAGATATATTTAAGATACAGTTAAGTACCAACTATATGTTTACATAAAATAAACTATTAAAAATGAAGAATGATTAGAATGTGGGGGTGGGGGGGACAAAAAGACATAACTAGTGGTGGGCTGGAGTCTGCCCACACAGGCTCAGGAGAGCCAATTGTTCAGTTTTTGGAAATTTGGCAAGATGGTTGTTTGTTAAACTGCTTTCAGCTCGAAATTAGACACAGGAGAGTACACCGTGAAACTAGAAAAACGTGATGAATCAGGGATTTTGTATTTTCCAGAGCTGGCTGTCAGACATTTACTAGCATATTACTGAATTTTATAATAAAACAATGAACTAATGTGCCACAGAATGAAACTGCCATCCCTAGGAAGAGAAACGCTTTCCTCTGCTCTTGGGTTCCTGGATTGGGTAGAGAGTTCCTCGCAGCAGCCATCAGTTGGGAAAGGGAGGGCTGTCATCCACCCAGGAATATACCTCTGCCAGTCACTGAAGATCAGTGTTCTGCTGCTCTTAGCGTTTGCCACTTAGCAGGATGAACAACACCCTCCCTCTCCATCTTAAAAGTGTTTGACAAGATTGTACCTTTCCCTGCACCAGAAATCGGGAGAAAGGGAGCTGAGTTGGGAGAGGAGAAAAGCTGGGGAAAAGCTACTGTTCTTTTCTCAACCTCATACAAATCTAGATAGGATTCTCAATCTCACAACTCTTGACCTTTAAAAAGACAACAATGCTCACGGCCCATCTTGGAAACGTGAATTGTATCTGTGGCCGGATCCCAGGCATTAGGTACAGTGTGATTGAGAAGCACTCACCAGGATCACTGAATAGAGCAAAAATTAGGCTACAGATTAAAAGGCATCGGGGACCTGCCTTGTTTACCATCCTTTCTCTAATAACAGTTTCCAGGGTATACACTTTTTCAAAAACGGGAGAATCAATCTCCCTGAGATTCAAACACACATTTTGTACACTACAAACACTTGGCCTAAACATGGGTTTCTTACACCATTAACAGGTGATAGTCTTTCTTCCCTTTCAACTCCAGGCTGTGGAGCCCTCTCCTGTAGAGGTTCTAAATCCTGGCCATGCATCGGGATCACCCAAATAAATTCATACACCTGAACAGGAAGATACAGATTCCTGGGCTCCTTCTCTAACTTCCTGAATCAAAATCCTTTATTAGTGCCCAGGAATCCAGGAATCACATTTCAAAGTTTCCAAATGACTCAGAAGTAATTCTAGGTTTGGAAATCACTGGTTTAAAACACCAAACACTACCAAAGCCCATCCTCCCTCCAAAGATTAGTGAAGGGGTTAGGGACAAACGTTATTACCTGTTGGCCAGTTTGCAAAACTGTCTTTCTCTAAGCTTCATCGCTTGACTCGTCATCACACACTCCTCAATCCCATTTCAGGTCATCTCTTTCTCACATAGATATACACATCCTGTGTGAACTGATTTTTCTTTCCACTCTTTCTTCCAGGAAACAGTGGGTATATCACTTTGTTCTGAATTGTACATAAATGCTATAGGCTAAAGTTGCAAGATGTTTGAAGTTTGAGGTACCAAAAAGTATACAAACATGAGTTCCTCTTTGTCAACACCACACCTAACTGAAAGCTTCTCACCTGTGCTCCTGTAACACCCGTTTTTACCCACACTCTGTCTGCACTAGTAGACGGTGGAGACCGTGAAGACAGAGAGCTAGGCATGCAGCACACTCACCTGTGTACACCTGCCTCAGGTGTACAAAATAGGCACTATAGGCACTCCATACATGTTTGATAAACTGAACTACTTATTGTTGCTAGAGTCTATGTAAATCAGTTTCCTTTATACTTTCAATATATTAATTCAACTCATAATCATTTGCTTTGTTTTTGTCTTTTTTTTTTTTTTTCCTATCTTGGCACAGTTTTTCAAATGCTAGCCAACCACACAAGCTTCTTGGAGTACAGCTCACTGCAATATACTGATTAAAATGTTTATTTTATTTTATTTTATTTTAATTATTATTTTTTGAGACAGAGTCTTGGTCTGTCACCCAGGCTGGAGTACAGTGGCGCATCTCGGCTCACTGCAATCTCTGCCTCCCGGGTTCACGCCATTCTCCTGCCTCAGCCTCCCAAGTAACTGGGACTACAGGCACCCGCCACCACGCCTGGCTAATTTTTTATGTTTAGTGGAGACAGGGTTTCACTGTGTTAGCCAGGATGGTCTCAATCTCCTGACCTCATGATCCGCCTGCCTTGGCCTCCCAAAGTGCTTGGATTACAAGCGTGAACCACCGCGCCCGGCCTGATTAAAAATTTTAAATGCAGATACCTTTTGAGCTGGCAACTCCATCTCTAGAAAATCATCTTACACATATATGTGCGCTTGTGGGCAAAAACATACTTGGGAGGAATTTCTGTATTGGAGAATTTTAAAAACAATATTGTTTGCAAAATAGTACAGATAAATTGCAAACATCTAGAAACCATCCTCTTTAGATGATTTGTTACATAAATTAAGAAACATCTTTGAAATGAAAATATATAGATATGCTAAAAAATGAGACAGAGAAGGATTTCTTTGTGCTGATATGAAATTTTCTCCTAGATATAATTTTATGTGGAAATAAAGGAAGATGCAGAATAATATGTAAAGTATCTTCCCATGTGTATAAATACACACTTTTGTTTATACATAGTAAAGTTTCTAGAAAGATGTGAAAGGGAATTTTTAATAGTAATTGCTTCTTGGGACAAAGCATTTGGAACTGATTATCGGTGATGAGATGTTACAATATTTTTCATGGAATGCTTTCTTATACTCTAAAATTTTTGCCATGGCCTGTATTACTTCTTCAATTAATTATGTTACAAAAATTTTAGAACTCACCATAATTAAAAACAGAGTTTTAAAGTAGTGAGCCTTGTATGCATAGATGTAGGTATAACATTTTGTTAAACAAGCATTTTCAGTGTTAAAGGGATCACAAAAAGCATCTTCCCCTAATAATCTTGCTTTTTAAACAGTATAAGAGTATTTCTGCTGGCAAGGCCTAATGAGCATAAAATTTAGACTATGCGCCTAGAATTTTAGCTAAAATATTTTCCAATATCATTTCAATTTAGGGCATAATAAATGCAGACAGAAATCAAGAGCAAGAAGCTAAGCAGATGCAAAGGTAACAAGTGCTATGACTGTCACCCTTTCTGCTCTGGTATCCTAGGAAGCCAGTGATCACAGCCTGCTTTCCCCACCGAGCCTGGATGCAACTTCAGAATCCATCTCAAAGAACTCACCACCAGGTGAATAGAATGAAAACTTTTTTTTTCCATATCAGACCTAAACTCTGTACCTTCACACCTGCCTTGAATTCTTGGGGAGGCAGGGGTGAGGAGCTGCTGTTGCATTGAGGATTGTTCTGTCTGCACAATCCAAACATCCCAAAGGAGAGAGAATGTTTCGCTGTCTATCAGAGTTGGTGGCTGGAATTTGGGTAAACCCCTAGAGTAATGCACAAGATGAAAAAACAAAAGTGCTCTCTATGGGAACAAAGTACATTAGTTTGATCTATGGACAGTGGCAAGTTGCAGTTTAGAGTGAAGGATTGTGAGGGTGGCATTCTGTGCTGTTCCCTCAGGATGGCTTCTGTCTTAAGGAACTTGTGCCAATCTTTAAGGGAAAGGTGTGCTGTAATAAAGAGCAGGCCAAATCAAAACTGTATCTCTGGAGGTGTGGGATCTCAGTTAACTCAAGTTCCCAGTGACTTTCAGGAGATTCATTTATTTCTTTGGTAAAGTACCTGGGTGTGAAGCGGTGATTTCTAAAGTCCCTTTCATCTTGCATATTCAGAACTGTACCCTCTGGTTGGAGATAAGCTGGAAAGTAAATAGTTATTTATTAATAATGCATATGAGTCTTCCCAATGGAATGCAGTGCTTGGTTATGCAAATTGCTTCCATCTGCTTCCCTCCGGCTGGCTTAGTAGTCAACAGGGTTTGTCAGTGAGTCCAGGGGATGTGCTCACCAAGGGATGCAAGTCCTCCTACTGGGGTTGGATTAGAAAGGCTCCTATATTCTGAAATGGACTTTCCCACTGCCCACAGTACTCCCAGTGGTCTTCTGGTCACCTTAGGAGAGCTCAAAAGGACTTAAAGGACACTCTTTGGGCCAGGCATGGTGGCTAATGCCTGTAATCCCAGCATTTTGGGAGGCCGAGGCAGGCAGATCACCTGAGGTTGGGAGTTCGAGACCAGCCTGACCAACATGGAGAAACCCCATCTCTACTAAAAATACAAAATTAGCCGGGCATGTTGGCAGTTGCCTGTAATTCCAGCTACTCGAGAGGCTGAGGCAGGAGAATCGCTTGAACCCGGGAGGCAGAGGCTGCAGTGAGCTGAGATCATGCCATTGCACTCCAGCCTGGACAACAAGAGTCAAACTCCATCTCAAAAAAAAAAAAAAAAAAAAAAAAAAAGGGAAACTCTGTTCTCTAGGATTTCCAGTCTAGTAATTGGAATGAGACAACAATAACAGTAAAGGATGCTAGCACCTCAATGGCAGCAGGAGCCATAGATAAGTTGGAGAAGCTTTAGCTATAGCTTCCATAAGCTCCCCAGCCCCCAATCAAATCAAATAAGTATTACAAAGGGCCAGTTTCAAGGGTGTGCCATCCATGCATTGCAAAGATCCCCAAACTAAGAAGGGAAGCCTTGTTCTTGGGCTTTAATACTCTGTAGTAGCCATCTTGACATGCTTAGTAAGTTTATTTTGTGATGTGGATTCTGTATTTGAGGGATGATAGGACAATGAGGTAAATGCCAGGTCCTTGGAGCCTAGGCTTGATGGCAGTCTTATCTCCCACTGCCTCCTTGGGATGAATTCTTGGTCATCCCCAACTCCAACTCTCCCCAGCAATATCCCTCTCCCCAAGTCTCTCCTTCAGGGTCCTAGGTGCACTCAGCTAGTGAATATTCCCGTGCTTGAGGAAGTGCAACATTAAATAGCGAATAAAAAACACCATGACGGGCTTAGGGAGAAACTACAGAAGAAACTTTTTTCCCTGCTTTTTGATTAAGGGGCCTGAATTTTTGTTTTGCACCAGACCTGATAAATTATGTAGTTGGTCTTGTGTGTACACAGTAAGCATGAAAGTCCTAAAGTCCCTCCTTCCACTGAGATGGCTAACACTAAACTCCTTCTACATACACATTCTGGAATCAACTGTGTACCTCATAAGGACAGTACTAAAGAGCAGGAGAAGGTGAGGGGAGAGAATAGAAATACCTGGCTTGTTGGAGGTAGGACTATCCCTCTCAGCTCTCATCTTGGCAAGTCCAAGACCCCCCCCTCCTCACTCCCACCTCACTTTCCTGGATGTGATGCTAAATTGATATTTATCAAATTGAAATGTACTCTGCCTTTACAAGTATAAAGAGGAACAATGGCTATAATATGTCAACAGACTACCTGGAAAGACAGGATATAGTCACAGAGAATGGTAATGAATAGCGAACATGCAAGGCAATCTGTGGACATAATTAGGAAGGTGGGCTGTCAAGGAAGACTGCCTAGATTCCACTCTTGGCTCATGTCTCACAAATTGTGTGACCTTGTGCAAGCTGACCTCAGTTTCTTAGTGTGCTCATCTTTAAGAAATAGGATAATAAGAGTGGCTCCCTTAGAGAGGATTAAATTCTTACATTGGTGCCAAGCACATAAAAGTGCTTATTCAATGTTAGACATAAAGGCTCAAATAAGGGAAGTCTTTTGAGAGACATAGAACAATCAGGAAAAGATTTGCAAGATGCCAAGAGAAGAATCCTTTATGGAACATTTTTATGGCATTACTAAGAAAATGACTGTGACTTTAATTTTGGCAGAATATCTAAATAAATTACGCACACACACCACACACACACATACACACAAACACACACACGACAGAATCCCATAAAAATAAGAAACTTGCTTTAACTACATGCTTTGTATCCTATTTCTGAAATGATTACCCTTTGCTTTTCAAATCTCACAAAGTCTTGTTTTGGCATTAAGCAATTCTAATGAAAGTGTACAAACATCTGTCTTACATTCTGGCTTTTTTCTTAGCAACACTGCCACTTGGATTCATTGGACTTACAATTTATGGTAATTACAAATAAGATAATAGCCACATTTACACCTACCCACCAATCTTTTAATTTTTTTTTACTTGCACAGATATAACAACCTCAATTAATGTGTTTTTTTTTAAAAATCCACATTGAAAATAAAGTAGAAAAAGTGAATCTGACTACAAATGTTTACATGTAGCAGATAGAGTTTTTCAAGTATCAGTTTAGTTAAGTGTATGTTCAGTTATCAGTCAAATACTCTCAACTAACCCCAGCGCCAATCTCAAATCTTGTAGGAATATATCAAAAGTATGAAGTGCTTTTCTTTGGTAGTTACTGAAGATAATTGGTTTACTTTAGATTTAATTATGTGGTGGTCATTCCTAGGAGCAAATGCACAGATGGTCAAATAGCTGATGTTGAAAATAAAAGTTAGGAAACACTTCTCATAATGCCAATTTTCCTGACACTCATGACGTGTTGTCTTTTTAGTGAGACTGTATCATTTTACTGTTCTGTAATGTCTTCTCGTATAATATCTACTAACATAAGGAATAAAGGGAGGATCCCCCTAAGGTAAGTTAGAGCTTGTTCTAATTTCATTCTAGGTAAATAAAGGGAATCTATGTTTGATGTTAAGACATAAGTCACAAACACTGTTAAATACAGTTCACAAGGTACCTTAACTTCTCAGAACTTTTTGTGTAAAGAAAGAAGTGAACTACACCCTCTATAAAATGCCTTCTATTCTAATTCTCTATGATCCTATTGTTAGTGGACTAAATTATCTCACACAGCCTTATATCCTGTCAAATCAAGGTTGTTACTGAAGTTAAAGTGATCTACATCAGGGAAAACACACCAAATGGTTAATGATGTAACCAAGGTGGGGTGGTCTTACCAGGAACAGTTCTTCTGTGGTGATAGAGACACAGCACAAGGAGAATCACGTAAAAACACAATAGATATTAAGTTTTACTTAAACTATAAAAGACTTTGGAATAGCAAAAAGGAACTGTACAGGCAGGAACAGAACAGATAACATCTTAGAAGACAATTTGAGAAAGTCTTTACATAGAGATTTAATATGGAGATTTGTAGCATGTCCCAAATAGGGAAATATTTTAAATATTTCTGTGTGTGTGTTCCAAGGAATAGCCTTCATTTAAATGATATAATGTTGGCCGGGCGCGGTGGCTCAAGCCTGTAATCCCAGCACTTTGGGAGGCCGAGACGGGTGGATCACGAGGTCAGGAGATCGAGACCATCCTGGCTAACACGGTGAAACCCCGTCTCTACTAAAAAATACAAAAAACTAGCCGGGCGAGGTGGCGGGCGCCTGTGGTCCCAGCTACTCCGGAGGCTGAGGCAGGAGAATGGCGTAAACCCGGGAGGCGGAGCTTGCAGTGAGCTGAGATCCGGCCACTGCACTCCAGCCTGGGCGACAGAGCCAGACTCAGTCTCAAAAAAATAAAATAAAATAAAATAAAAATAAATGATATAATGTGATAGGTAATGCATTTCACAGAACCCATTGAGAGCTTAAAGATGTATGAGTCTGAATTCCAAGTGAATCTCTTGGAACATACAGAGATTGAAATGGCTGAGTGATTGTGTGAGATGAAAATAATTTCATAAAATATAATTATTTTCAGTGTCATAATGATAACTACCATTTATTGAGTGCTTATCATTGATCAGGAACTACCCTGGATGATTTACAGACATCATCTCATGAAATGCTTACAACATCACAGTGGGAAAATTTAATATCTGAAACAAATGTTCAGAAAGGCAAGCAACTTGCCCAAGGTTACAAGGCTGGTAAATGGGGAATTAAAACCCAAGTCTGACTGATTGGAAGCCAGTCCTCTTTCCTATCCTTCATCCTGCCTCTCTCTGCATTTTATTGGATGAGCCTGTATTAAGAGCTACTTATTCTGAAATTGCAAATTTCACAGTGCTCTGACTATACATTAAAATGTGTTGATGGATGGGAAAGTATGAAAAAAGCAGTGAATGTATTCCTTATTTTTAATGAGTATTACTTTATGCATTAACTATTTTTTGCTGGAATTAGCAGGCCTGTACATTAAAGGGCATTTATTGTAACCAGTGTTGCATTAAAGTACCCAAAATGTATTACTACGTACACACACACTGCACATATGTATGCTAATGTTGTGCCAGGTACTTTCTGAATATCTCCTATGATTCTCATGGCAACCTTAAGAAACTGGCAGGCTGTGTGTGTGTATGTGTGTGTGTATATATATATAGATATATAGAGAGATAGGTTTTAACCAACGTTTTCTTCCAAGTAGTAGTGAAATATATTAAAATCGATAAATTTCCTGGCATAGGGCATCTGAATATACTTTAGAAGATTTATCTTAGCATTAAAATCTTGAAGTGAAGTGATGTGTATTCAGTCTATGTGGGAGACAGGGATTCTACAGAAGGAGATTTTTTGAAAGAAGGGAAGAAAGCAAGCCAGTCTTTGGCTCCAAGGACCTACAACGTGCTAATGTTGTGCTAGGTACTTCCTGAATATCTCCTGTGATTCTCGTGGCATTCTTGAGAAACTGGCTGGCTGATGGTAGTTGAATAGATATTCTTGGTCCAGTATATACTAATTTTAACAATGAGCCACGTAGTATATTTATAAAATAAAAACTGCTCTAAGAATCTGTCATTGCACATGGCTTCACATAGCCAATAGGGAATGGATTAGCAATAGCATGAGGTGATCTTGGGCATGAACAAGTAAATGTTCTGTGACACCTACTTCTTGGTTTTAAAAAGATTTATTCTGACTTTGGTAAAGTTTCAGGATACAAAATCAATGTACAAAAATCTGTAGCATTTCTCTATAACAATAATGTTCAAGCTGAGAGTCAAATCAAGAATGCAATCTCATATACAATAGCCACACACACACAAAAATACCTAGAACTACATCTAACCAAGGAGGTAAAAGATCTCTACAAGAAGAACTATAAAACATTAATAAAAGAAATTCCAGATGATACAAACAAATAGAAAAACATTCCATGCTCATGGATTAGAAGAATCAATAAATCATTAAAATGGCCATGCTGCTCAAGGCAATCTACAGATTGAACACTATTCCTATCAAACTATGGATGTCATTTTTTTGCAGAACTAGAAAAAAAAACTATTCTACAATTCATATGGAACCAGAAAAGAGCCTGAACAGTGAAAGCAGTCCTAAGCAATAAGAACAAAGCCAGTGGCATCACGTTACCCAACTTCAAACTATGCTACAAGTCTATAGTAACCAGAACAGCATGGTACTGGTACAAAAACAGATATGTAGACTCATGCAGCAGAATAGAGGACCCAGAAATAAAGCTACACACCTTTAGCCAACTGATCATTGACAAAATTAACAAAAATAAGCAAAAGGAAAAGGAATCCCTAATCAACAAAATGGCGCTTAGATAACTGGCTGGCCGTATGCAGTAGAATGAAACTGAACCCCTACTTTTCACCATATACAAAGATTAACTCAAGATGGATTACAGATTTAAATGTAAGATCTCAAACTACAAGAATCCTAGAAGAAAGCCTAGGAAACATCATTCTGGACATCGGACTTGGGAACTAATTTATGACTAAGTCCTCAAAAGCAATTGCAATAAAACCAAAAATTGGCAAGTGGGACCTAACTAAACTATAGAGCTTTTGCACAGCAAAAGAAACTATCAACAGAGTAAACAGGCAACCTACAAAATGGAAGAAAATATTTGTAAACAGTGCATCCAACAAAGTTCCAATACCAAAATATATAAGGAAATGAAACTATTGAACAAGCAAAAAACAAATAATCCCATAAAAACCTGGGCAAAAGACATAAACAGGTACTTCTCAAAAGAAGATATACAAGTGACCGTGAAACTAGGCAAAAGACATGAACAGATACTTCTCAACAAAGAGCCAACAAACCACGAAAAGCAGCCAACAAACATGAACAGTGCTCCAAATCAATAATCACCAGAGAAATGTAAATGAAAACCACAATGAGATACCATCTCACACCAGTCAGAATGGCTATTACTAAAAAGTCAACAACAGATGCTGGCAAGGCTGCAGAGAAAAGGGAACACTTATACACTGTTGATGAGAATGTAAATTAATTCAACCCCTGTGGAAAATAGTTTGAAGATTTCTCAAAGAACTTAAAATAGGACTACCATTCAACTAAGCAATTCCATTGCTGGTTATATATCCAAAAGAAAACAAATTGTTCTACCAAAAACACACACATGCACTGGCATGTTCATTGCAGCACTGTTCACAATAGTAAAGACATGAAATCAACCTAGGTGCCCATCGACAGTGGACTGGATAAAGTAAATGTGATACATATACACCATGGAATACTACACAGCCACATGAAAAGAACAAAATCATCTCCTTTGCAGCAACATGGATGCGGCTACAGGCCATTATCCTAAGCAAATTAATGCAGGAACAGAAAACCAAATACTACATGTTCTCAGTCGTAAGTGGAAGCTAAACATTACATACTCAAGGACATAAAGATGGCAATAATAGACAGTGGGGACTACTAGATGGGGGAGGGAGGGAGGAGGGCAAGGTTTGAAAAACTGTTGGATCCTATGCTCAGTGGCTAGGTGATGGGATTATTACTATCACAAACCTCAGTATCATGTAATATACTCATGGGAAAAACTAAACCTAAAAGTTGAAAAAAATTCTTTTAAAAGATTCATTCTAATTTTTTCTCCTCTTCTCAGCAACTTTAAAAATGAGGTATAAGTCTAGATTATCATAATGGACCACTGACATAAATTCATTGCTTAGATTTAGATGCTTATCACCAACCAATTGAAGATGTCTTTTTCTCCATTCATACTGAAAATCTACCCAAAAGAGGTCTAAGTAACAAAGACCTGTCACAGAGACCTGCATATCCTGTCAGGATAAGTGGGAACTTCAGGTTGATGGAGAGTAAAGTCTTTTTCTAATTGGCCTGGTTCTCTGTTGTTATCTCATTGCAGTATAAACTTTCTACGCAATTCAGCTCTTCCTCTCCCCTTGTAGAAGCTGAAAACTGTGCCTCTGCTTAAGGAAAGAATCTAATCTGCCACTTCACTACTTATAAGAAGAGATGGGAAATGTGATGAATATTTTTCAGGGTGATGCTAACTTAATATTCTAGGCAGGGCTAGGAGTAGGTTAAGATGAGTGAGGCACCATTTCATGTACTTTTCACCGAGAATTAGTGCCTCTTGAAATTTACACTCTCGGCGCTTCACATGTCTTTCTCTAGTCCTGGCCCTGATTTGAGAAGATGAGAATTATGCCTGAGCATTTTATTTCCTTATGAAACTACCAAAATTTCTGCTGCTTATGATCTCAATAGCCACTGACTCCAAAGTCTCTGATTCTTGAAAATTTTTGAACACCAGGGCTTGTCTCTTCTTGGTCTCAAAAACTTTTATATATCCCTGGTGACTGGGAAATTAAAGCCAGATCCTCACCCCTCAGCAAGAACTTTTTACCCAAATCTTACTTTTCAGCCTTATCTCATATCCTGTTACTATTCCTCAATCCCATCTATGCCCACAGAATAGCTTTTCCCCTTGCTTCTTCTAGCCTTGTGTCCAAGTTGTGATTTCCTCTTGGAAGTTTTATTCTCTTTACTGCTCATACTGTGCTTATACAGGAAAGTTCAAAGCTGAATTCAAATCCCATTTCCTGGGAAAGATCTTTTCATATCCCACCAATACAAATTAATTTTTTTCCTCTTGTTCCATCACTGCCTTTTGTTTATGACATTGAGTAAGCATAAATCTTACTGTGCCTTTTATTTTTTAAAAATTATTTCCATTTATGTCTGTTCTGTGACCACCCTTTGAATTCATGGAGGGAAGATTCTCTTTTGTCTTGATACCTTTGTAGAACCCAGCATTAAAACTGCACTTGGTGGGCCCTCAGTATATTTGTACCTCACTGCATGACTGGGTACTTTCTTTATTAATGTAAAGTGTACTTGGCTTAACAAGCTTTTGGCAAGAGACAGAATCAGTACAAGCTTATTTCCTTATTTTCATCAGCAAAGTAGATTTTAAACATAGGCTGTTGCATGTTTAGACCAACTCTACTGGGTAGAAAGACTAAAAAAATACTTCTAACTAATAAAGGACTTCAGCAAGAATACATGGTATAACTGTACTTTGAAAATTACAATCTGCATGAATACAAAGCAAGTAAGTATTAGAAGTTCAAATATTTAAAAAGCTCAAAATATGTGGACATGATGTTCCTTGAATTCAAATGTTGATAGGAAGAAATTCCATCTATTCATTCACCTTAACCCTTACATTGTTAATTATGCTTTAATGAAGTGTTTATTGTGAGCCCCCGGTTGTGCTCCACATAGGGCTAGGTGCTAGAAATACAAAGAAGACGAAAAATTCTGTTCTTTAATGAGCTCTTGTCAACAATCAGCTACAGTAACAAACATGTCGGGTTACAGTGATTCCTCAGCCTACTATGGAAGACGAGATACTTGAGACAAGCACTGAGAAAGAGAAGTATTTATGAACTCGTATTACACAGAGTACAGAATACTTGATTATACCTGAAACGAGAAAATGGATTTTGGGATGGAAGCTGCTCAAATAGATTTTGAAAGTTGACTGGAAGATTTGCAGATGGCAAGGAAGGAACTGCGTTTTATGACATGAGAACAGTATAGAGAAATACATGGAAGCCTCAGTCAGCTTGTATCCTCAAATCTAATATATCATGTTTTAAAAGATTGACATAAAATATACTTAGGAACCAGCATAATCTTTAGACATAATCTAATGACACTTTACCATACAACTAAACTACTTGGGTAACAAAATATTTCCAAGTATATGGATACTGCTTCTCTCTGGCTCTAGACTCAAGCTAAATAACATTATTTAATTATAGAAAGTCCAAAACTGTCTGACCGAGAAGCCAATGACATTACTAGGTATAAGAAACAGAATTTCAAAAGCATAATGAGGTTTCCTCATTCTTACCTAGTTCAAGGTAACATAATTAGTATATGGATATGCATGAGGTCATTTCCAGCTTTAAAATTCTGTAAAACTGCTTCATTAAACTTTCCTCTTTTTGAAAGACTCTTCATGATCCATTGGTTTTGGATGTCACTTCATCCAAACTTTTTATTCACACTAGTACATTGAGTTGAGATGATAATATACTTAGGCAGAGAGGTGGAAAGAGAGTGAGAAAAGGGTATAATGGAAACTTGGGGTGGTGAGGAAAGAGGAGACAGCTTCTGATAGAAGCTCTCTGTTTTCTTCTTTCTCTAGTACCTATCTCTGAAAAATAATCATGGTACTATATTAGCTGCTCTCCAGGGCAAAAGGCAACCTCAAATACCAAGCCAAGCTTGTAAATCACATATATGCGTCTCATATATATATATATATATGAATATATGCTTTTATATATTTATATATATTTTCTTATAGTGTTAGTTTGCTATATAGTCTCTATATCACTATAAAATAAAACTTTTGCAAAAGTGTTTTATAAGCTCCAAACATGCTATACAAAGATCCAGTATACATGACAATATATACAATACATATTTTTCTTTAAATAGCATTTCCACCTCCATATATGTAATCTAGTTAAGGAGAGATAAAAGACAATAACAGACTGTGTCTATATTATCTGTATCTTCCTTTATATCACTTGAAAGTGTTTCTCTGTAGCTAGAGGCATCTAGGTAGTACAAAGCCAGAAATTGACTTAGAATTTTTTGTCAGATGCATAAATTATTTGGACAATGATGTAGAAAAAAAACACCAAAGAATCATAAAATTATGTGATAAATATCATAGACATTTAGAATAAAATTGGGTCTTGGAAATCATATAATATACTTTCCATTCAGTGCAAGAGTTAGCAACCATAACCATGGTCTTCAGTTCTCTGATGAAGACACCCAGAGATACAAGAAGCTCAGTGTCTCGTGAGGAAGGCCACTCAGCAGATGTCCTGAGCATCCTGGTGTTTACATCTTTGAGTTCGTTTCCTGAAAGCTTATAGGCTGCCATCAGAAAGAAGAACTCTACATCAGGGGTGTCCAATCTTTTAGCCTCCCTAGGCCACACTGGAAAAGAAGAATTGTCTTGGGCCATGCATAAAGTACACTAACACTTAAGATAGCTGATGAACTGCAAAAGAATGGCAAAAAAAAAAGTAATAATGTTTTAAGAAAGTTTGCGAGTTTGTGTTGGGCCACATTCAAAGCCATCCTGGACCACATGCAGCCTGCAGGCTGTGGATTAGACAAGCTTGCTCTACATATAAAGGATAGCATAGGGCAGGGGCGGCGTCTGTGGCACAGTAGAGTCTTAGCACTCTGGGAGTCACTAGGAAGAGATAAAGCTACCTTGATGGTGAGGGGATTGAACAAGGTCTTGTGGAATAAGAGGCATTTCAAGCTTTCAAGGACAGGTTGAATTTAGACATGTAAAGTAGTGGAGAAGCATTCTGGACAGAAAGAACGGCATGTGCCAAGGGACAGTTGCTAAGAAGACTTTTCTCAGCTGCGAACTGTCTCTCTGAAACATGCAGCAACTATGCTACTATGCAAGAAAACATAATTCCATATCTTTTTTTTTTTTTTTGAGACAGAGTCTTGCTCTGTCGCCCAGGCTGGAGTGCAGTGGTGCGTTCTTGGCTCACCGTAAGCTCTGCCTCCTGGGTTCATGCCATTCTGCTGCCTCAACCTCCTGAGCAGCGGGGACTGCAGGCACCCACCACCATGCCCAGCTTTCGTGGTTTTTTTTGTTTTTTTGTTTTTTGTATTTTTAGTAGAGACAGGGTTTTACCGTGTTAGCCAGGATGATCTTGATCTCCTGATCTCATGATACGCCTGCCTCGGTCTCCCAAAGTGCTGGGATTACAGGCGTGAGCCACCACGCCTGGCAATTCCGTATCTTTAAGCCAGTTCTCGCAAGCAGATGATGAAGTTATTATGTCCCTTTTCCTTGATATAAATCTTCTCATCCAACAATTTCCAGAGCCACCACCAACCTGGTCACCCCTACATATCATGCCCTCATCGTGCCAAGGTGTCCCCTAAGAGATGCTTCCCAGACTGTTGCAGTGCTCTTTCCTTTTGCGTTGGCCAGTACAAAAGCAGTGACAACAGCTTTTGTTGCTTTGGGTTATTTCTGTTCATGGAGGAGTCTGGCAGCACAGGCTAAGTCACTGTCTCTGCACCTAAGTTCAAAGCTGGCTCTATGCTATCATCCATGCTATCATGTTAGACAAGTTATTTAACTTCTCCAAGCCTCAAAATTCTCATTTGTAAAGTAAGAATAATGACTCCCTACTTCATGGGATTACCTTCAGGATTTAATGAATATTTAAAACTATTTAGTACTGTGCCGGACATATAGGAAGTGCTTAAAAATGTTAGGTACTATTAGTAATACAGTCAGTCATCTGTAGTGATTTTTAAGGCTCCAATAAAATTTTCAGACTCTTGATTTATATCCACAGTAGGAAATTTTTAAACTCCTCCTCCACCATTTATTTTTAACATGCTTCATAAAATTTACTGCCTTTTTTTTTTTCCTGTTCTAAATTAAATTGTACTTAATGTTGCTGGGGTCAGCAGCATTACTACCTTTGGGCTTTGGCTTGATAAGGAACAACTTGAGATCTCAAAGCTTAAACACACCACGCTTACCATTCTCTTATAGACAAGACATTTGATTCTTTTGGTATGCTGACAACTTTTATTAACAGAAGTTGTATTGATTATGTTAAAGGATAAAGAAGATCAAATTTCTCTTTATGGTCTTTGTGGTGGTTATCTATTTTCCTGCTACTCAAAATTCCTTTCACCCACTGCTGGTAAAGGAAACCCAAACTTTTACGGAAACACCTTTCTCTCAGTTTTAGTCATTCCTTAGCTGGGGAATCCATCCCAGTTCAGGGTTGGAGCAGGTAATATAGACATAAGGGGTCAGGGCACTGCCTACCCCTTGCAATAGTGACTGTTTGGATTTGCCATGGCACCTTTGATCAGAACCTTTGAAATACAATGATATGAATTTGGAGTTGTGCCGTTACCTTGAGCCACAAGAGGGGATCTTGCCGAGAATGAATACAACCCAGAGGAAGTGTAATAAAAAGATCCAGGAAGAGAAACCCAATATTTAGCAACATTGTGTACCTGAAGCCAAACAATTCCTGGGGTTTCCAGTTATAGGACCCAATAAATTTCTTCTGTGCTTTTAAATTGGTTGACATTGAATTTACTATCATTTTCAGCTTGCAACCAGTCATACCTAATACAAATGAAATTACCAGTTACATGTATTGCTAAAGAAAATCAAGGATGTAAACCCTAGAAAAGATCAGTTTTTGAACATCAACTAGTATTTGAAAACCCATAGAGAAAGGCAGCTGTGACTATTGTGAAAGGTTAAGGTATATATGAGAATTTTGTTTGGGTGTCCCAAATTTAAAATATCATCATAGTCTTGGTTTCTAGCTATCCAAGCACATGCATGTATTATTTATATTTATTATCTTTGTATCTGTATCACTACACCATCAATCACATCTGTCTATATATAAAGAAACAGTCACATCAGTTTAGTATTTTTCATTGTAATGGATAGTGATTCTCTTTTAGGGGTCATGTCTTACTCATTTGCAAGCTTCTAGCCCAGCATCTGACAGAGGTACTTAATAAGTGCTAAAATGAAACTAATATGAATCTGTTGCTTTGGCCTAAATTGTCTGTATAGAGAAAAGAAAAGGCAGAGGTGTTGATGGCTGTGAAATGGGAGCACCCCTAATTCCAGAGCTCTATTCAAATAGATTCACAACACAATGAATGGTGCCCTCTGGAACTCTGCAGTGGAGCAACCTGAATACAGTTTTTAAACTATAAAAAAGAAAACTCACTGATTACCAATTTTAATAAGTATGAGGAGACATGAATTTATTGAAATTTAATTGTGATTTCTTGTAAATTTGTTTTTCTAATAGCAGTAATTCTAACTTCTTCAATTTACTAAGCATAGATTTTTTAGCTTTTCTTTCTTAATACTTAATAAATTATAAAATTAATTCAATTTGAAATTTTGGGATGTGGTTAGGAAGATATTTACCAATAATAACAATTAGATTTCTTAGGAATTGTTAAGAATAACAAAGACAGAATACATTAGGTATTCAATTTCTTCCTGCTGTGATTCTAAATTTCTGATTCCTTAAGATCAATATGGCAACATTCATTTAAATTGACAAAATTAATATCCTCTACTTTTTGGTCATTATTATAATGTAGCTCTTACATTAAATGTGATAAATTTATGAAGGCACAATATATACATTCGTTTAAAAATATCTGGTTGCCTCCCACCATGCTACCTGACTTCAAACTACACTAAAAGGCTACAGTAACTAAACAGCATGGTACTAGTACCAAAACAGATATATAGACCAATGGAACAGAACACACGGCTCAGAAATATCACCACACATCTACAATCATCTGATATTTGACAAAGCTGACATGGGGAAAGGATTCTCTATTTAAAAAATGGTGTTGGGAAAACTGGCTAGTCATATGCAGAAAACAGAAACTGGACCCCTTTCTTACACCTTATACAAAAATTAACTGAAGGTACATTAAAGACTTAAACGTAAAACCCAAAAGCATAAAAACCATAGAAGAAAACCTAGACAATACCATTCAGGACAGAGGCATGGGAAAAGACTTCATGACTAAAACACCAAAAGCAATTGCAACAGAAGCCAAAATTGACAAATGGGATCTAATCAAATTAAAGAGCTTCTGCACAGCAAAAGAAACTATAATCAGAGTGAACAGGCAACCTACAGAACGGGAGAAAATTTTTGCAATCTACCAATCAGACAAAGGTCTAATATCCAGAATCTACAAAGAACTTAAACAAATTTACAAGAAAAAAAACAAACAACCCATCAAAAAGTGGGCAAAGGATATGAACAGACACTTCTCAAAAGAAGACATTTATGCAACTAACAGACAATATGAGGAAAAAAAGCTAATCATCATTAGTGAAATGCAAATCAAAACTGCAATGACATACCATCTCACACCAGTTAGAATGGCGATCATTAAAAAGTCAGGAAACGATGCTGGAGAGGATGTGGAGAAATAGGAACGCTTTTACACTGTTGATGATAATGTAAATTAGTTCGACCATTGTGGACAGTGTGGTGATTCCTTAAGGATCTAGAACCAGAAATACCATCTGACCCAGCAATCCCATTACTGAGTATATACCCAAAGCATTATAAATCATTCTACTATGAAGACACATGCACATGTGATTACTGCCACGCTATTTACAATAGCAAAGACTTGGAACCAACCCAAATGCCCATCAATGATAGACTGGATAAAGAAAATGTGGTACATATTCACCATACGATACTATGCAGCCATAAAAAAGAATGAGTTTATGTCCTTTTCAGGGAGGGACATGGATGAAGTTGGAAGCCATCAATCTCAGCAAACTAATACAGGAACAGAAAACCAAGCACCACATGTTCTCATTCCTAAGTGGGAGTTGAACAACGAGAACACATGAACACAGAGAGGGGAACATCATACACCGGGGCCTGTTGGGGGGTTGGGGGCAAGGGGAGGCAGAGCATTAGGACAAATACCTAATGCACTCAGGGCTTAAAACCTAGATGATCAGTTGATAAGTGCAGCGAACCACCATGACACCTGCATACCTGTATAACAAACCTGCACGTTGTACGCAGGCATCCCAGAACTTAAAGTAAAATTTAAAAAAAAATTAAATTTTTAAAAAACTTAAAAAATATTTGGTTGCCTCCATTTGTCAACCATTGTGCTAGGTGCTAGGGATGTAAGAATGAAAAGAAAAGACAAAGTCCTTCCTCTTGTAGAAATTATTTCTGACATAATTTAGGATTGAAATTTGAATCATCTTCTAGTCCTGCACATTCTCATTTTATTCCTTTGACTGCTTCTCTACTTCTTTTCTATTTCTATATGTTGTGTTCTGTTTTAGAGAATCCCTATTATTCCATGAGAAATAGAAGAGGAATATAGGAGGAGAAAATTAGTGGGTAAGGCACAGATTAGGTTCAAACCTCAGCTCTACCATTTACTAGCAGTGTAAGATCTAACTCTATAATCTTAATTTTCTTATAGGGAAAGAGGGCAATCTTATATATAGGTCTGTTGGGAGAACTGAATGCATTAGGTGCATAAAAGTGTCACACACAGTGCCTGGCACAGTGACTACTCTGTGGTACATTAGATATTATTATAAAAGTAGGTACTAAAATCAAACTGTGCCTCTGGTTTAATCATTTACATCATTCAAGAAAAAAAATCCATCCTCTATGATCACAGAATACACACACTCAACTCGGCAATATAATGTTGATCTTATGGGATACAGTTAGGGTTTACAGCAAGGGTGAGAAAAAGGACAGTCCTAAGGCTCTCCAGTTTTGAAAGCACACATAGCTCCAGAAAGGTCTAAGTCCTCTTAGCATACTCCATCCAAAACAACTACTTTGTATTCAGAAGAGGAGCCATACCATCCCTACAGATGACTATCTACAAAATGGACTGTAATCCAAGCCCTGGGAAATGCCTTGGTTCTTAACTGGAATAGAGCTCACAAAGCAGATTACTATTTCCCTTTTTGCTTCTTGGACTTCTGAGTGTCTGATTACATTTGGCTGTTAAAATTGAAGTGAACAAAAACTCTCCTGTTTTTACTAACAAAAGATTTGCTTATTAAATGAACGCAGAAGGGGTAAAACTGACTCTGGCATCATGTATAAAAGATGAAACCATTTTTTAGATTCTCTTCTTTTTCTTCTCTCATGAAAGAACATGAGATTGAGAGGTAAGGTGGGGCGTGAAGGGAGATCCCTCTATTTAAGATCTTAGACAGTTTTTTATGAGCTCTTACCACAAATCTTAAACAGGTAGAAGGCTAAATTACCTCTTAAAGAATTTGAGGCCAGGTACGGTAGCTTAAGCCGGTAATCCCAGCACTTTGGAAGGCTGAGGCGGGCGGATCAGCTGAGGTCAGGAGTTGGAGACCAGCCTGACCAACATAGCAAAACCTCGTCTCTACTAAAAATACAAAAATTAGCTGGGCATGGTGGCATGCGCCTGTAATCCAGCTACTAGGGAGGTTGAGGCAGGAGAATTGCTTGAACCCAGGAGTCAGAGGTTACAGTGAGCTGAGACTGTGTTTTTTTTTTGCATTCCAGCCTGGGCAGCAGAATGAGACTCTGTCTCAAAAATAAATAAATTAATTAATTAATTAAAGAGAGAATTTCCATTTATTCCATTCTAATAGCTGTGAAGATTTGTCCCTTCTTCACCCAGATAGCTATGAGAGACATGGAGTTTTCATCAGAATAACTTATAAAATTACAATTCTCTTCATCTATGATCACCTAGGTCAAATGTAAAAATCAAAGTGAGTCTGTGGTTTTATTTTCTGGAGACCACCTTGGCTTTATCCATTTAAGGGTTAAACAAAGGTGTTTATTCAAATAAGACACTTTCCAAAATCAGTTTTTCTTGTTTCTGGAGGACCAAATGTGATTTTAAGTGAAGTTAATGTTTCAAAACTAAGTTCATTTGCTCCCATCTTAAAATAGACCAGTGATCAGAAAAAATTATGTAAATTCAGAACAATGTTGCAAATGCTATACTTCTACCCAGAATTAAAACAGCATAGTCTGTGAGTCCCTCTTATTTCAATCAATTTTTACATCTAGTTGCCTTTAAAAAAAAAAAAACACTACTAAAAATTGCTGAAACTACCCTTCTAGGACCTGAAGGAACAAGGTAATCATGTCCATGGTTAAATTTTTAATTGAAAGTCATTAGAATAATGTGATTCAGGAAATCAGAGACAAAACAAAGACCACATACTATGTTGCCTCTGGATGCTATGGAGCTTTTCCAGAGGCTTAGAGAGAAAATGAGACCCACTCGGTGACAAGCTTAGAGGACCTCCCAATGACTGTTGGAACCCCCATCCTCTGTGAGTGTGCATGCGTCCACACCACACACACACACACACACACACAATCAAATAAAATGATGAAGGAGGTACAAGAACCTAACATGGCACTTGCAGATTTTATTTACCTTGGGTGTTGCAATCATTATCTGTAAACAAACAGTCCTTCATAATTAAACATTAACTTCCACATCAACTTAACAGTGGTGGTCAAGTAAATGTATGTTTCTGAAACTTCTGTGAGTGAATGGGAACAGACTACCTGGCACTATTTGCAAGAAAATAAAAATTCAGATTTCAGAAATAATCAGAATTTACCTCTAGAACAGCTGCTGGAGTCTATCTGATCATCCCATGGCAGTCATTTCATTGATCACATGTTACCACCATGGCTCAAAATTGCTGGTGCTTCAGAGAAGAAGGTGGGGGAAGAAACCAATTCCTGTGACCTATTTGGCCAGCGCCCAGGCAACACTAGCAGTTTCCTATGTCCTTCCTGACTCTGGCAGCTTTCATGGTTTGCTGTCAGAAAGACTCTGGGAGGGGTTGCTTTATAATGTTTGCTTGTTCCTTTTTATAAAATGCTCTATGCTTATTTAAAAAAAAGAGAAAACTCAGAAAATATATAAAGAATAGAAATTGCTTGTAACTCTGTCTTGTAGTGATATTCTGAACACTTAGGATATATGCTATATATATTAAGATATATAGTACACATATATCCTAAAGTTAGGATATAACTTTTATATACCATATATATTCTAACTTTTTTATATACAGTACACGTATATCCTGAAGTTAGGATATAACTTTTATATACCATATATATCCTAACTTTTTTTATTTATACAGTACACATATATCCTAACGTTAGGACTTATATACAACTGGCGAACATTTTATGTTTATATACATATGTACATACACGTATATATGTAGTATATATTAAGTGTATGTTTAATTTATGTTTGCACAGTATACTTAATACTATGTGCATTTAACATATTTATATGTGAATATATATATGTACATTTTTTAGTTTAAAGGTTTTTCCAAACTTCTCTGAGCTTAAAACTTACTTATCACAGAGAACTTTCTGATACTTCCAATCCTGTATTCCTTTCTCATTGGCACCAGTGAATTTTTCCCAGAACCAAATATATACCATATAGGACCAAAAAAAAGTCCCACTACTCAAGCTTATGTGTTCTTTGCAATTTAGGGCTTAAAAATAGCTGTAAATTGAATTCCAAAGTGCTCAACAGTGCCATGCAGAAGAGAGATGATTATCTCAACATCATAGGTGACAAAATCACCAATCAGTGGTTTTAAAAGACATTGCCAACAGATGAAATACTTCCAGTTTCATCCACACCAATAGATGTTGGGGCCAAGAGGAACTTGGGATGTAACTAGCAGCTGCCAAATATCACAGATGGCACAAAGTTAGAGACATGTGGAAAGGACAGAATCTATGATTAAATCTGTCCAACAAGGGAAAGATGTAGATAAGAAGGTTCCTAAAACCATCCAGGACTCTCAAGTACATCCTGCCATGAGGAGGAAAAGAAAAGGATGCAAAAATTCCCCCCAAACCAGCAGGCATTTGATACATGCTCAGGCCATGGGAATTTCACTGTGTGACAGTAGCTGTGCAGTCATCACTGGGACATGTACAATCTATTTACTTACCTCTTATTAGCCCCTTTATAAGGACCATGGGTTACTCTGATGTCCACTACTGACACAACCCCAAACAGAAAAGTAACAAAAAGAAAATGAAAGCAACCACTGAGAAATAAGCAGTAAAATCCAACAATTCTCAGTGTGAACCTACTGGCACCTCAACATTAATGTATTTATTTAGTGTGAAGGAATTAATGGAGCTTGTTTTTATATCCCCTGTTAGCTGGAGACCAAACTTGAAGAGAGGTAAAGGAGCAGATACACGTGAGGAAACAGAGCAAGCCAGGCTACTGGGATGTTCCTACTGGTGTTTTCTGGTTTAATGTAACTACTTTCACACACTATTCAGCTGAGTTGCAATTTACACAATGCTAGTAAGTAGTGAGTATATGAAGTGGAGAATGCTCCCCTATCATCCAAGCTTTGTTAAGCAGATCATGCTATATGTGGTCTTGCAAAATCATTTAGCCTCTCTAGACCTCAGGATAACGAATAAAATTGGACCAGATGACCGGTTACATTCTTTTCTGCTCTAAAATTCTAGATAATTCCCATTCCCCTGACCACACTGGCCTGGAAGTAGTCAATGTATGGATATAATTACAGCATAATTCTCTGTTTATAACCTCAAAAACCAGAAGATTACTCCTCCCCGTCAAGTGTTCTCCAAAGGTTTCTTGGAGCCCCCTAGAAATTTCAGTGGCCAGTGAAACCTATGACAGCATTTCACAAATGTCACTACATCCAGACCCGCCATTCAGGGACTGATACTCATGCCTCCCTAGGCATTGCCACACTTCCTTCTCTCCCAGAGCCATCAGCATGGTGCCAGTGCCAGACTGCACTGTTCACATGAGGGAGAAGTGCTTATTCCGTAATACTTGGGCTTCACACCATGACACTGAAGCCAAAGCAGTATTAGCTGATGTCTTGGTCCATCTGGGCTGCTACAACAAACTATTGTAAACTAGGTGGCTTATAAAAAATTTATTTCTCATGTTTCTGAAGCCTGGGAAGTTCAAGATGAAGGCACTGGCAGATTCGGAATCTGGTGATGGTCCACTTTCTGGTTCATAGATAGTGCCTTCTCATGCTGTCTTCACATAGTGGAAGATGCAAGGCAGCTCTCCGGAGCCTTTTATAAGGACACTAATATCATTCAGGAGGGCTCTTTCTTTATGACCTAGGTACCTCCCCAAAGATCCCACCTTCTAATATCAACACCTTAGGAATTAGAATTTCAACACATAAATTTGCGGGGGATATAAACATTCAGATCATATCAGTCAGTACTTCCAATATCTTAGGCACTTTATAGAAAAAGAGCCCTTGCACCTCTCACCATTATATTTAACTCATAATCCTCAACTCCTTGAAGGGTACAGGATAGGTACAATGTTATATACCAGCTCACCCCTCCTCTCTGGTGTGAGACTTTTTTAATGATTCAATAGCTTGTTTGTGATTTTTACCTTTAGGTGGGTTTCCCCCGCCATCTGGGGGCAAGCTCATTATGCCAGTCATCCACATGCCAGCATAGAAAATGAGAAAATACAACTTATGCTCAACCTGAGATCCACTCTACACTTGTGTTATAATGCTAAGCTTTCTTTTATTCATTGAAAGTTAAGCACTTTATGTTACTTTATTTGATCCTAACAACCCTAGAAAGGAGGTATCATTATTATTCCCTTTACAGATGAGGAAACTGAGGTTTAAAGAGAGTAAGTCATTTACCCAAAGTCACCAGTTATTGAGATGAGACCAGAATATGCAGTGTAACCCCAATGACTATGACATCCTATCTCCCTATTGGTGTATGCTGATTGTTTTATGTGTCTGACAGTATACTGTAGTCTCTTATTTTTACAATGAAAGAAGTTGTACATGCCTTCATTTTAGAAGTTTTTCCTGACACAGTCTGACTTCAGATCTTATTAGTCACATCTCAAGGGATAGATATATTTCTGTTTCATCATGTTTTACAAAAATAAATTCTTTTCTGATTTTTGATTCCTGATTTTTATATCTCAGATTTTAACTCCATTGATTAACAAGTAATTTAATAAACAAATATTCAATCAACTACAAGGAGTCAGGAAAATTTTGTTAGTCTCTGAGGGAGATTTGAAGATGCCAAGTCAATGTCTTTACCCTAAATGAGTATACAATCCATCTAGCAATAAAGATATAAGCATGAGAAGATAAGAAACCATCGAAAAATTAGAACTAAAGGATGCTCAAACCTCCAGCCTCATTCCTTCACTCTCAGGAAGTGATAACCTCTGGAGGCAGAATCTCTAATTTTAAATCCTAGCTCATCACAATAGATCCTTCAGTCTAATTAACTCTAGGAATAAATCTAGTTCCCTTAACTACGAATTATGAGGATACTAACCCAAACTCACCTGGGAGGTATATATGAAGTAATATAAGTAAAATGTATAACATACTACCTGGCATACAGTAATCATCTCCTAAATCTTAACTATGATTATCTTAAGACGATTAAAGCATAAGAGTCTCCACTTCCCTTCCTTCCCCATCAGAAACCTTCTGCCTCTAACTGCTCTTCCTTTCATCTTTGAAGATGAAGTTCACTCCTCACCCACTGACTTATTCAACGAATATTTATATTGTGCTTCCCATTAGACTTCTCCTTTGCAAGAAAACCCCTTTGCCTTACGCATAGTAAATGCTTAATAAATAATAGCTATTATTAAATATTGAATGAATGAAAGGAAGCTTAGAGTCGTAACACAAATGCACCGTGGATCTCGGGTTGAGTATAAGTTACATTTTCTATCCTGGCAAGGGACATGACTTATTCTTTCTTCTTCCCAAATCATGCTAGCATTTTAAATCTCTCTTTCTCTACTTGCTTTTTCTCATGTATCTAAAATGTAAATAGACCTTTCTTCTGGGCCATGCCACACCAGAAATCTACCTGCTAAGTTCTCTCTCCTCCACTGCTTATTCTCTTGAAATAATACACTTAATGCCTCTACTTCTGACTACTCATCTACTCGTTCATTCAGGAAACAAATGAGCATCAGTGATTTCAGGATATTGTGGAATAACCCATAAATAAGACATGATCCCTGCTCTTGAGATGGTTGTGGATTTTTTTTTTCTCTTGAACACCCACAATACCTCCACAGTCAGTCACTCTTGATCAACCAAATCACTCAACCCAAGTCTTCTCTTAGTCCTCACTGATTTCCTTCTTCCATGGAAACTAATGTAGGAAAATGTGCCAAAGCAATCTGAAATGATTATTAAGACTGTTTCTAATGACCGAAGGGAAGGCTGAATTTTGCGTGTATGTGTAAGGGAAGACAGGGCTAGGAGAGTACAGGGAGTACAGGTAGGATGGAATGATTAATTCCCAAAGACTTAATTCAAACTCAGTTAAGGAACAGTAAAAATTGGCACATAGCTATGTTGTCAAAGGTGAGTATCACACAAAAAAATCTTTCATCGGAAGCAATTTGCACAGGAAATAAACTTAATTTCTTCAAGGTAATGAAAATCCAAGACATCACTTTCTATGTTGTAAATGCACTCTTTGTAGGCTTTCTGACCCAGTTTAGTGACTAGTTTAATATTCAAAGAGTAGATGTGTCCTCTTCACTTTAGAAAGTTTGATGTTTGAAGACAATTTAGGTCATTGGCTCCTGTGACAGCATTTCCCCTGTGAGAAAGCTACATTTAAGCATCCATCTCTTGTATTATTGATAGCAAAACTGGTTAAGGCCATGAAGTCCAACAGCTTTGTCTCTGGGCCATTCAGAAGAAGCAATTAAATCAACTCTATTCCAGCTTTCCTTTTAGAGGAGTACGTCTGTGCTTTGAACAACAAATCTGTGAAAGAGGAGTTCCAGCATGCTTTTTTCTTTTCAAATATATTTTAATCATCCTCTCCATACCAAAGCAAAATCAGAAATGACATGACAGATACATTAATTTTTGGCTATTCACATAATCACTATTACCTTGGTAGTTAATAAAATGTGCTCTTTCAGATGCAGAGCAAACACAGCCTTCCTTCATGTTTCTTACTCCCATCATATTGAAACCACCTGTCCTGGAATCACCATTGTTTCTATGTTAGTCTAGCTCTACTTGGGATTTCTAAGGGCTGAGAATGAATTTTTACTTGTCATTGAGTTTCTAGATCCTAGTCCAGACTTTGTCACACAGCTGATTTCTGTAGATATCTGCTGAACACATTTTCCCCTAAGAACATTTCAAAATGTTAAAATGTAAAAGTTCGAACTACTGAGCATTGCACATGAGGTCCTTCCTGTTTCCGGTCCTAGCCTATGCTACACTGCCTACTTTTCCCTCATGCCTACTTTACTCAGCTACCCTGATCAATTTAAAATCACCCAACATGCCATGCTTGTTCACACCACGCTGCTTCTGCACATGCTCTTTCTTCTCGTTGGAATGTCTTTTATCTCTTTCTTTCCTCATTGAAATCTTAACCATCTTTTAGATTTGCCCAACTCAAATTCAATCCCTTTTATAGTTAACTTTTTTCCTCAAGCAAAATTAGTTGTTTCACACACTGCTTTCTTAAATATCTGGTATGTTCTTCTATTACATTTTTATTAGAAAGCATGATGATTAATTGTACATGTCAATTTCCTCACATTAGTTGGTTAGATCCTAGACTGTAAAGATTATGCTATTTTCATCTTTGTATTGCTAATGTAACACATGGAGCTTGAAATGTGGGACATGGTCAAAAATATTTATTGGATTGAATTGATTTCTAGTTCTGAGTCAATTACATATGCTTTGCCATTTCCTGATAAACCAGACATATTTACCTTCTTTCAATATTTGTTCTTGAACAGAATGTGGAGGGATAAAATTTTTTTTTTAGTTAATCAAAGAAGTCGCTTTTTAGTTTAAGTAAAAAATCACTATCTCAAATCCTCTTTGGCATAAGATTTATGTAAATAAATAAAATGGATAATCACTGTGGTCATTTAAAAATGCCCATCCTCAATAAATCACATGCTGAATTGAGTGTTTGAAACTCTCTCAAACACTTGTATTATATTTCTCTCTTGAATTCTGATTACAACCAAAGTAAATACCCCTACTATGCTTTCTTTTTGGTAAAAAGAAAGAAAGTTATTAAAAATAGAAAAGGAAAAATTGAAAGAGGAACCTTAGAACAAAGTGATGAGTACATGCTCTCCTATTACCTGAGTATCCTGTGAAAGCTAGTCTCTCAACCTGCTGAGGTCAAAATATGATTATTTATTTGAGAACTCTGCCAAGTAAGGTCTGAGATTTTAGAAGTCAAAGTTGAAGGAAAAATTAATATTAAATATTGGTAAATTGTGTCATTGTGATATTTAAAATTTTATTTAGAAGAGACAAAAAATATCTTGCTGACTGCAGAGTCCTGGAACAAAGATGGTAGAACAATGACCCAGTAAGTGTTCAAAACCACTCAAGGTGGTCTAAATATAACTGATTAAAGAAGTAAATGTGGTTGGATAGGGAGATAAAGCATGTTCCCAAAGACTATCTTTTCTTCCTATAACCATACAGGATATCCATAGAGGATAACCACAATTACATACAAGTTTTCATCTCCAGCATGCAGTATGGCATCTCATGCATAGCATGCACCTGGGACGTTTGGTTAAAGGCACAAATTCATCAATCAACTAATAACAGACTATGCCCTCTTTCTGAAATGTGGACACTTTCCATCAAAACACTGTCCATCAAGCTCTGTGAAATAATGGAGCAGATAATCCGGCCCATTTAGCAATCCTTTTGAGACGGAGTCTCGTTTTGTCACCCAGGCTGGAGTGCAATGGTTGTAATCTCGGCTCCCTGCAACGTCGTCCTGCCTCAGCCTCCTGAGTAGCTGGGATGACAGGAGTGTGCCACCATGCCCAGCTAATTTTGCATTTTTTAGTAGAGATGGGGCTTCACCATGTTGGCCAGGCTGGTCTTGAACTCCTGACCTCAAGTGATCCACCCGCCTTGGGCTCCCAAAGTGCTGGGATTACAGGTGTGAATCACCATGCCCACCCCATTTAGCAACTCTTTATGAGTGACCACTACTACTAATACAGACACATTCCTGTGGCACAGCCAACATTTTGTAAAACTTTCTGATGGTAACTTCAGATAGTTAAATCTACAGCCTACTTTAAACTGATTTTCCTTAAAATCCATGAGCTAATTTGCTTTTATTTACAATTTGTAGCATTATGTTTCAAAACAGCAAAAACATGTCAAATGCTTCTCATGTGTTAGGGCATATTCTCAGAACTATGGGTGCATTAACTTATTTCACCACAGTGAAAAGTAATTAATATTATTAAACTGTTCCTGCTTTATTCAACCTGTCTCAATCACAAATTCCTCATCTGAAAACTGGAGATAAGAAGACTTCATTATTGAAGATTAAATAACAACATATAAATAACAACATATATAAATAAAAAACATATAAATAAATAACAACATATTAATCATGCATGTTAGTTTCCAGCCACAATAGTAACTCAATAAAACTTCATTTTCTTTCTCTCTTTGCTCAACTTTACCTGTTAAGGTTTTTTGCTGTTATTGTTTTTAAAGATATTTCTGTATGAGAAATTTAACATCACATTACTCATTAGGGACATGTGAAATTATAATTACAATGAGAAAAGCTCTACAGAATGGCTAAAACTAAAAAGAGAAAAAGAAAAAAGACAATGCCAATTGGTGAGAATGTGTGACTACTGAAATGCTTATATTTTACGTTAAAGAGAGTAGGAAACGGTATGATCATTCTGACAAACTCTTTGGCAGTTTCTACTAAGGTCAAACATATACCTACTGTGTAATCCAGCAATTCTATTCCTAGGTATGTAACAAGACAAATGAGTGCTTTGTCCAACAAGAATGTTCATAGCAGCTTTATTCATAGGAGCCCCAAATGGGAAATAACCCAAATGTCTACTAACAGGAAAAAAGATAAATCAGTTATGCTGTATTCATACAACATATGCACAGAATGATAGACAAAAGATAATGAACAAGTTTTAGGAGTTTGTTGAGTGGAAGAAGGCAGACACAGGAGTACATATTGTATGACTTGACTTACACAAAGTTCTAGGCAGGCAAAACTAATATAGAGTGTGTTTTGTATACTTTAATGTGATGGCCAATCAGGTGTGGCCATGAGAGGAGGCACAGGAGAGACTCAGGAAAACAAAGTTAATTATCTTTCCAAGTCCTAGAGATAGGAGGCACTGTATGCCACACAGGGCCACATGGGAAAAACACCAGGGTGGTTAGGAGGCAGAAGATGGGAGCTACAGGACAGCTTAAACCCCAGTCTTTACTGGGGTTTCCTAGAGAATGGCGAGGCAGGCAGGGTAATCATGTTAGGATTGGCTATTCTGAATAATTTCAGTGGGCTGTAAGCTATAGGAGTGGTCCCTAGTTGCCTGGTACCTGGCCTTGGGATGATTAAGGTAGAGGAATATTGTGTCTGGGGTGTAAGGGCCAGATAGAGGAGGCATGGCTCTGGATTGTTAGTTTGTACAGCAAAGCCATGCTCCTGGCTAAACCATGCTATCTCTAAGAACTGGTTTAGCCCTAGGAGGGGCATTCTCTTCTCAGCCAGAAAAGTCTTTTAAAGATGTCAAAATAGTATAATATGCAGAACACAGTACGTGTATACACACACACATACAATACAGGGATGGAAATCTGACAGTGGTTACCTTGGGTGGTGGTGATTGCTGTGGTATTAACTGGGGAAGGTCACTAAATAACTTTCTAGGGTGATGCCAATTAATATGTCTTGATACGGGTTGTGGTCACATGGGTGATTTCATTTATAAAATATTATTGAGCTTATAGAAAAAATTCACAAATTCTACTGTAAGTTATATTCAATTCAAGAAGGTTTTCTTGATGATGTTCCACTGTTCACTTAAGTAGGATACCTGTTAGCGGCTTTTACAGGATGGTGGAAGATGATTATACTGGAAAAGTCAGTTTAGATGTAAAGAGCTGATATCCGGAATTCATCTTTGTGTTTATTCAGGACACATCTGAAAACACACGCTTTCCTTTTGCTCAGTGATATGCCACTATTGACAACTCAAAGTAATGCTCGTGATATGATTTGGGTGTTTGTTCCTTCCAAATCTCATGTTGAAATACGATCCCAGTGTTGGAAGCAGGGCCAGGTGGAAAGTGTTTTGGTCATGAAGGCAGATCCCTCGTGAATGGCTTGGTGCCCTCCCCACGGTAATGAGGGAGTTCTTGTTCTGCATTCACGGATCTCGTTGTGTAAAGATCCTGGTATCTCCTCCCTCAATTTCTTGCTCCCTCTGTTGCCTTTGACAGGCCTGCTTCCCCTTCACCTTCTGCCATGATTGTAAGCTTCCTGAGGCTTCTACCAGAAGCAGATGCTGGCCCCAAGCTTCCTATATAGCCTGCAGAACCATGAGCCAAAATAAACCTCTTCTCTTTATAAATTACCCAGCCTCAGGTATTCCTTTATAGCAATGAAAATGGACTAACACTGCTCTTTATTCCCTTTGCCTAACATTTCATAGCTGTCCAGAGCAAAAGAAAGATGTTCTTGCCATAGCTCTTGTTTACTATAATTCTCTTAAGGCTGTTATCATTCTGGATGAAAACATTTTTGAATGTATAAAACAGGATAAAATGTTTCTCCACAATGAGACAGTTTGCAAAGTTGTTTGGATATGGAAAATGAGTTTGCCAGGGGGCACAAAAAAAGGAAAGAGAAGTGAAGATCCCTCCTACAGTGTAACCCTCTTAATAGAGCATCCTGCAGTGGCTGAGCAATTCCCACATTTAATGACTAATGAATTTGGGTTCGCTTCTGCATTTGCACAGCTGGGGATAATGATGCTGTCGACGGAGCTTCTTTGAGGCAGAGGGTGAGGAGGTGGCCGCATTGCACTTCAACTTGAGCAACGTAAACTAGGCAGACTGTTAAACAAGTATGAGCTGTACATCAAAGCAGTACAAATTATAAATATACCCCCGACCCTGCACAGATGCAGTCCCTATGCTGCATGCCACTCTCTTCAGCCCACTCCGCCCACGACGTGCCTCTCTACTTCACACTTCATCCCTTCAAGGGAGTTCCCACCATGAGCAATAATCTCTAGGATGCATCCTTGCCTTTGCCTGTACTGCACCACTCTACTTAATCCAGAATAGTTTTTTCCACCCCTTCTTCCAGTTGGTATCTCCTTCAGTACTCAGCTCAAGAGTTAACCTTTTCAAGGAAACCTTGCCCATCTTCCCAGCCTGTATTTGGTGTTTCTATCCCTGCTCAGCAGTATGAAAACACGTATCAAGTTATATTGTTATTTCCAATTTCTTTGTCTCTTCAATTCCAATATTAGCTCCTTTTGATCAAAGGCCTGTTCTTTTCATCTTTGAATGTCTAATACCTAGTACAGTTTCTGACACTTAGCAATAGATGATTGTAGAATGAGTAAGTATGTGAAGAGTAAATCAATTGGGGATGAAATGTTAATTTTATACTGCTGTTTTGATGTATGAATTGCTATACACTTAAAAACAAAACAGTGCTCATTTGACTGTATTACATTTGTATGAACTATTGTCCTTCAGAAAAATTTCAATGAAAGCAGGAATATTTGGTTGAAAAATTCATAATCTCTTATTCTGAACTCCTTTAAACATGGTTAATTTTCAAAAATCATAAAAATGTTTTAACCCATATTTATTTTACTGTGGCATTACTTCCAAACAATGTGCTATTATCTTTCTTTTTTCAAAGACATAAATTTGGGATGTTGCAATTTCAGTCAACCAGAAGAGTTGACAAAGCTTGTGGAACCTTTTGTCAGTGGTGAAACCATGAACAATGGGAGCAACTCAAGAAGGCGTTTACCAGGACATCTGAACCCATCCTGCCATCTCAGGGTGGGACTCTAAAAGCATTTCCTCATGGTTTCAATAAGTTCCTCCAGTGAAGGAGAGTCTTCTACTTCTTTCAGACTCTCTAAGTCTCTTAATCAGAAATACTGTCTTTATAGTACACCTAAAATCAGATTCTGTAGTTGAACTCCATTTCCTCTTGTTATATATTAGCAAAAGGTATAGAAAAATTGTTTATCATCACTTGCAGAGTGAAATCATAGTTTTCAATGGCTTGCCATGCCTTCTAGGTCGGGGTAGATTCCAGAACCATTAAGCTATTATGTGTAGGAAGTTCACGCTAATTGAGTTAGCACTGTGCCTGCATCCTTGCTAAGAGAGGCTGTTCCCCCGCTCCATATCACCTGCTAGATGAATGGGTCTAGGTGAGCATTTTTATATCTTGTGACTCTATTTCTCTGACCAGAGCTAAATAAACAAGGATAGACATCTCACCCAACCTTGGTTAATGAGATTTTCTGTAGGAGAAGGGGAGAGAGAAACTGAGGAGATGGAAGGCAACTTTGAGATTACAAGGAACTGGGCGCTATACCAAGTGTTAGCAGAATACAGAATAATAGACGAAGCTAACTAACAAAGAAAAGTATAAAGTAGATGAGCCAAAAGAGGCAGAAATGAGAGACTCCAGAGCCCCATAACAGAGAAGTCTGGCTCCCTGTGGCTGTACTTCATTTCAGTCACTGGTATTTCAGAGGTTAACTTTAGAGGATTAAGTTACCAGGAGTTGATTAACAATTATCTAGGTGATAGTTCATGTTATATGTCAACTTCTCTGGGCTGTGGTGCCCAGAGATTTGGTCAAACATTATTCTGAGTGTTTCTATGAGGGTATTTTTGGATAAATTGGCAGACACTGAGTAAAGCACATTACTCTCCATTATGTGGGTGGGCCTCATCTAGTAAGCTGAAGGCCTGAATAGAACAAAAGGCTCACCTCCTCCAAGCAAGAAGGAATGCCAGCAGACTGCCTTCAGATGTTATCTGCAACATCAGCTGTTCCTGGTTCTACAGCAGACTTGAGCTAAAATTTTCTGGCTCTCCAGCAGATATAAGCTGCAATTCTCTCCTGAGTCTTCAGCCTGCTGGCCTCCCTCATCAGCTTTTGGAATTGTCAAGTCTCCACCACTGCATAAGCCAATTCCTTAAAATAATCTCTTTCAATATATAGACACATCCTACTGCTTCTGTTTTTTGTTTTGTTTTGTTTTTTTGTTTTTTTCCCTGGAGAATCCGGACTAATACAATCTACAATAACTCCAAAGTGAAAGCAGTTGCACACAGGTAACATGCATTCCCTGAGTCTAATTTATTACAAAAGACACCTTGAATTCTGTTAATTTGCATTACCTCACTTTTGTTTTATTAGGTTGAAAGGAATGGAATTTGTATTAACTGCATACTAACTATATGCAAACACAAACATTAATTTATGAATGATACAAAACAGTATTTTTATTATTTCAATTTATAATGGAGGACACTAAGACTCAGAAAAGTTTTCTGTCTTGTCAATAATCATTTTAAGAATTGGCCATTTCATTCTTTCTGTAGTCAAGTACCTAGATAATCTACCAATGTCTATTATTAATGCATGATATAACTCTATAATCTAGTTGGGCCTCAGCTGAAGAGAGACAGTAACAGAGGCAAACACATGAGGCAGAGGACTGCAGGGAAGGAGTTTGGAATTAGAAAAGTCCTTAATATGTGGCTTAACCTATTTGGGCCAGAATCTTTTCAGCTATAAAGAGGAGTAACTGAACCCACCACATTTGTTCATAGCATTGCTATGAAGCTCATTTCATTTGATGTAAAGGAAAGTACCCTGCAAATTGAAAAGGACCTTTCAAATGTTAAGCTTTTATTATCATTTCATTTTCAGTCCCTGTACATTTCAATATATATTTTTTTTGTGAATAATGACATCTCTTGAAGAACTGAGACCGCATCAATTTTTTTTAGAGGGAGAACACGTATTCTCCTACCCCTCATAAGATAGTGAGCCCACCACATACTGCTCCCCAATAAACACGAACGGTTTAGTCTCAATTTCCCTCAGACACTGAGCAGCTGTAAGACAAATAGGAACATCCAAATGACCTTTCCGTCATTCCAAAGTAAATTCAAGAATGTTAAGGGTGGAAAGAACCTTAAGGATCATCTCATAGTTGGCAAACTGAGGAGCACAGGCCAAGTACCACCTGCCTCTCTTGTGTACAGCTATTAAGCTAAAAACAGTTCTTACATTTTAGAATGGTTGAAAACAATGAAAATAAGAATATTCTATGACATTTGACAATTATATGTAATTCAAATTTCAGTGTTCATAAATTAGTTTTATTAGAAAACGGCTATGCTCCTTTGTTGTGTATTGTTTGTGGCTGCTTTCATGCTCCAATGTAATATGAATTGAGTATGGCAGTGGAAGTTGCATGACCCACAGAGTAGTTGCAATAGACTACATGAGCAGTTGCAACAGAGGGTATATGACCCACAAAGCCTAAACCATTTACAATCTGGCCTTCTATACAAACCTTGCCTACCCTGATCTAACCTTATTCTCTCATTTTATAGATGAGAAAGCTGAAGCATTGAAAGATAAAACTACTCATTCTTGGTAACTCAGCTAGTATATTAATTAATGCAGAATTAATTAAGAGCTGAAATTCCATTTTTTTTGTCCATTTGATCATGCTGAAATGATTGAAATTAGTTGTAGTTATACTCATCCTTAAATGATACAGCTTGCTTGTATAAAAGACTAGATTTTGTCTCAAAATCTTTGATTGCTCACATGAGCTAATGTCACATAAAAATTTTGTCTTGAGATATTCATTGAAATGAAATGTATACCACATTATTCGTAAGCAGTTCTAAGTAGAAGTTATTACAGAACAAAATAATGGTAAAAATTAAACATTTCACTGGATACCATCAATCAAACTGAAAAATATGCTCCACTTTTGATTCACAAAACAACATATATGGAACATTTAAACACTTTCAGACAAATTGGTTACATTCAATTTTCTTACAAGAGATGATTGACAATAAGATGAGAAAATGATTTCTTAGTCTGTGTTTAGTGAATAAAACTGGACCAGTTAATTTCCCAACTGTAAGTTAAATTTCAATTTCTTGTAAAATGAAAAAGAAAGTGTGTCTAAAGTTGAAGTATTCCCTTCCTATCACTAGGAAGTATCTCTTGGGATTCCAGCAAAACCAATTACGTACCCAACTGTTAAAATATCTATTTTCAAGGGGAAATGTTTAAACAGTGTTGCCAACTGGGGGTGATTTTGCCCCTCCCCGCCAAAGGATATTTGGCAATATCTGGAGACATTTTGGTTTTTACAATGGGGATTGCGGGGCAGGGGGGTGCTCCTGGTATGTTTCAATAGAAACCTAGTTACCAATAAGTGTCTTACAAAGCACAGGACAGATGTACCCCACAACAAAGACTTATTCAGCCCCAAATGTCAGTAGTGTTGAGGCGGAGAAATCCTGTTTTAACGAAACATCATTAGGCTAGCCCAAAGCTTTCAACAACTCTGCAAATTTATCTGCCAGGTCCTAAATGTTCAAGTCATCATTTATTTGTGGACTAGCACAAAAGAGCAAATATTTCTTATGGAAGCCTGTATGATAGCTCTTTCTTTCCAATAGTTTCTTCTAGCAAGATTATCACAGAGATTATGCCAGCAAATAGTTATTTACCTTCTTTCCAGCCACATGTATTATTAACCAATAAGCAGTAGTATAATTTTCTAATAATTCTGATCTCTTCCATAAGAAAGCTATTTTGACTCTGATCTATTTTTTCCCTGTAGGAATCTGATCAGCTAAGATTCCTATTTGACCTTGATCCATGATACATGATATAATAAAATGATCTATGATTAACAGAAAAATAAATCCTAAGTCACATTTACCTTTACATGGAAACACCAAAATATTTCATTTGGGTAGTGCCTACACAGTTATCTCTAGACATTTTCCAAAGGCATATTTAGAGGATAAAGCAAGGGTGGCCCCAGCAAGTTTAACAGTGCAGTTTTTCTTCCAATACTATTTTATCTATTTTACAATGTAACCCAGTCAATAATATTAAAGGAAATATATTAAAGTATGTTAGATCACCAAATTAAGAAATGCCTTTTCTCCAACATGATCAATAGATGAGATAATTTTTATCTCTCACTTTCTCTTTCAGTGAATGTTATCAAAGCAGATATCTGGTGCTACCTACATAGATTCTTCCTTGAGTACATATTTTATTCTGTGTCACTTTCACTGAGCGCGAAGTATTGGTTCAACTCCCTAACTAATCTTCCAACTTGGGGAATCTATGAACTAAATCATCTCAAGCTCAAGGTATTCTTTAATCACACACAAAAAAATTACCAAGCCCCTATAATATCATTTGGTTCCTCTAGCAACTTCAGAACACTAATCAAAAGCACAGTCACTCATTTTCTCCAATATTTACCTATTCAAATGTAATTCATCTAGCACCCAAGATATCCTAGGCTCTCTGCTAAATGCTACACACACCAAATTGAACAAGATATGACTCTCAACTTCAAGAAGATTTTCATAATGAGTTGGAAGAGCTAATAATACCACAACACGCTAAAAGTAAAGCTAGAAATACCCACTGATGTTTATGGACATGCAGGAGAGGAGAGCTTTATCTAGCTTAGAGGATTCAGGGAAATTTTTCTGAACTCATCCTACTTACCTATGTTAAGCATTAAAATATGGGCAGGAGTTAGCTAGGAGAAGGTCTGGTGCAGGTTTTCCAGGCAGTAGAATTAAGTCGTGCAAAAAATCCAGCTATATGGAATTCTGTGATTTGAGGAGGGGAAAAACAAGGTAAGAAGGCAGCAAAGTAGGCGGAGGCCAGATCACCTTGGGTCTTGTATTCCATGCCAAAGAGCTTAGGCTTTATTCTGCAAGAGACGAGGAATCACTGAAGAATGTCAAACACAGCAGCATCCTGGTCTTACTTGCATTTTAAATGGACCATTCTGGTGGCTGTGGGAAGGATGGATTTGAAGTAGACAACACTGGAGGCAGCTGTAGTATTTTGGGCCCAAGAAAAAGAGAGACTGAATTTGGGAACTAGGAATAGACAGAAGGGGGTGGAACAGAGATATACTTATGAGGAAATCTGGCAGAACTGATTGGCTAATTACATAAGGATGGGAGAAAACAAGGCAAAAGGCACAAACCCAGGTTTTCCAGTTTGGGCAATGTGGTGAATGGGTGATCCTAGCAGTTGGAAGATAGTATAGAGGAAAAGGAGCAGATAAGAGGGAGGCTTGTTTGATTCAGCAATGGCCACTTGATTAGGGCAGCAGTTACGCTTAATGTGTTTTCTCTGCTGCAAAGTTTTTCTGCCTCTAATCTTGAAAGTGTATAGTCTCCTAAAGTAAACAAAGAGTGAGGCTGACATGCCATATTTTCTTTGAATCCAGAATACTACCTATCTACTACACATTTTTGGCATCTAAATTAGGTTTCCTGCATGATCCCTTAAAAAATAATCATAAAAGTCATTCAATGCTCTGTGAGTATGAGAACTTTAAAGATGTGGACACATTTTAAGCCTATATAAATATATAGAGAGATACTGAGTGCTCAATTTTTAACTACAAAAATCAGATACTGAGGCCTGGTCATGCCAGAGGCCTAATTTTAATGAGCCAACATCTCTTCACTAAAGCATTACACTTTAGAAGCAGAGATTCTCAAATGTTAAGTGCATAACATTGATCTGGGCTGTTTGTGAAATGCAGGTTTGCAAGGTCCACCCAGGGGCTTAACTTAGTAGGTCTATGTGAAGTCACTGTCATTTGAGTCTATCATAGATAGTCTTGGATCACACTTTGAGAAACACTGCTTCAAGGATTCATTGTGTTGGATAAAACTTTCTTCAGGTAAGACAATTCAATATGTAAAATGTAAGAATTCTTCCTACCTTCCTTATCAGTTATCTATTTTATCTATCTATCTATCTATCTATCTATCTATCTATCGTCTGTCTACCTATGCATTAAACCTTGAAGAATCTTTACTTATTTGGGGGAAAATAAATAAAACTGATCAAAGCTATCCCTAAACTTCTACTCCTATGCATGTCTCTCTGAAAATGAAGAAGAGAAGAACCAATGGTTAGATCAGAATTCCCACAGACTGTTCAACACAAATCTTCTGTGTGATAAACATAAAATCTAAGTGTGCCCTTCCTAGAGATTCTGTTATACCTAAACACCCCACCCTAGCAGTCACAGCACTGTATCTTTGCCACATGCTCAAGAGCCAGGAAAATTGTGTTCACTCTATTTTTTCATAGTAAATATTTAATATTAAGCAGCATTTAAAAATTTTCCCAAGTATAAAATTAATTGTAAATATAATTAAGCTTTTCCAAATGAAAGCCTTAAATATTCTCTTCTTCCTCCTTTCTGTCCAGAATCGTTGGTTAGCTTTTGAAGGTTGTGAGGTGGAGGTGGTTTGGTGGGGGAGTAGAGTTATGGGCATCATTTATGGCTGCTTAGGCCTTTGCCCCCAAGTGAAACGGCCACTTCTCACTTGAGCCTATCACATACCTTGGAATCTAAGGGACATGCCCTTGAGTGACCACTGCAAGCCCAAGGGTGATTCATTATAGTGGAATAAAGAAAGGAGGCATATGTAGGATATTCCAGAATCTTGACCATGAAGACTGTTTTAAGGAGCTCTCATTCACAACCACATATTTCCATATAAGTTGAATAGCATAGAAAATTCTGAAATTTCACATCATGTGACTAAAAATTTTCATGAAAAAAATACAGAGAAATCATCATATAAACAGAAAATAAAAAGAAATAGGGAGAAACACTTCTTCAGATTATATCATCTAGAACTCAGAGCAGGGCAGCTGAACTCATTTTACTTCTCTTTCTGTTAATGATCTTTCATGATTACATTTTGAAAACCTGAGAACTGTTTCTTAAAACCTTTTGCTCCCACTGTCGACTAACACAAAATCTGTTCTTCCCAGATGCCAGCATCAGAGGGGCCGCTGAATTAAGTTTCCATCCAGCTCAGCTGAATCTGTGGCAGCATTTTTCAATGTGGGGTCCTTCCAAGATCTCTGGACTTCAGAATCACTGGCAGAACTGTGAAAATGCAAATTCCTGAACCCACCACCTACCTACTCAGTCAACACCTCCGAGAGTGGGCCCTGACTATTTGCTTTTCTCACAAGCTCCCCAAGTGGTTCTAAGCATTCTTGGTATTTCATATATCATTCATGTGTTTGTTTGTCCATTCATTAAACATTTTTTCAATACGTTTTGTTGGTCACAGCCTGTAAAACTCTTTTTCATGCTAGATAATGGAAAGGGAGAAAAAAATATGATCTGAAAATTAACTTGGAGCCAGTTGAGGTTACACCAGCAGAGGAGCAGAGGGGAGGGTGTGGAACCTCTGCTGGGTAGGCAGAGTCCTGGCTCCCTGCAGGAAGTCATCTGCCAGGATGGCAGGGCCCTTTCCCTTGAGACAGACCTTGCCAGGGGCGTTACTGTGCCTCCAAGCATCCCAGAGTGCAGTGGCCCCTGGACTTGGCTGTCCCAGCCATTTCCTCCTCACTCCCCAGTGACCACACATTTTCATTCTTGCCTCCACAAAAAAGGTCATCAGGAGACAGAACTCTCCAGAGAGACAGGAGGGTTTCTTGTTGCCTCAGGAATTTCCCTTAAGCTGCCTGAGGAACATTTCACAAAAAGGCAAGTCACATGGTTCACTGTTCAGCAGCCTGAGTCGAAGCCACCATTTGATACACACCAGACAGTTTTCCCTCTCTCCTGGGTTCTAGTTTGGTCCCATTTTCTTCTATTCTTTTCTTTCTCACTTTTTTTTTTTTTTAAAGGGAATCTGAGGCTGGCAGGCTGAGATGGAAAGACGGGAAGTTTCTATTATTTGTAGCCATTAAAATTCTGCCTAACAATACACCATGTTTTCCTAAAGCAGTTTATTCTTCAAGTTTCCCATCTTCAAGGCACTTAATGGAATTAGTCCATTACAAATTTCCTGGCCTTGCTTGCCAGGATCCGCCAATCACCTAGACATAATGGGTGTCTATTTCCTCTCTTGTGGTGGAAACTTAACTGTTGCTCCCTAGCATGTGGCTCAGGAGTACCCTGTCCGGGCTAAGCCAAGTTTCTGGCTTATTGACATTATTCTACCTCCCTTGTAAAGATTCAGAATTTTAGATGTGAATGGGACAACTTGAAGGTCATAAATTTAAAATACAATTGAAACAAATGTCAAAGTAATTATTCCTTGAAGAGTTTGAGAACACCAGAGGGAAGTCAGTTCCTGGAATGTCTGACATCAACTATAGAAGACAGAACAAATACATTTGGTTATTTGGATCTTACTTTGCTCCACAGACAATAGAATGAACATTGGTTACCATTATATGGAATTATAGATGTGTAAAACATTAGCACTTGGGTGGAATCTGTGCTGATCTGATTGCCTAACTTGATCATTTCTCCTTCAATTAATTCTCTTCTGTCACCTACTTTAAGTAATACTTCTGTATTAAAAAGAGAAAGGATAAAAAGTAAGAGTTTGGGCTTTTGACTAGATTCCAAAAAAATTAAAAGGGAATTTACTATGTAAAACTCTGCATAGTTTCATCAGAAGGCAGGGTATATAACAAAAATACAGTGACATTACTGACTATTATTTACTTCAAAGAATTCTGCTATTGGACACTCAATGGGGCTCATCCTCATTAATGAGATGAGTGAGATAAGCAATAATTTTCTTTACTTTTGTCAGTCCTACTAGAGTCAAAAACTGAAATTCCCTTTCTAGCCCATGAAAAGAGGAACTGCAAAGTGAGAATGGCCGTACTTCCTTCTCAGGATCTTAATTCTTAGATGCTGAGACCACCACCCAACCCTACAGCAAAGATAGAAACTCAGAAGTTATCCTAGATTCCTCTCTCCACCACAACTAGTCCATTTAGCAAGGCCCTGTTTATTTTACCTTCATTACTTTTGCCTTAGCCAAGTTCTCATCAATTCCCCAGGCCTCTAATGTAATCTTTCAGCTTCCAGTTGCATCATCTCACCCATTCTAGACACTACAGCCAGAGCAACTATATAATACCTAAATCTGGTGGTCACCTCGTTGCAAAAATTCTTTTAATTGCCTCCCCCTTCCCCCTAGTTTCAAGATAATGGTCTAATGCTGTAGCTTAGCAGACAAGGTCTTCTATTAGGTGGGTGAAAATGTAATCGTGGTTTTTGCCATTAAAAACCTTTTGCACCAACCTAATATGATTACTTTTGCACCAACCTAATATGATTTAAACACTGTTGTTCACTGTACCCATTTCCTTCTTCCCTTTTAATATTCAATTGTTTCAGTCCAAATAGACAACATTCTTCGATGCCCAAGGAGCATAGCAGGCTTCAGCATAGGGAATGAGGACATTGGATCTAAATCCAGTCAAGACCCAAACCCTTCATTTTAAAGAAGACATCAAGTTACAGAAAGATTAAGTAATTTGCCCAAGGTCACACAGCTGGTTAGGAACACAATGGAATTAGGACCCAATGTCTAGGTTGACTTTTCCAGAATATAATTTATTATATTTCTGACATCGCTTAAAGTGAGCAAAGTCTTATGATTTCTCAATATAAAAATCCGAAAGTCTTAAAAATGATACTAATAATTTGGGCTTCATTAACACACTGACTTAAATGTCTTTCCAAAATCTGTCACAAATACAGTGCTTTCCTTTCTCCCAATGCAACCCATTTTTCAGAAGCCTTCCCCTTCAGTAAGTTCGCCAAGACTTCAATACACAGAAAACTCTCTGCCCTAAGAATAATCTTCAGATTCAATATGTTACCAAAATAAAATCTTCCAAATAAAACAATGGCAAAGATAGACCTGATAATGAATATGAAATACGCTAAGAACATTCTGTCACTGACATAAACTTGACTTTTTTGTGATTAATAGTAAGATGGAATCTTGAAACACACAAGAATAAAGCAAACGACAACAGAAGAGAAATGATTTGGAAAGGGTCCCATTTGAAATTTACCCATTTGAAAACAGGCTCTGTCTTTTGGCTATCATCATTGTGTGCCTGTCCAGAAATTCATTTCCAAGTTTTATTTCCAAATGCAACCCCAAATTCAAAATGTGAGTTTGTTGGCATGTTGAAAATTTGCTCTGAGATGGACAAAACAACAAATGAGATGCTTTCAGGAGGAATAATAAGTATATTCCAATGCTCATTGGGTTTAATTCATGCTTCAGATACTGGCCTTCCCCTTCTAATTCTGTAGTATCCTGTTTCTAGTAGGAAATGGAAAATAAGGAAATAGGATTATGAAGCCATTTCTAAATATTAACATGGTACCAAAGTAAGTTAGCAAAGATACACACATTTTTAAGGAAAAGGATAGAAAGGGAAATTGGCTTGAGTCCAGTCTGTCAAAAATGGTGACTGATCAGAGTTTAGCTAAATCTAATCAAGCCATCAGGACCTACACTGCATTTACTGACATGTAGGGCACTGTGAGAGGGCAGGTCATATCAGAACAATGCTTGGAAGAGGAATAAAAATTACCTGTTGAATAGGAGAATTGGCTTTGTTACCTTAAGATTTCAACAATCTACTGGATTCCCAGAGAATCCATCCATCAAATTAACATAGTGGTGGTAGTATGGAGGAAGGTGGAATAAGAGAGAGAAGAGGGAGGAAGGGAGGGAGGAGAAAGGAAGGGACATAAGAAATACTGTTATTAAATATTTCATTTCTAGATTAAACCAGAAAGAGCATTTACCAAAATATGCAAATTATGACTCATGAACTTACATTTTACTCGAAAGATAAAACCAGGGCAAGAATACACAGGAACTAGCAAAGCAAACACAGGACAAACACAATACAGAGGAAAAGAACACATAGCATTCACAGCCAGAGAGTGGATAATACAATTGCTCATATACCAAAGCAGCTTTTCTTTCTTTCTAAGTATTGCTGAAAGAACTTGGTATGACTTTATTTCTTTAAGAGTTTGAAATGTGCTCAATATCTGAAGTCTCACAGGATAGCTATGATCTTTCAAAAATACAGATGTCATTTGGGAAAAAAGTTCTCTAGTAAGGTTCCATCCTGTCTTTTAGATATGGAAAAAACAAGGACACACAGTAATGCATTTTATTCAACAAATTATTACAAAGCATCACTTAATAAAGGATGGGGTAAGATTGAGCTATATGCCAATGAAAGTATTGCTGTAGCATTAACGGTGTCTCCTGATAGATAGTATGGACAGTACTTTCAGTTAAAAAAGATGACAGAGCTCTCCTAAAAAGACAGCTTCTCCTAAAAGAAGTACCTCAGGTAGGTACTTCTCTGCTGGTTTTGTGACTATTAAATGAATAACGTTCTCCATTTTAAAAAACTAGAATATTAATTAATAATATATTGAGAGTGACAGTCACGTATCTGTCAAGAGTTAAAAAGCATTATTTTGGGTTAGAGCTGATACATGACTTTAACTGAAAAAATATTTCTCATTGCACATGGAATTACTGCAGTTGAATTTTTCAGTGAGACTTAGATATGCCCATTCTTTGCCCCGACTCTTGATTCACTAGTGATTCTGGAGAAAATGTACAACGATTTGTTAATTCTCTGGCCTCATTCTTTTTCTTGCCCTATCACACATGTTGTTCCAATAAAGCAAAAACACACATATCCAAGGAAAAGTCTCTTTTACTAACCATACCCAAACCTGCCTTTCCTCCTAAATAGTCCCTAGGGAAGCAAGCCATCACCATGACAACCATATGATGGGAGTTTGAACAGCACTTAGGGCAGCCTTTGTTGAAAGTTAATACCAGTTGGTGTTTAACAAGATAAGGAAAACTCAGGCAAGGGGTAATACTCTGTTGTGAGGCACCACTTAGCTGTATGGAACTAACTGTCCACATCAAACCTAACCTAACCAGAACACAGCCTCAGAACAAAATTCTGCAAGTGTAATGTATTCAGGGCTAATTCATTAATTCTCCATTGTGGCCCTCTGGACTCAATGCTCAGTGGTCATTAAATCAAAAGGGCATATATACTCAGGAAAAGTGAGTTAAGAACTTTGCCTTTTTTAACTTCAAATGGATATAGAACATCAGAGATATGCATTTTTCTCTATTAAGTGTTACCGCCTTCTATTTGCTGGGCAAAAATACCTGTTTCCTGCACCTTTAAATGTAATTTGTGTTCCTCCCCACCCCCACAAGAAAGATCATGAAGGTGGATTGGTACACAATTGTATGGACTTTTTCAGTATCTTTAATGCATGTGCTTCTGGAAAGAGAAGCGCTGCAGACACACGGTGGCAATTCCTGCTCAGGTGTAGTGCCATTCTTTTGTGTGACTCACAGCTAGAGAGAGAGCTGACATACAATATATGCTTAACAATACTTTTCCACTACTGATTCCACTCCGGAGACCCACATTTTTATGCCTTTTCTAAAAACAAGGGCACCAAAAAAGTCACTATCTGAGGAGGCTCTTTCTTTGTTCGTCTTCACCTGACTGGCCACCTAACTACACAAAGCTTTTAAATTAATGAGGAGAATCCTTTGTTCTCTCAGGTTCCATTTAAAGGGAAAGTGGGTCGAAGGGCTTCCCCGGGGAGAGAGAAAGAAAAGCCCAGGAGCCAAACACAAGGGAGTAAGAGATTTCACTTCCACTACTATTCCCACCCTCCCAAAGAAGTTAATTAATTCTGTTTTAGGAATGGTTAAAAGGGGTGGGGGAGCACCAGGTAGCCCATTCTCTGAGATCAAAATCTCCTTCTCAAGTGTGGTTCGCACCAGCCTCTTGTCTCTGACACCACGGGATGTGGGTGGGGGGCGTGGGGGGAGGGGAGGAGTACTGAGAACCTCTCTCCAGCCACGGACCACAGAGCCAGTACTGCATGCATTTAGGCTCCCGCAAAGGTGCGTCCCAGCCCAAGTCCCCAAGTTGGGTATTTAAACCTGAAAACCATAATTAGCGCCATTCAAGGCTGCAAGTTACAGTACCTTCAGAAGTCTGACAGATGGAAGAAAGGCTGCGTGGCACAGCTTCCGGATGGTCCAGTTTAGGGGTCGAGGAGCATCAGCCTGATTCATGACCCCTTCCAAATTCCACCAGGAAAACAAGAAACTGAAAACCTGAGCAATGCCTAGAAAATAAACGGTCCCCCACGGCTCTGGCATCCCATGGTCATCTCCACACCTGCAAATTCCATTAGGGTAGAGGCTTCCTGGAACTTGGAAGACTAGTCAAGTAGCCTTGCCTGAGCCCCTGAACCTTCTTAAGAAAGCCACCTCCCCTCTCTCTGCAGCCGTGCTCATGCATACCAAATGTGGCTGAATGGAGGCACACTGCCTGCTGCTTCGGGGAGGGGATGCACGGTTTTGAAGGAGAGGGACAGCCTGCACAAAACAGCCTGTGGTCGGAGTCAAAGCAGCCTGCTCCGGAATGCGCGCTCCCTCTCCCGCTCTCCTCCCAGTAAACGCAGGTCAGGCGTTGGGGGGGAACCGGGGCCATTGCTTTGCTAGCCTGGTTTGGGGGGGAGCCAGGAGGGGAGCAAAAGGGAACAAAAATAAAGCCAGAACGGGAAACTTGCACTTTCTTGCACAAAGCATCTTTGAGGGACTGCGAACTGGCACGGGGGGAGGGGCGAGGACACAGGGAGAGAAGGGGTGCCTCCTAATGAGATAAATGCTTCCTTTTTGATTTATGTGACATAATAAAGTGAGGGCTATCATCAAATACATCTATAGGAAAAGAGATCTTTGTCGTGTTCTGAGGTTTTTATTAACCATGATTGACAGTCTTCATCCTGATAATTCATTGTATAGATGATAGACACTGAGACAGAAGCAAACTCAAACACACTGAGTTGTTCGTTTCATAGAAAGCAGGGTAAACTAATGGGCATTTGGCTCACCTTTTAGAGATGGCAGTTTTTAAATGGGGGTTATATCCTGGAAAGCCACTTGATACCCGTTCTCTGTAACACAAGTTTAACCCCTAAAGTGCCACCTGGGATGCTGTCTATAAAAAAGGGAGTTTCCTTAAGTGGGGTTTCCACCCCCATCATTTTCTAAGGAGGCTTTATGAAATAGTTGCTGAGTTGGAATGTATAGTCTTTAGGACTCCTGTGGTGAGAGAGAGAATAAAGGACAGCTTTTCAATTTGAAGGTAGAAACTGGATAATTTCACATAGAGAGGGTAAGTTGGGAGCATGAGAAGAGAAGGGAGTTCCTGACACAACCCCTCTTCGGCTCCCACATTCCCCCCAGGCATCAGACATCAGTAGGAGCAGTTGACCTGACAACTCCTATCGGGGAGAATCCCCACATCCTTGGAGCTTCGCCATCTTATTTATTTTTTCCTCTATGACTATGCTAATTTTCCATTTCTAATTAACTTGAAGAGATTGGTAAATCCCAGCTCCATGACTATTACGCAGTCGGAAGCTGAACTGGGAGCGCTGCAAGCAGATGTGATACACTGCTGTAATTCAGAACTGGGACAACACAGGCCCACCCCAGCATGAAATCAACACCTGACACACTGCGCTACAGCACCATTTCACTCACAATGGTCTTGTGTCACAAATTTAAGAAAGATATTACAGAAAACTAGTTCACCTGTGGAAGACAGATCATTGACCTACCTTGTATAATAAAATTTATGTCTCTGATTATCTTCTATCAAACAATATCACTTTAATCGATCTGATACACAGTTGACTCATTTTCTGTTACTATTCCATTTCCACAAAGGATTGAAGGCAGTATTAAAATATTAACGGCTCACATGTATCGCCTAGCACAATGCATTGCATAGGTTTATGTCCATGGAAACCTTATGGAGTAGGTGTTATGGTCATATCCTTACCTCACAGATTAAGCAAATGAGGTCTAGAGAAATTAGTAACAAGTCTAACATACTAGTATAACTGGAGTCTGGATTGAAACCAGTCTACTAGGCTGTAAAGACAAGCTTTCTCTTGTCTCCTATTTCTTTCAAAAGGGACTCTAGGAATAAAACCACTGCCTCTGTTTTTTGGTAATTTAATCTTACATAAGAGTTAAAGACTTCAAAGAAGAAATGCTCAGCATTTCTTTCAGATTATTACTTTGGTCTGATGTTGATGTAGTAGTTAACAGCATGAATTCTGGAATCAAGCTGCATGGTTCAAATTCCAATTTTGAAGCTAGTCTTGGAAGATTTACCTACTTTCTTTGTGTCTTGGAGTCCTTATCCATACAATGGAGATTAAAATAAACCCACATGCCTACGTGAGGACTAAATGAGCTAATATCGGCAAAGCACTTAGAACTGTGCCTGGCATATACTAAATACATGTACCATGATCCATCTTCTGGGTAGCATGTGCTGAGTCTGAGCTGGAAGCCCACTGACAATTTTCATTAAGCATGCATACATATGGTAGGAGGTAATGAAGTCAAGCAAGCCAAATTAAAACTGAATGCTTCTTGTGAGTTACCATGAGTTTAATAAATGGGGAAAGAGGAAGGTGGGAGACTGCAAGGGCAGCATGGGTTTCCTCACGCAGTGTGGTATTCATCAGGTTGCAAGACGCTGCCTTTAGTGAGGAAGGCTCCAGCCTTTCTAAGCTTTTAAACGAATGCCCTTAAGTGGTTCTGTTGAGGTGGTGAGATCTCTGCTCCACGAAAATGCTGAAAAACTGCACAATTGCCAACCCCCTGCCCTGAACTATTTCAAAATGGTAAGGACCCCACAAAAATGACAGCATCATTCTGAAAACACATGGCCTTTGATTCTCCTATCCCCTTTAATTTTACTGAATAACTTTGGTCAAAGAGAACATTAGAAACTATGCAGAGTGAGGAAGTAGGAGGATTCACAGCCCTCTCTAATGGCAATTAGAGGAGAAAAGCACAAAACCTTCAGGGAATTGATTTGGAGATTACACTGCAAAAGAGGTAAAGATCAAAGAAGGATGACAGTGCATGAGAAGCGGTTTTTCTCCCATCATTGGGGTGCTTTGTGCCAGAACTGTTTGCTATCAAAACATCTAAAGAAGGGTTTTCAAGACCCTCCTCTCTACTTTGAAGAAATTATATTTTCACATAGAAGATCCCTTCCCCAGTTTTAGAGAGAAGTCTAATGAGGAAAAAAATGCAGAGAGGAGCAAGCCCAGCCCCAGATATTAGCACCTCACAAATTCAAAGTGCTTACCTATAAATCTTATGAATGTGGTTGTCTACACATCTGCAGAACAAATTCTAGCAGCTTGAAACTCTGACATAGTCATACGAGCTTTCAGTATCCTAAAAAATAGCAAGCGGGGCATATCAGATTTCTCTATTCCAAAGCCTGCCTTTGAACCAACTCTAATTCTCTCCCATGCTACAGAAAAGCCCAGTCCCCACTGATTATCTTCCCTTTTTATTTTCTGTGTAAATGATACTAAACCAAAGAATCACGATGAAATTTGAGCTCATTCTCAATACTAACAAGGGGGCCATTGTATAGACCTTCTGAATTCTTTCTTTTGAAAACCACGTTCCTTCTCTTCAAAAAAATCATGGCGGCCGGGCGCGGTGGCTCCCGCCTGTAATCCCAGCACTTTGAGAGGCCGAGACGGGCAGATCACAAGGTCAGGAGATCAAGACCATCCTGGCTAACACGGTGAAACCCCGTCTCTACTAAAACTACAAAAAAAAAAAAAAATTAGCTGGGCATGGTGGCGGGCACCTGTAGTCCCAGCTACACGGGAGGCTGAGGCAGAATGGCGTAAACCCGGGTCCGGAGCTTGCAGTGAGCCGAGATCGTGCCACTGCACTCCAGCCTGGGTGACAGAGCGAGATTCTGTCTCGAAAAAAAAAAAAAAAAAAATCATGGCACCCTCCATATAGTATTGTACCACTTGCACACTGTCTTCTTTATATCTTTTGTATATAAAAGGAACTGACCCATGAAAACCTAAGAAAACAGAAAGGAAACGACACAGTGACCAGGTAGTACAGAGAACTCAAAAGCCTCCCTCTGAGAAGTGTTTTCTGCAAACAACATTTTAAAAAAGTGCTGCAATGTAATTTTTCAGAGTTTATTATTGCAACATTAAAATTCATAGGTATCTGGACATCAACTGTACATATATTTTCAGGCTCTAATATATGGATATAGTGCATCTAGTGCAGAAAGATGATACTTAAGCATCCAGGGGAAAAACCACATAAGCCTTTGGTGAGCCCAATGGTGAGCCTTTGTAGACATTTGCTTCAGTGTTTTGTAATCTTAATACTAACATCTTGCTTGCTTAATGATTGGCCTCTTTTATTAATTTTGTTGTGCTTTGATTTTTCTTTCTTAAATATTTTATTTTACTTTAAGTTCCAGTATACATGTGCAGGATGTGCAGGTTTGTTACACAGGTAAATGTGTGCTATGGTGCTTTTCTGCACTGTCAGTCTATCACCTAGTTAAGCCCCACATGCATTAGCTATTTATCCTAATGCTCTCCTCCTGCAACAGCCCCCCCCCCCCGTATGTGTTGTTCCCCTCCCTGTGTCCATGTGTTCTCATTGTTTCGCTCCCACTTATAAATGAGAACATAGTGGTGTTTGGTTTTCTGTTCCTATGTCAATTTGCTGAAGATAATGGTTTCCAGCTCCATCTATGACACTGCAAAGGACATGATGTCGTTCCTTTTTATGGCTGCATAGCATTCCATGGTGTGTATGCACCACGTTTTCTTTATCTAGTCCATCATTGATGTACATTTGGGTTGATTCCATGTCTTTGCTATTGTGAGTAGTGCTGCAATGAACATATGTGTACATTATCTTTAAAATACAATGATTTATATTTTGGGGGATACATACAAGTAATGGGATTGTGGTAGATTAAATACTTAAATGTGAAACCCAAAACTATAAAAAACCTGGAAGATAATCTAGGCAATACCATTTAGGACATAGGCACAGGCTAAGATTTCATGATGAACATGTCAAAAGCGATTGCAACAAAAGCAAAAATTGACAAATGGCATCTAATTAACTAAAGAGCTTCTGCACAGCAAAAGAAACTATCATAACAAACAGGCAACCTACAGAATGAGAGAAAATTTTTGCAATCTATCCACCTGACAAAGGTCTAATATCCAGAGTCTACAAGGAACTTAAGCAAATTTATAAGAAAAAAACAACCCCATTAAAAAGGCGGCAAAGAACACGAACAGACACTTCTCAAAAGAAGACATTTATGAAGCCAACAAACATATGGAAAAAAGCTCAACATCACTGATCAATGGAAAACTGCAAATCAAAACCACAATGAGATACCATCTCACAACAGTCAGAATGACAAGTATCAAAAAGTCAAGAAACAACAGATGCTGGCAAGGCTGTGAAGAAACAGGAACGCTTTTACACTGTTGGTAAATTAGTTCAATCATTGTGGAAGACAGTGTGGCAATTCCTCAAAGACCCAGAACCACTATTTCTTTTTTTCAAAAAATCATTTGTCTTATGAACTTTATGGCAATTTATCATTTTTGTCAAAAAACATACTTTTCCTGTTTCTTCCTTTTAACTTCACTTAAATTAGAGCTATAACATTTTTAGGATTTTTTTGACGCTTCTACAGCATTTTCCAAAATATAAGATCTCTTTATAGATTCCATTTACCTACAGAACAATCCTTAATGTATTTCCAAATGTATGTTTACCAGATTAGCTTTTTTCCTTTCTTAAGGTATATTTCCCCTTTTGCCATCTTTTGTAGATAATAGATTCTAAAATACACTAAAATTTATTAAAATCCATGACTCACTTTGTTAAGTGGCTTAAGCAGCATTTATTCCATGTAAAATAAAAATTTCTCATGACTACAATTGTTATCCATTCATTTTCCTCCATTATTGGGATCTCTCCCCAGGCATCTCTGACTGCTGTCCACCCTTTGCACAAATGCCTGTGGTGACAGAGAGTGGGTGAGTTTTTGAGACAGCCCATTCCATGATTGTACAGTTCTGGTTGACAGAAAATTCTACCTAAGACTGAAGTGAAATGTACTTCCCTCTAACTTCCAAGTCAAGTTCTTCTCCCAGAGCGTAGTTTTCGAAATGTATAAGGATACTTAAGCTCCACTCATACCAACTCTTCTTTACATTGGGCATCTTGGGACATTAATCTTTCTTCACATGATGGTGCAGAGATTTTAGGAAAAAAAAAAACTCTCTTCAGAGTTATATTCAATATTATATTATAGGGGTACTTTAAATATAGTAGTCTCTTAATCCTCTGAATCTCTTGAATTATTTCTCATAAAGGTCCTTTAGGAAGCTTTGAGGGGAAACTAATAATTTAGCTTCTTTTTAAACATTGTTTCCTAAATTAATTAGAATGTTCAACATAGATTTTAAGTAATAGCTCACACACACACACACACACACACACACACACACACCCCTGAACTGATGTAATTTACTCTTTTCAACTTGTAACAGAGGTGGTGGTAGGTAGTGATGGGCTAATGGACAGCTCATGCTTGTTTCAAGAAATGAGGAGGTACTGGACTGTGTTTCATCTTCCCTATCTTTACCTGTAACTTGAGAAGTCAGACAAACTTGATTCAAACCCAAGTGCCTCCTCTTACCCACTATGTGGCCTGGGGGCGGTTACACAACTTCTCAAAGGTTTAGTTTCCACATTGTAAGGCACTATTCACAATAGCAAAGACTTGGAATCAACCCAGATGTCCATCAGTGACAGACTGGATTAAGAAAATGTGGCACATATACACCATGGAATACTATGCAGCCATAAAAAAGGATAAGTTTGTGTCCTTTGTAGGGACATGGATGCAGCTGGAAACCATCATTCTTAGCAAACTATCACAAGAACAGAAAACCAAACACCACATGTTCTCACTCATAGGTGGGAACTGAACAATGAGATCACTTGGACTCGGGAAGGGGAACATCACACACCAGGGCCTATCATGGGAAGGGGGGAGGGGGGAGGGATTGCATTGGGAGTTATACCTGATGTAAATGACGAGTTGATGGGTGTTGATGAGTTGATGGTTGCAGCACACCAACATGGCACAAGTATACATATGTAACAAACCTGCACGTTATGCACGTGTACCCTAGAACTCAAAGTATTAAAAAAAAAAAAAAAAAGAATGGGGTTTACAACAGTTTCCACCTCCAGGTTTTTGTGAAGGTTAAAGCAATTAGCACAGTGCTAGAAAGACACATTTAAATCCAATTACTTTTGTTGTTGTTAGTAATATTATTGTTATCTTGTTCACAGATACCACTGGCAGTGCATGTAGCATAGTCCTTAAGAGCACAGGCCATAGACCGAATGGCCTGAAAGTAAACCCAAGCTTTACCATTTACACGTTGCTTTGGGGAAGTTACTTAATCTCATCATGCTTTAGTTCCTTTATCTGCAAACTGGGGACAATAATATTACCTTTGTCAAAGGGATAATGTGAAATTAATAAGCCAATATGGGCAGAAACCTTAGAAGAAGTTCCCACATATGGAAAGAGCTCAAAAAATATTAGCAACTCATTATTACCAATATTGGAGTCATATGTGCCATCCTTCCCATAGCTAGTGATCTAGGAAAAGCAAAGCAAAACACAACACCTTCATTTCCTCCTTTGTTTCTTCCAGTAAGAGAAGAAGCTGCAGAGAAAACATGAGAAGAGGGCCACCTCTGATTTTCCTTACTGCTTTCCTCTGCAGTCCCATGAGTCCTTACTTTTAAAATAGATAGTGGATATGAGAGAGAATCATATATTCCAATAATGGGGTGTAAAACTTTAATATATAAAATGTCTCACTTTGGAAAACACAAATGTATATAAGCAGCTTCCACCCTACGAAAAATAGAAATCTTACATATACACATACCAAAAAATGTGCAACAGATATTCAAAGGCCTAGAGCTAAAACACAACCTTATTCAGCCTTTCCATTCACAAAGGGGATAGGGTTTTGGTATAATTCAAAAATTCTAATGAGTTCCTGGAGGCTTGTTAAAAATATAAGAATTTGAGATGTGCATTTCTGATCACTTAATATTCACTCTTCTAATATTAGCAATGCTATTCATTATTGTAAATGTTCTCTTTCTATGCTAAGTTTAAATATCTGCAACACATACACACATGTAAGCGCACACACACATCCACACACAGAATGTAGGTATTTTAGACACATTTTCATTATGAAAGCCACAAATCTGACCAACTTGATAAATAACTTACGAATTAATATCTTTTAGGAGGAGAAATTTAAGCAGTAAATCTCCAATTACTGCTTGAATAACTTGCATGAATTGGAGAGAAGCTCAGCATTCACTATGAACAGTGCAGCTGAAGTCAGATTTCTTGGCCAATGGATACCCAAATCAAACACATGTTCAAGCTCAAACCTCACATATACCTTCTCAATCACCTTCTGACTCGCACCAATGAAAGCTGAGGGCCTGCCCCAGCCACATACCCTGCCGTGTGCATCTGGGCTTCTCACACAATCCAGCCCTGGATTGGACCATAAGGTCCGCTCACCTGGGAAACAGAGACATACTGTGATCTGGAAGATCCTCAAAGCAGTAACTCTGCTTGGTAGAGAATTTTAATAAAGAAAGCTAATGAAAACCGTACTTGCTATCTATTTTTGACTGCCTTCCAAAAAATGCAGCATTGTTGATATTTATTCTGGTACCATATTTTTGACAACCAGGAGCCTTTCATTTTATTTTTATTAATATTAATAGTAGTGGGAGGGATTAAATGATTTTACTTTCTGAGAGACAATGGTCAAGTTTTCGTTTTGGCTTTCTCCTGATGAGGCATAAAATAAATGCAAAGTACATGGATTTTGAAATCAGGGAGAAACAGGTTTGAATCCACATTAAGTCACTGGGCAATTCATATAACTTTTATGAGTCCTTATTTTTAAAATAGATAGTGGCTATGTGATCATGTTAAAATGATGATTAATAACTTTTTTCAGGCACTTACTATGTGCTAAACAGTGTTAAGCACATAGCTCATTTAGTTATCATAACAAACCTGTAAAGTCTGCAGTATTGTTTTCCCAGTATTACAGATGAGAAATAGCCTCAGAGAGGTTAAGACCCAGAGAGGTTAAGAAACCTGCAGAAGGTCACGTGATTGGTAAATGGACTTGAATTCAGGTCTATCTTATTCTATAACCCATGCTTTTACCCATTACAATATGCTGCTGCCAATTAAATAAAAATATTTGTACAGGGTTCCTGGAGCTTCCCAAAAAAAAGCTAGTATTTGCTCTGACAAATCTGAAAAAAGGAAGAACAACCGAATGACCCTAACTAATCTAACCTAACACCAGAATCTTGCAAAGCACAGAAGCAGCTGTGCGTCTTCCAGTAGCTCTGGGTTTCTTTTATCTGCACGGCTGACTTCCATATCCCTTTCCCAACCTTCTAGTTACATCTGGCTGGCCTCTCTGTTGAGATAAGGGTTGTCTGTACTCATTTGGTATATGCCCAATATATAACACAATGCCTGAAACACAGTATTTATTAAATGCAAAAAGGGATGTTTCTAAATAACTCCTCATTTTTTGCAAATTTGGGGTAAGTTTTACAATATATATAAACTCATTTAATTCTCGGTGTTATCCAACTTTTATTCCTGCCTGCATTTTCCACTTGAGGAAACTAAAACACAGAAAGATTAAATACTTACCCAAGTTTACACTGTAAGTATCAGAGCTATGTTTTGAATTCAAAGATAAACTCTTGATACATTATATAAGGTTTAAAATGCATACATTAAAAACAAAATGTATTTTTAAGGTAACTGATTTAGTTTCAGATACTCAAGTTGGGTATCTCAAAAAAACCATGATCTATCATTATTCATAATATTCTAGAAACTTATTACAACAAGATGTTTGTTTCAATGACACAAAAGATGCACATGGCCAGAAACTTCATGCCTGATATAGTAAGTACAAACCAAAGCTACCTCTGTAACCATATAAATAAAATTATAATGATTATCCACATTTACTTGGACTTCATATAAAATGTTCAGAGTATTTGGGGAGAAAACAAAACAATATTATCAAGACTCTACTACTAATCTGAAGCTATTAAGTTAGAAAATAAAGGTACCAAAGATGAATTTGATTTATAGCAGCTTCTAAATTCATTAATGAATCGGATTCTGACTGCTTTTATTTAGCATCCAGCCAAAGCCATCCACAGGCACCTAACTGGTACATGCATTGGCACAGGGTATCTGGTTGACTGCGTGGGACACCCAGCTGTCTCTGGGAAGCCTTCCTCAATAGGGAAGGAGAGAGATGATAATAGAGAAAGAATTATAATGTTCTGTAGTACCTGATACTATCCCAAGGAAAAACTCATAATTATTGTTTTAGTAAAGAATAGGTAGATATAGCTTTAATGGGCATGTTTTTCTTTGGACTTTAATTCTTTGCAACTAAACCTGCTGGCTACAGATCAGATGACAAAACTGTTGTATTCACTTTTATAAAAACACCAGGATTAAAACAGATCAAGCTACTCCTATGAGTAAAATTGCCTAGTTCTCTCCATGAACTTAAGAAAAACTCCAAACTCCTCATTTTTGATGATGTGACAAATTTCATCCTGCCTATCTCTCCAACCTCGACTCTTGACATTTCCAATTCATCATGCCTAACCACTTTTATTTCTTCCAGTTTTATTTCCTATCACAGGACATTTACATATGCTGTTCCCTCTTCTAAAGCTTTCTCCTCCAGCTCTTCATAAGATTAGCTCCTTCTCATGCTGTGAAACTCAGGTTATGTGTGATCTCCCTAGAGAACCCTTCCTTGATCTCTCTAGCCCTCCTTCAACATGCATTACAGTTATTTGTTTGAATTCTTCCTGTACTTATCAGAACTGGTAGCTATTTAATTGATTGGTTTATTTACTTTTGGCCTTAATCTACGAATGGAATGTAATTTCTATAGGGCAACTGTCGACTGTATCCCAGATCCTTGCAGACTGTCTGGAACATAATGGAAACTCAATCAAAATTTGTTGACTATAGAATGAACAAACGAAGAATGAGTAAACTAGGCATGTTTGTGATAATCATTTCATTCAAGTCATTTAGAGTTCCTTATAGTGACTATTGCTTGTCTACAAACTGATTTGATTACATACTGATTCTACAGTGCCCTTTTACTTCCCCAAATCTTAACTCCATAGCCTTAAAAAATCTAAAAATTGTTTATTCAATTCTCAAAAAAATTAATAAAAGGAAAAGTTCTCAGACTCTAAACTGCAAGTAGAGACTGACATCTAAACACAGAGGAATTGGTTTTAGAAAAGAAAAGCAAAAGAGGAAAAGGGATAAGTACAGATATTAAAAATTCAATGTGAGGATAACTCAAGCTAGAGAATTCAATTGCCACTCATTAAAAATCTGGACAATTCATAAACATGTCCCATGATGGCAATTCGTCAAAGCCTTAACTTAATGTCCTAATATACCTTTATGAAGGCAACTCTCCATTTTATATAAAGGTAAATATCATTTTGAAGGAGACAGGAACACTGAATTACATATCAGCCATTTTAATCAGGTTCACAATAATAAAAATAGAAACCAATGTTGATGCCTCACAAAGTGGTTCAACATATTCTGATCCATTACACATAATGATGCTGAGATATAGGTAAGAAAGAGATTATTATCCTAATTTTACATCTGAGCAAACTGAGAACCCGAGAATATAGGTGACTTCCCCAAGATCTGAGCCTCGATCTCTTGTTCTTTGCCTTATGCTCTATGACCTCTTCCCTCTACAGTTAATTCTTGGACGGAACCACATACTGAGCATTCTTTCAAAATATATTTTTTAGAAGAAAATATTGACACAGCAATGTGAGTGAATCTGAAAATTATATATAAAATTTTAGAAAAGATAAAAGTGACAGAAAGCAGAGCAATGGTTGCCAGGGATCATTCGGGAGATGAAATTGACTACAAAGGGACGTGAGGAAGCTTTTCAGGGTGATGAAAATGCTCTATGTCTTCAATAAAGTGGCAGTTATGCAATGGTATAGAATTGCTGGAATTCACCAAACTATAAACTCAAAATTCATGGTTTTTTTTTGTACATAATAAAGTTGGGAAAATGTATTTATTATCTTCCCTGATAATAAAAGAAAAATTTTTTATGTCAAAACATTTTAAAACTCATAAAAATATAAAGAATTAAAATGTATCTATTCTTTCATTATCCATCAATAACTACTGGTGTAATTTTTAGAAATATTACCAAGTATTTTAAAAATCATACTTCATATACAGCTTAATACACTTATTATACATGAATTGATCTCCATATTATCAAATATTCTTAGAAAATACAATACTTACTGGTTATATAGGATTTTATTATGTTAGTCAATGGAAGATAATCAGCTCACTTGCAATTTTAATGTTTTAAATAATGCTATTATGGTGGATACACAGCACAGTACTCAGTCATATGTTTTTGTGCACATCTCTGATTATTTACTTAAGATACAATTTAGGATGAAGGATGATTAGTTCATAAATCATGAATATATTTTCAGGCTCTTGATAATTATTTCCAAATTGTTATCCAGCAGTGTTGAACCATTTTACGTGCCCCTCAGCAAAGTATAAGAACGTCCTTATTAGTGAATCATTGACAAAACTGGGCATATCATTAATTTAAATTAATTTTTGGCCAAGTTGATCACAGAAAAAGAAATGTGTTATATATTTATCTGGTAACTTAGAAAGCTCCATTTTTCCTATGGCCATTTGTAATTCTTCTAGCAAATTGTTTCTTCTTTTATTAGAGTTTTATTTTTCTTATTGACTTATAAGAGTTCTTTTTATATTAAGGACATTAATCCACAGTCATGTGAGTTGCTAGTATTTTTGCAGTTTTCCACATAGCTTTTAATTTTGATGATGGTCTTTGTTATTTACAAGAAATTGTTAACATTTATACATTCACTCTAGCAGCCATTTTCTTTATAGCACACACTGCAGATGTTATGCTAAAGAAAGGCCATTTCCAATCTAAGCACACATAAACACGTATCTACATATTCTTATAACTGTTCTATCGTTAGTAAGCTGCTCTGAAAACCACCTCTGCTGTATTCTTCTTCCTTATTGGTCTCATTATTTTGCCTACTATCTACAAAACTCTGTGTGTGTGTGTGTGTGTGTGTGTGTGTGGTGTGTGTTCGCACCGCAATCTCTGTCTCATTACCTTTTAAAGACTGAATAAAATTTCCTTGATGATATTTGACCAAACCACAATCTTTTATCTTTTTTTTTTTAATTATAGGTCCATCCAAATGGTGTGATAAAATTTCTTAAGTAGCAATTGTGAATACAGGGGTCTTTGGTTCCATAATATAATTCACAATCTGTTCTCAATGAGGCCTATTACTTCATATTTCCAAATATTCTTAAAGTATTTTTCAGCCAGGAATGGTGGCTCATGCCTGTAAACTCAGCACTTTGGGAGTCCGAGGCCAGTAGATCAGGAGGTCAAGAGATAGAGACCATCCTGGCCAACATGGTGAAACCCCGTCTCTATTAAAAATACAAAAATTAGCTGGGTGTGGTGGCATGCGCCTGAAGTCCCAGTTACTCAGGAGGCTAAGGCAGGAGAATCGCTTGAACCCAGGAGGCAGAGGTTGCAGTGAGCCAAGATCGCGCCAGTGCATTCCAGCCTGGTGACAGAGTAATACTCCATTTCAAAAAAAAAAAAAATTATTTCTCACAAACACTATCTCCGTAAATTAAAGAATCCAAATACCTTAAAATCCCTGTCATCTTAGTCTTACAAATTCAATCCTGCATCATTCAATGTGGCAGTGATCTCTGCCACAAAGTTGACCAGCAAAAGCAATGAGTGAATTGAATGCTATCTTATTGGCCTGTTACTGAATAAATGTAGCATAGATTTCTTAGTTTTCTAGAATCTAAGCCACTAGAGACTTTGAAGCTCAGAGTTAATACCTTGAATTAAGCTCTGTGGACTGACAGCCAGAAAATAGGAAACGTCTCTTTCTAGAGCTGTCCACCTGCTACTAAATCAGTTGGGGGAAAATTCAGTGTGAGAACTCACTAACCCCCTGAAATAGAAAAGACTAGGCAAGAGGCAAACAAAGAAGAAAGTCAATGAGAGGAACTCTTACCATAAACACAGCCTCATAGGAACATACCTACCAAAATCCCAAATCACCAAAATATCCCTTATGACAATTTTCAGCATGCTCAAATTATGTTAGCGACTCCTCAAGCATTCACCTAGAGTCAAAACTTATTTGGGTCTTAGGCAGGGATGCTCATAATGTCATCTTCCATTGGCGTCTTACCCATATACTGGACTGCAAATTCTCAGTCACTCTTCAGCTCCCTATTCCTCTTTATTTAGCTTTCTTTTTACACAAATCCTTCCATCTGTCACTTCCAGTTCTGTTGCGGGGACACAGAGAAGAGTGAGAAGCAGAAGACATGGAGATGCAACCACGTATAACAGAATGGGAATAGTATGGAAGCCCAGGCAACTGTATTCTTTTCCAGGCTACCCATAAGCAGCAATGTGAACTCTGTCAGAGCACCTTACTAGTTTGGGTCTCAGGATAATGTATATAATAAGAGTGATGTTGTTGCTCTGTTGAGTTCTTCCCAGGACTAACTGTTTAGATTTTAAGACTAGTTCCACTGAGTCTCGGATTGTTTCCATCAATTTCCAGTAGGCCATAAAATAAGGCATTTTCAGCATTACCTATTTTGAATAGAAAGAAAATATTACCTAATACTACAGAGCTCATGCAACAAGAAAACCTAGGAGACTAAACTTACCTGGAACATTGTGGAATTATGGATATAAGTAGAGAGTTTTGCATGCTACTGAAGTTTATGCTGTGGAACATCTGGCTCAGATATATCTGAGCATATGCTTATCTTCAGGCACACAAAAAATAAATAACACCAGCAAATCATAGATCTGCTTCGTTTTCTCAGTTGAGTGAAACAGAGTCATATTTCTAGGGTTATTAATACATAATACAAACATTATTTATTGTTTGCTGAGAAGTTATGCATATTTCTCGGGGTGTAGGATTTGATGCCACACTTGCAGCATTGCCATGAATTTAAGAGTTCGGTAAATGTATAAAGACACCATTTAAGTGTGACTTAATTAACATCAATTAGCAGGACAAATTTAATTCAATCAATTCCTCTACATGACTGCTATGTGTGCAGCACTACCCCAGGTACAGAGGATACAAAGAGATTAATACATCGTCCACACAAAGATTGACTACAAAGACAAACTACTTGAGAAGACAGGAAGTTTACACAGCATGTTAAGTGCTAAACTAAAGGTAAGATCCAACTGGATAGTCAACCTCTTAGATAAGCTGAAAACATCAATTATGTAAGCTAGTGGCTCAAGGAGGTTTAATCCTTTAAAGTTGACTTTGGAGGAAGGACTGAGTGACACATGGGAAATAATGGAAGATTGCTAGGCTTAGCCTGTTCTTTGTAGCCTCAAGTCATTCAGGTCTGACATCAAACATGGACACTCCATCTAGTGAAGCCAAAGGTCCACATGTACCCAGGCTCATCCACCTGAGAAGGCAGTCCAGGGATAGGACCATATTGTGATTGGAACCTACTTCTTAGGGATTTTCACTTAACAATCCTACTTCTTCTCAATCATACATAACACATTTAATATTCTCTTGAACACATTTCCGGTGGTATTATGGTGTGTCTAAGGAAATTCATATGCTCACTGCAGAACAGGGACCAGGGAGCTGCTCCCAGGTGTGTTTCTTAATCCAGGTCCAGATGGAGAGATGCAAAGACTTCGAAGAGGGCACCACAACAGGAGCCTGAGGGAGAAGTGAGATTTCTGAGCTCTTTCTGGAAGCACAAACATTTAGCAAGTTCAGCCACAGAAGTAAAAGAAAGTTACTTTAGACAGTGAGAACAGCCCTGGAAAAGGCAAGGAAGGAAGAAGGCCCACGGTGGACTTCGAAGACAAGTAGCAGTTTTGTAGAGCAAAAGAAGCTGGTGTGGACGACAACAGTTGCTAAGATGTTTAAACTGTATCATTAAAGTGGATGGAGTGAGGGTGGGGGAATCATTGAGGTTTTTAAGTGTGCAGTAAATGTAATCGGAATTGCATTTTAAAATGACTCTAGCATCTGTGTAGAAAATGGACTGAACCAAGACTAGCACAAGGAAAGCAAACCTGTCAATATTTATGTTTTATTTTTTAGTTGTTGAAACTAGGTTTTTCCTCAACCTCTAGACACTCCAAGAGTGTGCTTAATAATGCATAAGTTAGTTTTTATTTTGTGGTTTTCCTTTAAAACTAATGAAAAGGTATTAAAAGTCACACAAAACCGACAAAGAAAAAGGTACTTCTTCAAAGAAATAAAGATTAAGCACCATCATTTTCATGACCTCAACCTAAGGCAAAAATCCATTTTCTTTTGTATATTGCTTCTCCCTTTGTAGAAAGAACTAACATCAAATACAAATCTAATAGCTTAATAAATATCAAGTAAACAAATTAACTTAAGTACTTAAGTCAATACATAAGACCAGCTCATCTAAGCATAACACAGTAACATGAAAAAATGAGTTCTGCAAACAGTTTTGAAGATCCATTAGTGGGGTTATAGATAATCTATTTGGCAATTGTATCAACATAAACTCTGGTAAATTGGCTGAGCAATTCTAATTATCTTAATCTTTTTCCTGGAAAAAAATATGATTCTTCTTTTATTTCTCTTTAATTTTCTAAATGGAAAAGCACATGACTTTGAACTTTAAACCCCATCAGTTTCTTATTTTGATATGTCACCAAAGGAATTACATGCAACAGAGTTCTGTAAAATGTCCCAAAGGAAGCTTCAGACTTGGAGGATACATTTTAAGTATTTTTAGAAAGTAATATTTTTACATTATTTAAACAGTTGAAAATATATGTTAAGGTAAGTTGCGCAATTAAAAATAGGTTGGGCGCGGTGGCTCACACCTATAACCCCAGCACTCTGGGAGGCTGAGGTGGGCAGATTGCCTTAGGTCAGGAGTTCAAGACCAGCCTGGCCAACATGGTGAAATCCCGTCTCTACTAAAAATACAAAAATTAGCCAGGTGCGGTGGCAGGCACCTGTAATCTCAGCTACTCGGGAGGCTGAGGAAGGATAATCACCTGAACTTGTGAGCCAGAGGTTGCAGTGAGCCGAGATCTTGCCACTGCACTCCAGCCTGGGCAACAGAGCTTTTTTTTCTGTCTCAAAAAAAGAAAAAAAAGAAAAAAAAAGAGAGAGAGAAAAAAAAAAAACAGACGATGATGCCTTGGGGAGAGGAAGTATTAGAAATCAAGAAACATGAAAATGAAACATAACAATAATACTTTCTTTCTCAAACTCACACACTGGGCTTCATATCAAAGGTCTCTAATGGCATCTTTCAGCCCTCGACCTTCCCTCTATGCCTCTGTTTCTATTTGCTCCCATGCATTTCAGGAGAAACGCTGGAGATTTTCCATCCCCAGGTAGAGATGATTCTGTGCATACGCTATGGGTGCCTAAACTCAGGGCATGAGGAACAATGCAGTATATAAAATTACTTTTAATTTGCTTTTGGGTTTTAAATAAAAAATTTGTCCTCCAGGAGATTTTTCAGTATTTACATGAGTTTCTAATAGGAAATCAATAATTTCTAAGCATTCCCTCTTTTTTCTTTTACCTTTTTTCCAGTTTGGTTTGCTTAAAAATAACAGGTCCAATTGTTGAACTGTACACTTTAAATGGGTGAACTTTATGGCATGTAAATTATATTTCAATATGGTTGTTTTAAAAATAGAACAGATTATAACATCATTCAATAATATGTCTGATTATAATCCCATTTTTCCCAATAGTCAACTATTTATTAAGCAGAAATCACATCAGGCTTCCTTGGGGAGAACTTCTTTTTCTCTAACTGGCTCTTTGATCCCCTCGGTGTACTTACAACTTACATTTCAAAGAGTTATGTATACTTCTCCTTTCTTCAATATATAAATTGATTTTTAAGGTGACTATTTTTCCACTTACAAACATGAACACTACTGCTCATGACTTTGCTACTGACTTTGCAAATTCTACTAATACATAGCTTGTATAAAAAAATGTCTCATGATTAGTGTATTTAAAGGGGTCTCTTAATGTGATAGTATAACTTACTTGTCTGTAGATTGTATTACCTTCATCTTTCTCTCCTCTAGAGGTTACTTTTCATTTTGTGAATTTTGTTTACCTCTTTGGTATTCTTACTAGAGTCGCTAAATACATGCTATTTTATCTTTCCAAATTGCTGTCCTCTCTCACCACAATTCATGTTGTAACTGAAATAAGCAGTGTTCTCAAAGATTAAATTGATGGGAACAGCATATTAGATACATTTTCCCACTAGCCAAAGAGTCCACATAGAAATGGCCATGTGGCAAGGTACTATCTCAAGAGGTTTTTTGCTATGAAAATTTTATCAGTTGTGAAGCTCTGAGGTAAAATTTCAATTCCTGAAGACATGTTCAAAATAATTAAAACAAAAATTTCCACTCTTCGTAATTGGTATTTCAGAAAAACCACTGTTTACATTTCAGACCTAAAAATAGGAACAAATTACTTCTCATGTTTGGTAATTTTCACAAAAACAGAGTGGGGGTTGGGTAAGAAAAGGATGAGGTGGAGATAATTATAAAAGGTAATAATAGTAATGTCTGAGCTCGTAAATATTTAAAAAATTTTGTTGGTAGGAACTAGTCTATTTTGCCACAGAAACTTTATGTTAGAATTATTTTGTTCACTGCAGTATGGAATGGTTAATAATAAAAGTAGTAATACCTAACGAATACTTAACCCTGTAGCCAGCCACAGTGCTAAGAAATAATAATAATCCTTATTCCAACAGGGACATGTACTCTTAGTTGGCTACCTAACTGACATTCTCAACCTCTTTCTTACTTGTGCTTCTACTAGAGAAGCTAAAAAATAAGATGCCTGTTTCCAAGTATCCTTTATATATAATCTGGTCAATAAGGCAAATAAATGACATGGTGCTTTGGGAAAAGAACTTCTCTTCCTGGGGCCGGGCGCGGTGGCTCCCACCTGTAATCCCAGCACTTTGGGAGGCCGAGACGGGCGGATCACAAGGTCAGGAGATCGAGACCATCCTGGCTAACACGGTGAAACCCCGTCTCTACTAAAAGTACAAAAAAAACTAGCCGGGCGAGGTGGCGGGCGCCTGTAGTCCCAGCTACTCGGGAGGCTGAGGTTGGAGAATGGCGTAAACCCAGGAGGCGGAGCTTGTAGTGAGCCAAGTTCGCGCCACTGCACCCCAGCCTGGGTGAAAGAGCAAAGACTCCGTCTCAAAAAAAAAAAAAAAAAAAGAACTTCTCTTCCTGAAAAACAAAAAGAGCATCCAAGCTCTCTTGCAGCCCTTGCTATGCTACTTACTGTCACTATAACTCATTCCCTAACTCTGGATTGCTGTTATTTGAGGAGGTGATACCTAGAGCTATAGCAATCACCTTGAAACCATGAGGGAGAGGCCGAGAGAAAGACAGGTAGCAGGCTGGCATCCTGAAATGTTGAACCAATCTAGAATCAACAGCCTCAGACTTCTATTAATAATTATGAAAGATAGTCAAATGCCTTTAATACTTAAGAAGCTAATATGTTTTCTGTGACTTGCAGCTGAGTGCTTCAATTTAAGCAGCTATATGAAGCGAATTCCGAACCAAGAGACTGAAAGACAGAAACAGTTCACCTCCTCAGAGTCACAAACCTAAGACGTGGCAGAGATGTGATCAGCCCAGTCACCATATCTCCGGCGTTTTAAATTCCTGCTCCACACTGTCTTTCTTTTCCAGCTGACATACTGTGGGGTTTGAAAGCACAGCTACTTCCCTTCCTTCCTTCTCTGAATCTGTTCCAATTCTACCTCTTCTCTCCTCCCCATCTTCAATATGACATCCTGATACCTCCCCAGGTTTGGTCATTTATCCCATCCTAGAATAATATTTGAAAATATTTTTATGTTACAATATCTTTAAAGCTAATAGGCATATAAGTTTCCTCAATGATTGCCCTAAATCAACACATTTCTTCATTCATTCATTCATTCATTCATTCATTCATTCATTCATTCATGCATGCATGCATGCATGCATGCATTCAAACATTTATTGAGCTTTTGCTATGTGTCAGGTACTGAGACAGGTAGCAGGGGTAAAGATAAAAAGGCTAGTACTTCACAGTTAAGTCATACATGTACTTATTCAGGCAAATACCATATAGTAATATACTTTATGAATGCATTATAGTGAAAAGCACAATAATATAAATGTAAGCAAGGTACGATGTTAGCAAAGAGAAATAAGGCAACTGGCTCTGCCTGGGGAGACCCAGGGGGTTTCAAAGGAGCATTCCTGAGCCAGACTTGATTATATTCAAATGTAATTAGTATCTATTTTCAAAAGTAGTCAGATAAGACACTTGATGTTCAGCTTGTTATGTGTTCATTCATGTTGAACTATAAAAAAGATTATGCATATCACATTTTTATATTTTTATGCTTATAAGAATTCAAATCAAGAACATTAAACAGGATGTATCTTTGACATGTAAAATAAAAATTTGCACAAAGAAATAAAGCTTGACTCTTCACATGTTTTAAAGTTTTGATTCTTATTCTGATAATTTAATTAGTTGTACTAACACTGTGTAACTTAATTTGAAAAATGATCAATGTACTCAGCTTCAGAGATCTTTATAAATACCTCCAGCTGGATGTGGTGCTAATATTCTTACATGATTTACACACATTTTGAGCTTTTCAGAAAAATACAAAAAACAATGAAATTCACACGTAAGCTGGATTTTAGTGTTCAAAAACCACCCCTACAGTTCAAAATGATTGTAACAAGCCATGGATGTAACTTGCCCTATGATCTATTAGCTTTGATTTCATTCTTTTACTGATTATTTCAAAGTACTATAGATTTTTCTCAGCTACCCTTTAGTTCTAAAATATTCTTTTGTCTATGTATTATTAAGTTAAAGGGGCTTTTCAAATACACACCTGAAATATTTTGAGCTAATGTGATTATCTCTACAACATCAGGTTGTCTGAATCTGCAACAAAACATGTCACTGTCTGAAGCAGATCTCTGAGGCTTGAATGATGGGATTAATAATATCACTACCACTTAAAATAAATTTTTATTACAGTTTATAAGTTGACTGTATTTTTCACATACCACCTTCACTCATGTCTGTCATTCTACTGGTTGTTGTCTTGCAAAATCTCGATTACTTTGGCATGACCTTTTGATTTCCCATGAAATGGAATTTCTTCTTCCACAAGAGCATCTTTAACATTTTTGTTGCAGCACTTGTTTTGTTTTGCTTGTTTCTGAAATTCCATTCACTGGGGCCATAATATATCCAAGTTTCTTCTCTACAGTGGACGTTGTCCAAAACACCAGTATATAATGTCTGAATGTTTCCATAAGTAAGTAGAAAGAGTTTTGTCAAAACTGCAGTGTTTCTATCTCAATCTTTGTTATATAAAAACTTTCAAATGTTGAATAGGGTCGAGAATCACAAATCCATAGTCAAGAGGGTAGAATTTATCTCATCCCTTGTTTCTAACACTAGACTAAACTTCAAACTCTCGAGATCTCTCGTTTCCTCTTTCTCAAGAGAGTGGCTTGAGCTGGTCAGTCTCTTGGCAGAGCATCTCCAAAACCCTTTTGCATGTGGTGGCCACTGTCTTTGCAATGGTTTCCACTTGTCTTAGGTTGGGTTACCTTCAAAACAAACCCTAAAGCAAGAGTTTGAGTGCAAATAGCTCATTTAGTAGTTATCTCAGAAAACACAAAAGGAAAGTCGGGAATTGAGACTGGAAAGGAGAAACGGACAATGAGAGAGGTATTAGGAAATTATCACAGTGGGCCCATCTTTAGGTCTTTGAGGAATTGCCACACTGTCTTCCACAATGGCTGAACTAATTTACACCCCCACCAATAGTGTGTAAGCATTCCTTTTTCTCCACAACCTTGCCAGCATCTGTTATTTTTTGACTTAATAAGAGCCATTATTTTTTACATTTTCATATATACATATACACACATATATACACACATGCATATATATACATATATACACATATATACTTTTTTATTCATTTTAAAGTGAGATCAAAACTAATGTTTAAATTTTAATATCGAAACGAGGTTATTAAAAGAATCAGCCATGCTAATTTGAGCACATTCAACTTCAACAAAGGTAACATACTCAGATTTACTTCATACTGATAATTTATATTAAAAAGTTTGCCTGACAAATTACATTGAAGTTGTCTTTTCTGCTTATGTGAAGATGTATTTTTCATGCACTATCAGATTCTGTCACTGTATTGTAAATAGTACACAGAATTCAAAGTAGTTTTGGTCAGGCATGGTGGCTCATGCCTGTAATCCCAGCACACTGGAAGGCCAAGGCAGCAAGGCAGGAGAATCACTTGAGCCCAGGAGTTTGAGACCATCCTGGGAATCATAGGGAAATAAAAAATAATAGAAAATATAGAATTATTAAAAAGAAAATGTTAAATAACAAAAACAGGCCTGGTGGCACATGCCTATAGTTCCAGCTACTTGGGAGGCTGAGGTGGGAGGATCACTTGAGCCATGATCGCATCACTGCACTCTAGCATGGGTGACAGAATGAGACCCTATCTCAAAAAAAAAAAAAAAAAAAAAATTTCCCATTGGTAGAACTTTGTCCCGTTAACTACTTTTTAAAAAAACTTTTAAGCTCAAGAGCACAAGTTTGTTACATAGGTAAACTTGTGTCGTGGGGGTTTATTGTACAGATTATTTCATAATGCAGATGTTAAGCCTAGTACCTGTCCATTATTTTTCCTGATCCTCTCCCTCCTCCCACCCTCCACTCTCTGAAAGGCCCCAGTAGGTGTTGTTCCTCTCTATATGTCCATGTGTTTTCATCATTTAGCTCCCACTTATAAGTAAGAATATGTGATATTTGGTTTTCCGTTCCTGTGTTACTTTACTAAAGATAATGGCCTCCAGCTCTCTTTACATCCCTGCAAGGGACATGAACTCATTCTTTTTTATGGCCACATAGTATTCCATGGTGTATATGTACCACATTTTCTTTATCCAGTCTATCATTGATAGGCATTTGGGTTGATTCTATGTGTTTGCTATTGTGAATAGTGCTGCAGTAAACATACACATATACGTGTCTTTATAATAGAATGATTTCTATTCCTTTGGATATATACCCAGTAATGGGATTGCTGGGTCAAATGGTATTTCTGTCTTTAGGTCTCTGAGGAATTGCCACACTGTCTTGCACAATGGCTGAACTAATTTACACTCCCACCAACAGTGTATAAGCAAGCATTCTTTTTTCTCCACAAACTCACCACCATCTGTTACTTTTTGACTTTTTAATAAGAGCCATTCTGACTGGTATCTCTGATGGTATCTCATTGTGCTTTTGATTTGCAGTTCTCTAATGATCAGTGATGTTGAGCTTTCCATATGACTGTTGGCCACATATATGTCTTCCCATTCACTATAAATTTAGTTAATGGAGCTGCCTTTTAAAAAGATATATTCCAAGCAACATCATTTCTTTTTGTATTGGTTAGTTCTCAAATCTAGTTTTTCTCTACGTCTTAACACAATGACTTCCTTATACCATAATATTCCTTACATTTGTGGCCAACACTATGGATAAGTAAAAATAAATGAGAGCTCCAAATTTCATAAGGTACGTGATTTTGAAACTTCTTATTACTGTGGATTGACCTTGTGCCTCTAGAAGTAGTATGCTCTATCCAAGCAAGTTACTTTTAAAAGGCCCATCTGATCACTTTAATTTACCCAATATTGGCATACTCAAAAAAACCTTTCCAAGCCTTTTTATCCCACTCTTTGCTCATGGACAACCTGACCTATCTCTGGTTCCACCACTCATCCCTTGCATTCTTTTTTCTTTCCTTCTTAAATATCAGTCAAGTCTTTCTTTGATTCTAGACTGTTCTTAAGAATTATTATTGTACCCTTAAGATAGGAAGAATATTGTGAGATTTGGGACTTTGCTTAGGGGAAGCTAAGATTTTATTTTTTTCTCTCATCTGGGTCAATTACGTTTCTATGAGTTCCCTGGTAGGGTGGTTTAACTCATTGCAATGAACATTATTCTGAATTATATATAATCCTTACTTGACATATCAGCAGGAGAAAGGAAGACTCGCAAAAGTCAAGCCAGACTGCTGATCAGTCATTCTGACACGCAGTTTAAACTGTGTCCTTGGGCGATAAAATGTCATTAAGAGAAAGCGTTAAAAAGAAAGAAATTAAGCAGCAATATGCTTAATATAATAACCTTAATGGAAAAAATGAACAGCATTGGTGTTTTGATTAAACTCTATTATACCCTAAAAATAAATAGTAAGTTTTGTAATAATTTGATAAAGTAAGCCTTGGCATGCATGTATCCATGACAACCCAGGTTTATATTTTTGAGTTCCAAATAACTGTGTCACCAGAAATATGCAAATTATCTTAAAAGTTATAATGAGATAAAATTATTTGTTTCCATAAATATCTGTTGGCTAATAGTCCAACAAAAACTTGACAGTAAATAACAAATTATGAAATGTTTTGAACATTATTCTTAGAGAAACTAAAACAGCTGTTTATCATCATAATTATAATGAAGAGCAAAGAGTCAATGGTCACATGCCCTTTAGTCTATTGGGAAGTCAAAAAGGATATGAAAAAATGTACATGCTACCTTAAATACCAGATGGAACTCCATTTGGAAGTCTAATAGGGTAACTTCCCTGGAGCTAATACACACCAGAGGTTAAGTAACAACAGAAGAGAGTGAATGTGGGCATTCAGCCAAGGACTTCTGCTGCCCTTTCCTTTTCCAGTACCAAGTGTATGTTCCTTTAGATAGGAGACTTTGAGAATGGATTCTGAAAAACTCTGAGAGAATGCAGAAAACACCACACCACTGGACTGTATTTACTCAAGAGTGCTCTGAAAGTCCTATTAAGCTGTTACAAAACCTGGAGTTGTCCTGCAGACATAGCTTGAATTCTAGGAAAAGGACATGCAGATAATATGAAGAATGGACAAAACAGGCATTTCCATTGTCTATTTTCTCATGTAAAATCCATTTTTCTTCTGTGCAATCAAAAAGGAAAGTATACTACTTACTGTTAGTATGCTATTCTAATTATGAGTAATGATTGAGGAAAAAAAAAATTGAAGGAAACATGTCTGAAAACATGGGAGTAAATTCCAGATTAAAGTTTTCCAAGTGTAACTAAAATTGTCTTTTAACAAAAGAAACTCTTATAAACTAATTAGAATAAAAGATTAAAATTAAGAAGGAAATTCCAAAGTATAAAATTAAACATTAAAATTCCCCCCTCATTACTCAATTTTATTTTTCAGCTCATCAAGTTTAGTAAAAAAAAAAAAAAAAAAAAAAAAAAAAAAAAAAAAAAAAAAAATTCTAAAGAACTAAGAAGAATAATCTACCTAGTAACATCATTCTTTATGAAGAAGTCATCTGAAGAGAGACTTAGAGGTACTCTGTGATTCTGTTAGGTACATATTTGTTCTTTTAGGTATATTTCTACTCTTTAAATCAACTTTCCATTTACAGACAAAATGAATAACAAACACTTGTTATCTTTGTATATTTGGAAGAATGGGAGAAAATGTTCCCAAACTATGTTTTATCTTGTAGATACTCCTTAGATGTTGCTTCATTTTTAACGTGGGTACACAATGACACAGTGGTATAAAGTCAGGTTTCACAAGCCATAGGTAAGGAGAATGATGGAACTTTCAAATCACTGTGGTGCCATTTGCAGTTCCAGCCAAAGCCTCTAGCTTGCCAGGCTGCTACAATACATTCCAGAAGCTCCCCCTCTACCCAGCATAGTAAACAATCCACCAGATGTCAAAGACAAACTTTTGAAACCTCAAGAAGCAACTTGTTCCAATCTATGAGCCATTAACTTGAGATTCTGTTTCCTAACACTTGTATTTTTCTGACGTAATTGTCCTAAAAGAGTACATTTCTTTTCTGTCACATCAGTCTTTGGAGACATACCAGGTTCTTCTTAGAGCTCAATTATGCTCCAGGGAGCACCTAAATAACAGTAGTGGAGACTGGTTGTTTTGTCCTAACCCACATCCTTTTTCTCCATTCTTCTGGAAATACAACCATTCTGTCAGGTTGGTAACACTCAGCACTTGACTTACATGTGACCTAGAGGTCATTACTGGTTGTAGTAAATGAGGCAAAACCCATGACCACAGCACACTGAACAAACACACTGCTTCTTGAAGATCTCAGCAGCTGGTAGCTTTTCATAATTTATTAATACCATTCACCTAAGTCCTCCAAACTTTGACCATAGTGATGGGTTCAGCAATAATCATGTGACCCAAACTTGGCCAACCAGTGTTCCCCTTGAATTTCTTTTCTAAATCTATAGGAAAAGACAACAGCCATTTGCTACCTAAAGCACTAAGATGTGTTTGTGGCTGCTGGATGTCATCTTCTTGCCTCAAAAAGAAAACTGTCTGATAGGGAAGCTAAGTAGGGGCTAGCCGAACTGAAAGATCTGACAACATTGCTTGAGCCCCTGGATTTAACCTTGTCCAAAAGCGGTAACACCAACGTGGTTGTCCCAGCCTAGGAGCCAAATGTTCCCTTTTTTGCTTAAGCTAGTTTGAGTAGGGTCTTTGTCACTTGCAACCCACAGTGAAAAAATAGAGTATTTTCATCAAGGAGATAGCTTCATGGATTTCTTATTTAGTATTAACTGTAGCTTAATATGCCTTCATTGAACAAACATTTGCTAAAATACTGTCTTATGCAGAGCATTATCCCTAAACCCCAGATAGAAAAAGTTAACAGACTTGCTTCTTGCCTTTAAGGAATTCACCATTTATTTACTGAGACACACAGTATCACTGAACACCTGCCCTCTTGCCTGCAATACACACACACACACACACACACACACACACACACACACACACACACACACACACAGAGCCAGGCAATAGAATTTCTACTGGCTAAGAAAAGGTTAACAGAAACTAAACTCAACTGTTCTTCCTTATAAGGGAACTCTGACCCAGAGCCTTCTGAAGCCCTGTTCATACACTTGACAAAAACCCTCAAGAGATCTCTGTGGAGTACTGACTGATTCTTTTAAACCAATCTCTAGTCTGAATGGAAATCAGGTTAAGATAACATTTTGGAATTTATCCCATTTCAAGTGTTCTAATCACATAACAGACTGAAGAAGTAACTTTGTTTGCTGCCAAGCCCGCTGATTCAAGGTCTCAGAAATAGATAATGCTGCCTCTCGACAAAGGTATGTGCACAATTCATATCTCAGACCTCCTGGGGGAAGCAACAATGCAATAAACAGGGGCCTTACAAGGGGCTCTAATTATGTGGCAGTTTCTGAACAACATTTCATTTCCCAGAATTTAGAAATATTCTCTTTTCCTCTCTACCTTCACAAAAATCTGTTCAGCTCAAGAGCCACCTCACCAAGAAGCTCACCTTGAAAAATCCAGCCAGCAAGTCTCCTTCCTATCTAGTTTGACCACAGCACGTTGAACAAACATGCTGCTTCTTGAAGTGTAAGAGAATTTCCTGAAGTTTAAAAAAAAAAATCTCAATTTACTATAGCTTACTTGTTCTCCTACCCGAGCAAAACTGTGCACCTTAGGTTTTGAGTCAAGAAAAAAAAAATTCATATAAAAAACTTTTTAAATCAGCTAAAGTTATCAAATAATATTAAAAATGTAACTAGTTCTCTAATTACTAGAAGAATACTTTTAAAACAAATTATACATTTGCTTGAATTTTTATAAATAACATTGAAAATAATTTACATTTTTCTTAACACCCTGGGATCTATCATTATTATGTGATTTGTTACAATAATACTTTCAATCTCTGAGGTGTATTGGATGTTGTTTTGAAATGGTTTGTTTTCTGAGGCCTTATTTTAGATGCTTGTGTGTTTTTTTTTTCTCCACTAGGAATATCCAACAGATCTTGTACCATTTATTAAAAAGGCTATTACACTGATGTGTAAATACAACCTTACCCATAAGTGTCCAAATATGTGTGGGTCTACTTAATGTAAATGACAAGTTAATGAGTGCAGCACACCAACATGGCACAGGTATACATATGTAACAAACCTGCACATTGTGCACATGTACCCTAGAACTTAAATTATAATAATAATTTTTTTAAAAGCAACATAATTGACAACCCAGATGCTTATGTGTTTTTAATCTCCTCTCTTATCTTCTGCCTACTGTTCACAGAATTCTCTGGAGCAGAATATACAGCCAGTGCATGAAAGACTGACACCTGGAAAATCTTAGGAAAAACATGAACCAAAAACACATGAACCGAGAATTTTATACCCAGCCAAGCGATCACTAAAGTATAAAGGCCACAAAAAAGGCATTTTTGAACATACAAGACTCAGAGAATAATGTTCCAAGAAAACTTTCTTGAAGGAGTTTAAAATTTCTTGAAAGTCATAGGATGAATTTCAGCTAAGGAAGAGAGTAAGAACAGCAAATGGCAGTGGCCATTGAAGCCATCTAGTTCTAGGCTAAGAAAACAAAAATCAAATCTGTGGCCATTATAGTAATAGAACTATAAAAAGTAGAAATAATATAAGCATCAAAACTTAAATGAGGAAGAAAGTGATGGTAGTGAATGTATGCTGATAGCCTCTCTTTTTAGAGCTGGGGATTCAAAAGGAATCATATAGCTGGTCAAACAGCATACACAGAGATATATGCAAAGATAGAAATAAAAAGATTAGATCTAATAAAATGTAATCAACCAACTGTAAAGAGAAGGATGGCAGAAAGGCAAGTGAAAAGAAGTGAAAATACAGGTCAGAGTGGTGGCTCACACCTGTAATCCCAGCACCCTGTCAGGCTGAGGTGGGAAGATTGTTGTAGCCCAGGAGTTCAACACCAGCCTAAGCAACATGGGGAGATCCAGTCTCTACAAAAAATACTGTAAAAACTTGTCGGACGTGGTGTTGTGCACCTGTGCTCCCAGCTACTTGGGAAACTGAGGTGGGAGGATCACTTGGGCCCAGGAGGTGGAGGCTGCAGTGAGCCATGACATACCATTGCATTCCAGCCTGGGTGACAGAGTGAGACTCTGTCTCAAAACAACAACAACAACAACAACAAAACAGCTATAACCCAAAAACCAAGACAATAACTTCTTCGAAGTAATTATGGAATGTTCACAAAAAAATTAACCAAGTATTAGGCTGTATAGAAAATCTCAATAGCCTCCCACCCCACCAAACTATGCACAGGTACATGAGTTAAAGGAGTAATAAAGATAAATAACAAAAATACACTTGGAAATGGTAAAAAGCAGCTAATATCAAGTTTAAGAGAAAATATATAGTTAAAATATTTATATTAATAAGCAAAACAGCCCAGGCATAATGTCTCATACCTATAATCCCAGAACTTTGGGAGGCTGAGGCAGGTGGATCGCTTGAGACCAGGAGTTTGAGACCAGCCTGAGCAATATAGCCAAGCCCCATCTCTACAAAAAACACAATTAGCTGAGTGTGGTGGCATGCACCTGTGGTTCCAGCTACTTGGGAGGCTGAGGTGGGAGGATGGCTTGAGCCTGGGGGGTCAAAACTGTAGTGAGCTGAGATTTCATTCCACTTCAGCCTGGGTAACAGAGTGAGATCCTGTCTCAAATATATATAAACATATAAATAAAAACAAAACAAAATACTGAATAAGTATCCAAAGTTACACAAGAAAGAAGATCAAAATGAAACTAAGCAGTATAAAATAAGAAATAACTAGAAAGGAGAACCAAAAAATTAATTAGAGGGCAGAAATGTTGTAGAATTAAAAAATACAAGAGACTTTTTTAAAAAAAATAGGATAAATAACAAACAAAACTAATAAAGAATGGGAGGTCCATACACACCCATCCACATATACACAATGAGTAGGGGGAAATAACCTCACAACAGAGAAAATGAAAATACATAAACGGTTGCTATCATTCACATCAACTTGCAAATACATTTGAAAATCTATAAGAAATGTATTGGTTACTAAGAAAATGCAATTTATAAAAACTGACCCAGATGAGCAGAGTATATAAATATCTTAACGGGTAAAAATTAAATTAAGTGATTCCTCACTGCACTCTCCCATACCTTTGAACAAGCACCAATCTTAGGTAATTCCCTGGTGAAATAAAATTGTAAAGAGTAAATAGCTTCAATACTATGTCAAATTTGAAAATTTGAAATTACAGATACCTCCAATACTATTGAAACAGATCAAAAGCATAGAAAAAGAACACAGTCTTTCAAATTATTTATATGAAGTTAGTATGACATGGATGCCCAAATTCAATGAAATAGCCTTCTCCTACAACCACAAAGGTCTAGTACTTGAGAAAACTGATACTGGTGCACAACCTTCAATACGATCACAACATATTTCTTAGAACTCCACAAATATGTTTATCTAAATCACATGGAAAAATGAATGTGCACAAATAGAAAATTCTTAGGAAATAATTTAATGAAGAGGGAGTTAAGAATGGTTTTATTATAAGTCTACTGCAATTAAAATATTGTTGTTCTGTTGCATTAAAAGATCAATGGAACAGCATAGAATCTAGACACAAATCCAGAAATATATAGGAGTTTGGTTTATGATATAAATGGCATGTTGAATCAGAAGAGAGATTAAATGGTGTTGAGATGACTGGAACACCATCTGGCAAAAATTCAGATTTGATCTCTATCTATTCTCTATCAAAATCGATACCAGCTAAAAACGCTAGAAATTAATAGGGGTGTGTGTGTGTGTGTGTGTGTGTGCGTGCACACACACACGTGGACTATGAGAATCCATAAAATGAAATATTCATAAGTTGAATAGGTAAAAATCTAAATTTTCTTCCTGGCAAAACATGTCGCTAAAATGCCCTAAGATAAATGGCAAATGAGGAAAATAACACTTGCAAATTGTATCACAAAGGGATACATTTTCCAATATGGAAAGGGTTTCAATGAATCAAAAGAATACCAACAATTCAAGAGAAAAATGGGCAGAAAACACAATGAGAGTTCATAGAAAATGAAACGTAAATAACTTCAAATGCTCCTATTTGTTACAAGAGCTTTATAAATTCCAAAAGCACAGATACCATTGTTCATCTATCAGACTTGTAAAAATCTGAAAGTTTGAAATACATATTTGAAGAATTATATATCTTCTTGAACTCCTGGTGGGAATACAAATTGATAGAACTTTTATGAAGGGCAATTTGGCCATCTTTATTAAAAAAGCATGTTGACCCAAGGACCTAGCAATTTTACTGCTAGGAATTTATTCTACAGAGTACTCAACCCATTAGTTCAATGACACATGCACACAGATATTCTTTGCATGATTGTTTATATCAGTAAAAATTCAGAAACAACATACATTTCCTGCCATAGGAGAATCGTTAACTACATTACGTTAATTCAAATAAAGGGCTATTAAGTAGCCACTAAAAAAGAATGAGGAGATTCTATATGTACTAATATGGAATGAGCTCCAAGTGTAAAAGGCAAGGTGGATAACAGTGAATATTTGGTGTTTCTATTTTGCCAAAAACATTTGCTGAGCTCTCATGTGAAGGTTCTGAGTTTTTTACTTCAACTATCTGCCATCAACAAATGAAAAATGTATGTTATAAAAACCGGGGAAAGATACATCTAATTTTCCTTTTCAGAAAAGGTGTAAGAACTCTGGCTTGTTTTTCAATCGATTTATATGTCACAGCTGATTTTATGATAATGAGGGTTTTTAAAATCTGGACATATGTTATAAATAACCAGAAGTGCATGTCCTTAATCACATATAAAACTGTGAACTCCTTGTTGATAAGAATTTTATCACCTTCAACTTGCTCTGTAATAAACTGTAAGATAAATGATTCTGAGATTTACTGCACAGTAACTTAGAGATTTATTTTTCAAGTCAAGGCCACTGTTAAAAACCAAGTTACTTGATAGGGTGTATGTTATGTATTCTCAAGAAAGGTGCTGAATGTTGATTGCCTTGTACCTTGCTTCTAAGGACATAAGGACTTGACAAATGTCCTTATAATTATTATGATACCTATATGACTAAATCACCATGATTAAAAGGCTTCAAACCCTCAAAGAAATCTTTAAACTGGAGTACAAATACAGTTTGGATTTTATTTTAAGAAGAGTTCTATTTTCCATTTAACTAGATCATTTATACCCAAGGAAAATAACACAAATAAGTGATAATTTTATTTTATGAATTTCAACTTTTTATATTTCAAATGAACTGAAATTCAGAGGGGAGATCCAGTGAGAGATAATACAAAGACAGTCTGTTCTCGTACTGAGATAATCACCACTGGAGCTTCCTGGCTTTACTGCTGCCTAACATAAGGACATCAGTTTGAGGCCAAGGTTGTCGAAGGTTGAGGCCATCATAGGAGTAGAATACGTATTTAACCCTCCTTGATTAGTTCCCCTTTTTCATTAGCACAAAGATTTAGCTTTGAAAATGAAAACATGATTTCCAGTTAAGTAACTTGTGGATGATTGTGTACAGTCATTTGAACTTTTTAAAGAAGATCTCTTCCATTTCAGGCACTGTGTTTGGTAGACATAAAGGATAAAACAACAGTAGCCTTACCCTGCTGAAAGTCTAGTAGAAAAGACTGTAAGTTGATTAGTAAAGACAGCACAATGTTAAACTGAGAGAACTGAGAAGCAGCCCCTGTCATAGTGGCCAATGGCTGTCATGCCATTACAGCATTTCATACGCTATTTTAATCTCCATAACACCCCTGTGAGGTTGGCATCATCAAAGTCAGAGCAGTCATGGTAATACTGAGCCCAGGGTAAGCAGCACCATCAGATCATCTTGGTAATGTACTACATAAGGTAGTATCAGTAACAGTGCTTGTCACATGACAACTTTCTATTTTAATTCCTTTTTTGCTAATTTGGTGCTAAGCTCAGTGTATATGTTGTCAACATGTACATTTCACACTATTTTAAATGGCGCCATTAATTTTTTTTTTTTTTTTTTTTTTTCTGAGACAGAGTCTTGCTCTGTCATCCAGGCTGGAGTACAGTGGTGCAATCCCAACCCACTGCAACCTTGCCTCCTGGGTTCAAGCAGTTCTCCTGCCTCAGCCTCCCAAGTAGCCGGGATTACAGGCATCCACCACCATGCCCAGCTAATTTTTTATTTTTAGTAGAGATGGGGTTTTGCCATGTTGACCAGGCTGGTGTCAAACTCAAGTGATTTGCATACCTCAGCCTCCCAAAGTGCTGGGATTACATGCATGAGCCACCGCGCCCGACCAAAATTTTGTTTTTTTAAATGTCTGTACTCCACTAATGTTGATGATTTGGGACACACCCCTGCTCACTCTACTTTTATCTCAGGATAATTTTGCAGCTGAGTCAAAGAAGGTCAGGATCATTCTGTCACTTATCCAAAACCCTTGGCTCATAAATAGCAGAGTGATTTGCACCCTCATTGACTTAACCCAGAAGGCCATGCTTTTTCAAGACAACATCCCCCAACAGGGAAATGAAATTCTACAGCTCTAAGATGAGACCCAACAAGTACAGTGAGCATCTTATTTTTTTCCTTTAACTTAGCAACCTGACTTATTTCACATAGTCTAATTTAGGGTATTTCTTTCCAAGTGCCTTTAGTGTTTTGCAACTTGAGGTTTACGTAGCCATCTTTATATAAACACCAGGAGTAAATTTGTTTTGGCACTGTGAGAGTGAACCTGTACAGAACTGCAATGGTATAGCCCAAACCTTAAATAAACAAATAACCAACAACAACAAAAAAAACTTTGAGTTTATGACCTTGGAGTTCTTGAAATAAAAATAATTTTATTTTAGCTATGTATACAAAACAACCTTAGTTTCAAATTGTTACTTCAAATAAACACTTATGCTTTAGAGCTCTTACCCAGGAACATTTTATAATATATTATCCATATGCACTTATATTATTATATTTAAAACGTGTAGTTTTAAGCTCTATAAGTACAAAACAAAAACACCTCTAGAATAAACACCACAATATCAGTGAACCATTCATTAATACTAGCTAGGAAGACAGAGCATGTAGCTACGAGGGAAGTCTTTTTTCTGGGTTTCAGTTTCCTCAGATTTAAAATGAGATAATTGAACTAAGTTATCTGTAAGCCCCCTTCACACTAAAGGGTGCCCTGAATCTATTGTTATTTAACACACCAGCAAACTCCAACTGCCAGCAGGTCAAATTTGGGTGGAATAAAACACAACTGCCCCCTCCCTCCTTCAAAATAATCTATCTGAAGAAGCCTTCTCCATCCCATAATAAACACTAATCTGGTTTCACTCCAGGTTTAGACTGTCCTTTGTGTTATACTAGGAATTTGTACATCACCTTGGCAGTCCTAGAAACTGCCATGTGGAATAAGCCAAAAACCTTTCCTATGAAATAATTTAATCATCCCCTACTACCCAACTTCCCATCTCTACAAAAGGAATTTTTCCCAACCAATTTGATCTTATTCAAAGAATGGAATACCAAGATTGAAAAGCAGTGGCACCAAAGAACGATACAGTTTAAAATTTGAAACTCAAGATTCCCATTAAAATGGTATAAACTACAGAAATATATCTGGTATTACTAATGAAACAAACCCATGCAAAAAGCATTATCTTAAACTTTTTTTGATAGTCTAAAAATTAGCCTTGCTACATATCAAAGATGTATTAGTATTGTCATATTAATGGAAAACATTCTTCAGAAACTGTTTTATCCTCAAATCTACAAATGAAGGGTTTATCAAATAGTATTAATTTTAAACTGAATCCAGCATACCCCTATCTGTACAACATCTGTATTCTCCTCCCAGTCACCTAGGAAACAATGATACATGTAGACTTTGTGTCTACCGTTGGGATAACTGGCTTAGCAGATGAACTTAAACAGATGAACTAAACAAAAGTCTATCCTAACTTTGTCGTTAACACATTCATTCAACGGACATTTATTGAATTCTTACTATATACCAAAGTTCCTATCTTTTTTGGGGGGGACAGAGTTTCACTCTTATCACCCAGGCTGAAGTGCAATGGTATGACCTCAGCTCACTGCAACCTCTGCTTCCTGGGTTCAAGCAAATTCTCCTGCCTCAGCCTCCCAAGTAGCTGAGATTACAGGCATGCACCACCATGCTTGTTTTTATTCTATTCTATTCTATTCTATTCTATTCTATTCTATTCTATTCTATTCTACTCTACTCTACTCTACTCTACTCTATTCTATTCTATTCTATTCTATTCTATTCTATTCTATTCTATTCTATTTTTTGTATAATTAGCAGAGATGGGTTTTCACCATATTGTCCAGGCTGGTCTTGAACTCCTGACTTTAGGTGATCCACCTGCCCCATCCTCCCAAAGTGCTAAGATTACAGGCCTGAGCCACCGCGCCTGGCCCAAAGTTCCTATCTTATGCTAGAGATATATATATCTACAAGACAGACAAGATCTCTTTTCACATTATTTACATCTTAGCAAAGACACCAACAATACACAAGTAAAATAACACAATTTCACAAAATTAAAAGTGTTTTAAAGAAAACTTATAAAAGGAATGTAATAAAAAATGTTCAGGGAAGTTACTCTGGGAGACACTCATAGACTGCCACTGTGAAAGAACTTGGGAGTGGCAACCTGAATACAGAGAAGAAATCACCCAGGGAAAGTGTCAAGTACAGGCCAGTTACACAGTTCTCGAGAGTGAAGTCAGCTTGGCTTATCTGGTATTAAGCTTTTGTACCTAATACATCCAAATGTATTTTTATTATAATTGTTTTTTAAACTCCCTTTATAATCCTGATGCACGATGGAAGTTGAAAGCCATCACTCTAAATTAATCTATAAATTGCCATATTCTAGCAGTCACACTATGGTGGGGTTCTTTGACCTACTAGGTAGACTTAGTTCAGGTACAATGGAGTTTAAGAAAGGCCACTGAGTGGGTGTTTGAGGGTGTGAATTCTGGTCAGATTATTTTCCTGGTCTGAGTACTAACTCTCATCAGCTGTGTAGACTTGGGCACATCATTAAATTCTTTAAGCCTTTGCTTCTTTATATAAAAAATTAGGATACCGCCAGCACCTATCTCATTGTTCATTAGGTATTATATATATACTACACACACACACACACACACACACACACACACACACACACACGGCTTATCACTGTACCTGGTAAATAATAACTGATAGGCAAATTCCAGCTATGGTTATTAATTATTAAGTGAACAGCCTGGTCTTTTCATCTACTTTTTATAAACAAATCTAATTTCTTGCTCTCAGGATTAACTTTTAATGCTTTAAATGAGAACAACTGATTGTGATTAGGTTGCTACCAATACAATCCCACAAAATTATTTTATTGTTTTTCAAGTTATTAATCAGACAAAATCTACTTATATTTCCTTATTCATCACCATACTTAGAAAAACTTACTATAAACATTCTTAAGATTCTTAAGAGATATGTAGACTTATTTTTAATATGTAACAGGAAAACTGTTACCCTCAAAATTTGCAAACTCTAATGGAAGAATATTCAATGTCACTAAGAATGCATTCCAAATTGGTTTGCAAAGGAAAATGAAGATAGCTTGATGTGGCAGTGGGCATCCTCATGACAACCATCCTCCAAAACTAAATAACTTGAAGTGATTTAAGTCATTACCCTTGTTACAATGCGACTTCCACAGGAATTGTGTCTTGGAATATCAATGTTCCAGTATAATTTCCATAAAGCATACTTTATCAAAGATATAAATGCTCCACTTCTGCCTCCTTCCCACACACACGGATGAGTAAGGGCTTCCCTGACTCTAATGATCCACACTGGATACACACTGACTTTCTTAGATTCTAGGTTTATTTTCCAAACATTAATAGAAAATGAATAACAGTACATTATCAACAAAAAGCATAACACCTACACAATGTTAAGGGAACATTTTGGTTTGCTGATCTAACAAATGTTACAGTTCTGAAGGCAAGCAATATTTTTACTAAACAAATACCAAAGTCTCACAACTTTAAAAAAGTCAGAAGCAAATTACCATGAAGATGTCTATAATGCTTTACAACACGTTCAAAAGTATTACTTTTTATTCCAAAAAGTTCCAAAGGCTATAGCTATCAATTTCAAAATATGTTAGTTTCTATATATTTTTTAATCCTAAAGTCACCTGAACATACAGGTAGTATCATTTGTTCAATGCCCGCCTCTTTCACAGTAAGAGCAGGACGAGATTAAGCCAATGGCACTCTAAGGGATTCTACTACACCACAAAGGTAATATCAATTAAATCCACAAATCAAAGCAAAGCCGTTCTGAATTTCTATTAATACGTTTTAGAAACTAAAAACTTTGATCAAAATTCAGTTATTAGCTGCAAATCCTTTGCAAGTTCAATAATGGTTTTAAGCATTACAAGGAAACAAAAACTACAGAGCTTTAATGGTCTAACATTTAACTGACAATATTTGACTACAGATGGATGGTAAGTAATAAAAGAAATTGAGTTAAAGATATATTTTTAGTCATTATTTTCTAGGTAGGAGGAATCAAGTAGCTTAGCAAGAGAAGATATAAGCTCCAGAGCACAGAGACAGATTGTTGAAACTGAAATAATTAAATTATGCAAAGATTAAGAGGACAGATTGTCAAAAAATGTCTGCATTTGGCACTACAGAACAGTTGACTGGATTAAATGAGGTTAATACAACTTGTCATGCAAGACTGGTAATGAACTTTTCTTACTGAAAACCTAATTATAATATTGTACAGTAAGACATATTACATGCAATCTTAAAGTTGTGACATAGCTTAGACTATTAATCTTTGATATAGAAACATACTTTGCCAAGCACAAGAAGAAAAGATCCTGTTATATTCAAGTAACAAAAACTGAAGCTTTACTTCGTCCAAAATATGCCCCCAGTTGATTCTCCCAACAACCCTGGAAGGTTAATGTGATTATCCTCATTTTATAGACCAGGAAGTAAAAGCTCAAAACTGAAAATAACCTGACCAAAGCTACACTGTTCATGAGAGACAAAGCTGTGATTTGAACACAACACTTTTCAACCCATACTACCTAATCTAGTCGTATCTAATTTACTGTCATATCCAGTAAGGACGAACACCCAGTAGCTGTATCTGTTAACAATTTATTTCTTCTACCAGATTCTAGCTACAAATTGTTCAAAGAGAGTTAAAATGAAGAAAACAATTTAATAAAGTGGAAATTACAAAGAATTTTGAATCTGAGCAACATGAATATTGAATAAACAGTGCACCTGGGAAAGATTATTTAACCATTGTAAGCTTCAGGTAATGCTTTTTTAAAATCAGAATAATGTCTCTCTTATAGAGCCTGTGATGGTCAACTTCATGTGTCAAGTTAACTGAGCCATGGGGTGCCCAGATAGCTGTTCAAAATTCATTTCTGGTCCTGACTATGAATATGATTCCAAAAGAGATTGGCATTTGTATTTGTATTTGTGGACTGAGCAAAGCAGATTACCCTCCTCAGTGTGGGCTGGCATCATCAATCCACTGAGAGCATGAATAGAACAAAAAGGAGGAGGAAGGTTGAATTTCCCTCTCTGCCTGACTGCTTGAGCTCTGAAACACTGACCTTCTCTCCTACTCTCAGCACTCTTGATTCTCAGGCTTTTAGAACCCAACTGGAATCTACACCATCAGTGCTCTGGGTCTCAGGCCCTCAAACTACACCACTGGCTTCCTTGGGTCTCCTGCTTGCAGGAAGCAGATGGTGGAATCCCTAAGCCTCCATAACTGTGTGAGTCAATATAATATTTTATATATATTATATATTATATTTATATTATATATTATATAAATTATATAAAATTATATTATATAATATATAAATAATATATTATTTATATATAATATATATTTTATATATATTTTATATATTATATATTTTATATATTATATATAATACATTTTTATATATTATATATTTTATATATTATATATAATATATTTTATATATATTTATATATATATATATATATAGAGAGAGAGAGAGAGAGATGTCCATCCATCCATGTATCCAATTGGTTTTACGTGTGTGCGTGTGTGTGTGTCTCTCCAAGTGAAAAAGGGCTCATCATACCTGTTGTGTCCAATGCAACGTGGGTATATGTCAATACAAAGAATACTTAACAACCTGAAATATTGCTTCCTTACTATTTGAAATCTCCTAAGATCATCTACATTTCAGAGATTTATGAGGTTGAATAAAAAACTTTAAATCATATGGAGATTATGTTGATTCTGTCTGCTGAGATGTGAATAGATGAATCACCACAGCCCTTCTAATGGAAAGCTATGGGAAAACATTTACTCCTTATTTTCTGTGCGTTACTGAAACTAGGGAACTATTGAATGTTTGGAGAAAGTGTTGGCAGAGGAAGCAAGAAAGTCCTTAAACCTTCTGTCAGAACCTATAGGACTCACCTCCCTATAACCCCGCTACACATCAGTTTACTTCTCTGACTGTATTTCTGACTCCTGTTCTACCTATTCAGCTGTAGTTATACTGGCCCCCATGTTATTCTTTGAACACACCAGGCACACTTTGGCCTTGTAACTCTTTTCCTGGAGCATTCTCTCCTAAGATATCTTAACGGTTCTTTTTGTCATCCCTTTCAAGTATTTGCTCAAATGTCACTTGAATTCTCAATGAATAATGCTTGGCCCATTCAAATTAAAGTGTTAGCTTTCATCTTACAAGGCACTCCCAATCCCTTCATCTGCTCTTTAAAAAAATTTCATAGCACATAATCACCTTCTAAAACAATTTATGATTTTTCAACTATGATCATTGTTTATCATTTGTCTCTCTCTACTTACACATAGTAAGTGCTCAATATTTGTTGAGTGTGAAACGCAAAGTAAGTTATGCCATGTAGAATATTTCCTTAACCCACGTCATAACACCTCTGCCCCAACTCCAGAACATGACTTATCCTTCTCACTCTTTCTAATCTGCATGTTTTTGCTCAGAACATATTTGTATCTAAAATTGTCTCCACACTTTACTTCCACAAAATACAATCTGTTTTCAAAGCCTGCTCAAGTTCCATCTCCTCTGTGGGGCCTTCCTAGATTCCACCAGGTAAGATCAAATCTTCTTCATTCCCTTCATGACTGGACCTGAGTTGTACCGTTTAACAAAGTTCTTTCTGTGTTTCTTTCTCAAGCTATCCAAGAAGCTACAGTCTTTTAAACACATCTTTATTTTCTTTTTAGACACTAGCACAGTGCCTGACACTTCTAAGGTTCCCAATTATATTCATGAGACTGGACTGGACATAATTTTATGGTTTTGTATTGCTGGTAGACAAAATACTTGACATAAGCAAGCCTTATATTTTGTAGATAATAATACTTAACTTCTCCCAATTCAATGTAAATCAATTCAGCCTAATTAAATGGGAAGTTTCCTACTTGCAGTCATTTCACTGAGCACAGAGGTGACTATGGAAATCCAATATTCCCCTTGAAGTTTAGGGAAAATTATATCAAGCTTCTCCATCAAATAAATGAAAATTTTACTTTCTGATGTATTAGTCTTGGTTTTGTAAATGTCCTTCAATTTACTTATCACAGGTCTAATTGTTTCTTTAGGAGGAAACCCCAACTACTTTCATGAACTCCAAGCCCTTCTCTATCTCTTGGTTACCTCTGGTTTGGCCTCACCTTCTATCACATCCCAACACAACATTCTTCACTGCAGGGAAAACCAAACCCGACTCCAGAGCTCATCTGAGTCCCATGGACCCTAGAAGGTCAATGAAATTCTTTTAGAGATCTATGATGCCCTGAACTTGCAGTCAACATTTGTGAGTATATGAGTATGTGTATTTTCCTTGAGAAACGACCTATATCAGATTATTAAGGGGTCCAGAACTCCAAGAAGATTAAGAAACATGCAACCTTACCTCCTGTTATCTGTTGTTATGTCCTTGAATAAACCCTAAGCCTTGCAAAGAATATAAAGGCTTTACTGGGTTAAAACTCTTCTAAATGTGGCATAACTGAAAGAAAAACACAGTTTCAGAAATGCGGATTTAAGATATAATTACTGGGTACCCTCTGAATACATGGTACCATGCTAAGGAAACGGTGAATAGGAGAACCTCTGATTACTCAAACTCTAGAGAAAAAAATGGGATTATTTTTAAAAAGAGGTTTAGACTTTAAGATGCTACATTCTAGAAAAATTTTGCCAAAAGGAGAGTCTTAATAATTTAATACACTATGCAAGAGATAAGTGAAATACCTAAAAGTTTACTATATTCATATTACTGAGTTACTGCAGATGCCAGATAATCATTTAAAACAACTTAATTAAAAGTAAATAGCATCTGGGTACGGTGGCTCATGCCTACAATTCCAACATTTTGGGAGACCGAGGCAGGCAGATCACCTGAGGTCAGGAGTTCTAGACCAGCCCAGCCAACATGGTGACGCTCCGTCTCTACTAAAATAAAAAATTAGCCAGGTGTGGTGGTATGTGCCTGTAATTCCAGCTACTGAAGAGGCTGAGACAGGAGAATCACTTGAACCCAGGAGGCGGAGGTTGCAGTGAGGTAAGATCATGCCACTGCACTCCAAGCTGGACGGCAGAGCAAGACTCTGCCTTAAAAAAAGAAAAAAAAAAAAAAGGAAATAGCTGTATTGTGGATTAGAGAAGGATGAGTTCATAATAAAATACAATGCTTCTGGCTTTTCTGGCTTTCTGGTAACCTGCAGGTCTCATACCTACTGTACAATAATAATTAGCAGTCATCATGACAGACAGGATATGACAACAGACAAAGATGAGAAAAACACTGTAGTTTCAGTCATTCAGATCACCAGTTTTTCTGTATCATGCACTTTATTGTACTCTTATTCAAGAAAATGGATATACTTTATTTTGCATATATAGCTTCATGAAATATTACTTGAAATATGTAGTTAGCAAGAATGCAATGGTCCTCAAAACTAAGAGTATTTGAGAATCAAAATTAAATTACACAAGTGGAATTGTTCAGAGAACTTATGTGAATTTTTAAATTTAGAAAATCTCTGCTAGTATCTTAATTTATGATATTTCAATCATTTATTTAATACACTTTCATTAGTTACCTACTATGTACTGGGCTGGGTTCTGGAGAGATAACGTGAATAGAATTTGGACTTCTGTGTAAGAGACAGGAAAGTAAATAGATTATTCCAGAAAAGTATGGTAAGCATTAAGGTAGAGATGTGCATGTACAAGATGCTATAGGAACACAAAAGAAGAGCACTTAGGTTGGGTGAAAAGAGAAGGTTTCCTATGGGAGGTGATGGTTCACATGGGTCTTACAGAACAGGAGCAACGGCTGAGGGTCACTAATTTACATAGTACGTGTGGGAAATGTTAGCTGGAGTGATGAATACATCTCAGAAAGTGAAAGAATAAAGGTTAGGGAGCTAAGCCAAGGCCAATTTATAAAGCTCTTATGTTCATGCTAATGAAATGGTCCTTGTGTTGAAGGGAGTGGACATGTAAGGACAACTTTTACCCAAAGAGGTGACATGATTAGAAATGCACCTTGGAAGCTTTCTCCAAGGTCACAGTGTTAAGAATAGATTGGGAAGTGGTGAGATTGCAAAGAAAATAATCACTCAGGAGCAGATGTGGTGATTTGGACGAGAATAGACGTCTATCTGCACTAGGGCAGGATCAATAGTGATGAAGAGGGGAAACAAGATATAGGTAGGTAGGTAGGTAGATTGATGATACTGATGTTGATTAGGGAGATGGAAATGGCAGGCTTTAATGACTGAATGGATATGGCAGGAGTGACTGAGAAAGAGTCATGCTTTGGTATACTGAGTGGTGTTATTTATTAGGGTAGCATTGTCAAAGAGGAAAATTTGGAAAAGAATGATGAGCGTTTGAAGTGCTTGTGAGATAATCAAATTGAGGTAACAAACAGAGAGTGGGACATGTGTCTAGAGATCAGCAGAAAGGCCAAAACAGGAGATATACCTTGAGAATCATCAGTGTAGGTACATTAGTGGAAGCCATGGGTGAGGATAAGCACCTCTAAGATGTAAAGTAAGATAACCAGAAGATCAAAGACTGAGTCCTGGAAAAAGACCCTATATTAAAGGAGTGGGTAGTTGAAGACAGATTTGTAAAGGTGACAGAAATAACAGAAAGGCCACAGATCCTGGAAAGAGGGATTCTAGAAACCAAAGAAAGAGATTTTTAGTAGCAGAGAATGGTTAATAAGGAAAAAAAGATTAGAATTATCAAGAACTATAAAGATAGAAGTGTAGCCACTGGATTTGGCCACATGGAAGTCAGTGGTCATTGTGGCCAGAAAATTTCAGCAGAGAATCCAAAATCCAGCAGGTTCAGAAGTATTAGCTGGGACTCTTTCTATCAAGTGACAGATGCTAATGAGCATACGCACAAAGGATGCAGGGGCACCTCCTGGCATCCAAGGGGAGCTGTACAATTAAGAAGGCAGGAGCCAAGGCAGCCTCAAGGCCAATAACCCAAAAGATAATTCATCATGTCACCAGTTGGCTGAACAACCACTTCATTTAAAGCCAGTTTGCTGAAAGCTAATTTACCAACCGTATTCAATGAATTTACTTGTTTGTTTTAACAATTTGAAATGGTTCATGGAAATTTGTTTTAGATGGACTAGGTTTAACAGCTTGGGAAAACTGCTGTGTTTGAATCGACCGGTTTTCTCCTTTTTCTCTACAATGGCAGTGTCACAAGAGTTGAGTTTACCGCAGACAGTCACTGTTAGAGCTGACAGGAACTCCATGACTGGAGGAGAGGCAAACAGGGGAGTCCGCACACCCCACGGCCTGCTTGCGTTGTTGCGTCCAGAGAGCAGAGAATGAAGGAAAAATTGGTGGGTAGAGAATGAGGGGCAGAGGGTAAGAGAAGAGTATGAGGGAGAGAGGGATATCGCCTGAAAAGTATCTATGTAAAGACAGGAGGCAATTATCAGTGATTTTAAGGAGAAGGAGAGAGAGAACAATGTTTGCTCTGATTGGAACTTTGAGTACATTCTATTTTCCTATCAACAAAAACACAGGTACCAGATTGTATCTGAGATTAGATAACCATTATGCTTTGGAATTTTAAAAACTTACCTTTGTAAGCACTACTGATACATTCAGGGACAGTTATTCACCAGAAAACTGCTCTCTTAGCTTTGGCAGGAATTGCCTTAATGTACTCAATTCATTCAAAAGTAATCTTTTTTATTCCATTTAATCCATAAGATTTTATATTCATTGGGTCCAACAATGTAAAATTTCATGCATGAAAATGTGTTTTTTTCACTTAATTACTTCAAGTTTGATGTGTTTCTTCACATACCAAGTCTGACTGATCAAATAATCCTTGTGTCTAATTGTCTTTATATCTGGTCACCATGTGTATATGTTTATGATAAGGACGATCAGTATAGACCAGCCCCAGAGCCAGGCTGACTGGGTCCAAATCTCAGCTTCACCTCTTGTCAGCTGTGTAAACCGTGGGCAAGTTACTAAACTACCTATACCTATTTTCACAAGCCGAAATTACAACAGTAATATCAACCTCATAGGGTTTGTGAGAATTAAAAGCATAAATATATATATATGGCATTTAGAACAGTGTCTGGTCTATAGATAGTAAGCATCATTGAAGTCTTTGCTTATTATTACCACTGTTTGTTATGGGTTTTGTTGTTACAGGGTAATTAGCGGAGATGAAAAAAGCAGCAAGACATGGTTTCTGCCTCAAAGTAGCTTAAAATCCATAGAAAATAGGACACTGCACACGTGCACACACACACACTTCTAATAGCATGTTGAGAGGGACATTTTGTATTACAACTGGGGTCCAAAATGGTGTAACAACATGCCACCAGGAGTGTTCCTCTTCCCAACGGGTCTATCAAGAGGTGGCAGAACCAGTTTTCCATGCACCAGTCTTCCTCGCTGCTCTCTTTTCCCTCAATCTGTAGAATAAGGAACCTAAAGGGTAGCTCAGATTTCCTGAGTGTGTGCTATTTGTGTTGAAAGGTCACTTCTCATTACCCTAAACATGAGAGAGGCATAAATTATTTCCAAAGACAAGCATTTCAGAGGAGACTCATTTATAGCCATTGGTGAGAAAGCCTGGCTGGTTGATTTCTGAGCCTGAGTTGAGCATGGTGAAACAGTTTGTAGGTGAAGTTAATGTCTATCCCCAGGAATGTGGGACAAACCATAGAACCTGGTAGTCTCCACCCATTTGAGGACAGAGTTGTCTGACAGCAGAAAGGCCTTCAGAGTAGCCTATGTCAGCAGGTCTTAGAAGGACAAAAGTTCAATACACTCGTGATGAAAATCAGTAAGGCAGCCCCTTCCATGTTCCCATAGCATATCAGTGGACATAGAAGAGGATTCCTGTGATTCCTGTGGTACTCTATGAAGAATCAAGCGAGACAGAGGAAGGGCACAGCCAAGTGAGGAGTATTCCATCATGAGAATGAACTGAAAACATGGTCTTCTGAAAGCACTCCAGGGAAACTAGCTGACCCACTCTGCAGGAGTCGGCAGCCACAGAAGTCACCAAATGGAGGATGAACAAAGCCATCACCCTCTTTTCCCAAATATAAAGCATCTATTCAGAAAGCCATTCTCTCAGCAGAGCATGAGGTGGAACCAGAAGGAACGGAGCAGCCTACTTATCTAGCAGGCTCTTCTTCCACGACTTCTCTCTCTCCCTAGAGCTTAGGCCTAGTCTCTCTAAGGGACTAGGCCTTGAAAAGGAAGAGGAAGTGAGGATCTAGAGACCATATTGTCCTATTATCACCAAAGTCCAAGGAGGCAAGGCCATAGTCTACTCCTGGGAGAAAAGAAGAGAACTTCAAATCAGACATGACACTGGAGTATAAGCAGGAATGAACAGAGGTTACAGTATCTTGCCAAAATGGACTAGAAGGAAATTCAACATGGAAATTTTAAAGCTGTGACTAAAGAAATAAAAATATAATGTTTTTGTGTCCATGTATTTCATGGCCCTGTAGTCTTTAAAACAATGTTAGAAAGGAAGAATAAAAGGACTAATGGACTGTTAATGTAGAAGCTCAAATGTGAAACTTAAATACGCTATATCTTTGATTATATAAAAGTAAATTTAGCTATCTTATCAAACATAAGTTATTTAGAAATAAGAGTGACAAAGTATAATAATGGGATGCAGAGATTGAAATTTCATACAAATAACTTAGAATCATTAACTAGTAATTGATAAAAGACATGATGAGAAATAATATGAAAATATCCCAGGTACTGTCAACGCCATTACAATTTCTTATTACCTTGTTTGAGAAAAATGAGCTAATGGCAGAAAGGATTCAAGAACTCTGTTGAATGTTCTATTTTCATACAAAAACAAACAGAAAAAAGAGTTACCAAAAAAGTTTTTTAAATTCATCGAAAACAGTATTTTGAAAATGTGAATCAAGTAAAATATGTGAGATATTTATTATTTAAAAGACCATTTGTGCTAGTCAATGGTTGGTTTAAAACCACAGAACAACATTCAGATCATTCTGAAAAGCAAGTATACATTTTAGCCAGACCAACCTAGGTGATTTCTTCGTTTATCTTATTTGCCTCATGTGATTTTCCTCCAGACAACTAGGTATGAAATGAAGACATTGTTATCTTTTATTTAAAATGTATTGTTATTTTACTCTGGTATCCCAAAATTGTATACTCGAAGACATTAAGGACACAAGAGTGAACTTACCAGAATACCTGCTTCATTCACAAAACCAACCAAATAACAACATATAACACCCTTCTGCAAAAAACATGCTTCTTTCTCCCATGAGACATTTCATTTTGCATTATTTATTCGTATCCCTCTTCCACATAGCAATAACATTCCTAAATCCAACAATCTTGCACTCCTTCTAGAAGTTAATTTAGAACCAAATTAGCAGCTTCGAGAATTCTGAAAGCCATAGGCTCATGGTGGACGTTCCAATTAAAATTCCCTCATGACTTCAGCCCTTGCACAAGCTGATGAGAGCTCTTTTATTAAAAAAAAAAAAAAAAAAAGTTTTTCTTGCTAGGAGAGGTTTGTCCAGACTTTCCTAATAAACCAATTATGGAGTGAATAATGACAGCATGATTAAAAAAAAAAAATCCAGCAGCATTCTAGTTTCATTCTACAGAAGAAAATTTCAAAAAATTACAAAGGATAAGTGGAGGGCAGGGTGTAGGAGAATAAAGAAAATAAAACTATAATTTTTGTTTTATACTGCCAATAGCTGTATAATGTCATGACAAACTGCTAAAGAATTATTTTTGCTGCATCTAAAAATAAGTGCACTATGACATACCTCATTTAGAGGAAGAACTGTTATTATCATCTTAGAGAATACAAAAATGACTTGCCAAAATTTTACTTTAATAGGTAAAGCAAATCAAGTTAAAAACTATCACCCATCATCATATCATGACATATTTAGTAGTATTGCTTGCATGGCTTTGAAGCCACCAGACACTTCTGTTTCAAAGTGGCATGCACAACTGGAATGACTTTCTGAATATGTATCTTATCCGCCGTCTTCCTTTGTGATCTAGTTTTCACTCTTTTGTACTTGTTAGTATCAAAGAGTAAATTAGGACAGATCCTATACCATCTGTTCTCTCTGAATCCGGCCCCTACCTTCCACTTGGGTAGAAAGGAAGACAGCAGTAAGTACTGAACAGAGATTTAGAATTACTGAGTTTAAATTGGAGCCTCTCTTCGCCATTCTTGGCAATGCCAGCATCACTAACCACCTTTCTCTAGCCCTGACATTTTTCTACGTGGATTACTCTGTGTAACTGACAGTGGATGCTTCCTAGCGGTGTTGCCATAATTTTAACAACATTATTGTTTATATTTTTAAAGGTCATAAACATAAATGCCTACAAAAAAAGTAACTTAAATGAGTGAGGATACCTGGGTAAAGATCCAGAGATACTTTTAAAAATTGCATTTGATATGTAAGAATATATTTCACTGACACAAAAGAAGAATATAGCTTCCAGATTTTGTTGAAATAAACTGCCCTCTCCAGCTATGTTTCATTTCCTCAGAATTAACAAAGCTATGGATATAAGAAAGCATTTCTAATAAAACAATACAATGTAAGAGTGCAGATGAAGGGCAGGTTGTATCAGGCATTCGCATCAGGGAGATAATAGGGAGTGGGGAGAACTGCGGTCTACTAGGGAGTGGATACCTGTATAAATAAAGTCATCATTGCTATGTTCCAGCTGATTTTTGCCATGCTGTAAAGTGAATAATCTGTTGCTCCTTGTTTTTTTTATGTGAAATCATCCAATCTTCATATGTTGACTAAAAAATAATTTTGTTTACAGGTAGTATGCATCCCAAATGAAACATCTGCAGGTCAAATGTGACCCTCAGGCCTCCAGTCTGCAAGACATGCTCTTTATATCCACCAACGGTGGAAAACAGGACTCTTAGCATTGATTCTATATAAGAAGAGACTGAGAAATGCAGCCTCGGAAGGAGAGAGTATGTAGGTGAATGTTATTTATATGCAAAGGGGAAATTATGTGCAGAATGTGGTTATGCATACAGATTAAGGGTAGATCAGGAAAGTCAATTGAAAACTATGTCTTGATAGAACCAAAAAAAATCTATTTTGAGGCAGGTGCTCTAATTAGTTGTTCTGTTTCATTTAGACAGATTTGATTCTTTATTGATGTTATTAAACCTATGGATTTTTTTTTTTTCTCATTAGGAAGAGAGGTAGGGAGGAAAAATACATAGTGATACAAAATCCAAATTCAGGGCCAGGCGCAGTGGCTCACACCTGTAATCCCAGCACTTTAGGAGGCCGAGGCAGGCAGATCACCTAAGAAGTTCGAGACCAGCCTGGCCAACATGGCGAAAGCCTTTCTCGGTTCAGTATAAAAATATAAAATTTTAAAATATTTTTATATTTTTATATTTTTTATAAAAATTAGCCGGGCATGGTGGTGTGCACTTGTAGTTCCAGCTACTAGGGAGGCTGAGGCAGGAGACTCCCTTGAATCTAAAAGGAAGAGATTCAGTGAGCCGAGATCGTGCCACTGCATTCCAGCATTCCAGCATGGGTGACAGAGTGAGACTCTGTCTCACCAAAAAAAAAAAAAAAAAAAAAAGTCCAAATTCAGTCTTTACTGCTTAATTTCTAATTTCCAGTGGCAAGTAAGAAAGAAGATGGTGAGGATGCACAATGGAAAATAAGAAGAAATAAGCACAGGAGAAGAAATTGGAGGTGGAGAGGTTTGAAAAGATTCTTTAGTACTCTTTCTGTAAAGTTGATGAGTCATGGGGAGAAAGTAACAATGGCCAACGACCTAGGTTACAGTAGAATAGAGAACACGAAGATGAAGGGAAGGGACAGGGAATGAGGTGAACAAGATGCTTATGAACCAGAAACTCCAGTATTTAGATCAGGAGTCAGGATTGGGAAGAAAGTCTGGACTGCTAAATAGCAACACTGTGGATTAAGCTTAGGTCTTTAGAGCTTTCATCAAGGTATGAATTTTACCAAGAGGTTCCATTAAGCTTCATTTTTTTAAGTTAATAAAACAAACCTTTACTACGTACTGAGTGTGGGTCAGAAATTAAGTCACAATTCCTGTCTCTAAAATACCTACAATGTGTTAAAGGATAGAAATATAAATAGAAACAATACAGTAATGAAGAAAAGCACAGGGTGCTGCGGGAGCTCAAAGAAGGCAATGTGTACCCAAGGCTGCTATACACCATTGCTCAGGCTGTGAACTGCATAAAACCAGGAAGTGTCATTCATATAAGTTGGAAGTAAACGACCCCTGGATCTGTGTTATGTGGCAGCTTCATGCATCTAAGACCAGATTGGCACCACATAAGGCTTTTTATTATTATTTATTTTGGAGGGGGAGGGTGTTCAGTTTGTTGTTGTTGTTGTTTTTGTTTTTGAGACAGGGTCTCACTCTGTCACACAGGCTGGAGTGCAGTGGCATGATCATAGCTGAATGCAGCATCAACCTCCAGGACTCAAATCATCCTCCTGCCTCAGCCTCCCAAGTAACTGGGATCACAGATGCACACCACCATGCCTGTCTAGTTTTTTTATTTTTATTTTTGTAGAACCTGTCTTGCTCTGTTGCCCAGGCTGGTTTCAAACCCTGGGCTCAAGCAATCCTCCTGCCTTGGCCTCCCAAAGTGCTGGGATTATAGGAATGAGCCACTGTGTCCAGTGCACAGAGAAGGCTTTTTGGAGCAAGTGGCTCCTGAACTGAGTCTTGAAACTGTAGAATTTAGCCAGATAGAGATTCGCTGGGAGAGGGAAGATCTCATTCCTGATAGAGGAACTTGTTTAAAAAAAAAAAAGGCAGAACAAATGTCTTTAATAGTTTTATCATTGTCATGCTTCAAGGATATTTGCAGTCAAATGGCAAGTCATAATTTTTTTTGTTTTTGAGACAGGGTCTTGCTCTTTCACCCAAGCTGGAGTGCAGTGCTCTGATCTCAGCACACTCCAGCCTCAACCTCCCTGGGCTCAAGCAATCCTCCCATTTTCGCCTCTCGAGTAGCTGGGACCACAAGCAGGTACCACCATGCCCAGCTAATTTTTTATTTTTTGTAGAAACAGGGTCTCACTATGTTGCCTAGGCTTGTTTTGAACTCCTGGACTGAAGTGATCCTCCTGCCTTGACCTCATAATTTTTAACTGTGAATTCTCAGAGAGAAACAATAAAAGCTCTGTCACTGGCACTCAGATTTACTGAACATGATATGCATTAGAAAAATCTCTAAACAATATCTAAACAGGTTCTTCCCATGGAACTGAAATGAAGTGATTCAGAGTGGAGTGGAGGAAACACAAGAATTAAAGATGGTGTAACGTATAGCAAGGACATCACACATGGAAAACTGTTTGCTTATGCTCGTTTACTTTAGAGGTGTCTAAAGTGCAAAGGCATCTTGTAACTGGTGAAATGGGCATAAACAAACAGAAAACCATAACAAACTAGAAAAGCTACATAGATCTGGAAAGGAAAGAAACACTAGAAGGATTTTTTCCTACAACTCATAAAGTCTTCCTCCTCTGAACACCTTTTTACTCAATGACTCAATTGCCAACGATGCCTTATCTGCCTAATTTTCTGTTTTTTCTTTACAACTAGACTATATGTGCCTTGTCACGTAACTGCATTTTCCACAATGCCTTGACTATCCCATGCCATGAATGTATGTTGATGATAAGCATAAGCAGAAAATAGGAAACTATATCACCAATATCTTTATATTTTATAATTATATATATTAATGATATGTGATTGTAACACCACTACCTGCAACTGCTACCATGTATGCAGTATGTATGACTGCTATCAGTATGAATTATTTGCATACCACAGAATCTATTAATACACTGGAAAGGATTTGTGAGTAAAGTAGAGAGAAACAAAGAAGTGGTAAATTGTAAACATATGTGGAAAGGCAGTATATTTACTTTATTTGTCTTATATTGGGTGGCGATGAAAGAAACAAGTTACACTTTGCCACTATGTTTTGTTCCTTAAAATGTAAGTGCAAGTGCTGCTTCTGCATTTGGTAGAATCAAGATCTATGGTTGTGTATTGAGGGAGGTGCACAAATTCCTCATGGAAAATTTCACAGGGGGCCGTGGGGAGAGGCAGATTGCTAACTGCCAGTAAAGCAGCTTTGAAGACAAGCACATTAGAAACTGCCCACATTTCTTTTCTACATTCATCTAAGGTAAGGATGATATTGAAATGGCCGCAGGACACCTTAAATCAACTTTTAATTTGTTTTTAGATTTATTAGGAAGACCAATTTATTTCTTGAAGCAACTGTTCTTACTTGTGAGCTTTTACTTGTTAAAGGACAATGAATTTAATTAGCAAATAATCGACAATCTGGGCATTGCTTTGCATTACAAATGGCTAAAAATAAAGTCATCCCACATTCACTGCACTCAAAGATAAACCACTCATCTGCAATACAGTGTACTTTCTAAGAAGGAAAATATTCCAGAATCTGAAGTGATAGCCGACTCTGCATATGATTATCTTAGCACCAAGCCAAAGGCATATGTCTGTACTAGTATTTATATATTTCCTTCAAAAATTAAAATAAATTTGGAAATAAAAAATCACTGGGGGAGGCATGTCGAATGGGAAAGGTTTTAGACAAAGACAACTGATTAAAGTTTAGATGAGCTAAAATGTAAGACATCATAGGAAAATTAAGTTGAAATGCCCAGCAGGCATTTGAAAATGGAGTTATGGCCGGGCACAGTGGCTCAGGCCTATAATCCCAGCACTTTGGGACGCCGAGGCAGGTGGATCACCTGAGATCAGGAGTTCAAGACCAGCATGGCCAGCATGGTGAAACCCCGTCTCTACTAAAAATACAAAAATTAGCCAGGAGTAATGGTGGGTGCCTGTAATCCCAGCTACTTGGGAGGCTGAGGCAGGAGAATCAGTTGAATCTGGAGGTGGAGTTTGCAGTGAGCTGAGATCACGTCACTGTACTCTAGCCTGGGCAACAGAGTGAGACTCCATTTCCAAGAAAGAAAGAAAAAAAAGAAAAGAAAAGAAAAGAAAAAAGAGAGAAAGAGAGAGAGAGAGACGGAAGGAAGGAAGGGAGAGAGAGAGAAAATGGAGTTACAATTTTGGAGAGAGTTCTGTGTGAAGGCATATTTTGGGGCATCATGAAAATATAGTTCAGTGTTGAGATTAGGGAATGCCAAGCAAAGAACCAGGAGTGAAAACCACGAAAAACTTTTAAAAACATTCATATTTAAAATCTGAGGGTAAGAAAGAAGCCATCAGGTAACTGGAGAAGAATCAGAAGTGTGAATTCAGTATGGTTCGAAGCCAGGGTGAAAGGACATAAGGAGATCCTCATGATGAAAATGCAGCAATCAGATGAGGGCCACACATTAAGTATGAGAGTTCTGACAGAGGACAGCGCACTTGACCAAAAGCTATTTGGTTGCTTTGTCTTCAGATAGTGAGAGCTAATCTTTAAAAGTAGAAGAGAAAGAGCTGGGGTTACTGGAAACGAATGAGAGACTGAGGGCCTTCCCACAGTTTTAAGGACATGGTAGGCAGAGAGAAATTTCATGGAGGCATGAGGTGTAAGAAAAAGCAAGCAGGGAGGGAGGAAATGACAGATGGAGGTGAACATGACCAGAGATGCAGAACGGTCCCTGCCAGACTGCCATGATCTTTGCTATACATTTGGAAGTGAGAGAAAGTAGCATTGAGAGACAGAGGAGAAAAATCAAATCATGTGTGGCCTCTGTGAGAGGGAGCTTAGGGTTGCACAAAAGAGAGGTAAACGGCTTGTGGAGCTGCATTAATGGACAGATTGAATTTGTGTGAATCTATAATAGGCTACAATAGGCTTACTTCTACCCTTTCCTCCCTTTAAGAGGAGCAGAAGATGAGAGAACAAGAGCTGAGACAGTGCATATGGTTGACTATGAGGTGGGCAAACAAGGTAACTGTGAGTGGAAAAAATAAATCCCTAACATCATAAAGACTAGAGGCCAAAGACAGGGATGCATGTGATAGCCAGGAGGCACCCAGTGACGTCAGTGTGAAGGCAGGCTGGAGTGATGACTGGTCTTAGTGGCGGCAGGCAGTGTGGATAGTGTCAGAGGGAAAGGTCCCCAAAGCAAAGTAACATCCTTTGATCAGAGCTAGTTTCCCGGCTATTGGTGTGTGGCTGTGCCATCACTGAAGGCAGAAAGTCAGGTGACAGATGGGTCGCATAGGTTTTCAACATGGAGATCAAAATCATTAAATGAGAAAGGACATGGATAGATTAGGCATTAAAAAATAGAAGCCAAGAGCAGAAATGTTAGCAGCTATGCAGTGCAGTGATTCTATGTCATGCAATGGTAAATATTTCCCTAATAGTGTCATGTACTACATTATAGCATTTTGGTCAACAGGCCACATATAAGATGGTCCCATAAGACTATAATGGAGCTGAAAATTTTCTATCACTTAATGATGTCATAGCCCTCTTAACGTACAATGCATTACTCACATGTTTGTGGTGATCTTGGTGTAAACAGACCTACTACGCTGCTAGCTGTATACAAGGATAGACCCTATGATTATGTACAGTACATAAGACTTGATAAGAAGTGATTATGTTACTAGTTTATGTAAATATATATATATATATATATATATATATATATACTTTTTTTTTTGAGATGAGTCTTGCTCTGTCACCCAGGCTGGAGTGCAGTGGTGCGATCACCACTCACTGCAAGCTCCGCCCCACGGGTTCACGCCATTCTCCTGCCTCAGCCTCCCGTGTAGTTGCTGGGACTACAGGCACCCGCCACCACGCCCAGCTAATTTTTTGTATTTTTAGTAGAGACGGGGTTTCACAGTGTTAACCAGGATGGTCTCGATCTCCTGACCTTGTGATCTGCCCGCCTCGGCCTCCCAAAGTGTTGGGATTATGGGCGTGAGCCACCACGGCCGGCAGATAAACTTATTTTTAAGCAGTATGTTAATTTACATTTTCAAATAGTATGTTCAGTTTGTTTTTATTCAACCAGACCAGATCTTTTCCGGTGACATACCTCTAAAGTTTAAGCAGTGGATCCATTGTTAATCTAAAGAAAAAAAGATGCAACAAATATACTGTTTTTCCTGTTTCCAGACGTTTTGGACACTTTATGATGTATTTGTACTGTTTCAGATTAATTTTAGAACTATTGGAGTATTTTATGTGAAAATATATCAAGCATATTATTTGAAAATGTAATTAACATGAAGTTTATCCTAAGTCTCCTGACTTTGCGCATACCCTTCACATAGAGTGTGGGCAGATTTTGGGGGGTGGGTGGTAAAGGCAGTGTTACCGTTTGGAGAAGGAAACAACTACATTCTAATTCCAGCTCAGAAGTCATCAGAACAGGCTGATGTTGAATCATGCTGGGTTGATATCCAGATGATAGAAACCTTAGGCCTTGTTTCTATGCCAGGTGCCGTCTCCTGACCTCGTGATCTGCCTCCCAAAGTGCTGGGATTACAGGCGTATATATATACTTTTAATCGTTATTTTAGACGTACTCGTTCTACTTATTTTAAAAACGTTAACTGTAAACAGCCTCAGGCAGGTCCTTCAGGAGTTATCCAGGAGAAGGCATTGTTATCATAGGAGATGACAGCTCCAGGCATGCTATTGCCCCTGAAGACCTTCCAGTGGGACAAGACCTTCCAGTGGGACAAGAAGACAGTGATATTGATGATCCTGACCCTGTGCAGGCCTAGGCTAATGCGTGTGCTTGTGTCTTAGTATTGATTAAATTTAAAAAGTAAACTACTTTTTTTAATTGAAAAGGCCTATAGAATAAGGATATAAGGAAAGAAAATATTTTTGTACAGTTATACAAACTTAGTATTTTAAGCTAAGGTTTATTACAAAAGAGTCAGGAAGTCCAACAATATTTAAAAATTTATGATGTAAAAAAATTAAAGCTGATGTTAATTTATCATTGAAAAAATAACATTTTATAAATTTAGTATAGCCTAAGCATAAAGTGTTTATGAGGTCTAAAGTAGTGGATAGTAATGTCCTAGGCCTTCACAGTCACTCACCACTCACCCACTGACTCACTCAGAGCAACTTTCAGTCCTGCAAGCTCCATTCATGGTACATGCCCTATACAGGTACATCATTTTTAATCTTGGATACAGGATTTTTACTGTGTATTTTCCATGTTTAAATACATTTAGAGACACCAACATTTAACCATTGTGTTACAGTTGTCTACAGTACCCAGTACTGTAACATGCTATACAGTTTTGTAGTCTAGGAACAATAGGAGAGACCAGGGGTCCCCAATCCCTGGGCCATGGACCAGTACCGGTTCGTGGCCTGTTGGAACGTGGGCCACACAGCACGAGGTAAGTGGCAGGCAAGAGAGCAAAGCTTCATGCGTATTTACAGCCACTTCCCATCACTTGCATTACCACCTGAGCTCTACCTACTGTTACATCAGCATTGGCATTAAATTCTCATTGGAGCATGAACCCTGCTGTGAACTGTGCATGCGAGGGATCTAGAAGGTGTGCTCCTTATAATAATCCAATGCCTTGTGATCTGTTATTGTCTCCAAAAACCCCCAGATGGGACCATCTAGTTGCAGGAAAACAAGCTCAGGGCTCCTACTGATTCTACATTATGATGAGTTGTATAATTATTTCATTATATATTACAATGTAATAGAAATAAAGTGCACAATAAATGTAATGCTCTTGAATCATCCCAAAACCATCCCTGCCCCCCTACCCCTGGTTTATGGAAAAATTGTCTCCCATAAAACCCATCTCTGGTGCTAGAAAGTCTGGTGCTAGAAAGTTCTAGGTTAAACAGCATAGCCTAGGCTATACCATCCAGGTTTGGGTAAGTATACTCTACGATGTTCGCACAATGACAAAATTGCCCAAGAATGCATGTATTTCTCAGAATGTATTCTCGGTATTCTCATCGTTAAATGACCTACGACTGCACATCAAAGACCTAAGTTTTCACACATGTAGACAGAATCTTGTGTCATTCATGTATCAGGAAACCCTATCTTTTCCCACACTCAAATATTCAACTTGAAGCAGGCCCAACTAATATTCTAAATATTCCAAAATATACTCAACCCAGGCCCCAAACTTCACTGGGTTTGTAGATTTTTAGCTCTTGTTTCCCCTACCTTTAGGACTAGCACACTAAGGCTTGGTTTTCCGTCTCTTGGAGCATCACGTAGGGTTATCTTACATTGACTTTTATGAGGTTTTCATTTTCTGTTTACCTTATTTTCCTTAAACTATAGGGAGCTGTATTTTTGTATTGAAAAGAAAGGACCACTTAAAGAAAAAAAAAATGATTCTAACAAAACTTCCTGTGCAAACAGATGTTTTATATTGAACCAAGATACTATCTTAAACTCAGTACAAGTAAAAGCATTATTCAAGCTTAGTAGGTTTTAGGATTTTTTTCCTTCTAGATAAGATTTTTATTGTACAGTCCACTGTAGATAAAATACAATAAACGTATAAACTGTCACAATGGCAAGTATAGCAATGTGTACAAGGTGTCATTGTATTTTTATCGACAAGACCACACTTCAAGCAGGAACTCTTATGCATATGTCATAGTCTTTCACAACTTAAAATACAATAGAGCATATTACAGAAAGCAAGTGCATAAACTCAGTATGTTTTGTTTTAGTATAAACATAAATATTTTCTATAATATGGTATAAAAGCATCTTAATAGTTATACAGTCAAATTTGAAATGAAATGGGAGTAAAAACAAAATATAATTCTCTCACTTTTGTAAGATCTCAAGCAATTTAATTTTTTGTTCAAACTCATCATTGTTTATTATTATCTAATAAGGTTCCTGTCAGGATTTTCGACTTGTCCACATCAAAGATGTTTAAGAGCTAAAAAAAAATCTGACATTTGACATTTGCAAATAATTACTTTAAAAATTCATTTTCTACTGTGGAAACATCTAGAACCATATTTCTTTAGCATATTATCTTTATGGCACTAGTAGTTAGAAGATATTTAAAGAAGTAATCACTAAAACACAGGAAAATTCTGAGAAGATGAATAATATACCCGAGAGAAAATAGCAATTTAGTGAGATTCATTCCATTCTGAGAGTATTTTCTAACTAAATGCGAGGCACAAATGTTACAGGATCCATGTCTATTTCATAGTCATGAGCTCACTGTTAAAAATGCCTGCCTCCACTCTGACAAGCAGGGATGCTTCTCTGACCTCAGAGGAGTTTCTTCTATCAAGTAGTTATTCTATTTTATTCCCACAGTGACTCTCCAGCCACCATAGAACTTAGATGCTAAAAATTAACTTTTATCTCAAAATATTTTTAACATTTTAAAGAACAGTTTAAACTTTTATTAAATAGAAATTTCATGCATTACAATGATGAACTTGATCAACAGGGAATATTCAGAAGATACTGAACCTTGATTTTCCTTGGCTCTTTCCTATATTCTAGCGTTTCTCCTGTTTTCAAAGAATTAACAGTCCAGTTGGGGAGAAAGAAGCAACACAACTGAAACAGAACAATTTGATGTGAAATGCAGTGTGCCGACTAAAAATGTATTACGGTTTCCAATATGGGAGACTGGGCTGGATCTGTCATACTGAGCCTAAAAGAATTGCTGGCACCAGTCGATTATTAAAAGGGGCAGAGAAAGAAAGGGGCTTCACCACTCATGATCGTAAAAGTTAATAGTCATCAAGCAGTCGTCCACTTGTCTGGCAAAACAGCAAGGTGTACACCACTTCCAAGGTCTCAGGCAGGGAGTGTCTCCTCATTTCTCTCATTCCAATCTGTGTTTGACTTCGCTTTATTAGAAACCAAATTAAAATGCGTACTATGCAAAATAAAATGGAAGAGTCACTATTTGCTGGTGAATTTGGACAGTTTAGATAATTCTGAACAAATCAGATTTTGAGAAACAAAATTTCCTCAGTAGAAACAAACTGTAAAACAGAATGGTAAGGAAATCACAGACTCCATGCTTTTTCTGAAGTGGCAGGGTGCTAACTTAGCCAGAGACTTCTATAATTTGTAGGGGGCCTGCAGTGCTTTACTTGTCATAACAATCAAACATAACCTACATATATTCCCATCAGAAAATTTTCCATGTGGGGAATATTTTTCCACAAACATTCTGTTTAAACAAAATTTCAAAATCATAATGAGACTCCGCTAATGAAATCTGCCTCCAAAAACAGGCAGTAAATCTTAGTGGTTCACATGACTGCAGGACCCACCATATGGCATTCACGTGCCTGAGATGCTGGTGTCCATCACTGGAGGAAACTGCTTAGTTGAAACTACCATGTTGGAAATCATCTACCAATAGAACATAATTGGTTTTATATTACACAGTAAAAGGGGAGAACCTTATCAAACATCCTCCTTGTTTTTTTCTTTCTTTTTTTTTTTTTTTTTTTGAGGCAGAGTTTCACTCTTGTCACCCAGGCTGGAATGCAATAGCACAATCTCAGCTCAGCTCACTGCAACCTCCACATCCCGGGTTCAAGTGATTCTCCCGTCTCAGCCTCCTGAGTATCTGGGATTACAGGTGTGCACCACCACATCCAGCTAATTTTTGTATTTTTAATACAGACGGGGTTTTACCATGTTGGTCAGGCTGATCTCGAACTCCTGACCTCAGGTGATCCACCCGCCTCGGCCTCCCAAATGCTGTGATTACAGGCATCAGTCACCACGCCTGGCCTATCATACATCTTTCCTAGAAAGGGCTATCATCCCCAGTGTATTTCAAATTCAATTCACTTGAAAGGGAATTTAATCTAGACATAATTCTCTAAGAATCCATTTTTAGAAGGAAGCCTGTTCTTTGTAAGTACTGTATTTGAAAGATATGTGACTTGTAATACTTGACATGGGAATCCAAAACCAACACCCCAAGGTTAAATTAATTTCTCAAAGTGTGTCTTATTGGATACAAAGAAGGAGATACCATGGACACCTAGTTCCCTCTAAAGTCATGAGTAGCTGTGAGGATGTGCCGATCCGCCTAGGCCACATTCTCTCTCTGTTGACAAAGAAATTCTTAATACTTTTTACTAAAAAGAAGAAAGCCTGAATCATACGTGATTTCTCTCTGTATAAATCTTTTAAGATTTGAAATTTTTTGACCCCAGTTAAACCTTCTAAGTCCCAAGATTAGGCAGCTAGAGTACATAAAAAGCTAACAGTTGTTGAAGAGAGGCTCCTCATCTCCCCTCAAAATTCTAGCATATTAGATTTTCTAATTATAGAATAAAGGTACCATTCAAGTGCTTGACCTTTTAGTCGTAGGAGAAGTAAGTTACTAGGATAAAAGCAAATGGTTCCTGAAGGCTCTTGTTTATTTTCTTGATGATAATATAGTCACAAGGGATTGACAAGGCTGCTCTTATTTGAGGACCCAGACACTTCACGAGTTGATTCCATTTCCATTAAGATAATTTAACTATGCCTTTAAAAAATATTCCCACTTTATAAAGCAAGGAAGATCTGTGCTCTTCCTGAGAACAAAGGGATTATCGCAGTCACTTGCCATTTGAACTGTCTGTCCATGTTCACTTTTAAGTTGTACGGAAACTGATCTTCTATTACCACAGGCTGCTACAACTTTGAGCCCTATAAGGAAAAGTGGATGCCTTTTTAAACTTCAACTTCTGTTTTAATAAAAATATTTGTTTTGTTTTTAAAAAGAATAATAGAGTGGGAAACTGCATTTTTTTTTTTTTTTTTTTTTTTGATTAGGAGAAAACTTTGCTCTTCAACCACAAGACGATAAACAAAATGATCATCTGAGCCCTTAGGTCAACTCACTGTATTAAAGATAAAGCAGCAAACAGGAAATCCATAGCTTAAATACTAATGAATGATAGAAGGAGGATGCATGATGTCCACTAAACATTTTATCAGACACTGTGGAATACAATGAGAAGCATTTTACAATCACTACCTTATTTAATCCTTACTATGAGGTAAATACAATAATTATTACATTCAACAGATGAAGTTTTTCTCTTCGAAACAAAAAAGTGATGTCAAATTTACCACTGTCCTTTAGCAACAGAGAGATTCTTTCCTACTCTTCTTGTATCTGCCATACATACTCACATGGGATGTTATGACTGAACTAACAGGTGAACAATCCTTAGACATAACTTTTCCTCAAATGTGTGGCCCAAATTAATAGTCACCACAGTCAGTATAAGGTTATCCTCTCAGGGTTTCCAGCACTACCTGTGTCATTAATCATCTGGTATGTTCATTAACACACAAATTCCTGGGCAACTAGACAAATGCAGACTCAATCACCAGGAGGGCATGGGAATCTGCATGTTTACAAGCTCCATAGGCTATTGTTAGGCAAATTAAATAATGGGAACCCCGGCCTCTACACTATTCATGCCCCATGCTCTTTTTTGCACATAACACAGATGACTTATTTTTTATATGCACTACATCTTATGAGATGAACACAAGCACACAAAAGCACTTTATGTGCTAAATATATGATGCATTTTTCTTAAACGTGTGTTTGGCACTAGAATTTCAGAGGTATTTCTTAAGTTGAAGTCATAGCATACAATAGGAAAAAGAATTATTGGCGTATGTGTGTGTGCACATGACAAGGCAGATATTGTTAATCCACCAGCCCACATATCACTAGAGATGCACACAGGTCCCTTTTCATGGAATTTTACTTCCCAAACAATAGTCTCAAAATGGAGAATGGCCCTCCAGGGTTTCAAACCTGTGAAAGGAACCCAAGTTCCTTTAAGACTTCAAGTGAGTGTACACGGCCAAGCAAAACCTGACAATTTCCTTTTCTTCCCCCTTAACTTGGCAGGTAAATGTCAAAGAAGAAAATGGTTCTAAACTTCTTAAGTATCTATCAGAAACATACAAGAGCCTATTTGTTCTAAAAGACACTTAGCATTTTTGAGTCTTACTTGATCATATTCAACATAATAAAACATGAAATAGTATAACAGCTTAGTTAGGTTAGCAAAACGCTCATTATTAAATTTTATTTTATTTTATTTTAGATGGAGTCTTAGCTCTGTCTCCAGGCTGGAGGGCAGTGGTGACATCTTGGCTCACTGCAACCTCCAACGCCCTGGTTCAAGGGATTCTCCTGCTTCAGCCTCCTGAGTAGCTGGGATTACAGGCACGCGCCACCATGCCAATTTTTGTATTTTTAGTAGAGATGGGGTTTCAATATGTTGGCCAGGATGGTCTCAAACTCCTGACCTCAGATTACCCACCTGCCTCGGCCTCCCAAAGTGCTGGGATTACAGGCTTGAGCCACCGCATCCGGCCTATTGAAAATTTTTAAAGCATACCAGGGAATAAAATTATTTAACTCATTCCCCAAGTGGGGTAAAAAGAAAGAAAAAGATCCTAAGTAATTTGGTGGTATATAGACAGAACATACCAGACAAGGTAGTAAATAGTCAGGGCTTTTTGTATATAGAAGAATGTATTTTATGATGTTATTCAACATCCACCACTTAAGTAAGACTTAATATCGAAAAAATGTGATGCAGAACTTATGTGTGTCCTACTAGATCCACACAAACTCTGCAAGGTCAAGGCCATGGCATTTACTGTGCATTTTGTCCTCACCACCACCTGTTTGTCTCTTGCCAAGTTCTCTAAGGATAATGAAAGTAGAGGAACAGAGAAGAAAAACGTGTCTCTTGAATCAGATCTTTTTCTTGGAAGTTCTCCTCAGTGTGGCAATGCTGGAGGCATTTCTCCTCTAGCCATCCAGCCACTTTGAAAATGTCTTTCCTCTTCTGCTTTTTAATTTCCTGTCTTATTAACAATTATTGGCTGCTTCTCCTGCAAATCACCCTGACAACAGTCCTAGCCAAGCACAGTTGCACTGCATATGTATTATTATATACTAACCTATTCTTTTCCAAGCTTTGTTTATTAATTTCATGCTAATTTCCCAATATGTATGAAAGATTTATTTGGGATACTTTTACATCTAAATACACACAGCTGGGAAAATCTTCCCTTCTTGAGTTTCTATCATATTCTTGCAGCTAATCAGACTGCTCTCTGAACATACTAATAATATGAACAATACAGGTGGGATCATTTTCTCATTTTCCTCAATTCTTTAACAGTTATATCTATCACAGTTTAAACTATGGGGGCATTTGAAATAAAAAGCAACAGGAGGTTTCCTCTGTGAGAATGGAGGCCAAAGAGTAGTAGAAGAAAGCACAGTTAAAATCTTTCAGGCCTCACTCATTTGCCTGTTACTATACACAGTATAAAAAATTCAGAAGCAATTCATTCAGGCCCCCACTGAATGAACACAGATCAACAGCACCACAGCTTTGCCACATCTCTCACACCCTTGCCAGGAAATGTCAAGCCCCTTCATCAGCTCAGCCAGAATCCAGGCAGTCAGATTTTTAATGCAAATCTCCAGACACAGCTATTAGGGGTGCTCTTCCAGATATTACCAGTGTGTGGGTATCAGAAAAAAAGTGAGGAATACCTCACATGATGAGATATTGCTATTACCTAAGAACAATGGCTCTCAAACATACCATATGGAACTGGATCAAAGGATAGCTAATGGTATCGATGTCAGGGTCTGGCACGGGGTTTGCAAGAACAACACTTTACCCAATGCTCATTCTTAGTAAGGGCCTCAAATTGAGACTTTTGGCTTTCTCCCTATAGGAAAGGAGTGTTAACTTGTAGGAAAACATGTAAACCATACTACAGTTTGATGACCTGGTTTTGACTTTTATTTTCTCCTTTTGGGTTCTCTTCTCTTTTTTCTCTTCAACATTATCAAAGCCCCCAAAATGGAAGTGACCTGGGCTTCTCTCAGTATCTGTTAGTCCTTGATTCCTTCCATAATTGGTTTCTATAATGACAGTATTGAGCGGATTCCTTGTCTGCATACAGCAGGTGGACTGTTTTCTTGCTGTGGAGTGTTAATCTAGAACTAGCCTCCGGCAACATTATGAAGGAGGCAAAACATTCTCATGAGCAGTCTCCATTTTTGTTTTTTCTTCTGTCTTGTTGCCCCATTTTTTTCTCCTTATGCTCACTTCCATCTCTGACCCATTAAAACTTGCTCTCAGGCAAGGGCCTGACAACAGCTTTCCGTGCTCATCCAAATTTAATTTCATGTGTTGCTTAGGCCAGAGGAATGTGCACCTGAGTCTCATGTGTAACTGATAAAGATGTTTGTTTCCCTCTTATAATAAAGGGAGGGAATGAGTAAGAAATAGGCTGTCAACACACATATACAAACACACACACACACACACACACACACACACACACACACACACAAATACACAAATTAGAACAGCAGATGCCAAGATGTAGGATGCCCAGCCTAAGACTGGTCAGTCTTCTATAACAAGCAGATATGAACGCATATGCACTGATGAGCTAAGTGCATGCTCAGAAAAGACCAAGTGTCTTTTCAAAGATGGCTCTTCAGTGAACTGGAGAGAACTCTTTAGGGTAAAAAAGGTGCTGTGGGGGAAGCCACACACTCTGAAGCAATAAAAATCCATTGTGTAAATGATGCATGAAAGGATAGAGGAGATATTAGGGAAAAAATCAGTTCAGAGCAATCCTGCGTATAAAAATAAGTATAACCACAGCTATTCATTTCCATACTTTTCTTCCCTGATTCTGACCATTGAAAACATGATCCCATTCCTTTATCTAAAGGAAAGACATTCACTTGTAGCAATTCTACAAATATCTTTATTTTCATGTAGAGTAGCCAAAAACAAAACAGAAACAGTAACAAAACAAAAACCAAAGAAGCTTACTTTGGAAGTAGATACACCCTCTTTGTTTCTTTCTTGGCTGTTCAGGCCAAGTAAGAAGTATACCGTTACTGACATAGATCTGGCTTCTCTCACTCAAAGGCTAATGAGGACAGCCTTTGAACAAAGCTTCTCCTGGAGCAATCTGCTGCCTTGCACGATTTAAAGCAAGGTAATGTAACAGAATTCGTGTTTATTTATTATGCATCTATTATATTCCAAGCTCTGTGCTGTGTGTTTTATGTGTAGTCTCATTGCATATGACACTGCTTTTGGTAGTTGTCTAAATATTTTACAGATCAGGAAACTGAAGCTAGAGAGGTAAGGCATCTCATCCTTGAGCTCAGTGGTCGCTCTGATGAGGCGGAGCACCTTACAGAGAATGGACGTGTGCATGTGAAGAGCATCGTAATCACATATTCATGGGTTATTCACTTCCTAGTGCTGCATTAACAAAGTACGACAAACTGGGTGGCTTAAAACAGCAGAAATTTATTTTCAGCAAACCACCAGAATAAGGAGACATGGAGGCTAAATGTTCAGAATTAAGGCCATGCTGTCTCTGAAACGAAGAGGGGAATCCTTCTTTGCCTCTTCCTAGCTTCTGGTGGTTTGCTGAAAATCTAGTACTTGTTGGTTTGCAGCTGCATAACTCTAACCTCTGCCTTCACGGCATCCCCCACATAGCATTCACCTTGTGCCTCTCAACCTTCACAGGACTATCTTTTTATAAGAATGCCAATCAGATTAGACTAGGAGCCCACCCTACTCCACTATGGCCTCATCTTAATTATATTTGCAATTACCATATTTCCAAGAAAGGTCACATGCCAAGCTATGGAAGGTTATGATTTCAACCTAGAAACTGCGTTTAGTTCCTAGATTATTTACTATATTAAAAACATTTCAGAAATTAACTAACCAATGCATTTAAACTATCTGCAAACTATAACATTTGAAAAATCTAAGTAGTCATATTATTAAGGTTACCCACTCCTCTATTTCTTCTTAAATTCATGCCCTCTCTGCTCTGGTCTTATACTGTATGTTTTTTAAGGCAACTTCTATGTGTATCTTAGCTTCCTGTCTCCAAGGGCATTTAGTTCGTGAATTTGCCTCCAGAAAGATTGATATCCAAAGATGCACTGTGTCTAAAAAAATATATACAAATAAATCATGGCAATATGTGGTCAGCCCAGATCAAGATTAAGGATGAAATCTGTTAGGATTTTATGAAAATGTGTGAGATTACTAATTAGAGATATATTAGAGACAATGTATAGAAAGCATTAGAAACATATTAGGAGCTATTGTTATACTTAGTTCCTGTAAAAAGAACAGATTTGACTGTCCATAAAATCTTCAAGTTTTTCTTACATATATTATTGTCGGACTGATGCTTTGCACATGAAGATGAGCTAGCAAAAAGTCTGTCGTTACGTCAACTCATCTATGAACAAACGGGAGCATGTCAGAGTTTTAAAAAGAATCTCATGAACATATTTTCCCTAATAATTAGCAACTCTTCTTAAAAATAATATATGATAGTGTATTATCATGTAGGCATAATCAGATAAGTCTGATGTGTAATTACTAGCATGTTTGATACCAACAAGGAGCTCATGAAATCTTTAATAGCAATTCTATACAGCAGATTAAACAAGAACTAAATTTCTTCATCGATTAGATCAAGTTAAACTTCAGTTCAATTAAATTAAATTATTCCCTCATTTCTAATTGGTTAATCTACATCCATGAGGAAGTATACTGGCATCATAATTATTTGTTCTACATAGTTTAATCCAACTGAATTCTGTTTCAATACATAGTTTGAAGTTCTCTCTTCCCTCCAGGAAATTCCTAGTCACAGTGCCAACAAAAGTCTACCCACTTCTTATTCTTCCACATCTTCCTGGGTGCTCAGCCCTAAGCAAAGGCCTCAGAAGCTAGAAAAAAGGATGAGAGAATAGAGAAGGATATGCTCTCTTCGTCTCTTACCCAGGCAGATGCCCGTTTTCCCACTCACTCTATCAAGAATTCTGGGGAAACTGGGATAGGACGATTGGCATTAACAAAACTGGAAACATACGGTCATTTTAGGAATTAAAACAGTAACAGAGATTTTTTTTTAATCCAAGGTTTATTTTTATTTAAAAAATATATACTCTTTATAAAATAAACTCAATCAATACAGAAGATTACTGAGCAAAATCTAAAAGCCTCCTGTGTTTCCGCATTACCAAAAGCTGGCCACTCCTAATTTTGTTATTTCTTCATAGTCCAAGAATATATGATCATATATATGAATATAGTTTTCATACACAAAAGGGAATATATTCTCCATATTCTTCTGCAACACTCTTTGAACATATCTTCAAGACAAACAGATAGACAGATCGACAGATCAATCTTGCATTTTTTGAAAAAGTTAAACAGTATTCAATTCTATAGTTCTAAAATAATTTATTTAGCACTCCTCTTTTGATGAACATTTAGGTTCTTTCCATTTCTTTCTATTACAGACAACTTTAATAAACACCCTTGCACACCTTCCTTTGGGCACAAGTGCAAGTCTGTCTATACAATACATTTCTGGAAGGAGATGTGCTAAATAACACTTTTGCCTATGTTTAATTCTTGTGGTAAATGTCAAACTGCTTTCCTGAAAGACTGCACCAGTTTATACTTCTGGCAGTGCTGTGTGACAGTGCATGCTCCCCCACATCCTTGATAACACTGGATACCATCAAGCATCTTCATATTTTCCAATGTCATTAGGAAAAGGAAAATTTTTACATTAAAAATATCAAATTGGCCTAATAACAGTGCCCATTTATAGAGTTGCTATTCATAGGCAAACCATGTGCCTATAGAGGTTTATATCACTAGAATCATTGTGTACAAGTGATTTTATATTTTCCCCTTCTTGTTTAATCTGTGGATATTTTTGACACTACCATATGGTATTTATTATTATAAATACTATAATAATTATTATAATGTTGCATCATAGAAACATTGAACCACTGAGTTTGAAGAGTCTTGGGAGACAGGGTTTTAGACTTAGCCCAGCAGCTGGGGAAAGAGTTCACATCTTTCAAATACCTACTGCCCTAAGGCAGACCTCTCGGCACTGCCTCCCAGACACCCAAGTCTACATGACCCAGAAGCCACGATGCTTCTTACCTGCAAATGAGTCAAATTAGTGACTCACTAGCTTTGTGACAGTGAACCAGTTACTGAATAACTTCTTTTCCTTTTTTATCCTGTAAAAGGAAGAAATAATATCTATCTCTTAAAATTGAAACAAGGATTAAATAAGAGGACGTATATAAAGTAATAAGCACAGTGGCATATACAAATGTGTAAAATTCCTATTTTAATATTCTTGTGATATTTTGTGGGCATGTCCCTTGAGGAAAAAGGTCTGTTTTACAAATTCAAGACAGACAGACACTGATTGTTCTCATTCTCAAGCCTTGAACATATGATAATTTTGAGACTGGTCATCAATATGTGCCAATACCACTTCAATAACGAGACTTCTGAACATCAATCAGGAATTGTCTCTCTCTGATGTTTAGAATTTCTGGGATAAAGATTGGCCAGTCCCTAAACACTCCTACTTCTAAAAGACCTTTAAACTCTAACTCCCAAAAAGAAAAAGACTTCTCCAAAGTCTGCACAAGATCATCCACTTACTTTGTTCACTGTGCTTTAGGAGTAGAGCTTTCCCTTGCGTAATGAACAATATATTCAGCTTTTTGTTTCCAACACTGAGTGGTGGGCTTGTCCTTGAACAGCACATATGGTACATTTGTATATGCATGTTGTTTTAAACAAAATTACCTATATGTTACAATACTGGGTACTAACACACATGCATATACACCCATCCTTAAGCTGCTGTCTGTATTGTTCATTTATTGGATGTACAAATTCTTTTGCCCCAAAGATAGGATTATTTGCATGCTGAAACTATCTCAGCTTTTGTGTTTTAATCCTATCACTCCCGAGCCCCATTCTACCTGGCCCTTCATGGCTTCCTGAGGGCTATCACTTTTTCGTGTCTTTGTACTTGTCACCAAGCTACCCCTTCTGTCTAGAACGATTTCATTCTCCCCACACAACCACTCACTTATCAAATACCTGTTCATCCCTCAAGGCCCAACTGAAACGTCTCTTCTACCCCTTAATCCTTTTTCCTCCTTTTTCATTCCCATAACACTCTGTATATGTCTCAACTCATCTCTAGATGTATGTATCTTATTTGTGTATCTGTCCCCATCCAATAGGATTATATACTTCTTGATAACACATACCTCTAATGTGGTTTTCAAATCTTCTATCTCCAAGACTTTACATATCAACAGTCATATATAGTGTTTCCACTCACATGTGCTATTCATATAAAAATTTATCTGCAGCCTACAGCAAGCAGAGAAAAATCTGCAACATCAACGAGGATTTGTTTTTGTTATCTTGATTTTTGTGTCACTTTTATATATTTCAAGTTACAAATTGATTTTCCCAATGGCCAGAGACGTGGAGATTTGAAAGAGCAAACCAAATACCTTTTGTCTAAAAGCATATGGGCTCAGTGGTGTTGACAGCTTAATATACAAGGCATGAGCAGATCCATGTCACTTCACACAGCTGCGCAGTGTAGGCAAGGCAGCAGTGATACTATCATCCCCATTTGAGTTCAGATCCACAAGTATCTAACACACTGAACAAAGCAGGTCAGTCCATCTGTTTTTAAAGAACTTGTACAAATACCTAAGTAAATAATAAGCATTAAATTGATATTTGCCGAGTGAATACTAGCCCTTTTATATCAATTAAAACTCCCATTAATATCCAAACATCATATTAAAACTTTTGCTACAGAGAGATTTAGTGCAATTAGTTTAATGACAACAATCTTTTCCCATATCCAATAATTTTATTTATAAAATATCTGAAAACATAGAAGCCTTTCAGATATCTAGGGCTTCTCTATAATGAGGGATGGGCAGGATGATTAAGAGTGGGATAAAGGGAATGTTTAATTTTGTATAAACACTTCAAAAAACTCTTTAGGATCATGTTATAAATTGCCTAAATTCATGTTGTACCTTTCTTCTTAAAGTAGGGTCTCCACATCTTCCTAAAAACAGAAAACTATGATACAACTTATTCCAGGATGTCAAGTATTATTAGCCAACTGAATGCCATGTCCTCTGTTCTAATCCAGCTATTACATAACCACTATGATCATGATATTCACCTGGGCAATGTCCTGTAAGGACTCTACGACTTAAAGAATGTGTTCAAATTCCTAGACCAGCAATGAAGGCCATTCACAGGTTGCCTGCAAACCAAACACTCTAGTGAAATCTCCTTCTGTTTCACTAGCCATAAGCTTCAATCCAAGCAAAACAATATCTATTTTCTGAGCATTTACTATATAAACACCAGACACTGTTTAATAGTTTAGACATATTTTCCCATGTATTCCTTACCATAGCCCCCACCCCCACCAGGGAGCCATTGTCTTAGATTTAGAAATAAGGAAAGTCAAATGATACTGTAACTTTCCTAAGGCCACACACCCTGAAAATAATGCAGCCAGAATTTGAATACTGATTCCGAGCCCTCTGAAATATAAAGCTGTACTGAATGGGTCCGTACTTTCTGACTTCAACTCTTCTTTACCCTCAGTGGCCAGCGTGGTGCTGGGTACATAGCAGACACTGTACATTTTTAATAAAACAAGACTCTGCGTCATTGTTTGTTGGTTTTTTGTCTATAAAGACAAAGGCTGCTAGCCTTTCTTTCAAACACCTTTTCAAGTTCACTTTCTTCCACAATGCTTTCCATAGCTAACCTCTCCAGCTCACTTCCATTTCTCCCTAGCTCATGGTCTGCACTAGAAGCTTTCAACTAATGCTCTACTTCCTTGCAACACTTATGTATTTGTCGTCCTTCTTTTTCATTTATTTTTGCTTATATGGTCTCATTAATTCTTCAACTTTGAGTTTATACCACCCAAATGTCTGGACCCCAGTGACATCCAATTTAAGCACTTCTGTACTAGACTGCCCTATACTTCTCTGCCAGCCTACAGGATTAAAAACCATTTTTAAGCATTGCTGTTTTGTCAATTTGGAGCAGTTCTTTTTAAAATATACTTTTTTTCTCACTGTAGAGCAAACTATTATAACTTTAACCTGTACGGAGTCCCTTAAGAAACAACAGAACAGCATTTTTTTAAAACCCACCATATCATCAAGGATCAGAAAACTGAAGTGTAACTTTCAGCCACTGGTAGCATCTGCTTCAGGGTGATGTCTTATCTGTGAGGTGAATTACCTTTGCCTTCCTGACCTGGAGAGTGAAGGGGGAGGTAACTATCTGCTTTACTCCCTCACATGGCACTAAATGGAACATTCTAATAAACATGTTACTTTCTTGCTCTGCTTTTTTAGTCTTCAACTAAAGGAAGCAACGTGTATCTCATATACGGTAACCTTTATGTCTGAGCTTAAAGAAGACAGTGGCTTAAATCCTTATGTAAATATATTATAGCAAAAGCACATATTGAATAAGACATCCAAAGGATATCACTGTGATACTCGCTATTATATAGCACTTTTAATGTTCTTCCAAATCTAGGCTTTTGAAGAGGGGAGATTTGGGAATTTGAATCCGTTAAAGAATCTAAGCCTGAGAAGAGAGTTTGAATGAATAAGAGAGAGTAAAGTCATGAGAATTATGACAAGGCATGAAGTTTTGCTCTCTGAAAGCAATTTGGCAATTTAAGGGTCGAGATGAAGGACACTAATAAATGAGTAAACATTTTTTAAGGGAATTTATGACAGAATTGCATGTGTTATCTTTTGACATTTTGGTAGCAGTCATCCTAAAAGAGATGAGCTGATATCTCATTGTGGTTTTTATTTGCATTTCCCTGATGATTAGTGATGTTGAGCATGTTTTCACATATTTGTTGGCTATTTGTATGCCTTCTTTGGAAAAGTGATTATTCATGTTCTTTGCCCATTTTTTAATTGAGTTATTTTATTTTGCTATTTAGTCGTGTGACTTCCTTAAATATTTTGAATATTAACCCCTTATCAGATATACGGCTTGCAAATATTTTCTCCTATTCTCTAGGTTGCCTTTTTATTCTGTTGATTGTTTCTTTTGCTATGCATGAACTTTTTCGGTTGATGTAGTCCCAATTGTTTATTTTTGCTTCATGCTTTTGGTGTCATACCCAAAAAACTTATTGCCAAGATCATTGCTGTAGAACTTTCCCCCTATGTTTTCTTCTAGTGGTTTTAGATGGATATATTAATTAGCTTGATTGTGGTAATTTCACAGTGGATAAATATGCTGAGACATCATGTTGTCAAATACATATCGTTTTTGTCAATTAAATCTCAATAAAGCTGAAGGGAAATGAATTGTGTATATATGGTGTATGTGTAACTTTAGCTTTAAATTATCTTTAAGGAGATAATATTAATGGCTATTTAAAAGCCATTTATGACACTAGAGACATCTCCCCAAAGGTGACAGAAAATTACTTTGGAGTTTATCGTGAATCTACTCAATTTTCAAAAGTCTTTCCTTCATCCCATTTTCTCTATAATCACATGGAATCATTTCCCTCTCTAATTTCTCCCATGTGGTCATCACTTCCTTTCACTCCCTGCTCTGCTTCTCAGTCCATTTAACGTCTTCCACCTCCTTGACTCTCCTGTAAACATTTGAAAAAAGTCACTAGTGTCCTGTGGGACTCCACTTAGTATTTGATACTGTTGCTCATCCTCTTTTCATAAATCTCATGACTTTATGCTCTCCTATTCAAACTCTCTTCTCAAGCTTGATTCTTTAATGAATTCAGATTCCCAAATCTCCTATTTCTCATTCTCCTTTGTCTCAACCAGCACCCCCTAAAATGCCGATTTTCCCCTATTCAATTCAAATGACACTATCATGCTGCTAACTTCCTTTATATCTCCAACCGTCAACTTTCTATCAGTCTCTGAAACTGAAATTTAAATTATCTATTAAATCTGTCCACAAAACCTTACTATTACCTCAAACTCTCTAAGTCCAAAACAAAACACAAAATTGTCCTTTTTGTTCTCCAAACTTAACTTTTTTATTCTCTTGTATTACCTGAGTCAGTGGATGATGTTGCCATCCACTGGATTCCATGTAAGAAATCTAAACTGCAGAAAGGCAGTGTGGACTATGGAAAATACACTACTCATAAGTGGTTTGATATGGACAAATCACTTCCTGTAACTGGAGTTCAATTCCCTATTATAAGGTTCTATGTGCATCTCACATTTTCATCATTCATTAAAACACCAGTTAATGATCAATGTGCACCCAAACCACCAAAGTGAGGTAAAGTTAAAATAAATATGCATACACATACACAAATTTTAAAATGAAAAATAATCCTTTTTACAAGTGTAGGTGATGTTGAAATTTGTTTTACATTGTTTTACATGACACTGCTTCTAATTTTTGTAATTTGTCACCATAATGGGTGGTTTGAATCAGATTCCCTCCATTCCCACCCTTTTCTACTAAATTAGGAAATCCAATTTACGATTATAGGTCACCGGAATTTTTATTTAGTGTTTGATGGCTCTTTCTAATAGTTTAGGGTTTCTCTTGGGAGGAGGTAAGTGTGTTCATACGTGGGAGGAAGAGTGAAATAGGTATATGACAACCAGGAGGAATGATTGTGACAGAGACTATGTGTTCCATATACCGTGTTTCCTCTTCTTCCTTGATACATAGCTAGACTACATTTCCTAACTCCTCTTTAAGTTAGGTATGGCCCTGTTGCTGAATTTTAGCCAGTAGAACTGGGCAAAAGAATGCATTCCACTTCTGGATCCAGTTGGTCCATGAAAGCTCCCACAGGTGATCCAGCTGGAGTCCCCAAAGTGAGCCTGGGCATCATAACAAGATGATAGTAAAACTAGAAGATGGAAAGAGACTGGGTCCCTGAATCACTGTCTGTGGGAGAGCTGCCCAACCAGGAATATACTGAACTCTGATGCAAGTGAGAGGTAAATTCCTACTGTGTGAAATCACTGAATTTACCTGCCACAGCACCAAACTTTACCTTAAATAATACACATGCATTGGAAAAGATTTTTTAGCCATAAACAACTGGTCGCACTACAGTATTAAAAGCATACTCTACCATCAGGAGTATGCAACAGTTATTAAAAAAAAAAGGGGAGAAAGAAGAAGAAAACCTTTAATTTCAATTAGATCTAAGAACTTAGCTAAACTCAAAAAAAAATCATATGTTACCAAAATCTATACAACAAAAACACCAAGAATAATCACTTTGAATCAATTTCTAAGTAAGTCCTTAAGGATCGCGACATATATATCACCGAAAGAAACAGTGACGCAGCATCTCTCATTTCATTAAGTATAAAGAAGCAATTTAGATCATCACATTAAAGAATATGATTTTAACCCTGAGAGACAACCTAGGAAATACCATTCTGGACATAGAAATTGGTACAAATTTCATGACGAAGATACCAAGATCAATTGCAGCAAAAGCAAAACCTAATAAATGGAATCTAATTTAACTGAAGAGCTTCTGCACAGCAAAAGAAACTGTCAACAGAATGAACAGACAACCCACAGAATGGGAGAACATTTTTGCAAATTACGCATCTGACAAAGGTCTAATATCTAGCATCTAGAAGGAACTTAAACAAATTTACAAGAAAAAAAAACCCCATAAAAAAGCAGGCAGAGAACATGAACAGACAATTTTCCAAAGAAGACATACATGCGGCCAACAAGCATATGAAGAAAAGCTCCATATCACTGTAAGATACCGTCTCATACCAGTCAAAATGGCTATTATTAAAATGTCAAAAAATAACAGGTGCCGGTGAGGTTGTTAAGAATAGAAAACATGTATACACTGTTGGTGGGAGTATAAATTAGTTCAATCATTGTAGAATATAGTGTGGAGATTCCTCAAAGAGCTAAAAATAGAACTACCATTCAACCCAGCAATCCCATTACCAGGTATGTATCCGAATGAATATAAATTGTTCCATCATAGTGATACATGCATGAATATGTTCACTGTAGCACTATTCACAATAGCAAAGACCTAACGCCCATCAGTGGAAGACTGGGATAAGAAAATGTGATACATATACAACACCATGGAATACTATTCAGTCATAAAAAATAATGAGATCATGTCCTTTGCAGAAACACGGATAGAGCTAAGGGCCATTATCCTTAGCAAGCTAACACAGGAACAGAAAACCAAATACCGCATGTTCTCACTTATAAGTGGGAGCCAAATTATTAGAACACATGGACACAAAGAGGGGAACAACACACACTGGGGTCTACCAGAGGATGGAGAGGAGCCACCCTTTGGAGGAAGGAGAGAAGCACAAAAAATAAGTATTGGGTATTAGACTTAGTACCTGGGTGATGAAATAATCTGTACATCAAACCTCTGTGACATGAGTTTACTCACATAACAAACTTGCACATGTACTCCTGAACCTAAAAGTTATTATATATATAAAATATATTTTATATATTTATATATTTTTAGATACATGTTTATATATTATATATTTTACACATATTTATAAAAATATAATATATATTTTAATATATATTTATATATTTATAATATATATATAATTAGTGTTTTGTACTTATTTGCTCTACTTGTGGTATATTTATTTGATTTCCCAATCTCTGGGTCTTAATTGTTTTTATTTTTTAATTTATTTCTGATAGTATTGAAACTATGGCCCAAAAAAGTCACTCACATTCAATCACGAAATTCATTTTTTTTTCATTGGGATTTTATCATGAATCTACTCAATTTTCAAAAGTCTTCCCTTCATCTCATTTTTTAAATTGTATTTATCTTTATTGTCCTCTGGTCCCTGTCCATGTGCATATTCAATATTTGCATATCTACCTTAACATCAGGGAGTCTAATATCTGCATTTTCCATTATCATGATCCTGTGTATTTTGCCACATTTCCTACTTCTTCCCTGTGAATTGACCTGTTCTGTTTCTCTCCCCTCTCCTCCATCTCTGACCCCAAGCATCCTCCAGTGTTTCTTTTTCTAATTGACACCTGGCAGCTAACTTCCTGTTAAAGTAAATTCAGATTTAATAACAGGAAACTTCTTTTTCTTTCCTTTAAATGTTATTTAGCAGCATTTGTAGGACTTATATGTGTTTCCAAAGAAAACTAGGATATGAACAGGATTTCGAGCCATTGTTTACGAATGCAGTTGCTTCTACACAAAACTGTTTGCTCTAAAGCAGGATGGAGTATAAGCTGGGCCTTTCTGTACCCCTCACAAGAGGCCTTAGTCACTAATACTTTAATAGGACCTTGTTATAGAGTTCTCTGACATGGACTTCATAGGCAGAATAGGAGAAATTTCAGGTTATTACTTTTAACACCTCCTGCCTTTTGGTTTGTGTTTATTTTGAGCCTCTTTCTAGGTATGGAGTGGCAGGTACACAGAAACCTCATGGGAAGACTAATGGGCCCAGGTACTCGGACAATGCAGGACGGTATGTCAGTTGGTAAACTTCAGTCTTCCTCATTGTAACATTTTAGCGAAGCATAATTTTTAAGAGCTCAGCCTCTGGAGACAAGTTACACAGGTCTGAATGCCAACTATGTCACTTATAAAACCCTTTGCTCCTCTGTACCCTTATCAGTAAGCTGAACCTGACAGTACAGCTTACCTCATGGAGGTGTTAGAAGGATTAAATGAGAAAACTTACATAAGTAGCTTACCCTGCTGTGTCGCAGGGTATTAGAAAAATGCCCTTTAAACACATTATAAATATTGAATAATGACTTTCTTTTAGCAAAAGAGAAGTCCCCAGATTGGTAAATAATACTATAGCATTCCCACAGCACTGACTGTATGAAAACAATGCCAATTACTGAAAGCCAGGTTGCAAACGGATGGCCTGGAGTTTGCCTCCTGGAAGTGTTTGGTTTGGCCAGCATACATTTGTAACTGGTTCCACTATTCTGGTTTACACCAACTGATACTCACTGTCCAAGGAAGATCTAGTTCCAGAGAAACAGACAAGCTTTTGAATAAGACAGAGCTGGTTAGATTGCTGGTTTTACCACGTATAACGTCACCTTGGGCATGTTTATTAACTTTTCTGTGCTTCATTCTCTCTTATCTGCATCTCTGGAAAATATCCCTGTCACAGGACCATTGTGCCTGGCTCACAATGCATATTCAATATTAGTGTTGTCTCTTTTTCCCTCTTAACATGTCTCAGCAAGTTGTAATCAAATCTACTGTGCTTAATTTTGTACTAAAACACAATAGATATACAGCCCAGTCTGTTTTAAGCTTTCATTTGCTCACTTGTTTAGTTAGCCAAAAATACATCTTAAAGGCCCAATAGGAGATGGGTAAAACTGAGAAATGATTAGAAAGAATAACTTTGGAGACTGTCTGTGTTGAAGTCCCAGTTATGCTACTGACTGGCTGTGTGACCTTAGGCATGTAACTTGACCTCTCTGTGTCTGAATTTCCTCATCTATAAAATGATGATTACAGTTATATCTACCTCTTAGGGTTGTTGTGAGGATTAAATGATTTAATACACATGGTACTCTGTACAGTACCTGGCACAGTATGGGAGTTTATACAAGTATTGGCTCTCATCATTCTTCCACCTTCTCTTCCTCCTCCACCTCCTTTTCTGCTTCTCCTCCTCCTCCATCGCCATCATCGTCATCATCATCATCATCTTCCAATTCAGTGCCACATATCGTAGTAAAAATGAAAGTAATCTCGTTTCAAAGATGGAGTGTTAAAGGAGGAACAAGAATGATTATTTCTATGAAATAAGTACTATTTTTACTCTCAAAACTTCAAAAAACAGCTTCTCATTCAGCCTAAAATGAATTTAACACGTTCTACTCTAAACTTGTTTGAGTTTTAAGAGTGCCAATGCCTAGGTGTGCTTCTTTTACCTAGTGGGGTACAGAGAACGTAAGAAGGAATGGACCTGGGAGGGAGGGTTAAAGAGATGAAATGGCATCCATGCCAAGTTTGTTGGCCAAACACTTTTTGAATACAAGTATGTGCAATATTGTGTGAAGTGTTAAAACACATTAGGGGTAGTTGTGTGAAAACACATTAGGGGTAGTTTGAGGACACAGACAAAATAAAAGTTATACTAATTATACACTTTCCTAAAAACATATGCTGATACATTTTGAATTATCTACTACATAGTCAGGAAGATATCAGCTCAAGAAGTAATTACTCATTCTTCCCACATTTACATTTTGTGTAGTGTGGAAAGTTATTCATTCACACAAATTAATACACGTTTCTGGACTGAGACTGTCATCAGAATGAGCAAATTGAACTGTCTACTGATAGTTTCCATGAGAAATGACGTAAATCCCTGTGTTTGCACACTGTGATTTCAGCAGAAATGAAAGTGTGAAAGAGTCACCTCAGAGGAAGAAAATAAGCAAATGAAACTCTGGCTCTTATTCCGAAAACACTCTACAAAAATTTTAAAGGAAAAGAGAGTTTTAAGATGAGAAATATTAGGTGACTTGGTTAAAAAGCAAGCTTATCAAGTAAGGAAAATACATAGATTTGCATGTGTCTTTACAGTAGAATGATTTATAATCCTTTGGGTATATACCCAGTAGTGGGATTGCTGGGTCAAATGTATTTCTGGTTCTACATCCTTGAGGAATCGCCACACTGTCTTCCACAATGGTTGAACTAATTTACACTCCCACCAACAGTGTAAAAGCGTTCCTATTTCTCCACATCCTCTCCAGCATCTGTTGTTTCCTGACTTTTTAGTGATCGCCATTCTAACTGGCGTGAGATGGTATCTCATTGTGGTTTTGATTTGCATTTCTCTAATGACCAGTGATGAGATTTTTTTCATGTTTGCTGGCCACATAAATGTCTTCTTCTGAAAATTTCTGTTCATATCCTTCACCTACTTTTTGATAGGGTTGTTTTTTTCTTGTAAATTTAAGTTCCTTGTAGATTCTGGATATTAGCCCTTTGTGAGATGGATAGATTACAAAAATTTTCTCCCATTCTGTAGGCTGCCTGTTCACTCTGATGATAGTTTCTTTTGCTATGCAGAAGTTCTTCAGTTTAATTAGATCCCATTTGTCAATTTTAGCTTGTGTTGCCATTGCTTTTGGTGTTTTAGTCATGAACTCTTTGCCCAAAACTATGTCCTGATGGTATTGTCTAGGTTTTCTTATAGGATTTTTATGGTTTTAGGTCTTACATTGAAGTCTTTAATCCATCTTGAGTTAATTTTTATATAAGGTGTAAGGAAGGGGTCCAGTTTCAGTTTTCCGCATATGGCTATCCAGTTTTCCCAACACCATTTATTAACTAGGGAATCATTTCCCCTTGCTTGTTTTGCAAAATGCTTTGCAGAAGAAAAATGACTTAAAATGTACCAAACAATTTCTCTGATTTACATCAAGGACTAATTCACGAACCTAAGGCTACCTTAGACGGTTCTCATGGGATGTTCTTTTTATCAGTAGTTGAGTTGGGTGCAGAAGCTAAGCAAGGAGGCTGAAGGCGTAGCTTCCAGTATAAAATAAAGTGTTAATTTTAAAAATCCAGCTGTTTATCACAGTGCTATACATCTGGTAACTGAGATTAGGATGAAAATGCTTTTCCTTAAAATTTTATAAATCAAACAGCCAGTTTCTATAAAAATTCATTTTTCTTAAATAAAAGGATTAAGACACCATAAAAACACCATGCTGCTAACAATGACAGACCTCATTTCTGAGATAAATAATACATCTGTTACATATTTCATCATTTTTAAATGAGAAAATACATTTAATTTAAAAATAATTATGCTCAATTTTTTCATAAAAGTTATTTCTCACTGTAATTCCTAGTCATATTTAAATTTCTAATTTAACTCTACCAAAGATATAATTTAAATGTCATTGATGATCACTGTATAACAAAGTGATAGCCAAGTTCACAAACCAAAATTAAAGAACATCTTGAGATATTTGATAGTGTGTCCCACTAAATTGGTCATTATCTCCTAAAGTGATTTTTGGCGCAAGAGATAAATGTGATATCCAGAATGTATCTTGTAACAGATATTGCATATCATTTGGCTAATTCATCAGTGGGAAATTTGGCATTACATAGTATAGTGCTATAAATTCTCCACACAGTAATGAATAATGTAATTACACAAACTCTTTGAATCAGATATTGTTCAAAATGAAGATGAACTTTAAAGTATTTCTGAATATGTCATATAAAACCAGTTGGTCTTTTTAATGCTTTTCAACAGATCTTCCTTGCCCTTTTGAAAAATCAATATAAAAGAACATAGAGAATTGCTACATTTCAATCTCTTTTATTTTTATCCTTGGCCCCTTACAGCTTAACTTCACTTTTATTTTTTCCTTAACTGCTCTAAATTATGCTGAGCTATTCTTTGATGAGAATTGTTTCCTTGTCCCCCAAATCCTTCTTAGTTCTACAGTTAACCCCTAGAGTGATACATCCTCCATTATAGGAGCAAGGAAGAAGAGAAGGAGCTGACAGAGAAGGGCCAGAATTATTTCAATTCTGTTTAGTTTTGTTCTTCCATCTCCAGCCCTGGAGGGGAAGAGGAAAGAGAACTGGAAAAGAAAATTAACGTTATCCAGGTGTTTTGCCAAAGAACAGGGTAGACAGAACACTGTTTTACCTATTCATCTGTATTTTTATCTGGCATACCTGACTGACAACAATTGACACTCAGCTGGAACTGACCACTAAGTAACTGCAAAACGGTACTTCTAGAGTAAAGGGAACAGCAAGAGTACAACTAGCTGCAGTTTTAAATTCTACTTTGAGCAAAACATTTACAAACAATATCAATAATTTAGGTACTGAAAAGTTTTTGAAACAGTGAGTGAAATACTAAACTTTCATCCTTTACCCCAAAAAACATGAATATAAGTCAATGGAAAATATTCCTGCAGTGGAACATTTACAACCAGTTGTTGGTGTTGGTATTGTTAAGAATAAGCAGTTCAAATTGCTCTGCAAAGGCCAAGTTTGGTTTGTGTTAATTAACACTGACTATTTGTGAGACCAGCTTCCAAGAGTTTATTTAGATCTTTGAAGTCAATCAAAATACAGCATCCTACTTACATTATTGTAATCAACATTTAGAAACAGAGAAGAATATGAAAGTTCCCTAAATTCATTAAAAGTAGTGCTATTAACACGAGAATGGTTCTGATGGCCAAAATATCATCTCTAAATAATTATATCTGCTAAACTGTATACTATAATTCTCCCTTTTGTTGTCCCATTTTTCAAGTTAAAAATTGAGATGGTCAGGGACACATAAACATACATGTAACCTTCTGTGCTTTTAAAATTATGAAGTTTTATCACATATTTTGAAAAACTAGAACCTAAAACATCTCCAGTTGCACAAACCTCACAACTTTAATAGCAGTCCATGCAACTATTTACTTGTGACGAACTTAAGTGAATAGTAAAGTCTTAGCCCATCAGGACACAATGAAAATCATGAGACTTTAATCACTTTAATTATTCATATGCCATAGTTAGAAATGGAATTCTGGCCAATGGGAGAATGGGAAAGAGTAATTAACAAATAGATGCCTCATTTATATTATGTACCATAATTGCTAAAACTGCTTGCATTTTAAGGAATAAGCTTTTCACTTCTATATGAGAAAGTGAATGTGTGCTGACATTTTTATAAGCAAAATGATTTCTTAAATCTTAACACTCAGATGAGGAAACCAATTCCAAAAATGATTTTATGAGTTAAAACATAAAACCAAAGAAAGGAGCTTTACATGAAAAATGGAAGGAGGTGGGAGAGAGGCAATGAGATGGTGGGGGCAGGAGCCAGTGGGGGGGATGGGGGGGGGATGGGGGAGAGGGAGGGGGAGAGAGAGAGAGAGAGAGAGACTGACTTGTTTTCTTCTCTATCAAATCAATTGGACCAAAAGGAAACAAAAATTTCAAAGTCATCTCAAACAAAACAATACCAGGTATTGGAGCCTATCTTATTTTCCCTGTAACATCTGCCAAACACTGGCACACCAAAAACAGCAGTAAGCTTGGCAAAATTTGAGAGAGAGGCAAAAGGCACCTGCTGATAGAGACAGAGGGGAAGTATCTGTGGCAGGCGCTGCAAACTACTGCCCACAGGCCAAATCCAGCCTGCTGCCTCTTTTTGTCCAGTCCATGAGCTAAGACTGGTTTTACATTATTAAATAGTTGGAAAAATTCAAAATAAGAATGTTTCACGGTACATGAAAATTATATGACATTTAAATGTCAATGACCATCAATAAAGTTTTATTGGAATACAGCCATGCTCATTCATTTACATTTTGTCTATGGCTGCTTTTACTTTATAATGGCGGAACTGAGACCTTGTAGCAGAGACCACATGGCACAAAAAGCCTAAAATCCTTCCTAGCTGGGCTGGTCCTCTACAGACAAAGTTTGCCAACTTCTACTTTAGGAAATCCCAAGGGTACATTTCCCAGGACTGGGCTGCACAGCAGGAGGTGAGTGACAGGGGACCCAGAGGAACTTCCCCTGTATTTACAGCCACTCCCTATGGCTTGCATTACTGCCTAAGCTCTGCCTCTGTCAGATCAGCTGCAGCATTAGGTTCTCATAGAAGCAGGAACCCTTTTGTGAACCATACATGTGAAGGATCTAGGTTGCACGCTCTTTATGAGTATCTAACGCCTGGTGATCTGTCACTGTCTCCTATCACCCCCAGATGGGGCTGCCTAGTTGCAGGAAAACAAGCTCAGGGCTCTCACTGATTCTACATTCTGGTGAGTTGCATCATTATTTCATTATATATTACAATGTTATAATAGAAATAAAGCATACCATACATGTAATACACTTGAATCATCCTTAGAACATCCCTGAACCACTCCCTGGTCTGTGGAAAAACTATCTTCCACGAAACCGGTCCCTGGTGCACAAAAGGTCAAGGACCACTGCCCTGGAGCATTTCTCAGTCCTGTACTGACTCCCTCTGGTACCCTTCCTTATTTCCAAGAGGCCCCAGAGTTTTGACCCATTTAAAGTTCCTTAGTAAAAAGTTTTTTCCTAACCACCTCAAGAGTAGGATACAGTTGCCCAAGAACAGGATATTGTTGCTCTCTCCACAGTTGGCACATGGACTTTTTTTTGTGTATAAATTTGTAAGTGTATTACATGTATGGTATCACAAAACACCACGAATTGGATGGCTTACACAACAGAAATCTGCTTCTCACCATTCTGGGGGATGAAAAGGGAAAGTCTAAGGTTAAGGTGCCAGCCAATTCAGTTTCTGGTGAGGGTTCTGCTCCTGCTTTATAGAGGGCCATCTTCTGGCTGTGTTCTCACATGGCAGAGACAGAGCGTGAGAGAGCGTGAGAGAGCGTAAGAGGGCACACACTCTGGTGTCTCTTCATTTTCTTAAGAGGGCACCAGCGCAATTGGATTAGGGCTTCACCCTATGACCTCATTTAACTTTTATCACCTCCTGCATGCCCTATTTCCAAATACAGTCACATTGAGGGCTAAGGCTTGAGCATATGAATTTTGGGGGAACACAATCGTTCTCTGGCAGATCTTTTCTTTTTGAGGGTGTTGCTTCTATTCATGATTAGAAATCAGACAGGTAGAAAAAAAAATACAATATATTCAAGCTAGTCACAGCTTTTCAAAGCCTTGCAGGAATCTCAGTCATTAACCTTGATCTCTAAGCCTTGACTCTTTCTCAATGGTACCAAGAAGGTTCACTGACATTCTGCTTCCTTTTTCTATTCCAGAAGGTAAAATCTTTTGAAATGCATTCTGTCTTTCATTTGTTACTGTTCTCTTATATGATTGTGTGTGTGTGTGTGTGTGTGTGTGTTTAATAGGAACAGTAGCAGCTTTCTCCATGGGTCCTGTACTAAAGACAGTAATGACAATTGAAAGTTTCAGTGTCCCATGTATTTGTTTCCTAGGGCTGTGTAACAAAATGCCACATATTAGGTGACTTAAAACAATAGAAATTTATTGCCTCATAGTTTGAGAAGCTAGAAGTCCAAGATCAAGGTATTGCTGGGAGGACTGATTCCTTCTGAAGGCTGTTTGAGAGAATCTGTTCTGGGTTTCTCTTATCTTCTGGTGATGTGCTGGCAATCTTTGGCATGCTTTGGCTTGCAGAAGTATCACCTTGATTTCTGCCTTCACATGGCATTCTCCCTATACGTGTGTCTATGTTCAAATTTGCCCTTTTTTATAAGAACATCAGTTACTGGAATTAAGGGCTCATTCTACTTCAGTGTGACCTCATCATGTTTACTTCACTCATTATATCTGCAATGATCCTATTTCCAAATAAGGTCACATTCTGAGGTACTGTGGGTTAGGACTTCTTTTTGTGAAACACTTCAGCCCTTAACAATCTTTATATAGAATATAACTTGAAAGTCCATTTTATAAACTTACATTTGTAAACCATAGATCTTCAATTGTAATGGATTCTACAAGGCCCCAAGATGTTGGGGTAGGTTGGAGAGCTTAGCCGGTAAGACAGAGAGGTGGGCTCATCCTCTGCCTCCATGCTTCAGCCTGAACAGAGCTGATTTCATGCGTTATTTTTGTTTTGTTTTTGTTTTTCTTGAGAAAGGGTATCACCCTGTTGCTCAGGCTGGAGTACAGTGACATGATCATGGCTCACAGCAGCCTCAACCTCCCAGTCTCAAGCCATCCTCCCATCTCTGCCTGCTGAATAGCTGGGACTGTAAGTGTGCACCACCAGTCCACATAATTTTTATCTTTTGTAGAGACTCGTTACATTGTCCAGGCTTGTGATTTCATGTTCCTTATATTGAGGTTCGGTGCAATGTTTGGTTTTAATTTAGACTCCTGACTAAAACAAAATACAAAGAATCAGTGTATTATTAGTGTTTCCTTGAGTTTGTTAATAAGTATTATACGAAAAAGAAACCTCTAAGGGAATATACTGAGTCAAATAATATATTTATTTTTAATCAGATGTATAAGACCAGAGTGTTTTATGGTTGAATATACAGATGAGATGTCCACAAAATGTTTTCTCTAAATGACCAGCTAGGAAATATTTAAGCTTTACAGGCCATACAATCTCTGTTGAAACTATTCCACTATGGCACTGCAGCAGAATGCAGCCATAGATAATATGCATAGGAATGAGGGTGGCCATGTTTCAATAACATTTTCTTTGAATATACTAAAATTTAAATTTCATATAATTTTCATGTGTTACTAAATATTATTCTCCTTCTGATTTTTTTTTCAATCATTAAAAAACATTTTAAATACCATCCCCAGTGTGTGGGCTCTAAAAAACAGCAGGCTAGATTTTGCCTAGGGCCTTAGTTAGCCAATGCTTGTACTAAACATTTGACTTTAATTCTTTCCTTGGTTTATCATGTTTAAGCTTAGAACAAGTAAGTTTTAAAAACATTTTACAGCCTTGGAATGATATCATAAATAGCAATACTATGTTTTTTTTTTATTTCTTTCTAAGGAAGAGATATGACAGAAATGGAAAATATCAGTTCTTTCACTTTATAGCCTTGGAATATCAGAAATAGCAATACTGTGTTTTGTTTTGTTTTGTTTTGTTTTTACTTCATCTTTTTAAAAAAGAGACATGACAGGAATGGAAAACATTATTTATTTAGCATATTAGGAGGTGGTAATGTTCTCAACAGATATCTACAAAGATCTCCAACTTTCAAATTCTGACCAGGCAGCTAAGATGGCCCTTAAATTCCATTAGGTCTATAATTACTTCTTGTATAAATAAATGATATCATCCATTGACTTTTAAAAAGTCAAGAATAACCTATTTTTTTCCTGGTACAACAAACATATAATAGAATCTGCTTGCCACATCAGAGCTTAGTGCAGATTTATATTTACTTTGAAAATTTAAGTCTAAATCCTACTTTGTGATAATTTTTTTCTTTAAATGTTTCATCTTCTTTAAATGTTTCATTTTCTGCCTCCACGTTTCAAAGCAAAGTCATTTTACTTGAGGTATGAGAAGCTTTCTCCAAACCACTGTCTCAAAACTCCCAATTTCTTAAAACATGCAGAAATGAGTAACTATTGTCTTTGTTGGAGAAAAATGCCTCCAACTCATTTGACATTAATAAACAAGGTCTACGGCAAGCTGCCAGCATCCCCAGAATGAGAAGACTGAGAGGATGGGAAAAGGAGATTTGTTGGAAAAGGAGCAATAGTTGTAGGAATGGAATATAAATCACAGTTTAATGTATCAGAATGTCCAGGCATTCCAAAAAATCTTAGTAGAAGAACAGTTTGGAAGTTTCTTTAAGAATTAAATATACATTTATCAGACAACCCAGCATGTCCACCCCTGGGTATCTGCTTAAGAGTAATGAAAATATATGTCCACACAAAGACGCATTCAAACACTTACAGCAGCATAATTTGTAGGCGCCAAGAAGGAGAAACAACCCAAGTGCTGCTCACCAGCTGCTCTAGACATACTAACTATAGCTATCAAATTATACAGGTTTTTCTCTATGATGGCTCCATTCATCATTTTCAAATTTTATCATATTCTGTCGCTTCTCTTTTAAATTTTTGATGGCTCCTGAGGACTGGAAGGCTAAAGGCCAAACTGTTGAACATGATGCACTATCAAACCTTTAGAGGTATTATCATCTTCCACTTTCATGCACCCTACATTCCAACCATATGGGACTAACAACCTATTCCTGAATATTCCACATATTCTTATAATTCCATATGTCTACTTCTGTCTGTTTCTCTGCCTGTAACCTCCTTCCCCATCCTGCTGACCTGGAAACTCATCTTTCAAAGTCAAATGAAATAGTCTCTCCTCTTTGATGCTTCCCTGAGTCCTTACACTTTTCCAGGTAAATTCTGCTACCATTTTGCACCTGAAGCCTCTTCACTACTGTCATAATTCTATCATTTTCTGTTGTTTTACTTCACTGCAGATATCTGTTCACTCTCTCTCACCAAAAAAACAACCCCAAACTGTAAGGTCCAAGAGGGCAGGGAAAATGTTCTACTCGTGTTAAATATAAACACTGACAGAAAGTAATAGTTCATAAATTTGTTAAATGATGAGTATCCCTCAACACTACTGCCATTTGCACTAGAAATCAAATTTTAAAAATTTACTTCTTAATGTATGTTAATAAGGCACTGAATGGGGCTTATATATGGAGGAGATGTTGAAGAGTGTACATTGCAAAACATGCAAATAAGCCAACTGTGAAAACAGTCTTTTTCACGGTGCTTCTGTATGTTTGTAACAGGCATTCCTGGTAGTCCTATCCCCAAAGCCTACAAAGTTAAGTTAGACTTGGGGGCTCTGCTTTGCAATTCATTGCTGATCAGGATTACAAGTTTAATTTTAGGATGCATGGGATGGATTACAGAGCTGCCTAAACTTCCCTTATGTTGTGGTTTAAGAGATTCCTTCCAGAAGAAACCAGAATTTAATAAGATTATCTTTGAACTTGTCTTAACTGAATGCATTCTTGGATTACTACTAATGAACACACTAAATTTTTTAGACCATGGTTAGGAAATTAGCTAATTTAGGAGGCAGATTCACTTAAGTGTAAAATAAAATTGAATGAAATCTCTAGAGAACTCAGTTCCACTTTTGTGAGGAACTGAAGATTTTCTTTGCTGGTAGTTTTAATTGTGTAAGGCACTTGCTCATTTACTGCTTTAAAGAGTTTTCTATGACCATTCTGTTTGTGTTTAATGCCAGGATGAACAGACAGTTCAGGGCAGAACAAAGGCAGGAAGTGACTATCACTGAGTGGCAGGGAGACCCTCAAAGTTACTTACAAGCCATGGGAATGTCTGCCCCTAGTCGGCTCACAGCATGGGAGGACAGAGGCACATGGCATAGCTAAAGATGGATCAGAAGTTAATAACCTGGAACCTGCAGAGTTTCATGAAAAAAGATTTAGTATATGTCTATTGTGAAAGCTAAGCATTTGATGGCTTAAGTGAAAATCTACACCTTGACTGTAACTGAAGTATGAAATTGCTGACAGAATTTTGCTCTCAACTAAGGGATCTATAAAAATGCTTCGTTGTTTATGAACAGATGTGAGTTTATTAAAAGCAAGAGAATTGGTTCAAACAATTACTTTGTAAATAGGCTTCTAACTAATGGGAATACTAATTATTCTTCTTTTGTGCATATATTAGAATGAATTGATCTCATAGGTACCTGTCATATAGATAAAATGCATTTAAAGATCTTTGTACTTATTTTCTCTCTCATAGTCATCTAGTTCTTGGGGAGAAGTAAAGGAATCAAAGATTACAAGTCACTTTCACATTGCAATTGCCTAAAGGAGAAAATATTGTACTTTAATCTACATAAAATAATAAAGTATAGCTATTTTTGTAAAATGTTATGAATTTTACTTTGGGCCTTTGTGTTTACATGTCAGTAAATATGTCCACAATAGCTTTTAGACACATACAGGAAAAGAAAGGTACATAATTAGTTAATTGCTCAATAGGGCTAAATGGAAAGTGAAATGCCATGCAAAGAGCACATTTGCACTGAACTCAGTACTCTTCCTGACATATTCATATTTAGCTAGATCCTCTTCCCTGTAAATTCTCTTAGAGAAGAGATGAATTTCTATCTTACTCATCATTCTGTATCTTAACAGCACTGGACTCATAACTAGGTGCTCACCACATGTTCATAGATTGAATTGAATACAACTATAATAGAATCATCCCTTGGGCAACAGCAAATACTTTCACACTACCACCCAAGAAGACATCCTTCGTGAAAATACCATTGCTGTAACTTGTAAGATGAGTTTTGCACAAGCATACTCAGTGGACCTTTCTTCAAACATTCTCTCTCCTGTAAACTCTAGACAGTGTAACAGGGTTCATGGTCATATTTAGCAAAATATGCCATGCAACAGTCACCTTCTTACACTTTTGCAGGCACTAAAGTATGTGTGTGTCAGACAGAGGTTGGGGGACAAGGAATGAAGGGATGTTTAGCGTTTGGCTTCCATAATAAAGTCAACCGCTAAGCATAGCAGTCCTCTGCCCAGACACCTTCATCACTTCTCTATGAAGCCAGAATTTCTGTCCACGGTATTTAGTGCAGTACTGTGCACAATATAAATGTATAATGTGCACAATAAAAATGTGTGTTGATTAAAGCCATTTATAAAATGCTGGGCCCAGGAGAAATGGAAAGACTTTGACATCTAAAGGTTTAAAGCAATTGTTTTTAAGTCTGGATTGAAATCTAGCTGTCCTGATGAAGTCTGATGCTCTTTGAGACAGACCATTCTGCTCTGGGGAAAGTGAGGTAATCCACTGGGGAACCAAACAAACCAACGAACCTGGTATTGTGGGCATGAAGCTTAAACAACAGTGTGTCTTGCCCACAGCATCCCCTCCAGAGCCTTTCTGCTGAGCTGTCCTTAACAGTGACCTGGAATACTGGAAGAATTCAAGATCCTCTTCTAGGACTCAGCTCATTACCTTGGAGTGATTGGGGCCTGGAAAAGACAGAATCACTGTTTCCATCCAAATATCTCCTTGCCAAGCTGCAGATTAATTCACTTGAATCGCAGACTGTCAGGATTATCTATAAATAATTTTTTCCAATAATAAGATGGCTTTGCTTAACTGATTTTCATCATGTCTTAAGGCAAGATTTGATTAACGGTAAAACAAGAAAAGGGACACGTGGTTATTTAAATTTTAATGTATAGCAGTCTGGGTCTTGCTCCAACTTTCCTTGTCCATACAATCCCAGTGTATCCTGCACACAGAATTTTGGGAAGTGAAGCAGGCATACAGGTTGTCTGTTTATTTCTCTTTATCTCAGATATATAGACTCAAAAACAACAATGACAACACACTCTCATGTAGCACTCATTACATGTCCAGCACTCTCTCTATATTAATTTAATCATAACAATAGCATAAAAATATAATGTATTAGGTAGATATATTTTTACAATCATTTTTAGATGAGTAAATTAAAGCATAGTATGATTAAATAACTTGCCCAAGGTAACATCGTAAACAGCAGTGTCAAGATTTGAACCTAGACAATCTAGCTGCTAAAGTTCTTCATTACCTGTGAAATTTGCCAAGGACTCTCACCAAGAGTGAATTTAGTTTTCCATTACAGACATTGCATCCTTCACTTGGCTATCTGAAATGACCATTCCCTTTTGGTCCTTCTTAAAGAAACTCATACCTCATTCATCCAACATACACAACACATTTGCTGAACACCTATTATGCACAAGTCATCATGCCTAAATCACTTTCACACGGCGATTGCCTAAAGAGCAAAAATACACTTTCATCTACATAAAATAATAAAGTATAGTGATTTTTCATGATAGAATGTTATGAATTTTACTTTGGGCCTTTGTGTTTACATACCAGTACATAGGTCCACAATGGTTTATCCATCTTGTTGGGGATACGAAATGGATAAGGCCAAGGTTATACTCTACTGAGAAAGGCAGGTCCACAGTCCAATGAATGCTACATAATCTGTTCAAAGTCCTATATAATCTAGGAGTACAAAAGACTGGAGGACTAAGTGCTCACCAGGCAAGGAGACTTCTACCCAATGAATGCTGACTTAACCAATTCTAAAAGAATGAGAAACATATCAACCAGTGGTTTCATGGCTGTGTAATGATTGTGCTCAAAATTTTCTAGTGAAAAAGGCTGCGTTTCCATTTCTTTGCAGTGTATTTATTTAGAATTACCAAACTTTTAAAGAAGGTTGTGTGTGTTTATTGGGGGTGGGGGTGGGGGTTGGGAGATGAGGGGAGGGCTTTTTTTCATGGATCTCAATTGCTGTTAAAAACTTTCTAAAAATTTTAGTACATACCTCACAGATTTGACAAGAAACTGCACCCATCAGTGTATGCTTTAATTTCTTAAATAGTATACATATTCCTGAACCTCTTAATGGTCAACTGTAGTAAGTTTTGGTGACAGTCTGTACTTTCTAAATCTGTATCTCAAGTTTTTAAGTGATAGCATCAGCTAGCCTAGTCATTTAGAGATATTTAGATCATTGACAGGAATAAGTAGTTGTCCTGAACTCAGAAAAAAGAAACTGTTGTCATTTGCTGCTCACTTGGGATAACTAAAAATTGCACACTCTCCTACAGTTAACTTCCTACGGCACTTCTTGGCACAAGTGTTTAAGCATGTGCTACAGAATATCACAGACATTTTTCCAGAGTTTCAGAAACTGTTTTAGATACTGACATGGTATGAACAACATTAATCTGGGAGTTCAGAACCAGGGCCAATCAGGGTGAACTTGGGCAAATCAGACTGCCCAACAGAGATTATAAAAGAGGATCGACAGAATGTATGGGACAATGCATTCAAGTCAGGGGGTCATAGAATGTGTTTACAGGTGGCCTTGAAGGATCTGGAAACTGCCTGATAGTGTGTACAAAATTATGTGTGTGGCCGGGTGCGGTGGCTCATGCCTGTAATCTCAGCACTTTGGGAGGCTGAAGCGGGCGAATCACGAGGTCAGGAAATCAGGACCATCCTGGCTAACATGGTGAAACCCTGTCTCAACTAGAAAAAATACAAAATATTAGCCGGGCATGGTGGCGGGCGCCTGTAGTCCCAGCTACGCTGGAGGCTGAGGCAGGAGAATGGCGTGAACCCAGAAGGTGGAGCTTGCAGTGAGCAGAGATGTGCCACTGTACTCCAGCCTGGGCAAAAGAGCAAGACTCCGTCTCAAAAAAAAAAAAAAAATTTGTGTGTGTGTGTGTGTGTGTGTGTGTGTGTGTGTGTGTGCTCAAAGCTACATTTTTCTGGGGAAATTTTTATTGTAATTTCAAAATGGATTATATTTCCCTTCCATGCCCCTCACTCCTCACCAAGAGGTTTAAAACCACCAGATTGAGTTTTCACTAGTGAGAAAGAAGTTGATATCAGGTCCCCATGGTTTTATAATTCATTGTTTATTGTATCTATTTCAGCCTGGTGAATTGTATAATAAAATGTTCCCTTAAAAATTACATGTTTAAAAGTCCCTCTAGTGTTGGTTTTTAAATAACTGGACTCAAAAGAGTCAATCATAGTTTATCCCGTATTTGACACTAGCAGCTCTCTGCAAAGGTGATATCTAGACTACCAGATTTTAGAAAATCCTGCCATAGGTGCATTAGAATATTTAATAGATATTATTACTTTTCTGGTCACTGAATTTAGTATTAATAAATATTGCTTTTTTTGTGTGATATATTTACCAGTTGACCTAAATAGGCGATTTAGGGAAAAGAAGCTAATTCCAGACCATGTACTTCCAATAGCCTTTATTAACTGACTTAAGGACCAACTGAAATTTTCTTAGTTCTTGTCCTATTTTGATACTTTGCTTATACCTTCAGACATTCAGGACCTTCATGGGAGGTAGTACAACTTAGGAAAAAAAGACTATGTATAAACCTAGGTCTCAGATAGACTCCAGTTCTAATGGAGTCTAATGTTCCTTCGAACACATTACTTATCCTAAGTCATTGTCTCCTTCTAGAATGGATTCAGTAACATAGCACAGATTTTGAAGAGCAAATGAGAGAATATGTGCATCTGACAGACACAAAGTCTACACACAAAAATACATGACCACCCTCCAAAGAGTGCTCCCAAGGAAAAAGCTGACAAACTTATTGACACCATCCCCTGCCCATCCAACAGCCTCCTGGGCGCCCACAGCACTCACTTTGCTTTAACATTAATCTTATTCCACCTTGTATGCAAATCAGTTGTTTTCACGACTCTTTCTTTTGGGGCCCCTCACATATGCCTTAATTCCAAGATAGTAAAATGTGAGACGGGCCAATCAAGAGCATTACTGGGATTACTGGTAGCTGTGTGAATGCATGTGTGAGCTAGTGAAAATGACTTAAGTAGAAAGAGTAAGAGGTTCAAAAACCAACGAAAACCAACATGTCTGAGGGAGTTCTTCACCCATTGCTTTAGGTACTAGATTATGTTTCTGTAAATTATGGCCTTGGGCCAAATCCTGACTCTTCCGTGTTCTGTTCTATTCTCAATGCAGCTGCTCTTGTTCATTATGTATTACCTACAAACCCCATGCCAAAAACATTTGCAATCTGTACATTTACCGGAAAAGTTTGCCGACCCTCATACTACAGAACTGTGCAGTAAAATATAGTGTAATTTTACATTTTAAATGTCATGAAACATACGCATCACATAAATATACATAAGTTTAAATTTCCAGGAGCCATATTAAAAATAAATCAATTTAAATATCTTAATCTAATATATCTAAAAACATTAAAAATTACTATTGATCAATTTTATATTCTTTTAAAATAATTCTTTGTAATTTTACATTCCATTTTAAACCATGAGAAATCTGGTATGTGTTTGGTACTTATCATGTATGTCTTTTGGGACCATGCTCAGTTGCAGTGCCCAGTAGCTAATAGTGGCTCACTGCTGGCATATTTCATGGGGCCTGTTCAGAGGTCCACATGTGGTTGCAGCATTTTGAGGATAGAGGTGGTAATGAGATCAAGTCTTGGCCAGATCACTGGACCAAACACAGGCCAAGAGGTAACTCTGGGAACCCCTTCTGGCAATGGCTAATTCCAGAGCCTATGTGAGACAAATTGGGGAATAAAAACCAGGTAAGATAAAGAGTAGGAAATTTAGAACATACTTGAGGGAGGTAGATGAAGGGAAATGTCTGCCTCAGAAGCAGCAGCTACCCAGAGTTGCAATGAGTCAATATGTGTGCCCAGTTGTTTGAAATGTAATAAAATAAATATCAATTTCCCTACCACTAAGATGTGGATTAATTCTTACATTTTTTATATGCCCTTAAAGAATCACTAGCTCTTGAAAAGCAAGAATTATGTTTAATTCATCTTCATATGTGATCAAGGTACTTCCCACAGGTTTTGCCTTTAGGATGTGCTTCAAATATATTAGTTGAAGCTGATATTGAGCAGTACACTGCTATAAATAGACAATGAACAAATGACTGGCTGAATGAATGACTAAAAATATAATAATAAATCCATTTTTCTATGTCTGACAACAGTTTCAATCTCCCCAGAATGCCTGGGGTTGAATAAGGATCTGAGTCCAAAAGTTAAAGAAATAAAGTTCTACTGACAAACACGAAACATTCTTGTCACAGAAGAGTGATTATCACAGAAGAGGTGATCCTTTGTTCATTTGGCAGTTTGTTTGTTGGGAAGGGGGAGTAAGGACACTAAGCCTGACCAGGAGTCATTCGTATGTATTCTTTCTGATGACTGAGACAGACAATTTTAATAAATGAACACAAAAGTGCTTGTAGGGTTGAGGAGGTGGAGCAAGATGTCCAAATAGAAGCCTGCACTAATTGTCCTCCCTGGAGGAAAACCAAATTTAACATCTACACAGAAAAGCACCCTCCTAAGAACCAACAATCAAGAGAGCAATCACAGTAAGTGGTTTAACTTCATATCACTGAAAGAGGGACTGAAGAGGGTGGATAAGACAGTCTTGAATTGACAACACCATCACTCCCCCATCCCCCAGCAGCAGCCATATGGTGTGGAAAGAGAGTCTGTGTGCTTGGGGAAGGCGGAGCACAGTGATTGTGGGATTTTGCACTGGAACTCAATGCTGCCAACACCAGTCAGAACTCAGCTGATACCCACAGAGGGAACATTTAGACCAGCCCTAGCAAGAGAGGAATTGCCCATGGCAGAGGTTGGAACTTGAGTTTCAGCAAGCCTCACCACCATGGGATAAAGTGCTCTGGGACTCCAAATAAACTTGAAAGGCAGTCTAGGCCACAAAGACTGCAACTTCTTGGCAAGACCTAGTGCTGAACTGGGCTCAGAGCCAGTGGACTTGGCGGGGGTGGGGATGGGGGGGCATGTGACCTACTGAGACACCAGCCAGGGTGGCTAAGGGAATGCTTGTTCCACTCCTTGCCCCAAACCCAGGCAGCATAACTCATATCTCCAAAAGAGCCCCCTTCCTTCCTCTTGAGGGAAGGGTAAGAGGACTTTATCTTGAAACTTGGATACTGGCTCAGCTACAGAAGGACGGGGCACCAGTCAGAGTCATGAGGCCCCTGTTCCAGGTATTAGCTCCTGGAAATTTCTAGACACATCCTCAGCCAGAAGGGAACCCACTGACTTAAAGGTAAGGACCCATTCCTGGCAAGATCCATCATCTGCTGACATAAAAGCCTTGAGGTCCTGGAATAATCAGCAGCAATAGCCATGTAGTACATATCATGGGCCTTTGGTGAGACTCAGATGTGTTGGCTTTAGGTGTGACCAAGGGTATTCACAACTGTGGTAGCTACCAGGAAAGACTTCTGCTTCAGAAAAGACAGGGAAAAAGAAAAGAGTCTTGTTTTTTGGCTTAGGTAACAGCTCAGCCACAGTGAGGCAGAGCATCAGGCAGACTCTTGGGATCCCCAATTCCAGGCCTTGGCTCTTGGACAACAATCCTGGACCTATCCTGGGCCACAGCGGAGTCCACTTCCCTGAAAGGTGAGTCACAGCCCTGGCAGAATTCACTACAATCTGACTGAAGAATCCTTGGGGGATACCCTGGCAGTACTCCCTGTAGGCCTGTGGTGGTGTTGGACATGGGGAGAGGCCCCTCTGTCTATGGAAAGGGGAAGAAAGAATGGGAAAGATTTTGTCTTGTGGTTTCAGTGCTAGCTTAGCTACAATATATTGGGGGAGCAGGTAGATTTCTAAGGTTTCTGACTCTAGGCCCTGACTCCTGGACAGCCTCTCTGGACCTGTCTGGGACCCAGGAGGAACTTGCCACCCCCTAAAGGGAAGAACACAAATCTGACTGGCTTCACTACCTGCCAATTGCAGAGTCCCAGGGCTTTAAGTAAATATAGGCAAATAGCCCAGTAGTGGCTACAGCAGGCCTTGGGCAAGACCCAGTGCTGTGCTGGCTTCAGTAAAGTGGAGGAAATATTTTCAAACTCATTCTATGAGGCCAGTATTACCCTGATCCCCAAACCAGACAAAGACACATCAAAAAAAAAAAAAAAAACTATAGGCCAACATCTTTGATGAACACTGATGCAAAAATTCTCAGCAAAATACTAGCAAAGTGAATTCAACAATATTAAAAAGATCACTCATTGTGACCAAGTAGGATTTATTTTAGGGATGCAAGGATGGTTCAACATATGAATATCAATCAATGTGATGCATTGTATCGACAGAAGGACAAAAACTTTATAATCATTTCAATTGACGCTGAAAACTTTTGCTAAAACTCAACATCACTTCATGATAAAAATCCTCCAGAAATGGGTATAGGAGGATTATACCTCAACACAATAAGAGCTACATACAACAGACCCACAGCTAGTATCATACTGAACGGGGAAAAACTGAAACTTTTCCTCTAAGATCTGGAACATGACAAAGATGTCCACTTTCACCACTGTTATTTGACATAGTATTAGAAATCCTACCTAGAGCAATCAGACAAGAGAAAGAAAGAAAGGACATCCAAATTGGAAAGGAAGAAATCAAATTATCTTTGTTTTCAGATGATAAAATCTTCTATTTGGAAAAACTTAGACTTCACCAAAAACAGTATTAGAACTGATAAATTCAGTAAAGTTGCAGGATACAAAATCAACATACAAAAATCAGTAGCATTTCTATATGCCAATGGTGATCAATCTGAAAGAAATAAGAAAATAATCACGTTACAATAGCTACAAATAAAATTAAATACCTAGGAATTAACTGAACCAAAGAAGTGAAAGTTCTATACAATAAAAACTATAAAACGTTGGCGAAATAAATTGAAGAAGATACAAAAATTGGAAAGATATTCCATGTTCATGGATTGGAAAAATCAATATTGTTAAAACGTCCATACTTCCAAACGTAATCTAAAGATTCAATGTAATCCCTATAAAAACACCAATGACATTCTTCACAGAAGTAGAAAAAAAGATAAAAAAAATTCATAGGGAATCACAGAAGACTCAGAATAGTCAAAGCTATCCCAAGCACAAAGAACAAAACTGAAGGAATCATATTACGTGACGTCAAATTATAATACAGAGCTGTAGTAACCAAGACAGCATGGTACCAGCATAAAAACAGATGCATAGACAAGTGGAACAGATTAGAGAATCCAGAAATAAATCCATGTATCAAGAGTGAACTCATTTTTGACAAAGGTGCCAAATGCAGGTATTGGAGAATGACATTCTCTTTAATAAATAGTGCTGGAAAAACTGGATTTCCATATGCAGAATAAAACTAGGCCCCTATGTCTCACCATATACAAAAATCAAATTAAAATAGGTGAAGAACATAAATCAAAGCCCTCAAACTATGAAACTACTCAAAGAAAACTTTGGAGAAACTCTCCAGGACATTAAACTTGGCAAAAGTTTCTTGAGTAACACCACACAAGGACAGGCAACCAAAGAAAAAGTTCGAATCACATCAAGTTAAAAAGCTTCTTCACAGTAAGGAAAATAATCAACAAAATGAAGAGATAACCCACAGAATGTGAGGAAATATTTGCAAACTACCCACCTGACAAGAGATTAATAACCAGACTATATAAGGAACTCAAATAACCCTATTAAAAATGGACAAAGGATCTGAATAAACATTTCTCAAAAGAAGACAAATGACAAATAGGTATATGCAAACATGCCCAACATCATTGATCAACAGAGAAATGCAAATCAAAACTACAGTAAGGTATCACCTCACCCCAGTTAAAGTGGCTTGTATCCAAAAGACAGGCAATAATAAATGCTGGCTTGAATGTGGAGTAAAGGAAACCCTTGTATGCTCTTGGTTGGAACGTAAATTAGTACAATCACCGTGGAAAACAGTTTAAAGGTTTCTCAGAAAACTAGAAATAGAGCTACCATATGATCCAGCAATCCTACTGTTAGGTATATACCCAGAAGACAGGAAATCAAAGAGATAGCTGCACTCCCATGTTTACTGTTGCACTATTCAAAGTGGCCAAGATTTAGAAGCAATCTGTGTCCATCAACAGGTGAATGCATAAAAAAAATGTGGTACATATATACAATGGAGTGTTATTATACAATGGAGGCATAAAAAGAGTGAGATTGAGCCATAAAAAGAATAAGCCATTAAAAAAAATGAGATTCTGTCATTTGCAACAACATGGGTAGAACTGAATGTCATTATGTTAAGTGAAATAAGCCAGGCAAAGAAAGACAAACTTTGCATATTCTCACTTAGTTGTGGGAGCTAAAAATTAAAACAATTGAACTTGTGCAGAGCAAGAGTAGAAGGATGATTACCAGAGTCTGAGAAAAGTAGTGGGGGGAATGGGGCAGAAGTGGGGATGATTAGTAGGTACAAAAAAATAGAAAATATGAGTAAGATCTAGTGTTTGATAGTACAACAGGGTAACTATAGGCAATAATTGTACATTTTAAAATAACTAGAAGAATATAACTGAATCATTTAACACAAAGAATAAATGCTTGAGGTGCTGAATACTCCATTTACCCTGATGTAATTTTATACATTGTATGCCTGTATTAAATATCCCATATACCCCATTAATATCTATACATACTATGTACCCACAAAAATTAAAAATTAAAGTTAAAGAAGTGCTTGTAGGCCAACTTTGCAGCAGAACCATTTCTGCCCCAAATTCTACACTTGCAAAGTAGACTTGATTCAGATTGCTCATGCTTTTACTTTAAGTTAGGACCCTGATCTGCACAGACTCCATGACAGTGAGATTCTAAATTGGCCATGAACCGAAGAGCACCTAAGGCTACAGTCAAGCTTCCAAGACTTCAGCGTTGCAAATGCTGTTCTTTAGATTCCAAGCTCTGTGTTTCTAAGTAAATATTCCTGTTTTGACTTCTGGACTGTCTATCCTCCAAATCTTAAAGGCAATCTTCAAATTTCTTATATCACAGGAAAGGAAAGCAGAAAGGAAATATTACTGTTTATACTAGGTTTCAGAACCACAATTTAACCAGTTTTTCCTAGCCAAATAAAGGAAATAAAATAATGTTTTTCCATGGAATATGTCAAGCTACTTTGACATACAATATACACACAATATACACACTGAGTAGGCTGAATTATGATCACCTCAAAGATAGTAATATCCTAATCCCCACAGCCCATTTATTAATTTAAATGGCAAAAGGGACTTTACAGTTGACTGTAAATTAAGGATCTTGAGGTGGGGAGATTATGCTGGATTATCTGGGTGGCCCAATTCAATTATGAGGGTCTTATAAGAACTCCCTTATAAGAGAGAAGTAAGAGAATCTGAGTCAAAGAGATGTGGACAATGGAAACAAAGGGTAAAAGAGAGAGGGAGACTGGAGGATGCTACATCACCGTTTTTGAATATGGAACCACACCAGGAATACTGGTGGCCTCTTGAAGCTAGAACATAAAAATACATGAGTTCTTCCATAGAGCCTTCAAAGAAATGCAGCTCCGTTGACCCACTTGAAGACTTTTGACCTCCAGAATTCGAAGAAAACAAATCTGTGCTTTTTTTTTTTTTGAGCCACTGAATTGGTGTCCATTTGTTATAGCAGCAATATCAAACTGTTATACGTACATGATACATACAAACATGTTTCCCCTTTGCAGCAACATGATGCAGTTTAAGGCCATTATTCTAAGTAAATTAACATTGCAACAGAAAACCAAACACTGCATGTTCTCATAAGCAAGAGATAAACACTGGGTAAACATGGACATAAACGTGGCAACAATAGACACTGGGGACTACTAGAGTGGGGAGGATGGTAAGGGAGTTTGGGTTAAAAAAAAACTTCCCATCAGGTACTATGCTCACTGCCTGAGTGGTAGGATCATTCATATGCCAAACCTCAGTGATGTGTAATAAACCTGCACATGAAACCCTTGAACCTAAAAGTCGAAAAAAAAAAACACCACACATTTCTACTTGAATAAAAGATTTAAAAATCAGGTTATTTAAATGTCACATGTATATTAGTCCCTTTAAGGAGGTGAACTCAAAGTACTCCAAAGACCTTATGTTTCTTCAGAGACATTAAAGATACCTGCTAGTTATAAACTACCATCTTTTACAAGTTAAAAATGAAGGCTAGCTTTAGAGAGCAGAATTTCATGAAGATGTTGATATCCAATGGGCAGTTTCTGAGAAGGAAAAGATATAGCAACTAGAGGGCATCTGAGCTTCCCATCTAGCAATGGGCTGGCACAAGTACTGTTTGTAACCACTTCAAGTTAGTCTGATCCGTGCTAGGAATCTTATCACATCATCTTAAAAACCTACCACGGCCACACTATTAATTAGTAAATTACAAAACCAGAAGTTAAACTGAAGCCAATATGATTCCAAGACACATGCTATCAATGATCTACCATCCAACTTCTGATCTATTCGCTATAAAAATTGTGTGTTCATTTTCCTTGCTCTGCTCACTCCCTGATGCATACTCTAACACACTTAAAAAGTGAATTCAGTATTTTTTTTTTTTGAGACAGAGTCTTGCTCTGTTGCCCAGGCTGGAGTGCAGTGACATGATCTCCGCTCACTGCAACCTCCACCTCCTGGGTTCAAGCAACTCTCCTGCCTCAGCCCCTGAGTAGCTGGACTACAGATGTGTGCCACCACACCCAGCTAATTTTTGTATTTTTAATAGAAATGGGGTTTCACCATCTTGGCCAGGCTGGTCTTGAACTCCAGACCTCATGATCCGCCCGCCTCGGCCTCCCAAAGTGCTGGGATTACAGGAATGAGCCACCACACCCGACCGGTATTCATTCTGTAACTGTCCTTTTCCCTTACTGGTCCACACTTAAGTTTGTAGCTCTTCTCCATACACCCTGCTACCTTCTGCACTGGTGCTATACTGAGCTAACATTCCAGTCCCCATTATTACACTGCTTCATTGGGGTAATCCTGAGATCACCTTTCTTCTATGAACAGCTTTGTATCTGCTCTGTCATCAGCCTTCATCCAGGAGAGACCTGCTTCAAGCCCCAGACCTCTGCTAGGGTTGACGTCTACGAGTGCCATATGTACCTAGAAAAAGGGCAAACCAGGGTCTTCATTTTACTGTCCTGCCTTACTGTCCAACAATAAAACATTGTCCTCAGATCACATGAGACAATTGCACTAATAAACCCAATAAGGATAAGAAATAATGCCCTTTTCAAATCAAATTAATCATTTTTCCCTCCTTTAAAATTCAAAAGGAGAATCACAGATTCATGTTGTATTAAAGACTCCATGCTTCTTTATTTTTAAAGCTGTAATAATCACTTGTAGCCAACAGACAACTCACTTGTCTCCAAATTACAATTCAGTAATTAAGGTAAAGTTTCAGTAGCAAATATTCATATTCCAGTCAAAATCTGCTTTAAAAAATTATATACCGCTATCTTCAATTGTTCAATTATTGGTATAAGTATTATATGCAAACTTAAAAGACATACTGAGATGTGAGAAAATCTTATATTACTTTGCAAAGACATCATCCGTGCCATAAAAAACAAAAAAAAATCATTATCTTATACAATATTCTGTGGGGAACAGCCTTGATAATTTTAGAAAAATAACTGCACGAATTCTGGGAAAGTGCAGGAAAAATTGCCATCTTCTACATTAAATGAGAACATTTATATGAAAATGTGTTTGAAATCATAGTTAAATAAATTATAGGTGTTATTATTAGCATTAGAAAGACTTCAAGAGCTTGCAAGAGGCCAAATTTTCAAAACCCCAATAGCCAAAAATTCAGTTAACTCTTTAAAATGTCATTCCAGGCTTGAGATTTCTCTCTGCAGTGAAGCTCAAAAGCCGTTCGTTCAATCAGACTGAATAAAATCCGGTTGACCTACTTTCAGATTCACCAGAAGGACTGGAGCTATTTTGCCGAGGTCCCTTTCTTAATTATTATATTACTTACCTGTTTCTATGTAACGAATTGTCCCCAGACTTAGTAGTTCACAACAACAATATACATTTATTATTTAACAATCCCTATGGGCCAGGAATTTGACAGCAGTTTGGCTGTGGGGTTCTGGCTTAAGATTTCTAATGAGGGTGCAGTCAAGAAATTCACAGAGGGACAGTGCTTGCTCCTACAGTTACTCTCTCACGTGCCTGTCACGAGGTCTCAGTTCCTTGCCATGCAACCCTCCATATAGAGCTGCATTCATGTCCTTACAACATGGCAGTTGGTTTCTCCAAAGCAAGTGATCCATCAAGACAGAAGTATCGCATATCTCCACCTTGGAAGTCACCACCATTTTCTTTTGGTTACATGGATTAGCTCAATTCAGTATGGGAGGGAATCATACAAGCATGGGCCTACAAGGTGGCAGGGATCATTGGAGGCCATCTTAGGAGCTGACAACCACAATATGAAATTCTGATGACCCATATGTATTAGCATGCTAGTGCTGCCAGAACAAACTACCACATATTGGATGACTAACAACAGAAATTGTTTTCCTCACAATTCTGGAGACTAGAAGTGTAAAATCAAGGTGTCGGCAGTGTTGGTGGCTTCTGAAGCCTCTCTCCTTGACTTGTAAATGGTCTTCTCTCTGCGTCTTCAAAAGGTCTTTCCTGTGTGTGTCTGTATCCTAATCTCTTCTTATAAGAACACCCGTTATACCCACCTTAATGTCTTCATTTTAACTTAATCACCTCTTTAAACCCCTAACTCCTACTACAGTCACATTCTGAGGTAGTGAAGGTTAGGACTTCAACACGTCAATTTGGAGGAGTGTGCACAAGTTGGGAGACACAATCCACTCATAATATCCTATTATCCACCACCTTCTTTACTACAGGTGTTCTCTGTTCTCGGTCTTGTAAAATAAGACATTCACGCTGCCCCCCTCAGGAATTCCATGTACCTTTTAACAAATAGTGTGCAAATAACCATTTCTCACCTATCCTATATAGGCTTCACAGGACAAGTTCTGAGAAGGTAAGGACCAACCTCAAATTCCTTCTCTTGAACAGCAGTTCTCCCTCTGTGATCTGGGTCCTGATGACAGCGCCAACCTAATGCGCCAACCATGCCACTCCACCTGCTGGCTCCATTCTAGCCTCTTTGCTGCACCTCTAACATGCCAGGCTTGGTGCCCCACAGGGCCTTTGCTAATGCTGTTCTCTCTTTGTATTGTTCTTCTGCTACACTGCAGCTGACTCACTCACCTATTCAGGACTCTGCTCCATAAATGGCTCCTCTTCAGAGAGGCCTTCCTTGACCACACACACTATTACAATCTTTCTCATCCTCCCCAGTTATTCTCCAGAAGTTTACCCTGATTTGTCAGCATTGAACATGTCACTATTCGAAACTGTATTAGGCATGTTTTATGCTTTACTGTCTGTCTCCCACACTAGACCATGAGGCCCATGATCATAGGGGCTTTATCCTGTTCACTATGTATCCCCAGTGCCAAGTACATAGTGGGTAATCAATATATTTATTTGTTGAATAAATGAACAAATGACTATATCAATTAGGTTAGTCTGGGCAGTCTGACAGATGGAACAGATAAATATGAATTAAGGTAGTGTCTATGTTTTATGATCTACATCTTCCAGAGTTTCTGATCACTAATAGGATACATTTTTAGCTTTGGTGATATAATTTCAGTAAATTGCTTTAATTAAATTGGAAATTGGCAGTAAGTGTTTGTTTTCTTTAGATGTGGGACTCTGAGACTCAGATATTACGTCTGCAATGTTGCAAAGTCAAACACACAAATGGGTGCCAATCTGGATGTTTCCCAGAAATTCTCAATATTGAAAAACTCCAGTTTCTAGACTTGCAAAGGGCTCTCTGTTGATGCATACTGCTTCTGTATTATCCCAAGCTATCCACGATAGTAGAAAGTCATTCTTTATTCTAATGAGACACTACATACACCTAGGATTGAGCTTATAAAATGCTTCATAACTTCCTTTATTTGTTGTACATTAATTTCTTACCTGAAAGGCAAATTGTGGGCCTGTAGAATAATTTGTACCTATGGTGGTGACAAAAGTTTAAGTAGCTCCACAACTTTCTATGGTCTACCGATGTCATATAATAAGTTAACAGGCATAACCTACAAAACCACTTCCAGGGATACATAAATTAACCGTCTCCATTCTCAAATGTGTTGTCTATTGTGTGTTGTGGAAATGCCTTTTGGCTGAAATTTAGAGTGTTGATTTCTAGTATTAGATCCACGATTTTCCCCATGTATAGATTGTGATAAGTCATTTAAATTCTCTGGACATCGGTTTTCTTATCGGTAAATTAAGGTGTGATTTTTCAGTCTATACTCTATACTGTTTATTTTAATTCTAAAATCCTATAATTTCCATCTCCTCTTTCTCTCCCTCCTCCTTTCTCCTCACACCACCCTCTACCCGCCCCACGTTTGCAGAAGGAAATAAAAAGAAGTAGCAGGAAAAGTTTAGGAAAAGCAATAGTAAGTATATACTTTTATTTCACTCAATAGGACTCAAAAGAAAGGTACTTTACTATGCATACCTCCTCAACTGCTGTTCCCCAAACCTCCAGAGAATCCTCTGGGGATGAATCATCTCACTTCAGGTCATAAGAGGTCATAAGATACACCTCTGTTTATTGTCCAAACCGAAAGAAATTATGCACACTCCCTTCAGCAAATATATCTGCTAAGATAAATGTAGGCATGTGCTTTTAAACCTACACATATGCAGGACACATATGTAGGTATATGAAAAATAAAACAAGCCAGGTACTGTGGCTCACACCTATAATCCCAGCACTTTGGGAGGCAGAGGTGGGCAGATAACCTGAGGTCAGGAGTTTGAGGCTAGCCTGGCCAACATCATGAAACTCTGTCTCTACTAAAAACACAAAAATTAGCCAGGCGTGATGGCAGGTACCTGTAATCCCAGCTACCTGGGGGGCTGAGGCATAAGATTCACTTGAACCTGGGAGGCGGAGGTTGCAGTGAGTCGAGATCGTACCACTGTACTCCGGCCTGGGCAATAGAGCAAGACTCCATCAAAAAAAATTATTAAAAAAAAAAAAAAAAAAAAAGGAAAGGGAAAGGGGAAAGGGCAAAGGAAAAGGAAAAGAAAGGAAGGGAAAATTATCTGCTACAATAAAGGCAGGCATAGTTTGGTGCTGTGCTGATATGTACTAGATACAGGTATAATTAAGCTGTGTTGTTTTGATAATTCAAATTTTTGATCAATTCAGAGACTTAATATAATCTTAAAACAGTCTTTTTCTTCTGAATGAGGTGATGATAGTATGAACACGGTTCTCAAGTATGACTGATATGACCTCAACATTTTCCTAGATCATATCCATTAGAAATATTCCCTTCTTGGGATTTTAAGTGGTCTTTCTTTACCCAGGCACCTTGTCTCATGAATCTGCTTTACTTTCCTACAAGATGGCTGAGGGGAAAAAAAGGTGTGGATAGCAACATAAAGCCCACATTTTCTACTTGCATTTATTAGATCGTCTGGAAAATGAATTTAAGTCCTGAGTACTGCTGACAGGATTTAATTTTTTTAAAGGTTTGATACCATTTTCAATATAACTATTATTCTTCCAAGCAGAAATATCAAAACACTCTTAGAAAGTGCTTGGCAGATTTTTCACCTCCATATTTCTCCTTAGAGAGTGTCTCACGTCTATTTTGTGCTGCTATAACAGAATATCTGAACTGGGAAATTGATGAAGAATAGAAATTTATTTCTCATAGTTCTGGAGGCTGAGATGTCCAAGATCAAGGCACTTGCATTTGGTCTAGTGAGGGTCTTCTTGCTGCTTCCTTATGTGACAGAAAGCAGAAGGGCAAGCTAGCTAAATGCTGCTTGAAGCCTTTTTTATAAGGGCCTTAATCCCATTAATTTGGGAGATTCCCTCATAGCCCTCATTCAGTCTTAAAGGCCTTACCTCTTAATAGTATTGCATTGGCAACACCGGAATTTTGGAGGGGACACCTTCTAACTACGGCAGAGAGTGTAGGGTGTATCTGTCAAACTTCTGATTGTTCACTACAATGAAGAATTGGCTGAAATTCAAGTTTTTTAAATCAAAGTAACACCTCTCCTGCATTTCTAGAATGTAGAAGTTTTTCTATGGAAAAAAAGGCAGCAGTATTATTAAATTATTAGGACATCCATTTTCTTCTCAGTAAATCTACTTTTATTCCATCTCACATAGATCATGAATCATGCCTGTCAGAGGTGATGCTTGATTTTTCAAAGATTAAGTCTGGCTTCCTTCCCTACACATCATTCTCTAACTCAGGTGAAATTATAACTCTCTCTGCCTGCTCCAAGTGATACACACACTGATGTCAGATAATTTATCAATTCACCCATAGGGAAAGAAGTTCAGAATGGAGCCAGGCTATGGTACTCCCTTACTTTATTTTAGGGAGCCCTCAGTTAATTTTGACCAGCCCTCTTCCTTATCTCTCAGGTTGCAGTTCTTCTCGAACTCCCACTGCTCCAAAATGAACTTTTTTTTCTTCATCAGTATCTACTGACTAAGGAAGCCCTCTTTCTGGAATGTTTATGATTAAATATTATCAATATAAAATTTGATGTGATGCATCTTTATCCTTCAAAGACCATTTGCCTGTCAACAGGGTCTTGTCATTATAATGCATTTGCAACTGCTAGAACTTCAAGCATTCAGGCTACGTGAAGGTTGTCAAGATAACTTAGGAATACATTTAAGGGTAAGGGGGATCTTCTTGGTGCTATTTAAATCACATCATATGAACAACCATCTACCCTTCACCTGTGAAAGGTATTTGAGCTTTCTCTCTCCCTAGTACACCTCAAGAGTACTCACGTTAGTTTTGGATAATACTTTTGAAAAATCACCAACCCTTGTCCTAAGAGGTATTAATATTCTTGACATAGCACTCTTCCAACTCTACCTGCTGTCACCAAAATACATATCTCAGACTGAAATATTCTAAAGGTACATGTGACTGTGTCAGATCAAATGCATCTCTTGTTCTTGAGATCACCTTCCCTACCTCCTTCCCTTGAAGAAGGAAAAAAAAGAACCCAGCATTTTAAAATTCTGGTACCACAAATCCAATGTGGAACATTTAACATTTCATGCAGTGAAATTTAGCAACATTAATGCATTTTTAGGGATATAATTTCCCAAGTCAAAATAGAAGAACAAGTTTACTAGCACAATTTTTGCTATGTTTTGAAAAGTTTCTCACAGACAAATACTTCAAAACACATAGTTCCTGCAATTTAAATATTTTAGGGTGCTTCTGAATTCTTAAAAATATTAAATTACATCCACTACAGGTCAATACTATATAGGAAAATATACCTTATTTTCAAAGATTAAGTCTGGCTTCCTTCTCTACACATCATTCTCTAACTCGGGTGAAATTATAACTCTCTCTGACTGCTCCAAGTAATACACACAATGATCTGAGGATCTTTTTTAAATCATTAAAGAATATTTTGAAAATAATAAATTTCACTAAAAGTATTAGCAGAAATTGAAAACAAAACCACCTTTTTACCTCAAAAGTCATGAGTCAAATAGAGAGTACCTTACAGAAAATATTTGCCTGTTTCATGTGATGTAAACTCAGAACATAACTCAACAGAAAATGCAATATACCATTTATTCCTTAGAAAAGTACTACAATATGTGCTTCTTAGAATTAGCAATTTATTAAATGGACTTTTTATTCTTTGAAAAAAGGGAAATTAAATAGGGATGGGGAAAACATGCTTTCATGTAATTTATTGTCTCCAAGTACTTAAGCGTACCAAATATAAAAGTTGGACACTAAAACTAATTTATATCACTACCCTAGAGCCTCATGAATTGGAATTTTCAAAGATTGCTTTGCCTATTTAGGTCTTTGTTGAAAAAAAGGAATTTCATTAGAAAATTGAATTAATGAGGGCAGCCTGTAGAGTTTATTCACAACATTTGCAACCTAGGAATTTGTTCATTTGAAAGGTTTCATTCTTTTGTCAAGAATTAACTAAAGAGAACCTACGGCATCTGAATATAGCCGAGAGGGATAATTCAGTGTATCTTGAAATTTATTACATAAATGTAGTTTCCTTTCCTCTGGAACTAGATGAGATTTATATGTATCACTTTTTGCCCCTGTGCCAGATTCTTTATTTAAAGTTTATTTTGTAAATTAAAACAATTTTTATTTTAACATTGAATAATTATTTTGATTCTATTAGGGAAATGTTAAGTTATTGTGATAATCTTCAAAATGACCATTAGAAGAGAGATTAGATAGATTACAAGTTCCTGGAGGGCAAGAACTATGCCGTGTTCATCTTTTTATCCCTGGTGTTCCGTTTACTAGAGGAAATAAACAAGTGCTGTCTTGAGTGAGTTAAAGAATGAATGTGGCCGGGCGCGGTGGCTCAAGCCTGTAATCCCAGCACTTTGAGAGGCTGAGACGGGCGGATCACGAGGTCAGGAGATCGAGACCATCCTGGCTAACCCGGTGAAACCCCGTCTCTACTAAAAAATACAAAAAACTAGCCGGGCGAGGTGGCGGGCGCCTGTGGTCCCAGCTACTCGGGAGGCTGAGGCAGGAGAATGGTGTAAACCCGGGAGGCGGAGCTTGCAGTGAGCTGAGCTCCGGCCACTGCACTCCAGCCTGGGCGACAGAGCGAGACTCCGTCTCAAAAAAAAAAAAAAAAAAAAAAGAATGAATGTATTGTAACTCTAATCATGACTAATAGTAGCAGGATACGTTATTATTGCCATATAGCTTTGCTCATTAGTTTGATATATTTTATCCAAATCTATATTAACTCTGATACAAATAGTTCATGAAAGCATCAATACAACTTTAAATGTTTGCATCAAACAGCCAGAATCGTTTAAAATAGCAACAAATCTCTTGTTGGAACAAAGATAGCAATTAAATAAATTATTTTAAGACTTTTATAAAAATATTTTTAGTGGTGAGTTAGATTCAGGGAGCGAGGTTGCAAGAGAGAAGAATAACAATATTCAGGGAGAAAACCAAAACAAAAGAAAATAGAAGAGTCTGCAGTCTACCCATCCTAGGATTAGTCTGCTAAAAGGAATTCATAGAGTAGTATCTAGGTCATGCCAGGGATAAAATTTTAATTGAACTCTTTTGGCTCCTAGTAGGATACCAAATTTTTTATGTTAAAAATTTCCTACTACGTATATTGTGCTTTATATTATTAGTCGATCACTACAACTCTTACGAACATTAGGTTCCTTTAAAATCCATTGTTTTTGTTCCAAATACATAAAATGCTTTTAAAATGTTCTCAGTTAGTTGGCTTCCAACAGAAATGCAAGTAAAGACAAATAACTTAAAATTATCACTTCTTTGTAGGATTTAAAACTAATAGCACAAATCTAATAGTTCATCTAAGTGCAACATCCTCCAAACAGACCTTGAACCTCAGGTAATCGCACACTAACCAGTTTTCCTGTTTCACACCTCTGAATTTAAAATCTTCTCTGGTGGTAAAGACTGGCAAAGCTGCCAGAGCTTTTCTGGCTTATGCACTTCATAGCTCCTTTCACTATGGTCCTGGCCTTTCTTAACTGAATCTAGCCAAAAATTCAATTGGTTCAATTACTTTAAAAATAATTCTGAATTGAAATCTGCAACCATATAATATTTTTCACATAATACATGAGCATTCTATTCTGTAATATATTAATCCTTCATAAGCTTACTAATCTGACATACTATAAAACCTAAACTCATCTTGCAAGAAAAAAATCATGGAAATACATTAAGTGATACATGCAGATCCACTTTACAATGAAAGGTTTAACAGAGACTAACGTGGACTTTGTTCAAATTAATATTCCTTCTAAATATTCCTAGGCAAAAATCTAGCTCATGTGACTTTATGTGGGACATTCATTTAATCAGATATCCAGCAGCAATGCTCATTGTGCCAGTGGGCACAGAGAATCAGAATGACTCAGAAATATTATTGCTTTTGGAAGGAGGTTTTAAGACAAAAACACTTACATTTGCATATGTGTTAACTTGGGAAATTACTGCCCCTCAACAGTTTTAAATAATATTTTTGTAGCAGATAGATGGGTAAAGCAATATTTTAGCCATAAGCTTCCACTGTTCTTCAGTAGGACAAAGTACCAGTCTATGCACGATGTATGCCTGTAACACAGACAAGAAACCACAATTAAATCAAAGTACCTCCAGCTTAGGTCACTAACTGCACAGATGTGGTTTTCTCACTGGCAGATGATGGCATGATCTATAGGGGGCAGAGTCCATGAAATAGTCAGTTAACTGAGGAAATGTCCAATTTCCTACAGAACACTCTGTATAACTACATGGCACTACTCTGAAAAGTCTCGGTCATTCCCAGATTAGATGGTGAAAACAATCTGTTTAGGCTTGACTTTTGTTAACAGAATGAAATGCCAATAGAAGAATTTAGATTTTGATGCAAAAATGCAAGTTGGCTACCTGAAAACTGGATTCTATAGTATTCAATTAGAACTTGTCAGAGAAAGATGTCTATTTACTACTATCACTGTTATGGCTATTATTCCTGATATTAATATTGATGTTACTTTTGTAAATAGTATTAGTAGTACTCCCAATACTACCACTATTACTATCATCATTGCCACAACCACTTCTTGCCTGGGCTTTTAGTCTGAGTCTTTTCTCTAATCTTCCTACTTTTATTATTGGCGTTTTATCATCCATGACTGCCTTCATCACCTTTCATCATCCATTCTCCATATTTTAGACAAATTGAGCTTTTTAAAAGTGTGAATTCGATTATATCACTTCCCTGCTTACAACCTTCCAAGGACACCCCATTGCCTCCAAGTAAAATGCATGCTGCTTATCGAGTTAAACATAAGTCATTTTGCCCTGTTTACCCAATTTAATACCAAACCAGTGTAGCTGGGGTACATTGAAATCACTGCCTCCTGTACATTGACCATCATTGTCCCCAGTGCCGCTTAGCTCATCTGTGTCCCAGAGTCAGAGCCAGAGCCTTTGCACCTGTTTGTTTGTTTTTGAGACAGTCTTGCTCTGTTACCCAGGCTGGAGTGCAGTGGCATGATCTCAGCTCACTGCAACCTCCACCTCACAGGTTCAAGTGATTCTCCTGTCTCAGCCTCCCAAGTAGCTGGGATTATAGGTACCCACCACCACGCCCAGCTCATTTTTGTATTTTTACTAGAGATGGAGTTTTGCCGTGTTGGCCAGGCTGGTCTTGAGCTTCTCACCTCAGATGACCTGCCTGCCTCGGCCTCCCAAAGTGCTGGGATCACAGGCATGAGCCATAGCACCCGGCCTCCACCTGCTATTCTCTAACTACCTGCCTTTGTACAGAGGCTCCATCTGCTGTCATCTCCACTGTGCAGCTGTCACCTCCTGGAAGAGCATCTTCCTGACTGCATAGTGCTGCCCTGCCAGGCTCTGGCATATTATTTCATTTCGATGTATTGCCTTTGGTATTACTTGCAACTTTTCCTTTTAAGTCTTTACTGTCTGTCTGAGACGTAACCTTTATGAGAGCAGGAATCTTATCTGTCTTTTTATGTAAAATCAGGCTTATGCATTGTAAGTACTCAATAAATATATTTTAAACAAATGAATGGAAGAATAAATGAAGAATAAATTATTATTAACAAGACCTTATATTCACTGATCACTTACTAAACACCAATGTACTGTAATCACATTAGCCTAATTAACCTACACGGTCAATCTGTAAGAGAAAAAAGCATTAATAACGTATGCAGGGCCTAGGGAAGAAGACAAATGGAATGCACACATCTTAAGTTTAAATATTCAAAAGTTATAAACCAAGCCAATAGGCTGCTACATAAAATATGTACTCTAAAATACGGACTTTACCCTTATCTTGTCAAATATACCTCCATAGAAACATAAGATGTTTGATTTTGAGTTCTTGTATTCCTCTCTGTCCCACACTGCAGGGGACATCAAGTGCATGGCTGTGAACCTCCAGCTCACATGTCTTAGCTTAAGCCTCATCACCTCAAACAGCCATCTTAAGACAAGGGTTTGCGCCTGTGGCCTACCCATAGTAAGGCAAGCTGAGGAAAGGGGCCCCTGAAGATACTAGAAGGGGGAACAAGGGCATTTAGGCAAGAGGTCCCAGGAATCCAGGGCTTGTCCTAAAAGGGGAGGTACAGGCCACAGTTAAGCACATTCCCATAGCAGCATGAACTCCTCATCTTGTAAGAAGAGAGGTGGTCAGAGGGAGGCCAGAGTAGAGCTTTCCAAAGCATGGGGTCGGGAGCAGGGGCCCCCTTGACCTGAGTCTAAAAATAAAACTAACACACCACATTCTGAACCTCAATAATTTGAGCCTCAAATGAGTGAGTGGCAGAGTCAGATTTCTCATGCAGCCATTCTGATTCCAGTGCTCATAGTCTCAGCACTCTCCCAACTTTCTTCGTAACATGGGAAACACAAAACATGATAATATTTGTGCTACATACTGGGGAAAATCCTCTAAGTCACCCAAACTGTCATGCTGCCTTGAGGAGAAAAGGAATCAGTATCTAAACACATCAAAAACACATGTGGAACCAACCAGTACATGGCACACTAGAAAGCTGTACACCATACTTTACTTTTTATTACAAATCTCATAACATTATTAAGATCCACTCAAACATAAGCCAGACTATTTGGATAACAGGCAATGTCTTTCCAGCAAATATTGAGCTCCTGATATGTGTAAAGCACTTTGCTAGGTGCTTGGGGCAGGGAAGTGGGAAGAGTATACCATCTAATAGGAAAAATGCAAATAAACCACAGGCTACAATAAAAAGCAGGATAGGTGAGGGATTTGATAGCACTACATGGAATTTAATTTAGTAGTACAGAGAACGATTGGTTAATTCTTAGTGATGGATTAGGAGAAGAGGGTTGCCAGAATCCAGATGGTATTCAAAATGGAACTTGAAAGATAAATAGGCTTTAACAGCACGGGCTGGTGGGGAAGATATTCGGGGTTGCTAGAACAATGTGAACGGAGACAGGACAATCAGGACAATTTCACTGCTTGGCACAGCATTGGCAAGTCCAAGATGGCTGGATCAAAGACTATTCTAGGAGAAACATTTTGAAAGGTTGTTTTGTGTCAGATCAAGGGGGATTATAAATACAATGAAGAGGCTGGGCATGGTGGCTCATGCCTGTAATCCCAACACTTTGTGAGGCCAAGGCGGGTGGACCACCTGAGGTCAGGAGTTTGAGACCCCAAACATGGCGAAACCCCATCTCTACTAGAAATGCAAAAAATTAGCCGGGTGTGGCGGCATGCACCTGTAATCCTAGTAACTTGGGAGGCTGAAACAGGAGAATCGCTTGAACCCAGGAGGCGGAAGTTGCAGTGAGCTGAGATCACACCATTGCACTCCAGTCCGGGTGAGAGAGCGAGACTCCATCTCAAAAAAAAAAAAAAAAAATAATAATAATAATAATAATAATGCAATGAAGAAACATCTGAATTTCGTTCTTTAGATATTTAGAGGCAATGAAGGAATGAATGAATGCTCTTGAAGCAAGGAGTAACATAATTACAATTGTTTTAAGAACATAGCTGAGAGAATTTATAAGAATAAATTAGTAGTAAGAAGGATGTGCAAGTGGGATAGTCTTTAACCAGGGCAGTAGTGGTGGAAATGAAAGAACTAAATAGAAGAACTATGGAGAACCTGAAGCTGAATGAACAGGAATGGCTTGATACAGACAAGCCCACTTGATAAGGGACTTCAGAAAAGGGCTGACCATGGTTTAAATGTGTCATGATTTGAATGTGGATAACTAAAGGATGGTGGCTAAAAAGCTCAGGAAACAGGAACAGATGTCAAAGACACAGGGTTTGTAGCTAACATTGGACAACAGGAGGACTCAAGTACCCCAGAGAGGGGAAGAACACAAGAGACATCTAGAAAAGAGAAGAAAAGGAAAAGATATCTGATGAAGTTAACGGAGAATGGCTTTTTAATTTTGTCAGTGAAGCAAAACCCAGGGTCATTAGTTAAGAAAGGAGGGATTGGAATATGATTGGGAATTTAAATGTTTTACAACTTTTAAAGTTACACAACTTGACTTGGATTGGGGGTTTGGGAAGTGGGTTGCTGCACAATTTGACTCCTTATTTGGTTGTCTAATGTTTCCTTTATGTGATCCAACAATGGGTACAAAAGCAATTCAAGGAAATATTAGTCCTAACAAGATCATAGTTTCACAAGAATGTTTTATGTTCATCTCCAGGGTTTTTAAGTGATTTTAATTTTTTTTCAAATTATTTGTACTTTAGAAAACAATTAGAAAAGAAAAGGCATGTATGCCAAGTCTCCAAACAAGACAGATCACATTTTGGATTTGTGAATGGACAAAATCAATGAACTCAAGAGTAGAACAGTCAATAGACCATTTTACACAAACTCAAAATTATTTAAGGTGCTTCCCCTTCACACATTTTAGCACACGGTTCCGGAAAATGAGAAGTTTCATCAGGCCCTTCAGTTTTGGCCATAATGTAAAATGGATTGAAATTTTTAACTAAAAGGCAAAAGAAAAGCAAACAATGGCTTTAACAAACAGTACCCTGAATTGAATTGGCCCTGTTTAATAGCCATTTACACAAATAACTGGTTTCAGAAAATTAACTGACATTTGCCTACAATTTTATAAACCTACTTTTATGGTATGAATAATAATGGGATTTACTTTGCCATCTCAAAATTGGTCTCTGAAAATTCACACAGTTCTAATTTATCTACCCTAATATCAGGAAGATGTAGCTATAAGACACTTTAATTAGTGCTTTCTCTGTACTTCGTAGTTAGTTACTACTATTTTAGCCTCTCCAGGTTTTGCATGCACACGTAATTCTAGTGTATCACAAAGCAAATATAGATTACTGAAAGGTTACCTCTCAGAATATTTAATAAAGCTAAAAACTAGCAAAATGGAAACTATTTCAAACGCAAGACTGTTGAAGTGCTAGATTCAGGGAACAGAGTCTACTGAGCTCCAAAAGTCTAAAATTACTTTAGCAAAGGACAACAGTGGCAGTGGAGAGGAATAAGATAACAGAAAGGGTCTCAAACTCCTGACCTTAGGTGATCTACCTGCCTCAGCCTCCCAGTGTGCTGGGATTACAGGCCTGAGCCACCTGACCAGCCTGAGCAACACGGCAAAATCCATCTGTACTAAAAATACAATAATTAGCTGGGCGTGGTAGCACATGCTTGTAATCCCAGCTACTCGGGAGGCTGAGGCAGGAGATTCGCTTGAACCTGGGAGGCAGAGGTTGCAGCAAGCCGAGATCATGCCTCTGTACTCCAGCCTGGGTGGCAGAGTGAGACTCTGTCTCAAAATAAGTAAGTAAGTAAGTAAGTAAGTAAGTAAATAAATAATAATAGAGGGTGGATCAATAGGAGTTGGCAACTCATTGCATATGGAGTAAAGGAAAGGATCAAAAATCAGTACAAAGTGCCTAGGCCAAGGTGACTTGGGAGAAGAAACTGGATGACAATGCTCAAAAAAGTCAGGAGAGGAAGGAATAAAAAATACCAGGGAGGAATTTGCACTGGAAGAGAGAAGAGGTATTCCATCCTCAGAAATAGAAGGGAAGGGGGACAAACTCAGAGATGTCAAAGAGAAGATTAGCTGGTGAAATTCATATGAACTGAACTCTTATTTTCTCAGTGATACAAGCTAATCAGCTCAGAGCAAGGAAAGAGCTCCCGTGGGCAATGGGATCCTGGAATACCAGATCAGACTCCTTTCTGCTGCTTAGTCATTAGTGATGGTCTAGAATTATCATCCCTGGCAGAAATATGAGATCCAACAATCATGAAATAGGGTTTAAAACAAGGAGGCCCAGAGCCTTAAATTTATAACAAATGATCTATTTTACTAGCTAAAGTGAAGGCCTTAAAGTAGGTGTAATAGTGAAATATTTGAGGAGACAAAAAAGATCAAACTTGCTAGGCTGACAGCACAATGTCAAAAGCTGATAGACTGTCCTTCTCAGGTACTCAATCCAAAAACATTGAAATGAGTGAGATTTGAAGTACATCTCACTCTCTTCTGATTACTGAACTTGTTCAAGCTCTTCCAAACCTCCAATAATTGGAAATGTAAGGCATCGGAAATTACCGGTTGTCAATCTGAAACCCATTCACCCTTCCTGCGTGTTTTCCTTCAGAAAATTCTCCCACTATGTGACTTAGTAAACTGCATAGGCTAAGCAATCATAAAAATCAAATTGCTTCACCATGAATTGGTTTAGAAAGAAGTGTTCAACCAACTCTGGCCAATGAGACCCAAGGGAGTTGGCTGCAGGGCCTCTGGGTATGGTTAGGTGGTTTCTTCTTCCTCTGGACATTCTGGTATTTGAATGTGACTTCTGGAAATATACAATCATCTAGTGACCTTGAAGGAACACACCAGGGGACAAAGCTAAGAGACTGGGGATAATAGAAGTGAAGACAGAAAGGGTATCTTTTAGGCTCTACGTTAACCAACTTGATCATATCTCAGTCCTTCTTTTTATGTGAGAGAACACATTTTCCTCTTATTTTAATTTTGCTGAGGTTTGTTATGTGTTGCAAATCCTGTCGTAACTGATTTAAGGTGGCCAGAGGAGAAAGTCCCCTTTTCCAGCTATTCACAACTTACTCTTATTGTCTGCTTGATCGTCCCAGTCAGCCAAGACACTTTTAACAGAGCCCTAGTGTGTTATAATGCATGTCCAACTATTGTTACACATGTACGTAACTACTTATGACTGTCAACCTGCCTGAGAATCATGATCATAAATGAAAGTTCTGCGTTTTGTGGAAGCAGGGGTTTTGAAAGAAGTGAGCCTTATGGCCCAAAGTATAAAGATAAGCCACTTAAAGATATACAGATAAAAATCTTTGTGAAGGAAGAAGAGGAAAACAGTTTTATTTCAAAACAGATAAATCTCTAATGAGCTTTAAGATGTCTATGACCTGCTTTTAAAGAGCAGGCAATGAAAAAAATGTTTCCTCGGGAATATACTTCCTGAGTTAAAAATAGCACTTGAAGAAACTTGCTCATTTCATTTGCAGACTGTTAATAGCAAAACTCATCTGGAGGATCTTTAAAATGCTCTGAAAGTAATCCCTGAAACTATGGTCACCCAAAATTTTGCTTTATAAAATGCCAACCAAGACTTCCCCCTAAGGCCAAAACAAATAAGTTAATGAGAATACAACTAAATTCAGGAGAAAAATTACCAGTCCTTAAGAAAAATATATTCATTCGAAAATGTTCATTTACCTGCAAACACTATAAAACCAAACTCTACATTGGAGCTTTGATGTGATTGTATATTCTTATCATAAACATTTTTCAAAAATCAGAGCAAGTTACATAAGCAAAGGATGTATAAGTACTTTACTACAAGGAGTACAGCTTAAATGTTCCTATCTGGAATTATAATACAGCTCAGCAACATAACACTACGGTGCCGGCTAATCATCAAGCCTTAAAAACATCACACAAACACACACACACGCGCACACACACACACACACACACAAATACACTAACCAGTATTTTTGTCCCTTCAAAGATACATATTTTCTCACTAATTTAAAGAAGCCTACACAGCTATTTCCTTTAAAGATAAAAAGGAAAAAAATTCTTCTGCTGCAAAATGCAATTAAAACAATTAGAATAAAAAAAATGTTCACAATGGATATTTTTCAAAGGAATATCCCAAAGACCTTCTCTTTAGTACCCCCTACACGTGACTGGTGTCGTAGTGGGAGTCTATGAGATAGGAAAGAACTGCAGAACAGAAAGCAATGCAGACCTGAAACACAAAAAGAATTAAGATGAATGGGTCAGGAGATCTTGAAAACAACGGAGAGATGCCATCAAGTGGCTGAAGAAAGAATTCGTATGGAATGGTTTTCCCAGACATCACCATCTGGTGGTCAATTTTGAGAATCATTTTAGACTGGTAAAACTGTACAATGTGAATACTGGTCTTTCATGCAGTCCTTAAGTTAAGGCTTGATAACTCCTCGTTGACATTAGGAGAATACACTCCATTAATAACCTTTAAACACCATTTAAATGACAGAATCATAAGGAATAATAAAATAGCACTCACAATTCTATATAGGAGGGGAAGTACATTTTAGAATTTGGCTTAAATGATTTTAGGGAATTTTTTCATAATAAATTCAAGTTGAATAGATATTTACAACTGTATTTAACCTTGAAGCTATAATTTTTACTTTCCCTTCCCATACCGTTGGCAGCCTGATGTTGGGATCACAAATTTTTATTGTTATTGTTCTAATTTTGCTTTTTTTTTTTTTACATGAAATAGATCTTATAAATCATTTTATTTATGAATTCATTTATTTACATCTTCAAAAATTATTTTTGGACTATCTTCGTTGGACTGGGCACTGATTTAGGCATTGGTTACACAATGGTGAGCAAAATGCACATACTGCTGTCCTTAAGCTTATAATCCAGTGTAGGTGACAGACACTCAAGAAAAGTATTGCTTCACTCATTCGAAATCTATGTTCTGAGCATATACTATTTCTTATGCCTTGTTCAGGGACACATTAGTGAGCAAAACAGATAAGGGTCCCACTCTCAAGGAGTGCTTTGGAGTATAAAGAAGGATGTAAACAAAGGTAGAGGGAAATGACACTGAAGCTTCGATGTGAAACATGAGAAAGAGCCAGCAGTAAGAAGGGCAGGAGCCAGGAGCAGAGGCATCAGGATTGCAGGTGCATACGCAAAGGTCCTAAGATTCACTGGGGGAGGGGAGGTAGGCAGAGTAGCTAGAGGACAATGAACAAGGGGGAGAATGAGATGACCTGGGGCCAGAGAGGTAGGAGGGGACAGGTCATTGCAGCATGTTGTAGGTAATGGAAGAGAGGGAGTTTGATTTTCATTTTAAGAGCAATGGGAAGCCACTGAAAACACAGTCACAGGAGTGACAGGATTTGCTTTGTTCGAAAAAGATCATTTCAACTGCTTTTTGGAGGATGGATAGAGAAATGGAAAGATGAATGGATGGATGGGAAAACAAATATTCTTGTACTTTTAGAGAAAGTTTCCTTTTATTGTTTTTCTAACAGAAAAATGAATTTAATAACAATCTTCTGAAGCCATATCCCAGACTCCTATCAGCTTCATTAATATTGGTGGATGGCATCTTTTGACCTGCAATATTCCTGATATACGTTCTTGTGCTCAGGAAATCAGAAAACACAAAGATTAATGTTCACACTGCCTCATTCACAAGTTATAATTCTTCTCTTCCTCATGTGAACTCCCCTACCATAGCACTAATCTTACCCTCTGATAAATTAACTCGGTTGTGTGTTCATCTTCTCTACATACAAGACTAAACGCTTTTATCTTCCCTCATTTTTTTGCAATCCCACAATGCTGTCTTTTATTCTTGGGAGCTTTCTCGTAAATGTTTATTTAACTAAACAAAAAATTAAAGTTTAATATTTATTCATTGTACTATAGAATTTTAATTTTTAACATTAGAATCCTCACTTCTCCAAATGAATTTTTAATTTTTAATTCTCATGGGTATATAGGCATATATATGGGGCACATGAGATATTTTGATACAGGCACGTGATGTATAATAATCACACCATGGAAAATGGGCTATTCATCCCCTCAAGTATTTATCGTTTTTGTTACAAACAATCTAATTATACTCTTTTATTTTAAAATGTACAATTAAATTATTTGGCTATAATCACCCTGTTGTGCTATAATAGGTCTTATTTATTTATTTATTTATTTGTACCCATTAACCATCTTCTTCTGCCCCCACCCTCCCACTATCCTCTCCACCTTCTGGTAACTTTCCTTCTACTCTCTATCTCTATGTGTTCAATTGTTTTGATTTTTAGTTCTTACAAATAAGTAAGAACTTATGTTTGTATTTCTGTACCTGGCTTATTTCACTTAATATTAACCACCTCCAGTTCCACCCATGTTGTTGCAAATGACAGAATCTCATTCTTTTATATGACTGAATAGTATTCCATTGTGTGTGTGTGTGTGTGTATGATATATGTATCGTATATCATATATATATATACACACACACCCCACATTTTCTTTATTCATGTGTTGATGGAGACTTAGATTGCATCCAAATCCTGGCTATTGTGAACAGTGCTGCAATAAACATGGGAGTGCAGATATCCGACATACTGATTTCTCCAAAGGAAAATTTAGATTGAAACCAATTTCACTTTTTTTTTTAGGTTCTCTAATTATGGCCAGTTGAGGTCGCATGTATGGTTACTCATAGAATCTGCTGCTCAGCCCTTCAGACAAGGTGGATACAGAATATCAGGGTAACACAATGGGTTTTCCTGGACTTTTGTTGGACATTCTGGGTTCTGTTCATTTCCTTTAAAGCCATGACATGTTTATCAGACATCGACATTGCTTTGTTCACCTTTCTAAAAATGACACCTTAGGATAGCAACCCCCTCTGTCCCAGTAAGTCCCTCTATCAACACAGAATTCTGCTGTGAAAGGCACTTTCCAAGACCAACTTCTTTCTTCATAAAATTGTGCAATTTTTATTAGGAGTAGGTTTCAGTGACTAAAATGCCCTGCATTCACGGAGCTAAGAGGAGCCATGGGAGAAACAGCGCACAAAACAATGTGGAGATTTGCTATGGAACTTCCAAAAATAGACTTTTTCTTTCTTTTTTTGAGACAGGGTCTCACTCTGTCACCTAGGCTGGAGGGCAGTGGAGCAGTCATGGCACATTGCAGCCTCAGCCTCCTTGGGCTCAAGTCAATCTCCCTCCTCAGCCTCCCAAGTAGCTGGGACCACAGGCATGCACACTTCGCTCAGCTACTTTTTGTGTTATTATTATTATTAGTGCAGTCTATGTTGCCCAGTCTGGTCCTGAACTCCTGAGGTCAAGCAATCTGCCTGCCTTGGCCTCCCGAAGTGCTGGGATTACACACATGAGCCACCAAACCTGGCCAAGATTTCTTTCATTATGGAACTTGGCTGAGTTTTTCTGTCCAAATTTGATTCAACATCCTTTTGGCTCCTGCAGAACCATGGATTTACCTTTACAGAATTACATGTGAAACCCAGAGAGTAATGGTTTGTTCCATGTGTCTGTCTTCTTTATCGAAATGTAAGTCGGTGAGGGCAATTTCTTATTTTTTGCATTTCTCACATCTGATTCATTGAAAGAGGTCCAACAAATGTTCGACGGGTAAAGAAAAAAATTTCATCACTAGTTGAAAAGTTCTAGTGACTCAAAGACAAATGTTTATAGTAAGGAAGAAACCATGCATTATGGCTTAGGTCAGTAACTATCAGGGGAATTTTGCTTTCCTGGGGGACATCTGGCAATATTTGAAGACATTTTTAGTTGTTGCAGGTGGGTACATGTATACTGCCATCATCTAGTTGGTAGAGGCTAGAAATTCTGCTAACCATCATAACGCCACACAGGACAGCCACTTATAGCAAAGCATTATATAGCCAAAAATGTCAACAGTGCCAAGGTTGAGACATCTGGCTTTAGGTTAAAGTTTCAATTGTTCTTCACACATATTAAATGGAGCATTTGCCCCCAAATGTATCCTACTAGAAACTGTTTTGGTACAGCCATTACAGAAAACAGTATGGAGTTTCCTCAAAAAATTAAAAATAGAAGTACCATAAGATCCAGCCACCCCACTCCTGGGTATATATCCAAAGGAAATGAAATCAGTATGTCAAAGAGATGTCTGCACTCCCATGTTCCTTGTGTCAATATTCACAGTAGCCAATATATAGAATCTGTTTAAGTGTCTATCAATGGATGCATGGGTAAAGAAAATGTAGTATATGTACACAATGGAATACAATCAACCACAAAAAAGAAGGGAATTCTGTCATTTGTGGCAACATATATGAAAGTGGATAACATTATTATTATATTATTATTATTATTGAGATGGAGTCTCACTCTGTCACCAGACTGGAGTGCAGTGGCGCTATCTCGGCTCACTGCAACCTCCGCCTCCCGGGTTCAAGCGATTCTCCTGCCTCAGCCTCCTAAGTAGCTGGGACTACAGGCACCCACCACCGTGCTCGGCTACTTTTTGTAGTTTTAGTAGAGACAGGGTTTCACCATGTTGGCCAGGATGGTCTTGATCTTTCGTCCTTGTGATCCGCCCACCTCACGCTCCCAAAGTGCTGGGATTACAGGCATGAACCACTGCGCCTGGCTGTATAACATTATTTTAAGTGAGATAAAGCCAAGCACAGAAAGATAAACATCATATTATCTCACTTATACATAGAATCTAGAAACATTGAATTTACAGATGAGAAGAGTAGAATGGTTGTTACCAGAGGCTGTGTTGGGAAGATGTTGGTCAAAGAATATAAAATTTCATTTAGACAGGAGATATAAGTTCAGGAAATCCGCTGTACAACATGGTGACTATAGTCAGCAACAACGTGTTACATATTTGAATATTGCTGAGAGATTTTAAATGCTCTCACCATGGAAAGTTATAAGAATGTGAGTAATGCATATGTTAACTAGCTCAAATTAGCCATTCCACAATGTATACATATTTTAAAACATGATGTACATGATATGTATAATTATTATCAATTAAAAATTAAATGATTTTTTTAAAAAGAAATCACTTTGGTTTTCTCCAAAATATTATGATCTACCAAAACAGTATTTATTAAAGGTTGAATGCCAAACCACTTTAACAAATTGGTCTTGTACATATTTAGACAGTTCGCATAAGCTTTATGTGTACGTGATAAGATCAAATGTAATGCAATCTCTAAAGTACAGAGGTGGTAAGGGCAAGGATAGAAAAGAAAGAGGGTGGAATAAAAAGATGAAGATGAAAGGAAAGAAGACAAAGGGTCCCTTCTTACCTTTCATCCAGATGAGAATGGCTGAAATTTTCCAAGTATCAAAAGAAATCCCCTACCTCTTTCATAGACAGCTTTGATTCCAGCAAAACCACACTTGGTTTTGGACTCTGCCTATTTTTCTGTAGCCATGGAGCCATTTTCTTCTCTTAACCAGCCCACCTTAGCCACAAAGGGATTTTGTCTAAGTCCCCATAGCTACCACTAATCTATTACTGAATTGACTTTAAGCAAACGTGACCAGAACCTACCACTGTGACAATCTCTAATCATTTCTGCATTCCCAGTGCCTCATGCCTAAACTCTCTAAACCATCTTGCTTCCACAAATGTTGAAGATTTTAAAAAATATTTTACTAATTTTTGTAACACTCATTTTAAAAAATGCTAAATTGCTAGTCAAGAACTAGGAGTCTCCTGCACTAAGAAACAAAAGTAAACAAAAAATTTAAAAGAATGCTTTAAATCCACTTGGAAAAATCCTTTACAAGATCATGATTCACATAATACCCATTGGCTGGCCAGGCGTCCCACCATCCTGCCCTCATTTGCAGACACCAACCACCTCGTTATAATCTGTTCCTTCATCACTCCTGTCCACACACCTCTGCTAAAACAATTTATTAACATAAAACATCAGCTAGTATAAAAGACATAATGCTATACACAAATGGAAGGTAAAAAGGAGACAAAACCTTGATAAAATATTATTTTGCCTGATGATGTTGAAGTCTATTCTGGTTTAACTTCTTGAGTCTTTTTTGAACTGTGTTTTTAAACCTGGGCAAAAACATACCTTTGCCACCCACTCAATGTAAATTTATACTTCTTGTAACCTTGGGCAAGTCTTTTATTCTGTGCCAGCATCCATCCTTTTATGTGTAAAATGATGGGTTTCTATATGCTCGTTTTAGTTGTAAAAACTCTGTAAGGTTATTATTGAGTACATTCATAATCTGAATCTCTTTTCTCTTGGAAGAAAGCCAACTCTGCAGCTTCTTATAGATAGCTGTTGCCACAATTATCTTGTTTTCAAAAATGAATGATCTATAGCCAACCAAAAGTGGGTGGTTAAATCAAAAGAAAAAAAAATCAATTTATTGCTTCTCCTTTGATATGCTTCCAAGATCTGAGATGTGACATATTCAATAAGGATTTCAGCCCATCTGAAGGCCATTCTGTCTCTTTTTTCTTTTATTCAGAAGGATGGTGAACGTGAATGCAGAAGAGAGAGAAAGTAGGAAGTAATCTTCAAAGTTACAAATGCTCAACATTTGATTGGAGAGCATCTTTTTGAGGAGGAAATGGAGTTGGAATTCAGATGCAGTTTCTGGAGATAATGTTTTCACGGCTGAAGTCACTGTATTAATGAGCAAACACAGCCTTGCCTCTGATTTCACTGTAGTCTTAACTTTCTTGCACTGCCCCTCTCTCAACAGTGGTGTGTCCATTTACCACTAGAGATGAACTACTCTTTTTCTTAGTGAGCACCAACTATGTGACAGGTGCGAGGCACATAGGATTGAAGAACACTGATGATAAAGGATCCCCCAGACTGGTACATAAGGAGAATGGTATGCAAAAAATTTAATAAAATGTGATGAGAACTCCAAGAGAGAGCTCCATATGGGGAGTGTATAGAGGAAAAAAAAGATTCCTTGGCTGTGTCGGAGGAAGCTTTAAAAAGGTGATATTTGAACCTCATCTTCAAGGGTGAAGAGGACTTCAAGTAGAGGAGCTAAGGGAAAGGATTTCAGAGAGGGAGGAATGCATGAGAGCCATGACAGTATGCCTGACATGGGATCTAGACACAGTTTGACAGGGCCAAAACAAAAGGTAGGTGCAAGAACAAGTGCCATATGTGAGGCTAGGGTGATAGCAGGAGGCCCTTGTGAGGCATGTTAAAAAATTTGTGCTATGACTTACAAGTTGATACGAAATTTGAAGGCTTAGAGAGGCAAACAAAATAGTATTTTACAAAGCATATTCCAGAGTAAACCAATTCTCTCGATACTCTCGTTAAAACACACACACACACACACACACACACACACACACAGGTAAGTAAAATTTAGGAAAAGTTGCGAATTATAACATCTTGGATATTCATAATGTATAAATCCTAAACATTCTGATAAATCTTACAATGAAGAACCCTAACATGGTTAAGCCAGCATTTCTCAAATGTATCATCTTGTTGTTTTTGTTTTCTTTTGTTTTGAGACAGAGTCTCCCTCTGTCACCCAGGCTGGAGTGCAGTGGCCCGATCTCGGCTCACTGCAAGCTCTGCCTACCGCGTTCACCCCATTCTCCTGCCTCAGCCTCCCGAGTAGCTGGGACTACAAGGTACCCGCCACCTTGCCCGACTAATTTTTTTTGTATTTTTAGTAAAGACGGGGTTTCACCGTGTTAGCCATCAAATGTACCTTCTTTAACATGTGCAGAATGAGTGTTTGCCGAGCACTGTGGGAAATATCTAGTCATGTACATAAGACGTTCTGTCGACCAACTTCTTTACCTTTAATTTCTTGATGTTAATAACTATTTGAATATCTAATCTCTTTAATTTTGTTTTAAAGCATTCATAAACATGACAATGGCTTTAAGGCCAATTGGAAAAATTAAAAATAACTAATCATCTCACAATTCTCACTGACCACCATTATTTAAGTTTTTTGTCTTCTACTTAAAACTATTATAATCCTGATTTTTATTTGACATTATATCGTAAGTGCTTTCATAGTAATTTTCTTACCTTCTCTTAGTTGACTGTGTAACTTTCCTCCAAGTTTGCCTACATTTTTTAAACTTTTACCATGTCTAAAGTGTTACTGTGACCAAATTTGTACAAATATCTTTCCTCTATTTCACAAAAATTAAATTTCAAAAAATGAGAAGATAGTACAAAGACTGTTTATTTTGCTTAAAATTTACTTCCAAGACTGCAAGAAAGAAAAACCCCAAAACGTGAGTCTCATGAAGACCTCTGAGTCTACAACAGTATCTTTCATCTTCCAGCCTTTTGAGCAGTAGCTCTCAGGGCACTTATTACAGATCTCCATGGAGGTGTCAGCTAACCCTGTATATGTTTGCAGGGAAACATTTCTTAGTCATGAGGGATCTCATCTTATTTACTTTCATATCCTCTATAGCACTTACATGGTTCTGCATAGAGAAGAAAAGCAAAGCTATGTGTTGATTCTGGCACAATCACAGGAAGTCCAGGTACAAGATGTCCATGAATATGTACAAGGACCATGGAATCGACTGAGGAAATAATCACCTCTGGTCTCAAATACCCAAACACACCTATTCTTTTTTCTCCTTTTTATTTTGAGACAGGGTCTCACTTTGTTGCCCAAGCTGGAGTACAGTGGCATGATCATAGCTCACTGCAGCCTGAAACTCCTGGACTCAAGCCAGCCTCCCGTCTCAACCTCTCGAGTAGCTGGGACCACAGGTGCATGCTACGATGTTCAGCTAATTTTTATTTTTATTTATTTATTAATTTATTTTTGAGACGGAGTCTTGCTCTGTCACCCAGGCTGGAGTGCAGTGGCACGATCTTGGCTCACTGCAAGCTCCGCCTCCCGGGTTCACGCCATTCTCCTGCCTCAGCCTCCCGAGTAGCTGGGACTACAGGTGCCCGGCTAATTTTTTGTATTTTTTAGTAGAGACGGGGTTTCACCATGTTAGCCAGGATGGTCTTGATCTCCTGACCTCGTGATCTGCCCGCCTCAGCCTCCCAGAATGCTGGGATTATAGGTGTGAGCCACTGCGCCTGGCCCCAGCTAATTTTTATTAAAATTTCTTGTAGAGACAAGGCCTCACTATGTTGCCCAGGCTGGTCTCGAATTCCTGGGCTCAAGTGATTCTCCTGCCTCTGTCTTCCAAACCTCTCAAAGTGCTGGATTACAGGCATGAGCCACCACTCCAGCCACTCTCACCTATTCTTATCAATCCTTACCCCTGATCTAGCCCACACAATTAGTTTGACTTACCTTTGACCTAATAAAGATTCTGAAGTAGGAGAAGAATGAAAAGGAAGAGTAACACACACAACCCACAAAAAGGGCCAAGAGCTGAGGAAGTAAAACATGTTGTGGAATGGTGTGCCCCCTCTCAGAAGTCAGAGAGAATTCATTCATATTGACAAAAGCAGACCGCACCTCCATTCCCATCTGTACTATCTGATATAAGTAGATAACAAAACTGAAGGATGAGAACACTAACATATATACAATTTTTATTTATCAATTACACTTCATTAAAGCTGGGGGAAGGGAGTGGGTGATGTTTCAGTCTCAGTAAGCGATCCAAAGAAAAGCCCCCAAATTGGCATAAAAATAGCCTCCTCTTACATGAAAATAATAAATTCAGCTTAATAGAGGAGGTTGCACTTCTAAGCATAGAAGCATGAAAGCTTCTATAAGTTTTACACGCATTCACTTATTTGACCCTTAGGAAACAAACCCTTGTAAAATGGGTACCACTATCTCTCATTTTTCAGATAAGGAAACCAAGACTAGGAAAGTATAGGTAACTTGCTCAAGATGGCCCTTGAACAGAGCCTGAGTGAAAATCTATACAGGTGTACTTGCCAACTGCACATGGGTCCAGTATGCCATCTTCCCTCACCTTAAGCATCATTGCTGCCGTCCTTTCTTCTCACCTTGTAAAACCACTTCATCTCCATCCTCTATGTCCCAAAGCAGAGCATTTCTATCCTAAACTGTATTTCTAAAATCTACTTCATGACAAATTGAAAACATTCTTAGAACTGTATTGGTGGTGCGTGGGTGTATCATTTCTTATTAATACTAGAGAAAGAATGTTTTAACAAAGAAGTATATTTAATTTGGATGATAGAAAAGCAAGGTATCTATATAAGTATGAAACACCCACTTAGTTTTCTTAAATCCAAGCATGAGATCTTCAATATTTTAACAGAAAGTATTAGTGGAAAAGATGAATTAGAATTTTCATGATGTAAAGAAAAAATATAAAAGCTAATAAAGCCACTCATATTACTTATAAAATGTTATACATTTTTGTTTTTTTTTTTTTTGTTTTCAGACGGAGTCTTGCTCTGTCGCCAGGCTGGAGTGCAGTGGCATGATCTCGGTTCACTTCCCAGGTTCAAGCAATTCTCCTGTCTCAGCCTCCCAAGTAGCTGGGACTACAGGTGTACACCACCACATCCAGCTAATTTTTGTATTTTTAGTAGAGACAGGGTTTCACCATGTTGGCCAGGATGGTCTCGATCTCTTGACCTTGTGATCCGCCCGCCTCAGCCTCCCAAAGTGCTGGGATTACAGGCGTGAGCCACCTTGCCCAGTGTGTTAGACATTTTTAAAGTGTCAAAATTTTAAATGTCAAAAAGTTTAAAATTTTCTTTGAGCATAATGCCTAGATGTCCCATAGCAGCCGACAGACTACCTGAATATAAGTTACCTTTCTGACATTAACTTAAGTTCCTTATGCAGCTTATTAAATTTATTGCAAGAGGAAATCATTAGGATGAGAGGTGGGACAATACAGTAATAAGACTGATTTTTAAAAACCTTCTTTGAAAATAGTGATACATATTGGCATGCCAGTAAATGTATTTGCTAAATAGCTATTGCTTTTCTGTCCCATCTGATTATATACATCAAGTCAACCAAATTTAACTGGCTTCTGAATCCAGTTTCACTAACTTTATTTCCAATACCTCCTTGTCCTGTCATTGGTTTTCAAACATCTGTTCTCAAAAGTTGCTCAAGCCTATGTTAATTGCTTACACTCCTCCATGATAGATAGCTTAGAAGTGTTCATAAGCCTATTATGAGTGTTGAGCAGCAAGGGAAAATACCCTTGAAATTAACACCAGCAATATCTATTGTGTGTTTTCATTTTCCTTTCTAATATCTAACCATTAGCTGAGTCATTAGACTACTGTTGTCATCTCACCAAACTAGTGAATATTCTTTCTCTCACCTCTTTTCCTCTCATATTTTAAGTTCAAGGGACCCACTCAATTAAAACTCAAAACTATCACTGTTATTATCAACTGACATCACATCCTGATATCCCTTGGAGGATGAATAACCTATCTTGCCACTGAGTGTTGACTAGTTTGTTGGCTTGTTTCCTCTCTGGCTAGAGAAAGCAGAATACATGTCTGTCACCAGTTCCAACACCAGGAACAGATGAAGCCTGCCAGACCTCTCAAACTTAAGGAGTCCACTGCAGCCAAAACCAGAATCCTAAGAAGTTTCTGCCATTCTCTGTTTTCATATTGTAGCTCCCCACTTTGCATTTCACTACACAGTATCAATGAACTGAAGCTTGCCTGGGTTCTTGCCTTCACTTTATCCAGCCCTCACAATTATATGATTCTGGGCACTCATATCTGGAGAATAATTCCTTTGAAAATATCAAGATAAAGAAAAACGGTTGTGAGTAATTTTTATATCATGAGGGAGTAGCAAAAAAAAAAAAAAAAAAAGAATAATAATGATCTACCTTTGATGCTCCAGTAAGAAAGGACAAAACTGGTTTTAAAAAAATAGTTGGTACATACAGTTCACCACTCTGCTTCCATTATATCCTTTGTCCAGTAATCCTTCCAAGAATCCCCTCCCTTCTTTATCCTTCTTTCTCCCCCATCTTTACTCTCCCTGTAAGTGGCAAAATGAGCACAGAGGCATAAATAAAGTAATTTTAGTATGTTTTGTGTTTTTATCTTATTTTTATTTTTATCTTATTTTTATTTTTAATTTATTTTAATTTTATTGTGGTAAGAATACTGAACATGAAATATCTCTAACAAAATTGCATGTGTATAATACAGTATTGTTGACTATAGGCACAATGGTGTACAGCAGATCTCTAGAGCTTATCCATCTGGCTTAACTGAAACTTTATGCCCATTGATTAGGAACTTCTCATTTTACCCTGTCTTCAGTTCCTGGTAATGACAATTCTTCTCCGATTTTATAAATTTCACTATTTTAGATACCTCATATTCATGGACTAACACAGTATTTGTCTTTCTGTGGCTAGATTATTTTACTTAGTGTTCTGTGTTTCTATTAATGACAACAATTTTAATCCTTCAAATGCTATATCCTTCTCTGGCAAAAAAAAAAAAAAAAAAAAAAAAAAAGTGATGCCAAATGACAAAAGTTAATTTGATTCCACATGATTCAAATTTAGAAAAAATTAAGAAAGCTAACGCTGTTAGTCATCTATGGCAAATTCATGGAGAGTTCTGAGAAATTATTCTGCCTACCTGGACATTGGATTTCCCTTCACCTCCTGCCCCCTTCCTTTCCTCCCATATCCCTTTCTCCTTTGCCTGACTGCCTTATCCTTCAAGGTTCAGCTTAAATGCCATCTCCTTAGAAAAACCCTCTAAGTTAACACCCACCTCTACCATTATATGCTCTTATAACACTCTGGAATATTACTTTATGACAATTATCAAAAATGTAGTAAATAAATTATTCATGTGTACCCTCATTCTAGTCTGGAAGCACCATGAAGGCAAGACCTCTGTTTCATTCATCACTGTGGTTCTGACCCCCAGGAAGTGGCTGCCCATAGGGAGCACTCACCTCTGTAGATGGTTGTTGAATGAATGAATAATGAATGCAATGAATGCATGGCTAAATAAATGGATGCTATTTCCCTAAGTACTTTGGATTGCAGCTCTTTCTTATCCCCAGGCCACAAAGATTTGGAAGGCACAAGGAGGCTATGTACTCAGACTCTACTTATCTCTGTCACTCCTCACAGAGGACCTAAAACTCCACAGCCCGCCTCTCACTCCAGATGCCAAGACACATTCTTTTTGTATGATTATTACATGATTCTTTTTGTGTGATTATTAATTATACTTTTATTTTTTAAATGCCCAGCCACACTGATGGGCATTGATTTTAGGTCACCTAATCTAAATGGACATGACAGAAGATGGACTCTTGTGTATCAGTTTTGCTAATAGTTCCAGTGGATAATACGTGATGAGAACAATCATCACAATCGTCACCTAAAACGAACCTCAGATCTTCATGGCTACTGTTACCATAGTTCTAGGGTGTATGAAAAAGATAGTGATTACTTCCCACTTCGATGCATTTAAAATCTCTTGAGATCAGCTGATCTGAAGTTGCTTCCTATTCTTCAAAGCTGTTACAGGATTCTGATGAGCAAATGGCACAGGAACAAATTTTCTGGGAAAACTTGAAATATTTTACGTTGATTAAAATGGCTTTGGGCCATTGAATAATCAACTTGGGCTGGGCGTGGTGATTTACGCCTGTAATCCCAGCACTTTAGGTGGCCGAGGCAGTTGGATCACTTCAGGTCAGGAGTTCGAGACCAGCCTGGTCAACATAGGGAAACATCATCTCTACTAAAAATGCAAAAATCAGCCTGGCATGGTGGTACATGCCTGCAGTGAGCCCAGATCAGGCCACCGCTCTCCACCTTGGGCGACAGAGCGAGACTCTGTCTCAAAAATAATAATAATAATCATCATCATCATCATCATCATCATCTTGTATTAAGTCCATGGTATGTCAGGGACTATGAACTGAATGATAAAATTAAACAATTATAGTACTTAGAACACAATGCTCCAAATGTAAGCCTGAATGTCCTAGCATGGGCTTGTGGGAATAGGAGCTAGATCTGAGGGCCGGGCGTGGTGGCTCACGCCTGTAATCCTAGCACTTTTGGAGGCTGAGGCTGGTGAATCACCTAAGGGCAGGAGTTCAAGACCAACATGGTGAAACCTCATCTCTACAAAAATACAAGAATTAGCCAGGCATGATGGCAGGTGCCTGTAATCCCAGCTACTCAGGAGGCTGAGGTGGGAGAATCACTTGAACCCAGGGGATGGAGGTTGCAGTGAGCCGAGATTGTGCCACTGCACTCCAGCCTGGGCAACAAAGTGAGACTTCATCTCCAAACAATAAAAAAAATCAAAAAAAAAAAAAAAAAAAAGAATCAGAGAAGGCTTCTCAGGGAAAGTGATATTTGTACTGAACTTTGACAGAGAAATATAAGTTCATGAGAGGAGTAAGGTTAGAGGCCATCTCATGCGGAGCAAACCATGTATACAAAGGAGTAAAGACACAAAAGCACATGATATACTTAAGGATGAATAAGGGGCCAGAGGTAGCCAGTGAACCAAGATACAGTTTTCAAACTCTATAATGAAGTTACATTCCAACTTTAGAAATACTTTGAATAATAAAAACAACAATGCTTAGTACAAAAATTTCTGAAGAGCTGGTACATTATATGCAAGGCTCTAAAAAGCACAATTCCTGTTCTTAAGTAAAAAGAAAGAAGTTTAAGTAAGCAGTGAAGAGATAAGAATGTCGCATCAAACCATTAGGCCTGGAGAAAACGTTACTGTTGCACACGATTGAGATTTTATCTGCTAGATTCTGTTACCATTGAAATGTTTTGAGGGACTCAGCAGGGGCAAGGCAAGCATGTCTGGTTTAAGAGAAAAGCTGAACACATTCCTTCTCCAAGTCAGTGAACCATGGCCAGAGTCTCAACACCTGCACCGAGCAACAGAGCAGAATAATCTCATTTTAAATGAAAGTCTGCATTTTCTCTGGAGGTCGAAACCACTTTATAACGAGCACTCATCATTGGCCAGTGAGTTGGGAGAGTCGACTATTCTTTTATGTCTAAAGTGATTATTCTGTAAATGAGTTAAAATCTGCATCCTAACAGCATGAAAAAGGAACTAGAGAAATCGGACTGAGTGATGCCCTACATCTGACAAATAGGGACAACACCTCAGCAGGAATGTAACTTGGCCCTTGAAACATTTATAAACTATATTTTTGCCTGTAGTTCCCTGTAGATTCTGTTCCCTATAAATAATCTGGTCAACAGTAGAATCTCTTTCATGATGGCAGAATAGGAGATCAGAACTAATTCAGAGATCCTCACACTTCATATTGAAATCCCTGGGTCCCTTTTATTCTATTATTCAACAAAGTAGAATCAATATTTGTATGTCTCACCTTTACGAGTTTGCATAATATGACCATCAAGGGTAGAAGTCAACAGTCTTAGTCTAACTCATTTTTTCTGGTTAGTATTGCAATTTTACAGGTCAGATCCAGTTCTTTTCTTATAATTGTATTTTTGTTCAGTATGTAGTCATGCAGTTAATGTCACTCCTCTGCTTAAAACTTTCGGGAGGCCTAGGCAGGCTGATCACCTGAGGTCAGGCGTTCGAGACTACTCTGGCAAACATGGGGAAACCCTGTCTCTACTAAAAATACAAAAATTAGCCAGGGGTGGTGGTGGGTGCCTGTAATCCCAGCTACTCAGGAGGCGGAGGCAGAAGAATCGCTTGAACCCAGGAGGCGGAGGTTACAGTGAGCTGAGATGGCGCCACTTCACTCTAGCCTGGGCAACAAGAGCGAGACTCTGTCTCAAAGAAAAAAAAAAAAAAAAGCCTTTCTAACAGTTCACTCCATCATGCAGAATGTATTTCAAACCCCTATGAGGTCCATGTCCTCTGGCCCCTGATCACTGGACTCATCTCATACAACCCCCTGCTTGTTCAGCCTAGACTTATGTCTATTCTTCGGCAACACCCAGGTTTCCCTGCCTCAGTGTCATAGAAACTGCTGTTTCCTTTAATAGAAAGCCCTCCTCCCTAGGTATTCACTTAACTGATTCCTTGCAATTATTCTGGCCTCAGTGCAACTGTTCCGTTCTGTGGTAGGAAGGATGATGTCTTCCTAATACCCTCACTCCTGGTATACACGCCCTGTAATAGTCTCCTCCCACACGGCATCAGCATTAATCTGTGTGACCAGCAGAATATGGTGAGATGATGGCATGTGACCCATGATGTGTCAAGGCTGAGACATAAAATATATTGCTGCTCTGCCTTGCGCTTTCAGATCATTTGTTGTGGGGAAAACCAGTCAACATGTCATGAAGACACTCATATGAATCTTACATAAAGATCCGTGTGCGAAAGAACTGAGGCTTCTTGCCAACAGTTGTGTGGGTGCGCCGTGCCTTGGAAGCAGATTCTCCAGCCCAGTTGAGCCATCAGATAATGGCAACCTCGTAAGATACCTTGAAATAGGCCTACCCAAATAAGTCATTATTTCTGTCTGACAAAAACCATCAGATAGAATAAATGTTTTTTAAGGTGCTCATTTTGGGAATATTTTGCTGCACAGCAATAATAACCATGACACCTTCTCATATAGAGCTCTCCTGACACCCAGTCAGGGGTAAAAGAACATACCCTGTCACATGTTATGAAATTATCCCATTTTATTTTCTTTCTCACACTTATTCATAGCTTGTTATCTTGTTAATTTATTATTATTATTTTGGTTACTGTCTGTCTCTTCTTACAGGAATGTAGTTCTTGAAGGCAGAAACTTTGCCTGTTTCATCAAGGTTTATGTCTAAGTTGGGTCATCTGGAATATATGTTCAGTAAATACCTGTTGAAAGAATGGCTTACCACTCTGTGAAAATTCTATTTCAGTTATTTCTCCAAAGCACATAGGAGGTTGGCTAATCAAATCCCTTTCTCAACTTGTGTGGTGGCTCACTGGCCTCAGATTCTATGTAAGAATAAGGAGAATTTCTACCCAGAAGAGGCGGAGTAAGGGCTCTCAGTTCCCCCTTCAGCAAAAATTTTAAAAAAAAATAAAAAAATAAAAGAAAAGATAAAGTTTGAGTGGTAATCATTGTTTAAAAAAGAGTTTAGGGCAGAGAATAAGGAGATTCAATAGAAATGTACATGACGCAGAAGAGAAAACTAAAAAAAAAAAAAAAAAAAAAAAAAAAAAAAAAAAAAAAAACCTAAAATTTAGGGGATCAGAGTTAATATAGATGAGATGATTACCAGAAGAACAAAAAAGGAGAAAGACATTATTTTAATAACATGAAAAAAGAATTCAAACAAATGTAATAAAGATAATCTTCTGCTCATCTTCAAACCATCTAAAAGATTTGCACCTGAGCTGTCCAAAGCAGTTTTAAGAGCCCAAGATAGGGCAAACTGCTCTATATGCAACCACTTTCTCTGTTAAATAAAACTTACATCTTTAAAAATTCTACCTAAGTACATGGTTTCGGACTTCGCAGGCATATACAAGACTTCACAAACATATAGGAGGTGTAGCATATACATGACAAGAAATACAGGCAAAAGCTCTACACACATACAGCATGCATATCTCTTATTGGCACAGCACGTATTTTCATGTGTGGTTTATTCTAAACATTCAGTAGTGAAAACTGGATCTATTTTTTGGCTTCATTTCAGAAAGCCCTTTTGGCCCCACTGGCTTGGGTCCTGCCACATGTACAAAGTCACGGCTGCAGAAAGTGCTTGTATAATCAAATAATGAAGCAACATTACACCCCTACACACCCTCACGTACACACAGTGCATTTCTATATGGCATGGTTTTCCATCATGATTCATTGGGAAGTGTCCTGATATTCATGTAAGGTATAGAAACACAAGCTATTCAATGTGCCCAATTTCAATCAAAATTTTTAAAGAACATAAAATACAGTTCTTTAAAATTGGTTGTGAGGGAGATTTCCCATGTAGTGTAAAGATAAATTTTTTAAGGAGTTGAATAAGCACAGTAGCCTTACAATTTTCAACAAATACTAGTAATAAAATGAGTCCTGGTTGAAAAATGTGAAAAAAGTTTAGTATGTCTTTCCCTTTTCTTACCCTAAAATCCAAAGTGCACAGTGACAAATAATTTCCCAATATTCAAACATTTTAAGCCTATTTCAGTTCGAGAACATTACTACTGCCTTGAGAGAATCACGGTTGGAAGGGGTCTCATATCTTTTGACTTAAAACATTTTCTGGATTTCTCCGCTGTTGATGCAAACTTAGCAGCAGTCCACCAGGTCCATGAATAAAGGAAATGTAGACCATTCTTACATTAAGGAAAAGAGATGAGTGTGCTTCTGAGAGGCCATGCTAAGGGAGAAACACAAGTTCCTCTTACAGACCAGACGAGTGTGTGGCTGGGGACTAAAAAACCTCAAAAAAATAAAACCACCAACAAGCCACAAAGGACTCACCAGGCCTGGCTTAATTTGGGTAACGACTGCACTGGCAAACACACCTCGGTGGATTTCTCAGCAGGAGGGGACACTATCATCCTCAGCAGCCCTGGACACAAAGTTCCAGACACATGGAGCTGAGCCATTTTCCACCTGATGAACAGTAACAGAAGCTGTCTCCTTGAATCAAAACACACGAAAGAAAGGGGGCAAACTGCAGAGTGACGAGAAGAGAAAAAGGATAAAGATCTATTCACTCTCTATCCCTAGGGAGCCAAACTAGTGGCTCTTGTCTTACTTCTTGTGGAGAGCCCATTCAGCATCACTTATCCCATCCTTGTTGTGCCAGCTGGATAGTCTGAGACATAATTTTGGTGAAAAGAGGGGGTATATTTTAATTCACAAGTAGAAAAGTACGAGTTGTGCTTGAAAGGAATCTTGGCAAATAAACCCCGCAGGTAGTAAATATAAGTTGAAATGAGAAGGCATCATTTTCAGTGTCTGGGTATGGGGGTATAGAAGAAAAGTGTTGGATTTTTTCTTATCTTTTAAAAAATGTTTAATGTCTAAGACATCAAGAAAATAGAATGGTATTGAGAGAAACTGACGCTATTTTAAAGGTGACTAATTGCACATAGGTCAATTTTAAACAATGACAAAAACAATTTTTAAAATGCTAAACATTCAAAATCTTATGTACTAACATAAAAGACATTTAAAAAATGAAAATCTATTTCACACTATGTCGCACAAAGTCCAAATATGCCAATATGTACTAACCACTTTTCCTGCAGAAATACCAGGTATTGATATATTCATTAGGTCATTTATAAATTTATTCACTCCATGTATTTATTCATTTGATGAGCACTTAAGGAGACTGGGAGATACAAAGATGAAACAGACTCAGGTTTCTAATCTATAATAAAACGATTAAACTCAGCTGTATCCACTGGAACAGGCTCACATGCCTGTATATAGTTTATTTCTAGACTATAATATGAAATTCACCCATTTGTATAATAGAAACTGTATAAATATAATTTATATATTATCATACTATACTTTTATCATTTTGTATGATCGTATATTTGTGTTATATTATTTACCCATATTTATGCCCTATGTAAAAAGAACTCAAATGCATAATTCTAGTAAGGCAGATAAGAGCCAGGATCTAAAAATGTGCATGAATTTATAGCATGAATATTGTATGACAGTGGTTTTTTTGTTTGTTTGTTTGTTTGTTTGTGAGGCAGAGTCTTACTCTGTTCCACAGGCTGGAGTACAGTAGCACAATCTCAGCTTACTGCAACCTTCGTCTCCTGGGTTCAAACGATTCTCCTGCCTCCTGTGTAGCTGGGACCACAGGTTCACGCAACTGCATCTGGCTGATTTTTGTATTTTTAGTGGAGATGGGATTTCATCATGTTGCCCAGGCTTGGTCTCCAACTCCTGACCTCAAGTGACCAGCCTGCCTCGGCCACCCAAAGTGCTGGGATTACTAAGCCCAGCCTATTAAAGCATTTTTAGTTCTCTAACAATCATATGGCATGACCAGAATCCTGAAGTTGAAAGGAGAAGTAAGAATTTTACTTGTTCTGTGTTCCATTCTTTATCAGATAGATGTTTGGTTCCATGTATACAGTTCTTCAACAATGAAGAACTATAGCAAAGCCATAATTGCTGCATATAATTTTGACAAGAAACATGACAATGTTAGATGAAAGAAAAAGATGGTTCTGCCACCTGACTTCTCACCAGAAATTCTGTTTTCCTGTCTTCTATTCTCTTTCACCTCTTGGCATAAGACCATAGAGACAGCACTGGCATGCCAAGTTGAAATTCCTAAGTGCTAACTTGATAAGGTACAATTATGACTTGTATTTTCCTTGTTAAGGTTTGTCGTTAACGGTGTCAGTGAGGTTATACATTAAGGTTATAACACCAAAAGGAAGACTATGCGACTTTGGGAACTTCACAATGCTTACTATTAATCCACTCCCTAAAGCGCCAATTACACTTGTGCCTATAATCAGTTTGGAACTCTTTGGGGAGATAATGAATCTCTAAACTTGATGATAAATGTATGCAACTTTTTAATGTTTGTTCCTGGGGCAAAGCCCAGGTTACTGTGCCCTAGATGCATGTCTGCTGGGCATCATGAAATCTGTTCTTTAGGCTCATCTTGATCTCCATATTAGTAACTTCACAATCTCTCAGTTATATTCTGCACAGTGCTCCCCAAGACCCTCCCCTCTGAGTAATCTTGCCTCTCAAATTCAATCCCTGACTATAATACAGGATATACCACCTTTTATTTCTGGGTAATTATAAATAAAATATGTCTATGGATCAAACTCATAGTTTGCGTGTCCGCATCTGTTACCGGTGGTTGTTGTACACTGTTCATTCACTCCTCTCCCAGACGTATGAGTTATCCATCTCCCTTATCCATTAGTTCACCCATGCTCCAGGCTACTCCAAAGGCTCAGACCACTTCCACTATGACAAGTGTATGCAGACAGAGGTGGTCCTTGATTTATTATGTCTTGGGACTGACATCTATAGTCTCCAAGTGGATTTCAGGAGGGAAAAACATCTACTCTACAGAAAACCCTCCCTATGTCAGGACAAGTGCTGAAAATTCTGTTTTTGTTTGTCTGGGAACTTAGTGGTTTTACCGGGTAAGACTTCAGAGGCTCTGATTTCCTTCAGATGTCCTGTTTTCTTTCCATCACTTTCCCATACCTATTAAGGTATTAGTGAAAGAGCACACAAGGCCCCTAATGTCACATGTATACAGACAGACACTTAAGGGGCCCTGAAAACACCCTGCCGTCTTCCCTTCCCCCAGGAAATGCTGCAAAGACTAGTTAAGCTGTAACTGTGCTGCTCTAAATAGGGAGAATTTTCTACAATTAAATTCCTTAAGAGACTGCACATAGAGAAAGCCAGCAAATGCTCACATACAGCCCTGAGGATGCTTTCTGCAGTAGAGTAAGTGTCATTTTCTTGAATCATCACTGTGTAGTGGGCATGAACTTTTGTTACAAACTTAGGTATGCCACTTTATTTCTCCATAATGGAGATTAATTTTTACTTATAGCTTCTAGTATGTTTTGTGACAGAAATATAACCTTTTAGATTAGTTTAACATCCTATCCTTCACCTCCAGTGATTTAGCTAATTTCTTAGGGACTTAAGTGATATTAAGGCCCACCTCAGAAAAAGGGAGCCCTTCTAATTCTCGACGTCGAAATGCTTAAAGCATTTACTCTGAGTTTGGGAAGAAAGTTTCGAGTTTGCAAAGAAAGGCAAAGATCCCTGCTTATCACCATTTCTGTTCATTTTCACTGTAGATCTCCTAGCCAATACAGTAAGGCAAGGAAAAAATAAAAGTATGAGAATTACAAAGGAAGCAGCAAAATGATCTTTATTTACTATGATATAATTATGTTTGTGGGCAATAAAAAATAATCTTCCAATGAATTATGACATATTAACACAATTAGCAAGACTGTTGGATATGAAATAAGTGCAGATAAATCATTTGAATTTCTATTCCCCAGCAACAAAGCTTTAAAATGTTTTGTAAGTTTTTTTAATTGAAATTTTTTTCTACCAGTCACAGTAGTAAGAAAAATCATATGCATGATCTCTATGGTGAAAATTATAACATTTTATTGAAAGATATAAAAGAATAGTGTAAGTAAAAGTAGTTAATAGATTGGAATAGTCAATATTGCAAAAATGTTACTTGATCACAAATTAATCTATAAATTCAATTCCAATAAAAATTCCAACTCCGTATGTGTGTGCACATGTATGTGTGTGTGTGTGTGTGTGTATTGTATGTGGAGCCTAACTGCTTCTATAATATTTATGGAATGATGAAGTTCCAATAGTTATACATATTAATTAAGTAGAGGAATAATGTCATGGGACTTAACTACCCGATAGCAAACTTCAATTATAAAGCCATATTATTAAAGATAGATAGGTATTGGAGTAGTGATTAACAAATAGAACCTGAGGCAAAGCCCTAGTTGTTTGTTAGAACAAAACAGAGAGCCCCAAAATAGAATGGTGAGTGCATAAACGCAATATATGAGTAAGTTCATAATGGAGAAAGAATGAACTTTTTTTTTTTCTTTTTTTGAGACGGAGTCTGGCTCCGTCGCCCAGGCTGGAATGCAGTGCCGCTATCTCTGCTCACTGCAAGCTCCGCGTCCTGGGTTCACGCCATTCTCCTGCCTCAGTCTCCCAAGTAGCTGGGACTACAGGCACCTGCCACCATGCCTGACTAATTTTTTGTATTTTTAGTAGAGACGGGGTTCCACTGTTAGCCAGGATGGTCTCGATCTCCTGACCTCATGATCTGCTCACCTCGGCCTCCCAAAGTGCTGGGATTACAGGAGTGAGCCACCGTGCCCAGTCGAAAGACTGAACTTTTACAAATAAATTGCACTGAAACAACTGACTACATATGTGGAAAAAAATTCTTTCATCAACCATACACACAAATCAATTATTGATGAATGAAGCACACATATGTGAAACGCAAGATTTTAAAAGCAATTTGGGGAAATTTTTTTATGTTGGGGGTAAAAGAATTATTTAAGGCACAACATGGGTAAGTTATGAAGGGAAAGATTAGTAAATTTTTGAATTATATCAAAAACTTCTATCCTCAAAAGCCATCAGGGAGTAAAACTATAAGCTATAAATTTGGATACAACACAACACAAATATTACTATGTAGCATATACAAAAAAGCTCCATGAATCAATAAGAAACACTATGAGAAAATAAGAAATAAACACAAATTTTACAAGAGAGAAGATATAAATGACCCATAAGTAGATTAAAATGTGTTGACCTTTTTAGTAATCAAAGAAAAATTAAAATCATGAGATGTAATTCATGACTACAAGATTGGCAAAAATATAAATATAGAATAATATCAAGCAATGCCATTAATAAAGAGCAAAGAGGGTGTTCATCCATTAAAAGCAGATATGTAAATGAGTAAAACTTCTTTGGAAATCATGTAGGAAAGTTGAACACGTACTGGTCTCTGATTCAGAAATTCTATTACTAGGTATTAATTCTTGACACATTTTTGCCTATATGTACCAGGAAATATGCATGAAATGTTTATAATTATGCTGCTTATGATAGCAATAAAAACTGGAGAACCCCTATGTGTGTCTCATAAGTAAAATGAAAAAATAAGTTGTGATACCTCCCATACCATGTAATACTATACTGCCATGAAAAGGAATGCACTTAAGTTATAATCACTGAAGTAGGTGAATCACAAAACTATAATGATAAATTATATAATCAAGTTACTTCAGAATTCACACAATGTGATTTCATCATTACTTAAATTAAAAAACAGATACAACTAAGTAATATTTAGGAAATCCAAAAACTTTTTTTTTTTAAAGAAAAGTTATTAAGAAAAGCAAGGGAATAACAAACATGATGTTCAGGATAGTAGCCACCTCTGAAGGCCTGCACGGAAAGGAAGATGAGATTGAAATGGGAATGGTGTCTATGGCAGCACCACCCTGACGTGCTCAAGCTTGTCTGAAATGGGAATAGTAAATGTATTTCTTTTCCTGGGTAAAGTGTACATAGTTGTGCATTTCCTCATTATTCTTAATAATGCATTTATTATGTTTGCTGTGTTTTTCCTATGTAGGCTATATTATTCAATAAAAATAGTTTTGTTTTTGTTTGTTATAAAGAGTTTATGATGAGTCATTTATACTAAGGTAAAAGGCAACAGGTATCAGTTGAAAGTTTTGGAAAAATCAGTGTGACAAATCAAAGAAGTCTGATTTTTTTAACTGATTTTTTTTAAAAAAAGACGTGGATGACAAAGAATATTTGAAGGTGGGAAAATGTGAAGTCTACACAATAGGTTTGTTCATCTACAAAATATTCACATGATCAGGTAAAATGCAGAGCATCTCCCCAAATAGAAAATTTCTGCAGTCCAGTCTGAATATAATAATTTGACTCTTCTAATGGCAATATTTTAACAAATATCTAATCTGTATTAAAGTAACATCAAGGAGAAGACACTAACAGGAAAAATACTTTAGCAATATGTAATCCATATACATATGAAATAGTTAAGCATCATACTCCATGCATGGGTTTCAGGAAAAGAGGATGCAGAGACAAAGTCAGAGACTATAACTGTAAAGCAGGAGGTTATTTTTTAAAAACATAAAAACAAAAATGAAAGACAAAGGAAAGGAGAATAATTATAAAGAACGTGGGATAGAAATGCAAAACATAGCACATTTTGTTCTGGTGGTCCTGTTATTTCTACCAGCGCTGGGACTAGGGCAGCTGCTTGGGTGTGTATCACATAGCATTAAGCAATAGAAATAACTGCTTTATTCCTTGGTCCATGGGAAAATCCTGATCAATTAGTACAATTTCAGTAAAAGGAACAACAGTTGGGGATCTACTATGAGTCAGCCACTGCCCTAAATCCTAGCACTTGAAAGTAAATAAAACGTGATCCCAGATTAGAAGAGGGGACATCAACAACCTCTGCAGAGGTGGTAAATTCCGTGGAAGAAATACAGGTAGGGTCCCCCACAGAAGCACTTGGCCATGCCAAAGAGGTCAAAGAGGCTTCCCAAAGGGAGTGATTCTTGAATGGAATCTCAAAGAAGTTAGGGAAAGGTAAGAGCACCCCAGTACTAGAATCAGAACAAATGCAAAAGATACCAAATCAGATAAAACCGAACCATGTTAGAAGGGAGTCTAATACTAAAAGGAGGAATAAAGTGTTAATTTTCAAAGAAACACAATTCTTAAACAGTATAGGTTATTAGGCATGAGGAAAACTACATATGCAAGATTATATAATCTAAGATTAATACAAACTCTCTAGATTTCACATCAAAAGCTTATAAACTATTTAGATTGAACCGTATGTCATTCCTGGGGTTTTTTGTCATGTTTGATGGACAGAAACAGTAACTACGTGGCTCAACCTGACAGAAAGGGATAGACTGACATTTCATTAGAAATAAACTGGACACATATATGACAGAGGGTTAATGATTACATATTGAGATATCCACATGTAACACATATATTATAGAAATCTTACCTATCAAGAAAAAAATGTCAAACCTAAAAGGAAAAGAAAATTCCAGTGCCCAGCAAGTATAAGCAGAAATAGTCCCTTACAATGATAATCAAAGAAATGCATACTAATGCTGTAAGAAGGTACTTCTCTTTTGGTCATTAGATTGGTAAGACTCATGTCAAGTTCTCTCCTCACCAAACTTACCCTGCTTAGGTACAGAAAGAAAAGAAAGAAAAGAGGAAGGAAGGAAGGGAGGGAAGGAAACGAAGGAAGGGAAGGAAACGAAGGGAGGGAGGGGAAACGAAGGGAGGGAGGGGAAACGAAGGGAGGGAGGGGAAACGAAGGGAGGGAGGGGAAACGAAGGGAGGGAGGGGAAACGAAGGGAGGGAGGGGAAACGAAGGGAGGGAGGGGAAACGAAGGGAGGGAGGGGAAACGAAGGGAGGGAGGGGAAACGAAGGGAGGGAGGGGAAACGAAGGGAGGGAGGGGAAACGAAGGGAGGGAGGGGAGGGGAGGGGAGGGGAGGGGAGGGAAAAAAGAAAAAAAGAAAAGAAAAACACCAATGACCACTTATGCTCATTTCTTTCTTCAGATTGCTGAAGAATACCCCATAGTGGAAACGAAAGGAGCTCGATTTCTTTAACAGATTAGCCTTTACTACAAATATTTCCTTTGGCCCAGCTACTAAGCCCGAAATGCGTACACAGACAGAGGAGGGCAACCCCTTCCTGTGAAAATATCAACAGTTGGAGCCAGATCCGCTGGGTAGAAAATATACTATGAAAAAAAAATCTCCAAATATGGATAGTTACACAACGGAGCTCAAAGGTGTGCTGGCTTACTGACGTTCTCCAAGGCAATAGAGGGTGTAGTTAAATATTTGTCCATCTGGCAGTTTTGAAAAATAAAGTATTTTTAAAAGAAACTGAAATCTAGACTTAAAAGGAAAACTTCATAGGAGTAAAAAAATGAAATTGTATGGTTTTACCCTGCACATGTGTTTGTGGCAAGCATCTTGGAAGGATGTGAAGCCATTTAATAAGCCTGGCATAACATGGAGGGCTGCTAGGGAATCTGTGGCAGCCTAGAAAGAACCCTGGGGTGAAAGCTTGGAAATGCTGGTTCCCGCAGCCCCCAAGCAGGCTCAGAGAACAACCTCTGAGGAAGGAAGAGCCTGGAGGAGAGGACTCAGCATAGATGGGGAGAGATGATTGGGGAGCAATGCTGATTGATATTTTTTCAAAGGTACCAATACCCAGCAATGATGGAAATTATCCCGGCTGGGTGTGGTGGCTTATGCCTGTAATCCCAGCATTTTGGGAGGCCAAGGCAGGTGGATCACCTGAGGTCAGGAGTTCGAGACCAGCCTAACATGGTGAAACCCCGTCTCTACTAAAAAATACAAAAATTAGCTGGGCATCATGGCAGGCTCCTGTAATCCTAGCCACTCACGAGTCTGAGGCAGGAGAATTGCTGGAACCTGGGAGTCGGAGGTTGCAGTGAGCCGGGATCGTGCCTTTGCAATCCACCATAGGTGATGAGAGTGAAACTCCGTCTCAAAAAAAAAAAAAAAAAAAAAAAAAAAAAGGGATGTATGATAAGGTCCTTCACTTTTATTGTGTAATGTAAAACCAATTATGTTTTACTGATAGATGATTTCCAACATGATAGATAGTTTCAACTAAGCAGTTTCCTCCAGTGATGGACACCAGCATCTCAGGCACATGAATGCCATATAGTGGGTCCTGCAGTCATGTGAACCACTAAGATTTACTGCCTACTTCTGGAGGAAAATTTCAATAGGGAAGTCTCATTATGATTTTGAAATTTTGTTTAAACAGAATGTAGTAAAATATTCCCCACATGGAAAATTTCCCGATGGGAATATATGTAGGTTATATGTGATTGCTATGACAAGTAAAGCAGCCCTACAAAGTACAGAAATCTCTGGCTAAGTCAGCATCCTTTTCCCTTCAGAAAAAGCCAACAACAGCAACAGGCCATTTAAAAAAAAAAAAAAAATCCCTGGAGTTTTGAGAGAGAATTTGTGGGAGAAAAAATTAAATAATGGAGTCAAATAAGAGTTTAGCATTAGTTTTAAGAAACAGATTCAGAACACCCTGTATTCCAACACTGACTCAGTAATACAAAGCCTTTGTGCAGGTCCTTGCAGGTGCTGGGTTTTGCTCCCCTTAGCTAAGGGTCTTTGCACATGGGGTTCTCATGGCCTCCCCTCACGCAAACACATACGCACACACAAATGCATAAATACAAGGGCTGATTCCTTTCTTTCTCCAGATCTTAACCTAAATGATACACATTCAAGGAGGAACTCTCTTACCAATATATCTAAATTCATTCCCCTATTATTCTCTATTTCGGCATCCTATTTGCTTCCTTTATAGCATTTATCAGATTCACTTGACTGTTTACCTGGGTTTTTTTGTTGTTTTTCGCTAGCTTGATAGTAAGCTCTATGCAGGCAAAGACCACGTGTGTCTTGTTCGCCACTGTGTCCCCAGCACCTGGAAAGTGCCTGGTGTATGAGACATTCTTAATAAATATTTGCTGAAATGGACAGTGAATATCCTGGAGGAAGGGGCACTCTCACAGACAAGTCAGGACCACAAAAGCAAAGTTGGGAGGTGTGCCAATGTGACAAGGACCGACCCTGGCTTTTCAAGGTTAGCCTGCGTCACAGAAGAAGCTGAGAAAACAGCAGCAATTCAGGACACACGGGGTAAAGAAAAGGCAAACTTTAGCAGTGGGCCAGTGACAGAAGTTGAATGACTATTAAAAACAGTTCATAAGGCCCCGGCCACAGGATCAGGTTAGAGCTTGGGTCACCTTACCTCCAAATCACTTGCCCCCATCTGTTACCATCTATTTTATTCACATATTTTGTTTGCTTTCTGGAATAAGGTTCCTTGGGAAAGCATTTTGTTCTTTGCTGTCTCCCTAGGTATAGTATCTAGTACATGGAATCCACTCAACATATTCGAATTAATTCTGCTGGTAGGAGTTGAGAGTCACGTCTGTCTTTCTGTCCTTTTCATTGCTGTCTACAGCATTTTAACTACACTCTTCTTAAACTGAGGAGGTATGCTTTTCATATTATTTTAGAATTTGCTGGATTCCTAAGCCATCGTATGAATTTCATATTAAATTCATAAAAATTACAGGAGAAAAGCACATTTGCGGGTACATTAACATCCTCAACAATGGTAAGGTACTGTAGATATGAAAATTGTGGCCAGGCATGGTGGCTCACACCTGTAATCCCAGCACTTTGCGAGGCCAAGGTGGGCAGATCACTGAGATTGGAAGTTCGAGACCAGCCTGACCAATATGGAGGAACCCTGTCTCTCCTAAAAATACAGAATTAGCCAGGCGTAGTGGCACATGCCTGTAATCCCAGCTACTCAGGAGGCTGAGGCAGAGGTTGTGGTGAGCCAAGATCGCACCATTGCACTCCAGCCTGGGCAACAAGAGCGAAACTCCATCTCAAAAAAAAAAAAAAAGAAAGAAAGAAAGAAAATTGTAACTAAATAAAGGCTCGCTCACCCCAAGCAGGTGAAAGGGTGGTGTTATTTTTAAAAGCAAGAGGTATGACAAAGCATTACAAAGTCTGTGCATATTTATGTTTAAACTTCAAGCAAAATTGTTAGTTTTTATAACTCTGTTGTTGGAAACATCTGTTAGCACCACCTGTATAGGAATTTAAAGTCAAAATCAATGGCATGCTCTTTCTTGTTTGAGACTAACCAGCATAAGAACTTAAACCACAGGAGAGATGCTCTTAAGGAATGTTACTGCCCCTGCCCACTATCCTCTCCCAATGTAAAATAACTCATTTACTAACTGAAGTATCATCAGACTCTACAAGGGGCTGATGTGACCAGATACCTTTAAGTCAGTAAGACCTAAGGTATATGGGTATGCTACCAGCTTTGCCAGCTACCTTGAACTTGTAAGAATGTCTGTCTCTACCCTTCAGGGCACCACTGGATGGCAGCTCTCCTACCTCACCAACCACTCTTTCTCAGTCTCACTTTTAGGCCTTCTTTCCTCCTTTCTAGTGCTTCCTAAGGTGCCATACCATGATCCCTCCTCTTATCTCTAATTCCTTTCTTGGAATCTTGTCAAATTGTGGTAAAATACACGTCACATAAAACCTACCATCTTAACCATATTTAATTGTATAGTTTAGTCTATATCTATTTAGTCTATATCTATTAAACGATTCCCCCATTCTCCCCTCCTCCAAGTCCTTGGAAACCATCATTTTACTTTCAATTTCCATGACTCTGTTACTGATACTTCATGTAAGTGAAACCATGCAGTATTTGTGTTTTTGTCATTGGCTTGTTTTACTTAGCATGATGTCCTATAAACTTCCTCCATGCTGCAGCATGTGTCAGCATTTCCTTCCTTTCTTTTTTCTAGAGACAGAGTTTCACTCTGTTGCCCAGGCTGGAGTGCAGTGGTGCGATCTTGGCTCACTGAAAGCTCCGCCTCCCGGGTTCACGCCATTCTCCTGCCTCAGCCTCCCAAGTAGCTGGGACTACAGGCACTCACCACCACACCCAGCTAATTTTTTGCCTTTTTTAAGTAGAGATGGGGTTTCACTGTGTTAGCCAGGATGGTCTTGATCTCTTGACCATATCTGCTTGCCTCAGCCTCCCAAAGTGCTCGGATTACAGGTGTGAGCCACCGCACCTGGCCTCCTTCCTTTTTAAAGCTAAATCATATCCTGTTGTATTTATATACTATGCTTTGTTTATCCATTCATCTGTTGGTGGGCACTTGGGTATCACAAATAATGCTGCTATGAACATGGGTATGCAAATATTTCTTCAAGACTCTGCTTTTGATTCTTTTGGATCTATACCCAGCTCTATTCTTACATTTTTAACTACCACCACTCTTCAGGAGTTTCAGATTCCGAGTCAAATGCACTATCTAGTATCTATGTGAGTTCAGATACTATCTTCTGAGAGTTGTGTTTCATAATTGTGTCTGTGTTCCTCCTTTTTAAATGCACTCATCTGTCACACATCCCATCACCAATAGGTTTCCTTGGGGCATTCTGACAGACAATATATAGGGAGGCAGAATGCCCGAGATGAGTCCTGGTTCTGCCACTTGCTAGCTAAATGACCCTGGGAAACTTATTTAACCTTTGTGGTCCTTAGTGTTCTCATCTGTAGTTCCGGCTTCAGTGGGTTTTTGTTGTTTTTTTTTTAACCAGGATAAAGGAAATAATACATGGAAAGTATATGCACTAGCATGATACATAGACTAGTATTGAAATGTCATAAAAGCAAACCTAAAAGCTAGCTATTATTATTTTGGATTTTAAATTAAAATAATTTATTACTTACAAACATAAAATTAACTTCCATTTCAACTTAAAAGACATTTAGTGATTCAGGATAATCATCCAGAGTTTTTAGTCCCTCAAGTAGTTTGTCTCGACATTGGGAGAGATCAAGAAGCTCAATCTAAGTTTTTCCTTAAAATCAACCATCCTTATATGTGAAGAAAACATGGAGAACACAACCCTTGATCTAATGGCCGAGGAGACTCGATCAGACGGCCTTACAGGTTGTGTCTCAGCTGGCCTCTCAGAATCTGAGCCTAATAAACCTTGTACTGTTATATTAGCTTGTTATTCTTTTGAGTGGGGAGTTCACACATTTCTGATAACATTTCTAATTATAGGACACATCTATTTATATACGCAAACCATAAATTAGAATTGACCATGCTGATCATTACAATACTTTCTTCTGGTTAGTGAGGGCAATGTTATTCACCAATGTTTGCTAACTTTGCACTGTACCATAACTCAATTAAGACTTTATAAGCTAAAGACTAATGTTTTCTGCATTACTTAGTATACACAATTCTAAACTCAGCTGGGAAATAAAAGAGGCTATTCACTCTGCAAAATGCTATAAAAGCCAGATTATTCCTAAGAAAGAATTGCGAATTAAGTCTGAATTTTGTATCGCACTTACAAAGTAAATTGAATTTTTTGTTCAAAATAACTTTTATAGACTAAAAAAGCTGCAATTCTCAAACATTTAAAAAAATACATTCTCCATAATTTCCATTTTAGTTAAAATCAGCAAACATAGAACAGGTGAATCCAGAGGCAGATTTATCATGAAATTCATGAAACTTGGGAGATGGGAAAGAACCCTAGTAATGTAATGTGTTTACATATTTGCATATTTTTGTAACACTTACATAAGTAAGATATTTTACATTTTCTCCTAAAAGTGCCCATCCAATGTAAAACTGTATAAGCTTTAGGCCCCACTGAACCCAAACTCCTGGAATCCTGCCTGGGTATATATGAGGGTTAGAAATAATTTAATCTTTCCAATTGCGGTTCAAATTCCCTGCATTCTCACTAGCACCCACTAGAGGGCCCTAGCTGCATTATGTAAAGAGATGGTCTTTGCCTCTTTTTCTTCCTATTCTTTTTTGTGTGCCCAAACAAGCAAGGAAACACTGAGCAAACAGTATAGTCCTCAGAGTTGAAAAGCTGCCTATTAGCTCAAACTGTTGCCATCGAGAGACTGATGTGGCAGAAATGTCTTGCTCTGTTTCCGAGGCTGCCAATCCTTTCACTTGGCAAACATCAGAGAAACAAGGCCCAGCACACCCAGTTTGACAAAGTTGAATAAAAGGCCATTTCATCTCAGGGCTACTTAGTCCAAATCAAATAATGCCTAAGCTATTTGGTCCAAGCCAGCTCAAGTGCTCAGACATCATACAAGGCTTTCTTTGCTGAGAACAAGCACCACCACCACCAGTCTCTGCACACATTTAGCTTGTTCCTGCTATTTTCACCAGTCTAACTTCCCAGCTGGAGTAGGTACCAAATTCAAAATCAAGCTTCACTGAGGACTATCACCTAGACTCCCCTTGACAATCACTCTGCAGGTGCAAATTAATCCATTATGTTCTGTAATTTCCAAACAGTGGCATATCCATTTTACATAAGCAGGAAGACTAACAATGTCACAGCACAAAATTATACACATTTGCCTATAACTTTCCTTCAAATCCTTATTTTCTCCTATTTTTATTTAATGCAAAAAGCCATGTGATTTTCCAGGGGAAAAAAAAAAAAGATTCATTTCTGAAACCCTATAAGCCATAAAATCAAGGGCTCCACATCTGTTTGAGAAAGTCTGACAATTTTTTCTGAGATCTTCAGAATTTCCTTTCATAAGAAGGTAGGGAGGTGTGGGAATGACTGCAATTTTGTGAGGTGTCGTCAGACCAGGATTAGTAATTTTGTAGTTTCCCGATCAACTTGTTGATAAATTACAATTAACAATTCAGGAAACTCATATAAGACAATAGTAATTCAAATTAAGCTAAACCAGGGGAGGGCATGTAATTTATTTGGATTTGCAATCTGTTTGTTGCAAGGAGCCAGAATCTTGCTGTGATTTGCCCTTCATGTGCAAAGCTCATTTTGCAAAATCCATCTTCCATAGAGAGGGAAAATCTCAACCCTGAGAATCTAGCCCATTAATACATTAATTCTTTAATACATCACTAACCAAACTAGCTTTGTTGGTCATTTGTGACCAAAGGAGTTACAATGAGTATGGAAGACTGGGATAGGAAAAGAGATATTCACTGGAATCAGGAAATGACAAGTTTGCTACTTTTAACTTAGGAGATTCGCAATGGAAAACCCCTATTTAGGGGGAAGAGGCAAAAGGAAATAGAAGTCAGTACAATACATTCTATTCAATTCCACCTGGAATACTATTGATAAAAATCACGTATTAAATAACCTAGCCATTGTCTGCATCTCGGATTTAATCTTGTACCACTCTACCCCTTGTTTGTTGTGTTTCAGCTATACTGATCTTTTTCCTGTTTTTCAAAATGCCAACCCCTTCTGCCTGCCCGGATTGTTTTCTCACATCTTCAGATGCGTCACATTGTTTAATTCAAACCTCAAATATCACCTCTCACAGAAGCATTCTTTGACCACTATTTACAAACCTTGTTCATTTACTTGTTCATTTTCCTGTCTCCCTCTAAGCCAATGTAAATTCCGTAAAAGCAGAATGTTCTATATCTTGTTCACTGGTAAATACCCCAGAGCCTAGAAACTTCTCTTTGTAAGCATCTTTTACTAGGTGCTCAACAAATACTTGTTGATTGAATGAATGAACCAAGAGTAAGATTATTCTCAACATTTTAAATATACATATAAATAATAAATATTAATTACATGATATAACATGTATTATATATTATAATATATATAATATATATTATATATTATATAAGATATTATATATTATATTGTTATATATTATATATCATATATAATTATATATACTATATCATGATATATATGATACATGATATATATATTATATATGCTATATGATATATATTATAAAATATAATATATTCTGATATATATTTATATATAATTAGAAGGCATAATATATAATATATAATACTATATAGTATTATATATTATATCATATATTATATTATATATATTATATATTACATTATATATTATAATATAAGATAGTATCAGGATATCCATCCTCTGGAGATTTACCATCTAATTTGAGAAATACATTGTGTAAGAGAAACAATACTGTATGTATTGTACAAATGCTAAGAAGAGGCAGAAATAGAATAGTTCACAGGAGAAGCAATGACTTGCCTTCCCTTCTGAAGTCTCAGGAATTTCAGAATATACACCAATGAGCTTTCATGGCTGCATATAAGATTTTTGTACTGGCAATCACTATGAGGCTGTCTCACCAATTCCATCCTATTTGGGGTAATTTATCTGTGCTCATGGTAACACATAAGATATATAAACGCTGAGCAACTTCAGAAAAGTGGAAATATGACAAGCGTAGGCTCTCAATTTGGAGGGTACAGAGGAAGGCCTTCAAAATTCAACTGCTGGATTTCAATGTACAAAAAAACTACAACTCCAGAATTATAGAATGTGTCATTTACTCAGAGAAATAAAGCCTGGACTTTAGTATACTTTATACTAGCCATGCACTGTATATCAATTGAATAAGATCGTTTGTTTCTCACAGCAGCAACGTAAGACCTCTACATGTGTTATTTTCATTAACCCATTTAATAAATGAGGAAATGGTAATTAGAGTGGCTGAGCAATGCGCCCGATGTCACATACACACTAACAGCTGGAATTTGGATTTTGGAAGCAGCTACTCTACAATTGAGGTAGCAATTCTTATAAACTCTTGGTCAGTTTGCTCAGATATTTACAGGTATTACCAAATAGAGGTACCAATGAGCCCGAGCTTAAACTTCTAGAGGGCAGCAGACCTGTGTTAACTATCCCTTTTCAATTTAGAACTGGACTCGGTCACAGAAAATATTAAATATTTTTATTTTTAAATATTAATATTTTTAAAATGCTAAATATTTTTTGTTGGCTGGAAACATTTGCTTTCTTAAAGTCAAGGTTTTCCCCATTATTCCTTACTCTAAACCCGATATTAAATTTATATTAAGTATACTTTTATCTTACAATATTTAATATCGTAATTTTAATTATGCTTTTAAAACAAAAGATACCTTAGGGAAAAGGAGAAGGCATGTTAGCATAGAAACAGTTTTTAATCTCATAATATTGTCTATGATAAATGCTATTTTCTGGATGTAAAGCTAAAACTGTTCAATTATTAACAAAATTAAAATGTACTGTTTACACATAGTGTTATTTTTCATATATGTATACATACACATACACATATGTGCACATGTGTACATACAGGGAGACAAAAGACAAAGCTTATCTGAGTACGACAGAAAGTTCCCTTTTGAAAAATATGTATGTTTGGCTTCTGGTAGTACAGCAGACTAGTTTTACACACGCACACACAAAAACCACACACACACACAACTCAGTAACAAGGAAGAATTTAAAATGGTGGAACTTTTTAAAAGGCATTTTCACACAGGGCTGAGTTATTAGGGAAATGGATAGAATTCCTTGGAGGCCAGAAATGACAAAGGATGGACACAGAGAGGTGCACAGCACTGAAGCCAGTGTTTACTCTGGGGACAATCAGCCAATCCAGAGTTGACTCAGAGCCTAGATTTTTAAAGAAAATCAAAGAAAAAAGTTTAGGGCCCAACAGAGAGGGAGTCAGACAGAAGACCTGGAGACACGAAGCTGGAAGCTCCCGATGGTTGAGTTACAAAAGTAAAACCTCCTGCAGAGAGAGACAGTGGGGCGTGCATATCTCCTTGGTTTTGACTCTAGGTAGGAATGGGGGGAAACAATTCCCAAGACTTTCTAACTCCAAGTCCAGTTGTGTTTTGGGAGAACACAATTTACACAATGTAACTAGTTCAACAGTCCCTCATATACACATTTATTTTAAAGATGTAATGGACATGTAGCACCTCTAATGCCACATACAAAGCAGATTCAAATCCTCTCTGGAAGAAGAACACACTTTAACACTTAAAAAAGCATCACAAAATACGTAAGAAAACAGTGAGAGAGAGAGAGAGAGACAGCAGAAAATGCTAACTGCAGGATTCGTCCTACAAACCCCACAAATATTTAGTATCTATAAATGCGCTTAAAGAAATTAAAGATGATACTGAGAGTATGTCAAAGGAAAAAGAAACTATCAAAAATTGACCACAACGTTTTAAAAAGGAAAGCAATGAAAATTCTAGAGATAGAGCCTATAGTAGAAATCAGAACCTCCATAAATGCATTTAACAGACGAAGCACACCTGAGGAAAAGTCTGTACACTTAGAGCTGAAGAAATTATTCTACATGTAGCACTGAGAAGCAAGGAGAGACAAAACCTAAAACAGAAGCTCAAGTTCCAGTGTTCAGTAGTACAGTAGGAAAATCACAGTTAATAATAATATATTGTATGTTTCAAAACAGCTGGATAGTGTCAAGCAGAGTGGCTCACGCCTGTAATCCCAACACTGTGGGAGGCCAAGGCGGGCATATCACTTGAAGTCAGGAGTTTGAGACCAGCCTGGCCAACATGGTGAAACCCTGTCTCTACTAAAAATACAAAAATTAGCCGGGCCTGGTGGCTAATGCTTGAAATCCCAGCTACTCGGGAGGCTGCGGGAGGTGGAGGTTGCAGTGAGTTAAGATGGGGCCACCGCACTCCAGCCTGGGTGACAGAGAAAAAAAAAAAAAAAAGCTAGATAAGAAGTAGATAAGATTTGACATGTTCCCAACATAAAGATAAATATTTTATGTAATGGATATCTCATTTACCTTGATTTGATCATTATATATTATAGTCTTGTATCAAAATATCACATGTACCCCCAAAATATGTACAACTATGCTATGTCAATTTTAAAAATACCAAAAAAGGAGAGAAGCTCAGAGACTGGAGAACAGAATGAGAAAATGAAAGATGTATCTATTCAAAGCTCACAAAAGAGAAGACATGATGGGGCATAGGTGATACGTGAAAAGGTAATGTGACACACTCTTTTGCAAAACTGGTAAGACACCGAGTTATATATTTAAGCAGTTTAAGATAGTACAGGAATAAATAATAAGAAACTCACCAATATATTGTAATGCAACTTCAGAATACCAAAAAAAAAGATAGATATTAAAATTGGCAAAAAAAAGAGACCTACAAAAGAAAAAGAATATAATGAATGTTGATTTCTGTTTGCAAAACTTGAAGCCAGTATTTGGAATAATATTTTTTAAATACTGAGAAAGAAATAGTTGCAATAATTGAATGTCCAATAGAATGAGGGTAGAACCAAGATATTTTCAGACCAATAGAAACAGAGCTTAGAAATAGGAGACTCTCTAAAGAGCTTTCTTAAGGATGTATGTTAGAAAAAAAGATACCTCAAAAGCAATGTATAAAATTCAAGAAATTGTGAACAAGAGAAATGTGTAGACACATGCTCAAAATAATATAGAAAAATAAAACACATCTCATTTATAGAATTAGAAGAATCAACATATTGCTAAAATCCAAGACAATTATACAAGTCAGGAAGAAACTGATTCACCTGAAATCATTCTAAAACCCTTATACTGTTTGGGAGGAGGCAAAATATGTATTAGGCTTTGTTAAATATGTTTATCAAACTGTATAGGACCTAAAAGAATGACATAAATGTATAAAATCTAAACTAATGGAGAAGAATGGAAAGAGGAAAAAAGTTGAAAAAGGCAAGGAAAAAAGAAAATAGCACAAACAATATGTTAGGAATGAAGACAGATATATCATCAATAATCAAAGTAAATGAACTAAACTCTTTAAGAACACAGATGATATCTGATTCAAAAAAGATAAAATCCAAATATATACTATTAACAAAGACAAACATTTAAAAGAGAAAAGGCTGTTAAATAGAACTTATGTGAGGCCATTACTTTGGATTGAGCTCCTGTACCATGCCTCAGCAGACCAAACCAAAATGGAGACAATCCTGTCAAGCGCCACATAATTAAACTAAAATCTTAAAATACAGAAAAATCCCCAAACATACCAGTTTTTCCAAAATTGGGAGATTCACAACAATCAGTCAGAAGAGGCCTAGTATACCTGAGCCAGCATAACAAGGAAGTAACCTCTGCTTTAACCCTTGCAAGCAAAGTAACCTGATGTTAACCAATCTCCTTTCTCATATTGTACTTTCTTAGTTCTGGCTCAAAACCACCTGTTTTGCCATGCCCAGTGGAGCTCTTTCTATTTTGTAGATTAGATGTTGCCCAATTCATGAATTGCTTATAACAGCTAATTAGATCTTTAAATTTGTCAAAGATTTATTAGTCAAATATTAGCTGAATCAAGCTAATCACTACTCATATAAATAGACCCTAAGGCAAAAACCTTAGCAGAGGCAAAAGGAAGTCATTACCTATTGATAAGTTATGTAATTTACCAAGAATACATAATATTTTCAAATGTATACGTCCCTACAATAGAAAAAATAATACAGATACAAAAATAATTATGAAGCTGCCCTCATAGTGGGAGGTTCTGATACATTGATAATTGATATTATAAAGCAATAAAAAAATTATTGAAATTAGAAAAGACTTGAATAACAGAATCAGAAGCTTGACCTGATGGACAAATAAATCCTGAAACCAGTAACAGAAGATTGCATATTTTTCTCAAGTTCAGATGGGATATTTAGGAAAATGATTGTAATTTAGAACATAAAGCAAATCTCATCCTGTTTTAGATAATCAGTGTCATGTAGATCATGTTCTCTTACAACAACAATTAAGTGAGAAACAAATAATGAAAGAGGGAAAAAGGAGGAGAAAGACAAGAAGAGCAGGCAGAATAAAGAGGAAGAAGATAGAAACCACAGAAATTAAAGAAATCCACGTCTATAGAGTGCATGTAAAAGTAAAGCATAATGAAAAAGACGACATGTTGAAAACCTGGCGAATGGTGATGAAAACACAGTACTTCAAAACTTGAAAACTGCATTTAGAAGAAAGGTAGAGAATGCATACACACACACACACGGGGCTAAAATAGGCTAAGGAGTCCATTTTAAAGGAGAATTATTTTTTAACAAGTTATCAGAAGAAAATAATCAAAAGCTGAAATAGATGAGAAAAAAGAATAGAACACAGAAAAGAACATATGAGAGAATTAACAGAGTTAATCTGTTTTTAATGGCTAAAAATCTTGAGCTGTCTCTAAAAAATACTGATTTTTTAAAGAGGGAGAAATATCAGAAATGAAAGTAATAAAATATATTATAAACAATAAACTGAAAATATGGTAAAAAGAACATTCTTAGAAATGTGTGAATTATTAAAAGTGACTTAAGTCAGTATTACTATCAGTTTATTAAGAAGGGATAGGAGAAATAGAGAATTAGAATAATCCTAATAATGTTTTTTTAAACATAAGTTAGCTGTTTAAGATTTTGCAAAGAAAATATCATACCCAGAGCATTTTACCAGCAAGTTCTACAAACCTTCAAGGAATCAATAACCTCGATATATTACTACAATTTCTATGGAACAGAAAAGGGGAAGAAATACTTCTCCAAATTTTTTACAAGTCTAACTTTTGATACCTACACCAAAGAGACACCAGAAATGAAAAATAAGAGGCCAATCATAATCATTCATATATCAATGAATGATTATATATTGTCATTAAACTAAAATTGCAAATCAAACACAGCAATGCCCAAAAAAGCAAATACAAAATGATCAAATTGTGTTTATCTCAAGAATATAAAGTTGGTTGAACATTAGAATCCAGAAATGTAAGTCAACACAGCTACAGTTCAAAGAAAGAAAAGTTTACATATTCATCTCAGTATATCTGGTAAAAAGCATTCTTTAACATGCAGCATCACTTCATAATAAAAACTTTTTAAAAACAATAAATAAAATACAATTTCATCTTGATAAAGGGTATCTACCAAAAAAACCTTACAGCAATTATCTTTTCAATAGTGAAATATTAAAATTATTCCCTTTGAAATGACACACAAAAAATGCCCACTATCACTTCCTTACAACATTAACTTTAATTGTAAGTCAATGCAATAAGTCTAGATAAAAGGTAACACAAATGGTTTGTAAATAAATAAATAAAACATCCATTATTCATGGACATTTTATGCATAGAAAACTTAAGCATTTCCAAATTATTAAAATAAAGTACACTGCTTTTAAATAGAACAAATTAGAAAAATGCAATTTTAAAATATATCCTTTACAAATAAAAAAGGTTGGTGGTACCTTCGAATAAATGTAATATTAAGATGTGCAAATCCTGTATGAAGCTCAAAATTTTATTGAAAGACTCTGAGACCTAAATAAATGGAGAGATATACTATGTTTGTGAGAAAAAAAAAATGCTCCATATTGTAAAGGTATCAACCTTCTCCCCCAAATTGATCTATACTTTTAATGCAATTTCAGTAGAAATCCCAAGGATGTTTCAAAGAACTTGACAGAATAATTCCAAATATTTTCATGTAGGAGTAAAGGACAAAGAATATGTTGAAAAAATATCCCTACCAGTTATTAAGACTCATTATAAAAATATAACAATGATACTGTCTTAAGGATAAACAAATAGGCCAATGGAATGAGACAGAACTAGAAACAGACTCATGTGTATGTAGAGACTTCATATATGATAGAGCTGGTACTGCATACCTGCAAGGAATGGATTTCTCAATAAATTATGCAGAATAATTACAAATCCACACAATAACAAAAAACACAATACAAAATCGATTCCTTCTTGGAATAAATGCAAAAATCTCTTTCAAGACCTTAATGTGAAGAGTAAGGATCTTTGAGAAAATGTAGGTGATTATCTTTATGATATTGTAATAATATTTTATGTACCAATTTTTTTAAAAAGACGATTGATAAATTCAATTTTGTTAAAATGTAAAACTTCTGTTTATCAAGAACCACCATGAAACAATAATCCAAAAACAGAGAAAATATTTGCTGTACATATGACAAACAAAACTGCACCTAGAGTATGTAAAAAGAACTCCTATAAATCAATAAGACAAAAACAAAAAAGCTAATAGAAAAACACATAAACATTTCCCAGAAGAGGAAATGGGAATGCCAAATAAACATATGACATGATGCTCAGACTCTTTAGTAAGCAAAGAAATGCAAATTAAAATCCCAAGGAGATACCATTTCACACCTGCCAAACTGGCAAAACCTAAAAGCCTGACAATCTTCTTGACAATATTGAGGAGGATATAAAGCTCCATGAATTTTTATGTACCACTGAAGGAAAATGTCATTTGATATAATCACTGTGGGAAACAACTTGCTATTGCATAGTAGAGTTGAATATGAGAATATTCAATGACCAGGTATAAACCTATGACTAATTCTAAGTGTAAACCCCAGAAAAACTCTTGCACGGGTGTACTAGGAGACATAAGAAAATGTTCACAAAAACATCATTCATTATAGCAAAAACCTCTAAGCTCAGATTTCATCAACAAGATGACAGAGCATTAAATTGTGATTTACTCAATCGAATTCTATATCATAGTGAGCACAACTGATTCTGAGTATGTTCATCAACATGGATGAGTCTCAAATATAAAGTGAAAAACAAATCACAGAATAGACATAATATGATTCCATTTATATGAAATGGACAAAAACAGTCAAAACTAAACTTACATTATTTCGGGACATAAAGAAGAAGAAATTATTAATACCAAATTTAGATGTAATTATCTCTGTAAGAGGAGAGTACACAGGAAATGTCAAGGCTACTGATCATGTTCTATTTTTATAACCTGGATATTAAAAATAGAGGTGTGTGTTTAATGCTATTCTTTATGCTTTTGTTACAAACACCTGTGTACATATATCTCATAATACTTTTTGCAAAATGCATAACTGTATGAGCAATATAGGTCTCTGAATATAAACCTTGCTGATTCATTACACAAATAACATGATGCTCAGCAAGGTAGGAGGTATTCATTCAAGGCAGGTGATGATGGTCAGTATTTTCAAGGCCTGTGAATAGAAATTAAAAATTATGGAGTTACAATAGACAGAATACTGTTGTAGAACGAGAGCTCATGCCAAATGTTGAATCTTAGAAGGCATGAAAAAAATACAAGTGATTAGCTATGATAAAATATTTGTTTTAAATGATCATAGGAGAGTAAATTAACTCCATCATGGTTTGAAATCTATTTTGGCTTCCTTTTTGACAAAAGTATTGTAATTTATCTTGTGAAGCATGAACATGTATCTCAAGTCTCTAAAACTTAAATGCTGCCAGGTGCAGTGGCTCACGCATGTAACCTCAGCACTTTGGGAGGCTGAGGCAGGAGGATGGCTTGAGCCCAGGAGTTCCAGACCAGCCAGCTCAACATAGCAAGACTGTATTTCTACAAATAAATAAGTAAACAAACAAACAAACAATCCTGACTTGGTAGCATGTATCAGTAGTCCCAGCTACTGGAGAGGCTGAGATGGGAAGATCCCTTGAGCCCAGAAGTTTGAGGCTTCAGTGAGCCATGATCATGCCACTGCATGCCAGCTTGGGCAACAGAGTGAGATCCCGTCTCAAAAAACTAAAAAATAAAAAATAAAAAAATAAGTTAAATGCTTACTATTTTCTACCATAGAAGTAGAAGTTGGTCAACACAGTGACAGAACTCTTCATGGGCACTATTTCTGATCTGAGCCCTAAGATGTAAGTGCTATTATCATGCTCATTTACTTGATGATCGATGTATTAGTCCATTTTCATGCTACTATAACCAACTGTGAGACTGGATAATTTAGAAAGGAAAGTAGTTTAATTGACTCACAGTTCTGCAGGCCTGGTGAGGCCTCAGGAAACTTACAATCCTGGTGGAAGGGGAAGCAAACACGTCCTTCTTCACGTGGTGGCAGAAAGGAGAATGAGATTGGAGTGAAGGAGGAAGCCCTTTATAAAACCATCACATCTCATGAGAACTTCCTATCACAAGAACAGCATGGGGGAAACTGCTCCCATGATTCATTACCTCCCACTGGGTCCCTCCCACCATATGTGGGGATTATGGGAACTACAATTCAAGATGAGATTTGGGCTGGGACACAGTCAAAACATATCAATTGAAAATGAAGCAGCAAGTTGCTTCACTTGCCCCAGGTCTCATGGCTAGTAAGTGGCAGAAGCAGAGTTTGAATCCAAGCAGTCTTGGCTCCACATTCCTTCTCTTGACCACCTGACTGCCCAATTTCAGTTTCCTTAGCATATCTGTCATGTAATTGGCCCTTTTAAACAATAAAAGGTGAATGGCGCATAGCTGAGCAGACTTAAAGTGGTGACTACCAACTCACACTGGTCTCTTAAATTGTATTTTATAAACACAGCATCAAAATGTTTACAGTTGGAATTTAGAGGCCCTCTAGTCTAAAATCTGTGGGAGGGTGAGTAGTCCAGAGTATGGCTAGTAAACTCTGTCACCAAAAAAAAAGAGAAGTTCCTCTAGCAAACTGAGTCAAATCTAAACATGACTATTTACTTCAGGATATCTTCAGTCTTTAACAGTGTGTCATTATGAATATCAAAGCAGAATATAAGATATATTCAACCTTGTTTGATCTGGAAATCCTTAATGTTTGTTTTTGCTGCTTGTTTGTTTTGCTTCTCATCAGGAAGTATAATCCATACATCTGGCTGGGTCAATCCAACATTTCCTATTGTGAAGATCAAGAAACTCATGCACTGAGATATTTGTGTAAGCTCAAGGGACGAATATGGTCCTGGGCACAGTAAAATCTGATTCCCCAAGTTATCATGGCACAAGGAAGGACATTCAAAACAACCTGGTCTCTTTTTTTTTTTTTTTTTTTTTTACATACATGAGATAAAAAGATTTATGGTTTTACATTTCAGCAGCAGTATATAATCAATATGGTACTTCATACTTCACTAATCCCATTAATTATACCATCATATACTCTTTTCTAAAAAAATCTGTTTCTCACGATAATAGGAATTTAGAGTCCAAACAGATGCCCCATCACTGCTTGGCCAGGGCCCAAGAGTAAACTGCAGGTAGCAACACAGGAGACACCTTCTAATGTCACCTCCACGCTCTCTCTCAATCTCTCTCTCGCTCAAAACAGGCCTCCTTCAGAGTACTTGCGTCACTAGGCAAATGTGCTTTCGCCTGCAGAATAAATCTCAGTATTTTTATGAAACCTCTTTTATAAGGTTAAAAGAAGATACCAAATCAAAAACTAACATGGGAATAAGAACCAGTTCAACTTATAGCTGACATCGTCCTACTTTCCTAGATAAGAGAATCAACTCTGTATTTTATTCCTCTCATTTCCAGGAAGGTAATACTAGATAAATCTTTGCCTAAAAGAAAGGATAAAAAAGAGACTGCTGAATTTAATGTTCCGATGTTGAACCCAGAAAACATTTTTTTCTACTAAAGACCAGAACTTTCTAGTGCACACCTTCTGAATGATGTAAACCATTGATTGTGCTTGCAGAGTACAGGCTAAGATAGACGCCAAGAGGTCTGACTGCATTCTCTTTGCAACTGACTAGGTGAGATACCTTAAGTAAACCAAAGAACATTAGGACTCTTCAGATTATCAAGGCTCTCCAATCTAAGTCTGAATGTGTTTTGACTGAGGTGAACAAAAGTCATGTATTTATTTTAATCACCCCAAATTGACCTAACCCTTAACTCTGTGCCTAGTGCTGTGGTAAATGCTAGTGTGTGTTAATCTCTTAATTCTAACAACTCCCCTACTATATCTGTATTAATATTCTCCCAATCTTACAAATGAGGAAATTGAAACTGAGAAAGGAAAGAAAAAATAGGAAGTTAGGGGGAAGAAGGAAAATCAAAGAGAAAAAGACGAAGGAAGGGAGGAAGGGAGAAAAGAAGAAAAGGAAGGAAGGAGAGGGGAGGGAGGGAAGAGAAATGTTAAAGTAATAGAAACTATTCTAATTTGTTAACTATGTAATTGTTCAATGGTTCGTTATATTGTGAAATGTGCCTCTCAGTTCTCATAAAAATCAGAGAACTTTCCATGTAAAATTTGTTGGGTTGGCAAACAAACTTTGTATCTTATTTTTGGTTGGCTAACACTGTATACCTTCCCCTAAAATGCCCTTGTGCACATTTATAAATAAAGAAACTGAAAATTTGTGGGAAAAAAATGACTATTAAGGATCACACTCCAGATAAGAGGGCAAAAGTTAATTAAGCTTAAATAGATTTATTATAATGTAAAGGAGAGAGAAAATGGGATGAAAATCCACAAGAGGGCATATTTATATAGGAGACATTCAACAGCAGAGGTCTTTCTAAGAAAGTCTAGTGAAGTTAGCTAGGAGCTGTCTCTTCTGCTGCCAGATAGCATAACCCACATGTAAAGAGTAAATAGAATTTCGAATTGACAATTATCTCTGTGCTTGGAGCTATAAAGAACCAAGATGTCACTGACATTGTTCCTTATTTCATGGTCCTTAAAGATAAAAGGGTGTCTATAAATAAAAGGAAGGTGAAACAGTATTAATCATAGGGTAACCAAAGCAACAGTAACTTTATAAACATTAGAAACATTAACTTAGTAAAAAGTTAAATATATTCTTATTGGTGGTCAAAACACACTTTCGAAATGCATGAATCTGCAAGCTGGTTTTAATGACACTATCATGGAAGCCCACAACAGGGATGCTGCTGATTAATGGGCTAATAAATTATTTAATTTTATTCTTCTCTCCATTCAGTTGTAAAATATACACATTTCTTAGCTTATATAAGGTCTGTTAGTGCCTTCCTAAGCAGCTATTTTGTCAAAATGTAGACTGAGGAAGTAAATAGAAGACTTACACACTTAACCACAACTTTTGACATTAAGCCTTTTTTTTTTTTTTTTTAAACTCAGTATTGTTAACGCAAAACAATGCCCTGAATGGTGAATACAGCAAGACTTCCTTGTGTATGTTTGTTTTTAAAGATGATGTTGGTTTAAAAGATTAACCATAATTCTAAGTCAGGAATTTCCTCACACTTACCAATTTAGAACCTTGAGTTAATTAAAGGTCAATCTTCATGATATAAAAGTTTGCTAATAAAAGCCTTGCCAGTTTTCTTTCTTACAACTGTGTAAGCAATCCCTAGATGATCTATTTCAAATGTCATTTTAAATTCTGAAATGGACAAAAACTACTAAAGCCAATCGTCAGATGTATAAGATATATGGGATTCAGCATTTAGGGGGATACCCGCTACTACTGATTCATGTTCTCAGGACCAAATTGAATCCTCAATCTAATGCCTTAAGTAGCACCTTGAAATTTGATTCAATGTGATTGATACATACTCAATAGCTAATATGTGCTAGATTCCATGCTACTAAGCCAAGGCTTCATTTCACCATGCTCTCATTTCATCACCATCAAATGAATACATATAGGGCATTTCCTATGTCTATGCCATTTAAAAGCATAAGAAGAAATGTAGGAAAACAGAATACCTGCCCTCAGGGAACTGTCTCAGGGCAACGGGTACCAAAATATTTTAATTAGGATAGATGTCTGATTAGAGGAAAGAGATCCCACCTCATTTATCTTTGTCTTCTGAGCAAGTGACATAGCACCCTACCCAAAAGCACCCAAAGAATGTTTGGGGACCTGAACGGTATTATGAGTAATTTTTCACTTTATAGATAGAAATATTTCCCTTCTAAAGTTTGTCCTATTTCTAAAATAATTCCCAGGAGGGAAAACTGATGTTTTATACATTGACTACTGTTATTCTTAATTCCCAAGAGTCACTGAGTATGTACCAACATATTGTGCTTGCTTTCAAAATCACTTACACTCAGTTCCGAAGCCACATACTGAAGCCATATATACCAAGACTCAGACTAAATATCATATAGCAAAACATAGTATTATAAAAATGTATTTAATGAATCATTTTGTTGGTTATCTGTTTAACTTTTCTCTATATATATCTTTTAAAGATATCACCTTATTCAAACGTCAGCTGCTGCTCAGATTATAAGGGGAAAGATTGTATGAACATGATTTTTGCATTTGGCAATAGGGTGTGGGGAGAAACCTAGTTTTTAAATTCCAGCTGAGCTGTGAGCCAGTTGCTTCATTATAAAGTGCTTTATTATTATTATTATAAGAACTGTCTACCTAATAGGGACTAAATGAAACATCATATATGTATAAGCTATTAATGTAATACCTAGCGTATACTAGATGCTTCATAAATATTAAATTCCTTTATATTTCTGTGGAAACTTGAATGATCTATTTCAAATGTCATTTTAAATTCTGAAATGGACAAAAACTTCTAAAGCCAATCACCAGATGTATAAGATATATGGGATTCAGCATTTAAGGGGATACCCGCTACTACTGACTCATGTTCTCAGGACCAAATTGGATCCTCAATCAAATGCCTTAAGTAGAACCTTGAAATTTGATTCAATGTGATTTATACATATTCAATAGCTAATATGTGCTAGATTCCATGCTACTAAGCCAAGGCTTCATTTCACCATGCTCTCATTTCATCACCATCAAATGTATATGTATAGGGCACTCAAGAGGTTGTCTCCATAGTTAGAACATTTGATCAATTATTCTCCCTTCAAATTCTACACTGAATGAAACAACGTTTGTGTTTATGCTCCCTCTTTACTCTGAACCATTACAGATAATTGCCATAGCTTTGGGAATAATACAGCAAACTCCAAATGTCTATATAAAACAAAAAATCATGTATAATTTAGTGTCACAAATCAACACCCACACTGTAGGTTTTTAAATTACTTTCTATGAAACTGTAGTTTAAAAAATTTACATATTTAAAAAAATCAACTGTAGTTACTTTAATCATACAGAATAAAAGTCATTGCAAATAGTCTTCGACATGTCTGAAATCGTAGAAATTTGCCAATAAATATCAGTAAATATTTCATTTATCCTCATCACCTTACTATTTTATGACCAGATTGAAAGGTCAACAGACTGTGAGAAAGGAGGACTACCTAATGGATATGAAAGTCCAAAAGCCACCAAAATACTCTGAACAATACTGAACAAAACAAATACGCAAGATCTGCAATGCATGAGCTTAAAGTAATGAGATCAAATAATTGTAAAATGCTGTTTGATATAATTTCATTTCTCCAATTCTTGACAGTCATTATATTCCTTGAAGCTGAGGCATCCATTGGTTCAAGCGAAAGGCAGAATGCAGCAAATACAATTATACTCCACTTATAAATTTCAAAATGAAAATGAATTCTTAATGGCCACGTCAGAAACAACACTTGTAAGAGCCAGAGCTTTTATTTGTAAGATCCAGTCTTTGTTGAGAGGATGGATTTAGGAGGCCCAATGAGACAAAGCTGAAAGACTCAGCATAAAGATTATTAATGTCAGTTGCAGAATATGGAATAAATATTTTTTTAAAAAACAAAGGAAGGAAGGGAAGGAGGGAGGGAAGGAGGGAGGGAAGGAGGGAGGGAAGGAGGGAGGGAGGCAGGGAGGCAGGGAGGGAGGGAGGCAGGGAGGCAGGCAGGGAGGGAGGGAGGCAGGCAGGGAGGGAGGGAGGGAGGCAGGGAGGGAGGGAGGCAGGAAGGGAGGGAGGGAGGGAGGGAGGCAGGCAGGCAGGGAGGCAGGCTTTGTAAATTATGGTATGGACTGAAGAAACGACAAAGGGAGAAGTCAAGAATTAAGATAAAAAGCATAGTGCTAAGTCACTGAGAAAGGCGTAGGGAAGATACCTGGTGACCACAGTAAAACAAAAGCAGATGTGCGCAGAGTTTTGGAACTTGAAGCCTGAGGCCACTGCAGACTCTAGGGACACTAGCACTGGGCGCTCACCAATGCTCAGAGACTAAGCAAATCCAGTTTCTTCACACACAGTGGCCTGAAGGAACCCAGAGGACTTCCCTGACACCCCACTCTACCATCATGGTGTGATGGAAGCTTCCCCCATCTTCCCCAAGAAAAGGAAAGGGACGGCAAAATGGGAGAAAATAACCCTGGACTCATTGCCCTATAAAAAAACCTAAATTGTGTAAAGGAAGAGAACAAATTACTTTGAAAAGGTAAGAAATTTTATTTTCCTCCACCATAAACAGAAATGGAAGCTCAACACCAAGTGGAGTTAATTATAGAAAACAAAGTTAAATATCTCTATATCTGCATTCTGCAGTATACATTTTAACAGGTTACAGTGATTTATTTTTTAGATGTTGACCTCTGAACACTGGTAAATGGAGAAGGAGAAATACATAATAAGAATCTCAAGACAGAGAATGAGAGAAATGGCAGTAAGTCAGAATGACTAAGGTAAAATACATGTGTGAGCAATCCCCCATACCACTAGCCATGACCCCATGCATTTCTTGGCACTTTACTGTTTTTACATTTTTAGCTCATTAGTGAGAAGATATAAGCTCCTTGAGGGACAGAGGAGAGAAACCCTGTAAGACAGAGCTCAAGCTTTGCCTAGAGTTAGCAAATATTAAATCTAATAGCCTAGCTTATATCACTAGCTTATTAAATTACAGAGATACAGAAAGTAAAACTCTATTTTCAAGACCTCAAGAAAAAAGGCAGAACATAAAGCTGTTACATTATTTTAAAAAGGTTTTTAATAGAAATACTTAGGGAAAATGAAACTATGCTTTATGTTTATTGTATTGCAATGATTGTTCAAGATTTGTTTCTGTGAATTACAAGAAACAAACAAACAAAAAAAACCTATTCTAATTCCTATACAAAAACATGTATAAACACACACTTGAGGTTAGCCATTCCATAAAATATATTTTAAAACATGTTGTACACAATAAATATACAGTTTTGTTAAGTGAAATATGTTAGAAACTCACACACGCTTGTGAACACAGACACATACATGTTGGTAACCGATACACAAAACTGTTAGCTTGAAGAAACTGCACACATAACTGATACAACAAATTGAACTTCATGTACATAAATTGTCTACACAGCTATAGATATAGTAATATTGTATACTTATACTATTTTATTGCAGTCATGCTAAATTAACATACCAAGTTAAGGATAGAGTTCTCCAGGTCTAGTTGTGATTTGAGTTTTGCTTTTCAGCTGGACTATTTTTTCCAAACTAATGTCAGCTCTGAAAAGCTGCAGGAGCCTCCTGTGGATGCCCACCTCATCTGATGGAAGGCAATGTTCCAAAACCCTTTGTGTTGAGTGAGATGAGAAGTTGGTATTGTAAGGACTGGTTTAAGCTGTAAATAAGCATGCTCTCACAAGGCATCAACCAGATGGCAATTAGAATTAAGGTTTACAAACACCAAAGAAATCCAACCTCGTATCTATTGTAAGGTAATCCTGTACTTAAATCAAGTTCCATTTTAAATTAAGCCTAAATGAATTATTCCCAAGTCTCTACATATTGAATAGTGCATCATAGACATGCCACGTCACCATGTAAATATAAAATGTAGTACCAAAAATTAGGTCACCAATTATTTCTGCAAAAGTTATTGTGTAGAGCAGCAATCTGACCTACAATGTTCTCTCTTGAGACATCCTTAAATACTACAGGACAAGAGTAATGGAGACATCAGTGAAACCATGTACAGACAGAAGGGATTACATTTTACTGGTTAGTTTGGTTGGGTTCTGCAGCTTGGGTGAATCTCTCATTTTGATCATGGTCTTCTCTCCTTGCCTAGGATTCCAAGAGCTTCTTAGACACCATCATCACCACAAAAATAGTTTCTACTAGTTGAACATTTTTTAGTAGGTACTAAGCTGAAGACTTGGCCTTCCCTGTCACATTTGATTCTTAAAATACCCCTGTGAGACAGAGATTATACTCCCATTATACAGATAAGAAACTGAAGCTGAAAGAGACCAAGTATTTTCCCAACATACACAGCTGGTAATAGGAATACAGATGTGCCTATGAAGGTAATGCTCTTCTCATTAGACTTGCAAAAAAGGCGTGGACATTTAGTGCAGTGAGAAAATGAATGGACAGAAATGTTTTAAAAGGTTTAATTATAATCAAAATACTCTTGGAATGCTGTAGAAGCAGAGGAAAACCAAGAACCAAGATTCAGAAACCTCTAGGACTGACAGAGACGGAGGCTGATTTTTAGACATTCTAGCAAAAATAACCTTTCCAGGAACGGTGAGCCTCGTAAAATGACTGCATTCATCGTACTAGGGGAGTAAGAAAACTGTCACATAGACCTAATTTGTGTCAAGCCTGCTGATGATGGCTGCTGCTGTCGGTACTTTTCTCCAACGTAAAGGTCTGGTAAATAAAATTACAAGAAAATGTAGTGAAGAATATTAGCAAAGACAGAGTTCTGACTAGATGGAGCTACGAGTGGCTCAAGTGACACATTTGAATACAAAATCTTTTGTTTTGCTTATAAAAAATTAAATTGCTAGATAATTTAATGGGCTCCAATGTAATGAAGAGCACAGTTTCCCAAAAGATTTTAGTCTGTAAGCAAAGGTTCGCAGTGGATTTGAGGGTCATTATTCAGCATGGTAGGAAAGCCAGGGCTAACAGGTGATGTTTTGAGGTTTTGGAGTGCTAGTATTGACTTGCTTTCTCTTTTAGGTCATGGTTCCTGCTCTTTACAGCCATATCTGCTCATTACTAGGAATTACCTTATATTTGGATCAGAATTCCTTCTTAAAAAAAAAAAAAACAAACCAACTTTGTGATTGGGATCCCCCTGCAGAGAAATGTGGCCTGAGTTGAATGAGGTGCTTTCCTAGGATCTTTGTTTTTTCATTTCCTTCTCTTGGTTTAATATTTCTATAACTAATAGACATATTCAATATAGAAAATTTTCCTCTACTTCTCAGTTTGTCCTTTTTTATATTACAAAATCCAAAAAGTATAGAAAATAGATTATAAGTTCACTATTCTGATATCTATAAGCCATATATATACACACACACACATATACATATATATATATTTTTTTTTTTTTTTTGAGACAGAGTCTCGCTGTCGCCCAGGCTGGAGTGCAGTGGTGTGATCTCGGCTCACTGCAAGCTCTGCCTCCTGGGTTCATGCCATTCTCCTGCCTCAGCCTCCCGAGTAGCTGGGACTACAGGTGCCCGTCACCACGCCCAGCTAATTTTTTGAATTTTTAGTACAGACGGGGTTTCACCGTGTTAGCCAGAATGGTCTCGATCTCCTGACCTTGTGATCCGCCCTCCTCAACCTCCCAAAGTGCTGGGATTACAGGCGTGAGCCACCACGCCCAACCGCTATGTATTTATTTTCAAATATAATTTTTAAAAACCAGGCATGGTGGCTCACGCCTGTAATCCCAGCACTTTGGGAGGTTGAGGCAGGTGGATCACAAGGTCAAGAGGCTGAGACCATCCTAGCCAACATGGTGAAACCCCGTCTCTACTAAAAATACAAAAAATCGCTGGGTGTGGTGGTGCCCACCTGTAGTCCCAGCTACTCAGGAGGCTGAGGCCGGAGAATCGCTTCAACCTGGGAAGCGAAGGTTGCAGTGAGCCGAGAAAGCACCACTGCACTCCAGCCTCATCTGAGTTGAGATGACTCCATCTCAACAACAACACCTTATAGTATCTGGTTAAGGATAACTCCATATGGCTCCTTATGTATCACTGTTACTATCTGTAAAATATCTTTGACATTACTACAAAACTTAATTAACACTTCATAGATTATTCACTAGTTTGCTTCCAGTTTTTTACTGCAGTTGTTCCTGTGCTGAACATTTGATACATTTTTTAAGACTAATTATTTTGGCTTTACATTCATTTGAATTCCTTCTTAATCTGGAATGCCTGAGTGGGATTACTGGGTCAAAGGCCGTGAACACTTCTGTGAGTACTGATAATCTCCAGTTAGTTTTATGTGGCCTGACAATGCATATGATTAGTGGCTTCATGGAAATCTCATCATTTCTTTTTCTTATCTTTTATTTTTATTTCCTTTTCCTATGCTCTTTGTTTTCCTAATAGATGCTTTGATCTTTATTTCCCTATTTACCAATCTTATAATTGCATTTGTTGATTTTTTAAATTGTTGATTTCTTCCAGAAGCATTAAATTTAGAATTTTTTCGTCTAAGAGCTGATAATTCAATTTTATTTTTTCTTACATGTTTACACATTTGTTTATTGTAATTTTTAGAAATTATTGTAGTAAATTATATAAAACATCTATTTAACTGAATTTGTACCCCAAACTGCTAACCATTTATTTGAAATAGTTTTTTATAGCCTGCTTCTCCTCTCCCCTCTTTTTTTAATGGGGAAAAAGGTTATGTGTATTATAATTCGATTTATTCAGTAGCTATTCCTTCCTAATAACGCATGTCTTTTCTTGGGTAAAAGCATCATTTCAAAGATCCATTTTGGATGTACTAACATATGATATAGTTTTCCCACCAGAAGTATGTCTATTCACATTTTCATTATCTCAGTAAAGTTTTATAGAAAAAATGCTCAATCTCTTTGCAGATTACTTTTTATATATTTCATGCTATTTGCTATTATTATAAATTAAGTATTTGTTGTAATTCTTAAGTGACTACTTCTAGTAAGGCATTTATTTTGCTTTTTTAAAAATTTATTTACTTTGCACTTACCTATTTTACTGGAACCTTTTATTAGAAGTTATTTCTTCTTTCTTTTTTTTTTCTCTTGAGACAGAGTTTCGCTATTGTCTCCCAGGCTGGAGTTCAGTAGCACAGTACTGGCTCATTGCAACCTCCACCTCCTGAGTTCAAGTGATTCTCCTGCCTCAGCCTCCCAAACAGCTGGGATTACAGGCATGTGCCACCACGTCCAGCTAATTTTGTATTTTTGGTGGTGAGCCACCATGCCTGGCAATGTTTTACTGAAGTTTCAATATATTTTAACATCCCTTCCCCCCAAATCAATAAAATAATTCATATTTATAATCAATACAAAAGTATTTGATCATTGAGAAATACTTATTTCTTTTAAAAAACCTATCACTCTATTTGTTTTTATACATTTTCAAGGCCTAAATTTAGAGGATTATTTGAGATGTTCTCAGCATGAATTCAGGAAAATTGAGGAGAAGATTAATAGGGTTGTTTATACATGTAATTTAAACATCAATTTGTGATTACTACATTTATCCAGTCTTATTAGCAATTCAGGCAGAATCTAGTTGTCGTAACTATTTAATGATCAGTTACCATTTCATTAAAATGCCTATTCTAAAGATAGTTTTTAACACTCTTAAATTAAAGAACCTAATCATTTTCTTTTTGTAGGATCAGTTGGAGGTTAGGTAGAACTTGTTCTGACTCGGAAGGAAAATTATTTTACACCTTAGCAAACAAAATAATGGGGGTTTTTGACATAAATAGCACTGCTGTGCTCTGTAATTGAAGTTCAAAAATGGACAATGAAACCACAGAAGCAGAAAACCAAAGTAAGCTTGCAATGAAAAGAAATACAGGCCATGGTTACTTCTGGCTAAGACTGATTGCCAGTCTTTGGGAATGAGATTATGACACCAATTCTAATGCATTGGGTCTTGATTGACATTAAATCACATTCCTCCCTTAATGTCACTCTCCAAGCACACCAAAGAATATGTCATTCTCTCATCAAGAGACATCATGACATAGATTGATGGAAACTTGAATAGGCTATCAGAGTTTTCCATTGGGTAGAATCCTGCCCTTGTCTGGTCAATATTTAGAGGTGCTGCTACGTATGCTGCTACATGTTCTAAAGCATCACAGGAGTGGCCTGAAGAAACAGGACATAGTGGGAGATACAGACACATCACCATCTGAAATTTACTTTTAATCTTTTAATGTGTATTGAGTAGTGTTGCTTCCAGATTACTTATACCTTTTCAAAAAGATTCACAATAACCAGTCTTGTCTGTTGTCCAGCTTTTTAATAGCTGTAATGTTTAGTACACCTAGATTTCTGAGGTGAGTTTGGTAAATATTTCATTTTTGTTTTGTATTCATGGCAGAATTTATATGTTTCATGGATTTTCTTAATGCAGATACACTCAAACTAACATAATATAGTAGCATGTCTAATATTTTTTCCAGGATACCAATTCAATAGCTTGACATATAATGCAGGCAAAATGGACATCTCAATATAGATTGTTAAAGGTGAAATCATTTTAGACACTTAGTAAACATATTGGAAGGATCCAGGGCATTACTATCATCACATATTCCTTATCCCCAAAATAAAGTATGCTCTGCAAAATCCATCACAATTGCAGTTTCTCCTTCTAGGATTTTTAGTTATTTTCTTGCTCTTACCATTTTGGTGTAATTTTGAAATAATGGGCACATGAATAACATTGTATTTAATAAATACTTAAGGGAAAAACAAAACTTGAATATTGATTTCATTATTTCCATTTTCTTAGAATGACACTTTCTGCAAGCAATATGCTGACATCTTAATTTACAACTGAAACGTACGCACATTCATTTCAACTAAAATGCCATGAAAATATCATGGCAGAATGGACAAAAATGACAGAATAAAAGATTCCTTCAGCATGCTATTTTTAGAAAATTTCTAAGAGTGATTTGTGGAATACAAAATTAAATGAAATATTTCTATCATTATTCTTCATCCCATAAACTGAAGTATGAAATAATTTTATAGTAGAGAACAAACCTTTGGAGATAACTTATTTTGAAAAATGAAACAGGTATAACATATTAAGGTGGATAGCAAAAATTCTAAACTATGAATATTCGTAAGCCATCAAAATAAAATAGAAAATTAAAATGAGATCTTGGGTAGCCTATCATTCAATATGTTAAAAGGAAAGAAACAAGTCAAAAGCATACGATAAAAATCTTAAATCAATGTATAGCAATCTCTGATATTAAATGAGGTAAGAATCATCACACGATAATTGAAATTATAATCTATTATGTTGTCATTTTCAGATAGTTTATTTTTTATATGTCTCTCTAGCAGACAGAAAAAAAAACAAAATAAAACTAATCAGAAATATACTATAATCTTGAAAACTGAAACCAACATTTCATGAAGGATGATTTAATTACAGTATGTTATAGTAACCTTAAAGAATCTAGAGAAAGAAGTCGATAAGGTAAATTTTTAAGAAGAGATCTAGGCAACATCTCTGGTTATTAGAATAGGAAAATCTCTGGAGGGGCAAAGGGCAAATTATCAGGCTGTTTTGGCTGGAAAGTAATATCTGTTAATATTCAATTCCCACTGCTCTAATTTCATGGCCACCAAGAAAGTTTCCTATCTATAATTTGGCCACCAGAGCACATCTACTCACCCAAAGGGAGTGTCTTGTATGACTAACTAATCCAGTTATTTTATTACGTGTAGCTCCCACTGTAAATTAATGAGCAGACATTAAGATTTATAAATCAGGCTCTTGTGACTTTGGCTAATACAAATCAGTCTCTCAGTATCACCTCCAGCTGACCAGACATGCTCTCACTTCAAGTATAGGACAATATACTGAATAACACACTTTACCAAAATCTAGTCACCAAAGAAAGCTTAACCTAATGTGTTTCTCGACCTGATGATAAAACAGCCTAATGTTTTTCTCTGTACCATGGAGAGAAAGATGACAGTTAACTAGGAGATGAAAAAATTATAGAAGAATTTTTAACCTGATACTGAGTTGTAAATTTCTCAATCTATTCCTTAACTTTCAGTCTTAAATAGAACTCCTACTAAAAATTATTAGAAAGATTATTCTAAAATTTTAGTAAATGAACATTAAGATTTTTTCTTCATCTCTTCTACCTTACTTTATTGGAGGGTAACTTTAAAGAAAATATAAAAAAGAAAATACAGTATCTAATAATTTATTTCATGTTTATTCCTGCAGAAATGAATGGTTTAAAATCTGGTACACAAAGTGAAAACAAATTCTCACTAATAAAGAATTTTTCTGTAAATTCATCTTTTCTCCTGTACGTATGCTGTGTATAACATCGGAACTAATTTTAACATGAGAGAAACATGTTCAAGAATGCAATTATTTTGCAGAAAATGTATGTCAAACCCAGACAGAAGAAACTGTACTTCCTGTGAATTTTTAAAGTAATCTCTCTTCAAGACAGTGTAGTATTGACAAAATAGAAAAATACGTTAATGGAACAGAACAGAGCCATATAATTAGACACACATAAATATAGTCAGCTGATCTTTGGCAAAGGAGCGAAGGCAATACAGTGAAGCAAAGACTGTCTTTTCAACAAATGGTGCTGGAACAACTGGATGTCTGCATGCCAAAAAACTGAATCTAGATACAGACCTTTAATCTTACAAAAAAAGTAACTCAACATAAGTCACAGATCTAAATGTAAGGGGTGAAACTATGAAACTTCTAGAGGATAACACAGGAAAAAAATCTAGATTGGGGTGTCCAATCTTTCGGTTTCCCTGGGCCACATTCAAAGAAGAATTGTCTTGGGCCACATATCAAATACGCCAATGATAGCTGATGAGCAAACAAAAAAACAAAACAAAGCAAAACAAAATAAAAACAGAAAGAAAATCTTATGTTTTAAGAAAGTTTACTAATTTCTGTTGGGCTGCATTCAAAGATTTAAAAAATCTCATAATGTTTTGAGAAAGTTTATGAGTTTGCATCCTGGGCCACGTAAGGCCTGTGGGCTTCCAGTTGGATGAGCTTATCTAGATGGTCTTGGGTATGGAAGTGACATTTTAGCTATAACACCAAAAGCACTATCCATGAAAGAAATAATCTATGGGCTGAGATTCATTAAAATTTAAAACTTCTTCTCGGTGAAAGACATAGTCAAGAGAATGAGAAGATAAGACACAGACTTGAATATTTGCAAAAGATGTATCTGATAAAGGACTGTTACCCAAAATATATTAAGACCTCTTAAAACTCAACAGTAAGAAAACAAACAACCAATTAAAAATGGGCAGAAGACGTGAACAGACAGCTCGCCAGAGATAAACAGATAACAAGCGTAAAGATGCTCCATAATGAAATGTTAGCAGAGAAATGCAAATTAAAACAAGAATGAGATATCACTATGTATCAATTAAAATAGCCAAAATCTAGAACATGAACACCACCAAATGCTGACAAGGATGTGGTGCAATAGGAATTCTCATTCATTGTTGATGGGAATGCAAAATTGGTACAGCCACTTTAGAGGACAGTTTGGCAGTTTCCTACAAAACTGAACATACTCTTAATATACAATCCAGCAATTGTACCCTTTCACATTTAATCAAATGAAGTGCAAACTTATGTCCACAAAAAAAAAAAACCCTGCACATGGATGTTTATAACAGCTTTATTCAAAATTGCCAAAACTAGGAAGTAAACAAGATGTCCTTCAGTAGGTGAATGGCTAAACTGTGGTACATCTAGACAATGGAATATTATTCAGTGCCAAAAAGAACTGAGTTACCATGCCATAAAAACACATGGAGAAACCTTAAGTGTATTATTGTGAGTAACCAATCCGAAAAAGGCTACATTATTATATGATTCTAACTGTATGACATTCTGAAAAAGGCAAAACCATGGAGACAGTAAAAGATCAGTGGTGGTCTGGGATTAGAGGGAAGGAGAGATGAATAGGCAGAGCACAGAGGTTATTTTGGGCAGTGAAATGACCCTGTATAGTACTACAATGGGAGAGACATGTCATTCTACACATTTGCCAAAACTCAGAATGTACAACACCAAGAGTGAACCCTAACATCAACTATGTGATAATGATGTGTCAAAGTAAATTCACTGATTAACAAACGTTAATGCACCTGCACCTCTTCTGGTGCAGGAGGTTGCCAGTCGGGGAGGCTGTGCATGTGTGGAGGAAAGTGGCATATGGGACAATGGAAATTCTGTATGTTCTGCTTAATTTTGCAATGAACCTAAATCTGCTCTTTTAAAAAGACTCTATTAAAAAGACAAAGCACTAAATTTTTTAAGTACTATCTTTATGTTCTTACATAAGTCATTGCTCACTGATATGGATACCCAAATCTAGTACTTTAAAAGTTTTTAAAAGAATGAACCGAGACTTCGTACTTGATTCCTAAATTTCTAGATGACTTGTCTGTTTTATAAGATAATCTTACATTAAAGGAAATTATAAAAATGCATTAAGATATCATTTATGTTTCACTCCAAGATTATTTAACTTATATGTGTCTAAAAGTAAATCACATCATATTTTAATGTCTGAAAGATGTACCTTATATGACTCCTGATATCCCTCTTCTTGATCTATCACAGTTAAGACATTTCTGTTGCATAACTTTTCTAATTACTTTTTCCTTTACTGAGATAACAGTCTCTAGGTTTACTGTCATTACCTTATTTCCACTGGTTTTAATCTAAAGAGAAAGATCACATAATCCATCTAAATTGCAACAATGAGAAATCCCATCTGACCAGAAGGATATTTTATTTCCTCATTGGTCACTTGAAAATACTCAAACTCTGTTTTTCTTTTTCATCACGGAACCTTATCATTTTTCTGGTTGTAAACATTGAAAGAGTATAATAAAGCCGAAGAAAACATCAGCAATAAACCAGAACTCCTCAGGCAAGACTGTTAACATTTTAGCAGTTTTGTTTAGAATTTTTTTGCATTTTCATAATTAAGAAAAGATCATATTCCTATCTTAAGAATATTACTGTAAAATTCTTTTCCGTGTCATTACATAATTCAGACATTTCTTGTATATAAAACCAGTTATTGCTTTTATAAGCTCAGTAGTGGGGAGGAAGAGGCATTTTTCAAACTTTCTGTACATCTGAAACAGAAATTTCCCATGACATGTTCTTTATAAACACCACTGTTAAAGGCTGAGGACCTCACAAAAAAGAATTTATTTAACTATTTTCCTGTTGCTGGGCATTATAATGGGGTGATGAACATCTTTTCACTGTAATGCCTCCCCATATTTTAAACATTTTTTACAGGAGTTTTTCCTCAATAATACCCTATTGGCCTTAAAGAAAACTCACTTATACCTGTGATGAATACACCAAGAATACAGTTATATGATTTTTTTATCAAAGAAAAATATCACATAAGTTGATAGCATTTTAATCAAACATATTTTCCACATAGTCCTGCCTTCCTTATTCTTCCAACATTTAAGTTTCTTTCTCCTTCAGTAGCCTGTGTGATCATTTCTTTGTTCTCTAGTTTCAACTATAGTCAACACTATTGAAAAGGTTCTTTTACAATTAGGAAAATTATTTTTGGTCCCATACCTACCCTGTTAACCCCAAAGAGCACACGGAAGGAAGCAATGGAGAGGGAAACCGAAATCCTCAGATAAATCTGAGGTGGGTTGACAAGACGGAGAATTTGAGCTGAAGCCTAAATATGGCCCACCCCCATTCAGAGAGCATGACACATTCCATCTGCTCCCAGACGGGAATCATCACTTCGGAGTGAGGCCACAGGTTAGAGAAGTGAATAAATCTCAACTAGAACAAGTAAAGTCCCATGATTTGATATAATTTGAGGGCCCTGGGCTGCTTTGGGGAAATCCTATAAACATGTCAGTGTCAGAGATTTGGAGGGACTTAACTTGTTTTTCCTTTGAGGCCAGCAGGACCTTCTGATTGAGAAGAGGAAGTTAAAAAAAGAAAGGGCATCAAGATTCAGGGAGGCAGCGTGGAGGAGATAAGAAAAACAAAGCTTTGGAGTCAAGCCTATGAGCGTCCAAGCCAGGCTAGACTGTAGACTATGTAGAGTGTTTGATCTTGTACAAGGTTCTTGGCCACACCAAGTCTCAGTGTTGTCTCCTGGATGATAACTAACTTTAAAATGTGTGACAATGTGTAGAAAGCATGAAACAGCATATCTGGCACATGGTAGGGTTTAATAAGCACTGATACCATTCTCTGCCTCCAAATTTCCTCTGCTTCACTGAGTCCTTTCCTTTTTCCATCTAGACTCAAGGAAGACTGAAATCAAAGGGATTCTGGATTTTTCCTAGGTTGTCCAGCCCACTGTACAGAGGGTGGGGTAAAAGAATTACACAAGTAAATATGGTATTGATTTACATTCACACATGAATTAACTTTTAGAAATAGACCAAGTGATTCTATTACATAATTCAGACATATTTTGTATATAAAACCAGTTATTGCTTTTATAAGCTCAGTAGTGGGGAGGAAGAGGCATTTTTCAAACTTTCTGTACATCTGAAACAGAAATTTCCCAAGACATGAAATTATTTTTCTACTCACCTGCATCCCTGCTTTACTCAATAGTCACTGATTTTATAGTTTGAGCTCTAAATTTCAATTAATTTAAACTACAATTAATTTTAAGACCATCAAATCCAGCTAAGTTTGTAGTCATCTACTAGATTCACACAAATATTCATTTCCTCCAGCTCATTTACTAAAACCAATTTAAGAAAAATAGTTTCAAAGGCTGCTGAAGAAATTAAGGGTATTTAATTAACTAAAACAAAGAGGATATTATCCAGCAACGTTTTAAAAAGATTTTTAATAGTAGAATCTGCCCTCTCTTATTAATACCTTTTGTGACAACTGGGACTTTTTATTTTGCAAATTTGAAAACTAGAACAAAATCTTGCCCTTCTTTTGATATAGACATATTATGGTTTTGTCTATTTAAGTCAAAAACATTTTTCTGAGAAGACAAAATTTGGTTGATAGTTTGGTTGGGCTATAGTTATTGTCATTCTCCTGTAGACCCTAAATATACTCTAGGCCAGAAACTCTGGATTTAGAAATTATTAACCTAGTTTTATTTTACCTTAGCAGTTTTCAACTGTTTGCTATAGAACTTCAAGTACCTAAATGATGGAGTTACATCTGCTACCCAGATTGGGAAACAGATGACAGGACAGGCCTAATAGTGTAATTAGTTTATTTAAATATTGAATGAACAAAGAGGATTGCTCTATGTGCAAAGTGTGGCAACTGCTAACTAAAAGGTGTTATCCCAATGTCTACTTTTCTGTCGGTAATTTTTTTGTTGGTTCTCTTAAAGACCATACCAAGATACACTCTCCAAAACATGTCCATTAATTCAATCTGTCTCTGCCGTTGGTTATTCCCTAACTGTTCTAGTATTTTACCCAATGTGGTAGGCAGAATAATGACCTCTCAAAGATGTCCATGTTTTAATCCTTAGAACCTGTGAATATGCTACTTTACATTGCAAAGGGGACTTTGGAGTGTGATTAAAGTTGAGGACCTGGAGAAAGGAAGATTATCTTGAACTATGCAGGTGGGCCCATTTGAATCACATGAGTTGTAAAAGAAACTTTCTGTCTGAGATAAAAGTGAGAGAGGTCACCATGAGATGTAACATTGCTGTCTTTGAAGATGGAGGAAGGAGGCCATAAGCCAAGGAATGAAGGTGACCTCCAGAAGCTGAGAAAGGTAGAGAAATGAATCCTCCCCCAGAGCCTGCAGAAGGGAACATAGCCCAGCTGACACTTTGATATTAGCCTTATGGGGGTCACTTATGCTTCTGACTTACAGAACTCTAATACATTTTTATTGTTTAAAACATTAAAATTGTGGGAATTAGTTATAACAGCAACAGCAAACTGATATCACTCATAAGAATTAACCTCATCATGAAGAAAACATCTCCTGTGGACCACCTGCCTACCACTTTTCAGATGGTAATGGCATTCACAATTCTACAGTATCATTTTTAATTCTTTTCTAGTAAGAAAATTTGCACATATTGAATTCATAACTCTTTGAGGCATGAAAGAGTTTGAGGTTATACATAAACCATATCCCCTATGTTACTTCTGGGTTTCTGTCATCCTATTTTACTCTCTCCTTCATAAGATGTCAAGGATGTATTACAACAGAACGTACTTCTTACCTGTCATGCTACGTTCACATTGTGGTGCACATGAGAATGCTGAGATTAAAGGTTCAGAAATGAACACCTTAAAAAGGAGAAGAATCAATCATTTCTAGTGGAAATGGAATCACAAGTATTTGGGCCAGAAGTATGAAATGTTTTGTTAAGTAAAAAAAGGCTGATTGATAAAACAATGTCTTTGTATTTTCTATAAAATCAAGAAAATTGTTCAAAGTATAGAACAAGGCCTGGAACAGTGGCTCACTCCTGTAATCCCAGCACTTTGGAAGGCTAAGGCTGAGGCTGAGGCAGGCAGATTCCTTGAGCATGGGAGTTCAAGACCAGCCTGGGCAACATGGTGGAACCCCATCTCTACAAGAACTACGAAAATTAGCCAGGTATGCTGGTGCCTGCCTATAGTCCCAGCTACTCAGGAGGCTGAGGTGGGAGGATTGCTTGAGCCCAGGAGGTAGAGGTTGCAGTAAGTCGAGATTGGCCCACTACACTCCAACCTGGGTGACAGAGCAAGACCCTCTCTCAAAAAAGAAAATATATATATATATATATATATGTATATGTATATATGTGTGTGTGTGTGTGTATATATATACGTATATATATGTGTATATATATATACATATATACACACACACACACACACACGAGAGAGAAAGAGAAGGTGCAACAAAAATCCCTGTCATTTTTGTTCTACTTACATTTTTAAACTACTATTTTTCTCATTCTATCGCCTAACAAAATACTTATGTATTTATAAGAAAGTACTCCGTATTTATCTAAAGTATTAAACATCTTCATCAAATTTCTGCCTATGACCAAATGTTTGAAATAAAAACAAAAATATATTTTTTAAATACATCCTAGAAAAAGTACAAGCAGGAAATTGGGCTTCAACATTTAAAATAGAATGGGAGGCTGAATGGTGTCTCATGCCTGTAATCCCAGCATTTTGAAAGGCCAAGGCAAGAGGATCGCTTAAGGCCAGGAGTTTGAGAGCAGCCTGGACAACACAGGAAGACCCTGTCTCTACAAAAAAACAAACAAAAAAATACAGTGGGGAAAAAAACATAAAGCTTTGTAAGTAATATCTATTAATGCAGAGTTTGTGATAATTTAGAATATATATTTAATCATGATTGAATTCTAAGGTTAAAAAGCAGCCAAAATCAGGGGTTTTAAAATAGGACATGACATTGTTTAACGGAGGCTTAACTCCAAATATAATCATGTTCCATGAATATGTCATTATTTTTGACAACTAAAAGGCATTTTTTTTTTAACAATCCAAAATTTTGACTTACTACAAATTTGTACAGGATTTTCACAACTCTACATTGGGGATGAAATTTTATTGCACATAATTAAAAGACAACTGACTGGTGAGACATGTGTTTTATTTTTCAGTAATTGTGTCTACAACATATGCATTTCTCCTTTAACCTGCAAGTATTTTTAAATTTTGAAGAATTGTTCTCTCACTAGGTAAGAGGAAGGAGACCCTCTGTTATAAAAGCAGTTGCCGGGAACTAACAATCTGTAACCATAACCATCTAGCTGTTACGGTAGGTGCAAAAGTAACTCTCATAAGGCATTGTCTTAGCCTGTAGTCCCCTTGCTGCTAAGAGAATCATGGGATGTGAGAGTTAAAAAGAACTTTAAAATTAATTTTTTCTTCTTGAGTCACTTAGTTTGTTTTTTTAAAAAAATTATTGAAGTATAGCTGAAATAAAATAAACTTTATGTATTTACAGTGTACAGTTTGATTAGTTTTGACATCTGAAACCAGCACCATAATCAAGCTAATGAACATTTGCATTGCCCCCTAAAATTCCCTTGTTATCTATCCCAGATCCCTCTCCCAGCCCCCTGCCCCAGTCCCCAGCTCCAAGTAACTATAGGCCTGCTTTCTGTTATTATTGATAAATTTGCATTTTCTAAAATATTATGTAAATTATACAGTATGTACTCTTTTTGCCTGGCTTCTTTCACTTATGATAATTTTGAGATTCACCAATTTTGTTCCATATATCAATAGTTTTTTATTTTTAGTAGTTCTGAAGTTAATTCTTTTATTCATATAAGGTCCCTTAGTGGGCAAATTGATGAGCTGAAATTCATGGTTATATCCATAGTCACATACTTTGTGCGTGTATTAGTCAGGGTTCTCCAGAGAAACAGAGCAAATAGTCTACACGTGGAGACCTAGAAAGAGGTTATGACCGCTTGGCTGAGATTTATCATGTGGGACTAAGAAGTTCCATAGTCTGCTGTCTGCTCCCTGGAGGCTCAGGAAAGCCAGGGGTGTTGCTCTATCACAGGCTCAAAGGACTGAGAACCAGTGAAGCCAATGGGGTAAGTCCCAGTCCCAAGATCAAGACCCAAGAACCAGGAGCATCAGAGCCGAAGGGCAGAAGAAAATAAACGTTCCAGCTTGAGAATGAATCTGCCCTTCACCTACCTTTCTTTTCTATTTGGGCCCTAATGGATTGGAGGATGCCTGCCCACATTGCTGAGGGAGATTCTCTTTATTCAGCATACTGATTCAACGGACAATCTCTCTGGAAATGCCCTCATAGACATACCCAGAAATAATGTCTTATATGCTACTTGGACATCCCTTCGCCCAGTCAAGCTGACACATAAAATTAACCAAGAGTATGCTTTACAAGATAACATTAAATTAATATAATAATATTACTCAAAAATGTTACCCTTAGCCTCAGAAATCCCACTACTTTGGCAACAAGCAAATGATCCTCGGGGTCAGCTAGGCTATGGCCATTGCTACATGAAATTGGAAGGAAATTTTGAGAGAGAAGGAACAAAAATTCCTCTGTGTCATTCCTGCTGGTTCCTGAGATACCTACAAAGGAAGAATTACAAAATTCTAATATGAGAAGACTTTATATCTTTGTACTTTGTTATTTTAAGGATTGAGCTACTAAAATTAGAATATATGGGCAAGGAGCAGTTAAAAATACCACTTCCAAAAAAGCTTTTGGAAGAAGATAGGAATATGAGTAAGGGTTGGGGTAGGGAGTTTCTTCTGGACCACAGCCATCTCAGAATATATTGTGTTCCCTAAAGTGTGAAAGGTATATTAAAAAGAACAGCAATACAGAGTGAAGCCAATTCTAGAATTATCTTTCCTGCAATTCTGGTATCGCAAACATATTTGCAATGTTAATTTTTTTAAATGCATATTACATGGTCTGAACACTGAGCAATCTCATGAAACAGAGTTCTCTGCTTATCAGAACAGTCTCCAGGAAAGGACTAGACCAACATAGGTTAGTGCGGCAATAAGAAAATGCCAGTGCTAGTCAAAGAGAAGGGAAAAATCCTTTTCTTAATCAGTGTTCTGTACACTGTTCTTCACTTGTTCTTTCATTGCTCCTGACCAGTAAATTCCAACTCTGGACACCCACTTCATCTCCTTTGCAGGATTAACTCCATCGACCCAGTGTATAAATACTGAAGTTCCTCTCTGCTCAACATGCAGCCCTCTTCTTTCTCTCTGGCAATGTCATTCAGTCCCAATGCCTTTAAATGCCACTTATACATGGTAACTCACAATTGTGTAACTCCAACTCAGATCTCCCCTCATAGCTCTAGAGGTACCTGTCCACTCACCTACTTTAAAATTCCTCTTGAATGTTCCAAAGTCATCTCAAAGTCAACATGCCAAAGAGAAAATGTTGATCTTCCTCCTCAAAAGGATCCTCTTCCACAATTCCCTATCTCAGTGAATGGATACATCCCGCTACCCATGCACACGGCCATCCTTGACATTGCTCTCTCCCTTATCCTCCTCCCATATCGAAGGCATCATCACTTGTTGTCTTTATTCTCTAAGCACAGTCTCTCTCCTACTGGTCCACTTCTACCCATTTCTGCTGTTTTCATCCTAGATCAAGTTACCATCATGGTCAATTTCAGCAACTCCCTAACAAGTCAATCCATATGTCTTCTAGTTTTTAAGATGTATTCTGAGCCAGAAGGATCTTTCAAAACACAAACCATCCCTTCCTACTCCTCAGAATATCTGAAATTCAATCATTTTAAAAATTCTTCCTACTAAACATCTTTTAAATCTATCCACCTTTTTTCAGTCCTAATGCCACTAAACTAGACCCTAATATTGTTATCACCTCTTTCCTAGATTATACCAAATGCTTTGAAATTCTTATCCTCATCTGTGGTCTTTGCCTCTAAAATCTGTGTTACAAGTGCAACCAAAGTGATTGTCCTAAAGCAAAAGGTTATGCCCCTCCCTTGCTTAAACCACTTAGTTAAAATCAAATAGAAAAATCAATAACATGAAACTATGAATATACATAAGTATCACTTTCATCTCATATGAGGCATTCATACATGAGACTTCCTAGTCCTAGAATATAATTCCATGTAAGAAACACAAAAATAAACAGGGTTAAACATTGTACACACCTGTTAATAAGATGTAAAATGTATCACCATAGATGTTTCATTGATGAAATGACAGTCATTTCTGTGAGATGAACTTCCTGGTAAGTATAATCAACCAGACACAGGAGGAAAAAAAGTGCCTATGAGCTGCTAAAGGGGTCTAAGCTGGGGCTAGCATCTGTAAATAGACAAGTCCTTATTCATTCAACAAATACTTATTGAGCAACTAGTCCATATACATTAATTTGGCAGGCAATTTTTAGCATATGCAGAAGTGTAAGAAGTGGACCCTACCCTCAAAGTCCCCACAATGTACCTGAGGAGCCAAAAATAATATGAGAAAAGTTTAACAGCCCACAACCAGAAGATGTCACAGAAGGAAGAAAATAAGGTAGGATAAAATAGATTAAGAGGTGCATAAAAGCTTTGTAGCAAATACACAGAAGTGAGAATGCTAAATGTTTAATTAAAAGTTGTAGATAAAGTAGCCTATGGGTTAGGACAGAACCTTTGACTCGCAGAAGCTTTTATCAACATTTTTGGTCATATAGACAACTTGGATTTTGTGTTACAATTCAAGTACAGACAATTTGAATTTTGAGGGATAGTGGTATGTCATGACATTTAATATTAGAGGTTTCATCCTATGTTTAGCAGTGGTCTTAACTCCCTAAAGATTTTAGAGCTCCCTAACGGTATGTTATCTGAATGTTAGTCTGTGAATTTTGCGCAGATAATTCACATATGGACAAACCACACAAATGATTCATCCAGACGATGATACCATAAAATATTGTTATTCAAAATATTTCTCATAAGACTGCAATAACTTCTTTTAAAGGAAAGGTCATTAAACATATTTATATCTAACTAGCAATCCAACTTGATATATTATTCCATAAATAACATCTCATCCAGTCATACTGCCTCAGGTCACAGCAAAGTTAGACAATACCAGCATGCTCTGTGTGAGTGAGGTCATTGCAAGGAAAATGTCAAATACTGTTTCATGGACAACATTTTAGGAGCAAGAATGAGTCCACTGGTTTTTTCCAACTCATATTTTATGGTATCAATAGAGACAACAAAAAAATCCCTATATTAGGTAGACATTTTGTCCAGAATTTCATGAAAAAAAGCATCATATCAACTAGTTGATAGTTTTGGTTGATCTCTAAGTTCTGATGTATTTTCAAAATAATGACTTACACATTTATGCAATTCTCTCCAGATCCCAGCATTGCCAAAGTAAAAATTGAGTTTAGGTTTTTTAAAGAAAAACCATAAATTAAGCACTTTGACTTGATAAAAAGAAGTGCTTCATTCAACTAATAATTAGCTGAAGGGTAATAGTTCAGCTATTAAGTGTATTTGCTGACAAATGATCAGCTACTTTCATTTACCTTTTTGCAATATTTCTATGTCTTTTTTGCCCTTTGTTAATTTTTTAAAAAGATAATACATTCTGAATGTCAAGATTGGATAGTATATTAAATATTTCAACATTCGGGAACACTAACAGCCCCCATCTTTTTTTCCCCTTACAGTTCACACTAATTTGTCCTGATTTCATAACCTGGTAATTTAAACAGTGTAATCTCTGTTCAGTCTTCAGAAACACCATTACATTAGCCTTCATGTGTTACAGCACAATTACGGCAAAAGTCTTTAAATTCACTTCCACTCATTTCAAAGGGGTTAATCTCAAGAATACCAGCTGCCAAATGCTTCAACTTACCTAGTAAACACTATCCCCTAAAGTAGTCTTTGATGTGTCAAGAAAAGGACTGTAGAACTTTTTATACTTTAACAATCTCATATACATTATTTTATTTCATCTTCACATTATCCTTTGAAAGAGGTGGTGTTATCTACATTGTATCAAATGAGAAAACTGATCTGAATGTTAACCAAACTCACCAAACTAGTAAGAGTTATACTAGATATGGTTTGTTGTCTGCCATTTTTCCACCCACAACTACTAAATGGATCAGAAATAGATATTTCACCCCAAAACAATGAACACTTCATTAGCTTGTCCCGAGAATTTGAACTGAGACACAAAGAGTCCATAGTTGGATGTAGGCTTTGGAACTGAAAGGTCATGCTATGGTTTGAGGGACCAAGAAATGACTTTGCAAAGTCATATCCAATATGGGTAAGCAAAGGAAACCAGTGAAGGAAAAATAAAGTTGACACATTAAGATAAGAGGGAAGATGACATGAAGTGAAATGTACAGCCTAGAAGAGAGAAAGAAAGGGACCTCGTTACTGGATTTCTGTTCTGATCAACACAGGGTCTGGCTGTACTTTACTTCCTGATCTTAGATGACAATGAAATTGACTGCTGGAGACATACACTAAATCCTTTGGCTTAAGCTAGCCTGAGTGGGCTCTGTCACAACCAGAGCTGCCTTAACTAAAGAACGTGGTAGAGCCCTGACTTGAATCATTAAGCTCTGGGTTTATTCCCAATGCTGTTTGTCATGCACAAAATTGTGAATTTTCTCTTCCTTATAGAATTCATTCACTTGATACTTTAAAGTCTCAGAATGTATTCACCTGGTACGAGTTTCTAGTCAATCTATAGATAGATTAGATAAATGGAGTACATTATTTATATATGTAATAGAGATATTGTTACATATGGAATAACTAGGAAAATGATAATAATTGGAAATAATTAGAAAACAACATTTAAGAAAAATATATAAATAGAAGTCTTAGAAATCACAAGTCTCTTAAATAATCCAAAGTTATCAGTATTACAAGTGGCCAATTGGTATATGAAAAGATACTCAACACCACTAATCAGAGAAATACAAATCAAAACCACAATGAGATACCATTTTCCTAGTCAGAATGGCTATTTATTAAAAAGACCAAAAATTACCAAATGTTGATAAGGATGCAGAGGAAAGGCAACTCTTATATGCTGCTGGCGGGAATGTAATCTAGTATTTCCACTATGGAAAACAGTATGGAGATTTCTTAAAAACAAACAAACAAAACTAAACAAAACAAAACTAAAAATAAAATTACCACTTGGCCCAGAAATCCCAATACTGGTTATCTATTCAAAGGAAAAGCAATTAATCTATCAAAAGGATACCTGCACTCACATGTTTATTGCAATACTGTTCACAGTAGCAAAGATATGGAATCAACCTAAGTGCCAACTGGCAGGTAAATGGATAAAGAAAGTGTGGTATATATACACAATAGTATACCACTCAGCCATTAGAAAAAGAAAATCATGCCTTTTGCAACAACATGGATGGAACTGGAGGACATTATCTTTAGCGAAACAAATATCGCACATTCTCACATGTGTAAGCTAAAAAATTTGAACACATGGAGGTAGAGATTAAAAAAATAGATAACAGACTGGAAAGGGTGAGTGGTGGAGAGGAGGGAAGATGAAGAGAAGTGGTTTGAAGGGTACAAACATACAGTAAAAAGAAATAAACTCAATGTTTGAAAACAGTAGAGTGGCTATACTTAACAAAAATCTATTGTACTCAGGTGATGGGTACCTGAAATACTCTGACTTGATCATTGCAAATTATATATATATATGTAACAAAATTTCTCACATACCTCATAAATGTGTGCAAGTAACAAATACATTTTTAGTATTTTCTGCAACCAAAACAAAACAAAACAAAAAAAAGACGTCTAACACTAGATATTAAAACAAGCTTTTACCAAAATTTAGTGAAATCGGACAAATGTCAACCAAAGTCAGTTTTTATGTTGCAAGCCAATGTGATGAGCAAGGAAAGGTGCTGATGTGTCTTCAGCACCAACTTATCATACCTCACCTTTGAAGACTGCTGGTATGCTTGTGACCTTTTATCACACACACGCTTATTAAATCCTAAGCAACCTTAAGAGAAAAGTGTTTCCCCATTTCACAGGTGAAAAAAAATGAGGCTCAGAAAAGCCAAATGTCAACCCTAGAGTCACAGAGATTATAAATGATAAAATCCACTTTTATTCAGAGGTGAGAGAGGACACAACACGGTTTAAAGACAGCCTTAAGCATAATAGGTAAATAAATGTGTGAGTTAATGAAAGAATTGCTTAGGCAGGGAGAAGGAATCAAGGCAATGATGCAGTCCACTAACCTACAAAATCTACAAAGGCATAAACTCCCTTCTTTCTTCTCAACGATCCTGACAATATTCTCCCGTTCATATATGCCCACCCACACACTCACACACACTCACACACAAGGTGACGAAGGCTCTGCCACATGCTTCATTAAATGGGAACAGTAATTTTATTATTTTTTCTGTTGGAACTTTTTCTACTCTGCTTATGACAATGTATTTTCCATTGCTTATCATAACTAGATTCACCTAAAGATTTTACAAATTTGTAGGAAGCTTGGGCAGAATCTAGGACTATCATTTCAGAAGATGTTTCCACTACAGCAGAAGTCCCTGTTAAAGAATGGATTCTAGATCCGGCCACTGCACTCCAGCCCGGGCTACAGAGCGAGACTCCGCCTCAAAAAAAAAAAAAAAAAAAAAAAAAGAATGGATTCTAATGATGTGATATAAACATTGCAATGTATCTGATTTATATATTTCATCCACATTTAGTAATACTTGCCCATGTCAGGAAATATTTTTACTTCTTAGCTTTGAAAGACTTAAAATACAGGCATTAGGCCTACTTAACCTAAGATTGTGGGGAGGAACATATGTAGTGATTGAACTGACAAAATGACAAAAAACCTTGTAGCAAACAAAATGTCCTACATTTCTAAGAACCATGATATTTATTGATAATAATTTAGAAGAAATCAAGAAACATCAGAGCTAGAGAAAAGTCAAAAGACCATTGCACACATTTCCATGTTACAGATGAGGAACCTAAGGCCTTCCCAGGTGTCAGCAGGTGAGCAATTCTTCTCAGGTGCTCTTTCTATCACAAGTATGTATGTGTATATGCGTGCATGTATGCTTGTAAGTATGCATGTATGTGTACATGCATGTATTTAGCTCTTGGAAGGCAAATAATTGCATTAATCTCTGCATTCACAAGCACCCAATAACTTACCTGGCTCAGCATGAGTGCGCTGTTAAGTGCTGGTAGAATGAGTCACAAACTCATAAAATGCAACTCATACTTCTCAAGCACAAGTTCTAATACAGAGGAGGTCTTTTTTTTTTTTTTTTTTTTTTGAGACGGAGTCTCGCTCTGTCGCCCAGGCTGGAGTGCAGTGGCGCGATCTCGGCTCACTGCAAGCTCCGCCTCCCGGGTTCACGCCATTAATCATGCAATCTTCACCCTCATTGATACTGCCATTTAGTGTTCCTGATTTGCTTGCAAAGAAGCACACTTTCTTTATCCATTTACCTTTTGTGTCAGAGAAGATGAACAGGAGAGATAGGAGCCAGCTAGAATTTCCCTAGGTCCAGAAATACCTCCTTCATCCTCAGCAACTCTGGGGCCCTGGTAATGAACCTTCTCACAATCTCCTTGAACCCAGCAGATGAGAAACAGGGCTAGTGTCTCTGGTGCGGTTCCCAAGCTCCGATCTTACTGAGTGTGCACGGAGGAGATCAGCATCCTACATTCACTCACTGAGCTGTGTAACACACTGGTTATGCACTCACCTGTCAAGATGGTATCAGGACCGTGTCTCTAGATAAGGCTGCATGGACTGGTCAACCATTTGTGCTTTGTGCAGAGCCTCTACTCTCACAGAAAACCCTCCTCAGTTTCTGTAACTGGACACAGATCCAGACTAGTTGGTAGGATCTGCTGTTTGGAGATAGACTGCTCCTCCATTTTCCTTGGACCACAGCATCTGCCTTCTTGTGGTCTGAGGCTGAATTAGATTTTATTAAAGATACTTTGGATTTGATTTCAAGTTACAATTTTGTTCAAATGTTACAGGGAGCAAAATATCACTAAAAAGAAGTTAGCTGTGAAAAGCAACGAACAACTGCCAATGCCGTTGTGCTAGTGACTTAATGTGCTGGTGTTTCTGGGCGATGTCTAACCACCTGTCATTCTGGAACAGGCTGACTGGTCAGCCATGTCATGCATTGTCTCCCCAAGTAATGTTCCCTTCAGAAGAGAGGTGGTGGTTTTCCAGGGATATAGAGAAGAATGCTATGTGCACTTATGAGTCCCATTGAGAGCCTTTGAGACACAATCCACCAAGGAGATACAAAATATGAGATTAACCTAGGAACAGGGAAAGCAGTGCAATACAAACCACGTAATGGTTTTCAATCCAAAAAGTATACAGTGAATAAACTAGTGTTTCAAAATGTTTAAACAACATAGTCTGGTTTTTAATTCTGCATATTTGAAACAAAACACACACTGTTCAAAAGAAGTTTCCTTCCACTCTTTTCCTCCAACAGCCTCTGAAATCCCTACAGAAGTCAGCTTTTCTTCTGAAGCAATCTGTGCCTGCTAACATCTTCCTGAGAGGTTCTATCAATGTTTTCAAAATGTTTTAATGTATTAATCAGGATACGTTGACTGCTTCCAAAAAGGATGTAAGACGAATCGTTTCCTGAGTGTCAACTACGTGTAGTATTTCACATTAAGTAGCACAAGAATAGCAATCCTCCAAGTGGTCAGTTTGCCTGCTCCACGCCATTGTTGGGCTGAGTTCATTTGGGAGATGAACTGCTCTCTGGATATCAAAAAGAGTGGGAATGACTATAGATAGCATTAGCCAGAGAAATGATAGGTCATTTTTCTGAATTAAAAAAAAAAAAAGCCCAAGTGAGTAGAGTGAAGAAGCCAAAGGGTCTCCAACCCCCTGTCTATATTTTCTGACCTCTCTTTCATCTTCCCCACATTTGTGGAAGCTCAACCTGTCCAGGTTTGCCACTAAACCTGCAAAAATGTCTTTTTTTTTTACTTTCCCAATTCTGAAAAAATTCTTGGTAGAAAGGGTCCTAGAAGACTGATTTCTATTCCCAGATCTGTCCCTAGCCACATAGCATAAGACAAGCCATTTGGTGTCTTTGGGTCACTTTCCTCATCTTTTCTGATGGGCATAGCAATACCTGTAACAAAACGATCGCTTATTTAAAAATTCACAATTTATATGGAACTGGTTTCAAAATACAAAAGTTCCTTCAACTGCTCTGATATTTTTATTATATCTGATATACTGCATTATTGCACAGGTCCCATTCATATTTTAACTGCTACCCTCAATGCTGTCACAGAAATGCATCCCTATAACCATTCCCAGAGGCCAATACCTTTTGTACTCACATATGGACAATGCTGAATGCCTGAAAAGTGTAATAATCAAAAGTATACACTTAATTGGATTCAAAATTCTATTCTGGTGTTTATGGGCAAGGAGGTTGACCTTTCTGAGCCTCGGTTTCCTTTTCTGTAAAAGAGAGGTGACAATAGAACTATTGTGAGGATGAATAAGATAAAGTAAGAAAAATGCCTGACACTACTGAATGTTACCTGTTGCTTGTTAACTTGGGCTTTGCAGCACACATAACAGTAACAATAGCAACAATCCCAGAATAGCAATGTAGCTATGCTTAATTATCAACCGCCTTGACTGTTCCCTCTTAATACATGTGTGTTTGTCTCTCAAATTAGCACCTGCAGAGAAATGAGATCTTAAAATTTTCTGTGTTGTACAGTATCTAAAATGATTCCAAGCATATACTAGACAGTCTGAATTAAATACCATTTCAATTATCTGATGATTCTTCGCTATTTCCATTGGTCAATAAGAGTTGAGTGTGGAATATCCCAAAGCCTTATAGGTAAGCTGAACCTCAGGAATACAGGAAAAAGTTCAAGGGGGCCATGAAGATGCTGCAGCAACTAAAGGAGCTCTACTTTATGCTTTATAAATTGGAGATATGAATGATACTGGATAAGGGAGAGGGGGCTACAAGTTAAAAGAAGGGTTGAAAACCACTGTCGTGAGTACTCTAATATGTAGCCATGAAGACAAATCAATATGAATCTTAAATTGCATCCAGCTATTTATTATCTCTAAATTCTAGAGTTCTCCTCCTCTATATTCTTCCTGCATCCTTTATCCTGAAGAAAAGAGATATATACCTGGCCCTAGGATTTGGGGGTATTGTCTCTCTAACAATGTAAAAACATGTTTTTATGATTCTGAAATTCTATTAAAGGAGCACCTGCTATGTGCAGAGCATCCAATAACTCAAACATAAGCACTCATGAACCTTTGTTCAAATAAATACAGAAAATTTCTTGGAAGCATCATTTTCTAAGATTTAATTTGCAGGAGTTGTGGGATGTAAGTTGGCAGACCAGAAAAGATGAGCGAGAAAAAAAGGAACCCAAATTTAGAAGTACAATAGAAGAAAGCCAAACCACTAGAAATCACAGTCTGGTAGCAGCTGCAGCATGGTGCCCAGCATAGCACCCAAAAGATGTATTCCTTAGGCACAGTCCTGCTGTATCCTTCATGCAGGCGGCTCTTGTGTTTGTCAGACCACACACAGCAACATCTCCCTAATCTTGGCTAATTAGAGCAGAAATTGCAGTCTGAATCTGTGAAAAACTAGATTGCAGATTTTTGTTAAGGTTACATAGTTTAATTACTTTCAGAAATACACAGTAACTCAATTAGGGTACCAAAAAGTTTTCAGTTCTGTGTAGGGCCTGCTTCAATGAGAGAAAAACACTTTTATAATCATTGTATAAATTCACACATAAATGGCACTGTTAAAATTAGAATCCTATACTAATTATTTACACTAGAAAAGGGATAATGAGCATATTTATTAAATGCCAGCTACTTACCAGTTATTACGATACTAATGATCACAATATCCCTGAAATGTTAGGATTTCTTACTGCCAATATTTTTCTAATGATAAGAAATCAAATTCTTAGTATGCTATAGGAGAAAGAGCACAGATCACATTTCTGATTTCTCCATCTCAGAAAAGGAGGGACAGGGTGCTGGGTATACTGAACACTAAGTGTTTAATACATTCAACACTCAGTGTTCAATAAACCCAGAGAGAAGAGATAAGGGGAATCTGAGTACAAGGCAGCAGCAGGGTAAGATCCAAGTACGCCAGATGACCATGAGAAGGATTCACACAGATATGGGAGGCAGAACCTACTAAAACTCCTAGAGTCAGAGGGGAACCACAGTCTTTCCTGGTGGGGTTTCCATAGCCTCGGGGGGGCAGTAGCTGATAGAAGTACTAAGCTGGCCTAGATACATCTCCATTTGTTTTACAGAACTTGTCTGGGTCTCAAAAATCAGATTTTGTGTATCTTTTTTTTTGAGATGGAGTCTCGCTCTGTTGCCCAGGCTGGAGTGCAGTGGCACGATCTCAGCTCACAGAAAGCTCTGCCTACCAGGTTCATGCCATTCTCCTGCCTCAGCCTCCTGAGTAGCTGGGATTACAGGCACCCGCCACTACGCTCGGCTAATTTTTTTGTATTTTTAGTAGAGATGGGGTTTCACCATGTTAGCCACTATGGTCTTGATCTACTGACCATGTGATCTGTCCACCTCAGCCTCCCAAAGTGCTGGCATTACAGGCATTGTGTATCTTTAAATGACTATGAGAGCTTGGGCAAGCTGCTAAGATTCCTGGGATGTCAATTTTCCATTGATAAAATTAAGAAGACAAATTAGAATTCCAAATTAGGTTACATAATTTCATATTGTTGATCTTAAAGAATATTAGTAAATTATTGATTATTTAGAAAATAGTCATAAATGTGTGTTAATTGTACCATGATAAAAATAATCCTAGGCAAAATTTTGGATACATTTATACAACTTCTTGTGAAAACAAATATTACACAACAGAAACTCATTTTAAAAGTTAGATTGTGAAATCTGAAAGTATGTGTTTAAAAGAATATGAAAACTTTCACTAATGTTCAGTAAGATAAACTAGCCACACATTAATTTTGCCTCATACTAAATATCCTTCATGTTGATCTAAGTTATAATGCAGGCTTGTAATAGATGATGAACTAATATTTTGTTTCCTGATATAGTTACTGGACATAGCTACCTCATTTCTCATCTACATTTTGTATGACTTATATTCTACATAAAACATAATTATTCCATATTCTACATTATATTATAATCTTGCAAGAAGAACCCCAATATTTACTATTTACTAAGCATGCTTTTTATATTTCTTATCATTTAGTTTATATTCTAAAAATAAAAAGGAAGAGGAAGAAGAAGAGGAGAAGGGAGAGGAGGAAGAGGAGAGGGAAGAGGAGGAAGAGGAGAGGGGAGAGGAGGGAGAGGAGGAAGAGGAGGGAGAGGAGGGAGAGGAGGGAGAGGAGGGAGAGGAGGGAGAGGAGGGAGAGGAGGGAGAGGAGGAAGAGGAGGGAAAGGAGAAGAAGGAAGAAGAGGAGGGAAAGGAGAAGGAAGAAGAGGAGGGAAAGGAGAAGAAGGGAGAAGAAGGAAGAAGAGGAGGAAGAAGAGGAGGAAAATGAGGAGAAAGAGGAGGAGGAGAAAGAGGAGGAGAAAGAGGAGGAGAAAGAGGAGGAGAAAGAGGAGGAAAAGGAGGAGGAAAAGGAGGAGAAAAGGAGGAGAAAAGGAGGAGAAAAGGAGGAGCAGGAGGAAAAGGAGGAGAAAAGGAGGAGCAGGAGGAAAAGGAGGAGAGGGAGGAGGAGGAAGAGGAGGAGAGGGAGGAGGAGGAAGAGGAGGAGAGGGAGGAGGAGAGGGAGGAGGAGGAGGAAGAGGAGGAGAGGGAGGAGGAGGAGGAAGAGGAGGAGAGGGAGGAGGAGGAAGAGGAGGAGAGGGAGGAGGAGAGGGAGGAGGAGAGGGAGGAGGAGGAGGAAGAGGAGGAGAGGGAGGAGGAGGAGGAAGAGGAGGAGAGGGAGGAGGAGGAGGAAGAGGAGGAGAGGGAGGAGGAGGAGGAGGAAGAGAGGGAGGAGGAGGAGGAAGAGGAGGAGAGGGAGGAGGAGGAGGAAGAGGAGGAGAGGGAGGAGGAGGAGGAAGAGGAGAGGGAGGAGGAGGAGGAGGAAGAGGAGAGGGAGGAGGAGGAGGAAGAGGAGGAGAGGGAGGAGGAGGAAGAAGAGGAGGAGAGGGAGGAGGAGGAAGAAGAGGAGGAGAGGGAGGAGGAGGAGAGGAAGGAGGAGGAGAGGAAGGAGGAGGAGAAGGAGAAAAAGAAAGACAGGAAGGAAGGCAGGTATGCAGGCAGGGCAGGCAGGAAGGCAGAGAGGGAAGTGGGGGAGGAGAGGGAAGTGGGGGAGGAGAGGGAAGTGGGGGAGGAGAGTAGAGGAGGGAGAGGAGGGGGAGGGGCGGGGAGGAGCGGGGTGGAGGGGCGGGGAGGGGACGGAGGGGGGTGGAGGGGACGGAGGGGGGTGGAGGGGACGGAGGGGGGTGGAGGGGACGGAGGGGGTGAGGGGACGGAGGGGGTGAGGGGACGGAGGGGGTGAGGGGACGGAGGGGGTGAGGGGACGGAGGGAGTGAGGGGACGGAGGGGGTGAGGGAGGAGAAGGAAGAGTAGAAAGGAGGAGGAGGAAAAGAAAAAGGAGAAGGAGGAAGAAGAGAAGGAGGAAGAGGAGGAAGAGGAGAAGGAGGAGGAAGAGGAGGAGGAAAAAGAGGAGAAGGAGGAAGAAGAGGAGAAGGAGGAAGAAGAGAAGGAAGAAGAAGAGAAGGAGGAAGAAGAGGAGGAGGAAGAAGAGGAGGAGGAGGAAAAGAGGAGGAAGGTGGAAGAGGAGGAAGAGGAGGAGGAGGAAGAGGAGGAAGAGGAGGAGGAGGAGAAGGGTTAATAAACTACACAGGTTGTTGTACAGCTATAGTATTCATAAAATAAACTTTCTGTACACACAGTATGGTCAGGGAATAGAAAATTTCAGTTAATTGAATACACTGGTCAAATAACAAAATCAACACATCTATCCACTACTACTACTAACTCCTTCACTAAGAAAACTATTAAGCATATTCAAATCTTGGATGATTTTAAAATATACTTCAGAATTTTGCTGCACCTTGGAGTTTTTAAATATTGTTTGTAGCTATTACAGAAAAACAAGCTTTTATTCCACTATTTTATGATTTTGACTAGAAATAATGCTTTTTTGGATACATCTTTGGCTAAAGTCTATCTAACCCCCCCCCCCAGAAAACTAGTCTAGGTCAGTGGTTTTCAATGTTGGGTGTGTGTGGGTGTGTTTCAGCACAGAACCCTTTGCTCTAGTGAAATCTAACGCAGTTTGACAATTGAGCTAAGAGTGACATTTTATTAATTTAAATAAACTCAGTTTTAAAAATGTATTTTATTACAAAGCCAGTTGTAAGAATGCAGTAGACTCTACTCTGATGAACCAAAAAAAAAAAAAAAAAATGTGAAATCAGGTGATAAAAAGTTACAGTGTGATATCTGTTTCCTTAGCATTTTATTCCTATATTTCATTTTAGTTGCACAATTTCATGAAGATGCTACTTCACACCATTAAGCATTCATATATAATTTAATAGGATTTCTTAAAAAGACCAGTGCAATGCCACAAGCTTCTAATTAACAACACATTTAGAAAAACGTTTAAATGTATGTGCAAAGTGGAAGCTTTGCCCAGAAAAAAAAAACACGAATTAAGCTTTGCCGGTTTCTAAGTGTGACAACTTTTATGTAATATATTCTAGTAGGTTTTCTTAAACAGTTTTAAAATCATTGAAATAGCCATGTCAATAAAGTTCAAATCAAAATTAGGAGAATTCCCACAGAACTTCCAAAACATGGTGTATGATAACAATATGCCTATATTCAATCTGGTCTCTTTCAAGTATAATACTTGGACTCCATGTGGTTATTTTGTCTCCCCAGGGCAGAGAAGGCAAGAATTTTGAACTGTAGAACAAATATTTCTATAAAAAAAGATAGTGACAATGACACTAAACAGAGATCACAAACTCAATTGTGTATAGAATCCCAGCAGGGAACATGAATCCGTTAAGGGGACTGCAAGAGGTTGGCTCTGAACCAGAGAGTTCATGACCTACTTCTAGGGAACTGGTCCGAACTCAGCTCTAACAAGTGTCTGTGCTGTGAAAACTCAGCAGTACGAAATCGACTTCTCAAATAGCTCCGAATAACATTCATGCCCTTGGATAATCCTCTCCTATTGAGCATGGGTTGAACTTAGAGATTTACTTCCAGTGGGAGAGCAGGGGAACCAGCAAAAGTGATAAGATGGTATTTCCAAGATAACCTCACAAAAGACTGCCATTTCTGTGCAGCTAGCATACTATCTGGCTCTTCTCAATTTTGCTTTGATGAGACAAACTGCCATGTGATAAGTTGCCCTACAGGGAGGCCCCTGTGAGAAAGAACTGAGGGAGACCTTTGACCAACATCCTCTAAGGAACTGAATTTCTCCAACAACCACAGGAGTGAGGTAAAATAGTTCTCTTCCAGCAGACTCTTGTGATGACTTCAACCCCAACAGATAACTTGAGTGCAGTTTTGTGGGAGACTTAGAGCCGGAGGGTCCAGTTATGCTTCACCTGGATTCCTTACCCACAGAAATAGAGATAATAAACATGGTTGTTTGAAACAGTAGATACCTAATACAGAATGTGAACTGATTTTCTAAATTTTCAGGAGCAGGTGGAAATCCAGATCCCAGTGTGTGAAATCTCCTGTTTCTATTTAAGTTGAAAACCAATTCATTTAATAGCTCAATATGTCACACCGAGGAAAATAACACATCTTAAGGTTAAAGGGAGTTGCAAAGCTCCAATTTTTCACTGGTATGCTAATAAGGGAAATGCCAGAGATGATGACCAAAAGTGAGCATTCATTGATGTAGAATGAGAAAGTCCTCTAAAATAAAACGAAACAACAAACTAATTTTTCTTCTAAAGTATAACATGCCAGCAGAAATGATATCTTGAAAGGTAAGAAGCTCCGGTGCAAGTAGGCACAACCACCAGTAATAAAATTACAGAAAAAAATTATAACTAAGTAATTCACCAGAAAGAGACCTTGAATTGCTCAAAGCTCTAATATTAAATCTGCTTAATATTTTGCTCATGTGTTTCTACAGAATACTAATAAGCAAGCAGTAGAGGAAAACCTAAGGGATTATTTCCCCCTTTTTAAATGTGAAAGACCATACTGTGGTTAATATACATGACTTGCAAACTGCTAGGAAAAAGAGATCAATTTCTAATACAAAAATGTACCCAGGGATATAAGTCATACTAAAATATTTTAAGACAAAATATTTCTATAAATTTATGCCACAGAATTACCATAACATCATCTGCTCTATTACAGATGATAGCTAATCCTGTCTTACCCACTCTCAACATTTCATCTATCATTTCTAAGAGAATGAATCCCAAATAGTCATTTCTATCCCTGGCCACATCCCTAAAATATAATCCTTTATCTCAAATTGTGTTTTCTTTTAGCTATCCTACTTCTTATTCAACAACCATCTTTCTCTCCAAATTGCCTCCTCCTGAACCATTCCACCATAGCCATTTCCATATAGTTATGAAATCTGATTAGTTGTTCTTTAACTTTAATTAGCTTAAATATTACTTCCTTTATATTTTTAAAATAATGATGCTGGTTCAAGGCTTTATGAGCTAACTCCCTAATTACTACCATTTTTTTTTTTTTTTGAGATGGAGCCTCACTCTGTTGCCCAGGCTGGAGTGCAGTGGTGTGATCTCGGCTCACTGCAAGCTCCGCCTCCCGGGTTCACACCATTCTCCTGCCTCAGTCTCCCAAGTAGCTGGGACTACAGGCGCCTGCCACCATGCCCGGCTAATTTTTTTTGTATTTTTATTAGAGACGGGGTTTCACCATGTTATCCAGGATGGTCTCGATCTTCTGACCTCGTGTTCCACCTGCCTTGGCCTCCCAAAGTGCTGGGATTACAGGCCTGAGACACTGCACCTAGCCTCATCTTTTTCTTTCCAACTATTTACCTCATTGTTGGTTTATTCTACATATACACACTAATACTGAGTTCCGTAAAGAATCACTGAAGAAAAATCAATTATTGGTAATAATACATGATGGAATTTTGCCCTACATTACAAAATGTCATCACCACTTAGCTTTTAAATGCTATAATGGAATGAAATGAAGTAGAAGATATTAGGAAGGAGATCATTGGTAACCAAAAAATTATGGATAAAAGCAACTGTAATCACTTTAATTATGTGAAAGTATATTAATAAGTTTGCAGGCATGAAACATTGTCGTGGCTTCTTGGAGACCTGGAGTTAGCTCTCCTCCTCAGCAAGATTTTCTATTTAGCATAGACTGACTATTACTTATTTCAGTAACCCTAGACCCTGCCCTGAAACCCTAGGTAGAGGTTTGGCAAATCAAGTTCCTTTAGATTACATTTTATTTCAATATACCAGAAGACTATTTACATGAAACCAATATTAAGGAAATAATGCTTCATAAAGAGAATAGCCATCTTTAAACATAATGACTTGTGGTTAAATTCTTATACTGTGAGTACTTTTAAAATAGAACACACCCTTATAATCTTCCTATGTGACTTATACTGAACACTTCAAACTTGATAATGCTACATACAAAAGCATTTCCTTGTCACTGATATAAAACAATTCTGAATACAATTGCTGAAATTAAGTTCCCTATTTTTTCATTTGAAATATAAGAAATCAAAACTTAACCTGATGTTTGACCCCCAGGACCAATAAACTGAGTTATTTAAAAGAATACAGAAATAACCTTTTTAAAATGAGTTATTTCCCACAGATTTACCATATATTGTTCAAATCTTCAAATTAATCTTGTAAACATAAGGAATGTAAGGTGTGGTCTAATATCTAGCGGAATTTATTAGAATCTAACAGTTTTGCACTTCAATACTAAGTATCTTTAACCCTTTTACAAGTAGGGAGATATGGTCCTTTTTGGCATCTAACTCTGCATATGAATAGCATGAGCAACAGACAGATTTGCCAATGTCAGAAAAATTATCATGGAGTCCGTGAGACTGATCAGTCCAGGAGAAAATATTCAAAGGTGTTGCTCCTCCAGCCTACCAATCAATTCATTCAAAACAAACTATTAGCTTATTAACATACTCCAAGAAGACATCAGTGTCTTCAGGCAAGCCAGCCTAAAAAATAACCACAAAATAATATAACTCATTTTTCTCACCTAGAAAGTAAGTAGGACAGTGTCATAACATACACATGCTCAGGACAAGACTACAAACTGTCCAAAATAAATAAATAAATAAATAAATAAATAAATAAATAAATGATAGTAGGTTGAAAGAGCTGACCAGCACAAAATCTCCTTAAGCTGATAAGCAACTTCAGCAGTCTCAGGATACAAAATCAATGTGCAAAAATCACAAGCATTCCTATACAACAATAATAGACAAACAGCCAAATCATGAGTGAACTCCCATTCACAACTGCTACAAAGAGAATAAAATACCTAGGAATCCAACTTACAAGGGATGTGAAGGACCTCTTCAAGGAGAACTATAAACCACTGCTCAAGGAAATAAGAGAGGACACAAACAAATGGAAAAACATTCCATGCTCATAGATAGGAAGAATCAGTATCATGAAAACCGCCATGCTGCCCAAAGTAATTTATAGATTCAATGCTATCTCCATCAAGCTACCACTGACTGTCTTCACTGAATTAGAAAAAAACTACTTTAAATTTCATATGGAACCAAAAAAGAGCCTGCATAACCAAGAAAATCCTAAGCAAAAAGAATAAAGCTGGAGGCATCATGCTACCTGACTTCAAACTACACTACAAGGCTACAGTAACCAAAACAGCATGGTACTGGTACCAAAACAGAGACATAGACCAATGGAAAAGAATAGAGGCCTCAGAAGTAATACCACACATCTACAACTATCTGATCTTTGACAAACCTGACAAAAACAAGCAATGGGCAAAGGATTCTCTATTTAATAAATGGTGTTGGGAAAACTGGCTAGCCATAGGCCGAAAACTGAAACTGGACCCCTTCCTTATACCTTAATCAAAAACTAACTCAAGATGGATTAAAGACTTCAATGTTAGACCTAAAATCATAAGAACCCTAGAAGAAAACCTAGGCAATACCATTCAGGACACAGGCATGGGCAAAGACTTCATGACTAAAACACCAAAAGCAATGGCAGCAAAAGCCAAAATTCAAAAATGGGGCCTAATTAAACTAAAGAGCTTCTGCACAACAAAAGAGACTATCATCAGAGGGAACAGGCAACCTACAGAATGGGAGCCCTTCTGACAAAGGACTAATATCCAGAATCTACAAGGAACTTAGACAAATTTACAAGAGAAAAACAGCCCCACCAAAAAATGAGCTAAGGACATGAACAGACAATCCTCAAAAGAAGACATATATGTGGCCAACAAACATGGAAAAAAAGCTCATCATCACTGGTCATTAGAGAAATGCAAATCAAAACCACAATGAGATACCATCTCACGCCAGTTAGAATGGCGATCACTAAAAAGTCAGGAAACAACAGATGATGGAGAGGGTGGAGAAATAGGGACACTTTTACACTGTTGGTGGGAGTGTAAATTAGTTCAACCATTGTGGAAGACAAAAGTGTGGTGATTCCTCAAGTATCTAGAATCAGAAATACCATTTCACCCAGCCCATTACTGGGTATATACCCAAAGGATTCTAAATCATTCTACTATACAGACACATGCACACGTATGTTTATTGCAGCACTGTTCACAATAGCAAAGATTTGGAACCAACCCAAATTCCCATCAGTGGTACACTGGATAAAAAAAATGTGGCACATATTCACCATGGAATACTATGCAGCCATAAAAAAGGATGAGTTCATGTCCTTTGCAGGAACATGGATGAAGCTGGAAATCATCATTCTCAGCAAACAAATACAGCAACAGAAAACCAAACACTACATGTTCTCACTCATAAATAGGAGTTGAACAGTGAGAACACATGGATACAGGGAGGGGAACATCACACATCAGGCCCTGTTGCAAGGTGGGGGACCAGGGGAGGGAGAGCATTAGGAGAAATACCTAATGTAGATGACAGGTTGATGGGTGCAGCAAACCACCATTGCACATGTATACCTATGTAACAAGCCTGCATGTTCTGCACATGTATCCCAGAACTTAAAGTATAACAACAAGAACAACAACAACAACAAAAGAGCTGACCACAAACTTTGACAGCACTGCTCACTAACTCAGAAAGGCTTGGTAGACACTTCAGCCATCCCTTTTTGAAACTTAGTTTACTTGAGGAATAAAAATCACATCTAATGACTCAGATGTTCCTTAGAGTAAGTGAGAGCCTGATTTAGCTCCACTCCAACAAAACCTAAAACCAAGCCTTCAGAAGGCCAAGATGATCTGCCAGTAATTTAATCGCCTACTAGAATAACGTTCAACGCTCTTCAGAGGGAAATGACGGAAGGCAAAGTCTACATGATGTGTCACACATAATACGTCCAACAAATTAGCAGAGAAACATGAAAATATGACTCAGTCTAGAGAAAAGTCAGCAGAAACAGACCCAGTTAGAAGGCACACTGAGATGGGGATCTCAGAAGAGACATGAAAAAATGTTAAAGTAATGAAAATCCTAAAACTGATAAAAAGCATTATCTGAAATAAAACATAACTAGCTGCAAAAAAAACAAAAAAACAAAAGCCTTTGACAAAATTTAACACCCATTTCAAATAAAAATCATTGATAAAGAGGAATAGATGGATACTTCCTTGCACACATACATCCCTCCGTCTCAGTCCTAGAGTCAAGCATCTTACTTGATAAAGAAACATTACTGGTGTTTCTGCTAAAATCCAAAACAAGGCAAAGATGTCCAATATTCACCTTTTCAATACTATTTAACTGAAGGTGTTAACCAATTCAATTAGACATGAAACAGGAAGAAATGAAACTGTATTTGTAGATGACATGATCGCATACCCAGAAATGGCTAGAGAACCGATAATTAAAATGACAAAAGAATTAGATAATGTAGCAGATATAAACTTAGGATGCTAAAAAAAAGTCAATTATTTTTTAGAGTAAGTTAGATAAAATGCAAGAGAAAACTCAATCCACATTACCATCAATAAAGAAATACTCAAAAATGAACTTCAAACCCTTTAGGAACAAAATTATTAAAATATCCTTAAAAGATATAAATGGAAACTTATATAAATTAAAAACATCCCATGTTCTTGTTTTAAAAGTCTCAAATATTAAGATTTTAGTTTTCTCAAAGTTAATTTATAAACTTAATGTGATCACAATAAAAATCTTTTTTCTGGAGCTACACAAGTTGTAATGCAGTTCAAATAGAAAAATTGATATGCAAGAATAACTAGAAAAACAGTGAAAGAAAAGAGTTTTAAGGGAAAAATAGCTTTACCTCATACATATGCTACAACACCTCCAAAATTTAAAAAATGTGGGTACCAGTGCAAGAATTGACAAACCAATGGAATGGAGTAAGTCCTAAAATAGACTCAATAACATATAGAACTTTAGCATATGATAAAGGTGGCACCTTGAACTGCTGGATCAATGACACACATTTAAATAAATCATGTTGTGATAATTATCAGCTACTTGGGAAAAGATAATATTAGATCTGTTCATCATGCCATATATAGCATATGACTCCATTTATTTAGTACTCTAGAAAAGGCAAACCTATAGGGCTAGACAACAGATCTGTGAGTTCTAGAGGCTGGGTGATGGAGACAGGAGTTGACTCTGAGGGGGTAGCAGGAGAATTTTGGGGATGATGGAGCTGTTCTATATGAACTTTGCTGATGAACATGTGACAATGCATTTGATAAAATTCAGAACTAGACACAACACAGATTTTCTTGGTATGTAAATTTACAAAAATAGGTTGTAGGTAAAGATGGAATTCAGACAGTGTCAAACAAATCTATCTGCATTATAAATAAATCTCATAATTACACTGACTAGATCCAGGGAATAAAACCGACCTACGTAACCTTGAAAACAGGATTTTGACTGAACATTGTAAGGCTAAAGACAAAAATAAGTCTATACAACATTGGATTGAAGTTGATGTATTTGTTTCTCCTGGGACATGGTTTAGCATTTCTGCAACTATACATATGCCAGGGTTGAATAAAAGTGTAAATGCATTGCAGACAATGAGGTCAGATTTAGCATTGCCAGAGAAAGAAGTTACAAATAAGCAAAGGGGAAAGGCTAGAATAAATCCAGTAGTGCTGGGCTGGAGTGAAAGGTATCAGTATGGACTGATGATTTTCTTATATATGCATATAGCTCAATACAAAAGATCAATATGTGTGTGAATGCATGGGTTGGTGATGTGGTTTGGCTGTGTCCCCACCCAAATCTTATCTTGAATTACCATGTGTTGTGGGAGGGACCCAGTGGGAGGTAACTGAATCATGGGGCAAGTCTTTCTCATGCTATTCTTGTGATAGTGAATAAGTCTCATGAAATCTGATGGTTTTTAAAAGGAGAGTTTCCCTGCACAAGCTCTCTTCTCGTTTGCTGCCATGTAAAACATGTCTTTCACCTTCCGCCATGATTGTGAGGACTCCCCAGCCATGTAGAACTGTAAGTCCAATAAACCTTTTTATAAATTGCCCAGTCTTGGGTATGTCTTTAACAGCAGTCCGTGAAAACGGACTAATACAGTTGACATATGTACATATATTTCTTAGCTCTATCTATTGAATGGGACTAACAGCAGTGACACCCAGTAGCAGTGAGCATACCTAGCTAACAGATTTTTGTTTCTTACTACCATTTTCCAATAAAACAAACCAGGGCTCCTTGTAGAAGTGGTCACTCTAGAGGAAGAACAGGAAAACTATACAAGAGAACCCTGGATGATTTGGGGTGCCAGGAAGTAAGAAAGTGCCAAAAAGCAACAACATCACCACCACCAAAAATCAGTTTGTGTCAAAAGAGCACAGAAGACAATGTGAAAAAGCTCCCAAAGTTGGAACATCCTGTGCATTAAAATAAAAATTACAGTATTGCAATAATACTATGAGTCTATATTGGTTATATAAATAACTGAATAAACTGGGAAAAAGAACTCTGTCTTATAAAAAATTTTCAATTTATATATATAGGAGGAAAGAGGAAAGTAAAAAATTACCAGTGGGACACCACAGTAAAATTTGCTGCAGGCAATATCCACTGATGAATACTAAATGTGTCAACAAACATTTAAGCAGAAACAGGCTAGTTGCATAAATCTCAAAATATCCTACCCTAATATTTGTTAATTACAACAGGGAAAAAAAAAGTAACTTCATGGTGAAGAAATCTGGCAGATGCCACCTTAACCAAATCATTAAGGTTTACATCACTAACAATGTGACATATTACTATCATGTACATCTGGTATGATACATTGAGAAGGGCATGTCCCTTCTGTGGTATCTTTCCAATAATGCACAACCTCAACCTATTCACTAGAAAACTACAGATGATTTACAAAATGAGTGACAAGCACCCTTCAAAATTGCCAAGATTACAAAACACAAGTAAATATATTGAATGCTCAACAGGAGAAGGGTAAGGAGACATGAGAACTAAATTCAATGTAGAATCCTAGATTGGATCCTAGAAAAGAAAAAGAAACTAGTGAAAAAAAAAACTGGTAAAAAAAATCAAATAAAATCTGTAGTTCAGTTAATAGTACATACCAATGTTAATTTCTTAGTTTTGATAATTTTCCTCTGGATATGGAAGATGTTAACTTAAAGGGAAGTGGAGAAAAGTATATATGAGGACATTCCACTTTTGTATAGCTTCTATACTAAAAATAATACCATAAACAAAGTCAAAGAAAAATGACACATTGGGAGAAAATACTTGCAACACATCACAGATAAAGAGCTGATCTCCCCAAAGTGTAAAGAGCTTCCAAAAATTGAGGCAGATAAGATGAGCAAAAGACAGAAACAATTTATTTAAAATGGTTTAAGAATGGTCCTTATGCAGATGAAACACTTCACTCAGAAAAAAACACAGAGTAACACCACACAGAAACACTATTTCTCATCTATCAAAATGAGAAAAATTATGTTGGCAAGGCTGTGGGGAAACAGACACTTTTAAATATCACTTTTAAATATCTTCTCCATAAAGTTTGGCACATTTGGCTTTTACTCTTTTATTCAGCAATTCTACCTCAAGAACTTTATCCTGAAAACACACTTTTGAAACACATTGCAAAAGCATTGAAAACTACGAATATGCCCAAATAGAAAGACTGGTGATATCATTTATATGATAAATATGAATAAATTATGATACAATCACACAATTGAGTATTATACAGCTATAAAAGGTAATTAGTAAACTCCATGAAGTGATATGAAATAATTTCCAAGATGTATTATTAAGTGAAAAATGTGAAGAGAAAAATAATATATACCCAAGTGCTGGCAAGGATGTGCAGCAACAAAAACTCATTCATTGCTGGTGAGAGAGTAAAATGGTATCGTCATTTTGAAAGACAATGTAGCAGTTTTTACAAAACTAAATGTAGGCTTACTGTAAGATCCAGCAACTATGCTCCTAGATCTTTACCCCAATCAGCCAAACTATGTCCACACAAAAACCTGCACACACATATTTGTAGCAGCTTTATTCATAGTTGTAAAAAATTGGAATGAGCCAAAATGTCTTTTAATAAGCGAATTAGAATTAAACAAAATAAAAACTGTGGTCCATCTGTACAACAGTTTATTATTCAGTGATAAAAAGAAATGAGCTATCAAGCTACAACAAAAATGAAGAATCTTTTAATGCCGATTACTAAGTCTATGAAATTTTAACATATCTACAATAGTCTACCCTTTGTATAAGAAAGGTAAAAAAATAAATATGCTTATTTTTGCCAAAAGAAACTCAAGTAGAATAAGCCAGAGAATTATATAGATTTTCCATAAGGGCTTAGTGTAGGGAAAGGAGGGAGGTTAAAGGGTGAAAGGATTAGGGAATGGATCCACACTTCCTTTAGTGTATTTTTTAAGTAAAATTTTGACTTTCGGAGCACATAAATGTTTTATTTAGGATACAAAAGTTAAAAAGGAAGCAAGGGAACTCAGAACTGAATGCAAACAAAAATAAGTGTACTCAAGTATATTTCACAATAATAAATGATGACACTGAAAAAGAAAGAAAAGAACTAGTCCAAGTAGCTTCTAATCAAAGTATTTTGACAATACAACTTCACTATCAGTGTGGGAAGGGGATTCAAATACATCCTGAACTTTTAGTAGTAGGTTGGTTTTTGTAATGGCATGGGGTGGCCATTCTGGAGTTATTTTATGTATACTATGTTGGACAATGAATAAATCTGATGTTGTTGAGAGCTAGGACACTCACATGGAAGAAAGGAGATACAAATATGGAATGAAAGAAAACACAGAAGAATCCTGTGAGATTGGCTTGAAGTTATCTACATAAAATAATTACGGAAAGTAATTTCATAAAGAGAAAAGGGTACATAGATATTTATATTCTATCTCTGTTCACTGAAAGGGTCTCCAAGTAATAACATCTCAGGAGCAGCAAGCACTCCCAGAACCCAGATACTGGTTTCTAATATAGCATTTCCCATTAGAAGGAACAAAAGATCCAGGAATCATTGAAGAAATGGATTATTCCAGGTCTGATGCAATGAAAACATAAGATGAGCTTGAGTCATCTTATTAAGCCAGAAAGTAAGTTTTTTTTTTTTTGAGAGAGTCTTGCTCTATCGCCCAGGCTGGAGTGCAGTGGCATGATCTTGGCTCACTGCAAGCTCTGCCTCCCGGGTTCATGCAAGGAAGTCATTTTTAAGAATGATGGAGGTATTTCAAAAGGAATAGGGACTCATCGTGAAGGGGCACCTACTGGCCACATCTGGGACAATCTGAGTATCAAAATAAATAACAATTATAACCTATTGCATAAAATAGAAATCTATTATTCCATGTTAGATTAGATTAGATTAGATTGACAGAAACTGAAGAGGAGGGAGTCTTCATTATACAAGATGATAACTGATGAATGTGGGGTAAGTTGAAAATCTGTCATTGTAAACCACCATAGAAAAAATTAACTGGGGCAGCTAGGCATAGTGGCTCATGTCTTTAATCCCAGCACTTTGGGAGGCTGAGGCAGGTAGATTACCTGAGGTCAAGAGTACGAGACCAGCCTGGCCAACATGGCAAAACCCCATCTCTACCAAAAAATACAAAAATTAGCCAGGTATGGTGATGCATGCCTGTAATCCCAGTTACTCGGGAGACTGAGGCAGGAGAATTGCTTGAACCCAGGAGGCGGAGGTTGCAGTGATCATGCTGAGATCATGCCATTGCACTCCAGCCTGGGAGACAGAGTCAGACTCCATCTCAAAAAAAAAAAAAAAATTAACTGAAGCGAGAAACATCAACGGATACTAAATCTAGGGAAAATGGATTTTTAAAAAACAGGATATTTGCATGACCTAAAAATATCTTTCGCAAGTTGCTTATTAGTTGCTAGGAAAAAAAAATAGCAATACAGTGGACAAACATAAAAGCTTAGACTATAAAACTTCTAGAAAAAACATAGGACAGTATCACACCACTGAGGTTGACAGAAGTTTCTTGGATAGGACTCAAAATATACTAACAAAAAAATTACAAACTAAATTTCATCAAAATTAAAAGCTTCTGCTCACCACATAACACTATTAATAAAACAAAAAGCAAGCCACAGCCTGGAAAAAATATTCACAATATATCTGACAAATGACTTACAAACAATATATAAGGAACTCCTGCAATTCAATAACAAGAAAACAAACACTCGAAAAGTGGCAAAGATAAAAAGTGGTCCAAGGATATGAACAGACATTGCTCAAGAGAAGACATTTATGTGGCCAACAAACATATGAAAGAAGCTCATCATCACTGGTCATTAGAGAAATGCAAATCAAAACCACACTGAGATACCATCTAATGCCAGTTAGAATGGCAATCATTAAAAAGTCAGGAAATACATGCTGGAGAGGATGTGGAGAAATAGAAATGCTTTCACACTGTTGGTAGGAGTGTAAATTAGTTCAACCATTGTGGAAGACAGTGTGGTGATTCCTCAAGGATCTAGAACCAGAAATACCATTTGATCCAGTGATCCCATTACTGGGTAGATACCCAAAGGATTATAAATCATTCCCCCATAAAGACACACGCACACATAAGTTTATTGCAGCACTATTTACAATAGCAAAGACTTAGAACCAGTCCAAATTCCCATCAATGATAGACTGGATAAAGAAAATGTGGCACATATACATCATGGAATACTATGCAGCCATAAAAAAGGGACGAGTTCATGTCCTTTGCAGGGACATGAATGAAGCTGGAAACCATTATCAACAATCAAACACAGCAACTGGAAACCAAACACCGCATATTCTCACTCGTAAGTGGGAATTGAACAATGAGCACACATGGACACAGGGAGGGGAACATCACATACCAGGGCCTGTCGGGAGGTCAGGAGCAAGGGGAGGGATAGCATTAGGAGAAAAACCTAATGTAGAAGATGGGTTGATGGGTGCAGCAAACCACCATGGCACGTGTATACCTATGTAACAAACCTGCACGTTATGCACATGTGTCCCAGAACTTAAAGTATAATTTAAAAAAAGGTGGCAAAAGATGTGCACAGTTATATGACAAAAGAAGATATATAAATTTTTAAAAACCACATAAAATATGCTGAATATTATTGGTTTTCAGGGAAATGCAAATTAAAATTACAAATTACACCACACACCCACTAGATTGGCTCACCTTGAAAAGGCTGACAACATAAAATGTTGCCAGATGTGGACCAACTGGAAGTGTTAACCTTACCAATAGTATACTGTGGGAAATTGTTTAGCATATTTTTCTTAAAATGTTTGTTAAAAGACTTAGCAATTGCACACAGATATATTGTCAAAATAAATACAAGTATATATTCTTTTGAAGAATTGAATAAGAATATTCATAGCAGTTTTACTCCAAAATTGGAAACAATTTCTACCAACAGATGTGTGGATATAAAAACTATATGACATATTCACACAATGGAATACCACTCAATGGAATACCAGCAATAATTCACACAATGGAATACCAGCAATAAAAAGAAATGAATTATTGATGCATAAAACAAGGATGAATCTTTAAAGTATCAAACTGTACACTTAAGATCTGTAGACTTAAAAAAAATTAATGTTTAATTTGCTGCAATAAAGTTAACAACAAAATCTTGACCCTTCTTGTTATGCTCATTTTTACTTTTTGTCCCAGCATCTGTCTGTCTCCTGGGTTTTAGGAGTTTGCTGCTTCTATAGTCTTAGGGGTGTACTTTAAGAAATAAAATAATACAAGTACAAAATTAGGCACAGGCCTCATTAAACTGCCATTAGCTTTCTGGTAAACCAATACAGGGAGCTAAACTCTTTGCAAGGAAGCCAGTGTCATTAACAACTGTCGTAAACTAGAAAAATAAAAGATTTAAAAAAAAAATTTAATTGGAAAGAGGCACCTTTGGGAAAGAGGTTCCATTGGCCAAGAGCCAAAGGAAGCAAAGAGTAGCTCGTAGGAAAGAGGGGTCAGCCTCAGATAAAGTAATGAGAGGAAATGTAAAAATTAAAAGGAGTGGTATCTTCATCTTGTTGTCTTGGCTGAAACAGGAAAGCAAAGAGAGACAACCAGCAGCTGTGTACAGAAGGGAACAGAGCAGGGGTGGAAGGTAGGAGTATGACCTGTTTTTGGAAAAACCTCATATACTGGGATGGGGAATGAGGCTCACGATAGAGAACCTGTTTTGTATTTTTATTTTCTGGGCACGGGTAGTGAGGATACAACATTGCTGTCACCTCTTAGCAATGTGGCACAAACCATGAGTGACCTCTCAGGAGAGAAACTGACATTTCTGATATGTTAGGAAATCTAGTTATTAAACAAATCCCTAAAGGGGAGGGAGCTTCCCTATAATGAAAAAGGTAAGTTATATGTGCTGACTATATATTCTACTTTTCACAAGATAGCTCTGATATATTACTTTTATTCCAATATCATGTTTGGTTTAGCATTTTCGTGGTTGAAGTTATCGCCACCTGGACAATAAATTATACCATCACCTAAGAATAATGTTGCTAGAAAGGTTAACCATGATAGCAAATGTGAGAATGTTGATATATAATAGACTTTCAGTTACTGTCAGTTGTTCTATAACTCTCCTTAGAACCCTTTCATCAGTAGCACCCTCATAAGCATCCTCAGTTTTCCCCCCAAAGACTTGAGGTTTTCTTGTTTTGTTTTCTGACAAAGCATAGAAAGGCTCTTTGTCCATGGATTTTACATAGCTCTGTTCAGTTTTTTATTTACTTACCATTATTGAAATGCACTATTATCATACTTGACAGAGAGTGACTGATTTTAAATTTTTCAAAACTTTTACATGGATACTGTGGTTACAGTTTTAAAATCACAAACTAAACATTTTGAATCAAATAGCTTAATTTTTTGCCCCACAGACAATAAACTCATCATCTGTAATTTAACATGATTTAAGAGACATTAGGCTAGGTGAGGTGGCTCATGCCTGTAATTCCAGAACTTTGGGAGACTGAGCTGGGGAGGATCACCTGAGGCCAAGTGTTTGAGACCAGCTGGGGCAACATAGTGGGGCCCCATGTTTATTTAGAAAATTTTGATTAAAAAATAAATGAGAAATTAATAATACTAAAACAACTTTTTAATTAAACTTTTAAACTAAAACTTTTAAATTAAAATTGTATTTGTTAGGTTTTAACACTTTTTATTTAAAGATCACGTTGTTGATTGCTTATTTCTTGAAAAGTTGAGAAGATATTCAATCCCTGCAAACGGGGCTGATTGATTTGCACTGAGAAGTAGTATGTTCCTTTTTGGTTGAGAAAAAAGTCAAAATGAGCAACTCCCATGAGCTTTAAGGAATATTTTCTTTCTATACAAAGTGACAAATGACTTAAAGAAATAAAAAAAAATTTAATTGTTATTTTCTCTGATCATTGACCAACAGCTTAAAGTGTAAAGCCCCTAAAAAGCAAAATTATTTTCTTATTTTGGCACTAATAAGAATTTAAAAGTTACACACATACATAGACACATTTCAGTGACCAATGGAAGTAATAATTCAAATAAATGTTGATTATGCAGAAATTACCCAGAATAAGTTTTGTGACTTCTTTATGAATCATTGCTACATTTGATGAACAGTTGCTACAGCTGTCGGATTTTTTAATTTTTTTGTGATTGAATATCTCACAGCAGCACAATTCAGTTACTTCACTACTTCACTGTATAGTTGTTGCTAGTTGTTGCTGTGCTAAGTCCTTTCACAAACAGCATATAGCTCATTTAATCTGCAAAATAATCCAGAAAGAAAAAGCATACTCTGCTAATTTTTTTTGCAGATAGAGAAACTGTTTCAAAAATTATGTCATTTTGATAGTTTGGTAGTTGGCTTTTCCAAAAACAGTTATTATTATTATTTGAGACTGAGTCTCACTCTGTCACCTAGGCTGGAGTGCAGTGGCGCAATCTCCACTCACTGCAGCCTCAGCCCCCTGGGTTCAAGCGCTTCTCCTGCCTCAGTCTCCAGAGTTGCTGGGATTAGAGGTACCTGCTACCAGGTCTGGCTTTTTTTTATTTTTTATATTTTTAGTAGAGACGGGGTTTTACCATGTTAGCCAGGCTGATCTCAAACTCCTGGCCTCAGGTAATCCACCCACCTCGGCCTCCCAAAGTGCTGGGATTACAGGCATGAGCCACCGTGCCCAGTCAGGTCTTATTATTTATGACAGAATACAAATATAGGTTAGTTATTCCTAGAACAGCCACTGATCTGTTTTGTGAAATTTCCTAAACAAAGCTATTGAAGATCAGTTAAGTTAGACAACATGTGAAATCAAAAGCAGATCAAACGTGCTGTGCTTTAAATTCCACCTTCCTGGGCTTCAAATACATGGTATACTCAAGAACATCACCCTGGCTCATATTAGGGCAAGAAAAGTACCACATTCTTTTGAAGACTATCTGCTCCAACAGTACTTCAGATTAGAAAATAAGAGATGGAGATAATGTAAATCCAAAAATGTATATTTTGTCAGTATTACAATGGCTCTGAAATTACCTTTTTACTATTCAATAATCTATATACAATTTAAATCAGTATTTCTGACTGAGAAAATTGTAAAACTACACGTTTTCAATATCAGGACCTTATACTTTTTTGAAAGCTCAATAGAAGACAGGCAATCTGGTAAAGCCAGGGGAACTCCCACCTTAAATCACAATGGCAATGTACATTTTTAGAGGCTTCATCAGAGCTGAGCAGATTAAGACTCACGGAGCAATTCACATTCCAAAAAACCAGTAAAGAGAAATTCCATTAAGAAGACTTCAGCATAACATTCAGTAAATCATTTCCTTAAATGGAGACTGAATTTAGGTTTTTTAAAACCCCAAGATATTTTATAATATTTTCACTGTGTAAGTTTTCCAAAACCAAAACAAATCAAAACCTACATTTAAAGTTAATGAATGCTCTTTCATAGGTCCATTTAAAAATATGATTATAATCAACAATCATTCAAATGTCTTTTTCTTGACCGATGTCAAAATGTATTTGAAAGGGGGCCTCAGAAACTATTAGACTACGTTGTGAAATCTTTCCCCTACATGAATTCTTACACTCTGCTACAGAACTGGGACCTGCTACAGAACTGGGACCTCGTTGAACAGACTACCAAATCCTCCACACCACTGTTGGACTCTGGGGAAGAAAAATGATAAAATGGAAGCCTGGAAACCATCACTCCATCATAATAGTGCTCTCATTGTAAGTGCATATACATAGACATTCCATCATAATAGTGTTCTCATTGTAAGTGCATATATATAGACACTCTATCATAATAGTGCTCCCATTGTAAGTGCATATATATGCCTAAAAAATGATCTGTGTGGAAGCAAAAACATTAACATTTGCTCTAACTTAAGGGTATCAGTAATTATCCACACTCTATGGATTGCAGACTGTATCAAATGGATTCTTCTAAAATCTTGTTATTTATGATTTGTCCTATCTGGAGAGATCATGAGATGTTTCCACAAATAAATGAGCAAATATCTCACAGTCTATGAAAAGAAGTCACAATTTACATACTGTTCCAATTTAATCCCTTTAAGATATTTCATGTCAAGTACTGGTCAATCATGACAACAGAACTGTAGGTCATTACATAGAAACTAGTTTTCATAAAAACTCTTCTTCGATGGCACTATCCCCAGCCTTTCAATACTCTGGTTAGTTTGCTGATTCCTGGTTTATCAATGTTCCAGTGACAATGCAGATTCTAAACTGCAAAAAAATCTCTAGCTGTCGTCTAACTAGTTCCTAAATACAATAGGCAGATCGCTTCCCTTGATTGTGAAATTATACTTCCACCTAAACTGTTCCTATAGTCTTAAGTTTGCATTTTCAGTTTCACAGAATTGAATTGTTGACTCAAATGAAGATTTGTATCACCTAAAATCCTCAGCTATTTCACATGAAATGTTGTCAAATATAATTGACCAAGTCCAATGCTTTTTCATTGATTTTTGAAATTTTCCATTCATTCTAGTTCAATTTATTTTGTTGACTTGGGTTTCTTCTCCCATCATATGAAATTGCCAGCTGTCATCTAACTTCAAGTCATTTGCCAAGCTTTATGTCACCCCAAATTTAATAAGCTTTATCTTTAGTCATACAGCAGAAAGCTGTCCCTTCCAGTGAGAACATTTGAAAGATCAATGATAACTGGTGTGGAAGATATTTTGGGGAGGGGGTGATAGTTCCATAAATACCCTGGCGATTAGGCTGTTGATATCTACACCTCCATGCTCATAAAGCAACTATTTCTAAAACTTTCTGGAAATTAGGAATGACTAAAAACAAAGGCCTTTTTGATTCAGAATCCAAGGCTGAAAAGGCCAAGAGTGTGACAGGATCTGATTGGGTGACCTTTTCTTAAAGTCATCCTTTTTAAAGGTGAACATGATGGACTGTCCTGAATAAGTTAATATGAAAAACATGTTTTCTTGTAGATTGCTGTCAATTTGTTTGGCTGGCCCTGTTAATAAACTCACTACAGCTAGAAAGTATTGGGTTCTGGAATACAACCAGAGTGTTGGGCTTTACTATACACTTCTTTCTGAAACAATGATTCTATAACCTAGATGATAATTGAAAATGAAGGAAGGAGACAGCTATAAATGGCAAAGACTGAATGATTCAAACTATGTATATGGTTAGTAAAAGAATTTGACATTTAGGTGGTTTCCAATTTAAATGTCTATCGACAGGAGAATGAATAAATAAATTATTGTCTTTTTAAACAGTCAAATACTATAAAGCAATGAAAATGAATGTAGTAGTAATATATATATATATATATATATGTATATCTTCAAAATATAATGGACAAAAAAAATGTTGTGGAAGGATATCTACAGGAAGCTATGATTTAAATAACATTTTAAAATGTCCAATTTGCTATATATTTGTTGGGTTATGTGCTTACATAGAAAGATGTTTTTAAATGTCCTCAATGATAAACACTAAGTCCAACAATAAAGGTTATGGGAGGAGAGGCAATAAGAAGGTAGGAGAGAGAGAAGGAAATGGGAAGATTTTAAAGTGAACAGTATACCTACAAATGTTCATTATATTATTTGTTTTATGTTTTTATGTATTAGAAAAGTTCATAATTCAAAAGTTAGTAAAAATTTTTCAAAAGAAAACTGACTTAATATCTCCCATGAGTATTCTGAAAGCAACTCAAATATAGTATAACTTCATATAGTTATTCATTATATTCAACAATAAACTTATTTTTTCCATCTCAGCACAGAGATGTCACTGAGGTTATTGAAAATAATTCTGTTTATATTATTTTAGGGTTACTTACTGAAAAAAAATGGGATATGCTATTCCAGCATTTGACCTATGCAGTTAGTGCAAAATATTTGCAAATGGTGTCAGAATACTTACAGGCACTTGGTCACATGGTTTACATGCACAAGAAAGCACCTAAATGAACATTATTCATCCCATTATGCAGCCTTTTGCCACCAGTCTTTGTAAATTCAATACTTCCTAAACTATACATTTTTTTCAAACAAAGAAACAGGTCCTGTCATGTCACTTCAGTATCTCTTCCAGTTGTTCCCCCTGGCTGGCCCAACCACTACCAGATTTTCCCAGAATTTCTAGCCTTTGTCTATCTCAGGCACCACCAAAACCAAAGTCTACCCAGAGTGGGAAGCTCCCTTGGAGGTTGAAACCTTTCATATCTAACTCAATTCTTTTCCTGCCCCCTTCCAACATGATTCGAAACTCCCAGGTGGGGCCTCAGAACCACCCCTCCATGCAGGACTACTGGAGTCAAACCATCCTGGCTTCCAGACCACTTTGTTCATAATATAAATACCCAGGCCCCATCCCACACCAACCATATAAGAATCGCAACTGATGTTCAAGCAGCCAGATTGGCACCAGCCCAAAGTTTAACAGCTGGCTCTAGATTCCTACCACTTGCTCTCTCTGCTTGAAATACCCTTCAGGTCATATTCATCCTTCAGGTCACTGCTTAAATGTTACTCCTTGTAGGATACACAACCCCACCCCCACATGTTCTGACTATACCCAACCTGTGTCAGCATTTCCCACGCTGTATTTTAAGTGCTGTTTGACTCCCTATGTTCCTCTACACTACACTAAAGATGCTGTGGAGGCTGGAACTGGACTTCCCTTGATCACATTATTTCCTTAGTGTCTGGAACAGGGACTGGCAGTTAGCACACAGTAAATAATGGTTGAGTAAATGGGTGAATACACAAAGGTAAGAGATGTCCAAGGCCACTACTGTCCCCTGGCTTTTCCTTCTCACCGAATGTCTCTGTATCTATCCATGGTGGGGTTAGGATGCAGGGGTTAAGAGCAAAGGTTCAATAGTCAGGGTACCTCATCACTTCCTGTGTTGCCTAGGCCAAGTGACTTCAACCTTCTGTGGTCTCTTTCCTCTGCCAAAATTGTATGAAGATCAATGTATAGAAAACACTTAGAATAGTGTTTGTCAATTGGAATGCGTTTATTCTTATCCTTGACAGATATCTGCTATATCTTTATTTTTATTATAGTCCTCTGTACCCAGTTCAGACCCCAAACCTAAGTTTTCCTTCTTTTGTAAATATTTGGCAGTTTTATAAAGCTTCCCCAGTGTTGATGGCTGCATATTCTTCATGAATCAGCTACCACGTATATTGGTGAACAGAAAGTTGTAAACATCCTTAACCACAGTAGTTTCCAGCCAGAAAGGAGTTTAGAAAACATCTGCTTCCATTTGAAAGATGAGGGATTTGCCTAAGCCACAGATGGTTGGTGACAAAGTTTGGCCTAGAACCCAGCTCTTCTGTCTCCCAGTCTTTCTATTCCATCTCATGGCCTCTCATCTCAAGTACAGCAGACTATTTTAAGATCCAGGCCACTCACCATATGCTGTAACTATAGCCCTTCTCTGTTATTCCCATATGCTTTCTTCTCTCCGCTCCTGAAATTTTGTTCATGTTTTGCTGACATTTGAGATTCTGATGCATGAACGGTCTCACCACTATCAACCCTCACTCCCCAAAACTCAGGGAGAGTCAATAGGGAGGTATACAACCACGTTGCAATAGGCCACAGAATGTCCAGCTACAAGAAGACTCATCCTGTAACAAGAGAGGGCCCCAGATAAAGGTTGTTTTCAGATGCCACTTTATCAATGACTCTATTTTGCCACTTGACAGACCCCAAGGATACTCCCCGCGTCCCACACACTCTTTAGGTTCTCGGTGTTCTTGTGATGACTCAAACCTCACTGTGGAGACTTTGAACAAGCTTCGATGGAGCCTGCTTCATAACCCCAAGACACTTATAACTATGCATTTCCCGCAGCTTATTTATCCAATTACAACTTATCCTTTGACAGCAGACTTTTAAAACAGTTATTTTATTTCAAAAGATACCTGAGTAATAATCAAATATACAGTCAGCTTTTCAATTAATCCTTAATCTTTCATCAACAACTTGCACAGAATCATTATTTGCAATCACATGATGTTCCTTGTAATGTATTCTTAAATCTTGAGACATCCCTGCCACCGAAATGTCTCATTCTACTTATTTCTAAGTTATCCTCTGTCCTAATTACTACCAGGATGATGCCATATCCTGTATAAAATGCTCCAGTTAGGTAAAAGGACTTGGTTTGTATTTCTGCCCCTGTGCTTACAACAAATCTGTTTCACTTCTTTCCACAAGGTGGCGAAGTTAAGTAGAGGCCTCAAATTAATGAAACCATAAATGTCCTTGTGGCTCCTTTCCCAAATAGTATCTCTCTGTTACTCGAACATTCTTAACAGGTAAATTATTTGTTTTACATCCACAGTCAGCTCTGTCTTAGTTCTTTGACCTGCTAACCTTTCTTAAACTCCTGGCAACTTATGAAAAGAAGTGTCTGTTTCAAATGTTAAATGGGAACATAATTAGCCATTGGTACCCATTACCATATGTTTTCATGTCTCTTTCCTTCCAATCTCATGGTTCCATTGCAATTAATGATTCCTGTTGTGAATGAATTACATCCTCCAAAAAGATATGTCCAGGTCCTAACTCCTGGTATCTGTGAATTTGACATTATTTGGAAAAAGTTTTTTACAGGTATAATCAAGTTATTATAAAATGAGGATTAGAGTGAGCACTAATCCAATGCCTGGTTTTCTTTTAAGGGGGAAATTTGAATACAGACTCACAAAGACAATGCCATGTGAAGACGGGGGTAAAAATTGAAGTAATGTTTCTACAAGCCAAGAAAGGCCATGGGCTGACAGCAACCACCAGAAACTAGGAGAGAGGCATGGAACAAATACCCACTCAGACTTTCAGAAGGATCCAGCCCCACTGACAACATGATTTCAGACTTGAAGTCCAGATCTGTGAGAAGATAAATTTCTGTCATTTTCAGCCACTCAGTTCGTAGTCATTTGTTACGGCAGCCCTAGGAAACTGATAGAGTCCCCTTGTGGTTATTTGAGGTCATGTGACTATTTCTCCCCAATAAGGTACAAAGAAGTACATGAATTATTTGTGGACCCTCCAGAATCTCTTTCTCTCTGGCTTGGGTCTCTAACAAACCACCATGGATATGGATACACAGCATGAGCTAGAGTGAAACCTTTGTTCTTCATAAAGCATTAATATTTAGATTTTCACCCTAGTAAAACACAAAATATCACATTTTTTTTTTCAGGGACTATATTATATCCCTTAAAAGAACAGAATATTTTGAAAAAAAAGTAAGATTTTTATTAGACAAGTAAAACTTCTATTAAAGTCTGAATGATCTAAACCATGACATTTAGAAAAAGCACACTTCAGGAAAAACAATCTGCAGGCTAGCGAGTGGTTGATCGGGCTCCAATGTGTTCTCATTCCTAAAGGAAATCCCAAATCATGAAACTTCAGGCAATAACCAGCAGGTGGGTCTCTCTGCCACCCTTGAAATCAAGCCAAGTAGGTGATTCCATCCAACCAATGGAAACAACTACTTTTACTTTAGTCCTGTATATCATATGCTTTTAACATATTTTTTTAAACTCTTTTTTAAGTTCAGGGGTACACGTGCAGGTTTGTTACAAGGTAAACTTGTGTCACAGGGGTGTGTGGTATGGATTATTTCCTCATCCAGGTGTTAAGCCTAGTGCCCATTAGCTATTCTTTCCAACCCCGAATAGGCCCTAATGTGTGCTGTTTCCCTCTATGCATCCACGTGTTTAATGGAACCATTTTTGTGTGGTATCTGTGACCCAGAAAACTCAGAAGTTACTGACTCTATACTATGAGATGGTAAAATAGAGACGTAATTAGGAGGATGGGCCTGAATTCAAACCTCAGTTTATTTCTGTCTTTATGGGGCACATTACTTCACTTAGCTAAGCCTGTGTTTTAACAACTATAAAAATGGGGATAATAATTTCATTCGGTTGCTGTGAAAGTTAAAGAAGATCATCCATGAAAACCACTGGGGTTGGTATCTGGCCCACAGTAATTTCTCAATTAATGCTAGCAATTGTTATTATGAAGAGAACTTTTTGACCTAGTAGCACAAAACTGAGAGATTTCTGCCATTTTCTGTTTATTATGCATATCCAGTTCTGAATCTTACTCCCTTGTGTATCCCCGCCCGGAGCCCCAGAGAGAGAGAGATCAGTGAGAGAGCAGGGACCATGATGTAATTATATTGTTCACTTCTTTCTGCACTTTTTCCTATTCCCCAAGGCCCTTGTTGCATTAAGGCCTAGGACAGAAATGTAGAGTGAGTAATCAAGCCCATTTTGACAAAGAGAAATTTGTTTGCAACATAGAATGTCACGTAACATGGCTCTTGGCAAGTCAAGTGGTTGATGGCAGCCGTGAAAAACAAAATAGTGAAAAAAGGACAGCAGAGTATATATAAACAGAGAGCCCACCTCCAGAAATCTGGCAATCAGGGTCACCCCCAAAACTATATTTGCTATGGAGGAAAACAATTCTTAACATAATGAACATACTGCTTAAAAGTTATGTCTTTGACTCATTTTCAAATATTGCAAGCTTTACTTCTTACTGCAGTATCAGTACTTGCTACATGGTGTTATTTCTAAAGACGCAAAAGGCACCATGTCTAAAAGCACAATTTTATGTCATTTATTATGAAACCAAAGTTGTGATATTTCCTAAAAAGCATGTTCACATTCTTCAAGTGCCATTATCCCAGACAGTGAGGGATGTGTAATGTGATAATGAACCAAAGCTCAGAAGATCCAAATGCAAAGATAAGCAGACATGTTTTATTGTACTGAAATTCGTAGCAGTTCTCTATTGCATACAAAGATAGCACTACTGTCCCCTCACTTTGGCAGGAATTTGCATCTATCAGCATTTTCTGGCCCAGTCTCTAATTAACAACAGCATGCATTTTCCAGATGTTTTGCAGGATTTGGGAACACTGTCTGTGGTCATGCCACACACCAAAATTAACTAGCCTTATTTGAAATACAAATCATGCTGTCTGCTCACTGGGATGATATTCTAAGTAGGTCTAACTGCATCATACTCAAGTGATATGCTTTCCTCAAAAAAAAAAAATGCTTCTTTTTCTTAGTTTTTCTCTTTTCCTCTTCTTTATACGGAGAGATTGAGTCAAACTATTCAGTTCCAAAGCTTTTTCAATGAATCTGTTATGAAGGAAAGTGATTCCAAAAGCACTTATAAAGCAATATGAAACATGATATTCTATGTTGCAAACAAATTTCTGTTTGTCAAAATGGGCTTGATTGCTCTCTCTACATTTCTGTCCCAGGTCTTAATGCAACAAGGGCCTTAGGAGTAGGAAAAAGTGCAGAAATGAGTGAACAATATGGCGGGAGTACCATATTTATTGTATTTTAAGATAACACATTACTTTCTCAAAAGAACCTACTTACTGACTAGAAGATACCAGTCATTTTATCTTCAATACATTTGATAAGCTTAGGTTCAGATTTCACTTTTGGCAAAATAGTCAAAGCTCAGTAACAGGATATCAACTTGTTTTGCTGTCAATCATTCTTTTCAACAGCATCTTACTGTTTTCTCCTTTTCTTTCTGGTTTTACGTATAAATAATTCACTCATTAGTAGGGTATAATGAGGTCAAACTAGGGATTCAATCCCCACATAGACCTGTTAACTCTAAATCAGTTGGAAAATCACAGACTTACAAGCTTTTAGAAAATGTGCATCATCTGTCAGGCAGGGCTAGGTAAGATCAACACAATCGCCAACACTAGAAAAACAACTAAAAGGAGTCTACACTATTGATTGGTTAGGGTGTAACTTCCAAAAATCTAGGGCGGCAAGCATACCCATTTGCTCAAGCTCTCTGTTCTCTTCACATTAAAGAGGCCATGAGCCTAAATGCCTATCAGCAAGCCCTCTAACAAGATATTTCAAATTTCAAATCCTAAATATAAAGGTGCTAGGAAGTAAAGAACAGAACAGAAGGTGTAGCTAGAAAACTAGAAAGAACAGAAAATGAAGCAAGGTTAAAGGAGGAGTCAGCAGAAGTTTTAAAGCTGTGATATGACATCTATCTTCTACCACCAAGCACTTGATCACAGCGAAGTGGATCAAACTCATAGCTCTGGAAATGTGGTTTTATCTATCTGGTTATCAGGGTTTGTAATGCATAGGTGCTATTATTACCAAAGGGATGAACATGTGTAGCCTATAATTTCCAAACTTTCTGTGAGCTGCAATCACATCTCATGGTCTTTTAAATTTTTTTAAAAAAATAATACATGGTTCTTTACACATCAAAATAAACTGAACATTTATTAAGAATTTGGTAATACTTCTTTTGATGATATAGTTCCTCACTGAGTTTACTGAAACCAAAGCCAAGTATCATTTATCTAAGCACTAAGAACTAGGGTGGGCAAGATTAACTGTAGCAATTGTCCTATACTACCCAAAGAGTGACAATTAGGGAAGAGGCATAAAAATACAAAAGATAAGTCTTAGAGCTTGAATGTGAGGTAATGAATCTGTTGGAAATTGCACAATCTATTTGGTGAAGAGTCAAATAGTGGTTAATAAAGTGAAAGGGGAAATCTCACAAAGTGAGGTGTGTGCATGCATGCATGTGTTCACACATGTGTGCAATGTATCTGTAATGCCCAAGTATGGCTACATCCATGAAGAAAGGAAATTTTAAATAGAAGTTACTGAAACTTGACAGAATATTTAAAATGTGCCTATGTAAATGTCTCCAGTTGACTTAATTCATCTCATTTAAACCAACATAATTTAAACCCATACCTAAGACCTCTGCTATTAACCCACTGCTCTTTATTATTCTAAAACATAAACCTACTGCATGACTTTTTTTCAGTTTAATTGCTAGCAGCAAACATTATGGTTGCCTCTCATAATTCTTATTACACCCATATATTTATTTTTTCCCTATCTTTTCTTAGTAACTTTCTTGGGTGCATGTTTCCATCTAGGATTTTAAGATGTCCCTAGAGCTTCACATTAAGCAGAAAATTTCATTATTTTCAGGACTCAGGCCAATTCAGATTCTGGGTGTCCCATCTTATCTGTATGATCTTGGGTTTAAAATACTTAAGCTCTCTGTCAATCAATTTTCCTAACAATAAAATGGGAATAACAAGAGTAACTATCCACAAAGTTATTATGTAAATTTAAAGAATGGGATGATCTATATAAAATAATATTATAAGGTGCCTGAGAACAGAGATTTGGGATTTTGCTTATTGCTACATTCTAGCACCTAGAAGAGTGGCTGGTACTTAGTGGGAATTCAATAAACATTTATTACATACAAGAGAAACAAGAGAACAGTGCTGGAGGAAGAGTAGCTGACAAATAGCTACAATTAGTGTTAGTTACTATTATTTTCATCATTATCATTTATATCATTATCATCCTAATCTTTACTTCCAAGCTGGGTGACCTTAAGTTAGGTTAGGTAATCTCAAAACTCCTACTCGATTACAGAAGGCACTAAGAGATAGTGGCCAATGTCCTAGCCCAAGACTCCGGAGTCAGGAATCCAGTTCTAATTCAACTACATAAAATTATTTGACCTTGAACGAGTCTCTACCATTTTGGTAATCTGGGAACTGACAGAATGGTATTATAAACATCATAATTTTGTTATAAACATTTCTGAGTACAAGGATCATGAAAGCTAAACAACAGATCAAACTTAAGAATTTCAATGACATGTTAATTTCACCAAAATCAGCTTTAAAATAAGTCAGATATTTCATCATAAGGCACTAGGATTAGGTACTATAGTTGGGAATGAAAGAATAACAAAGATGCATCTGATTTCTAATTTTATTCTAATCTCTAAATTGAAAACCACAGTGTAAATATTAAGCATATAAGCTCATGCTTATATTAGATGATTCGTAATAAGGCAATATCATATACAAGCTCTTAGAGGCAGTCTCTGATTGCACAGCATCAGCTCTTTTGGGAATCAGATAAAACAGTAACAGTCAATTTGTAGTTATCTGTGCATTCAACTGAATTTTTCTAAACAAGATTTAATGCCCAGAGCACAGCACTATATCATCAAGTATTAATGGTAGAGTTTGTATTAAATTGATCCAGAAAAAATAATCAAGAAGAAAGAAGATTGCCAAAATGTTGAATTTGTAGAAGCAAGCTGGTAGATATATGGCAGTTCATTATATTATTCTCTCCTTTTGTGCATATTAAAATTTTTTATAACAATTTTTATTATTTATTTATTTTTGAGATGGAGTCTTGCTCTGTGGCCCAGGCTAGTGTGCAGTGGCACAATCTCAGCTCACTGCAACCTTCACCTCCTGGGTTCAAGTGATTTTCCTGCCTCAGCCTCCCAAGTACCTGGGATTACAGGTGCAGCTGATTTTTGTATTGTTAGTAGAAACAGGGTTTCACTATGTTGGCCAAGCTGGTCTTGAACTCCCAACCTCAGGTGATCCGCCCACCTCAGCCTCCCAGTCTTCACTATCATCTAGTTCTGAAATGGGTTTTGCAATTTCAAAAACTAATAAATATCTCAGGACACTAAATGTCTCTGTGGTATTTTGAGAGACCATAGCTTAAGAAAAAAATTAACTCCCAAAGAGTTATGGGAAAATTAAAGGGACAAGGTGGAGATCAAGGGAAAAAAAGGGACTAGAATAATGTATCCACACACAGAAGTATTTGATGGCAGAGGCTGGTTCGTGCTTTGTCCTTGTGGCTGACCAGAACCAAAATTGTTGATTAGAACATAGTAACTACAGGAGTTTTACATACGAAGGGCTCAGGTATGTCAAGCTGGCTGGAGAGAAAGCAAGGTTTATTCTCTTGCATCTGTGTTCGTATGCAAGCTCTCTTTTGGACTAGACTGCATATTTATTGGTAGTGTCCCCACGGCACTGTCACAGTAATGGAGCAACTTCTGGCATCAACAATGGCTTTTATTGTCTCTAGTGCCTATGAATTATTCTGTATGAAATTGCTCTAAACTTTTCAGAGTCTACACTACACTGTAATTTCCACCAAAAAGCTGAAACAATTTAAGCTGGATTTATTACAAGATTGAAGGACTAATCAGTTATCCCTGATCAGGTCCAAATATATTTGAAATGAAATCTGGCCTTTTTAAAAAATCTGCAGTCCCATGGAAGCTAGTGTGTAAAAAGAGACAAAAGAGATTATAGAATCACAGAATGTTCTAGTCAAAGCCCCTTCATTCTGCAAGCCGGAGAACCAAGGCTCAGCTAGGAGGTAATTTAAGATCACATACTACTTAATCCACATTGGGAAGGAGCCTTGGGCTGCTAAATCCCAGCTAATACTCTTTTTACCACACTAATCATGCCCACAGATAAGGCCCCTGAAGGCCACACCTCACGTATATGGAGGGAATTCAGGCAGCGTTCCTCTATCCCTAGTCTGTCTGTTCTCATAACCTGAACATCTCTCACTGTAGGGGTTTAAGGCTCCTTTATTCAAAAATAGTTGATTGTAAAATCAATTCCCCTGGGAGGAGATGCACCTATAGCTGTTAACTGTCAGCCCAGACCTAAGGATATTGACCTCAGAAAGAGCAAGGTTGAAAAATAGTCAAAGATGCTCACCTCAGGGCCTTCCTTCAGAATAGCAAGAAAGGTATTGGTGCTGGAAGTTGTGAGTGAAACAAAGAAAAATCTGCTTTCTTGACTATTTCCCATGTGGCTGGCCCCAAGGGATACTGTACAGTAAATAGTAAAGGTATACTGTTTCTAGTATCCAATTAAAGCAAATTGCACCAGGGCAGCCAGTATACTTATACACTCTAAAAATATAAGAGTTGAAATTAAAGTTTTAAACTAACAACCATCAGAATGATCCCTTCCATTTTATATTATTGTCTGTCTCTATGACTACAGGTAAACCTTCTGAACATAAGCGATAACAATTTTTGTAACTTGTAATTAAATACATTTTCTTCTAACATAATGAATTAAAGTTTCAAATTAAATAGTATCTGGTAGCTACCAAAGCTGAGAGATTTGGGAATACAGATTATGGCTCTAGCTAATGATTGCATGCAATTTAATACAAAACTTGTGAGGATAAAAAAATCATAATAATTCCACCTTAGGAATGAAACTTAGTAGGCATGGGTTTGAATAAGCCTAGTGGTATTTCATTGGGATTGCTGAAGAATATAAAGAGTGGTTCTTTCTTTTAAAACAAGCAAACCACCAAGAAAGCAAAACTGTCTTCAGAGCAATGCTTTGAAAATAAGAAGCCTTACTAATGTTAAGGTTGGGAAAACAGAAATGTTAATTCCATTCATTTTGCTATCTGTACTAATGGTCCTTCATACAATTTTCATATGGCAAAATTTCTGCAAGTGGGCTCTGTTGGAACCCAACAAATTACTACTGAAGAGTTAAGAGTATATTAAGAGAAATGCCCAGTGAAATGAGAAGACATTTGGTATTACTCTCAGGTTAATAACACTGGTCTACCATCATTTTCTTGTGTAACAACAGAATTGTTAGTCTTAAGTCTCACCCATACTAGTCAAGTAAGTAGTCCACCTGTCAACAGGCCTGGAGTTGTGTAGTTTTTTTCCTACGCCAAATTGGGAAGATTACAATTACCATTAATTGAGATTACAATTACCATTAAATAGCAGGGGTAAGATTTGAATTCAAGCCTTTATCATTCCAATGTCATTCTATTTGCATGTCACCATACTGCCCCATCTGGTTTGAATTATATGTTGTTTTATTTCTAACTCAACAAGTTGGTTTTGGTTTCAAACATCTTTTCTGGCTCTATCCACCTATATAAAGTACATTTGCTAGAACTAGAAGCTCATAAGCCCAAAAGAGGTAAAAATGTGCTTTGTAAAATCTCATTTTCTAAGCTAACTCATTCTCACCCATCGAGTCTTAGCTCACGTGCACTTCCTCTGGGAATTCTTCCCGCCCCTGGCCAGGAGGCCCCTGGTACTTTCCTATAGATCCTGGGCACTACCATAATACATCACACTAGATTTAAGTGCTTGCTGAAGCCTGTCACCTTCCTGGTCTACAAGTTCTGTAAGGGTAGACACCCTGAGCCTGGCATAGACCCCACTGTGTCCTCAGGCCTAGCACATAATAAATGTACAAAAAATAGTTATGAAATGCATGGCCTAGCACATAAATGTACAAAAACAGTTATAAAATACGTGGATTAAATGATATGCTCAACCTGAAGTATTTAAGTTCATTTAGCTTTTGAAAGCTATTTATTAATGCCAACCAGGAAAATTAATAGGACTGAAAAAAACATTCAAGGCTATCTCACAATAGGGTGATGAGAAATCTATATGCAAGCAAAAACCAAAAAAAAGGAAAAGGAAAGCAAATGAAAAGCAGAGCATATGGAAATAAGACAACGACAATAAAAAGAACTGGGCTCTCTCCTTTAAAAAAAAAAAAAATCATTGTTTATCTCCTAATGCTCTACCTTATGTAAATGACAAGTTAATGGGTGCAGCACACCAACATGGCACATGTATACCTATGTAACAAACCTGCACGTTGTACACATGTACCCTAGAACATAAAGTATAAAAAAAAAAGAAAACAAGTATGGTCAAAAGAAAAAAAATCATGCTTATTCTTGGGGAAGTCTTAATATTTTTATTCGCCACTATTAGGATACATCAGTTCCATAAAATGTTGAAAACTAATTCTTGAACCATTTAAGGAAACTTGAACATTCAAAGATAATATGAGACACGTGCAGTCATTGTTTGGCCATGCTCGATTAAATGGGATACTCTTCTGGACATTTCCGACCACTAATTGGCCAGAGTAAAATGTGCATGTGGTGGACAGATTACTTCAACATGTCTGCCTTTAGCGGTGTCAAGGAGACAGAGTGATTAAAAGAAGGTCAGCTAATTTGTTTGGTTATCGCAGAACCCAACTGGTTCTTCCAAATGACTAAAGAATCATAAATCCTCTTAGAATTTCATGTGAGGCTCAGAGCTAAACTGGGAGAAGGAAGTGATGTTTAAAATCTTTGCCAACCCTAGGAGGCAGGAGGTGGTAAGGACTTCATGGACGAGACAATAAAAGAATATTTATACCTACAGCTTGGGAGTAATATGTCTCATTAAATAAAATGTCTTTTATCATTCTGGGAAGTGACCCAGGGCACTGAAAGTAATGACAGAGATGTCTACAATTAAGCAAACCAGTAACTGTGAATCATTAAAGATTTACTAAGACACAAGAATACATCCTTTTTCTTTTTAACTGAATCATCACATGAATGTTCATAAGCATTTCCCTGGGGTAAGGAATCTATTCTTTTTCGGAAAGAAAATAAAATAAGACACAATCTCATTTCTCACTAGAATCTGCTGGTTTTAACAATGTAGACCTGCAGACATAAAGAAAGACCTGACGTTACTCACACCAGGTCAGGAAGGGAAAAAAGGACAAAGAAAAGGTACACAAGGAAATAAGCTAACTAACAAGGACTTAAGTGCAGCAAAGCTCATTTCTCTTTTAGTTCAATGTAGATAACAGGCAAAGCTTCCTCCGCTATTCTGTGACCCCTGGCTCCCTGGAATAAATGAACAAACGAAGTCTACCTACAAAGGTCCCATTGGTTCATAATAATTGTTTAACATTAAAGCACGTAATAGCATGTTTTTGGTGAAGTTTGTCTTCCCACTAAGAAAACTCCCGGTTGCATGTAAAGACTATAATGAAAAATTATTTCTCCATATTTATTGTTTTCCAATATCGAAGACTCATATTAAACTGATCTTCATTTTATTTTTCTCATCTTATAAAAATGTTTCATTTACCTTAATTTCATTCAAGATATCACTTTGTCTTAGATTCTGAAAGTTCCCCAAATATAAACATGTAACTGGAGTAGCTGTACAGGTAGAATAGATGGCAACATATGGATTGTGATTTTAGAGATCTCAGGTATGTGACTTAGCAAAAAAACTGTCCCTGGAAGAGCTATTTTGTCATCGTCCATTTCTTTAATTAGAATCCCTCCTTATTATATTGGGGGTGCAGAAAGCTGTGGCATGGTATAATGAGAGACAGAAGAATTTGGAGCCAAACAAGCCTGGATTATTGTCCATTCCCACCACTTCCTACTTATGTGGCTTTGAGCTCATTACTTAACTTTTAAGCCTCACTTCACTCAACAAATAAGTATATAGCACCTATTGTTCTAAATATAGGGAATACAGAGGCAAACAAAATGAAGTTCATACTCTCATGGGGCTGCCATTTAGTTGCTGTACCAGAATATAAACCCATATACAGATAAACATTTAATAGAGTACCCACATGATAAGTGACATGAAACAAAATGAAATAGAAAAAGGGGATAAAGAGAGATGTGGATGGGTGTATGTTAGGTAGGAAGGCCTTTCTGAGGTTCCATTTGAGCTGAAAAAAAGGAGGTGAAGACTGTTAAAAGAGCTTTTCAGAGATTGGTCATCATAGGAAATTTACAAATAGAGTGTCCGGTATGATAATTGCTTAGCACATAGTAAACACTCCAAAATAGTACATGAAGTAACTTAAAAATTTGAGTTCATTTCTTTTCTATAATTATGGCCCAGGCTGTTAAAATACAAATGTGTTATTACCTGTCAAAGAGTACCCACAAGTACGTGGACACCTTTATCCTTTTACTGTTTCCTTGGCAGACAGAAGAAATGAAGTTAGTATGGAGGGAATGACACTTGGTGGGGGCACCTGGGAGTGGGGCAGGGAAGTGTATGGAGCTTGGAATATGCATTGGCGAAGGAAGGGAGAGGCCCTGTTGAGCTCTCAGCAGCCCTGGACACAGCCAGGGTCTCATAGCCTAAGTACCAAGAGAGGTCAAGGTGGTATGAGGGGGAGAGAGAGAGGAAAATATGAGTCTTCACACCTAAGCCACCTACAGAACCAATTTGCTTCGGACTTAATCTTGTAGAGCCACTATAATTATCTTTGTATTTTAAGGGCACATTCAGTTGCTGTCTTAAAGTATTATCTTCCCAAGACATCAATCACCGGCTAATAATTTGTAGGGCAGTGGCTCATGGGAAGAAGAGTTTCTGTTTGTACATTTAAAATATGTATACATATTTTTTGTTACATGACAGCTATACCTAAAATAAATTCAGTAATTTCAGTGCAGATTACTCTCTAATAGATAAAATTTGGCAGGAGTGCATCTGCACATTCAGAAATTTACAAATTCAAATGGATTTCTTATAGATAAGATTTCACCAACTGAAAGAAATTGAAGATCTTTATAGAGAAATGAGTATTTAATTGACCGTTTTTAAAAGCATCAGGCAGATAGAGGCATTAACACTTGTATTATGATGAATAGAATAACAATTACAGGTTTTTTTGGTTTTGTTTTTTTGAGACGGAGTCTCGCTCTGTCACCCAGGCTGGAGTGCAGTGGCCGGATCTCAGCTCACTGTAAGCTCCTCCTCTCGAGTTCATGCCATTCTCCTGCCTCAGTCCCCCGAGTAGCTGGGACTACAGGCGTCCGCCACCTTGCCTGGCTAGTTTTTTGTGTTTTTTAGTAGAGACGGGGTTTCACCATGTTAGCCAGGATGGTCTCGATCTCCTGACCTTGTGATCCGCCCGTCTCGGCCTCCCAAAGTGCTGGGATTACAGGCTTGAGCCACTGCGCCCGGCCAATTTACAGGTTTTTTTTTAAGGAACTGTCTTGTTCCAACCAGAGGAAAAACAAAACAAATGATTTTGAGGAAAACATTCAATGCAATCTCAAAATCAAATTTCCTTCCTTAAAATAAGAGTCTGAAACATTGAGAGATACTGGCAATGCTTTACCCCAAGCTAAGAGGACATTTTGACAAGAATGTGTATGAATGATCAACAGCAACCGTGTATTTGATCAATGATCAAGACCATGAATGCTCAAGAGAGACCGAAAGTGTTTTGGGAAGTCTAGCATAATAACAGCTGACCACCCTGGAATGTCCACCTCTGTCCCAGACACCAGGTCTAAGGCTATTAATCTTCAGGATTAATAGAACTCAATGAGTTCTCCATTTTGTAGTTAGGGAAATGGAGATTTGTTGAGGTTCACTGAATCTAAATTCACCTGTAAAAGGCAAATTTGTAAATTTAACAGTCTGTTCAGTTTTTTTCTTTTTAATTTTCTTTCGATTGGAAATAAGGTCATGTAGCAGAAAAAGAATATTGCATGAGGAGGAAAAAAGATCTGAGCTGTGGTTATGGTTTCATCATTTAGTAACCAATCTCTCCAAGTCTGTTTTCTTACCCAGAAAGATCTAGTCTGGGTTCCAAGGTCATCGAAACCATCAAAGAAGAGGATGGTTATCTGAGGATGTGTTAAAGGCAAAAGTGCTCCCTAAACTAAAGAAAACAAGGAATGAGGAGTTAGCAATTCCCCCATGTTACTAAGTTACTGGAAGAATTTCCATGGGGAAGTTACCACCTCTCTTGAGAAACAGTATTTGCAGCTAATTTCTAGACAGGCATATGTTGCTCTTTGCCCTCCTAATAGTTTTTTTCTCCTACTTCAAATATCTTAAATAGCTGGTCTTTCAACTTGCTATCTTAGTATCTTCCTAAGTATTTGTGTGTGTGTGTGTATCATATATATGTATATATGTATATATAGTATACACACATTCATATATACATATCTCTGTGTGTGTGTGTGTGTGTACACACATATATTAGGTTCACTGACTAAAGTAGTTTCAGTAACCAGGGTTACACCTAAACATTTGAGGAGATGACCAAGATTTTTTTTTCAGATATGCTACAGTGACCTTAAAATAAATTCTTTCTTTGCTAAAATGTGATGAGACTCCCAATGGTGCCATTCCCTCTGATTGTGAGTAAATTGTAGAAGCTGATTTGACCATCTGATTACTTGTTTGACAGCTGCAGAGTTTATCCATTAGCTTAGGGAAGCTACTGCAACCCTGAATCTCTCACTAACAGTGATTGGAAAATTCTCAGGCAGCTGGCTAAACTCCAGGCCTGAATTTCCAAGTGAATGGTAGTGACAGCAAGGAAGCTTTTATCTCAAGGCCTCAAGGGAGAAAAAGTTCAGCCAACAGACTTTTTGTATACCAAGGGAATAGAACAGTGCCTCACCCAGTAGTTGGAAAGGTCCCCAAGTCTATCTTGTTCAATCCTATTTGCCAAGCAGAGAGCAGAAGAGCTAGCACATAAAAAGTGATCTGAAAAAAACATTGAATGAATGAATGACCTGCAATAAAATTAGGAATTCTACTCAGTACAGGGCTCCTGAAACTTTATAAATTGAGTCTAAGGAAAAATTTTTTAAAGTGGAAAAAAGGCAGAGAAATTTTATGGCTAGAGTCTCATAGTCATGCCAGGAAAATTCAGAAGTAATATATAAATGTGTTTGTCACTATCTATGCCATGACTTGTTCCAAAAAGGCTTAAAGACACAAACCACAGGATTTTTTGCAACTCTCAATATGCTATAAGTTCTTCTATATGTCCTGAAGTTTCCTCCTTAATAGCATTCATCACATCACATACTGTTTGTAACCTACAACAACAATGGGTAGCATATTTACATTACATATAGAAGACATGGTCTGCACCTTTCGCAAGCATATACTCGTTAAGAGATGCCAGAAAATAATATATACATGTGGCCCTATGTACTTTAAACTACATTCCTGATCTACCAGCCTGCTTTCTCTTTTTTCTTTTTCTCTTCACTTTCACTTTCCTTTTCCTTTTTTGGAAAGGAAACAATTATTAGCTAACTTTGTTGATTTGTTAGCTCGCTAGTTAACTGGCTATCTAGATAATGCCTACTTCCACAGTCACTTCATATGATCTAGTAGTAGCCAGAGAATGACAATCTACATAACCATATTTATAACCATATCCTTACCTAAATAAACTTTTTTTAGTTTCATATTTGTAGACTGAGGTAGTATTCACCAATAATCCACAGTCCTTTACAAAAGTGAAGTGAAATGAGGGGGGTCAAAGCAGATTTTTCTCTTCCCCTTTAATTCCTAGGATCATTAAAATGAGAGAAAATTTAAAGCTAAAAGAAGCTTAAGATTCACAAGGTTCAACTTGTTCACTAATTGAAGCCCCTTCGTCATGAGGAAATCAATCCACCATGTCTCAACAGAATCAAGTCATAGCTGCTTGTCACACCGAAGAAGTGCTTTGGAAAAAGTTAACGGCATATGACATGGTGTGAGAGTTATAAAGTCAACTCCCACTTCATGTGTGCTAAGTCCAGAACAAAGCATCATTTCAGTGAAGCATTCCATTCTTTTAGCATAATCTTTGTTTCAGAAATTGCTCCATTTCTTCCATCCCCTAATAAAAACAACCACAACAACAAAAAGGGAAAAAAAAAAAAAAAAACCCTCTGGGCCTATAGTGAAGCCTGAAAAGTCATATTAGTATCCCTTCGACAATTTGTATCAAAAAGTTGCACTCATCATTTCAAGCCCAGGAAAGAGAAAAACAGCCTAATTATCATATAAATTCTAAAACTACATTCAGTTTGGTATTATCAACCAAAAATAAAATTCTAAGACCTCCAACCATCTGAATGGACTCCTCCTTTCGGCCAAGGGCATTTCAAAGTTAATCTGAAAAAACTAATTCAGGCCATGATGGGAAGGGGGAGCTGGATATGCCTCATTATACCCTCCTCCCTTTTGTAATTACTGATGGAACACTCTCTCTTAAGTCTGATAGGAAACACAATCTATTCTCTCTGAAGACTGCTACCTGGAGGCTTCATTCTGCATGATAAAACCTTAGTCTCTACAATCCCTTATTGTAACCCAGACATTGCTTTCTATTGATATTAATTCTTTCAACCAATTGCCAATCAGAAAATTTTCATGTCTACCTATGACCCAGAGAAGCCCCTGTTTCGTCGAGTTGTCCTCCCTTTCTGGACCAAACCAACGTATGTCTTTCATGTATTGATGTCTCATATCTCCCCAAAATGTATAAAACCCAGCTGTACCCTGACCATCTTGGGCATATATCATCAGGACCTGAGACTCTGTCATGGGTGCATCCTTAACTTTGGCAAAATAAACTTTCTAAATTGATTGAGACCTGTCTCAGATGCTTCTGGGTTACCACTATGATCGTATAAATCCATGTCAATCACATTCTTAAAACTAAGGAATAACATTCAAATGGTAGCTTAAAAATCTCATGTATGTTATTTCACACATCATTCTTGTCACTTTACCTTGTTGTGGGGATTCTCTAATTTTTCTACCTAACAGTGATGTGAATCTTCATTATAGGCATTGTATGTTGTATGTTAAAAATATAGTGATACCAGATTTAGAATCAAAATTGTGGATTGCTTTTAATTATACTAATGAGAGAACTTTTTCTTCCTCTACAAATGCCAAAATGGCATTTTAGTTCTACGGCCTCTTAAAAATTGTTCAACCATCCTTTGATATGTAGAAATATAGGATTACAACTGAGCAACTACTGTTATCACTGCTCCTGGAGTGTTCAACATATGACATTATTTTTGTCTTTTGGGGCCAGAAGTTCCACTTAATTAGTAAAATTTAAATAGGTTTCAGACTACATATTAATTGTATCAATATTTTTCTAAACCTCAAAGCACTGAAAAAATTCCTTTCTCATCAACTACAAATTATATTTGATTAGCACCCTAAGTAGAGCTCCAAGTGGTCACCAATTTCAATGTCAGGCTAAGATGAGCTGCTTCTTCTATTACTGAATGTATATTGGTATTAAGGTTTTACAATAATTAGTAAATGCAAAATAGGGTAATGCCTAATATGTAGCATTTTATAATGCTTTAATAAATACTCTAGCCTTAATATAGTTGCATGTAATGGCTTTAATGATTTACTAGTCTGAAATGTTTGCTTTAGCACTTAAGTTTAGGTGAAAAAACAAAATGTTTTGACTTTGGTTCATTAAAAAAAGCAAATCTTTACATGATCCATAACAAAATGAAATCTTTTTGATTCACAACAGAACAACTAGACAAATACTAATAAGTAAATTTGACAACTTGTAATAAATATTGGATTCGGTTTAACTCAATTTCAACAAATAAAAATATTAAGTAAAAATGAAATGTGTGACAAATATAAAAATCCCCCAAATAAACAGGGATCAAAGAAGAAATCACAATGGAAAGTAGAAAATAGTAAACTGAATGATAAAAATAAGACATACATGATGGATGCAGAAAATGCCATGCTTAGAGGATAGTTTTATATACATATATTGCAAAAGAATAACGAAGATCAATAATCTTACTAGCTATTTTAAGAATTTAGGAAAAGAACCACAAAACCCCAAAAAAGCAGAAGGAAAGCAATAAAATTAAGAGCAGAGAACACAGATGCCCAAAATGGTGACAAGTTTATAATAAGAGAAATAAACCATGAAACGTGTTTATCTGAGAGGACTAATAAAATTCCTAGTAATGCTGATCGAGGAGAAAAAAGAGGGAAAATACTAATTTGAATGCTGGAAGTTTTTAAAGGACTAATACTCTATGTATTAAAAAATAAGAGGATATAAGAAACTTTATGACAATGCACTTGAAAATATAAATAAAATGAACATCTTTCTAAAGAAGCAAAATTTAGAGATATTTAACAAAAAATAGTGATTCTAATAAATCTATATCTAGGTGTGCAGTAAATGCAAAGGAGGCTTAAGGGAACTTCTGATTTGCTGAGAATGGTTCATTTTTTATTTTTTGACACAGAATCTCACTCTGTCGCCAGGCTGGAGTGCAGTGGCGTGATCTTGGCTCACTGCAACCTCCGCCTCCCAGATTCAAGCAATTCTCCTGGGCGTGGTGCCCACCTTGGCCTCCCAAAGTGCTGGGATTACAAGCGTGAGCCACTGCACCTGGCCAGGAACAGTCAATTTTTCAATCAGGGTTATGGTTGCCTAGGTACGTTTACTTTGTAAATATCATCACTAATAATTTGCGTACTTCTTTGCACGCACAGGCAATACACCGTTTTATTGCACTTCCCTTTATTGTGCTTCATGGACAATGAGATTTTCACAGATTAAAGATTTTGGCAAACCTGCGTCAAAGTCCAGCAGCTTTTTCCAACAGCATGTGCTCACTTCATGTCTGTGTCTCACATTTTGGTAATTCTTACAACAGTTCAAACTTTCTTATTAATATTATCATATCTGTTATGGTGATCTGTGATCACTGATCTTTGATGTTACTATTGTAATGGTTTTGGTGTGCCAGAAACCGTAACCACATAACATGGTGAACTTAATTGATAAATGCATGTGTTCTGACTGCTTCATCTATCAGCCATTCCTGTTTCTCTTCCATCCTCTGTTTCTTTCCCTCTCCTTGGGCCCGTCTATTCCCTGAGACACAACAATATTGAAATTAGACCAATTAATAATCCAACAATGGCCTGTAGGTATTCAAGTGAAGAGTCTCACATCTCTCACTTTAAATCAAAAGCTAGAAATAATTAAGCTTAGTGAGGATGGCATGGCAAAAGCTAAGATAGGCCAAAAGCTAGGCCTCCTGGCCAGTTAGCCAAGTTGTAAATACAAAGGAAAAGTTATTGAAAAAAATTAAAAGTGCTACTACAGTGAATGCACAAAAAATAAGAAAGCAAAACAGTTTTGTTGCTGATATGGAGAAAGTGTTAGTGGTCTGGATAGAAAAATCAAACCAGCTACAACATTCCCTTAGGCCAAAGCCTAATCTAGAACATGGCCCTACTCAATTCTATAAAGTCTGAGATTAGGGAGCTGCAGAAGAAGAGTTTGAAGCTAGCAGAAGTTATTTCATTAGGTAAAGGAAAGAAGCCATCTCCATAACATAAAATTACAAGGTGAAAGAGCAAGTGCCAATGTACAAGTTGCAAGAAGTTATTCAGAGATCTAGCTAAAATATTTGAGGAAGGTGGCCACACTAAACAACATATCTCCAATGTAAACAAAACGGCCTTCTATTGGAAGAAGACGCCACCGAGGACTTTCACAGCCAGAGCAGAGCAGACAATTCTTCCAAGTTTCAAAAGACTGGCTGACTCTTGTTAGGGGCTCACACAGCTGATGACTTTTAACTTGAAGCCAGTGCTTATTTGCCATTCTAAAAATCCTACGGTGTTTAAGAACTATACTAAATCTACTCTGCCTGTGCTTTACAAATGGGCAAACAAAGCCTGGGTGGCAGTACATCTGTTTACAGAATAGTTTACTGAATATTTTAAACCCACTGAGACCTACTTCTGAGAAAAAAAAAAAATTCATTTCAGTTATCACTGCTCATTAACAATGCACCTGGTCACTCAAGAGCTCTGATGGAGATGTACACAGAGTTGAATGTTGTTTTCATGCCTGCTGACCCAACATACATTCTGCAGCCCATGGATCAAGGAGGAATCTTGACTTTCAAATCCTATTATTGAAGGAATATATTTTTTAAGTCTATAACTGCCACAGATTGTGATTCCTCTGATGGATCTGGGCAAAGTACATTAAAAACCTTTGGAAAGGATCCACCATTCTAGATGCCACTAAGAACATTCATGATTAATGAGAGGAGGTGAATACAGCAACATTAACAAGGGTTTGGAAGAAGTTGATTACAACTATAATAGATGACTTTGAGAGGTTTAAAACATCAGTGGAGGAAGTAACTACAGATGTAGAATAGCAAGAGAACTAGAATGAGAAGTGGAGCTTAATGTGACTGAATTGTTGCAGTTTCATAAAATTTGAATAGATAAGGAGTTGCTTCTTATGGATGCACAAAAGAAAGTGATTTCTTGAGATGGAATCTACTCCTGGTGAAGATGCTGTGAACACTGTTGAAATGATAACAAAGGTTATAAACTTAGTTGGTAAAGCAGAGGCAGGGTTTGAGAGGATTGACTGATTTTGAAAGTTCTACTGCAGGTAAAATGCTACCTAACAGCATCACATGCTGTAGAGAACTCTTTGGTGAAAGAGTCAATCATTTTGAAAAAAAAAAATCATTCTTGTCTTGTTTTTGTTTTTTCTTCAACTTTTAAGTTCTGGGGTACATGTGCAGGATGTGCAAGTTTGTTACACAGTAAACTATTTGCTGCACAGATCCTCTCATCACCTAGATATCAAGCCCAGCATAGGCTATTCTCCCTGATGCTCTCCCCTCCCACATCCCGCAACAGGTGCCCAGTGTGTGTTGTTCCCCACCATATGTCCATGTGTTCCAATCAGCTCCAGCTGTAAGTGACAATATGTGGTGTTTGATTTTCTGTTCCTGCATTAGTTTGCTGAGAATAATGGCTTCCAACTCCATCCATGTCCCTGCAAAGGACATGGTCTCGTTCCTTTTTTATGGCTGCACAGTATTTCATTTGTATATATGTATTAATACCACATTGTCTTTATCCAGTCTATCACTGATGGGCATTTAGGCTGATTCCATGACTTTGCTATTGTAAATCGTGCTTCGATGAACATACGCATTCATGTAGCTTTATAACAATTATTTATATTCCTTTGGGTATATACCCAGTAATGGAATTGCTGGGCCAAATGGTATTTCTGCCTCCACTTCTTTCAGGAATCACCACACTGTCTTTAACAATGGCTGAACTAATTTACACTCCCACCAACAGTGTAAAGTCATTCCTTTTTCTCTGCAACTTCACCAGCACCTGTTTTTGTTTTGTTATTGTTGTTGTTTTTACTTTTAATTAATAGCCATTCTGACTGGCATGAGATGGTATCTCATTGTGGTTTTAATTTGCATTTCTGTAATAATCAGTGATGTTGAGCTTTTTACCACATGCTTGTTGGCCGTATGTATGTCTTCTTTTGAGAAGTGTCTGTTCATGTTCTTTGCCCACCTTTTAAAGAGGATCAATTCACACATAACAATACTAACCTTAAATGTAAATAGGCTAAATACCCCAATTAAAAGATACCAAAGATCACGCCTGTAATCCCAGCACTTTGGGAGGCTGAGACGGGCAGATCATGAGGTCAGGAGATCGAGACCATCCTGGCTAACACAGTGAAACCCCATCTCTACTAACAATACAAAAAATTAGCCGGATGTGATGGCGGACACCTGTAGTCCCAGCAACTCGGGAGGCTGAGCCAGGAGAATGGCGTGAACCCGGGAGGTGGCTTGCAATGAGCCAAAATTGCACCACTGCACTCCAGCCTGGACGAAAGAGTGAGACTCCGTCTCAAGGAAAAAAAAAAAGATACCAAATGGCAAGCTGGGTAAAGGGTCAAGACCTATTGGTATGCTATCTTCAGGAGACCTAACATATTACATAATCATATATAATCAATTTTTATTTCTATCATATGATAGAAGTAAAACACTCCTCAGCAAATGCAAAAGAACTGAAATCATAAACAGTCTGTCAGACAACAGTGTAATCAAATTAGGACTCAAGACTAAGAAATTCACTCAAAACCACAAAACTACATGGAAATTGAACAACCTGCTCTTGAATGACTCTTGGGTAAACAATGAAATTAAGGCAGAAATCAAGAAGTTCTTTCAAACTAATGAGAACACAGACACAATGTACCAGAATCTCTGGGATGTGGCTAAAGCAGTGTTAAGTGGGAAATTTATAGCACTACACGCCCACATCAGAAAGCTAGAATGATCTCAGGTTAACAACCTAACATCTCAACTAAACGAAACATAGAACCAAGAGCCAACAAACCTCTATCTAGCAGCAGACAAGAAATAACCAAGGTCAGAGCTGAAGTGAAGGAAATAGAGACATGAAAAACCCTTAAAAAAAATTAACAAATCCAGGAGGTGGTTTTTTGAAAAAAATTACAAAATAGATAGACTACAAGCTAGATTAATAAAGAACAAAAGAGAAGAATCAAATAAACACAATCAGAACTGATAAGGGGGATATCACCACTGACCCCACAGAAATACAACCAACCATTAGAGAATACTATACAAACGTCTATGTACATAAACTAGAAAATCTTGAAGAAACGAATAAATTCCTAGACACATATGCCCTCCCGTGACTGAACCAGGAAGAACTGAATCTCTGAATAGACCAGTAACGAGTTCTGAAACTGAGGCAATAATAAATAGCCTACCAAGCAAAAAAGCCCAGGACCAGACACATTCACAGCTGAATTCTACCAGAGGTACAAAGAAGAGCTGATACCATTTCTACTGAAATTAGAAAAAAAAAAAATTGAAAAAGAAAACTTCAGGCCAGTATCCTTGATGAACATTGATGCAAAAATCCTCACTAAAATACTGGAAACTGAATTCAGCAGCACATCAAAAAGCTCATCCACCATAATCAAGTTGACATTATATCCGGGATGTAAGGTTGGTTCAACACACACAAATCAATCAATGTGATTCATCACATAAACAGAACTAAAGACAAAAAGCGTGATTATCTCAACAGATGCAGAAAAGGCCTTCAGTAAAATTCAACATCCCTTCATGTTAAAAACTCTCAAAGGCCAGGTGCAGTGGCTCATGACTGTAATCCTCACACTTTGGGAGGCTGAGGCGGGCAGATTACCTGAGGTCAGGAGTTCAAGACCAGCCTGGCCAATGGTAAAACCCCCATTTCTACTAAAAATACAAAAATTAGCCAGATATGGTGGCGTGTGCCTGTAATCCCAGCTACCTGGGAGGCTGAGGCAGGAGAATCGCTGGAACCCAGGAGGCGAGGCTGCAGTGAGCCGAGATCATGCCACTGCACCTCAGTCTGGGCAACAGAGTGAGACTCCGTGTCAAAACAAAAAACAAATAAAACTTTCAAACCACGTATTGAGAGATTATACCTCAAAGTAATAAGAGGCATATATGACAAACCCATGGCCAATATCATACTGAATGGGCAAAAGCTGGAAGCATTTCCCTTGAGAACCAGCACAAGACAAGGATGCCCTCTCTCACCACTCTTATTCAACATACTATGGAAGTTCTGGCCAGGGCAATCAGGCAAGAGACAGAAATAAAGCGTATTCAAATAGGAAGAGAGGAAGTCAAATTATCATTGTTTGCAGGTGACATTATCCTATATCCAGAAAACTCCATTGTCTCAGCCCAAAAGCTCCTTAAGCTGATAAGCAACTTCAGCAAAGTCTCAGGATATAAAATTAATGTGCAGAAATTGCTAGCATTCCTATACATCAACAACAATCAGATCAAATCATGAATAAACTCTCATTCACAATTGCTACAAAAAGAAAAAAAATACCTAGGAATACAGATAACAAGGGAAGTGAACAACCTCTTCAAGAACTCCAAACCACTACTCAAAGAAATCAGAGAGGACAAAAACTAATGGAAAAACATTCCATGCTCATGAATTGGAAGAATCAACATAATGAATATGGCCATACTGCCCAAAATAATATATAGATTCCATGCATTCCCATTAAACCGCCAGGCACATTCTTCACAGAACTAGAAAAAATCTATTCTAAAATTCATATGGAACCAAAAAGGAGCCCAAATAGCTAAAACAGTCTTAAGCACAAAGAACCAAGCTGGATGTATCACGCTACCCAACTTCAAACTACACTGCAAAGCTGCAGTAACCAAAACAGCATGGTATTGGTACATGGTACATGGTACTGGTACAAGGATAGACACATAGACCATTGGAACAGAATAGAGAACTCAGAAATAAGACCACATATCTACCATCTGATCTTTGACAAATCTGGCAGAAACAAGCAATGGTTTCAGAAGGGACTCCCTATTTAATAAATGATACTGGAAGAACTGGCTAGCCAAAGCAAAAAACTGAAACTGGACCCCTTCCTTACACGATATACAATTAACTAAAGATGGATTAAAGACTTAAATGTAAAACTCAAAACTATAAAAACCCTAGAAGAAAATAAAGGCAATACCATTTAGGACACAGGCATGGGCAAAGATTTCATGATAAAAACATCTAAAGCAATTGTAACAAAAGCAAAAATTGACAAATAGAATCTAATTAAATGAAAGAGCTTCTGCACAGCAGAAGAAACATCAGAGTAAACAGACAACCTACAGAATGGGAGAAAGATTTTGCAAACTATCCATCTGACAAAGGTCTAATATCCAGAATCTATAAGGAACTTAAACAAATTTCCAAGAAAAAAAATTCTTGTCCTATTTTACAAAATTGCTACAGCCATCCCAACCTTCAGCAACCACTGTCCTGATCAGCCAGCAGCCATCAACATTGAGGCAATACCCTCCACCAGTAAAAAGATTACAACTCACTAGATTGTTAATGGCTCAGATTGTTAGCATTTTTTAGCAATAAAGTGTTTTTAAATTAAGGTATGTACATTGTTTTTTAAGACATACTATTGCATACATAATACACTACAGTGTAGTGTAAACATAAACACTTATATGTACTGGGAATCTAAAAGATTTGTGTAACACTATTGCAGTAGTCTGGAACTGAACCTAAAATATCTCCAAGGTATATCTGTATATTATACTGCAATAAAACATATCTTTGACAAAATTAAATGATGCATTTAGATACTGCCTTACAAGACTACAATCTCTTTCCCTAAGCAAACAGATCATAATTTCTAATTTGGGTGGTGAGGAGGTGGGGTGATATTGCAAATTTTGTGGAATTAACTAGAAGTCACAAAAATGATGAGATATAAAAGTCCATTTCTTCTAAGAAATGGACTAGAAGAAATGGAATTTTATATCTCATCATTTTTATCTAGGTTTAAAGAGTATCAGACAAGATATAACACAGATTTAAGAATTTAAGGCAAATTCTTGTAATTTTGCAAAAACAATTTTCCCTTGCAAGTGATTTACATGAATATTTTACTAGAATAAGATTTTAAATATATAGCATTGAATTTCATAATTATCAGTAAATGGATATATAACTCGAGTAATTTTCCAGGAGTTCTATATTTGTGACCACGTATAAAGTAATTCCTTAATGTATTTCTTTCCTAGTTAGTATAATAGAATATAAGTATTCTATTTCATCCAAGTTGTTAGCATTAAATAGGTAAATGTGCATAAAACTAACAAAGTGTCTGGCACATGGTAGGAGTTCAATAACTGTGAGCTATTTATCATCATTATCCTGATCAATACAGTCATAATTCCTTTTATCTAAGTTAAATGTATATTTTCAGGTTCTATTCATCAAAAATAGGGAATATGATTTACATTCAATTATATTCTAATTTAATAGCATCTGAGAAAACTGAAAATTTGGAAATTTCTGTTCACAAATGCGCAGTGAAGCATGGATTAAAAATATATTTAGATCTCCATTAATATTTAAGTTGAATTTGTAAGTGTTCTCTATTTTTTATGCTAATCATAAAATTTAATTTTCAGCTCTTACTGTACATTAAATTATCTGGAAGAATAGAATTTGAAATTTAAAAAACTATACAAATTACATTGATACTAATAGCCACCAATTATTACATAGCTACCATGGGCCATGAAAGTGTTATTATATTAGTTTGCAAGTTAGAAATGGCTCACAAATTAAGGAATTTATACAAATGCAGAAGTTAATAAATGGTAAAACTGAACAAACTACTTTTTGGAGATGCCAAATTATTTGTTCTCTGTACCACACAACACTGCTTCACGTGGATAGAAAAATTTAAACATAATGGCCATTCATTAACAATTCCTATTAACCAAAGATACTTCGATAGCAGATCATTATAATAAATCTGGAGTATATGGACTTTAAAAGCCCTCTAATAAATTATAATTTAACCTCGGAGATGAAATATTAACCACCATCCAAACACAATCATTTCAGTCATTTTACAAGAAGGGGTCAGTCACACAGAGGGTCTCACTAAGTTTCTTTAAATCAAATCTCAAGTTTACACTTAATGTAAAATATCATTATTGGCCCTCTTAAATTGCTTGTATTCAATAGATAGAAACGTGACATGGACCTTGCCAGAACCAACTTACCATGAGACAGTTCTGTAGCAAATCACCATGCCCACCTCTCTCATCTCTCAGAGTTTCTTTCTTAGTATGTTATTCTCCAGGTGTGGCTAACTTGTATTTTTTTATGTAAAGTTTTATTGAAGTATAACATATATAGAAAAAGGTATACTATATGCAGAAAACTACACAAATCATAAGTGTATAACTTGATGTCTTTTTAGTACGTGAACACACCAATGTTAACATCCATGTGAATAGCACCCAGATTAAAAAAAAAATAGACATTGTTAGCTTCCCATAGATTATTTTTGCCTGTTTGTGAACATATTTTAAAAGCTCATATGTACTATTTTGTGTCAGGATTCTTTGGCTAATGTTTATGGGAACCATCTATGTTTTTTATGTAGTTACATTTCATTTTACTCATTGCTATTTAGTATTTGATTATATGAATATATGACAATTTATTTATCTATTCTAGTATTGATGGACATTTGGATTGTCCAATGACACTAATGAAAGAGTGAAAAAGCAAACTACAGAGTGGATAAAGATATTTCTAATACATATTTGTAAATGATTCATTCTAGAATATATAAATAACTCATAGATCAAGAGTTTAAAAAAAGACAACCCCACAGAAAAATAAAGAAAATATTTTAAACAGGCACTTTGAAAGAGAAGATAGGCAAATAGTCAAACATACCAAAAAAGGTTTAATTTTATCAGTCACCAAGGTGATACAAGTTAAATCACAATAAGATACCGTTATATATACACTGAAATGCCAAATTGAAAAAGACCAAAAATACCATAGTTGGCAAGAATGTGGAGCAACAGAACTTGCATATACTATGGATACAACCACTTTGTAAATTGGTACAACCACTTTAGACAGCTATTAAGCAAAATGTTCATTGCAGCTTCAACTGTCATATTCCTCATCTAATAATGCTATCGTAAGAGCCAGTCCAAGGCACTGACAGCCTGTGCCATCATTTTCCTGGTTCTCACAACATGAAAGTGCTATTCAGTCAACAATCATTTATTGAACACCTAATAAAGCACAGACACCACACCAAGTTCTGAGGATAAAGGACTCAAACTTTATTCTTTTTTGCATTTCACTCAGATGCCTCCTCTTGCTGCCCCTTTGGAAACCGGAGAGTGTTTCTATGTTGTCACTATTCAAATTATCAAAACATTTTATTTTATTTTTAACAATGCCTTTGAGTTAATACCTTCAAATATCATTTAAGTGAAACTTTTTAGTAAAGTATACTTGCTAATTAAAATATAAATTTGCTTGAGTAGGATCCAAGTCAGTCCAGCCTTTATACTAAATACCACTACAGCATTATATGTTATCAAATAATTATATATAATGTGTACAACTATCTCTGAAACACAGTGATATAATTTAAGATTTGTATCTTCCTACTTCAAAGTCTAGCAATAGTAAAATTAGAATTGCCATGTGCTCTGGGTTTGGAGATATAAATACTAAAGCACACATTTTTAAGTAATGAAAACCAGCATTGTCTCCATTTTAGGTATAAAATGACATTGCAGAAATTTATAACTACATTATAGTTATCTGCTTCAGTTTTCTTATTGTACAATACTTAAATAATCTGATTTCAACTTTTCCTACATGAAATACTTAAAGTGGCAAATTTATAATATTAGGAAAATACAAATGCTTAATCTATCTTTATGATGTGTGACAGAATGGATCTGCATTGTCCAAGTAGGTCTTCTGCAGATATAAAATGTTGAAGAGCATTACTGGTAACCATACTTTAAATCATATTAACTTTTCTGAAACAAGATAATGGTTACTCAGGTTTGTGAAAGCATGCATCAATTTTCATTGCTTCACAATCCTTTAGCATAGTCAATTGACTAATTGACATTTATTTACATTCAATTCTATCACCAAAGCCACTTTCTGATTGTTGGGTCTTGGTTTTTCTGTTATGGTAAGACACATAAATTTTGGTGTTACTGTCAGAGCAGTGGCTCTTAATTCTGGCTACAGATTAGCATCACTTAGAGAGGTTTTTAAGAATACCTAAAATAGCCTCACCCACTTAATTGATCTGGTGTGGGCTCTGAACAATGCAATAGTTTCCAGGATGACTCTCAAACACTCACAGCTGGGAATTGCTGGTATACAGAATTTTTTTTCTTTCCCAGAATCTATTTTTTTTTTAATTCAAATAAATACTTGATCAGTCTTTGTATGTTGAAAAGCATACACTTATATATAAATCTATGAATCGACATGCCCTGGACTCAAAATCTTTATAGTCTAGCAGAGAAGGAGCTCAAACAGTCAAACTTCCTGTACTCGTCTTGTAAAATGTGTCAAGAGAACCACAGGGTCAGCATGTCATTCACTCCTACAGCATACTCAAGTAACTTTCTTGGTGTATACCAGGTTCTTGTTCTTAACCACAATCATTGCCATGTGTTCAGTCTCTGGTTTCTGCTTCTGTTTTCATCTAATTTTAAGATGGAGCAGAGCGGGGCAAGGCAGATTCTACCAATATTTTTCCAAGGGTGTGTATGTATAGTTTCAAGAAATACAAGTCTTGACTAAAATTGTTAGTATACAACATTCTCAGCATCCGAAGGGACCTTAGTCTTTCCTCAATGTGCAGTGGTCTTCTTGGCTACTTGCTTGGGAGGAATTCTTCCTTCTAGAAGAAGATAGACTGCTAACATGTCATTGATGTCCTTTGAATTCAAGTCATGGGCCATTCCAATCCCAAAAGATAACATAAACAGCCACAAAATGAAGAGAAAACAATGATAAAAAATGACCTTTCAATACTTTAAATCTTGCTTAAGTGTTGCGAGAAAGTACACATGCTTGTGAATTGGTAATACTACTAATTAGAGAACGAGGAAGCCCAACTCTCTGCACCACATTTGAGAATGGAAAATTTTTTATTTTATTTTTGTCAATCATTTTATTGACTAAGGAGAGTGGTCTTAATCCTGGGGAATCAGTAACCAACTCAAGCCCACAGGGTTGGCCATGAACCTACCTCTCTAATCTACTTCTTTTAAGGGAGACAGGTCTTCCCAGCGAAAGAAGCTTCATTAGCAGAGAGCAAAGAAAATAGTATGGCTAATATTTGATTATTATTTCATATTATCTTAACCATAAAATAAAAGTGACTTTATGAAATAAGGTTTGTTTTTCCTGAGTTTTGTCCCTTGAGTTTCTAAATCTTTCACTTGCTGCTTCATAAATAAAATATACTTATTAACTTAGGTCCTGAAAGGAACATGGCAATACCCTGACCTTTGGCCAAGAAAAACCCTGAAGCTCTCAGCATCTTGACTCAGAACTGCTTAATACTTTCTAGAGAAGAAGTTATGCAGCTTGGCCATACATAGTAGTGAATGACAAAATGAAGAGCTGGAACCACTCCTGTATCCACTGGAAGGATACTATATACGCAAGTTGAGATAAGCAATCAGTGTGAGATTGGTGTCGAGACTGAAATAAGACTCAGTCATGAAGAAATACAAGACTGTATTAAGTGGCTGAAGACTCAACCACTTAAGAAATACAAGACAATTACTGCCCTTAAGTCTCACCTGTATGCAACGATACCAAACAACCTCAGCCAGCATAAAATAGTGTTACATAATATGGTACAGCCTAGAACTCTCATGCAATAATAAATGACAGAGGATAGAGATGACTTTTTGGACAAATAAAATTGTAATTAAATCTAAAAGTACTAGTAACATTCAGATTGGGAGATTAGGGAAGAGGATTTATCCAGGCATAGAGTGAATATAATCCAAATCACAGAGGTGGAAGAGAGCAGGTAGGTATATCTCTAGGGACCAACTAGTCTAGTGGGAAATAAGATTCCCTAAGTATGGTCAGTTCACAATGTGGCCATTTCAATGACTAGGCAAGGCCTAGTGTGTCATTTAATACTTTCAAATAATGATTAAGTGGAACTCTAGGCAACTGCCAACTTCAAAGCTGAAAGATATCTGCGGCTGCACTAAAATAAGGTGTCAATAAAATATTTCTAGCTACCATGTGTTGAATGAATGAATGTTTACATGAATATAAACATATTTAGCAGCACACCACAAGTGTTCACAACATGACTCAGTCACTATTAACCACACTGACAGCTAAGAAAACTAAGGCTCAGGGAAGTTAAATGTAAATGAAGATTTGAATGGGAGTATGTCTGTCTCAGAGCTCATACAATTCACAACACTACACCACTTTCTCTAATATTAGGGATGGCTTTAGTTTTGGATGAGATGATTATTAAACATTCTTTCCAGGTTCCTCATCTTTCTTATTTGTCCCCAGCACCTAAAGAAGGGCCTGGGTTCAGTAAATATTAATGGATTTATTATATGGTTTTTGAGCACCTCCTCTCTTCTCAGACCTACTTCCCACACACTGCTATCAAACTTGGAAGAGGGGAAAGTAAAAATTGCTGTATACTGTGGTATATGCCAAGTTGAGTGTATGAATGCATAGATGAATAGATAAATGCATGCATGTCCTAACACAATTTAGTGAAGTGTTTAAAACTGTGGTACTGTTTAAGAACTTGGCTTTAGTGTTAAACTGTTTTGAATCCCATTTCTAGCATTATTAACTATACAGCCTTGTATAAGATTTAGTTTCTCAAAACTCTAGTTTACTCATCTGTTAAATAAAAATTTTAATTAAACTTTAAAACAGTTACATCTCTAACCCTCTATGAAAAACTCAGCTGCTTAAATTATAAGTAAAAGAACAGGATCCACTTTATTCATAGGATTTACCATGTGCCAAATGCATGTGAAAACCTTTTCCATGCATTATTTCATGCTAAGTAAAATTTTCTTATATTTTACAGGTAAAAAAAAAATGGAGGTACTAAAATGCTAAAATCTAAATCACTCTATTGGAAAATAGGAAAGCTAATATTTGAGTCTTTTTACTCTAGGTACAGTGGATATTTACAATGGAATATAAACAATCAGTGAAAAACCAAACCAACCAGTTCATACACATAAGGTTATATGAAAAGAAACTACTAAAAAATTATTGCCTTGTATGGAGCCAGCAAGGGTACCAGATGAACCCTCAAATAAGTGGCATTTTCGATTGGATTCTTTTTAAAAAAAGAAGCAAAGAGCAATATAACTTTTATATCTGTATAGTCTTTTTTTTTTTTTGTACTTTATCACACATAGTTTTTAATGTCCCTTGGTCTCTTGAATACAGATTTTTCTTTCTCAAATAAATGATTAGCTCTTGAAGGCCAGAATAATATCTTATATTTCCTTCACTCCTACTTAGAAATGACCTTAGGCATCATACTCACCAACCACTGAAATGGTTTATATAATGTCTTCTCTGGTGGTGTATATAATATATCTAATATTTTGGTAATCCTTTTCAGGACCAAGATACTTATCTTTAGAAAATGGGACTCTATTCTTTAGCTTACTCTGCATAAGCCCAAAACAATATTGTATGCCTAGGTGGATGCTAGATAAATGATTATCAACAATGAGAAAGTAAAATTCATTAGTTTTTAAACTTTAATCAATACCCTAACATTAATAACTTTCAAATTTTGCTTTTTAAAATAGAGCATAAAAGGAATTATTTCTCTAACATTTTACACCAGCATTTTATATCACTATTAGCTCAAACTGATACACACACACATCTATGTATATATATGTGTATGTATGTGTATGTGTTTTTAAATCATACTAATTTTTTTGACACGTTGAAATATGTATAATTTCTGGTGGTACTGGACACCTTGTGTTTGCCCTCCCAGATTCATTTTCGATCCTCCTTTCCTTGTTTTGTGCCCTTGTAAACCAACCATTAGGGACTGCATCTATTTCATCTTTGACCTCTGGCTTCTGTTGGGTTCAGCCAATAGGAGACAATAGTAGAAGACTGAAAGGGTGGAGCCAGTGGCTGGGGTATTTCCTCCCTCAGTTCTTGCTAATTAGGCTTCTCTAAGCTGGTTTCTGTGTCCCTCTACAAAAGGCAACAGCCCCCGTCAGGTGGCCCTCCTCCACAGCTACTATTTCAGGTTCTGGGACTGCCTCCTTGTCTCTTTTAGTCTAAGAGTTCAAACTGCTTCCAGCTGGCACTACCCCTGAGGAGACTACCCCTTTTTTGCTTCTCCCTGCTTCCAGTTTTGTAAGTTGTACATTTCCTGACTAACATAAACACATCAATCTTACCAAGCAGGTCTCAAAAATGATTACACAAGCATCTGCCCATGAAACAAAAACAAAATGTGTTCCCAAAGTATTTTAAACTGTAGGCATAAGGCCAGTGTTTATTTCTATGATTGAGTCAATCCTTTACTAACACATAGTATATCCGTCCTTAATTATGCACACAAAACACTAAAGGCATGATCCATTTTGCCAGTGCTTATGATAAATTAGAGTTTTTTGAAACACACCAACAAGTAAAATTCATCAAAAGCTTTACAGATGGAAGCATAACTTGAGTAGTAATTAGCTTTGCGTATTCTTCTATTCCATGATGCTATAATAAATCCTGTCTTTTGATACCACAAGAGTAAAATGTTATTATCATATTCTGGCAGCTAATTCATGTTCATAAACATCAGAAAATTTAAATAACTCTAGTTATTGTCATATTTAGGGGCACTGCTCCCGGAAATAAACGATGAAATGTAAAAGTAAATAAATTGGAAAAACCTGCATTCTTTTGGTTCCTTATTTCAGAAATTTTGCCAAAGGAGTTATTTGTAAATCAATAACCTCTTTGGTAGTACAAATATTTAAGAATGTTACTGTCTCAAAAATATTAGAACAAGTGGAATCCCTTATTTTAACTATATATTTTCCACAAAAAGTAAAGCATAATAGAAAAGATACTAATTTGGCAAAGACTTTTCTTCTAAAATAACCCAATAGGCTTTTAAAACAAAATCTCATGAGCATACATTTCCCATTCACACTGCTGTCGTCATGGAGACCAATCTCTGGCACATTTGATGGTGTAACCTACACATCTTTCTAGCCCGAAAATTTCGTTGTTGCCATGGAAACTGCCAGTCACTTGCATTTCTATTCTTTGATGCTCCTATAGATACCACTGAAATTTTAGCTATGGTTTTCCTAGCCTTTAGCAATCTTAGGGTGTTTAGGCAATGCCAGAAGGAAAAGCAAAACTCTCGTGCCTTGTACCTAAATGTAAATTTATTTCAGTCATTAAATTCTGTAAGAACACCATATTAAGAATAATTTATCTTGATAGAACCCCAGGTGAGCCTTTAGATTGTTCAGGCACTCTCAAGAGTCTAAAATAAAAGATTACTTCTAATGTCATTTTAAAAAACAACCATAAAAGGCATTCATTCTTCAGTTAATAAAAATCTTTTAAATAAAAGAGAAAAAATTAATTTGTATAATGGACTGTAAAGTTTATCCCTTCTGGCAAAATATAACCAAATTAGAAAATGTTGCATCTCCTGAGATACCTCAGTGGAAATAGTCACATGATATCCTTCTTTTGGGAATGAAAATAAACTTATTACTTGATAGAGGAAAAAAACAAAAATTCTAAAAGCTTTGAGTAGCACAAGGGGAGCCCAAAATGCCAATGTCAGAAGTTTGTTCTTGAAGTCTTGGAGAATAGTTCCAGAACATGAGAAGGTAGAATAACACCTCCCTATTTGTCTCTTTTGTAGTCTCAAAATATCAATCTAGAAAACTAATTTCTGAAAAGTATTTCTTTAATAACTATTTAGAAAAAAGAACACAATTTAAATGCATGTAAAATTTGGTACCCAGCATGATCTATATGCATAAATCTAAAACTAGCAACTCACAAAGTAAATTTAACTTATGGAACTTTTAAACTGGCTTGGCACATCTTTATTTGTATTAGAGGCTTACATTTAGAAATCAGGATTCCACACAAAACCCAGATTTCTAACTTCTTACAAAATACTAAAAGATCTGAACACACTGAGTCTATACTTCCAACATGGCTTATTTCCAGTTTCTCACACTCATGTTGCAACCAGACCATGACACTCAAATTAAATGACTAGTCCTTATCTACAATTTTTGAAAAGCAGTTACCATTAATATAATTATATTCACAGATTATCTGTTATATTTAAGTGAGTCTTAGAATATTTTATTTTTTATTTATTTTGAGACAGGGTCCCACTCTGTCACTCAGGCTAGAGTGCAGTGGCACAACCTTGGCTCACTGCAACCTCTGCCTCCCAGGTTCAAGGGGTTCTTCTACATCAGCCTCCCAAGTAGCTGAGACTACAGGCGTGCACCACCACACCTGGCTAGATTTTTTTTTTTTTTTTTTTTTTTTTTTTTTTTTTTATAGAAACAAGGTTTCACTATGTTGGCCAGGCTGTTCTCAAACTCCTGACCTCAAGTGATCCACCCACCTCAGCCTTTCAAAGTACTGGGATTACAGGCGTGAGCCACCACACCTGCCGAGTCTTAGAAGATTCAGGCATAAAGTCAACAAGTAGTAGTGGCTGATTGGGTGTGGAAGTTGCAATGGAAAGAATAGAGTTAAGAATGACTCCAAGATTTCTAACTCAGTTGAGAGAAAGGGGCAGAAAAGTGGTGGGCTGTTCCTTAAAATAGCGAATACAAGTCAGGCGTGGTGGCTCATGCCTGTAATCCCAGCACTTTGGTAGGCCGAGGCTGGTGGATCACGAGGTCAGGAGATTGAGACCATCCTGGTCAACATGGTGAAACCCTGTCTCTACTAAAATACAAACAAATTAGCTGGGTGTGGTGGTGCATGCCTGTAGTCCTAGCTACTTAGGAGGCTGAGGCAGGGGAATTGCTTGAACCCAGGAAGCAGAGGTTGCAATGAGCCGAGATTGTTCTACTGCATTCCAGCCTGGGGACAGAGCAAGACTGTCTTTAAAAAAAAAAATAGCAAATATAGGAAGGGAACACATTCAGAAGGACTGAGTTGGCAAAACTAATAAGAATAAACCTAGAAATGTTGGCCCTGAACTGTCTGTGCAATATCAATATATCTGTATATCTGGTAGTCAATTGGATATTGGAAGTGTGTATATATAACTCACTTTTTTTTTTTTTTTTTTTTTTTTTTTTTTTTTTTTTTTGAGACGGAGTCTCGCTGTGTCTCCCAGGCTGGAGTGCAGTGGCGTGATCTCGGCTCACTGCAAGCTCCGCCTCCCGGGTTCACGCCATTCTCCTGCCTCAGCCTCCTAAGTAGCTGAGACTACAGGCGCCCGCCACCACGCCCGGCTAGTTTTTTGTATTTTTAGTAGAAACGGGGTTTCACCATGTTAGCCAGGATAGTCTCGATCTCCTGACCTCGTGATCCACCCACCTCGGCCTCCCAAAGTGCTGGGATTACAGGCTTGAGCCACCGCGCCCGGCCTATATAACTCACTTTCATTGATTTTCATGCTGCAATAGTAATCTCTAATTACTACTATATGATGTTATTCATTATCTAATACTAAAACAGTTATTATATAGTTGACCTGTAGCTTAAGCAATGAATAAGGGCTCAAAATATTAATTTATAGCAATAACTTTAATAAATATTCCAAAACCTGAGAATAGATTATAAATTTTCTGAAGAAAATGACAATCAACGTTCCATAAAAATCAGTTTATTAGTTTACCATGTGTTTGGCTGACAGACATATATACATAATACAAACATTTATCCTTTTCTAGTAAGTTCATGTGATCTTCCATTGGCACTGAGAACATATGCTAACAGTCAGAATGTTTGGAAACATACTTGTATGCTGCTTTTCTCGGAGACAGCATTTGCTCAACTGGTGGTTCTTGCACTTATTAATTATCTAACATATAACAATAAATTAGGTCAAATTTTGCAGGGAAAGAGATGGAGTATGAATAGATCAATGATCTATGATTTTACAAGGAATAAATTAGTCTCGATTTTTGAAAATTTAGATTATCTAAAAGGGCAATGGTTTCCTGATTATGGATGGAAAGTAAGCCAGTTAAGAAGCTTCCCCAACAGCCTCAGGAACCACTGCATTGGAGACCACAGAACACCAAAGAATTCATCAAACCTAGTTTCTGAATTCTAAATCCTCATGGTCAAATCAGATAACTGAGCATGATCTTTAATTTGATAGCAGCAAATCAACTGTGGGAACTCTCTCAGGGAAGGACCTAGTGTTTATAGAGCCACAGATGTTCAAAAGTGACAGAATCCTAAATATCACATCTTAGCTTATACCAAGAGCCATGCTACTTTGCATCTATAAACTGCCTATGAAGAGATTTCTTGAAGTATAACAAAACGGAAAAGGAAGACTTTGAATCTTCATGAAAAGGAATGTTAATGCCACAATTGCTCTAATTAAATATTTGTTGTTGGCAAAGTAGGAAGAAGAAGGAAGACTTCTTTTGAAACATCAACATTATTTTATTACTTGTTTCTTATTAAAATATGTACAATATTAAATAATTTGAGAAGTGAAACAAGTCAGAAATCGCATTCACAATGCCTAACATACAGTAAGCCCTCAAGAAAGGTTACCTCCATTATTAATTTTACTGCAATTTTATTTAAAAAAATTTTAAAGCCAAAATATTATCTCCAGAGACAACCACTATTAACATCAAAATAAATATTCATCAAGACATGTACAGACACAGGCACACACAGATGCATACATAACTTTTCTATTATGTTATACTTTTCTACTCAATCATACATTATGAATATATTTCCCACATCATCTACATTCTCCAATAACTCTTTAATTGCCATATAATATTCTTTGGGCAGCTCTGGTTCTAAGAAGTTGAAGGGTTCTTTTCCTGTCTTCAAAGAAACCACAGTAATCAAAGACTTGTTAGTCAGGGATTTCTGTGGCACTGTCGGGAAGATCTTGGCAGCACCCATCTTACATAGTTACACAAGAAAAAGAGGAACGACCAGTTATATGATGAGCTAAGAGGAAAAAATTTTCCTTGAAGCTTGACTTTCATGTTTTTATGTTTACAATCTCCTACAGAAACATATATAGACACACAAAGTCTAGGAGAATAAAAAAAGTAAAAGCGTTATTTCTTTTTTCAAGAAAAGTAAAAGATCTGGTTATTTTCAATCACTTCTGTCTGACAGAGTCAAAGTAAGCACCTGGGTGATGAGAAAGATTTAAAATAGAAATGTAAAAAGTGAGAAGAAAAAGTTGCCACAAATCATTCCCCACAAAACTTCTGAGATAGAGCCTTAGCGTACATGTGGGGAATTGGCTATATTATTTCAGCCTCAATGTAAGATGCATAAAAGAAAGCCAATGACAGTACGAAAAACTTCCTTAAGAAAAATGTCAGTCATGAACACTGAAGCAGAATTAATCCGTACTCCTCCCAGTTCTACCTATATCAGCCTTGAGAATAGTTGACAGTATATTCGGGCCTACAGACACATTCACTAGCCTCTCAATTCTTTAACAGTTCTACATATACCAACCAAGGGAGACTTTAGCTTCAGAGCAAAGTCACTTAAAACTCAACAACAACAACAGAATTCTTCAATTTCCCTAATGTGGTTTCAGTGCCCCAGGAGAGGAAATGCACATTTGCAGTCCAGAGCCCAGCGATCAACAGAGTCTACTGTTTTTCAGAGCATCAAAATGAGATATCTGGGAACTTAAACTAATGTGAACAGATCTGGCCACTTGCAAAGTATCAGATCCTGCTGTAAAAATTATAGCAAAACAACAGCTTCTTAGAGCACAAAAAGAGAAAAATAACAAAATGTTACATGATAAAAATAAGATATGTCTTAACTCCACACGAAATTCAAACAACCCATCTGGACAACTTATTTAGGAGAAAATCTTCACAATCTATACATCTGACAAGGGACTAATACCCAGAATCTACAATGAACTCAAACTAAAAGCAGTAAGAAAAAAACAATCCCATCAAAAAGTGAGCTAAGGACATGAATAGACAATTCTCAAAAGAAGATAAACAAATGGCAAACGAACATGAAAAAATGCACAGTATCACTAATGATCAGGGAAACGCAAGTCAAAACCACAATGTAAAAGCCCCTTTACTACTGCAAGAATGGCCATCACAAAAAAAAAATCAAAAAACAGATGTTGGTGTGGATGCGGTGATCAGGGAACACTTCTGCACTGCTGGTGAAAATGTAAACTAGTACAGTCACATGGAAAACAGTGTGGATATTCTTTAAAGAACTAAAAGTAGAACTACCATTTGATCCAGCAGTCCCGCTGCTGGACATCTACCCAGAGGAAAAGAAGTCAATATTCGAAAAAGATACTTGCACATGCAGGTTTATAGTAGCACAATTCGCAACTGCAAAATCATGGGACCAACCCAAATGCCCATCAGTCAACAAGTGGATAAACTGTGGTGTACATATATAAGATGGAATACTACTCAGCCACAAAAATGAATGAATTAACAGCATTTGCAGTGACCTGGATGAGATTGAGACTATTCTAAGTGAAGTAACTCAGGAATGGAAAACCAAAGACCGTATGGTCTCACTGATATGTGGGAGCTAAATTATGAGGATGCAAAGGCATAAAAATGATAAAAGGATTCTGGATACTTGGAGGGAAGAGTGGGAATGGGGCAAGGGATAAAAGACTACAAATATGGTACAGTGCATACAGCTTGCTTGATGGGTGCGCCAAAGTTCAAAAATCACCACTAAAGAACTTACTCATGTAGCCAAATACCACCTGTGCCCCAATAACTTATGGAAAAATAAAATTTAAAAAGAAAACTTATTTGGGAAAATATTTTAGACAGAACATTAGTGAAATACATACGTAGGAGCATACATGTGAACACAGGCACACACAGTTATCTACATTCTCCAGATATGACACATGAGTTAAATAGACATCAGTAGATAGGTATGCAGAGAGATAAGATAGATGGATAGGTATCCACAGATAGACATCCACAGACAGATCAATATGCATGGATAGATTGATCTCACTGGCATATGGAAGAAAGCACAAGGCAAAATTATTAGAAGTATATTTAAGACAGAAAAAGAGGCAGGTAAGGGAGAAGTGGAATGAATTTACTATGTTTTTTTATATACGCAAAGGAAACAATGTTAAATTCACTGTATCAACTAAAACTTTGGCTTTCTTATCTGAGTCAGCAATTGAGCTTGGCTCTTATAATCTGAATAACATTTGCATTTCTAGTTCTCCAAATTTCAACATTAGTTACTTGCAAATCTTTATATTCTGATCATTTTGAATACAGAGCTCACATCACTGGTTTCACTAAAGACAAGATTCTCCTTTCTACCAGCTTCATAGATAAGATCTATACTTCTTTTAGATAGTTTATAGCTGGAAAATGAGTTTGAGACCAGCTAACAGACTCTTATTCCATCTTGGCTGTGCATGGGCCACTCTTAGGTCTTTGTCTATAAATGTATGAATTAAAACTGTCAGTCAATCATTGATTCTCAAGTACTCATTAAACGTTACAATACTATAGGTCAGGTACTATGCTTGGTTCTGTAGTAACAACAACAAATGAAATCAGCATGGTCACTGTACTAGCAAAGATGTACTAGCAAAGGTGCAGATATTAAACACTGAGCTCCATGATTACTTTTCCATTGCAATTGTGATGAGTGCTGCAAAGAAGAAAGAAGTACAGGGTATGGAGAAATGGGCCCTAGTGAGTGTGGGGAAAATTATAGTTCAAGCAAAGATTAAAAGACTTGAAGTTGTCTGGGACAAAGAAAGCAATCATTTGTGAGAAAGGTATCATTACCATTATTTCTATTTTTTGCAACAGGAAACAGAAGATAAAAAGATGAAGTGACTTGTTTTAGACCAGAATTAAAGTTCAAGTAACTAAGTCCATGATAATACTCAAGCAACTACAACTGTCTACTTCTCTTTCTTTCTGTTAAAAAATATACTGATAAAATATGACGTGATCTTTCCTAAGATGTTACCTTTCCTCAACAAAATAGTTATTTTTCTATTTTAAGTATAGGTTAATGATATTTATTGTTCATACACTCAGATTAAAACAACTTTTTAAACTCTTAATTTATAAATACAGTGGTCAAGCTCTATCAAATGTAAATGAAATTTTTTCACATGAAAGATGCTAAATAAACATTTAGCCATAAAATTTTAAAAACCCATTTCGGGGATTTTTATAAATTTGCAAGATAAAAAAATCGAATTTGACTATTACATCAAACGCTTTCAAATTGCTGATATTCAAACATTTGGACAAACAAAAGTAGTAATTCCTCATGGTTCAACCGAATGTTTTTTGCACTTATGCTGAACGCAAGTCATTCTTGTGGGCATGAAATACTTCTAGTTCTTTCAGCTGGCTGAAGAGACAAGGTATTATAGTTAAACATTTAAGCAGCTATTAAATCACTCAATTTAAAGGTATTTTAAAGCAATACATAATTTATAACTGAAGGGCATAAAACAGTATGATCAAAAGAGAAAGAAAATTTCAAGACAGAAGTTATTTCTATGGGCTAGAGTGGCTTGGACAGTCTTTATTAAAGAAAAATTCAGTGGAATTTGAGTGAGCTCAAGGGATTTTAAATCCCTATGACAAGAGTCTGAGCAGAAACTAAAAAGAGAAAAGCCAATTTAGAAAATACAACAATGAAAATTAGGCAGGCTGTGGTGAAATAGAGTGTGCGGGCCCCACATTTAGGCATTCAAATTTAATTTAAAAACAAATACTGTACCTACAAAGAAAACACAGTTTCAGATGTGAATTGGGACATCAGACTGACAGTTTGAACTTTGGTTAGAGAAAAAAATAAGAGAGTCCACTAGCAGAAAAGTAAAAGGAAAGGAGAAAATGAAATCAAAGCATTGTTGGACAAGAAAGCCTAGGACAATGTGGGTAGGGAATGGAAGGAGACATGTCCAGAAAGATGGCTGTCCATTACCTGGAAAGCCCTGAAAGCCAGAGTAACAACTTTGAATTGGACAACTTAAAAGTTCCCTAAATTTTGTTGGGGTATTTTTTGCCTTGGCTGGGTATTGGTCTTTTTTCAGATAATCCTCTCCATTTTCAAATCTGCTGCCCTGTTTCTCCCTGTGTCTACATCCTACTCACTCTTTCAGATACGGCTTTAAAGTAGTATCTTCCCCTATGCCTCTTTATCAGAAGGAATTATCACTCTCTTCTTCAAATTTAATAAAACTTTTTCTCTCTCAAGACTTATAGCACCTTCTATACAGCACTATAGTTAACTATGTGCACCTCAGTTTTCCTGCTATACTGTGAGTTTCTCAGGAAGCTACATCGAAATCGCATTTGTACCCTATACAGCATGGAAAATGGCATTTAAGATATTCTAGTTGAATAATTATTCAATTGAAAGCACTTTCCCCTTTAGGAAATGGAGAAACCATTAAATGTTTTAGAGTACATGTGTAATATAATCAAAGTAATGTTTTGGAAAGTTATTTGGTAGGAATATAGAACAATGTAGAAAGTAAACAAGAAATCTAAATCATACATATGGGCCTGGAGCAATAGGAATTAAAAGGAAGGAATGTAAGAAACGATTTGTTTTCCAGGAAGGACTGGATACTGTGTTTCTAACTGGACAGTGAGATAAAGATGTGAAAGATGACTGGGCAGTTTTGAGTCTAGGCAGATTGGAATAATGTCAAAGTAAGAAAAGAGCCTGATTCAGGCCAAGGGAGTGAGGAAGTGAATTGACTTTTAGGCCTATTGAGGTTTCTATAGCAATAAAACAGCCAAGGGAATGCATAGAATGGAAGTTTGAGAACAATCACCTCTTTCAAGGAATTTCTAGATTTTTTAATAGCACAGCATGGGGTGAAACATACTATATATTGAAAAAGTATCTTTATTTTCGTGTCCCAGAACAGTATCTAGCCTAGGTTGAAAAGAATAAAATAGGCAAGAGAGTGATGGGGCAAGAAATGAAAAGGGAAATGCTGTAAGTGCTAATTAAGGGTGCTTGAAAGGGAGAATTTGGTAGAGCTTGAGGATGGAATACCAAACCAAAAGATGAAAACACCTGAAGGAAAAGTTAGAAATCACCAAGGAAAATCTTTGGGTACTTTCCCATTGTGCACCAAGTCAGTCGTGTCTGCACAGAGACTTGTCTCTAGACTCTGAAAATGTGGACTTTACAGTTCTGCCCAAGGGAATATCCTAGAGACTCTTCATACCCCTTCCAACCACACACAGTCAATTTCATCAATAAAGACGTTCTGGTACAATGGCCTGGAATAAACAAACTCTAAAGATGGCCTCAGGGTACTGAACAGTTGGCAATAAGTATACCACACAGCACACTCAGATCATTAAGCTCCATTGAGACCAGCAAGTGACAGACATCTCAACATCACAGTTAATTCTTCTCCTGATTTTTCCCATATTCAAAAGAAAGTTTGTGCTGAAAAATAGGAATTCATAGTCCAGGATTTATATTCCTTTAATGGATCTACAGATAGTCTTCAGGAGGTCTGGAAACTGCTTTATAATACAGAAAAAAAAATGTGTATTGTATGTACACATGTAATTTTCTGAGAAGCGATCCATTGATTTCATTAGACCCTCAAAGACATGAGAGAAAGCAAGAGATTAGGTAACACTGCTAAAACATGAGAAAAGTCAATGATGCTTCCTCATCTGGGTTTATTTAACATGAGAAGTTTTATAGAACGGATAAATGAAGAATTTAGTACAATTATTTGACCATTTATATTCTATTATTGATGCATCATCAATATTCTTATAGAGTTTAATGTGCAAGTAAAATACTTCCATAACTTTAAATTTAAGAAACAGGAAACTAAGTTGTATATATTGTACAATTTCAACCATAGAAAACATAGTTTAAAAAAATTCCTTGGTGAGGTAATTTTTAGTTTCTTTTTCCAAAAATGTTTGGTCTTCTTCACATTTTAAAAGATAAAGCATATGTTTGTTTAGTATTATAACTACACATAATTTCTAAAGATACATGAGACTACAAGCTTCCAAAACTAGTCCAAGGCTTGCTTCACTAAATATGAAGGTCTTTTCCCTGCATAGGCATATAAGTCAGCCAAAAATGACCCATTTCCAGATTTTTCTTGAATTCACCAATTTCAGTAACTTATATTTTGTTGGTTCCTATGTTGCTCTCACACATCCCAGCCTTTTTGATGTATGATCTGCCTATGTCACAGAACTTTTTTCTCAGATCCACAATAAAGTTTTCCCTGGTGATTACAAAACTCAGATTTAGGAATAATTTCAAGAGAAAAAAAAAAATCAACCTGTTTCTTAAAAGCATCCAAGTCTACATCTTCTCCTAAAATATGTTACAGTGTCAATATATAAACTTTCACCTCCTGTTACTTGGCATCAAACTCTTTGCCTGGAAAGGCCAAAATTCAAAATGTCCACAGGAGGATGGCAGGTCCCAGACATGGCTCCCAACCAAGGGAAGTACAACATCCAAGTGAGTGCTTTGGACTTGTGCGGGGTGTTTTGATTGCCCCTCCAACTGCAAGTACCGCTGTCATTTAGTACTCAAAATCCAGGGATGCTTAACATCCTGCAGTGACCACGCAATACCTCATAATGAGACACTGTGCTACCAAAATGCCAATAGCAACTCTGTTGATCATCACGAAGCCTCACCAGTGGTCCTCCAATCCTTTCATTTTTTCCTGCACAGCTCAAGTCCACATCTATTTTCTCAACTAAATTTTCCCCAGAACACTTCATTCAGTGTATCTCTGATCTGTATTTCCATCTCTTACACTCAATTTGGCACTTAATTATGTGATTTCTAATATAAAGATGTAACAGCTTCAGATATAAATGCTTTGCCTTCCTCAGCGGAACTGTGGACTCTTATATCACCTAGGAAAATGATAAATACGATCATGTAGGAAATTCTAAGTACTTTCTTAATGAACCACAGTAGACTACAAAGGAAAAGGTCTGATAGTACAAAAACTTTAGACATTCTAGGGAGAGTGCTTTGTTTGAGAAGCAATTACATATGGAGCTGCCCTGTAGAAAAGTTAACTTTAACTTCATGTAATTGACAGCAGCAGTATGGTACTCAGGTAATACTGGTACAAAATAAGAGATCAACTATCATTAACTATTTTCCTTTCTGATTTTTCTAGCTGTTAGCAAATTAATGAAGCTTGTTTCAATCTTTTGAAAGATCAAAATGTTGACTAAGGTCTTACAATTCTAGTTAATTATTTATCATCATGACCAAAACCACTTACAAGGTTCATGAAACATGCTCTCCTGGGCAAGCTTCGCATCAAAGAAAATGTCTTTTAACGCCCTTTAATCAGTGAGGTGAGAAAGGTTTAGTGAAAAAGATGGAAATACAGAATTAATGTAAAATTTTAAAACTTGACAATCTGAAAGCAGGAGGACAATTTCCACTGGGTATGAATTTGGGGAATGTACAAAGGTGGGAGTGGGACAAAAATCCAGTGAAGGAAATGTTCAGGAAAACCTAAATGGTTAGCTAAAAAGGCAAAAACGAGAATAAGAAAAGTTAATAAAAATGAGAGAACTGCTTTGAAGGACTTGGGAAATGTGGTCTTAATTCTATGATCAATGGGAGACAACTATTTGGATTAGAAAACAAATTCAAGCAGGCAAGTGATAAACACTTTAGTAAATGGTTTTCTACTCTGCCCTGTGATATTTAGAAGTTATCACTGGTAATCTGGCAGATACATATTTTTCATCTTTGGGTTGGTAAACTGCTTTTAAGAACTACTGCTCTTCAGATAATGACCCAAGGCCAAAAAACAAACAGAAAAAGTACTATTGCTTAAAAAAACAAAAATCCTTAATGTGCAAAGAGTTGTGTAGCAGCAATGATTATCAAAGCACAAATTTATTTAACAACTTTTAAGAGTCCAAGAGGTGACACAATTTGGTCTAAAACAACTATAAATTAAATTACAACTTACAACAACTTCCATTTTAATTTTCATTTTTAAACAATGGGTTCATCACTATGGAAAAGAGTATTTTAAAATCAGAAGACCACAACTTTAGATGTGCGTCATTCTATTACACTCTTACACTTGAGAAACCCCAGCCACAGGAGTTTGCTCAGTAGAAAGATGATTCTCAGAACCCAATCTAGAAAGTTAAAGTCGATCTTTGGAATAAATTCCTCTTTAAGGGGGAAAAAAAAAATGCCAGGCATGGTGGCTCACACCTGTCATCCCAGCACTTTGGGAGGCCAAGGCGGGCAGATCACAAGATCAGGAGGTTGAGATCCATCTTGGCTAACACGGTGAAACCCCATCTTTACTTAAAAAAATACAAAAAAATTAGCCAGGCATGGTGACATGTGCCTGAAGTCCCAGCTGCTAGGGAGGCTGAGGCAAGAGACTCACTTGAACCCGAGAGGTGGAGGTTTCAGTGAGCCTAGATCGTGCCACTGCACTCCAGCCTGATAGAGCAAGACTTCATCTCAAAAAAAAAAATTTAAGACTTATATGCGGTAGAAGGAAAACATGCACCAGGTTTTTTCCCCTTGAGTGTTCATATATACACATTTCCAATTCTCCAACATAGAGAATTAATTCAGCAACATTAACGTAGTATGATATTTCTAAATAAAAATAGCACAGTTGGTAATCAGAATAAAACCATGGTTTTCCAATAATGAAATACATCTCCATTTAGATAAAGATCATTTTTGCAGCTACTATTATACTCCTTTACAGCCAGAATAGTATGGTCTTTATCTGGAGGGTATTGGTCAGGAAAAATACGTTTTGTTTATAAAGCATATATTTTCCAATACTATTGTAATATCTGTAGTAATATCCAATACTATTGTATTGTAGTAATTTTACAATATTACAATACTATTGTAATGTAGTAATATTACAGTACTATTGTATTGTAGTAATATCCAATATCTATTGTAATATCCAACACTATTGTAATATTTTAAAAAGGGGGCCTTTAAGTATAATTGCATTTCTCTATCTTTACTTTTCCTTTTTATCCTAAAGAATAGAATGCATTCTTGAGATCAGACAATCTTATAAACTGTATCTTAATAACTGATTCTTGACACCCTAAGGTCTGTTGAATGTTATATACAACATCACAGTGACTTAAAGTGTTTGTTGGATTAAACCTAAAATAATGCAAACTTCACCAAGGAAGAGTTGGAGCTTTTTCTCCCCTACAAGGCTTTCTTTGGATACATTCTTTCCAAAGCAGAAGGAATGACAACAAATTTAAATTCTGGCATTAATTTTCTGACCACCTATATCAGAGAAGCTTGAAATAAATTTCAGATGAGATTATGCAATTTGAAATGCAGTGACCTAAATTCCCATGGTCTAATATCACATTTATGCAGAACTCTCATGTTTACATCAGAAAGAGAAAGAAAGAAGATGCAGAGTCTACATTATATATTCCAGAATATTGTGTACATGCAAACCTCTTTGAATACACATTAGAGATTCTTTAAGTTGGCAGAAACTGCTTTCAAATGTAGATCTGAACCTTGACTGACAAATAGAATGGACTTTTTTCCAAGCCAAACTCTTTTTTCAACCATAACAACCATGTACCCTCCCAGCAACTTTATCCAGTTGATCCAGTTTAGACTGTGCCATTTGCTCAGCAACAATGAATTGAGTCCCTAGCGTGTATCAGATGTTCACATCAGTGCTAGTAAGCTAATCAGCACTGATCTGTCCCATGATAAGCTTCACATTACATCAATTTAATTATACAGTACTTGATATTCTCGTGTAGTGTTAGTTTCCCCTTTATCCAAGTTCAAGGATCTCTCTTTTGAAAAGATATTTTTTAGGCCAGGGCAGTGTTAATAGAAAAAAGCTCAGTTCTTATCCCGGCTGCATATTTGAGTAAGTAATGACTTTTTAAGTTTGTTTTCATCTATAAAATACGATTCATACACTATTTTTCCCACAAGATTGCTATAATGAATAAATTAGAAGCTGTGTATACTTTGAATCTATAAATCACTGATATGGTTTGGCTCTGTGTTCCCATCAAATCTCATGTTTAACTGTAATTCCCAATATCAGAGGAGGGACCTGGTGGGAGGTGATTGGATAATGGGGATGGATTTCCCCTATGTTGTCCTCATGAGAATGAATGAGTTCTCAGGAGATCTGATGGTTTAAACGTGTGTCACTTCCTCCCAGTTCTCTCTTCTGCTCCACCATGGTAAAACGTGCTTATTTCCCCTTTGCCTTCCACCATGATTTTGAGTTTCCTGAGGCTTCCCAGCCATGCTTCCTGTACAGCTTCTGGAACTGTGAGTCAACTACACCCCTTTTCTTCATAAATTACCCAGTCTCCGGTAGTTCTTTATAGCAGCGTAAGAACAGACTCATACAATCTCTACGCTAAAGCAAAGTGAGAAATATAAGAAAAGTCCTCATAAAATATAAGACGCAGGTTATGAACAGGCAATTGATGAGTAACAACAATATAATCCATAAGCATTGAAAAATACTCAATTTAATGAATAAGAGTAATATAAACTTTAAAATTAAAATTCTTTTCCATCTATTAAACAAAGAAATCAAAATTGATACTATCAATAAAATGAACAATGCCCATAATTTAACCTTAAATAATTTTGACCATACCCTTTGTCCCAATAGTGCTGTCAATATTTATGTTCCAAAAAAAAAAAAAAGAACGTATTCTGAAAGATCTGTCTTCAAGAATCTTCATAGCAGTATTATATAAAAATGACAACCTAATGGTACTAAATAGGAGACTAAGATAGCATAATTATATAATGAAATATAATGAAGTCATTAAAAATCATGACTTAGAAAACTACTTAATGGGGAAATAAGTTGTTCTTGGCAATACCCAGCACATGCCAGAGAATGTTCAAAGCACTAAGAACAAAGTGGAAAGTAAACCCATAATCTCCTTGCTTCATGAAATTCTAAGTAGAAATAACTACATAGAAAACTGTGTATTTTATGTGATCACAGTGATTATAGCTAAGTTACATTATATATTCAATATAGATTCAAATAAAGGACTGCAAGGGAATCTATAAAATAAGCTATCTTTGGATAATTTAAAGATAGATGATATTCTTTTTTTTTTTTTTTTTAAACAGTCTCACTCTGTTGCCCAGGCTGGAGTGCAGTGGCATGATCTTGGCTCACCGCAAGCTCCGCCTCCCAGTTCACACCATTCTCCTGCCTCAGCCTCCCAAGTAGCTGGGACTACAGGTGCCCGCCACCACGCTCGGCTAATTTTTTTGTATTTTTAGTAGAGATGGGGTTTCACCACGTTGACCAGGATGTTTTCGATCTCCTGACCTTGTGATCCGCCCACTTCAGCCTCCCAAAGTGCTGGGATTACAGGCATGAGTGACTATTCCTGGCCTATATTTTCTTTTAGTTTCTAGAAGTTGATTTTTTTTTTACTGAATATAGTTTATTCTTTTATTGAATACGATGTGAAAAATATAAAAAATCCTGGTCTGGGTGTCAAAAGATCAGGTTCTCTGGATCAAAGCTGAGTGAGCTTGACCAAGTTACTTAACCTTTCTGATCCTTAGTTTCTTCAGGTGAAAAATAAGGGAGTTGTTTTGGTTAACCATTAAAGTCCCTTCCAAAATTGAAACACCAAATCAGAATCTTGCACAATGTCTCTGGGTTATCATTAATATCAACTACATTACAGAATAATGTAAAAATAATTCTGGTTTGGGGGATTTTCATTCATTCATTCATTTCACCACTCCTGGTCTCAAGCAGTCCACCCACCTCAGCCTCCTAAAGTGCTTAGATTAGAGGTGTGAGCCACCATGCCTGGCAGGTTGGGAAGATTTTCTGATGCTTACATTATGGTTGATGGGAGTTTTCTATACTTCCAGCAGCTAATTCTAAGTGTTTGGCTCTCTAATTAAAACATAATTGAGATATTTTTATATTATACACAAAGTTTACTTTGACATTCACTGGGATGATCTAGAGAGGGATTTTTGTTACTTATGTTCTTATTTAATTCTCTTATTGTTGAAGCCCTCTTCTCTCATCAACTGGGTGGCAAAAGAGTTGCATGGGAGTAAAAGAAATCTTGGTTAATATACTTCTAATTGAGGAAGAAGTAGAATAGAAAGTATTTTTATTCTTTAATTTTCACATTTATTAATTTTAACTTTTTCCATTTTCAAAACTAAATTTTTTGAATTTATTGCTAATACTTAAAACCAAGGACCTGCCATAGTTTACTATTACTGGTAAAGAGTTATAATCTACTGCCACAACATTAATATTTTACCAAAAGCAAACAGCTTGGTTCTATTTTTAAGTATATGGCAAGACATTTTACTGGTTCTTTTTTTTTTTCCCCAGAATCCAGAAGTTTTAATGACATGGAAAAATTAACTTTATAAAAATACATTCAAAGAAAGGTATTCAAATGCTCATTAGTAAAACCAAACACATATTGATGAAGTATCAATTACTGGGCGCAGTGGCTCATGCCTGTAATCCCAGCACTTTGGGAGGCCAAGGTGGGTGGATCATCTGAGGTCAGGAGTTGGAAACCAGCCTGGCCAACATGGCGAAACCCTGTCTCTACTAAAAATACAAAAATTGGCCAGATGTGGTGGCATATGTCTGTAGTCCCAGCTACTTAGGAAGCTGAGGCAGGAAAATCGCTTGAACCTGGGAGACAGAGGTTGCAGTGAGCCAAGATTGTGCCACTGCACTCCAGCCTAAGGGTCAAAGCAAGACACCATCTTAAAAAAAAAAAAAAAAAGAATCTATCACATAGCTAGTAACCTCTGCTTTCAGGGAACTTAGAGCTCTTTTAAATGAAACAAAAGTACATGGGGTGGAAAGAAGATGAGGGAAGGTTAGACTAGAGTAGGCTAAGGTAGTTAGAGGATTCAGGGAACTGGAAAATCTTAGAGGTTGACTAGTGTTTATCTGAGCAAACTATTGGAGGAGGACATGCAGATGAAGAACATGGTTTTGGCAGGCCCAAGGGACAGTAAATAAACCCATCTGTCAGGAATAGTGTTTTAAGTTAGGTAAAAGAAAATCGCAGGTTAAGTAGACAGAATGAGATTGGATTTCAGAATCTAAAGCGAAGTTGAAGAGCTTGCTCTTGATGAGATAGACATCAAGAATTCATTGCATGTTCTAGAACAAATAATATTCTGAAAGCAGTTTTATAATAATATTAATACACAGAGTGGTTAGAGAAGAGAGTAAGCAAAGAATGGAAGATATGCTACAAAGCTGAGGTATTAAAGAATTGGATTTGAATAGTGATAACTAGAATGGATGGGAAGGCAAAGCACTTGCTTGCCATTTCAAAGGACATCAGCCTCAGATTTCTAAGCCTACCTCAAAATAAAGTCTATGCTCAGATTTGACGATGGACTACTCAATAATTTATCCAGCTGAGCAGCCTTCAGGCAGAGACAAATATTGAAATTCTAAAAGTTCATATTATCCCCCCAAATCACTCTCATGAGTTACTGGGGAGAGACAGTTCTAAAAAGGCACACCATATATTATCAGTGTGTAACCCATGAAGTGATGGCTGGTTTACGTATCAGAAGTGTTTCTGCCAACTTTCAGCCAGAGAGGTTGAAATGGAGAAAGAAATGAACATTCAAACAAATTGTCATCAATTACTCATCACAAATTAGAAGCAGCATGCAAGTCTACATAGCCTGGCACTTTGCTGCTCACTTTTGCCAAAATAAATTGAAATCCAAAGCTATTTAAATAGGTTCACTTGTAAGTGTCTAGACGATTTAAATGAACAAACATATGAAAAGGTGGTACAAAATCTTGCTTCTTTAGTAGTCAACATTAAGAATTATAGTATGCAAAATAATCAGAAGTCAGAAAAGAGGTATCTACATTTGTTCATTTTCTATCATGTGGTTTGCCAGATTTCTCCTCCAGATCAATTCTTCTTTGGGTTTTGGTAACACTTATCTTCAGCCTCCTCCCTACTCAGCTAAGTTGAAAATGCACAAAGGTCTTGTCATGGATATATCAAAGGTCTGTAGCATTTCTCCTGTGTATTTTGATAATCCATTAATAAGCATTTCCAAAGTCTACAACTAATCAACATCCCATTCCCCAAACACTTTTTTCCTACATCACTAAATTTAAAGTTGTACTTAACTGAGTGATCCTATATCTAAGAAATAAAGGAACTGTTTATATTGCATCATTTCATTTCAATGGCCTCTGAGAGTTGTACTCCTTGGTAGGGAAAATAATTATTTTAAAGCAAACATGAAGTAACATATGCTTATTTTGTGTTAACATAGGCTTATTTTGTGTTATCTGTGAGACAGGGAGGCCATGCCTTTCCCAACTATGATCCATGCTGATTGGGCCTCAATTTGAACCTTAATCTTATCAGTGTAGGTCAGATTTTTTAACAGCAATTGAATCAGAGCCAGTGCACAGCATCCTGTTAATGAAATTCATCCATTCACTCAAGAAACATTAATGAACCATTTTCTACTCTTGCAAAAGTTATAAAGAGATGACAAAGACAAGATACGATCCTTGTTCTCAAAGTTCTTCATCTTATGAAAGATACAAATAATTTCCTACATGTAGAGTGCTCAGTAAGAGGTAATGAGTGGATAAAGGCTCACCTAGAATGGCTCCCAACTCAGACTGGGAGCTTTGAAAGAACTTTCTAGGAAAGAGGTTAGCAAACTATTCCTGTAGGCCAAATCCAGCTGGACATTTGTTTTTATAATTAAAGTTTTATTGGAACACAGAATAATTAGTCCTTTTAAGAACTGTCTGTGGCTGCTTTCATGCTACAATGGCAGCATTTAGCAATTGTAACAGATACCATATGGACCTCAAAGCCTAAAATAGTTACCTTCTGGCTCTTTGCAGGAAAACTTTGCCAACTCCTGTTCTAGAGAAAGAAGCAACTGAAGATTTAGAAACAGGGTTTGTCTACTCCAGGTAAGAAAGTATGTATAAAGACAGCAAAGTAAGAAATGCAAAAAAAAAATACTTGTTTCTGGAAACTGTATGACTTGAGAGGGTTAGGTCATTTAAAAAAAATTAATGATGATCATTTAAAAAATGTTTGCTGTATACCAGGTTCTATTATGCTAACTATCTCACATTCTCACTGAAGCTTCACCACAGTCCTGTGAAACAAAACTATAATATTTGCTTGATGAGTGAGCAAACAAAGCATGTATATGCATAAAGAATTAAAGTGAAGTCATACAGCTAATAAATGACAGAGGGGGCGATCTGAACCCAGACAGCATGACTCCTATGCTCTATACCAATTGTAAGGCAAATATAAAACAGTTCTCATCAGCAGTCTTCAGGAGACACCATCAAAAGAGCTAAGACCCATGGAACCTCAGACTGCTGCAAGATAAACACGGGCATCTTAAAAGGAGAATTAAGAATCCACAGGAATCAAACTTAAATTCAGAGGATGTGGACAAGTTGGTGCTTTCTAATGATCAATTAGGAATATTTCTCTTTCTAAAATCCTAAAACACAGAATATATTAAATTGATATTCTGAGGCAGAGTAAGCTAGAAAATAGCAGGGTTTTAGAACTAGAAATGTCCAGTGTTTGTTCTATTAAGGAAATTTCTTACAAGCTTAGCAGGTTACAGGGGAAACGAGTCACCCAGTGCCTGGGCATCTTTATCTATAAAACAAGGGCTATAATACATACATCCCAAGGTGATTGAGAGAATGATAAAAATGTCTATTTCCTTGGCATTGTGCCTAAGTAGCAACTCAACAATACTAGTTACTGACTTTTTAAGGAGAAATCAGTGTCCAACACATAAGATAAATAAATGATGAATAACTGCTTGTTACATTAATAGGTTTTCATTAGGAAATAAGTTTAGTTAATATCAACCTTAATCAGATGCATTTCCACCTGAACAACATAGTATAACACGAGAATCTTTTTAGGATTTGAAATTATACTAGATGCCTTCCTCTAACTTATTCATTTCTCTTTTTCTATAATTTACTCATCAAGTTCTTTCAAATCTGCCTTATAAAATCTTAAGTCTCTCCTTCCCTTTCTTGTCTCTATGTCTTGTGTCAGACAGACCCTGGCCATCTCTCAGCTGGACTAATGCTATCACCTTCTGACTGCTTTTGTTGCCCTGCTGGCTCTGGTCTTTTCCTCTCCTCCAACCCATTCTTAAAACTAGCTGGAGGTATTTCAAGATAATGTCACTGGTCTGCTTACATCATCCAATGGCTCCCCGTTGCATAGAGAATAAAGCCTGGACTCCATGCAAAACAAAAGATCCGTGCCTTCCTAGACTCCCTCTAACTTCTGTGCCCCAGTTTCTTCTGTTTTGTCACAAACCAGGTTCTTTTGTACCTCTATGGCTGTGCACAAGCTATTCTCCCTGCCTATTATACTTTTGTCTTATTCAACACCTAGAAAATCTCTCTATATCTAAACCAAATATCCAGTGTGCTTTGTAAGGTCCTCTTCAACTTATCCAGGAAGCATTGGTCCATGACCCCTTCAGTTCCTGCAGTACTTTATACATAGCTACATTTTGATATTTCTACATTGTGCTATAATTAACATGCATGATAAGTGGACACCTCTAAGTCATGGATTCGATCTCATTTTACTTCATATCCCAACACCTTGTATATTTCTTGCCTCGTACAAATTATCAGTAAATATTTGCCAACTGGCAAGTAAAATAATTACTCCTTGTCTGGCTGTCTTCATCAAGTCTATCATCATATAAAAACAACTTTATTCTATTAAATTTTGCACTTGCTTACTGACTGTATGTATGGCCTTGTCCTATACATAAAGTAAAGTGCAAAATGTACAAATGTTTCTTAAAATCTTCCTTTTAGGAATTTAAAAACTGGTACAAACGATCATTAGACATGGGGTTTAGATTTGGAGGAGACATAAACCAGCTAAACATATCCTCCTCCTACTCCAGAAGGTATTTTAATACTAGTAGATAATTGCTAGGTTTTATTCTCATATAAACAAAATCTTATCCTGAAATTTGATTCATATACATGATTTTTTTCCTTTTCTTCAATGTTGTATGAGCAGATTTGTCTTTTCCTTTAGGAACATGAAAAAACAACAAAAGTAAGCTTAAACCACTCTTACCACTGTAAGCTTAGAGAGTCCTGTTGAAACTCTTTTTGTTTGCTCTTTACATATTGAGATCTAATTCTAATTGTTTTGTAATAAAATGTCATTTTATGAATTTTATTTTCTCCTGATGGTTCTCCTTTCGTGCTTATAAAATTATCAGCCCTATTTGTCTTTATTTCCTGTACCAGGGCTTCCTCGAAGAGCAGTAATATTTGGCAGATTACAACTAATACATATTCCAGTTGAAAATATATTTTTAAAGGATGCCAAAGGCTAAGAAAGCATCTATGTATCTACTGTTTATTGCTTCACATCTACGTGCAGAAATACTCAGAAGTAATAGAATAAAAACAAGATAAAGCTTTCCATCATTTAATATAGCATTATCTTTTTTTCAAACAATAAAAAATTGGTGGCTGGGCATGGTGGCTCACGCCTGTAATCCCAGCACTTTGGGAGGCCAAGGCAGGCAGATCACAAGGTTAGGAGATCGAGACCATCCTGGCTAACATGGTGAAACCCTGTCTCTACTAGAAACACAAAAAATTAGCCGGGCATGGTAGCACACACCTGTAATCCCAGCTACTTGGGAGGCTGAGGCAGGAGAATCGCTTGAACCCAGGAAGCAGAGGTTGCAGTGAGCTGAGATCATGCTACTGCACTCCAGCCTGGGCAACAGAGAGAGACTCTGTCTCAAAAAAAAAAAAAAAAAAAGTAAACAGCTCCCTTTATGAAAAAGATCCAAATTTGTCTATTTTGCTTACCATTTTATTACTAGTGAGTTGCACAATACCTATGCTAAAGTGCTTAATAAATATTTGTCAAATGAAAGTCAATAAAAAGATGAATGAATGCAAAAGGAACATGACAGTCTCTCTCTATACAAATATACTCTACAGAAAAATAAACATAATTAGAACTAAAATTGTCCTCAAGGACTAAGAGGACATAAAGCTATGTTAGGAAGGAGAAACTTCCAAGTGGAAAGTCTGGAAGTTAACTTAGATAAGTGTTGCCAACCTCAGCCTTTAGCTAAGGCCAGCCTTCCTTTGTAAGGAAACTGTTTACATCAGTGTACCAGGAGAAAAACACACCCCATCCACATGAAGATACATGATGACAACAAACACTTTTTAAACAGAGAAAATAGAAATTCTGTTTATGGAAAAAGCAGTGTGACTAAAACTTCTCCAGGGATTTAGAGTGACTAGAAATCAACCCAAAGACATCTATTTTGTTCAGTCATCCTTGTTAAAATAATGTCATCTACCTCAGTGCCTTTAAGAACCATAACAAGCAGTTTCTATTGGATTAGGAGACTTTGGGGTATTGAGTCCTCTTAGAAAGTGGAAGTGACAGTATTGCCTCAGAGATCAAGGATTGAACTTAAAGACAGGAAAAGGGTCTGCAACCAGAACTCAGAGTTTAAGGGTACAGGTTTAGAGCAATGATCAGGCTTGATATGGGGAGTTCAAGGGCCAGTATGGGGGCTCCAAGGAAGCTGTGATCCACATTGAAGGAAAAATTTCTGTTGAGCACATTCATTAAATATGGCCTGCTTATTAAGTTGGATGGGGAATGTGGCTTAAATTCATCGAATTGGCTATTTTCTCCTAGATGGTTTTATGTTTCCTATCTAGCTGAGAATCCAAGAAAATCAATAACTCAACTTTCATTCCAAGATGGCTGAATAGGAACAGCTCCAGTCTACAGCTCCCAGTGTGAACAACACAGAACACAGGTGATTTCTACATTTCCAACTGAGGTACCAGGTTCATCTCATTGGGACTGGTTGGACAGTGGGTACAGCCCACAGAATGTGAGCCAAAGCAGGGCAGGGCATCACCTCAACCGGGAAGCATAAGGGGTCCAGGAATTCCCTTTCCTAACCAAGGGAAGCTGTGACAGCCAGTACCGGGAAAATTGGGACATTCCCACCCTAATACTGTGCTTTTCCAATGGACTTAGCAAACAGCACACCAGGAGATTATATCCCATGCCTGGCTTGGTGGGTCCCATGCCCATTGAGCCTTGCTCACTGCTAGCACAGCAGTCTGAGATGGAACTGTGAGGCAGCAGCGAGGCTGGGGAATGGCCATCTGCCATTGCTGAGGCTTGACTAGGTAAACAAAGCAGCCAGGAAGCTCAAACTGGGTGGAGACCACTACAGCTCAAGGAGGCCTGCCTGCCTCTGAAGACTCCACCTCTGGGGGCAGGGCATAGCTGAACAAAAGGCAGCAGAAACTTCTGCAGACTTAAACGACACCTTTAAGAGAGCAGTGGTTCTCCCAGCATGGGGGTTGAGCTCTGACAACAGACAGCCTGACTCCTCAAGTGGGTCCCTGATCCCCAAGTAGCCTAACTGGGAGACACCTCCCAGGAGGGGCTGACTGACACCTCATACAGCCAGGTGTCCCTCTGAGAGGAATCTTCCAGAGGAAGGATCAGGCAGAAACATTTGCTGTTCTGCAATATCTGCTGTTCTGCAGCCTCCGCTAGTGATACCCAGGCAAACAGGGTCTGGAGTGGACCTCCAGCAAACTCCAACAGACCTGCAGCAGAGAGTCCTGACCGTTAAAGAAAACTAACAGAAAGGAATAGCATCAACAACAACAGAAAGGACATCCACACCAAAATCCCATCTGTAGGTCACCAACATCAAAGGCCAAAGGTAGATAAAATCACAAAGATGGGGAGAAACCAGAGCAGAAAAGCTGAAAATTCTAAAAACCAGAGCACTTCTTCTCCTCCAAAGGATCGCAGCTCCTTTCAAGCAATAGAACAAAGCTGGATGGAGAATGACTTTGACAAGTTGACAGAAGGAGGCTTCAGAAGAATGGTAATAAACTTCTCTGAGCTAAAGGAAGATGTTCGAACCCACTGCAAGGGAGCTAAAAACCTAGAAAAAAGATTAGACAAATGGATAACTAGAATAAACAGCATAGAGAAGACCTTAAATAACCTGATGGAGCTGAAAACCATGGCACAAGAACTACGTGATGCATGCACAAGCTTCAGTAGCAGATTCAATCAAGTGGAAGAAAGGGTATCAGTGATTGAAGATCAAATGAATGAAATGAAGCAAGAAGAGAAGTTGAGAGAAAAAAGAGTAAAAAGAAATGAACAAAACCTCCCAGAAATATGGGACTATGTGAAAAGACCAAATCTACATCTGATTGGTGTACCTGAGAGTGACGGGGAGAATGGAACCAAGTTGGAAAATACTCTTCAGGATATCATCCAGGAGAACTTCCCCAACCTAGCAAGGCAGGCCAACTTTCAAATTCAGGAAATACAGAGAATGCCACAAAGATACTCCTCGAGAAGAGCAACCCCAAGCCACATAATTGTCAGATTCACCAAGGTTGAAATGAAGGAAAAAATGTTAAGGGCAGCCAGAGAGAAGGGTCGGGTTACCCACAAATGGAAGCCCATCAGACTAACAGTTGATATCTCAGCAGAAATTCTACAAGCCAGAAGAGAGTGGGGGCCAATATTCAACATTCTTAAAGAAAAGTTTTCAACCCAGAATTTCATATCCAGCCAAACTAAGCTTCGTAAGTGGAGAAATAAAATCCTTTACAGACAAGCAAATGCTGAGAGATTTTGTCACCACCAGGCCTGGCCTACAAGAGCTCCTGAAGGAAGCACTAAACATGGAAAGGAACAACCGGTACCAGCCACTGCAAAAACATGCCAAATTGTAAAGACCATCGATGCTAGGAAGAAACTGCATCAACTAACGAGCAAAATAAACAGGTTACATCATAATGACAGGATCAAATGCACACATAACAATATTAACATTAAATGTAAATGGGCTAAATGTCCCAATTAAAAGACACAGACTTTCAGATAAAGAGTCAAGACCCATCAGTGTGCTGTATTCAGGAGACTCATGTGCAGAGACACACATAGGCTCAAAATAAAGGGATGGAGGAAGATCTACCAAGCAAATGGAAAAAAAAAAAAAAAAAACACAAAAAAAGCAGGGGTTGCAAACCTAGTCTCTGATAAAACAGATTTTAAAACAACAAAGATCAAAAGAGACAAACAAGGCCATTACATAATGGTAAAGGGATCAATTCAACAAGAAGAGCCAACTATCCTAAATATATATGTACCCAATACAGGAGCACCCAGATTCATAAAGCAAGTCCTTAGAGACCTACAAAGAGACTTAGACTCCCACACAATAATAATGGGAGACTTTAAAACCCCACTGTCAACATTAGACAGATCAACGAGACAGAAAGTTAACAAGGATATCCGGGACTTGAACTCAGCTCTACACCAAGCAGACCTAATAGACATCTACAGAACTCTCCACCCCAAATCAACAGAATATATTCTTCTCAACACTACATCGCACTTATTCCAAAATTGACCACAAAATTGGAAGTAAAGCACTCCTCAGCAAATGTAAAATAAATCATAACAAACTGTCTCAGACCACAGTGCAATCAAATTAGAACTAAGGATTAAGAAACTCACTCAAAACCGCACAACTACATGGAAACTGAACAACCTGCTCCTGAATGACTGGCTACATAATGAAAAGAAGGCAAAAATAAAGATGTTTTTTGAAGCCCATGAGAACAAAGACACAACATACCAGAACCTCTGGGACACATTTAAAGCAGTGTATAGAGGGAAATTCATAGCACTAAATGCCCACAAGAGAAAGCAGGAAAGACCTAAAATTGACACCCTAACATCACAATTAAAAGAACTAGAGAAGCAAGAGCAAACACATTCAAAAGCTGGCAGAAGGCAAGAAATAACTAAGATCAGAGCAGAACTGAAGGAGATAGAGACACAAAAAACCCTTAAAAAAAAAAAAATAAATCAATGAATCCAGGAGCTGGTTTTTTGAAAAGATCAACAAAATACATAGACCACTAGCAACAATAATAAAGAGAGAAGAATCAAATAGATGCAATAAAAATGATAAAGGGGGTATCACCACCGACCCCACGGAAATACAAACTACCATCAGAGAATACTATAAACACCTCTACAAAAATGAAAAATGAAAACCTAGAAGAAATTGATAAATTCGTGGACACATACACTCTCCCAAGACTCAACCAGGAAGAAGTTGAATCCCTGAATAGACCAGTAACAGGCTCTGAAATTGAGGCAGTAATTAATAGCCTAACAAACAAAAAAAAAAGTCCAGGACCAGAGGGATTCACAGCTGAATTCTACCAGAGGTACAAAGAGGAGCTGGTACCATTCCTTCTGAAACTATTCCAATCAATAGAAAAAGAGGGAATCCTCCCTAACTCATTTTATGAGGCCAGCATCATCCTGATACCAAAGCCTAGCAGAGACATAAGAAAAAAAGAGAATTTTAGACCAATATGCCTGATGAACATCAATGCAAAAATCCTCAATAAAATACTGGCAAACTGAATCCAGCAGCATATCAAAAAGCGTATCCACCACAATCAAGTTGGCTTCATCCCTGGGATGCAAGGCTGGTTCAACATATGCAAATCAATAAACATAATCCATCATATAAACAGAATCAAAGACCAAAACCACATGATTATCTCAATAGATGCAGAAAAGGCCTTCAACAAAATTCAACAGCCCTTCATGCTAAAAACTCTCAATGAACTAGGTACTGAAGGAATGTATCTCAAAATAATAAGAGCTATTTATGACAAACCCACAGCCAGTATCATACTGAATGGGCAAAAACTGGAAGCATTCCCTTTGAAAACTGGCACAAGACAGGGATGCCCTCTCTCATTAGTCCTATTCAACATAGTCTGGAAGTTCTGGCCAGGATGATCAGGCAGGAGAAAGAAATAAAGGGTATTCAATTAGGAAAAGAGGAAGTCAAATTGTCCCTGTTTGCAGATGACATCATTGTATATTTACAATACCCCAGTGTCTCGGCCCAAAATCTCAAGTTGATAAGCAATGTCAGCAAAGTCTCAGGGTAGAAAATCAACGTGTAAAAATCCCAAGCATTCCTATACAACAATAATAGACAGAGAGCCAAATCATGAGTGAACTCCCATTCACAATTGCTTCAAAGAAAAAAATGCCTAGGAATCCAACTTACAAGGGATGTGAAGGACCTCTTCAAGCAGTACTACAAACCACTACTCAATGAAATAAAAGAGGACACAGACAAATGGAAGACCATTCCATGCGCATGGATAGGAAGAATCAATATCATGAAAATGGCCATACTGCCCAGGGTAATTTACAGATTCAATGCCATCCCCATCAAGCTATCGATGACTTTCTTCACAGAATGGGGAAAAATTACTTTAAAGTTCATATGGAACCAAAAAAGAGCCCACATCGCCAAGAGAATCCTAAGTCAAAAGAACAAAGCTGGAGGCATCACGTTATCTGACTTCAAACTATACTACAACACTACAGTAACCAAAACAGCATGGTGCTGGTACCAAAACAGAGACATAGACCAATGGAACAGAACAGAGCCCTCAGAAATAACACCACATGTCTACAACCATCTGATCTTTGACAAAGCTGACAAATACAAGCAATGGGGAAAGGATTCCCTATTCAATAAAAGGTGCTGGGAAAACTGGCTAGCCGTATGTAGAAAGCTGAAACTGGATCCCTTCCTTATACCTTATGCAAAAATTAATTCAAGATGGATTAAAGGCTTAAATGTTAGACCTAATACCATAAAAACCCTAGAAGAAAACCTAGGCAATACCACTCAGGACATAGGCATGGACAAGGACTTCATGACTAAGACACCAAAAGCAATGGCAACAAAAGCCAAAATTGACAAATGAGATCTAATTAAAGAGCTTCTGCACAGCAAAAGAAACTACCATCAGAGTGAACAGGCAATCTACAGAATGGCAGAAAATTTTTGCTATCTACCCACCTGACAAAGGACTAATTTCCAGTCTACAAAGAACTTAAATTTACAAGAAAAAAGTCAAACAAACCTATCAAAAAGTGGGCAAAGGATATGAACAGAAACTTCTCAAAAGATGACATTTATGCAGCCAACAGACACATGAAAAAATGCTCATCACTGGCCATCAGAGAAATGCAAATCAAAACCACAACGAGATACCATCTCATACCAGTTAGAATGGTGATCATTAAAAAGTCAGGAAACAACAGGTGCTGGAGAGGATGTGGAGAAATAGGAACACTTTGACACTGTTGATGGTGATGTAAACTAGTTCAACCATTGTGGAAGACAGTGTGGTGATTCCTCAACGATCTGGAACTGGAAATACCATTTGACCCTGCAATCCCATTACGGGGTATATACCCAAAGGATTATAAATCATGCTACTACAAAGACACATGCACACGTATGTTTATTGCGGCACCATTCACAACAGCACAGTCTTGGAACCAACCCAAATGTCCATCAATAATAGACTGGATTAAGAAAATGTGGCACATATACACCATGGAATACTATGTAGCCAGAAAAAAGGATGAGTTCATTTCCTTTGTAGGGACATGAAGCTGGAAGCCATTCTGAGCAAACTATCGCAGGGACAGAAAAACAAACACTGCATGTTCTCACTCATAGGTGGGAATTGAACAATGAGAACACCTGGACACAGGGTGGGGAACATTACACACCAGGGCCTGTTGTGGGGTGCGGGGCTGGAGAGGGATAGCATTAGGGGAAATACCTAAAGTAAATGACAAGTTAATGGGTGCAGCACACCAACATGGCATATGTATACATATGTAACAAACCTGCATGTTGTGCACATGTACCCTAGAACTTAAAGTATAATAAAAAATAAAATTTTTAAAAATCAGTAACTCATATTTATTGAGTATTTAGCACGAGGAAGTCCTAAGTGCTTTATGTACTCATCTAATTTAACCTTCAAAATTATAATATGGAAAGTATCTATTATTCTTTTTATAGGTAAGAAGAAAACAGACTCTACTAGTTGAAATTAAGTGACTCCCAAAGTTGTAAGATTAGTAAGTAATGGCAATAGGATTTGTATACAGGCAGTTAGGTCCCCAAAACTATATCCTTAGCAAGTCTCTTAATATTGTAGTTTCTTTATATTTGTTCAATGAATAGTGCTTACTGAATACTAGGGTCTGAATGTGTCCCCCCAAAACTCATGTATTGTAAACTTAATTCCCACTACAACAGTATTGGGAGGTATTTAGGTCAAGAGAGCTCCACCCTCACTAATGGATTAATGCCCTTATTTAAAAGGGCTTGGAGTAGTTCAGCTTCTGACATGTGAGGTTATGGCACTCTTTCCTTCTGGAAGATTTAGCATTCAGGTGCCATTTTGGAAGCAGACAGACTGGGCCCTAACCTGCTGGATACCTTAATATTGGATTTCCCAGTCTCCAGGATTGTGAAAAATACATTTCTGTTCTGTTTTAACTACTCAGGCTTGGGTATTCTGCTAGAGTCACATAAAACAAACTAAGACTCTGAGCATGTTTATCTCCTCACTGGTTATACCACAGTTATTGACATTAATCTAAAAATGACTTCCCAAGCATGACTCTTTGCTTTGTAATATTCACAAGGCTAAATGAAACCATAACCTTTTAACTGTTATGTAAAAACAAAATTTAATTTATACCATTGTATTGCACTTAGTGTAGTGCCATTCTTCATAATGCTTATGGCAGCTATAACCTTTCTGTCACACAAGCTGCATGTCCTGTGGTCTACAAAGCTAAAAGATACTATTAAGATGAAGAAAGATTATACCATTTGAGGGCAGAAGCCAGTATCTAAGAGACCACGGAAATAAAATTTTAATAGGATGGATTTTATTTCTGCTACATCAATAGCTTATTACAAGAATCAGTTCATCACAACAATAATAGGTTGTCATAATTCGATGTGGTGAAACAGATTTTATATCGCCACTCTCTTAAGAGCTTATTCATTGATTACCTTTTTCCTTCCTTTCACAAAGGAAAAAACAGATGTGATAGACAGAATATGAACAAAACGAAATGCCATTATTCTCTTGAACAGTTCTATTAAAATCATTAAGATCTATTCTGTCAGATGGCCTGTTTACAGTAATCATATTTGAGTCAAAAAATTCAACATGCAATAGATATAGTGGTTAACAATAGGACTGAATATTATAAATTGGTACTGTCGGGGAAATTCTCAGGTGCATGACATATGGTATAAGATACACATAGATCTTGTGTTCAAAATCTCTACTAGCTTACTAGAGAGACATGATACTAACTCATGAAGCAGAGAAATCCCAAGATTCGTATGATTATTGTGAATTAACAACACACAGAGTCTTATGCAACATACTCAGTCTTTTCGACTAAATATTTTAAATTAAAAATGTGTAGGGAAGACCATATGTGCTTTGAGGTGACAGGAAAAGAGCAATAAATTAAAATAGCAAGCTTCATTTTTTAAGGTCATTGTAATAGCCTGCATCATGGCCCTTAAAGATATGAGGTTCTAATCTCTGGAACCTGTAAACATTATCTCATTTTTAAAAAAGATTTTTGCAGATACAATTGAGTTAAGGATCTTGAGATGGGAAGATTATCCTGGATTATCCGAGTGGGCCAAAATTCAATCACAAGTGTCGTTGTAAGAGACAAGCAGAAAGAAATTTGACCATCCAGAAGAGAAGGCAATGACCATGGAGGCAGAGAGTGGAGTGATGTGGCTACAAGCCAAAGAATGCTGATAGCCCAAGAGAAGCTGGAAAAGACAAGGAACAGATTCTCTCCTGGACATTGTATGGCCCTCCTGACACCTTGATTTCTGCCTGTGAAACTAATCTCAGACTTTTGGCCTCTGTAACTGTGGGAGAATAAACTTCTGTTGTCTTAAGCTACCCAGTTTGTGGCTGGTTGTTATATTAGCCACATGAAAACAATACTGTCATGATTAGATGTAAATATGATAGACCTAAATATTGTCTATTAATATTATTCTTTAAATACATATAGTTTTCTATTTATCTAGATCTGATAAAAATAACCTAATGAGAACAACTTTTTTTCAAACATCATAAATAAAAGCAGTATACTGGGTAATACTAAGATATGCTTTTAAGGAAATAAATCATCCAGTAAGTTTCAGAAGTATAAGAAAATTACAAGCAGACTTTGAGAAATTATAAATCTCAGCTGCTGTATATGATCATTATATCCTTAACATGGAAAATTGACTAATTTCCACTTATAAAATGTTTCACCTACCTTCTATTGCTGACTCAGTGGGACAGTTTTCTATACCCAGCCCCCTGGATGGGCATTTAAGAGACTCTTAGTGTGGTCCTCATTTCTAAAAGCCTCTATAGATTTACCTCTAGATTTATGGTACAAGGAATTTTATAAAATATAAAACACTAAGAGCAAAATAGTATTAGAAAAAAATGTGAGAAGATTATTTCCAAAAACATTCACTCTAAAATTGTATTACAAGAATGGATGATAGAAAAATATTGAATTTCTACTATCGCCTGAGGCATTGGGAAAACACATTTTAAAAGTAATCTTGTTATAATATTCCAATTTTTTTTACTTTCCATTAGTTGACAGTGAGGCTCAGAATTGCCCTTCTCAATAAATGAATATTTAATAGTACTGTATTTCACAAAGGAAAAAGAAGACCTGGTAATTTAACCTATAGTATCAAAGCATTGTTTGGGATTTGGCACCTGTTAAAAGTTGTAAATCAGTGGAGAAGATTTAGTAACATAAATCAGAATAGGTACTTAAGAGAACAAAGAAAAGTTCATCAATATGTTAGTTTTTCCTTACAAATTTTATAAAATATACAATCAAATGTTGAATGAAATATTTTAAATTACTATTACTTTTATTTTGATTAACTAGTTTGGATTGGTTGACAATTTCCCACCACCTAAAATGATAGTTTTTGCTGTTTTAATGTTTTTCCCAAACTAATAGCACAAGCTGCTTAAAGATATGAAGGCTAATTATTGTTGCATAATTAAGATATTGTTTGCTATAAGTAGAAAATATAGCTGGTTTCCTGGATAATTTTTCCATCTTATATCACTGTTTATGAAAAGGAATTATGTTTAAAATTGCCAAAAAAAACACTATTTCTAAAAACACAACCAGTAAAATGCCTTATGTTTTCATTTTAGGTACAATCACATTAACATATGACTTACAAAATAAGATTTTTAAGGGATACTATTCACCTAAGTTTATGTCAACTTTCCTGAGGTATGGTTTACATACAATAAGCTGTGCCCATTTTAAATGTATATTTCAATGAGTTTTGACAAAACTATACACCTGTCAGACTACCACCATAAGATACAGAAAGTTATAACCCCAAAAAGTTTCCTTTTACCTCTTCCCAATTTAAGGGAAGTCCTAGCTAATAACTGATCTCCTATCTGTCCCTCTGAATTAGACTAGTCTTTTCTGGCATTTCATATAAATAGAATCATACAATATGTACTATTTTGTGTCTGGTTTCTTTACTCAGCATATTTTAAGATTTAACCATGTAATTACATGTATCAATGGTTCATTCTTTTTTATTGCTGAGTATTTCTTTGTAGAGATATACCACAATTCATTTGTTTATCTATGAATGGACATTGGGTTGTCTCCAGTTTGGGGTTCTTACTAATAAAGCTGCTAAGAACATTTATGTGATAGTCTGTGTGGCCATATATTTCCATTGGGATCACAGGGCCATATGGTATGTGCTTGTTAAACTTTATGAGAAACTGTTTTCTGAAGTATTCTGAAATGTTTGTACCTGTTTATATTCTCGTTAACAACCCATGTGAGTTTCAATTGCTCCACATCCTTGCCAACACCAGCAGTGTCAATCATTAATTTTAGCCAATCTATTGTGTGTATAGTGATATCTCATTATGGTTTTAACTTGTATTTCCCTGATAAACTAATGGTATTGAGCATCTCTTTATGTGCTTATTGACTAGCTACATATCCTTTATTATCAAGTTACTGTTCAAATCTTTGAGAACAGTGACTGTTTTGTTGAAAGGTACATGCACATACACTAGCACAATGCCTGTCCCAACAGTAACTGAATGAATAACTGGTCTTCCAAAATATTATCTCATAATCCCACTAAATTAGTGCACTAATTTAAATTAGTAAATAAAAATTCATCCAGAAAGAATTAATGGAAACATGTCTGAGAAAGTTATGAAATAAGTGCCAAGAAAATGGAAATATTACAGAGTACACCATTCTGGGCTCTTTTATTATTTCATGTAGACTTCTAAACTAGAAATACTCTATTTCTAAGAATGTGACTTCATAAAATAGGAGAAGACATGATTATTCCAAAAGCCAAACATCAAATAATTGTATATCCATCTTTATTCTCTCTTAAAATGATTTGCCTGTACCTGATATATCATTCTTCTTTGTCATGTTCTGTCATTGGCAAAACACCTGATGGAAATAAATTTTTTAAGTTGATGATTTTTTAAGTTTTCAAAAAGACTAAAGACTTTGGTGAGAAGAACATGAAAAATGTAAAAAGGGACAGGAATATTTGAGAAATTGAAAATCATTTTTTAAAGGATAAATGAATTGTTGCTTTTAATTTAGCTTTAATAGTGTGCTTTAAAATGATAATAATAATAATAGCAGCATGATGAAACATAATTAGTCCTGGAATATCTGGGTCCAAGCACCAACTTCTACCACACTGGCAATGGGAATGTCTTTGTGCTGGTTTTGGGGTGGCAAGCAACAGAAACAGATTCTGGGAAACACAAACCAAAGGGAATTTATTGAGAGGATATCAGGGACTCAGACTCTCCAGGAGGTTCAAGAACCTGGAAAAGACAGGAACCAAGGCAGCTCTGGATTAAGGCAGTGGGAAGTTCATCAGTTCTCTCAATACAAATGGTCTCATCAGGATACATCCCTGTTGAGATGAAGCAGAACTGAACCTCTGGCAGCCTGATTGTTCACATTCCAAAAGGGAGCCTCTAATTGCCTATGCTCTGGTCTCATCCTTGCCCACATGACCAGGGATTGGTGGTTACCTCATTGCAGTCCTAGCAGATCCCATCAATGGGGAGGGGATATTAGTGTATTATGAGGAAATGGGAAAGGTCCTGAGCAGTCAGGAAATAATCAGTCATCACTAATGATATCAGGAAAGTTAAATATCTCAATCTATGAAACTCACCTGAGGATGTCCCTTTGTCTCAATGGGATTCCTAAAAGGCTCAAAGGATAAACTATATATAAATACATGTAAGTGCTTTGAAAACCATAAGGCACCTAACAAATATTGTTTCATTACTGTGACATGAACTTCAAGAGGAACTGTGAAAATCCATAGTAGAGAATGCAAACCTGAGGAAAATAAAACTAAAAAGCTATCATAAAAATGTAAAATATTGGAGCTCTTATAGGTTTTGCTCATCCCACTACTGTATCTACTTACTAGAGCAATTTTTCTTCCAAAATAATTTATAGGACTAGTAAACAGAAAAGGCCTTATTGTTAGGATTTAACGCAGTACAATAATTATCATAGTAGCAATATGTGGCTAATATTTGTTTATTCTGCAGGCCCTATTTTTTTGGCATTAAACAAAAGCATATTTCCCCCAAAGGATGAAGAAATCAAATGGCTGTTCAGATGTTTCAAGACTGAGAAATTTATTCAAATGTGCAGAAGATACCATATTTTTTAGTGGCATTTCTGTTTGTTTGCAAATTAAGAGGTATCTCTTTGCCTGGGAAATAAAGTTGTGAGATAATTTACTCCTAAGGAAGTTGAAAAATCAGTCAGGTATCTAGTCAGTTAATTTCTTTTAGCCATAAATCTTGAATTATCTTACTTTAACTTTCATAATGAGGTAATAGCAAAATAGAAAAAACAAAATTTGCAAGAAAAATTTGTAACCAAAGATGCATATCACAATCCATGTTTCCTGAGAAGTTCTGATACAATGAGAATGTACTTAATACCACTAAATTGTACACTTAAAAATGGTTAAAATGTTAAATCTTAGTTATGCACATTTTATCACAATTAAAACAGTTGAAATACACTATAAAAAGGACTCTGATATAAATAATCTCAATTTGGCTTATTTCCTTCTCATAATATATCAGATTGATAATTTCTGCTCTATAGTAAAAGTCAGAATAACTGTGATCTTACCTTGGTTCAGATACATATTTCAGGTATAATTCTGACATTTTGAACATTAAAACTCCTAAGATTTGTTCGATAAAGTGCAACGTAACTATTCTTTTAAATCGAATTATGAATTATGTTATTAATCAACCAGTCACAGTCCAATTATACATTCAGATTTAAAGTTTTCTGTTATACCTCATTTTAAATAATACTTTTCATCAGTTTCCTATTTTAAACCTTCCTAAACATTAGTTACTGTCTTTGTGTTCTGTTATTCCTCATAAGGGGAGGAGAATTCGGATCTGAGATATCATAAGGTGCATGGTGGGGATGGAAAGTCTGTTATGAGGGAGATAGGAAAAGAAGAGAATTAGGGGATGACCAAAGATAAATCTGAGGCTGGGGATGCTACATGGACTTTCTCTGTTGACCACTTCCCTCTCAGAGTCCTTAACCATGACGGATTTGTCTTATATAAATCCCTCCTTTCACGATAATGTTTGGGGGAAATGTGTAAAGGGAGTAATAAAGAGAAAGCTAGCAGAATATGCCACCCTAAAACATGCCACTTTGGCATAAGGATTATTTTGAACCAAAGGCAAGGAGAAACAGATATCAAAAGAAGCTTTCTCACAGCTATATTTAAAAGAGAGAGAGAGATCATGTCCTTTGCAGCAACATGGATACAGCTGGAGGCCATTATCCTAAGTGAATTAACACAGAAATAGAAAACCAAATATCACATGTTCTCACTTGTAAGTGGGAGCTAAACACTGGATAAACATGGACATTAGGATAGGAAAAATAGACACTGGGGACTACTAGAGGTGGGAGGGAAGGAAGGGGATGTGGGATTAAAAACTATGGGTGCTATGCTTTTTACCTGGATGACAAAACCAATTGCACCCCAAACCTCAGCATCACGCAGTATACCCATATAACAAACCACCAATCCACTCCCTGTATCCAAAATACAAGTTGAAATTTAAAAAAAGAGGAAGAAAATCTTTCTTCCCTCCCTCTATTTGCCTAAAGGCAGAACATAAATTTACAAAGGTGTCCCTCCTGCTTTCTCTACCAGGAAATAAAATGTTCCTCCCTAGAGATGACTTTAGCCTGGAGACATCACCAGAGGAATCCACACCACGAACCATACCTACTAATCTTTATCAACCTGCTATTAGTTTCCCATATACAGTTGTATGTCACTTAATGAGAAATGCATCATTTTGTCCTCATGCAGACATCATAGGGTATACTCACACAAACCTAGCTGGGATAGAGTACTATACACCTAGGCCATATGGTACAGCCTATGGCTCCTAGGCTACAGACCTGTACAGCATGGGACTGTGCTGAGTGCTGTTAGCAATTGTCACACAATGGTATGTATTTGTGCTTCTAAACACAGCAAAACACAGAAAAGAAATAATAAAAATTCACTATTATAATCTTATGGGACTGGTGTCATACGTGTGGTTTGTCATTGACCACATCATTATATACACATGACTAAGTTTATCTTCCCACAATTTGCCACCCCTGGAAACTTAGCATCCCTTTCTTTTGTATTGTCACTTCTCTAAAATAAATTGTTTTTGTTGAAGATGCTACGTAAGCCAGAGTTCTAAGCCAGGTCTTTGAGATTTCTTCTTTCCCTGAGTTTTCTCGCCTGAATATAAGAAATATACATGTTAATAAACTTGTTTGGTTTTCTCTTGTTAACTTGTTACAGATGTCTCAGAATTTAGACGGGTAGGAGGAAAATTATTTCTTTCCCTGCAGTGGCCAACACAAAGATACAGTAATATGAGTACCAACTTATGAAGACATGACTATTCTGACAGCACACTGAAAGAAAAATATGAAAAAGAAAATAGTGTCTTAGACGCTGAAGGAAAATGTGACAGATTAGCTATACAGTTATAAATAGATACAGCAGGCAATGCCACTTGCATGTGTCATTTACGACAATGATTTTCTTCTTTGCCTTAGAGGGACCTTTCCACATTTCAGACCCCTCAATCTTTATTCCTTACTGAGTTAGGCTTACTGGCAAAGAACGATGCCCCCTTGACCACGCGCCTAATTTCCCAAGTAGTTTCAAGAGACATTTTATGAAAACCTGAGGTTTTACAAAATATAGTTTGATAATCACTACTTCTTTATACTTAATAACATAACTTGATGGATCTTATACAAAAACTTCCAAATGAACGAAAAATGTTTCCAGGATTGCTAAAATTAAAAGAAAAAAAGAAAACTCCAAAGGAGACACATTTGACTAAACTCCTATCATATCGTTATGCTTGGTTTCTTACACTTACCCTTTGAAAATTAATCAGCCGACAAAACACACATACGTGATATTTTCCAGTATCTCTGGACCTTTAAGACAACTATATATTATAGCAACTTAGATATCTTTCTGCTCAGTGGAGATTTAAGAATTCTAAACTTTTGACCTTATCAGCTCCCCACACAGACCCAGTAAGAGGTGACCTTTACAAACCCCACACACTCATATCACCACATCAAGATGCAATATCGACAATTCAAAACCTTCTCTAAGTCTCGGCCCAGTAAACTGACAAATGTATTCTATGACAATCCCCAATATAGCTGATTATTAAGAGTTTTGCTTCATTTCCAGCACTTCCATTTCAGTCTATCACTGGTTGCTCATCAAAGAAATATTCTGGATTAAAACTGCATTTCCTGCTGTGAGCAAGTTGCCTTCGTTAACATTAAATTCACTTTTTATGTTTGTAGCAGATTTCCACTTTTTGACACATAACTTCAGACTGAAAATATTATAAGAAATAGGAAAGATCCACTGAAAGTTAGAAATTCCTTAAATAATAATTGTTTTTTAAAGAACTACCCTCTAAAAACCAATCAAAATTTGCAATTTTTGTTTTCAGGGTTCATCTTCTTTGCAACTATTTTGTAATGTGATCTGCACCCAAGAGAAGCAAACATCTCATCTAAGCAATGAAGAAAGCTGGCATTTTCTGAGTAACCATTCCTTTGTTTACTGAAAGTAATTTGCTCTCACCATTCTCTACAAAACAGTGTTCCCAAACTGAAGCCTGGCACCATGAAAGCAGTTTAAGTTTGTTTTCTCTCAATATTTTATGCTCATTACTGAAAGTTGTGAATGGAAAACAATATCTATATTTTTCTAGAAATAAAAGAAAACAAAGTGCATTATTCCTTTTTGGAACTATGAAATTTAAGGTGGATATACACACACATGTATATATGTAGATATATATATATATATACACACACACACACACACGTATGTATATATATGGCCTTCTCTCAGTTTGTATTTTATAGGTGTCTCCCTGTCTTCCACCATCATTCTCTCCCTCTAGATGGTATCATTTCTTTCAGTTCAGAAACATGCCCTGGTATTTTTCATATTAATAGGAAAAGTACCTTGATGGCATAGGACCTCCCAGTTGCCCATCTCATTTCTTCTGCTCCCTTGTACATTATAGTTCTCAAAAGATTGAATGTATACACAGTCTCCATGACCTCATTTGTCATTCATTCCTCAGCCTACTCCAGTCTGGCTTCTTGTCCCTATTACTATAGTAAAACTGCTCTTGACAAATTCACAAAGAATTCATATTGCCAGATGCAATGGGCTATTTAGTATTCTCGCCTTTCTGGACCTCTCTAAGCAGGATTCAACCCTCTTAAATCACTTTTTTCCTGAAAGACCTTCCACTCTTGGCCTCTACAATATAATTACCTACAAATGTCTGTTTTTTCTTTCTCTGTTTCCCTGGATAGCTCTTCTACTAAATAAATCCACAAGGCTCTTTCCTGGACCCCCTTATTTTCTATGTACTATCATCCTAATTAACATCATGTATCAATGGGCTTTACTATCACCCATAAACTGATAATACCCAGGTTAGCTCTAACTGGGACATCTTTCTGGGTTCCAGTCACATGTATTGATCTCACCAATTTGTTGCCACCATCTCAAAATCAGCATGTCCAAAACTTGACCTTTGCCTTTCTTCCAAAGCCTATTTCTCCCCACGTGTTCAGGATTTCTATAAATATTACCATCTACCCAGTTGCTTAAGTCAGAAACATAGGATCCATTCTTGATTCATCTGCCTCTCTTAACACCCACATGCATATTAATTGCAAATTCAATTGCACCCACCACAAAAATACAGTAGATCAGTCCATTTCTTCCCATCTCCACTGTCACCAGCCTGGTCCAGGCCATCATCATTTCTCACCAGGTTTTCCCCCCACAATAACCTCTCACTTCTTTTCTTGTGCCTTTTCCAACTCTTCCCTCACAAAGCATCTGGAGACACTTTAGCAATATTCATAAGCTCACATCATTTGCCTATTTAAAACTCTTCAGTGGTTTCCCATCACGCATAGAATAAATTCCAGACATTGACCCATAAGGGGTTACACAATCTGGCCCCACGTTTCTCCCTAAATTCATCCCTTAGCACTCTGCCTCATTCTCTGGCTCCAGCCTACTGATATTCTCTTAGTTCCTCAAACATACCAAGGTCTTTACTTTTGAAGACAGTTTGCACATGTTGTTCCTTCTACCTGGAATGCACTTCCTATACTTGATCTTTCTCGACCGTTAGATTATAATAGCCTCAATATAACCTCTTCAGAGAAGCTTTCCCTGGCCTCCCTCTAATATTATACCCCTTGCGCCAGTTATTTTATGCCACTGCAATTTTTTTATTTCACAATTATGTTTCATCTACTTGTTTATTGGCTGTGTCTCCCACTAAACTGTGATCTGCACAAGGACAGCAGTAAGCCCAGCACCTAGGACAATACCTAACACATTATAGGCAATCAACAAACATTTAAGGAATTAATCAGCTTTATAAGAATTTGAAAAATGACACCCATACTGGGAAAATAATCTCTTCAGCCCCAGCAACTTTTTTTTTTTAAATTTAGGTTTTTTTAAGGTCCTAATGAGGTTTTTATACCACACACTACCACTGGGACTTTTACATATTACCTAACTTGTTTTTCTCAATAAATTTTCAAGATAAGGATTATTCTCCGAACTGTACGTATCAAGAAACTCACAAGCAATGAGATAAGGTAGGTCACTCACAATGATACAGAGTGTCAGGGATAGAACTCAAATCTAACTCCAATCTTCTGAAACTCTCTTGATTATACCCAGGGCTGGCTTCTGGGGCATGAGATTGGTTTAACTGCACAGAGCCCCATGCTGGAATGTTCTGCTGTTGCCATTTGAAATTCTTAACTTCTGAATATGGGGACTTGCATATTTATTTTACACTGGACCCCATAAATTATATAGATGCTTCACAGGTTTTGTTGTGAAAAGCTTCCTTGACTTTATTCCTATTAGCTTGCCATTTTCTTTCTCAGAACAATTTAGGATCTAAGAACATTGAGTGATTTACACTGTACTAACAGTTGTAAAGTACTTACTAAGGCGTTAAGACAAAAAAAATTTCCAGACCTAATCCCAGAGGTAATTCTCTATTTTTTTTCCTCTGTCTTGAGAAATGTCTGCTTATCTCCTTTATGTCTGCCATTATATCGGATTTCATCCTTGAATAAAAGATTACTTCCCCAACTTTGCTCTTTCTAATCTCGTGAAACTAGATTTTAGACATTGGTAGTCAGCTAAGAAATGGCTTTGTATAATGTAGTATTATCCCTGGTTAGTGCATTATTCACAAACTCACTAAAACCACAACCAACCAAATTGATTAATTATACCTTAGAGCAATACTGTCTTACTCACGGTTTTTCTTCGTTGGTCAATGATTCCATCTTGTACCATGGAGTCCAGGTCGTTGTTGTGGCTAGACTCAAAGTGGTGATACTCATCTCTCCTACACCCTCCTCAGTCTTACTGTAAAGTTTTTATAGCTAAGGGGTTCTTAAACTGTCATACCCAGACCATCAGAAGCAGAAGCAACACCTGGAAACTTGTTAAAAATGCAAATTCTCACGCCACACTTCAGCTGTACTTATTTAGAAACTCCAGAGGATGGGACCCAGTAAGTTGTGGTTTAACAAGCCCTCCAGGTGATTCAGATATATGCTAACACAGAGAACCACCGAGAATCATAGATAATGGTTATTAAAATAGTGTTATCCTCACTAGCAAAGACATGGAATCAACCTAGGTGCCCATCAATAGTGGACCACATAAAGAAAATGTGGTACATATATACCATGGAATACTACACAGGCATAAAAAAAGAACAAAATCATGTCATTTGCAGCAACTTGGATGCAGGTGGAGGCCTTTATCTTATGCAAACTAACACAAAAACAGAAAACCAAGTTCTGTGCGTTCTCACCAAGTGCGAGCTAATCATTGGATACAAATGGACATAAAGATGGAATCAGTAGACACTGGGGACTAGTAGAGGGAGGAGGAGGCAGGGGGCCAGGGTTGAAAAACTACCTCTTAAGTACTATGCTCACTTCACTATGTGGATGATGGATTCAACTGTACTCTCAACCTCAGCATCACACAAAATACCTTGGTAACAAACCTGCACATGTATCCCCTGAATCTGAAATAAAAGTTGAAAAAAATAAAATGTAAAATAGAATAAAATAAATTAAAATGTATTATCATTATTTGGGTTATCAACTACATCACCTGAGGACCTTTTCAAGCTATAGTTTTCCTAAGCCTGCTACAGAGATAGAAAGTTCACAGGCATGGTATAGTCCATCCAGTAGCCTGTTTTTTGTTTTTTGGTTTTTTTGAGACGGAGTTCCATTCTTGTTGCCCAGGCTGGAGTGCAATGGCGCAATCTCAGTTCATTGCAACCTCCGCCTCCCGGGTTCAAACAATTCTTTTGCCTCAGCCTCCCAAGTGGCTGGGATTACAGGTGCCTGACACCATGCCCAGCTGTTTTTTTTTTTTTTTTTTTTTTCAGTTGAGATGAGGTTTCACCATGTTGTCCAGACTGGTCTCGAACTCCTGACCTCAGACGATCTGCCCGCCTAAGCCTCCCAAAGTTCTAGGATTACAGGCGGGAGCCACCACGCCAGCCAGCCTTTTTTTTTATTTATTTTTAAACAGTTTTCCAGGTGATTCAGATGGTCATCAAGTTTGGGAACCCTTCTCCAATGGAGTGGCTGTTTAAAATCAGTTACATATTTGGATGAACAGTTTTACATTTCATCATTGAGTTTCTTCAGAATTTCTGGACATGTTTTTTATTGTTGTTCTTAGGAACTGTGAGTGTGTATGCGTGTTTATGTCATTGACAAATCTCTACCAAGCTTGACAAATATAATCTTAAACTACTTATTCTGATGCTTCTGGCATATTTCAGCAGCCAATTTGCAAGTGATACTAATCTAAAAGCCTTGCCTAATGAAAAACATAAAACACAAACAAATTTTTAAAATAGCAGCAGCAACAACAAAAACAGATTTATACTTTCTCGTGGCTCCTTTTAATCCTTGAGTAGGTACAGAATGAATACGTTATAATCATCAAGTTGACCCAGGTTTCAAGAATTTGCTTAATTTAAAAGTAAGAACTTCATTATTGTACCACACTCCAACCTGGGCAACAAAGCAGGATCCTGTTTCAAAGGAAAAAAAAAAAAAAAAAAGGAAACAGCTTTTTTACCCAGATATAAAGAGCATTTTATTGAGGACCTAATTTTTGCACAATAATGTTTCTCGTTGGTTAATCTCATTTTTGTCCTGGTCATCGGCCAGAGGGAAACTGAAAGGAGAAAATACTTTGACTAAAAGTGGATCTTCACTGTTCTCCTTAATTCATTTCTCCCAACTTTCATATTCTTCAGACGGATAAGAGTAAATGTTTTTTTCTGGTAGCTCACCTGTCAATCTTTGCTCCATATTTCAGGAAAGTAATGGGTTAAAAAATAATAATAAAAGAATAAAAGAAGAATTGCTCTACATTTTTTTCTGTTTCCTCCGTTTTTTAAGACTACAGAATGTAGAGTCAGGCAGGCTGATTTCAAACCTAAACTTCATAACATTGGGCAAGTTACTTAATATCTCTGTGCCTTAGTTCCCTTATCTGTAAAATGAGTACAACAAGGTTGTCATAAGAAATAAATGGTTCGATACATGTAAATCTCACAGAACAGTTTCTGGAACATGGAGTTCAACATGGGTAACTATCACTAACATTCTCGTGTCACTGCTGTTTCTAGTTGAATCTGCCCTGTGTAGTTGGAATCTGCAAACACACAGCTTCCAATATCCTAAAGGCCAAACTACATAATCCTGCCTTCAATAAAACATTTTACGGTTCTGTTTGTGATTTCCTACATTACTCACAGTGTATATTGCAAAGCCTAGGGTTGTTTGGAATCTCCTAATCTTTCCCTAATTGCTACACTGTCCCCCAATTCATAGATTGAGGGGAGCATTTGTGCACATAGGTTTGGAGTCAGACCTGGGTTCAAATCTCTCTCTCCTACCCCTCTTTTCCAGGCTGATGGCTCCAGCCTCTTTGGCTGCCTTCTTGTTCCTCAAACACATCAGGCATGCCCCTGCCTCGGGAGACTTGTACTTGCAGTTCATTCTGCATGGAATGTTCTTTCCGTCATTTACTATCTCCATGGCTTGCTCCCTCACTTCCTTCTGACATCTACCTAATAGCAACAATCAGATAGACTTTCTCTCTAGCTCAAATGGTGCCCCCTCTCATTCTCTACCTCCCTATCTTGCTTAATTTTTCCTCACAGCACTTACAATCACTAGATATTTTATTATATATTTATTTGCTTGCCAGTGTATCTTCTGCTGGCCTTCATTAGAATATAAGCTCCAGGAGGGCTGGAACTTGATAAAATGAAAATGTTACCTACATAATCAGATTGTTGTACAAATTGAATGAGATAACACATACGATATATGAAAGTTTTATAAACAAAAAAAGCTTAACAAAATGCTAAGCATACATCAAATATTCATTTTTCCGCCTCTTCTCATAACAAATGAAGAGGGTCAGCACATTTTGCTTCTCTTATATCCCTACAAGATGGGAAAGAATGGATGGAAATTATTCAATTATATGGGTGACCTTAGATTAGCAGCAAAAGGCAACCTCTCCTAATTAGATTTTAAATATACTTGGCTGTAAAGAGGTAGTCTTATACTTTTTATAAGCATACAGAGTGAGATTAAATAAGAATGCTGGTGGTCGGGTACAGAGGCTCACACCTGTAATCCCAGCACTTTGGGAGGCCAAGGCAGGTGGGTCACGAGGTCAGGAGTTCAAGACCAGCCTGGCCAATATGGCGAAACCCCATCTCTACTAAAAATACAAAAATTAGCTGGGGATGGTGGCGTGCACCTGTAGCCTCAGGTGCTGGGCGGTTAAGGCAGGAGAATCGCTTGAACTCAAGAAGCAGAGATTGCAGTGAGCCAAGATCATGCCACTGCACTCCAACCTGGGCAAGAGGGTGAGACTCCATCTCAAAAAAAAAAATGCTTGTGAAAGGGGTATTTTTGATTAAATGATTTTCCAATTAATCATCAACTCTTCTTTTACCCATTGATTCTGAACATTTCTCTTTCTGATCTGAATGCAGTTTCTTACAATAGTAAGTAGGAAGCATGAAACATAAATCCATCCTCTTATGACTGAGTACAGTATCTTGATTGAGGGTCATTGTTATGGACATCAATACTCATTTGATACAATTGAAAATATTGAAGATACAGCATATTGGCTTGACTCTATTCTAACCTTGAGACAAACCAAGGTATTAACTTCCTGAAATTAAACTCTTAATGAAGACACTTATTTGTCTCTTGTCATATTCTTAATAGTAGATATCACAGAGAGAGAGAGAGAGAGAGAGAGAGAGAGAGAGAGACAGAGAGAGAGAGAGAGAACCCACTTAAGTGTTCTGTAAGTTTCACTTGATGAATTTAAAGTTTTCTAGATCTGATTTTGATTGACATCACATAAAGAAATAACCAGGGCTTATCTAAAACTTGAAAGGATAAGTAAATGATTCAGCACATTGAAAAGATACTGGAAATAAAGTCTTCAGGTCACGTAAATACAATTATATTGCCCTATTTTTTTATTTTTTTCATTCAGTAATTTTCTCCTGAAACTAAGATTGTTTGCAAACAATATGGTTTCCTTGTCAAGCACTTCCTTGACTTAGTCTCTACATCCATAGTGACCTTTAAGCCAACTTCAAGAAGAAATCATCTTTGTGAGGGAAAAGACACACATTAACGTTGCTTACACTCTTTTTATCATCTTACCTCTAATTCACAAGTCAGTAGAGTATTGACAAAAAATTAAAGGGTAGTTATATTTGAGTTCTTGCTCTACCTTTTCCCAGCTGACCTTGGTTAAAATAGATTTCACTTCTCTGAAATTTTATCTCTTCTCCCATGATTTGTGCATCAAAAGAAAACCTACCATGGAATGATGTTGAAAGATTACATAAGAGATCATTAAAAGAGCCTGGTAGTAATAAATGCCAAAATTATGCTCATTTTTCTCTCTTCCTTCATCCTCTCTCTGTCCAGGATATGAAACACCAAAGTCTAGAGTATTTTCATTATGCTCTTTCATTTACTTCCCACACAATTACTGAGTTTCTACAACATGCCAGCCACTAAGCAAGATTTGGGAATACACTGATTAATAAAATACAGTCATTGTCCTGAAGGAGATCCTAAACCAAAGGACCAGATTATACTCTGGTACACGGTATACTCTGGTACATATAAAGTTTTTACCCAGGAAAAAGAAATAACATCCAGCCTTCCAGAGGTCTTACAATGTGTATGATTCATAAACTATGCAGTAATACAATATCCTGTGAATTACCTCACTGCTCACATTAATGCAGAACCATGATGTTATCATACCAGCCTAATAGTCTGTCTCCATCAGTGGACCCAAAGGCACCAGTTATACAAGATACAGTATGATTGGAAAAAAAAATGTTTTCCCTCCCCCAACTGTATTTAATGGGTAATGAGACAAAAGTAGGACATTTTTTTTATTTTTTATTTATTTTTTTTTTTTTGCTTATCTCTGGTTCCTTCTGCATTCATTTTTCATGGCCTATTCATTTGGGATGCTTGGTCTTAATAACATGAAGTAAGCTCTTGTTTTAGTTACTGTTACCAGTGCATTCTATAGTTACATTCAATAACTTGATGAACCTTCAAAGCAAGGAGCTCTTTTTGTAGCTGTAAGCCAGATCATTCTCATTTTGTCCTAGGCTTTGGTAATTTGAATCATTACTGTTTATCTTTTAAGGAAAATTAATTGCACTTAGTGCAGGAGTATCTTATGCTTTTAAATGCATAAAAACTCATTTCTTTCTCACAAAATGGCTATCGATAATTTAGAACAATGAAAACAATTCTAGAGTTTATCTATTTGTTCAAAATGTGTGTTTACAGGGATGACTTTGTGATATGAAGTCAAAAAAATGGGAATAGATCCTGTTCTGAAACTGGGACCCACTCTGGGCAATGTGTTGGTGACAGCAAATGTCAGGTCCAATTATACTACTTTCTCTCAATAAATTTTGAAAGGCTTCTTTTATGAGAGAATTTATAAAGACAACAACAAAGAAAGACACATAATGAATACTCACCAATTAACTTAAACTTAATTATACACACATGTTGGAATAGTAATACTAATAATATATAGTATAACTACAGTAAAATCCTTATTCAGGAAAGATAAAGGGAAAAGCCTCTAAAAGTGAAGGTCCAGGCCTTTTTGCCTTTGTCTTGGTTTCTTTGCCGTGCTATGAATATAATCTTCAGCTTTCTTTAGTTTCTGTTCATGCTTCACTGGTACTTCTTTTCAGCCATGAGTGACCAATTGCAGAATTTCTAAGCCTTCATCTCTGATATGGTTTCGCTATGTCCCCACCCAAATCCCATCTTCAACTGTAGTTCCCATAATCCCCATGTCATGGGAGGGACCTGGTGGGAGGTAATTGAATCATGGGGGCAGTTACCCCCGTAACTGTGATAATGAGTTCTTATGATAGTGATTCTTGTGATAGTGAATTCTCACAAGATCTGATGGTCTTATAAGGGGCTTTTCCCCCTTTGTTTGTCATGTCTCCTTCCTGTCACCATGTGAAGAAGGACATGTTTGCTTCCCCTTCCGCCATGATTGTAAGTTTCCAGAGGCCTCCCCAGTCATGCTGAACTGCCAGTCAATTAAACCTCTTTCCTTTACAAATTACCCAGTCTCAGATATGTCTTTATCTGCAGCATGAGAACAAACTAATACAATATCCAATCATCTGCACAGAGTCTCCATCAGCTGTATATCTACAAACATGGTTGTTCATTTTTCCATAATTCTGAACAAGTGCTGCAATTTTAAGCTCAAAACATTCCCACAGATACAAATGAGTGTTGTAGACACATAACCCAAGATTACCTGCTACTTCAGTTGTACTTGCAGTAATTTGGTTTTTCAGGTCAGGATTGTCTAGACTTTTTCACAAAGCCATACCTCCCTAAAATAGGCCCATTTTTGAAAAGAAAGGGAGGCTCAACTTCTCACCTTATTTGAGGTTAACATTCTGAAGCCTCAAGCTATTGTTATGTACTCACTGAGTGCTAAATTTTTCACCTTTCTTTCTTGCCTATTAACAGTGATGTTTAACAATTATCTATTATTATAATCTTGATTTATGGAGCAAAGGAGACACTTTTATCAAAAATCAGATGTCCTCAAATAACAGGAAAAAATGGTAACAGCCCTATTTTAAAACTAACTGTAATGCAAAATTTAAACTTAAGTGTTGTTCTCACTCATTGAGAAGAAAAAAAAATGTATTTACAAACTAGTAATAATTGCATTTTGCAATATCCATGGAGAAAATAATAAATATGAATATTCAAAAACTTATTTTACCTGTACAGCTTCAATTCAATTAATCAATAACTGAAAATTACACTATCTGTTCATGAGTACAATCAATTGGTTTTCTCACTCATTTGACCCATCTTATTAAACTTTTTAGCTGACTAATAATATAATTAAGACAACTTTAGTGTACTTATAATGTGAATAATATAGTCATAATATATAAAATATGTATAATTACTAATAGGCTTACAATATATCATGTTATATGCCAAATTCTAGTTTCATTCCTCCCCTCTGTAGCAAGTAAGTCTCTTGGAAGTCTTTTTCACATTTCTTTTTCCTATAGCATTTGAGTCCTTCTCTTGTACGAAGTGGGTGCTCATTAAAACAAAACATTCACATACCCAAATTTACTGACTATCCACTAGTAAGAAAGGCAATTTCCTCTTCTATTGCCATCACTATAAATTCAACACTCAGAAAACCAAAGTGTGCAAGGAACCTCATCTATTCTGTTCCTTTGTCTACCAGCAGAACCTCATTCCAAATACATGAGTATTTATCATGGATTTAAAGACACCTTAGAGAGAATCATTCAATACCATCTCCATAACATTTTCTAGTAAAGCGTTAACAAATCAAAAAGTAATATCTCAATGCCTATGGAAGGCAGAATAATAACCTCCCAAGGAGGTTCACATCCTAATTTCCAGAACCTGTGAATATGCTACTTTACATGTCAATGGGGAATAAGGTAGTTGATCATTTGACCTTAAAATAGATGGTTTTCAATTACCCAGGTGGGCCCAATGTAATCATAAGGTTTCCTAAATGTAGAAGAGAGAGGCAGAAGAGGAGAATCAGAGAAAGCCATGTGATAGCAGAAAGGCCAACAAGATATAACTTTACTGCCTTTGAAAATGGAGAAAGGGACTGAGATGGTTTGGCTGTGTCCCCACCCAAATCTCGATTTGAACTGTATCTCCCAGAATTCTCACATGTTGTGGGAGGCACCCAGCAGGAGGTAATTGAATCATGGGGGTCAGTCTTTCCCTTGCTAGTCTCATGATAGTAAGTTTCACAAAATCTGATGGGTTTACCAGGCGTTTCTGCTTCTGCTTCTTCCTCATTTTCTCTTGCTGCCACCATGTAAGAAGTGCCTTTCACCTCCTGTCATGATTCTGAGGCCTCCCCAGCCATGTGGAACTGTAGGTCCAATTAAACCTCTTTTTTTTCCTTTTCTTTTTTTTTTTCTTTTGAGATGGAGTCTTGCTCTGTTGCCCAGGCTGGAGTGCAGTGGCTCGATCTCGGCTCACTGCAATCTCCGCCTCCCAGGTTCAAGCAATTCCCCTGCCTCAGCCTCCTGAGTAGCTGGGATTACAGGTGCGCACCACCACGCCTGGCTAATTTTTTGCATTTTAGTAGAGATGGGGTTTCACCATGTTGGCCAGGATGGTCTCGATCTCCTAACCTCGTGATCTGCCCACCTCGGCCTCCCAAAGTGCTGGGATTGCCTTGTGAGCCACCGTGCCTGACCTAAACCTCTTTTTCTTCCCAGTCTTGGGTATGTCTTTATCAGCAATGTGAAAACGGACTAAGACAGGGACCGTGAGCCAACGAATGTGGGTGGTTTCTAGAAGCTGGAAAAGCCAAGCAAGTAGATTTTCACCTAGATATTACAGAAACACAGCCCTGCTGACATCTTGATGTGTGGTCTAGTGAACCCATGTTATACTTCCGTATACAGAACTGAGATAATAAATACATGTTACTTTCGGCCACTAAGTTTGTAGTAGTTTCTCATGGCAGTATTGGAAACTTAACATGATGTCCAACACTTTTTTAAATTCTGAAAGCAGAATCTTTAATATAGAAATAGTTTGACAATATATTTTTACAAGTTCTATTTCTTAATAATACTTTAATTGGCCTCCACAATTACTGGGCCAAATATTTTCTGCTAGTTAACTGAACACAATGCCCCAATTAAAATCTAAGGCCTGACAGTACACTAACAAATTAATGCCACCACACAGCTCTTACTATTATTAGCTCAACTTTTTAAAAACTGCCTCAAACATTTATTTTGACTTTATTATAAGAATTATAACTCAGAATAAGAAAATAGATGATGAAGAAAGTTTCTGTTTATAAAATTATTTCAGTTAATAAATGAAAAAGGAAAGACAGAATCATAATATCACTATTTTACAATGCCCGAATAAAATAATGGATCTTGGCAAACTCAAAATAAAGGTCAGATCCAGTCCATTATCAGTTTTTCTTAGCCTGTAAGCTAAGAATAATTTTTGCATTTTTAAATGGTTACAATATCAAAAGAATAATATTTCATAAGGTAAAAATTACAGGAAATTCCCATTTTAGTGTTTATAAATAATGTTTTAATGGAACACAGCCATGACCATTTATTTACATAATGCTTATGGCTGCATTTGAAAGAGCTGTAACAGCAAGAATTGAATGATTATAAGAGACCTTATAGCCTGCAAAACCTAAAACATTGGCCGGGCACGGTGGTTCATGCCTGTCCTAGCAGTTTGGGAGGCTTTGGTGGGTGGATCACTTGTGATCAGGAGTTCGAGAGAAGCCTGGCCAACACGGTAAAACCCTGTCTCTACTAAAAACACAAAAATTAGCTGGGAGTGGTGGCAGGTACCTGTAATCCCAGCTACTTAGGAGGCTGAGGCAGGAGAATTGCTTGAAGCCAGGGGGCAGGGGTTGCAGTGAGCAGAGATGGCACCACTTCACTCCAGCCTGGGCAAAATAGTGAAAATCAAAAAAAAAAAGAAAAAAGAAAAAAACCCAAAACATTTACTATTTGGCTCTTTGAAGAAAACGTTTGCCAGCCCCTTCTCTAAACAATTATCCCCAATGGTGGCTAATACCCAAAAATGAGATACAGCCAGAATACCTATGAAGTATTGTCGCCAAAAACTCAAATTAAAACTGATCTAGGCACCTGGTCAAATCACCAGTTCATAGGAAATACAATGGACAGAGAAACATCTGAGATGACACCATTTGGCTGTATTCAGCAAAATACAGAATGTAGAAAACTCTACAGGATAAATACATTTATCTGACAAATAATTGTTGAGAGCAAAAGAAGAGAGATCAGGAGAGGGGAAACTATAGACTGAAAAGGAAAACTATAATGTGTCCACTACAGTTGGATTCTAATTCAAACAGAATTATGAGGTAATCAAGGAAATACAGTTGTAATTCAATATCTGTGGGTATTAAGAAGTTTTTTTTTTCTAATTTGATAATAGTGTTGCAGTTTTGTTTTAATAAAGAGTCCTGGGCGGTTGCAGAGGCTTATGCCTGTAATCCTAGCACTTTGGAAGGCTGAGGTGGAAGGATCGCTTGAGCCCAGGAGTTTGAGACCAGCCTGGGCAAAGTGGTGAAACCCCTTCTCTACAAAAAAAAAAATCTAAAAATTAGCAGGATGTGGTGGTGCATGCCTGTAGTCCCAGCTACTTGGGAGGCTGAGGTAGGAGAATCACCTGAGCCTGGAAGGTTGAGGCTGCCATAAGCAGTGATTGTGCCACTGCACCCCAGCCTGGGTGACAGTGAGACTCTGCCTCAAAAATAAGTAAATAAATATTTTTAGAGGAAGTGATGTAATGCCTAACACTTGCTTACAAATAATCTAGTGGGGGAGAGAATAAATAGAAAATAGGGATAAAGATGAAGCAAGATTAATTTGTCATGATTTGATCATTATTAAAGCTGGGTTATAGGTTTATTATACCATTGCCTCTACTTTTGTATATGTTTGTAATATCCCACAATAAAAGAAAGTTTTAAAAACATTCCTTCCCAAAGTCCTTGAGCTTCATGAAGAGATTAATTTCATAACTATAATCTATTTCAATACATAAAGAATCCAGTAATAAAAATGCCAAAAGCAAAAAGTATATTTCAATATAGTATGGATTTTATATTTTAGCCCCAAGAACGTCAATAAACTACCTTTGGTAAAACCATAGAAGAATGGGCATTTCAAGGACCAGGATCTGCTGTAGAAAATAATCATCTTGGAAAAGACAAACTGATTTTATTTTCTAAAGCACTTTCAAAACCAGCCCAAAACAATCATCAGTCTTATACCACATCTTGGATATGATCAACAACATTCTAATTTCAGAAAAATTAAAGACTATAAACAACATTTCCTGTCAAACAAAAGCAACTTCTGCTTTTCACACGTGTTGTAACACGTCTAGTTAACACCAATAGTTACATAACTGTTTCCATTCAGTGAATAGCTCTGACCAGACACTGAATTAACTATACATAGCAATACATTTAATGTTCATAATTCATTCAGGGGCAGGTATTTCCACCTTCATTTTATCATGATGGAAGACAATAAGATTCAGTTGCAAAACCAGTGAATGACCTGAATCAGGCTGGAAATCAAGTCTGTCTAATTTGAATGTTAATACAGTCTTAGATGGGAAAGCCAGCACCACACCCCTGCTGCCCCTTGTAAAATTTTGACTCAGGTCAAAGATTAGGATCCGGACAATCAAGGAAATGGCATGGGGATATTTTAGCTTCTTTTAAGACATTTTATTTATTTCAAAAAAAACTGAAGATGGTAAAGTGTTCATCTCTAATGTGTATTATGATTATGTGGATTATTTTGTCATATTTTCTACTATTTGTATATTTGAGACCAAGTTTTAAATAAAAATAAATACAATAAACACATTTCTTTATTAACAAAACATTAAAGTGAATCTTAAACTCACTAGGAAAGGAAGAAGGATTATCCTAACAGAATTGGGGAGAAAAGAGTCATAGAAATATAATTCACCCAAGGCTACACAGCTAATAATGGACAGAACCAGGATTCCAATCTAGATCTGCTCAGTTCCAAAGCCACCATACTGTTTTCTAAAAGGAATTGAAATTTTCCAGTGAACTCTGAAATGAGAGATGAGCTGTGTTCGCATCAGCCTTCTTGGGAACACTCTTACTCAACAGAGCCCTTCCGCCCTAATCTCACCATGATAAAGTCCATTCTCAAGAAAGTCCTAGAAAAATTAACCTTCAGAAAGGACAAAAACCTAGCTTGTTATCACCATGAATGTGTTCCCTTTTTTAGGGCTATTTTGTGGTCCAAATTTTGGTATTCCAGGGAGGCATTTTTAATAAATGTACAATCCCATTATATTAAATGCATGGATTGGCAGATTGTCATGTCAACTCTGAATTTAGATATCTTTCTTCAGGACAACCAAAGGAGTGATTCCTACCTTACTGAAGTCTGGGAAATCTTTTATGTGCCTTGAGGGATTTGGCCAAGTCAGAGAAAGATACAAAATAGCATTTTAGCCATCTCTGAGTTTTTAACAAGAGTTTCAATCAAAGTACATATTTTCTTGCATGACAACTTGTGAATTAATTCACTAACATTCTAGACTAAATATATACTAAGTAAAACCTGCAAAAGAATCAACCATAGGTCTAATTTCTACCAGGCAAGTCGTTAAAGACAAAGAGAGGGATCGGAGTCTGTATTTACTCTGTGGAAAAATTGGTCTTCAACTATCCCGTAAAATAAATCCCACCTCCTGCAGGTCTATGGACTAGTTTTTATCGCTATTCTATCTCCTGGTTATTTAAACTCTCCTTCTTTACTAGGTTGTTTCTCTAGCAAATAAGCATGCTGATATCTCTCTCATCTTGCAAAAACAAATTTCTGTCTCTATTTATTTTTCTCTCCATAGCCAAGAACCTAAAATCTACCTTATATTAATTAGAGAGTATTACATTTATTAAGGTACTTACTAATTGATTAATTCATTCACTGAGGAAATATTTGAGTGCTCACTATGTGCCAGGTACTGTTCAAGGCTCACGGATGAATCAGTGAACAAAACAATGATCCTATCTTTGTGGAGCTTATATTTCAGCTGTAATAAATAGTGGAACTCTAATGGGAAGTCAGGAAATAGACAACAGCACATGCAATGTGCTTAGAAGAGTGCCTGGCACATAGTAAGTACCATACAAATATTTGCACTTGCTGTCATTGTTGTTATTTCTTTTCCTCATCTAACTTGCCTCCCATTCACTGCACTGGTATCTATCCTCATGACTCATTTAAAATGACTCTCAGAAAGGTATTATTGCCCTCTTTCCAAATTGCAAAATCCAAGCGACTGTTTTTCTTCCTCATCTTTTGAGAAGCAGGTACAACGTCTCAGAAGCTTTTTCTCTAAGCCTCCCACTACCACACTTAAAGAAGCATTGACTACTTTAACCTTTGCTCCAAGGTATTCTGACTATAAAGCTAGACTTTGTGTATCTCTGTATTGTCACTTTGCATATCTCTTGTGTTAAACTATCAGCTCTATTAGAGAGGCTGTCCAGTACTTACCATGGTGCCTAACACTTAAGTGTTCAACAAAAGTTAGATGAATGTTTCTTTAAACGTTGTTCTCTATAATCCTTTCATTTTTGCTTTACCAGCCCTCTTTTAGCTTTGCAAATGAAAGAAATAAAAAGTAAAAGCAACACATAGTCCATCACAGCTGGTCTAACAAAATGAAAGTAACGTTTTCTTACTATTTATAAGTTATTTTTAATGATTCCATTGTTTTTAAAAGATCTCAGTAATTAATTGCAGGAGAAGCTGTTCTAATATCTTTGGGAATAATGAAAACAAACTTAAAATCACCACAACGCAAAGATATTTTACTCCTCCAAACTTAAAATATTTGAATTAGGCATTTTCTAACATATTCGTGATCCTCAAATTAAAGCTGAAACTAAATTAAAATTTTTAATTCACTGTGTTCAGGAGGAGGGGCTTGTTGGTTGTGATATATTAATTACTAGACAAAGATATTATTTCAGAAATGCTTCAGCAAAATGGACCACTACCAGAAAATGGTCTTTTTTTTCACACACACAAAAAATCACAATAACAAGAAAATACAACTGTATTCCTGAGCAATACAACATTGTCCCTTTTTTATTTTTTTAGCAGAGTGAGTAAAAGGCAGTAGACAAAAATTAACCTGTCAAGAAATGGTTTATTCAATAATGGGCTAGCACTGCAGAAGATTCGCTATGCTTTCATCAGGAGAGCCCTTTGTGTAACAAGAACAAACTACTAAAGGTTTAATGACTTTGCAATAGCATATTAGACACTGAAAAAGGAAACAAGAATTCTTTTCACCCAGTTGCAGTTGTTTCTATGATAGCCACAAAGGACCTACTAGCCACGTAATCCTTAAATGGGCAATTGGTTGGGAGATGAGTTTTTCTGACTTCAGTTTTCCCTTTGACTTGGCTTTTTTTTTCCTTTTTTTTTTCTTTTTTCTTTTCTTTTTTTTTTTTTTTTTTTTTTTTTTTTGAGATGGAGTTTCACTCCGTCGCCAGGCTGGAGTGCAGTGGCATGATCTTGGCTCACTGCAACCTCTGCCTCCAGGGTTCAAGTGATTCACCTGCCTCAGCCTCCTGAGTAGCTGGGACTACGGTCGCGCACTACCACCCCCAGCCAATTTTTGTATTTTTAGTACAGATGGGGTTTCACCATTTTGGCCAGAATGGTTTCTATCTCCTGACCTTGTGATCCACCCGCCTCGGCCTCCCAAAATGCTGGGATTACAGGCATGCGCCACTGTGCCTGGCCTTCCTCATTTATTTTAAGACCTTAAAGAATTCTGCTTTTAGCAGGGAAAACTGGCAATTACCTAGTAGACTCGAAGAGGGCAAGTCAACATCAGAAACGAATGGTAGGTTTGTTTGTGGATCCCTCCTGCACACACAGCATCTCAAAGAGCTGTGAGAAGAGTGGCTTTGGTAACCAGCTGAAATGTACTTGCTTACTTGGTAGCACTGTGCTTTCTACATACTCACTGCTGTTTCCATACACTCTCTCAGTTGCCCACTTGTCTGCACAAGGTGTGATAATCTGTGGTTGGTACCTGCTGATAAAGGTAATTATAGCATTAGTGGAAGCAAGAGTGCTGTCTAAGGTTGAAAAACAACTCTAATTACACCTCCATCATTTTACTCCCTCAGCACCATTTCTTTTTTTCCTTTTACAGAGTTTACTCTGAGACTAAATTAAATCTGCACATATTTGAAAACAAGCTTTTAAATAGCTGTGGGGGTAGAAAGAGAAATCTCCTTTTAAAATTAAAAATACATACATGCTAACTGCAAGGGAAAGGGGGGATATGGAGGCCAAAAAAAAAAAAAGAGTATAAATCCATTTATTACCACTAAACTATACACTGAAAAATGGCAAATATGGTAAATTGTATATGTATATTTTACCTAAATAAATATAAATAATTAAATAAAGATAAATGTGTGGTTAAATTTAAATTAAGCTTGAAAAGGAGAGCATACAATTTGGGAGGAGATAAATATACTTAATTGAAATCTAAATTCTTTTTCTCTTTCTCCCAAAATAATGCTGGATTTTTCCTTTATATTCTGATTTTAAAATTCGTGATAAAATAAAAATACATACATGCTGTGGTAAGCATCTGATATTTGTAATGCGAGACAGCACTTATTGAATCAACTTTCAATAGATTTCCATGCATTTCTGTACAGATAGAATCAAAACAAATAGCAGGAATAACAAGAACAATAATTCACAAAGAAATATGAAATCCAAATCTTATAGAATGGAGACAAAGAAGTTTTAAATTACATTTATACCTATTGACTAATTCAACACAGACAGTATTTAAAACATTAATATCCAGAAGCTTAATTTGATATCTGAATTTCAAATGTATAACTTTCATAATAATACAATTATAAAATTAATATAAAATGTCTTTACATTTACTAAAAAACAGTTTAGATTTGAAAAATAACCTATGACCCAATCTCAGAAAATTTCCAAGGAATGCATATAATTAAATACCACTTTGCCATAGCAGAATTTTATGATTTGGGGTGTAATTTTAGTATTGTAGATTAATAGATTATAACAAAGCAACATTAATTCATAAAGCTTCCATTGTAAACCATGAAGCCTTAAAATAGGGGCGAGAAGAATGTTTACTGAATTACAAAAATGGGAAAAAAAAAAAAAGTCTTTTCAAATCAACAAGGATTGATTCGTTAGACACACCCACTATTGTGGTCCAGAACTTGAGAACATGCATTTTAAATGCCACTATTAGGACACAGAACAGCTGCCCCATCCTTCAGCTACTGCACAGGGCAGCGCTGCTTCTGCCTGTCACCAGAACAGAAGCAGATCCAAGTGGGCAGTGGCAGGGATAGCACACATTTTCTACTGTAGGCCTGCCATACTCCATAAGAGCATCAAGAGTTCACTCCAAAGAGACTGCCAGAAATGCAACTTTTGGGTTTCTAATACTGGCATCAAAATTATGGAGTGACCCAACCTCTAAGAAAACCCCTACATATTTACTTAGTGATAAGTAGGTAGGAAATCTAACTGCCAGCGCCAAGTCAAGCTGACCTCCCCTACACTTTACACACGAAAACAGCATGTCTCAGATCATGAATAAAGTACTTCTGGATACCAGGAGTATAGCAGAACTCTCCTTGCTAAATAAAATATCTTCTATTAATTATGATGTAAGCAATGCTTTGTTGCTAGTGAAAATGAAAACTAGGCCAGGCGCAGTGGTTCATGCCTGTAATTCCAGCACGTTGGAAAGCTGAGGCAGGCAGATCACAAGGTCAGGAGATCGAGGCCACCCTGTCCAACATGGTGAAACCCCATCTCTACTAAAAATACAAAACTTAGCTAGGTGTGGGGGCATGTGCCTGTAATCCCAGCTACTCAGAAGGCTGAGGCAGGAGAATCACTTGAACCAGGGAGGCAGAGGTTGCAGTGAGCCAAGATCGCGCCACTGCACTCCAGCCTGGCAACAGAGCAAGACTCCATCTCAAAAGAAAAAAAAAAAAAAAAAAACTAATACAATCATTCCCTTTGGGACAGAGTCATGGACTATATCATTCCCTGGGAATAACTTTAACTCGAAATGATTTCAAGAATCCAACTAAAGCAGAGAAGAGAGTAACAAATATCACATTAAGAAAAACAATTATTTTATATTCTCAAAAGAAAAAAGATTTATGAAAGCCCCCATGTTTTACTATTAATCAAATTTTTCCACGTTTTTCTATTTTGTCTTCAAAAGAAAGAGTGAACCCCTCATATTTTCTTTGTCAGGATGGATACCACAATATTTTGGGGACAATACATAATGAATAGGATTCACAGCTACATTATGGAATATTTTACCTATTCATACAAATAAATAAAAAGCAGCATTAATCATATTAACTGCTTTAATCTTTATAGGTTAGGCTATTTTTCATAGCTCAATTTAAGGGGGAGAAAAAATCTTACCTTAAAGATTAAAACTTTTGTAAGCATGTCTGCTATAAGCATTATGATTTCCTTCCTCCTGTTTGCATAAATAAGTTGGGTTTCTCACAAATGAAGTCAAAACTCTTTGTTAACAACTATAGAATCAAACCTTGGTTCAAAACCATCATCTTAGCTCTAAAATTTATAAAACCTCACTATCTTTGCTTAAAATACTGATAATTAAAAATTATAGCTAGAAGCACTTATTATTAGGTTTTCAGAAGAAAATCAGTATCTAATTTGCCATGCAATGTGAGAATAATCACAGGCTTTTGCCTTAACTTGTTTTTAACTGAATTACTAATGTTTCAATTAACAAGTACTACAGAGAACTACAGCACCATCATCACCCTTAGTAAACAAGAGGACATAGTTACTTTTCCAGATGTCTCTGGTTGTCATGGTACCCTCTTAGGCTCTTTCCCACATTTTTATTCTAGGTAACAATCCTGCAATCATTTACTCTAACTTATAACATAGTTATATGAAGATTTTATATGTTCCTGATATAGACTTTGCACACACCTGTTGAACAGAATCAAAAACGCAGCATAAGTTCCTCAGATTAATACTTAGACTTCCTATTAAAAAGAGGATTAAATTTTTAGTTCACATACTTGATAAAAAACAGATGTCATGAATTTTATATTTTCCACATAATTTATTTCAGAAAAACCTATCATCAGATTAATATTCTTTTAAAAAAATATTTTCGAGTCCACATTTCTAAACAATATTTCTACACCTGAAGTAAAATCACTTTGCCTTTTTACGTGTGCTATACCCATATTTAGATGAAAAAACCTGCTCACAAAAAACATTAAGTATTTGAGAACAATACCTGAAATTTCATAACATTTTTGCAAACAAGCAACCAAAATAAACACACCAAAAATTTTAAATGTTTATATTACATTCTGTTGAAGTAATGTTTAAACATCTTACTTTTCGGGGATTAATTTTTATCCTTCAGTGACGACTTCCCAAAAACAGAGCAGGGTAACATTAATCACGCTGTGGGATCAATGCTTATGTACCATTATTTCTTTTAATTAAATCAAAGTCTCTTCAATATGCAACATCTGCTGTCAAGCCCTTTGGATGTAAAACAAATACACACACACACACACACGCGCGTGCGCGCACACACACACACTCTGGTATTCTTAATGATGCTTGGGAAGTTAAAAGTGGTGTATCCTCCTTCCCAAGGAGCAACAGGAGGGCTTTGCATTCTCTTCTAGAACAGAGTTCTCTCCCTCTGGGATAAAGGAAAACATAATATTCACGTACTAAAAATGCAAATGCAGCTAAAGTTTTTTATCAACTGCACTTCTCTACACACATATGATGCCTATATTAATTTCACTTGAGTGCTTTTATTGCACTAATTAGACAGTGAAGAGGAGCTGACACATGGGAAAACTGTTGTTTGAACGCTGTATATGTTAAGCAGTGGGATTATAAGCACCTGGGATATTCTTGCTATTCTCTGTATGCAAATGACATTCTGCAAACAATTAAACGCTCCCATTAAAATAGTGGGGGTGTGGGATGGAAAGAGCAAGTGTTAAGAGAGTAAAAATATGGCTTGCCCTTTCTATTCCGCCCTCATTCAGCGGAGGCCGAGTACCTTCGACATGCTGCACAGACAGACCCTTGGGAACGTACATAGGAGTCACAATACACTCGACAACATCTCACACGCTCTGTTAACTGCAAAACTCTTATGATCTAACAGCGAGCCCCCTCGCCTCTCGAACATGTTTTCAATTTTTGCAGATACGTCAGGAGACCCTCCCCTGCTGAAGGGAAGGAAGACGTTCCTTCTCGCCCTACCTCACAGCCCCCAGCACTTTCTTTCATTAGAAGCGGCGCCACAAGTTCCCTGGCTCACACCCTTAAAGAGGCAAGTTCAGCACCATGGAAAGGGCTCGAGTCTTGTGCGGAGGGAGAAAGGAAAGCAAAGACTGGGGCTCTCCCCTGGCCACTCACCGGCGTCTGCTGCGACGGGAGTCCCGAGCGCTTGGTAGACCCCTGCTTGGAACTTAACCTTTTCCACGACTCAGCAAACCTGCCCCGGCTGGCGCTCCGGCTGCGCCTGCGGCTCTCCGCGCTGTCCTCGCGGTCGGAGCAGCCCCGCTCCATTTCCGCCGCATCCCTCCACTTCTTCCCCATGAGAAGTTAGCCTCCCTCGGCCAGGAAACCGCCCAGCGCCGAGCGCTCTCGCCGGCTCCTCGCCGCAGATCTCCCTCCAGCCTGCGCGCGGCTCTCGGTTGGCGCTGCCTTTGCCTCCGCCGGCTCCTGCCAGAGCCCCGCGCTCCGTTACCGCCGCAGCCACCAGGCTGCGCTTGCGCCCGCGATTGGCTCAACTGTGGGCTGGGGCTGCGAGCGCCACCTGCGCCCGAGCCAGCTTTCTTTTGCGCCCCCAAATTGCTCTCCACCCGGCAGCCGCCGCCTTCTCTGGAGAGTGCAGGGCCCACGCCTGAGGCTGCTGATGCGCTGCCGGGTAGCGCTCCCAGCGGTCACCTCACCCCGCCCAGTCCCCCAGACCTGGGGACTCACCTCCCCCCAACCCGACCTGCGGGTGGAAGCCTAGGTTACCCACACTGGGTGGGTGGAGACTCCAGTTGACTTAAAAAAGACAGGAAGGGGCAACTTGGTTCTTCCTGCTGCCTTTCTTCCCTTTCTTCTCTTTGCAACAACTAGCTCCTAAGTATTCTTGGGGAGAGTGGAGCTTCATCTTGTCAGACGCCGCACTTACTTCTTCTCTAGCTTGCTCAGACTAGCCCACTGGGTCTCAGACTTGGCTGCACACTGGAGTTACCTGGATCTTTTTTCTCTTTCTCTTTTTAAATGGTGATATTCCTCAGAGTCTAATTTAATTGGCCTGGATGTGGCCTGGGAATCAAGATATTTAAAAACTCCCAAGGTGATTCTATCTGCTCCATCCCCATCAGCAATTAAGGGCCTTCAAGGGCCTGTACTGTAGCGGTGAAGCAGAGGAGGATTCTTGGGAAGGGAAGGCTGTTACTTCTTACTTCAACTCGTTTCTCTCTCCGGGGTAGGAATGGGGTATTCAGTTTCCCCTCTCACCCTGGGCGGTTAAGCAGCGAGGATGACATGAGACGGATTCGTGGTGGAGCTCCTGTGTGTTGTGTATTCTGTGACCCCAGCACCTTGTTGTTCTTTCATGTTTTTGCCTTCTGCTCATTAGGACAGCTGGCTGGCCCTCATGAGTTTTGTGTCAGTTATTTTACCAGACTGAGCTGTCCACATGTTCAGGAATGCCCTTGATCAGATGAGAGAGAGCAGCTGGGGGCATCACAAATTAACAAAACCTGAAAACAATGACTCTATTCACCATTAAAAGGAGTGATGCCTGAAATCGCTCTCAGTTGAAAAGGGCCGGCTGGTTGCTTATCTGTTGCAATGGCAACAGATGTATTTTCATTTTGTTCTGAAATCAAGCATTCTCTGTCCTATTTGAATATTGCCAGGTCTTCTCAGGAGGCAAAGGTGAAGGCGGATTAAGAGGGAAGGGAAGAGGGTGAGAAATGCTGTGGGAAAATTGGTGTTGTGGCAGTAGCTGTAAAAATCATAATCTGAGTTGCAGTGGTCAACGTGATTAAGCAAAGGTTCTGAAACTGGCTAGTTTACGGGAATGGAATACAGAGCTCTAAAATCCCACAGCTGTGCACCTGTGTGTAGTGTTACATGAATATTAATCCTGCCGTTTTAAGTAAAAGAGACTCACAGGGCATACATCCTATCTTTTTAAACAACCCTCTGTGTCTAGAAATCACACACCCATATTAAACAAAATGAGACTCTAAACAATGTTTGCAACACACAATGTCATTTAATGAGAAAACCACAGGCTCCATTTCACATTTTCTCACTCCCTATCTAAGTTCATGGATCTGAAATTATTAGTGACATTTCATGGAAATACCGTAATTTAGTCCAGATTCCTCCCCCTCACAAAAACAAATCAAACTGATTATGCTTAGTTTATAAAATTACACAGGTATGAAAACCAAATACCAACTAGAGGGTAGAATAAAAGTCAGCATATTATTCCTTAAAGTAAATATTTACTTTTTCCTTTAGTTACTTACAAAGGGGTATATAGGTATGACTAAATAAATTCCCTAAGAGATGAAAAGCCTGTGTCTTAACCTGGATGCTTTGAAAGTTCACTCTTTAGGTATAATGATAACATCCCTTAAAAGGAGCTAAGAGAGGCCTTCACACATATATCAAGACATATCATCCAAGAACATTCACTGGGCAGAGCCAGGAGCCCCTGGTTCACCCACATCCACCCATGAAGGGGAAAATGACCCTACCATAAAGGAGGTCTGTCATAAAAGACTGTTCCAGCACATCAGTGCATACTCAGAGCAACTGATGAGTTTTTTAGATGTACTTAGAAAAATTTAATGATGAGTAGTGACTGCATGTGTCATATTTTTTAGCTGTTTGGTCTAAAAATGAGCTTTCAATTGCCCTTATCTTAAAGCACTGTTTTTAAAATCTTGTTTGAAGATGATCTCTGCATTTCTTTTTTGCACTTGACAAGTACCAAAAATGTCTTGGAACTGTACATGAGGCTAAATTAGATGTGATTGAAGGCAACCAGAAAACTGACCCTTTCCTCTTCTGATATTCATTTGTCTTTCCAAAGTTCTTAATAGCTGGAAACTGGAAGACTAAAGTGAAAGTCTATCATATTTTTTACAAAATTAGTGGAGAATGGCAGCACCGAAGCTAAGAACACATTGAAAATCACCAGTATTCCAATTCTGGAATATGCACTAGAAGCCATTTCTAGAGCAACTTAACTTTACTAGAGAAGAGTCACTGCAATTACAAAAGATGGATGTTAATAAATTTCAAAAGCCAAATGGGAAGTAGGGCATAAACCTTCTTTCTTCATAGTCTCTAGGCATTAAATAATGTGCAAATTAATGGGATAAGATTAAAGCAAAAATTACAGCACTGTTAAATAATAGCTATTCTTTGTAAAATGAAAAGCAAATATATAAATTTTATCTATGAATCAATCAAAATATAACATTTTGAAATATTTTGAAAAGTAAACTTTAAATAGTATTCTAAAAACAACAACAAAAAGATCTCAACACACTATCAAATGTCAACAGTCCTCTGTTAGCCCTAAGTACTCTGATCTGAAGTTTACGTGGTTCTACTAGTCTGTTAATGAGTCAATAATCAGAAGAAACTCTCTTCAAACCCCATTTGCTCTAGGTATGTAGTCATGTGCTTCACTGCAAAAGAGTTTATAGGAAATATATATATTCCTTTGGTTATCTCTAGGATGTGAAAACCCAAAGGTATACCCAGGAACTAACTTAACCCAGCAAAGTATGAGAGAGGAGGGCAAACAGAGAAAATAATCAAAGCTACAAAGTAATGTTGATCCAAAAATCTCTCCTTGTGAAATAAGAGAATATAAACCATATTTCATCAACTTTAACACCTTCCATTTTTCAGAGAGGGTAAACCTCGCTGAAATCAGAATGCATTTTATCATAGATGGTATCTCAGATTCAGTGTAATGCAGCATATTGATTCATAGAATCTTGGAGTGAAATAGATATTAATAGATCTGACTTTAAAAATCCAACAAGCTACCATTAACTCTCTGCCTACACAATCAGCCTTTGACATTAGATATCCTATTTCTCATAAGCAGAGCATTTCCTTGTAAAATAGCTTTAAGCATTAGAAAGCCCATTCTTATAAACTAACCTGAACCCCAAGCCTTCTACCTTTATTTTAAATTCTGGGAAGGTCACACTATTTAAACATGTGTTCCTCATGAGAATCATCAAGTATATGAGATGGTATTTAAAGTCCCCTAAAATTTCTCTTTTATTAAACTAAACAATGTGTGGCTTTTTCTGTCAAGTCCTTACATGCATTGGGGAACAAAGTAAGAGTCAGCACCCTCACATAGTAAGAGAAATTGGAAAATGGTGGGTATTCAATGAATCTGGGGCAACTACTTTGTGAATTCACTAAAAGCTTAATCACTATGACTAGACTCACAGTGAAGTGGGATTAGTCAATACCTACAAAGCAGGAGATTGGATGCAGAAGTTGTGTTTAGTCATAATTAAATTCTCTTCCGCAGACCTGAGGGCTGAGACTCACAGAAGCCAAACAAGCATGAGAGTTGAAACAATTATTCCTGTAACTCAAGCAAAAAATCTCCCAAAACCCATGACTATTAATCAGGAAAAGGAATAACGGGGTTATCTTGGTTTAAGTAAATTGGCCATCTATGTGGATGAAATTATCTGGGTAGTTATGGGAAATTTATACTCCCATTTAGGAAAAAAAAAAAAATCTCATACATTCCCTGCAGCATCTGCTGACAAATCTTCAATGGTTACACATCCCGTCAAGTCCTCCCAGCAGAAGTCACTGCAGGGCAGAGAAACTGGCTACACAAGTTCACTCTTTTCTTTTCCTCTTCCTTCATTTCTACCCTCCTTCCTTCTCTCTCATTTTTTCTTCCTTTCTTCCTTCCTTCCTTTCTCTCTTTCTCTCCCTTCCTCCCTTTTCCTTCCTTCACTTTTCTTCCTTCCCTCTTTCTCTCAGCATAGAACAAACCAAATTTCCCCAGCAAAATCCTCCAATTCTCCAGCCTTTCTACTAATATTATGATTTGTAGGAGTTTTTAGTATAAGCTTTCCTTTATTGTTCATTGATGCATTTGCATAAATTCATATTTATATAAAGTTTATTTCCCTTTCTAAATCTATAGGTAAATAGTTTTCTAAAATCTTATTTCAGGATTAAGAGATAATGATTCAAGCAAATGGTATAAAATTATAAAGGTAAATAATAAAAGAATCAAAAATAATATAACCATTAAAATTAGGGAGAAAGGAGAGGAAGAATAGAAAAGAAAAGAAAGACAGGTATAAATTAGCTAAATGTCCATCTATTACTAAATAATTTATAAAATAAATGAATAAATATATATTGACATAAAATCCTCATAAGAATGGCTAAATTTCTGCAGACAGAAAATTTAAGCAAACAGAAAAACACTAAATGTTGTCAAAGCTGTGGAGCAACTAGAACTCCCACACATGGCTGGTGAGAGTGTATGCTGGTACAACCACTTTAGAAAACCATTTGGCACTATCTACTAAAGTTGATCATATGGACACCCTATGACCCAGCAATTCTACTCCAAGGTATATACCCAACAGATATGCGTGCTTATAATTAATGAAAGACTGTAAGAATGTGCATAGCAGCACTATTTGTAAAACTCCCAATCGAGAAACTACACAAATGTTCATCAACAGCAAAATGAATAAATTACGGTATATTGAGACAGTGGAATCTGTACAGTGATGAGAATGAATGAATTACTATTACATACAAAACCATGGGTGATGCAACAACAATATTGAGCAAGAGAAGATACACAAAAGAATACATATTGTGAAAATTCCATTAATATAAAGTTTGAAATTAGACAAAAACAATCTATACTACTAGAAGTCAGGACAGTGATTATCACAGGAGGATGCATTCTATAGCGATCAAAAGACAAATGAGGAGGGCTCCTGGAGTGCCAATAATGTGCTCTTTCTTGATCTGGTGGTAGTAACAAGGGTGTACTCATCTTGGAAAATTTATAGAGCAGCACAATTATAAATAATGTACTTTTTCACATGTGTCTTACCTCAATAAAATGTTTACTAGGAAGGAAGGAAGAAACAAAAGGAGGGATGGAGAGAGGGAGGGTGAGAGAGAACCTATTTAAACGTGTTTTCTGATGCTAGTATCATTTTACATAATACTACTTTTTACATTTTTATATAACCATTTATATATTATACAACCATGCATGTACTCTCATATAACTGTGACATTTTAAATTGTCAAGATCATTTCATGCATTACTTAAGGGTAGATATTATTATCTGCATTTTCAGGAAGGGAAACAGACTGCACATAGTTACCTGACTGATCCAAGTTCTCCCAACTAATAATTGGAAGTTCGAAACTTGAACCTCAGATTTTTAGCCTTCAATTCCAAGTTCTCTTTTGATTATATTATAGTCATCTCTATATATTTTATACATTTTAAATTTATATAATTTACATGACATATAATACATAAATATACAATATATACTTATATATGAATAATATAATATATAGAGAGTCTATTGTCTGTGTTAAAAAAAGTTGCTTAAACCAAAATGTAGACATTTTAAGCAGCAGGTACTGGCATTGTTTCTTCCTAGAATTTAGAAATATTTGGGAAAAATTTGAAAATATTGAGAAACCTCTTCTGAGATTATAGGAGAAAAGAGCCCATTTGGAAAACTGCCATACAAAACTCCATTACTAAAATCCAGATGAGCTGAGACAATGGCTTTTACAGACAGAAGAAAACCTTTTAACTGACCTCCATTTAACATACATGAAGAGCAGGTCTCTTTTTCCTAATACTCTGAATGCTAATAATGAATCTGCTGTTCTTTGCCACACAACTGGTGTGTGGTCTTGCCATTTGAGTTATATCAGGGGTCTACTGTGTTTCTTTCCAAGCCCAGTTTTGTATGTTGTATTGGTGATCATTATGCAATTTCATTAAATGTTATGAACAATGATGCAAGGTGAGAACAAAAGAAGGTGGCATTTCTGTGAAAACCAAATAAAATGTTTTGGAAAGAAAAAAGACCAAAAAAATCACCCCTCAATTTGTTTTTTTATATACTGGTATAACATGATGTGAACAAGAAAACTGTTTAAACGACAACAACAAAAAAACAGTAATAGACTAGAAAAAATACAGAAGCCAGCTTCCCTCAGATTCCTCTGCAGTTGTCATTAAGATATCTCTCTATTTAAAATGAAAAGGAAACGAGATCCTACATGATGGATATGATTTATGCAAAAAGATAAACAAGAAGTTCAATTGCTAGTAACATTCTCAAAGAAAAGACTTTATCCTTAGATCAAGAAATGAATACATATAACCTGTTTTAAGTTAAAATAAGATGTTTAAGCATAACCAACTTTTGAACCAGTAGAAGATTCAACTATCCCCATGAGGAACTGATCTTGTTAACAGTCAAATGAATTGGATGCTACCTCCCTAAAAGGGCCAAATTTTTCCTCAAACTGCTTTTCCGGCATCATAGACACCAGAACTTCTAATTCTACAATTCATCACTTTTGCTTCTTAAAAAAAATGCCACTCCTGCGATGAGTAATATTTTAAGTTTTATCACTCATTACCACTTCTCCCAGGCCTGGAGTTTTTAGGTGTGACGCAAGAACTCTAGGAGATTGATAGAGAAGGATGCACAATACAGATGTGGCAAGGAGGGGTGCAGAGCCCAGAGCCTGGGAATTTCTAAAGTTAAACTATTGTTTCCTTTTTGCCCTGGAGTTACAGCATTAGAACATGAGGCGATCATTTGTGCTAAAGCTCAATTATTTCTATTTTATACTACAAACTGCAGAAAAACATTAAAGGTCATCTTGGAAAAAATAACACAGTCTTAGGAGCGTAGCAGAAGTCGTTACTTTTTCTTTCTGTTTATTTTTAAGGAATTATGAATTTCTCAAAGCATCACACAGATCAGGGAACATATTCAGTGGTCTTCAACAGTTAGGTTCAGTACTTAGTTTTGTTTCCTAAAGGTAAGTGCATTAAATGGTCTTATAAAGCTAAAATTTTAAACTGCCTATTTGCATAACTATTTTGTTCAGAAAGACAAACAGGAATGTCATTTGATCCACCGCAAAACACAATGAAAAGGGAACATGGAAGTTATCATACAAAACTCACATATTTCTTAATCACAATTTCTATTCACACTAAAAAGAACTATTTATATGCCATTGAATCTGAGCATATTAAACAAAACAGTGTTCAATATTTTTCACTGTTCAAAACAGAACAAATGTCTACATTCTCCCCCTCCAAAGTACAAAAGTGGATGAAGTGAAAGCAATTAGTTAAACAAAAAGTAGCAGCTTAGTTACCTTTTCATTTCTGATGTACTATCAAAATTCATTTCCTCCAACTCAAACAAAATCATTATTGGAACCTGAATAGAGTCTGGAAGCAGAGGCTCAACTAACTAACTAAAATTCCCAAATGCTTCACATATATCCTTTGACTTCCACAAAAGAAACAAAATCAACAATATGCTAAAACTGAGACAAGCTATTATCATGAACACAATGTATTTCATTGAAATTGTCTTTGCCTGGTGAATGGAGTCTTGGGTCATTCCATAGAGCTTCCAGTACCTACTATGAAACTTGGTATTAACAAATGGTTTATATTAAACTAGGCTTTAAAGTAAATACATTGTACCAGATTATACAGAGTTCTTCCAGTTATTCAGTGGAGAATGTCATCTCATTGGCTGAAATGTATATGCTCTATGCTATAATAATAATAATAATAAAGGAGGTTAGCAGCATTTTATGTCCAGGTTGGTGACACGGAAACAAAACTCACCAGGGGCCTGTCGCGGTGGCTCACGCCTATAATCCCAGCACTTTGGGAGGCCGAGGCAGGCGGATCATGAGGTCAGGAGATCGAGACCATCCTGGCTAACACAGTGAAACCCCGTTTCTACTAAAAAATACAAAAACAATTAGCTGGGCATGGTGGTGGGTGCCTGTAGTCCCAGCTGCTCAGGAGGCTGAGGCAGGAGAATGGCGTGAACACAGGAGGCGGAGCTTGCAGTGAGCCACAATCATGCCACTGCACTCTAACCTGGGCGACAGAGCAAGACTCCATCTCAAAAAATAAATAAATAAATAAAAATTTAAAAATTTAGGAAACTCATCAGGGTGTTCAATGTGCAACAAGATGAAAGATGATGCCAAGTTTGTTAACATAAAAGCGTATCTAAAATGAGAAAGGCAAATGGAAAAGTCATAATCCTTTAAACTCCTGTTTTTTCAAGAAAGCTTTATAGATAAATACTTCTTTTATCTAAAGGGGAATGATAAAGCAATTTTTAAGTTATCCGCCAAAGTGATCCTTCAGTATTTGTTGATTGATGAGTTAGCTTCACTTCTTATTTTTTACCAGTGTTTTTCAACCAGATCTCCACAACAAGCCCATATGGCATAGTTCTAGTCATTACTTCCATCACACCCATTGATAAAGATTCTGAGGATGCTATGAGCTGTTCACCTATGTGAACAACTTTGCAATCTAGGTGAGAGTTTGTAGCCAGCTCTGCAATAGTAATATGCCATGGTCAGCTGTATTTCAAATGTTACGAATTGCTGAAATTTTGAAGAATACTCATCCTGACCATGTCTGTGGTGAAACTTAACTTGAACACGATAGGTAACTTGAAAACTCCATGTGTCTGTTATAACCACACCCTTTGTAAATTGCATCTGTTATGATATCAAATAAACACAGTGATCAAAATCATGGCATTTATTTTGGTTCCAAATGTCATCAATTTCTTCATATATGATTCATGAGTGCCCTGGAAGTACATAAGATATGTTGAAAAGAATTCAAAAGAGAAAGAAATCACTAAAAGCATGAAAGCAAAAATAAAATATGAAAAATGAAAAACTAACATCAATGCTATTAAAAGTGCTAACATTAATTAAGCACTTACTATGTGCCAGATACCATCTCACTACGTTGAATTAATTTGTTTAGTTCTCACAATAACTTCATTTAGCCACTGAGGAAACTGAGGCAATAAAAAAGGCTAAATAAAATGGCTGAAGTTTATATAGCTACAGAGCAGCAGAACTAAGACTTGAACCCAGGAAGTCTGACTCCAGAGCCCATGCACTTTCCCACTATGTCACTGTATCTAGGAAACAATAATAACTGCCTGACATAGAGTGCTTCTTCTATGAAAAGCACTTTGCTAAGTGTTTTGAATGAGATCACTAGTCTTTTCAAGAACTCTTGGAAATGAAAATTATTGTCATTTTGCAGATAAGAAAAACAGAGGCACACAGGGTAGCAATATGCCTAAACGATTCAACTTTTCAACCTCCAGCCTGTCTGACCTCATAATAATGACAGCAAGAATAATAATAAACAACTAATAGTTACTGAATATTTCTGATGTAACTAAGTCCACTACTAAATGCATATTTATCTCAATGTATGCTCTCATCCGTACTGAAAATTAAGAAACTGTACTTTAGAGAGCCTAAGCAACTCTCCCAGATCACACTGGTAGTCACTGAAGGAGTCTGGATTTCAATTCAGGTGTGCCTGACTCTTGCGCCTAGGAATATAACCACTGCACTCCATTTTTAGTGCATTCAATCATTTTTAGCATTATACTACTAATATGACATAATTAGTAGTATACTACTATATTATTAGTATGTTATATTAAACTAGAATAAGCCTATTATAATTTTATTACTAATTACCCATTTATATATTAATCTATTACTAATTACTAATTTTATACTAATTTAGTTTAACGGGGTTTTTCATTTCTATTTTATTTATTTATCTATTTATTTTTGAGACAGGGTCTCACACTGTCACCCAGACTGGAATGCAGTGGTGCGAACATGGCTCACTGCAGCCTCAAACTCCTGGGTTCAAGCTATCCTCCCACCTCAGCCTTACAAGTAGCTGGAACCACAGGTGTGTACCACCACACCTGTCTCAATTATTTATTTATTTGTTTGTTTGTTTATTTTTGTGGAGATGGGGGGGCCTCACCATGTTGCCCAGGTTGGTCTCGAACTCCTAGGTTCAAGTGATCCTCCTGCCTCAGCCTCCCAAAGTGCTGGGATTATAGGCATAAGAAATTGCTACTGTTAAAATAATGGACTGCCATTGTTGATTTAGGAATTAAAGTCAAAGGAAATGATTGTGAGATTTTCCATTTTATCAGGTAATTCTCTTAGCCAATATTAACTTCCTCACAGGGGAGTTGTGAGAATCTAGTAAGAAAATATGGATGGAACATTTTTCTCAGTGCCGGGCCCATTTTTGTTCTCTTCCCTTCCCTCTAAGGATAGGTGCCTTATTGAAAAATTTAGTTTTTTTAAATCTGTGTAATATGTAGAATTGTACATTGTAGGCCAGCACTAGCTAGTAGAAATATAATTCAAAAATCACCTGTAATAGTGTTTCTAGTATTCACAGGTGAAATTAATTTTAATATTATATTGAACTTAATATAACCAAAATGATCATTTCAATATGTAATCCACATAAAAATCCACATAATGAGATATTTTACCATTTTTGTGCTATCTTTGAAATTGCTATGTATTTTACATATACAGCATAATTTGATTCAGATTAGCCATTTTTCAAGTACTCAGTAACCACATACGGCTAGTGGCTACCATATTGGATAACATAGCTCTAAATGTATACATTATCATAAAACACTACCTGAATCATTGTGATTGACTTCAAAAAACAACAAATAAACATTTCAAGTAGGTTTTTAAGTATGGCAGTGGTCGTGGGGAACAGTTCAGAGACTGCAAGTCTTTGGGAAGCTCTGGGCCCTGTCCCCAAAAGAAAAGCATTGCTGTACACAGTCCCAGGTGTGTGCATACAATTTTAGGAGATGCAAGACCGCAGGCTAAAGAAACTGCTCTAAGTGATTTGTTTGTGAGATGATTCCATTGTGAACAACGGAGAAAGTCTTTACCCACATCCTACGAGGTAATCCCTGGCTTTGCACAATGTCATTTGGAACAGGGGCAGCAATTGTGGCCTGTTGCCTTTTGACTCTCATTCTTGTACCCAGTTGGCTGTATGGAATTCAGCCAGTGTGCCAGAATTAAAAGACTCATCATAGAGGCCTGCACTGTTGCTGAGACGGAAATTGCAAGGAGGCCCAGAAGAACAAAGGGGCTTTTCTACATTGTTTTGTTTTTGTTTTTGTTTTTGCATTAAACCAAGTGTCCCCACAACAAGTATTGCGTTTTTCTTCATCTCCTAATAAGCTTTATCTCCATGCCACCATCCTCTAAAAACATAAGAAAGTTTACCTATTTTATTATTCTATTTTATTTGAGGCACAAGGGCCTACATCTAAGTTTTAACCTTAAAGCATTCTAAATTCTTCCTAAATGTCAACAGAATTCATAAATGACTTGATTAGGCATCCAAATGTTTGGCTCAGTGAATGTTTTATGGAAGAGTCATAGAATCTGACCCTAACTTTGTACTCCTGTTCTCTTCCTTTTCAGGTATAACATCATTTGATCTCATTCACCATTTTGAAATCAAATAATTCTACATTCTGAATACTCTAAATACTTATTTTATGCATCTGCTTATTTTTGTAAAAAAAAAAAGGTAGGTACATAAAGGGCTATTCAATTGTATTTGTCAAACTAGCTATCAAATATTTACTTATCCTTTTTCAGTAGCATCTGTCCTCCATCAATTTCTTATTTATTTGACAGAGTAAATGATTATTTCTAAAGGTAGAGGCACCTTTGAGACTACCCTTGTTTACAAAGGACTTGTTTTAAATGTGATGGTGCATTTTTCAGTGACTTAATGAAAATATAACTCAGGCACAATATTTATTACCTTGGAGGAAAAAAGAAAATTATTTAAGCCTCCTTGTCTATTCTTTTCTATTTTAGTTTATTAAATCTGTGGTTTTTTGTGTCAGAGAGAGAGGAAAAAAGTGGGAAGAACTTCTTTTCCATTTGTAATATTTCTATATAGCACCCCAACTAGAGTCTTTGGCTTTCTTTTAAAAAATTTTAAAATTTCCTTTTAAAAAACCAATCATTTCCTTCACTATTTCCTGTAAGTTTCCCCAGATATATTTAATTCCCTGTACTCTAGGATGTCTCCTAGCTATAGGAGTTTACAACTGAACCTTTATGTAAAACTCTAAAAACAAGAACAGTGATCTTACTAAAAAAGAGAAACATTCTTTGCTCTTGGAAAGAATCATGGAGTGTGTATGTGTGTGAGTGTGTGTGTTCCAACCTCAAAGGTGGGCAATCAATGGAATATTTTATTGAGGCTGATATTTTGGACACCATACCTCACCCCTTTTCAGTTCACTTCTCATCTCTTAAAGACAAATCATGTTTCAAGACAAACTGTGAGATATGAGGTCAGACTAAAACAACTGTTGGGGAAGCCAGAGCCAAGGAAGCCCTGGGAATTCCTGACTTTTCAGATATATTCTAGGTTTTACCAGAATAGAGCAGTCACCTTGGATCCTTCTCTGAACCAGCCTGAGAAGCCATAAAACCTTTCAGTTCTGCTTTGAGTACCTCACTGTCTGGACTGCCACACTTAGGAATGCTCCAGAATTTGCTATCTTTGGTGAGGGTAGTAACTTGAGGGTCACACATGTTGATGAATTGGAGGAGGCTGTCAACCTCTTTTCTTAGTATGACTGGCTCCGTGATCCAATGACATGAATTCTGATTTAATAGCCAATGCTATTTTCTGGATGATAAAACACTATACCACTTTTCACAACAGACATGCCATATGGTACTCGTTACTTCTCTCCTAGATAAAATGCCTGGAATCATAAAGCTTTTTCTTCTAGCTGCAAAAGATAATGGAGGGTAGTTTTATCTTTTTTAAAAAATAAAATATTATGACAATTCCCATTGACAATGGTATATTTACAATCTTCCCTTAAATTCAGGAAGTTTTCAGGGAAAATGCTCCTACCACAATAATAGCCCTAAGTGATTTGGTACTGAAGGTGATGAAGTTTTTCTTGACTAGCTTTCTTACTGGAAATGAAAAAAGTTTTCTTTATGATCTTTACCTTGACTATCATATTGTTTTCAAGAAGGACATGCTTTACTGGTGGCTAAATCTTGCACTCAAGAGAGACCACAAACGGTTTGACCTTTACATTCATCTTGTCTTTGAAAATAAAAGGAAATGCTGTATCTATGCTGGGGAAAAATGATTAAGTGTAAAGAACATAATTTGGAGGTCAGACAAATCTGGATTCAAACTCCTACTCTTACTAGCTATATTAATCAATTCTCATGCTGCTAATAAAGACATACCCAAGACTGGGTAATTTATAAAGGAAAGAGGTTTAATTAACTCACAGTTAATAATGGCTGGGGAGGCCTCTGGAAACTTACAATTATGGCAGAAGGGGAAGCAAACACGTCCCTCTTCACATGGTGGCAGCAAGGAGAAGTGCCAAGCAAAAGGGAAGAAACTCCTTCATAAAACCATTGGATCTCATGAGAACTCACTATCACTAGAATAGCATCAGGGTAACTGCCCCCTTATTAAATTACCTCCCACTGGATTTCTCTCACGACATGTGGGGATTATGGGAACGACAGTTCAAGATGAGAGTTGGGTGGGGACACAGCCAAACCATATCACTAGCTATGTAATTTGGGGTAAATAACTTTAAGCCACAGTGTCCTTGGTGTGCAGCATGTTGTAATATGGGCAGAAAATAACCTCTATCCAGCAGAAGCGTTGTGGCAATTATAAAGCATACAGTGCCATGCCTAGAGGTAAAAGGTGGTTCAATTATACCTGTCATTTCCCATTTTATAATAATTATTATAAGTATACTATTTTCAAGGTTTTATATGTAGTGTTTTTTTTTAATTTGTTTGGAACTGACTCTTAATCATCTCACTGGAATTATTTTTCTCTGCTCCAAAAACAAACTCCTCTCCCCTTAAAAAGATTTCTTTTTTCTTAGCAAGAAAAATGTGTGTGCTTTTTATTTGTGGCCTAAAAAAAATTATAGAATCAGAAAATATAAGATCTAAAACGTATTTTTCTACATTAATAAGTCATAATACAATGGAAACCACAATGGCTTGATGGTCACAAAATTGCTTTTTGCACACTGCTTCTATAAAAGAGTTTTGTGATGATGTTGGTTATATCACAACATTGTAGCTGCAAAAAAGAAAGTGAAGGCAATAATACTGACTGGAGCTATACCAAGCACAGACATGCGTGTACACACACACACACACACACACACACACCCCATTAATAACAAATGAAAAGGAGTTAGACATTTTTAGAAAACCACAGAAATCCAAACCATCAAAGAGCTATAACATAAAGTTTGGCAGACAGAAAAATCATTAAAAGTTTGACACATGATTTCAACAGTGTTGGTAGATTTAGATAGAAGCTTTAAATAACATATGTTTTGAGGTTCCATCAAAAGAAAGAATTTAGAACTCCTATTTGTTTAACTTTGAGGAGAAGGAAATTTGACCAAGAATAACTCTAGCACAAACGAGCGGTCACAACGTTGTACATTAGGAAATGTCAATAAATGATCTGGCAAAATCACTCACTCCCTTTGTCATTGTTTGCCTCTTTCTTTTCCTCACAGGTTAAAACATACAAGCCCTGAGGGTTGCCTTTCACATACATACATGAAGATGAAAAAAAAGTGCCCTAATTCCTCACTGGAAGGACCCAAGCTCTACCCACTAGGACCTGCAGCTTTCTGCTTCCGGGAAGAGGACAATGGAATGGAATCACAGTGATACCATTAAAAGACAAATGTCTGTGTCTCCAAGGTTATTTATTTACCTACTTCTGGTTTTTAATACTTAGACCTCACTCTTTGGGGAAAGGTTATCTTGGCTAATCATTATGCAAACTCTTAAATTATAGTATTCCATGATATATTCTTATTTTTCAAACAGAGGTTTCTGAGTGAACTCATTTTGTTTAGCAATGATTTCACTTTAGTATCCTAGCCTACAAAGGATGGGTTTGTGCCACACTAAACACGAAAGAAGCTTCACATAAACTAAATGACAGAACAAAACAATAACTTCAGTGACTTCCTCCAATAAATATAACCTTGTCCAAGTGAAAACTTTGTTTTTAAATATATTCTTCTAGCCAGAGGAGACACCTCCTAACAGTGAAACATGTAACAAATAATAACTGATATTTTTGAGATTTACTATGGATTAGGAATTACTCTTAACCCTTTAATGACTATACCATATAAAAATATTAAATAAAGATAATTATGACAGCTAACGCTTACAGAGCAGTTATTATGTGCCCGGCACTGTTCTATGTGTCACTTCTATTAGCTTATTTAAGCTTCACAACAACACTGTGCTGTAGGTATAACTATTATCACCATATCACAGAAGAGGAAGTGGAGGCACAAGAAGAAAGATGTCCTTGGTCATACATCAAGTAACTGGCAGAGCTAGGATTCAAGCCCCAAGTCTCATGTTGATAGAACCATTGACTGTCTTGAGTGTGGCAAGGAACATGTGTGAAAAACTTGCATAGAGCTATAAACACACACCCTACATATACACTCATGAGTTGCATGTATAACTGGTGAAATCTGAATAAATGCTATTGATTGTTCTGATGCAATTTCTTGGTTTTCATGCTATACTATAGCTGTACAAGATGTTAACAATGAGGAAGCCCGGAGAAAGTGCAAAGGACTTCCCTGCACACTTCTTGGAAACCTACTGAGAATCTATAATTATTTCAAAAGAAAAAGTTTCTAAACAATTCAATCTATGTTTTGTGAAAATATGATGTTTCATTCTTTTCAACATAACTAGCCTCAATGATAGCAAAATAACTCATTGAACAAGTTCAATCTGTGAGGCATGCTGCTACACCCGAAAGTGAAAACTGAATTTATTATTCCTTTCAGAAATAAGGTTATCTTATTAAAAGTAGCTTTTAAAATCCCTATTCTTAATTTATCAATATATAGTACTTACGTTTGTTTTGTTTTAATATGGATTACCTTTTAAAGGGAAGCATGGAAAAATCATAGTTAATTTTTTTGTACCTCAAAATCTGAGCTACTCAAGGCACTCAAAAATGCCATCACTGATAGTGATAAAATATGCATTTGTCGCTATGAACAAACTGAAATAAATGTGACAAATGCATATTTTAAAATAATATAGATGTTCGACACTTGTATATTGTTTCCCTTTTTACTTATACAATCAATTTTAGATTCTCTCAATAGCCTTGTAAGAACTCAGAGGCAAATAATATTAATAGATAAAATTATACATATTTAAACTGCTCTGTGGCAAAGGCTGTTTATTTATTTAGTCTTTAATGGAGAAAGGCCACCCAGTTCTTGATTTCAATCTCCAGTATGATGGGGGTGATGGTGCTGATGATTATGAATGACAAGGATGATGCATTTATTTGCAGAAGTTTCTACTACTTGCAAAATATGGTAACACTGTTTGGTTTGGTTTTGGCCGAACCTGAGATGATGTCATCAAGCATTTTAGCGCTACAGGAAACACTTCCCACCAGCCAGATTTCTAGCCAAACTTTTCAGCTAACAACTGAACACTACATAAGGTCTATCACCCAGCCTCCCCCGTTTCTGCTCCCTAGGGCTGATGGGGAATGGGCAGTGAGTCATGGAGGCAGTTGGTGGGGAGGTGGTAGCTCTACACACCAATGATTATTTTTTAAAATAACTGAAAGCTCTTATTATACCTCAACCCACAATTTCCTTGCCTCCACCATAGTCAAGCTAATGTGGTGGGGTCCATCATTTATTTTTGACTTCATTTTAAAATTTATGTTAGCTGGATTTTTTCAACATTCTGATATTGAAATAGAAGGGAAGGAAGAATATTCAGGATAATTGGACCTGGTTCTTTATGTCTCTAGCAAATGTCAAGACCCCTAAATTGTACTACTTTATGTGCCTGATAATCCTAAAACACATCATTATATTCTTTTAGCTGAAGGCAAAGTACAACTATTTCTTATATGCTAGCTAGGTTAAATTCCAAGATCAAGTTGAACTTTAACATTGTTGGCTTGTCCTTGAAAAATGAAAATGTAAAAAGTTGGACCTCCTTTCAAACTCATCTTTTTGGGGTCGGGAACATGCTTTAGGCACTTCTCTCCTATATATACTCCTGGACTTCTTGATAAACCATTCAGTCTGGTTATGAGGTTCAGTTCACCCTCTACATCCAAGTTTTTTCTACTTATTAAAAGAAATGCAATGCAAATCCATGACACTTACTATTTTTTACTCTTCACGCCTGCTTTCTCCCTCTCAGATGTATCAATCTGCCACATTGCTGGAAGATGCAGAACTCTAGGAAGCATTTATCATTCATTGTAACAGGTGGATAATTATTGAATAGAATGAACTTTACAGGTTATTATGTTTCTCATATATCCTGCCTTCTTCTAGGGAAATAAAGATTAACTTCAATTTTTGTCAACTTTTTTGTGAGGGAGGGGGATGGTTATTTATAAGCGGATTTGTTTTTCATTTCAACTCTTCCCACTATCCTAATCACTGCTTTTATCTTTCTTTTTTGTCAGCAAGAGATCCCACCGTCTGTTTGATTTAACTATAATTAGCTTCTCTGTTTGGTAAGGTTATTGTCTATATATTTCTAGTTTAATCTCTTCTAACTCTTTAAAGTTGCTGCAAATAAAGCTTAAAAATATATGACACAACATTTATTATCCATTTATTTTCTCAAGTATCCTATTTAGTCTTCTAATCTCCAAATTAACTCTACTTTGCACACAGATTGTACTTAGCAAATGCATGCTTCCTTTTTAAAGTCTGCTTTTTTATGGATAAAACCATGAAGAATGCAAGTAAACACCAAAGACACACTTGAGTAGGAAACAAAGCCACAAGACTGGAGTATGCGTTCTAACTTTGGGGGAGGATGGACAAATGTGCCATCCTCAAAACAGAACAGGATCCAAAATAATTATTTTGATTTATGTTACAATTATGGCTTCAGAAATTAGATTGCAGGAGTTCTCAGAAGATGATGGGATAAAAAAATAAGATAAATTTGTTGTGGAAAAATAATACCCTACATGCAAAATATGAAAACTACCATAAGCTAGGCTGATGAAGAGATTAAATTTGCATTTTATATCTGCCCAGTCTCCAATTCAGCATGTTTCTATTCAACACATATACACCTTACACCTCTCTTGCTCTCTCTCCCTCTACCTCTCTCACTCCACCCAGACATATACACATGGACACATGCACTTGTGCCCTAGGTGTTTCTCTAGTCATTGAGTCATCATTCCCTTTTTAAAAATTTATTTTTAAGTCATTGTAGATTTATAGGAAGTTGCAAACAGTACAGAATGGTCCCACGTACCCTTCACCCCATTTACCCCAAGAGTTACATCTCTGTAACTATAGTATAATATAAAAGTCAGGAAATGTGCATTGAAAAGTGTATGTGTAACATTCTATGCCATTTCACTAACGTGTCAATTCCTGTAACCACCATGAAAATCAGGATACAGAACTATTCCAGCACTGCAAAGATCTACTGGTGTTGATACTTTACCAGACTGAAAAATTACCTCCTTATAAGTCCATTTATGATCCTCCATTTGTAATATAATTGTCTTAAATACTTCCTTTAAGAAATATTTGCTTAGGCCATCAAACATAATTTGGAAAACTCATGAGGAAAAAGAAAGTTTACTGTATTCATCCATGTTTTGGCCTTTCCTGCTATTTATTCTTCCTTTCTAATGTTCCAAGATACCCCTTCTCTTTCAAAGACTTTCTTTGACATTTTTTTTTTTTTAGGATAGTTCTGCTAGTGAAAATTTTAAAATTTTTCCTTTGTCTTGTGATGTCTTTGTTTCTACCTCACTCAAAACAGAAAAGTGTTCAGGAAATAGAGTTTGCGGGGTAAGTTTCTTTGCTTTCAGCGCTTGAAGACTGTCGTGCCTCTCCTCTGGCTTCCATGATTCTGATGATAAATCTAATGCCATCTGAATTGTCTTTTGAAGGGTGTTGTTTTTTTCCTCTCACTGTTTTAAGATTTTTCTATAGTTTTCTGAAATTTAATTATGACATGAATTTCTTTGGATTTATCCTGTTTGGGGATTCACTCAACTGTTTTTTTTTTTAATTTAACAGCTTTATTGAGATATTAATAATATCTCAATTAATTAATAACAGCATATTGAGATATAATTCACATACTATGAAAACTCACCAATTTAAAGTCTACAATCAATGATTTTTAGTATATTCACAGACTTGTGCAACCATCACCATAATCAATTTTAGAATACCTACACCCATTAGCTGTCACTTCTCCATCCTGCTTCCCCTCTCCCAGGCCTGGCAAACACCGATCTACTTTCTATCTCTATAGATTTGTCTTTTCTGGACATTTTGTATAAATAAAATTATATAATAGGTGATCTTTTATACCTGGGTCCTTTCACTTAGCATAATGGTTTCAAGGTCCATCCATATTGCATCATATATCAATATCTTATTTCTTCTTATTGTCAAATAATATTCCACTGTGTAGATATACTACATATTATTTATCTATTCAACAGTGGATGAACATTTGGTTTGGTACCATTTGGGGGGTTATTCTGAAAAAGGCTGCTATGAACATCTGCATGCAAATTTGTACATGCACGTGTGTTTTCATTACCCTTGATATGCCACCTAGAAGAATTATTTCTGGGTCATACATTAACTCTATGTTTAACACTCTGGGGAAATGGCAGACAGTTTTGAATAGCACCTGTGCCATTTTTACATTACCACCAGCAATTTATGAAAACTCCAATTTTGCTACATCTCCATCAAAACTTTTTATTACATCCTTTTTATCATAGCCATCCTAGTGAGAGTAAAGTAATATTTCATTGTGGTTTTAAATTGCACTTCTTTGATGACTAACGATGTTGAGCATCTCTACATGTGGTTTTTGGCCATTTGTATATCTTCCTCAGAGAAATGTCTATTCAGATCCTTTGCCCACTTTAATTGATTTTATGTCTTTTTATAATATATAATTATAAAAATGTTCTTTATAAATGTTAGATACAGTTCTCTTATCAGATATATGATTTATAAATATTTTCTCAAATTGTATGGACCATCTTTTCAATTTTTTGATGATACTCTTTGAAGCACAAAGTTGAAGCATAAAGTCCAACTTACATATTTTTATTTGTTTGCTTGTACTTTTTGTGTAATATCTAAAAACAGATTGCCTAATCCAAGGTCATGATGATTGCTCCTATGTTTTCATCTAAGAGTTTTATTGATTTTGATTTTACCTTTCAGTTGATGATGCATTTTTAGTTCATTTTGTGTAGAGTGTGACAAGGGGTCCAACTTCATTACTTTGCATGTGAATATACAGTTGTCCCAGCATCATTCGTTGAAATGACTATTCTTCCCTCCACTAAATTTTCTTGGTAATCTTTTCAAAAATCAATTGATTGCAAGTGTTCTATCTATTCCATGCTAGTATCAGACTTGATTACTGTCATTTTGTAATGAGGTTTAGAGTCAGAAAACATGAGTCCTCCAACTTTATTCTTTTTCATAATCGTTTTGGCTACTCAGGCTTTCTTGGTGGGGAGAAGAAAAGTCATTGGGATTTTAACGGCAATTGCATCACATATGCAGATCAATTTGAAGAAAAATTTCATCCTAACAATTTGAGACTACCAATCCATGAAGGTGAGATTTCTTTCCATTTTATTTATATCTTCCTTAATTTCTTTCAAAATGTTTTATATTTTTATTGTACAAATTTTTAACATCCTTGGCTAAATTGTATTCTCTTTTATAATACTTTAAGTGAAATTATTTTCTTAATTTCAATTTTAGGTTGTTCATTGCTAGTGTACACAAATACAGTTGTTTTTTGTATATTGATTTTGTAGCCTATAGCCCTGCTAAATGTATTTACTATTTCCAAATGTTTTTATTGGATTCCCTAGATTTCTCCATATACAAGATCATGTTATCTGCAAAAAGGGATAGTTTACTGCATTCTTTTCTATCTGGATTACTTTTATTTCATTTTTTTTTGTCTAATTGCCCTGGTTAGAACCTCCAGTACAATATACAATAAAAGTTGTGAGTAGACATTCCTGTATTTTTCCTGATCTTAAGGGGATATAGTCTTTCAGCATTAAGTATGATATTAGTTGTGAAATTTTTATAAATATCCTTTACCGGATTGAGAATTCGTCATCTATTACTAGTTTGTTGAGTGTTTTTAATCACAAGAGGGTGTTGTATTTTGTCAAATGCTTTTTCTGCATCTATTGAGATGAGTGTGTGGTTTTTAAACTTTACCCTATTGTATGGTGTATTGTCAGGGTTGTCTAGAGGGACAGATCTAATAGGATGGATGGATGGATAGATAGATAGATAGATAGATAGATAGATAGATAGATAGATAGATAGATAGATAGATAATGGGGAGTTTGTTAAGTATTAATTTACACAATCACAAGGTCCCACAATAGGCTGTCTGCAAGCTCAAGAGCAATGAGAGCCAGTCCAAGTCCCAAAACTGAAGAACTTGGAGTATAATGTTCGAGGGCATGAAGCATCCAGCATGGGAGAAAGATGTAGACTGGGAAGTTAGGCCGGTCTCTCCCTTTCATGTTTTTCTGCCTGCTTTATATTTGCTGGCATCTGATTAAACTGTACCCACCAGATTAAAGGTGGAGCTGCCTTCCCCAGCTCACTGGCTCAAATGTTAATCTCTCTTGGCAACACCCTCACAGACACACCCAGGATCAATACTTCGTATCCTTCAATCCAATCAATTTGACACTCAGTATTAACCATCACATATGGTGTATTACATTAATTTTCAAATACTGAACCAACTTTGCATCCCTGGCATGAATCCCAATAGGGCATAGTTTATCATCCTTTTTTATATGACTTCTGGTTTCAGGCTGCTAGTATTTTTTTTTTTTTTTTTTTTTTTTTTTTTTTTTTTTTTTGAGACAGAGTCTCGCTCTGTCACCCAGGCTGGAGAGCAGTGGCGCGATCTCAGCTCACTGCAAGCTCCACCTCTCAGGTTCACGCCATCCTCCTGCCTCAGCCTCCAGAATAGCTGAGACTACAGGCGCCTGTCACTGTGCCCGGCTAATTTTTTCATATTTTTAGTAGAGACAAGGTTTCACCGTGTTAGCCAGGATGGTCTCGATCTCCTGACCTTGTGATCCGCCCACCTCGACCTCCCAAAGTGCTGGGATTACAGGCGTGAGCCATTGCACCAGGTCCTGCTAGTATTTTGTTGAGGATTTTTACACCCATATTCATAAAAGATATTAATTTGTAGTTTTCTGTCCTCCTGATATCTATATTTTGTTTTGGCATCAGAGTACTATTGGCCTCACAGAATGAGTTAGGAAGTGTTATCTCCTCTTCTATTTTTTTAAAGAGTTTCTAAAGAACTAATATTAATGCTTCTTTAAATGTATGGTAGAATTCACCAGTGAAGCCATCTAAGTCTGGATTTTTCTTTGAAGGAAGTTTTTAAATTATTAAGTGCTTTACCTGTTATAGCTATATTCATATGTTCTGTTTCTTCATGACTTAATTTCAGTAGTTTTGTCTGAGCTAATTTTTATTTAAGTTGTCTAATTTTTAATGTAGCTGTTCATAATATTCCCTTGTAATTCTTACTTCTGTAAGCTCAATAGCAAATTCCTTCTTTCATTCCTGATTTTAATGATGTGAGTCTTCTCTCTTTTTTTCTTGGTTAGCATAACTAAAGGTTTGCTAATTTTGTATATCTTTCCAAGAGACAACTTTTGATTTCATTTTCTTCATTCTTTTTCTATTGCATTAACTGCTTCTCTAATAGTAATTCTTTTCTTCCTTCTTCTTGCTTTAGGTTTTGCTTTTGCTTTTCCTGTTCCAATGTCTCAGGTAAAATATTAGGTTATTGATTTGGCTATTTCTTTTTTATATGGCTTTTACAGCCATCATTTTTTCTCTAGCAATTTCTGAAAATTGCTTTATTTTCAGCCCATAATTTTGTATTGTGTTATTCATCTCTATTTTTTTTTTTTTTTTTTTTTTGGAGATGGAGTCTAGCTCTGTCATCCAGGCTGGAATGCAGTGGCTCAGCCTCAGCTCACTGCAACCTCTACCTCCCAGGTTCACACGATTCTCCTGCCTCAGTCTCCTGAGTAGCTGGGATTACAGGCATGTGCCACCATGCCTGGCTATTTTTTTTTTTTCTGTATTTTTAGTAGCGATGGGGTTTCACCATGTTGGTCAGGCTGTCTCGAACTCCTGACCTCGTGATCCGCCCACCTCAGCCTCCCAAAGTGCTGGGATTACAGGCATGAGCCACTGCACCCGGCTACCTCTAAGTATTTTCTAAGTTCACTTATAACTTTTTCTTTGACTTCATGGTAATTTAAGACTTTGCTATTTAATGTGCAAATATTTGTGAAGTTCCAACATGTCTTTCTGTTATTAGTTTCTGATTTCATTTTATTGTGGTCAAAGAAAAGACTTTGTATTCTTTGAATTCTTTTACATTTGTTGTCTTGTTCTACGGTCTTTCCTATTGTCTTTTCTGGAGAATGTTCTATGTGTACTTGAAAAAATAGTGTATCTGCTGATGTTGGAACAAAGTGAGCTATAGATGTCTATTAGATCTAGCTGGCTTATAATGCTGTTCAAGGATTCTGTTTCATTGTTGAACTTCTACTAGTTGTTCTATTCATTATTTAAGGTGAAGCATTGAAGTCTCCATTTATCATTGTTACCTTTATGGATGCTTTTTATTATGTGAATTTGAATTATTGCCTGGGCTTATTTGCTCTCAGCCTTTAATATTTCTTTTAAGGAACATCTGCTTGCAACAAACTCTCTGTTTTTGTTAACCTTGGAATGTTCTTATTTCACCTTCATTTTTGAAAGACAGTTTTCTGGACTTAAATTTCTTTGTTAACAGTGGTTTCTTGGTTTTGAGGTTTTTTGTTTTGCTTTTTTTTTTGGTTTTGGGAGTTTTTTGGGGTTTTTTTGTTTGTTTGTTTGTTTGTTTGTTTGTTTTGAAGCACTTTCATATGTTATCTCCCTGTCTCTGGCCTTCACTGTTTCTGATGAGAAATCAGGTGTTAATCATGTTGTGTATGGTCATTTTTCTCTTGTTGCTTTCAAGATGTTCTCTTTGCTTTTCAATATTTTTACTATGCTGTTTCTGGGCCATCTAACTTTTAGTATGTGTGGAACAAAGTTTTTAGATCAGATTTGTAAACTTTTTAGTCATTATTTCTTCAAATATGTTTTCCTCTTCTTTCTGACTTTTATTCTTCTGGTACTCCTAGTGTATCTATATTGGTGTGCTAATGATTTCCTACATGTCTTTGAGGATTTGCTTATTTTCTTTATTTTATTCTGTTTTTCTTCAGATTGTATAATTTCTATTAATCTATCTTCAAGTTCTCTGCTTTTTTCTTGTACCAGCTCAAATCTACTACTGAGCATCTTTACTGAGTTTTTTATTTAATTTAGTGTATTATTGAACTCCAGGATTTTCATTTAGTTCTTCATATCATTTGTCTTTATCAATATTCCCTTTTTAATGACATTGTTATACTATTACTTCTTTAAGCATGGTTTCCTTTCATTTCTTTAGTTCTTTGAGCGTATTCCTATGCTCATAGCTGTTTTGAAGTATTTGTCTACTAAGTCTGATACCTATCAAAGGTAGTTTCCGTTGCCTGCTTTTCTTTACTGTGTATGAGTCACACTTGCCTGTTTGTTTGTATGTCTCATAAAGCTTTTCTGAAAACTACTTATTTTAGATAATATATTGTAGCAACTTTAATATCAACTGAAGCGGGATTTAAGGAATCAGAGAGACGGAGTGCAGAAGGGTGTTTATTTTAAGGTGTACACTGGCCCAGCGGACATGTGTCCTACAGGCTGAGCCCAGAATAGAGAAAACGAGTCCCTTTTAAGCATTTTGAGGTGGGAACTATGTGGAGCAGACTTACAGAAGCGAGAACAAAAGGCTGCTGTGACACTTTTGCTACATGTCTTACATCTCTGTGAGAACTTGGTTTGCAGCTTATGCTTATCTGTCTTGTGACCTTGCAGCTGTGCAGGGAAGAAAGAAACAGGAGTTAACAGAACCTACAAAATATGTGGAGGATAGATATGGTTAACGTTTCTTGGGACAGACAGTTAATGTTCTCTTCTAACTTTAACTTCTGGGGGGGCTACTTAAATTCTTTTCAGCCTTGGTTAATACAGCAATTCATTCTATGAGCTATTGTTATTTCTCTTACTATGATTACTTATGCTATTATTCTGTTATTTTCTTAATTTCCCACTTCACAGCTATCCCTATCAAGTCCATATTTTGGCTAATTTTTCAGTGACTTGACTGGACTACTTAATGAAATCTATTCCCCCACAATGTGCAGTCTCTGATGCAATTCCTCAGAGGATGCCACCTTGGGGCATAAGCACATTCAGCCCGAGATGATAGGGTTTCTAGCAGGGCTGTTTTTGTCTCTTCTCTTGACCTCTCTGTTAATCTGTTGATATCCATTGGTACCATTAGTATCACACCCAGCTGTTAGCCTCCACTAATTGCTGTTTGATTGCACTATTATTTTACCAAATGCCCCAGGGCATAAATTACTCTACAATTTGATTCGATTAAATCTTTATCCCTTTGTTGCAGTCATCTTTGAGGCCAGGCTTTGAGGGGTTTTCTGACTCCAGGAGTGTTCTCAGCTATCTCTTTCCCTGGTTCTCTCTAATAAACTTCTGTTTTACAGTTTAGTTTATTGCTCTCATAGAGCTACCCGCACTCTTTTAGTTACCACCAGAGTCTACATTTTTTTTCATACTCTGTTCCAAATAAAGTCAATTCACTTGGGGAGGTGCTTAAGCTCTCTCTTCTTATGGCTTGCCCTTGCCCCTGGGCAAAACCCCCTACATTACTGCTCCAAATCTAGGGAGAAATATAGTAGTGTACTTCTCTGGGAGTGAGACCAGAGAAGTAGGCTACTATATCTTTTAGGAACAGAGTGCTTGTATTAGTCTGTTTTCATACTACTATAACCAACTGCCCAATACTGGGGAATTTATAAAGGAAAGAGGTTTAATTAACTCACAGTTCAACATGGCTAGGGAGGCCTCAAGAAACTTACAGTCATGGTAGAAGGCGAAGAAGAAGCAGGCACCTTCTTCTCAGGGCAGGAGGATGGAGTGAGTGCAAGCAGGGGAAATCCCAGATACCTATAAAACCATCAGATCTCATGAGACTCACTTACTCTCACAAGAACAGCATGGAAGAAACTGCCCCCAAGACCCAATTACCTCTACCTGGTCCCACTCTTGACAAGGGGGCTTTATATGGGGATTCAAGATGAGATTTAGGGTGCGGACACAGCCAAATCATATCTGTGCTGGACTGGGGTGGAAGCTTCTAGTCCTTTCAGGTTACTCCGCCTGGCCTGAAAACTTTGCCCCATTTTATTCAGCTTCTACAATTTTTAGACTTATGCCTTTTGCCAGATCTAAGAGATTTTCCACCATTATTTATTTGAATACTTTTTCATCCCCACCCTCTTTCTCCTCTCTTTCTGGAACTCTGACCATATGAATGTTAGATCCTTTGTTATTCACTGAGGGTCCATTCACTTTAGTCTCGTTTACCTCTGTTGTTCACATTGGGTAATTTATTTTCTTGCCATTTTTAAGTTTACTGATTATTTTGTCTGACAAAATAATTTTGCTATTGAGTATATCCAGTGAGTTTTCTCTTTTGGCTGTTGTCTTTGTAAGTTCTAAAATTTTCATGTGGTTCTTGTTTATATCATCTATTTATTTGCTGAAACTTTTTATTTTTTCATTTGTTTCAAGCATGTTCATAATTGCTCATGAAGCATTTTTGCAATGGCTGTTTTTAACACTAGTCAGATCATTCCAACATCTGTGTCATATTGAAGTTGCTGTCAATTGCCTTTTGTCATTCAAGTTAAGATTTTCCTTTTTCTTTTTATGATGTGAGATTTTTCAGTTCTGTCCTGGATATCTCGTGTTATGACATTCTGAGTGTTACATAAATCTTCTGTTTTAGCAGGCCTTCTCTGACACCACACAGGTTGTGGGAGAAGGGACTCTGCCTCACTACTGCCAAACGGGAGTAAAAGTCCAGGTGCTTTACTAAGTCTTCTCTATGCAGGGATTAAAATCCTGATCCTAATTAGTCTTCTGTGGATGGAGGTAAGAAGGGGAGCCTCATTACAACTGGGCAAGATTGGCAGTCTAGGCTCCTCATTCAACTTTTGATGACATAAGTGGAAGTGGTTTATTATGGTTTTCTCCCATAGTGTTTGACTGAAGTAAAGGGGTCACTGGCTAAACGTTGTCTGTCTTGCTAGGCTGTTCCTTTCCTATTCCTCTGACTAGAGACAGCAAGACTTTTTCTTTGGGGATTTTTTTTCTGTATGTTCACATTCGCATTTTTGGGTTACCTGCTTCTCCAGCATCCAGCTCAGGACATATGAGGCAAAAAAGAAAACCCATGTCAACATGTTGTTCCTCAGTTCCTACAGCATCCCCAGCCTGCCTGCTTCTCTTCATCTTTCAGAGTCTTCTTATGTTTGTTTTCTATTTAAGTTTGAAGGGTTTTAGCTGTACTTATCAGGAGAAATAAGGAAAAGTAGATCTATTCCACATTGTTCCAGAACTGGAAACCTGTTGTTACTCTTTGAGCTTCACATTCAGCTAGCTGTTCACTAATAGAGTAAAAATTATCTTCATCTGGATAACTTACTGTTTTAGCTCCTATTAGTCCTATAAAAAATAATGGTTTCAAGTGTTCTCTGCTTTTGGGCATCTGCATTTTTATAAAGAACTCTCAAAGACTGAAAATAAAGCATTACCCAAGTGAATTCTCCCTGAAAGTATAATTTTAGCTGATTTCTCCAGCCAATAGAGAAGATAACTTGTTTACGCTAACAGACAGCAATCACTGTAACTCATTCTAAATTCAGTTCCCAGTCTTGGCATATAGAAATTAAAATACAGTTTCATGAACTGATTCAGCTGTGGATTAAATTTTTACAGCAAGATGGGAAAAGTCTCTGAAAGGACCCCAATAAGAGGCGAAAGGAAAGCTATAATTGGTCAGTCATTTTGACAAGGTTATTGAATTCATCGCTTCTAAGACCACGAGGGATTAATGATAATATTCATCTCACATCTTCCTGAACCCTCTCTACTAAAAAGAACCCATTTTAATCTATGTCTGTAATATATAATTTATACCAGGGACTGGAAAATGGACAAACGTCTTACTGTATGTACCATGTCTGCTGGTGACTAGCCCAAACTCCTATCTCTGTGTTTATATATACAGGTTGTTGCCCCAGAGATAAAGACATAAGAAGAGCAATATAAAAGGCAGGAGGAGGATATGGTCACCAACCTAATTAAAATGAAGACAAGTGCTTTATCTGAGAATCTTACTATAAAGGAAAACAAATAAAGGAAATTTCATTTTTATGCATACTCTGAGGACATAATCAACTTTATGAGGTGAACTGTAATATCTTCCCAGCCTCATAAGCATACACAATCCCCCAGCAGACAGCAAGCACACAAGCCTAGCCTTTTTCAGTGTCTAAGAAGATGACAAATATATGAAGGGAAAGTGAAAGGACATAAATACACTCACAAAAAAAAGGATTAATTATGGATAAAGTCTGTTCTTTAAAAAAAAAATAGTCTGGTTTATATCTGACCCTATTCTCCTTCATCTATGCATGTTATTTCTCCTAAAAAAGATAGGCATCATTTAATTCCAAAAGCATATCTTGTGAATTCTGCAAATAATTGTTACCATGGAGCTCCAAGTATCCCATAGCAAGCTAATATGTTCTTGGGGCCAATGCTGTTCTGGCATTTAACATGCTTGCTACTTCAGTAGAGAAACCTAGAAGGAGAAAAACTGCCTCCATTAATAAATATTTCCTCTTAAACATATTGGTGTTCCTACTTGTTTTTACAAAATTGTGTTAAGAGAAGGCCTGTAGATGAGAAAAATATTAAGAAATAATTTCTTTTTTAAAGTCTGTATTTAGATGTATGCTATGTGAATCTGAGTGTGGTAACTTAAAAGAGACATGTAACTAAAGAGATAAGTAGCAAGTTAGAAGAAATTTCCATTGTGCAATTTGTTGTTGAACATCCAAAGCAAAGAAACAATGTAACAGAACATGCTGTTATTAAACTGCCTGTAACACCTTTCCTCTGAATCTTTTCAGGCATGTTACAAATTTATCTATCCCATAAATAATTATGGGTAGGAGGAGGAAAAAAGAGAAAAATAGATGTAGATCATGGACTATTCCCTTTTTCAACAATATTATCATTTCTTGGATGATACAGCAGTCATCTGATCAGCCTCGAAGGGAAACAAAAAGATTGTCATGTTAAAGTATAAAAGATTACTAGAGCTACTTTGTAATGAGAACTTCATTGGAGGGAAATACGATTTCTTAAAAGGTAATTAGAAAGTGAATTACTCAATAAAACCTCTCTATACTTTTATTATTCTAATTGTTTTGATGATTTTGTTTTAAATATTTATACCTTGCTCCAAAATTCAGAAAGAATTTTCAAATCTATTCTTACTTAACCCTAAGAACAATCATATATGACATGTAGGCAGGGATTATTTTCACTGGATGGATGGAGAAACTGGAGTTTAAAGGGGTTGTGTTACTTGCCTAGATGCATATACCTAATAGTAAGGGAGAAAGTAGAATTTAAACCCAGACAATAGAATGTAATTGCTGTGTGCATAGGTTTGGGAGCCAGGCTGCTTAAGTTCAGATCTCAAGTCTGCCATTTTCTGTGTGAGTCAACTTGGGCAAGTTACTGAATGTTTCTGTGCCTCAGTTTTCTCATACATAAAATGGGTAAAATAATGCTACCTACTCTTCTCATAAAAGTTAAATTTGTATAGCACTAAAAAAATTTTAAGGTGTATAGAGTAGTATGTAGTATATGGCAAATATTCAAAGATGCTAGCTCTTTTTATATCCTGACAACTCATTGTTGGTCTAAATTTTCAGTCTTCATGCCTGCAATGTCCCAAATTCCTTCTAAAGAAAACAGCCTTACCCAAGGCCCAGCTTGGGGCAGCCATTCATGAATGATAGATTAGACCAAGAAATGGGTAACTGACATAGCCAATCCACTGTGAAAACGTGAACTGAACAAGTCTTACTGTCATCATATTTGTATTCTAGAAATGGAGAACAAGCAAAGAAGTTTGCAGATAGGCCAAAATCGAAAGGATGTGATGAAGAGAAGTAGCCCTCAGGAGAAGTTGGTCTGGATTTCAGAGAGAACAAAAGGGTATATGGGCTTGGTGTTTCCTTGGTGTCTAGCTTCTCACTTCCACTCCACTTAGAGCCTTAGAATGTTTTTCAATATGTGTTTCCACGTTTGGAATTTTGAGTATGGAATTTTGTATACTATTCCACACTCAGGTATAGCCCAAGTCTCAGTCCTTTCAAGATGTTGGAGGTCAGTGGTTCTCCCAGGGAGTGTCTATGCTCCCCAAGGCCATCCCATGCATGTCTCTTACCTACCAGCTTTCCTGTTTCCCTTTTATTTACTATATACCTTTTATCTCTGAATTGTGATCTCTGTCCAAGAACTTTATAGGTCATATTAACCATTCAATTGTTGAAAGAATAATGAATAAAGTGATTATGAATGTTTATTCAGAGCAACCTGACCTTGTCCACTCCAAAGGGAGTGTTTGCATGATCTGATTATAGGGATATTCAGAAGAGTCTTCTAATGCCCCTCACCCAAATTCTAAAAGATAGAATATCTTCCTCACTTTACACAGGTTTCTTTTTTTCCCCCCACAATGAAAACTAACCCTTACAATGTAAGAGTCACTGGGCTTCTACCAAGTTCTACCTTTTCTGAGAGCAGAATTTGAAAAGTTAAAGGCATTAGAGACCCAAAGAGGAAGGTACAGAGAAAAGATAAACTGTAGTGGGTCAATGACTATGTTCTTCTAGGCACTCTTCCAATCCCTCTGCTGTTAAAATCAAACCCAGTCAGGCATGGTGGTTCACACCTGTAATCCCAATGTTTTGGGAGGCCGAGGTGGAAGGGTCACTTGAGCTGAGGAGTTCAAGAATAGCCTGGGCAATATAACAAGACCTCAGCTCTACAAAAGGTTAAAAAATTAGCTAGCTGTGGTAGTGCACTCTTGTACTACCCAGCTATTTGGGAGGCTGAGGATGGAGGATCACTTGAGCCTGGGAAGTCGAGGCTACAGTAAGCTATGATTTTGCCACTGTGCTCCAGCCTGGGTGACAGAGCAAAACCCTATCTCAAAAAAAAAAAAAAAAAATCAAACCCATGATATTTAATCAGTAATTTGAGTGATAAAATAATCTCTGAGCTTCAGCCTGATGATGTATAAATATTCATACTTATTGTAAGGATTAAATAAGATGTATTTTGTAGAGAAAAAATCCCTCTCCCAGTGTTTCCTTTTCCATGGAAAATTGATCTTTTAAGTACAGAAGTCTCTACAGGGAATCAGAGAAGTCAGGCAGTTTGGATTATAGATCATGTATTTATTATTTATTCTTCATTCATATATTTATTTATTGAATACCTACTATATGCAGGTCAACCTGCTGGTTGCTCAATTACCAGGCATGGCATGAAGAGAACATCTGTGCTGCCAGAATATAAACTTACGGAGGCCAGGGCCTGTATATTGTATCCCTAGCACTTAGCTCAGTGCCTGGTAGAGTTGGAAATTTTTATGTATTTTCTGAAAAGAGGTAGGCGTGTAATAATAGCAGACTGCATTCCTGAAAAAGGATATAGACAACATAGTCCATCTGTTTACTCAAAAAGGTAGAATAGTATCTTACCAACTTCATTTCATTGTTGAGAAAAATTTTCCCATGAGCCATATCTTGTCCTGGCATCCCAGTCCCCCCATCAGAGTGCAGGGGTAGCCTGTGAGCCCTGGCTACCCGTCGTTCTCAGCTCAGTGAGCCTTGCCATTTTATCAATTACTGCCCCGACTGGAGATTTTGAAGGCTCATTTTCTACATTGGTCCTTTCAAGTGTAATGTTTAGATTTCTCATTTCAAAGGAATAACATTTGCAAGTCCAGAATTGGACTTCTTCTGCAGATGCGATGAGCCACTTGGATGAACAGTATATGAGAATTCAGCCAAGTGTCTGAAGCATATTACTCCCCGAAGAAGCAAGCTAAATTAAAGTTTCATCCATCCTTTATATATATGAGGCACATAAGACTTTTTCTTGCCTCTATTTACTTTTAAAGCCTTTACAGCTGAAAAATTACCAGATTACCACATTTCTAAAAAAATGAATTCTCGGGTGTAGTTAGCAGCTCCTATTGTACTATAGCTGATGAACACTTTGTTTAAATAATGGGCTCATTCTTTACCTTAGAGAAATGAAATAACAAAGTCATAATGATGGATATTTTAAAGGTTTTTAAATAACTTTTATACAATAAAATTTATTTTGTTTATAAATGGTTTAAAATGCTCTCCCTATGTGAGAATTGGCTGAATAAATGAGGCCTCTACTCACCAACTAAGTAAACAGACAAGCTATCAATTAATGATCTAGAAAACTACAAATGGGTTATAAAAATTAGGCCATTATTACTGTTTAAATCTATGTGGTTTCTTGCCAAAACATTATAATGATCATAAATTTGATGAAAGATTAATTGCCTGATTTCCATTCTATTTTTACTATTGTATGTCTCTTGTCTCATCTATTTCAACAGCTCTCTGATTACATCTATACACGCACACACACACACACTTGCACACACATGCACATATACATCCAAATATGAATACTTTCTATCCAGTCATATTTCATATTTTCATAATTGACTCTACCATAACTCATTTGCACAAGTCATCTTTGACCCCCTGCAACCCTCACCACTTTCTCCATTCCACATGTTGTCAATACCCAAGTTTTGACTATCTCATTCATCTACCTTAATCCATCTCTCCCAACTGGATTATTGCAATAGCCTCTAAACAGTTTTCCTTACTTCCAACCTTGGTCCCCTCCAATCCATTCTGTTCACAGTAGTAAGATTAAAGCTTCTAAAATGCAAGTCATTCTGCACCCCACATTCTGCACCCCAGCTACACTGAACTTCCTCTGGGCCTGGAGAGCTCAGTGCAAGGTCTTGGCCACTACTGGGTTTACACACATCACTCCCTACAAGCCCCTTCACCTTCCTGTTTGCTTTGTAATGTCTACATATTCCTCAAGCCTCAGCTAACATGTCACTTCCTTGGCAAATCTTCTCCAATATCTTCCCTGCCCCCAGAGTAGGCGATTCTCCCTTCCCCTGAGCTCTATGTCTCCTTTCATGTACATATTTCACTGGATTATATCTGCTTGTTTAATCACTGCCATCCCTGCCAGATTTCCAGCTCTAAAGCACTTTGTAGGGTAATATATTTATCTGTATCTCTGTCTTCTCTAACAGATGAGAACCTTGGTGAGAAAACTATACCTAGAATAATGCCTAGCACATTGTAATATGGGTAGTTAGAGGGCAGAAAGTGAAGGCATTTCAAGGTTAGGTAAATTTGAATCGTGTTCTACTCCATTTCCAAATAAATATTTGACCTTTATCATAATACTTTAAAATGGTTAACCATTTGTTTTCTCATTTGTAAATGGGGATTAAGGGCTGCTATGAGTTACATGAAGTACTATTTCTCAATGCTTTCTCATTCAATAAATATTAAGCATTCCTGTGTATCAAGCATTAATTTATTTAACAAATATTAATGGAGCACCTACCCTGTGGCAGGTACCATGATGGGCATTTGTGATGTAAGTGAACAAAATGGACAAAGATACTCACACTTGCAAAGCTTGCATTCTAGTGAAGGAATAGATAATAAAATAGTAAGCTTCATAGTATGTTAGATGGTGATAAATTCTATAGGAAAAAAATAGCGCAGGACTGGGGAGGGAAGAAGTTCAGAAAAGCTAGAGGTGGGTGGGAGGTGGGGTCATTCATTACAATGTTAAATGGGGCAGCCAAGACAGATTTTACTGACAAGGTAACTAAGACAAATTTGCGCAAAGATTCAAAGAGGTGAAGAAGAGGAAGGAATGAGTTACATGGTCACATGTGGAAAGAATGTTCCAGGCAAAGTGAACAGTAATATAAAGGCCTAAGTGCAAACATGTCAAATGTATTGCTGGAAGAGCCAGGAGACCCTTGGGGATGTGGCAAAGTAAGTAAGGAGCGCAGCAAGAAATGGGGTCAGGGCAGCAGTCTGAAGTCTCTTGTTATAGGGCTTAGTGATCCATTGTAAGCACTTTTGCTTTTACTCTGAAAAAAACGGGGAAATCAGGAGGTATCAAACCAGGGAGACCCATCATCTGATGTATATTTTAACAGGTTTTCTCTGTCTGCTATGCTGAACATAGACTGGAGGGGACAGGGGTGTAGACCAAATAGGAGGCAGTTTGCTGTAGCCAAAGCAAGATAATGGTAGCTTGCATTGGGTGGCAAGAGTGGTGGTGCACCGATTCTGCATAAGGTTTAAAGATACAGGTAACAGGATTTCCTAACAGACTGGATGAGAGGTATGAGAGAAAGAAAGGAGTCAAAGACTCCCAAGTCCTTTTTTTTTTTTTTTTAAGCTATTGGAGGGATGTGGTGTTTGCCATAAGTTGAGGCGGACAATACCGAAAGTAGTCTAGGTTTAGGGAAATTCAGAAGTTCTGTTTCAACATGTTAAGTTTGAGCTGTTTACTAGATGTCTGTATGGAGGTGTTGGGTGGGTGTGTGCTCCCAGAGTTAGGAGAAGTTGTCTGGATTTGAGATTACAGATTTGGAGTTTGGGGCATATAGATGGTATTGACAGCCATGAGACTGAATTGCCTGATGGTGAATAAAAAACTCAGAGTTCCTGCCGGCAGGGAGCTTATAGTCTAGGAGCAGGACTCATGACATATGTGTCCTCTTCCTGAAGCAGTGTTACTTGGTGCGTGCTTTGTAGAGTACCAGCATTACCATCACTTGGGGATGATTATTAAAAATATAAATTTCTGGGCCTCATTCCTAATCCAATGAATTAGGAATTTCAGGGGTGAGGGCCTGAAACCTGCAATTTTTTGAGACAAGGTCTCTATTTGTCACCCAGGCTGGAGTGTAGGGGTGTAATCATAGCTCACTGCAGCCTCTGTCTCTCAGAATCAAGTGATCCTACTACCTCAGCCTCCCAAGTTGCTGGGGTGGTAGGCGTGCACCACCACACCTGGCTATTTTTTTTTTTTACTTTTTAGTAGAGACAAGGTCTCCTTGTGTTGCCCATACTGGTCTTGAACTCCTGGGCTCAAGTGATCCTCTCACCTCAGCCTCCCAAAATGTTGGGATTACAGGCATGAGCCACCACACCTGAAACCTGCATTTTTAATAAGCCTTTCAGGTGATTCTTCTATTTGGTATTTGAGAGCCGCCCTAATAGGAGCTTAATGAATGTTTGTTGAACTCATTTATATTTTTAGGTTTTAATTTCTATTTAATAACAATGTGACACTCAGAAGTTCAACTTAGTTTCATTTCTAATCATAATGGTGAGGCTGAATTTCATCTATATCTTACCGATTAGCGTAATATTTCCAATCTGCTGAGTATCACACTGTGAGATTTCAAATGACGGAGGACAGACAAAAAACCCAACCGGCTCTCTGATCTTCACTTCCTCTCTAACGGGGAGGAAGCCCTGGAATTATACAGCGTGTCAGCAAGAGGGAAGAGAATCAGGAATTTGGTTTTCTTCTTGTTTTCTCTGTCCTGGGCTCTCCACAGGCTGAGGCCACATGACTTCTCAGAGGTCCTCGCAGTCCTATTATTCTATGATTTCCTCCCCTGAGGTTTCTACAAAGAACCCTGGGAAAAGCATCACCCCTGACTACAGTGGCCACCCACACAAGGGCACATTTCTGATTTCCAGCCCAGTGCTCTCAGACACAGTCTGCAGATGACTGGGCAATCCCAGGGGCTTCGTGCAGCTGCCACAAACACGATTGGCATGGCCACAGCCTGTTTCTGGCCTTTAAAAGAAAATGCTAAAACAAATTAGAAAGAATTTTTCCAAGACACCTGTGAATCCATCAGCCAGGGCAGCAGATCCATGGAGTGGAGGATCAGGGATGTTTTGAATTAAAGCTGATCAGATTTTGCCAAAGAGCTCCTGTTAGTCTAACTAGCATGTCTGTCCCTGCCTTGCCATGCTCTCTTCACCTGGAAGCATGAAGATTTTTCATCTTCAGCATCAGTTCCACCTAATTGCAGAGCCTATCCACGCCTGGTAGGGGTAAGATTGGCTCCTGCAGGAAGTGGTTACCTACACACCCACATATTGTAGGTTTCTCTTTTTTGTTGTGTTTTTTTGTTGTTGTTGTTGTTGTTGTTTTTTGTTTTTTTTTTTTTTTGAGACGGAGTCTCACTCTGTCACCCAGGTTGGAGTGCAGTGGTGCAATCTTGGCTCACAGCAAGCTCCGCCTCCTGGGTTCAAGTGATTCTCCTGCCTCAGTCTCCTGAGCAGCTGGGATTACAGGTGCCCACCAGCACGCCCAGCTAATTTTTTGTATTTTTAGTAGAGATGGGATTTCACCGTGTTAGCCAGGATGGTCTCGATCTGCTGACCTCATGATCCACCCGCCTCAGCCTCCCAAAGTGCTGGGATTACAGGCATGAGCCACCACGCCCAGCCAGGTTTCTCTTATTTTCTGCTTCTCTTGCCCAAATGTAAGACAGGATTCATTGTGGTTAGCTTTGTCTTCCTCAAGGGACTAGCACCCTGTTCTCAGAACCAGTTGGGCTGGGATGGAGAAAGGAAGGGTAGAGTGGAGCCTGCCACCCTGCCTAGCTTTTGCCCCAGCTTCCTTACCTGGAGAGCTAGATCTCATCCCCAGTACCTGTGGCTTGACAGATGGAAGCCTTGGCTAGGTTTGCCAATCCCCTGCAGTCACAGAGGATGCTATCACTCATCAGTTTTAAGCATCACTTTCTTGCTGAAAACAACTACAACGTCCCACTGGAGCAGTGGTTCTCACTCTTGAGTGTGCGTCAGAATCACCTGGAGGGCTAACAAAGGCATAGATTGCTGGGCCCCAACCCCAGGGCTTCTGATTCAGTAGATCTGAGTAGGGCTTGAGGATGTGCATTCCTCACAAGATACCAACGATGTTGGTCTGAGGATTATACTTTGAGACCCCTAAGTAGTGGACTGGACCACTTAAATATAGATGAAAGCCTATGTGAGGAGACAGACATAAAATAAATAAAGACGAATACCTCATATTTATTGAGAGCATTGTGCTAAACACTTGACATTTCTTGCTTAAGCCTCACCACCACCCTATGATGTATGTATCATTAACATCCCCACATTCCCCTCGGAAATTTTGTTGTAGCGGGTTAGCACAAGAGATGGCAAAGCTGGTACTGACTCTTTAAACTTCACTTTTTTGTAACAACTGCAATATGTTTCCCTGTTTATTGCACCTCTGCTATTCCCTGTTGGTCAGTGCTACAGTCAGGAAGTGAAGCAGGTCCCCCAACCCTGCTCACTTGCCAATTCCTTCCCTCCTCCACCATCAGTGCTGTCGAGACCTCAGTATGCCTCAAAGACCAACCTGAGATATGACAATCTCTGCTCTTCAGGACTTCCAGATCAACAAGTATGCCCACAATGAAAAGCAAGTAATTTGTTAACCATAAATTAAACAACTGAATGAACCACTATAATTCAATACTAACCAGAGCTGTAGGTCAAGGATATTGTCATTGCTTCCACCGACAGACCTCTAGCATGCTGCCTGTCTCTGGGACATGTGTAATTCAACAGCTAGAAGGGTGGAGATTCTTGGTCCTGAATGCCAGGTCCCTTGAGTGTTAAACACCCAGCCCCAATCATTTTAAGATGCACGTATTTGAACTTACCGGAGATAATAGCAAATCAAATTAAAGAACAGAGTCTCCTGAGAGACACTCAAGATGAGATGAGGGATAGCCAGGGCAAGTGAAAACGGGACGGGAGCGGGAGGCAACAGTTCATCATTCAAAGGAACCTATCATAATACAATTGTGTGTTAAGGATCTGGGGTGAAATTATTACAGTTAGAGCACATAGATTTAAATACAATGGTATTGTCAACCCTCACTTCCTTGAGGGCAGAATCTGTGCCTGAGTCCTCCTCAGCCTACAATCTTGAATGTTGTTTGCACATATTACGGCAAATAAAAATCTAGTGATAATTGGTAGTCCAGGAAAGAAATGGAAACAAAGAAGAAAGGAAGGAAAAGAAGAAAGAAGGAAAAAAAGAAAATGGAACGGAGGAAGGAAATTGTGGCCATTGGCAAGATTTTCATTAAATCACAAAACTACAAAACGTGCTGCCTCTTCTAAACCAGCATGTCTCCTTTTTGTCTCCACTGACCAATTATATGTTCCTTTTCAATATGTATATCACAAACTTGTTTTTCTTTCCTCTTATATACCTAACCAACTTCTCTTTTTGTCAACTTGCCTAAAGTTGTACATGCACAATCTTTTTTTAAATACACATCTCCAGATATGCTGTAAAGCAACTTTTTTAATCTCTCAATCTCTCTGCAGCCCACCCCTGCTCTCTACCTTTCTATCATTGCAATCTCTGAAAAATGTTCATTGCAAACAATACCAGGTATAGGTCAGTGTTCTCCAGGAAGAGAAGCAAAGAAAAAGCAACAGTATTTATTAAATGCTTGTTAGTGTGAAACACAATAGATTTGATTTTTTTTCTTTTTATAAAACCAGCCTTCAGGTCAGGTCAGCCCACACTGGATGTAAACTTGTTTTCTGACCGAGTAATGAGTCATTCTAAATAGGAGCATTCATTTATTTGCATCTCTTGGGATAAGCGGGTGGGCATAAGTACATCACCCAGAAGCAATCATTGAGAGTAATCTATATGAAAAGGTTAATACAGGCAATCCTTGCCTTATAACTTTGTCAAAGATTAAAACTCAAAAATTTTTTGTTAAACCTGAAGGGAGCAAAAATGTATTATAATGTATCTCTCTTCTGGTTTTATTTGTATCTAACACAATAAATGGCTTCCAGTGTGACAGTGGACCACAGCAGCAGTATCACCCAGGAACTTGTTAGAAATGCAGATTCTCAGACCCCACCCCAGACCTACTGGACCAGAAACACTGGGGATAGGACTCGGGGGGTTTCACAAGCCCTCCAAGCAATCCTAATGCACGCTAAAGCCTAGGAGTCATTGCTCTATGAGTTCTACTTTTATAAAGAATGGAGTATTGACCTTAACATGAGTTAATGAGGTCTATGCATCTTATCGGTTTGGCTAGTGTTACAGGATCTGTTGACTCTTAATAAAAGATAAGCCGAATCCTGACCAAAAGGAGATGATCTAGCCAGAAGCTCTGTGATAGAGCCATGGCCACTGAACTTAACAATCTGACCAGCCACCAGAGGGCTGTTTTAGCCTTCCGACTTTCATCTGACAGCATCTACAGCCCAGGATTGAGGAACTCTAAGAAACGTCTTCACGTGTGGACTGCCTGCCAGCCACCTCGTTTTGATTTTGCTGTGGAATAAAAATGAAGCAATTAGCTTCCTGTTGCTAAATGGACTTCTCCTGATGCTTCTTACATGAATATGTTTTCCTGTTGAGTTTTGCTGTGATGTATTTGGGGCTTTATTGTCCCATCCAACATTCCACACTCAAAAAATACAAAGGTTGGCTTTGTTGGAAGGATCTGAAGCTACGAACATCACACCACCCTGTTTCAGGCCAACACGGAACTATCCATACCTAATATGACAGCTATAAAACTCACAAAAATAAATCTAAGTTATTTTCCACTTACTAATTTAGCTACTTCTCCCAGGTACTAATTCTTTCTGATCCATATTATTTATGTTACAATAAACAAATCAGTTTTACTAAAGAAAAGATTGATATTTACTTTATTTCTCCAATAAATAGGATAAGTAGGGTAGGGTAAGGTAGAGTTGGGAGAATGTAGACATGAGCTTTTTTCCTCCTTTATATGTATATTTGTACTTCTATCTGTACATGCAGAGATATAAATATTATCTATATATCATTTTGGAAATAGCTGGCAAAAATATTAATTTCACAAAATATTACATTTGGTCCTCAAATATGCATCAACTTCATCTACCTCTGGAATTTTTAACATATTTCTTTCTTCACAACTTCCTTATTCTCTCTCAGATTCTGGTCCTAACTGCCTTTGCAGCATATCTCTGTGCAACATCATAAATACGTTTTATGTTTTACTGTAAAATTATCTTCAGTACTTCAAAGTTGCAACTCCTAGATAGTGCACATCTATGTTTCTGTACAGCAACAGAAGACATGTTTCTACAGTCCCTATGGGATTCCCCCAAACTCCGTGAGGGTGTGTGTGTGTGTGTGTGAGAGAGAGAGAGAGAGAGAGAGAGAGAGAGAGAGAGAGAGACAGAGTGCAAGAGAGAATGCTTGCCCAAACAGACAACCCTAAAATGTTCTCAATTCAAGTAATTTTTACAAGCACTAAAAGTCATAATAACATAGTCCTAGCTTTCTACTCTTGGAGAAGTCATGTCACGGGCACATTCATGTATAAGGGGATTTGTTCCTGAGAACACTGGGTAGCTAATTTCTCAGGAATGTGGTGCTGGGAATCATCTACGATCAATGATAAATGTTTGTATGATTAAACAAAAGACTAGATGAATGAATTAAGAATGAATGAGGCTTGGCACGGTAGCTCATGTCTGTAATCCCAGCACTTTGGGAGGCTGTGGCAGGAGGATCACTTGAGCCCAGGAGCTCAAGATCAGCCTAGGCAGCACAGCAAGACTCCAGCTCTACAAAAGAAAAAAAATATACAGGGCACAGTGATGCAAGCCTGTAGTCCCAGCCAGTCCAGAAGCTGAGGTGAGAGGATCATGAGATTACAGGAGTTTACGGCTGCAGCGAGCTATGATCACACCACTGTACTCCAACCTGGGCAACAAAGCAAGATGCTGAAGAAAGAAAGGAAAGGAAAGGAAAGGAGAGGAAAGGAGAGGAAAGGAAAGGAAAGGAAAGGAAAGGAAAGGAAAGGAAAGGAAAGGAAAGGAAAGGAAAGGAAAGGAAAGGAAAGGAAAGGAAAGGAAAGGAAAGGAAAGGAAAGGAAAGGAAAGGAAAGGAAAGGAAAGGAAAGGAAAGGAAAGACAGAAAAGGAAAGACAGAAAAGGAAAGACAGAAAAGGAAAGACAGAAAAGGAGGGAGGGAGGGAGGGATAAATGAAGAAAGGAAAAAAAGAAAGGAAAAAGAAATGGAATATGAGCAGCTAAATTTGTTGCTATGGCTAGAGGCCACCCTGGACAATATCTTTAAATAATGTATGTGTTTTCTTGCACTTTTCCTAACAGTTCTTTCCTGCTTCATGATAACCACCCATGGGGCTCTCAGGGATGAATGCTCAGAGCCCTTGCTTTCTCCTCTGCCCCCATCCCCTGCTGCAGTGCCTTTCCATGGCCAGCCTTCCAAAAGTGAACACAAGCATAAAGTGACATAGACCACTCAAAACCCACCATGAAAGCTAAATCCAGAGCAAACCTGACTCCCATCTCTGAGCCACAGGATGCCAAGGACAAGCCAGGTATAAATCACTTCTTCCCTAGGGCATTCAGGAAAACATTACCAGCAAAGAAATAATTTCCATCACCTTAGGCATTGGGTGGAAAATGGAAACAGGGTTGGGAGGAAGTGAAGGCAGGAAATAAAGCTGCCTTCGTTCTGCCATGGGGCAGAGAGATTAAAAAGATGAAAGAAAAAAGCTTGAAAATTGCTTAACCTTGGAGGACTATAAGAAAGAGCCTACAGGGAAGACACTCAAAATGTAGATACAGAAAACCAAATAAAGCAACATTAAAATAGATTTCCCTAAAAATCTGCTGGTTTCATTTTTGTTATTGGCATATAAGCCAGTGTTTACATGTTATACAAATGCTGGCATTACAAGGTTCAAAATTATCAGTTCCTTAAAGCAGAAGAAACAATTATCTTGTGAGTTTAAAACAGTACCGTAAAAATCTAGCAGACCACCACAAATATGCTATCAATATCAAATGTCATATTACTGACATATTCATTTGGAGAGGCTGTTCCTTGTGAAATCATTCAGAAGAGAAAAACGACAGAAATCTAAACCAAGAGAGAAATGTTAAAATAAACATTTCAGTTTTCAGTAGCAGAGCTGACCCTGCAATCTGGACGGTGACCATGAATTCCAATAGATTATAATAAAGTCCCATCACCTTTACCCCATTCCCATAGCTCCACTGAAGTCACTGAGCAGAGAAACTAAGCAAAAAGTACATGATAAATTAGCTGAGAGCATCGACTGTGACAGGCGTCTGTTTGGCACCCTCCACGGATTCTGGTCACAGTGTTCAGCTAATCTTCACACAGCCCCAATAATCCCAAGAAGAGAGGCTTTAAACAAGCTCTGACTTTCAGAATTAATCTGCTTTGAGGCAGAGATGTTCCTGTAAAATATTATTACTACTTTCATTTCTGGTTCCTTGCAAAAATTAATGCAAGATAAGAAAAGAATGTTTTTACAGACACAATGGCACACACCTATAGTCCCAGCTATTTGGGAGGCTGAGGCGGGAAGATCACAACAGCCCAGGAGTTCGTGGCCAGCCTGAACAACATAATGAGACCCCATCTTTAATGTACTTTTTCAATTAAAAAAATACATATAATTAAATGTTTACTCTGCATTTTATTTGAAAGAAACATATGACATAAGAACTTGCACATACTTCAGTCTGTATCTTATTCATACACACACATACATGTTCCTACCTAATGTATGCATTTCACATAAAAGTAGAGAGAACCCTATTGTTGGAAACAGAAATCCTGGGTTTGAGGGCCAACTCTAAGGCTATTTAATGGGGTAAATCTTTTGAGCAGTCTGAGTTCCAATTTTCTTATTTATAAGAATGCTTCTTTTCCCTTCCCACTTCACTTGGTGATTTTAAGACTCTGAGAGCAAGGGAAAGCCTGTGAAAATGCTTTATATCCTAAAGCATGTCTAGAAACAGCACTATTTCTATGTTTACTTCTCACTTGTCTTCATGTTCTGTTAATGTAGGAATGTACTTTTTTGTAGTACATAGGTCTTTGACATATTTATTTTTGCTGTTGATCAAAACATTTCAGATTCGCTCATTAGAATATATTATTAATTAATTAAACCCTTTGGTAAATCTTTTGTAAAGCGTTGCTTGTCTTTAAATCTAGACTTCCCTAGACTCTGGTTGCTTAATGCAGGACAGTCTACAATTTGTTATTATAGCTCTAGAGCAGGCTTTCTCAAGCTCTGTGCTATTGTCATTTGGGGCTAGATAATTGTGGGGACCGTCCTGTGCATTGCATGCTGTTTAACAGCATCCTTGGCTTCTACCTCTAGATGTCAGTAGTACATCCCAACCCAGTTGTGAAGACCAAAAACATGTTCTCAGATACTGTAAAAGAGGACACCTGGGGTGTCAAAATTGCATCTAGTTGAGAACCAACTAGATACAGAGGGTATGCAGAGAAAGGAGGGAAAAAAGATTTCTTTTAAAATCAGGGATCCTGGACTTCAATCAAGACCCAGTCTTGCCTCTGGCTATGCAAGCTTGAACAAGTTACTAACTTTTCTAGGCTGGGTTCTATATCTATATGAGGTAGTTGGATAACCTTTAAGGAACCTCCCAGCTCTAACATTCTACAGGTTTTGTACATTTGTTTACTGATTTCCTCCACGAAATGGATTTGTCTTTTCAAAAAGTGAAAACTTTATGTCCTTTGTGTTACAAAAGGAACAGCTTCAATATTATTGATGTGTAGAGTAGTACCTCCCTTGTCTGTGGTTTCGCTGTCTGCAGTTTCAGTTACTCTGGTTCAACCATGGTCCAAAAGTATTAAATGAAAAATTCCATTTATACATTTTAAACTTCACGTCATTCTGAGTCATGTGATAAAATCTCACACCATCCTGCTTCCTCCTGCCTGGCATGTGAAGCGTCCCTTTGTCCAGCATATCCATGCTGTCTCCACTCCCTGCCCGTTAGTGACCTAGTGGCAGGGAGTGGATAACCCTCTTGGTTATCAGGTCTACTGTTGCAGTATCACAGTGCTGGTATTCAAGCTACTCTTGTTTTACTTCATAAGGACCCCAAAGTGCAAAAGTAGAGATGCTAGCATATTGTTACAATTGTTCTATTTTATTACTGGTTATTGTTGTTACTCTCTTACTCTGCCTAATCTATAAAATACACTTTATTATAGGTACGTACGTATAGGAAAAAAGCATAGTATATATAGGGTCTGGAATTACCCATGGTTTCAGGCATCCTCTGGGGATCTTGGAACGAACTCCTGCCAAGAAGAGGGGACTACTTTACTTGATAAAGGCTATTTATTTGGTTAGTATAATGTTTTCACAATTTTATAATTATTATCCACAATTCCTACAGCTGGCACTTCTTACAATATACTGCCCTTCCAGGAAAAGATGAACTCATATAGGTGGACTTGGGAGTGATCTCCTAGGAAACTACATACTTCTTGCCTTGTTATTAATTGTACTCTCTTTTATCTATGACAGTCAATTGCTGTTGGCTGTGAGTCAAACTTCTAAAGTAAAGATTATATTCTGCAATCACTTTGAAGCAATTCTTTCCTGCAAATTGATGAGTTACTAGAAGAAAATATCAAAATCAACTTTGTTGATTGACTTCAGGGTCAATACAAAAGGTCTAACAATTTATTTCCCACTCAGTTAAAGATAATGCTCAAAAATGAGAAACAGGTAGTCCCCACCTTAAGGTCTTGAGAGTTATGAATTAGCCACAATGATCCTGCTCCAGTGACAAAAGACTCTTCCCAAGTCTGACCTTAGAATCTGCTGCTACTAGAGCCTCTGTCCTTTTACTCCTCCAAATGTGCCCCTCATTGCCATGTTCCTATTCGGCAAAACTGCCGCCAGAAGAATTAGAAGGCCAGGAAACCTTCAGCCCAAGGAATCCTTAGGAAGTCAGAATTGAGAAGTTAGAGCTCTACATCATGCAGATTCAAGGACGTGTGACAGAAACCACCTTGGAAAACAGCTCCAGAGTAGAAAAATTTGAACTGTGATTGACAAATTGCTAAAGTCTCAGTGTGAACAAACCTGAGAGTTAAGAATTCCAGAAGGACACAGTCAGGTCCAGGGAGCCCACATGTTTGTGAGTTTTTCCTCTGACAGCTAGCTCAACTAGGTTTTTGCAGTAAATATCCAAGAAAAGTCCCATCATGCTTCCAGCAGTGTGAAGGGAAAAGGAACCATTTTGAAATACACTGGAGCACTCCTTAACAAGGTTTGCCCTCATGAGACACTGCTTAACCAGTCTCTAACCTGCTAAAGTTTTACTGAATCCTAACTGACCTGGGGAAAGGCAAATACACATCAACTGTAGGCAGATCTAACCTTCCCTGTGGAAGAAGGGAAATACCCAACTCCAGCCCACTCTACATTGTTTTCCCTAAGAAGAGGGGGATGGATTGAGAAGCAATTGCAAAATCCACAGTCCAGAGGCACAGGCTCACTAACAGACAGACCTAATCATAGGAATATAGAACAAAGAAGAAAAGGAACAGAAGATATATTTTTTAAATCACTTGAGAAATTCCTTAAATTAGTGTCAAACACCAAACCACAGATCCAGGAAGCTCAGAAAACACTAAGCAGGATAAATGCCAAAACGTACATCTAGGCGTATCGCTTTCAAACTACAGAAAACCAAAGGTAAAGAAAAAATCCTGAAAGAAACCAGAGGAAAAACAAACAAATGAACAAACAAAAAAAAAAACACCTTACCTATAGAGGAACAAATATAAGATTACATCCAGCTTCCCCTTTGAAACCATGCACGGAAGAAGAGAGTTGAGTGAAATATTTAAAGTGTTTGAGAGAGAAAAAAAAAAAAAAAAAAAACAACTCAACAACCTAAAATTCTTGCTTTACCCTGCAAGACTATTTTTCAAAAGTAAAGGAGAAATAAAGACTTTCTCAGAGAAAGATGGAGGGAACATGTTGCCAGTAGTCCTGCCTTGCAAGAGATGTTAAAAGAAGTTATTTAGGAAGAGGTAAAATAGTATAGGTCAGAAACTCAGATTCTCATAAAGAGAGGAAGAACATTGAAGAAGAAATAAGTGAAGGTAACATAAATTTATTTTTCTTACTCTTGAGTAATTTAACAGATAACAATTTGTTTGAAATAATAATAGCAAAAATGTATTCATTATGTACGCTTATACATAAACGGCATGAATGACGGCAGTGACACAAAAGATAGGAGGGAGACATTAGGATAATTTTATTATAAGGTACCCACTATACTCATGAAATAGTATAGTGTTGTTTGAAAGTGGACTTATGTTCATTGTAAATGTATATTGTAAATTCTAGGGTAACTACTAAAAAGAGGTTAAAAAGAAGTATAACTGATATGCTAAAAAAGGAGAAAAGTAAAATCATATAAACTAAAACGATGAAAGGCAGAAAATCAGTGTAAGACAAAAATCGAAACAAAGAATGAAGGCAAATAATAGAAAATAGTAACAAATATGGTAGATATTAATCCAACTACATCAGTAATCACTTTTGACATAAGTAATCTAGTCACACTAATTAAAAGAAAGAGATTGTCAGATGAATAAAAAGAAAAGACCTAACTATATCTTGTCTATAAGAAATCCATTTTAAATATAAAGATGCATATAGGTTAAAAGTAAACCTATATGCAAAAAGATATAGGTTAAAAGTAAATCTATATGCCAAAAGATGAAAAAAGACGTACCAGCTAACACTAATCAAAAGAAACTGGGAACACCTATATTAACTTCAAACAGAACAAATTTTGAAGTAAGGAAAGCTTTCAGAAATAAAAAAATACACTGAGTAATTATAAAGAGGTCAGTACTCCAAGAAGACATATCAATCCTTAACATGTATGCACTTAACAACACAGCATCAAGCTGTATGTGGGAAAAACTGATAGAACTCCAAGGAGAAATAGATGAATCCACTATTATTGTTAGAAATGTCAAAACCCTTCTATCAGAAATGAAACAATCCAGTAAAGATAAATTCATTAAGGACATAATTGAACTCAACAAACCCAATCAACTGGACAAAATTGACATCTATAGCCTACTTCATCCCACAATAGCAGATTACACATTCTTCTCAAACTCTCATGAAACATTAACCAAGATAAACCACATTTTGGGCCATAAAACACGCCTTAACAAATTTAAAAGAATAGAAATTATACAAGATCTGCTTTCAGGCCAATTAAAGTAGAAATCAATAACAGAATGATAACTGGAAAATCCCAAAATACATGGATACTGAGCAACATGCTTCTAAATAACACAGAAGTCAATGAAGAAATCTCAAAAGAAATCTTTAAATATTTTGAACTAAATGAAAATAAAAACACAACTTCTCAAAAGTGTGAGATGCAGTGAAAGCAGTGCATAAAGGGTAATTTATAGCATTGAATACATATATTTAAAAAGAACATCTAAAATGAATAATAATTTAATAAATTATAAAAAGAAGAGCAAAATGAAGGAAAAGAGAAGTGGAAATTTAAAATAAAGGAGAAAGATCTAAAATTAATAATCTAATAAATGAATAATCTACTAAACTAGAAAAAGTAAGTAGGTTAAATCCAAAGTATACAGAATAAAGTAAATAATAAAATTAGAGCAGAAACTGATAAAATTGAAGACAGAGAAAATAAAAACAAAAACTCGTTCTTTGAAAAGATCAATGAAATTGATAAGCCCCTACCCAGGCTAACAGAAAATAAAGAGGAATTACACAAATGATTAATACCAGAAATAAAAGAAGGGCCATCATTACAAAGTCCAAAGAGATCAAAAGAATGAGAGAATACTATGTACCACTCTGTGTCTACCAATTTGATAACCTAGATGAAATGGACCAATTCCATGAAAGACACAATCTTCAAATAAATTACACAAGAAGAAATAGAAAATCTGAATAGGCCAATATCTGTTAAAGATAGTGAATCAATTATTAATAATATACCAAAACAGAAAACACCAGATCCAGATGGATTCACCAGAGAATTCTACCACACATTTAAGGAGGAAATTATATCAATTCCCTATAGTCTCTTCCAGAAAACAGAAGCAAAGGAATAATTCCTAATTTATTTTGTGATGCCAGGATTACCCTAATACCAAAACCAGACAAAGTCATTACAAGAAAAGAAAAATACACCATAACCAAGTAAAGGTTATCTCAGACATGCAAATCTAGGTCAACATTCAAAATCAATTAATGGGAGAGTGCCATGGACAATATTGCTGAATAGATGTACCTGGTGCTCATCTTCCTCTCATAAAAGACCCAAGGTAGTGAATAAAAAACTGAAATTCAACTGGAGTATTTGAGGGAGGGCACTGAAGTGCAGTGAGGAAGTATTGAGATCCCTATGGAGCACAGAAGCCCAGAATGGCAGCATAGAAGGAAGAGTGGAGCCCCCTGCTCCGGCCACCTCATCTCCCCTGCCTGGATCGGCTCAGAGTCAGAAGGGACTTTATTTTGGGGGGGGGAAATAAAGGAGCCAATCCCCATTAACTCCATTTTCACCATAGATACCTGCAGTCCTTACTACAGGAGAATCCTGCAGTCCTCACAAGCCCTGAGCCCAGTTTGAAGAGCTATCTGGAATTAGCATGACTGCATTACTCTGGATTAGAAGCACAATTTGTCCACTCCCCACTCCACCCCTTTTATTACCCAAGTTACTGCAGCATAATGCCATCTTGAAACCAGAGCCACTGCCAGAAGACATCCTCCTCTGGGGCCCAATAGTCACTGCACTACTCCAGTGGTTATCTTGGTTAATGTTTCACGAGAGTTTGAGAAGAATGTGTAATCTGCTATTGTGGGATGAAGTAAGCTATAGATGTCAATTAAATCCAGTTGATTGATGGATTTGTTGAGTTCAATTATGTCCTTAATGAATTTATCTTTACTGGATTGCTTCATTTCTGATAGAAGGGTTTTGACATTTCTAACAATAATAGTGGATTCATCTATTTCTCCTTGGAGTTCTATCAGTTTTTCCCACATGCAGCTTGATGCTGTGTTGTTAGGTGCATACATGTTAAGGATTGGTATGTCTTCTTGGAGTACTGACCTCTTTATAACTACTCAGTGTATTTTTTTATTTCTGATAACTTTCCTTACTTCAAAATTTGTTCTGTTTGAAGTTAATATAGGTGTTCTCAGTTTCTTTTGATTAGTGCTAGCTGTTAGGTGACTCTGCCATCATTCCATGAAGTTCACTCAAGTGGCTGCAATGCCATGCCCCCAGCTGCTCAGAGCCTGGGCCCAGGAATGGTTGTGACTCTGGTCCTGAGGAAGCTAACCCTAGACCAGCTGTACTGCCATGTGCCCATGTCCCCAGTCAGAGAAATGGCCCTGCGGAACTGCGCCAGGTGGACCTGCCCTTGAGCTGGCTAAGCAACAACATACCTATAACCCTGGCCATAGAAACAGCCCAGCAGATTCGCTCCTGGCAAGCACCCCTGGTGTCCCTGGATGGGAAAACAGCAAGGCAGACCTGTGTTTAAAGGATTTACCCCAAGATGACTGAGCAGCTGTGCACCTGCCCTCTGGCTGGAGAAACAGCCCAATGGCCCTGACCTCAGTGTACCAGTCCCCAAGCCAGCAAATCTGCCACACACATCTGTGCCACTATGCCCTGAGAAACAGTCTGATTAGACCACCTCTGGGCAAAGCAATGCCACTGCTGTCACAAATTCCTGCAGCCTAAGCTACTGAGGTGCTTGCAAACATTGCTAATGTAGATTACAGGTGATGAAACTGCACAGAGACTGTACTACTACAGTCACCCAGAACAAAAGCCAATGTACCCCATCCAACCAGCACCCCAGAATCTGTCTATAGGAATAAGTATTTTTCTATAAAAGCTACTTCATAAAATTGAAGAGGGCAACTGTTCTACCAGATGCACAACTATCAATGTAGGGGTACAAGAAACATAAAAAACAAGACAACACTTCCAAAGGAATACAGTAACTCTCTAGTAACCAACCCCAAAGAAAACGAAACATTAAAATACCAGAAAAGAAACTCAAAATAATGATCTCAAGGAAATTTGGTGAATTCAATGATATCAGGAAAACAATTCATGATCTGAATGATAAATGCAACAAAGAAATATATAATTTTAAAAAAACAGGAATCTGGCCAGGCACAGAGGCTCATGCCTGTAATCCCAGCACTTTGAGAGGTCAAGGCGGGCAGATCACCTGAGGTCAGGAGTTCGAGATCAGCCTGGCCAACATGGTGAAACCCTGTCTCTACTAAAAATATAAAAATTGGCTGGGCATGGTGGTACATGCCCGTAATCCCAGCTACTTGGGAGGCTGAGGCAGGGAGAATTGCTTAAACCCGGGAGGTGGAGGTTGCAGTGAGCCGAGACTGTGCCACTGCACTTCAGCTTCGGCAATAGAGCAAGACTGAGTCTCAAAAACAAACAAACAAACAACCAGGAATCTTAGAGCTGAAGAATTCAATGAATGAAATAAAAAATACAGTTGACAGCTTCAACAACAGACTAGACCAAGCAGGATAATTTTTTTTTTTTTTTTTTTTTTTAAGACAGAGTCTCACTCTTGTCTCCCAGGCTGGAGTGCAATGGTGCGATCTTGGCTCACTGCAACCTCCGCCTCCCAGGTTCAACTGATTCTTTGGCCTCAGCCTCCCGAGTAGCTGGGATTACAGGCACCTGCTACCACACCCTGCTAATTTTTTTTGTATTTTTAGTAGAGATGGTTTCACCATGTTGGCCAGGCTGTTCTCACCTGACCTCAGGTGATCTGCCACCTCAGCCTCCCAAAGTGTTGGTATTACAGGTGTGAGCCACCATGCCCAGCCAAGCAGAGGAATTTCTGAACTTGAAGGTAGCCTTTTTGAAAAAACATAGGCAGACCAAAAGAAAAGGAAGGAAGGAAGGAAGGAAGGAAGGAAGGAAGGAAGGAAGGAAGGAAGGAAGGAAGGAAGAAGGAAGGAAGGAAAATGATCACCTACAGGACTTATGGGAAACTATTAAGAGAACAAAAATCCACATTATAGAAATTCCAGAAGGACAATAAATGAGCAGAGGTAAGAAAATATATTTAATAAAATAATAGCTGAAAACTTTCCAAGTTGCTTTCCTATATAGCAGCAATTAAAAGTGAAACTTGAAATTAAAAACACATTGCCATTTACATTAGCACACAAAAAAATGAAATACTTAGGCACAAATCCAAGAAAATAGGTACAAGATCTATAAACTATTAGAAAAACTATAGAAGTCCAAATGAAAGAAATCAAAAAAGAACTAAATAAATGGAAATCTATTCATGTGCATAGAGTCAATATTGTCTAGATATTAGTTCTATCTAATATGATCTATACATTCAACAAAATCCCAATCAAAATAGCAGCATTTATTTTGTGGATATTGACAAACTGATTCAAAAGTTTACGTAGAGAGACAAAAGACCCGGAATAGCTAACTCAATGCTAAATGAGAACAAAGTCAGAAATTGACACTACCCAACTTAAAGACATATATAAAGGTATAGTAACCAAGACAGTGTAGTATTGGCACAAGAATAAACAAGAAAATCAAAGGATCAGAATAGAGAGCCCAGAAATAGGCACATAACATAGTTAACTGATCTTTGACAAAGCAATAAAATGGAGCAAAAATAGCCTTTTTAAATATGGGTGCTGGCCATGGAAAACTATGCAGCCATAAAAGGGAATGAGATCATATCCTTTGAAAGGACACGGATGGAGCTGGAGGCCATTATCCTTAGCAAACAAATGCAGGAACAGAAAACCAAATACCATGTGTTCTCACTTATAAGTGGGAGCTGAATTATGAGGACACATGGACACATGGAGGGGAAGGAAACACATTGAGACCTGTCGGATGATCGGGGTGGGAGGAGGGAGAACATCAGAAAGAACAGCTAATATTTGCTGGGCTTAATACCTGGGTGATGGGATGATCTGTGCAGCAAACCACCATGGCACATGTTTACCTATGTAACAAACCTGCACATTCTGCACATGTATCCCTGAACTTAAAATATATATATATACACACACACATACACACACACACACACATATACATATATACACACACACAGACACACACACACACACACAGTGCTGAACAACTGGCCATTCACATGCAGAAAAATGAATATAAATACAGACTTTAAACCCTTCCCAATAATTAATTCAAAATGAATCATAGAGCTAAATGTAAAATGCAACTATAAAACTCCTAGAAAATAACAGAGAAGAAAATCTAGATGGCCTTGTGTATGATAACTTTTTAGATTAAAAAATCAAAAACATAATCCATGACAGAAATAATTGATAATCTGGACTTCACTAAAATTAAAAACTTCCAGTCTGTGAAAGACAATGTCCGAGAGAATGAGAAGACAAGCAACAGATTGGGAGAAAATATTTGCAAAAGACATATCTGGTAAAGGACTATTATGCAAAAGATACCATGGACTCTTAAAATTAAAATGAACAACCTAATCTAAAAAAGCTGAGCCAAATACCTGAACAGAAACTTCACTAAAGAACATGTAAAAGTGGCAAATAAGCGTATGAAAAGATGCTTCATATCATATGTCATCAGAAGAATGCAAATTAAAACAATGAGAAATCACTACAAACTTACTAAAAAGACTGAAATACTGATGACATCAAAGATGTGGAGCAGCAGGAGCTGTCATTCATCGCTGGTGGGAATGCAAAATGGTACCACCACTTTGGAAGACCCTTTGGCAATTTCTTACAAAATTAAACATAATCTTGCCATGCAATTTACCTTGTTATTTTCACAATTTGCCTTGTAATTTACACAAACGAACTGAAAATTTATGTCCACATGGAAACCTACACAAGTATGCTTACAGCAGCTTTATTCATAATTGCCAAAACTTGGAAACAATCAAGATATCCTTTAGTAGGTGAATGGATAAACAAACTATGGAGCACACAGACCATGAAATATTATTCAGTGCTAAAAAAAATGAGCCATTAAGCCATGAAAACACACAGAGGAAACTTAAATGCATATTACTAAAAGAAGCCAATCTGATAAGATTATATACTATATGATTCTAACTACATGACATTCTGGAAAATGCAAAACTATGAAGATAGTAAAAAGATGAATAGTTATCAGAGGTTTGGTTGTAGAGGAGGGATGAATAGGTAGAGCATAAAGGATTTTCACAATAGTGAAACTACTTCTCTGTGTGGTACTAAATGTCCAAACTCATAGGATGTACAACACCAAGAATGGACCCCAATATAAACAATAGACTCCAGGGGATAATTGATGGGTCAGTGTAGGTTCATCAGTTGTTACAAATGTACCACTCTGGTGGGGAATATTGATAATGGAGGAGGCTATGCATGTGTCGGGGGCAGGATATATATGAGAAATACTACCTTATTCTCAGTTTCACTGTGAACCTGAAACGTCCCTGGAAAAATAAATTCTCTAAAATCTATGAAGATTGAAAAAATCATGGAATTGATCAAATAATAATATAACATGCATTTTTAAATTCATAATCAGGAAAAGTGGGCTTTAGTCTACAAATAGGCTTTTGTTTGTTTGGTTTTTTGGTTTGTTTGTTTGTTTGTTTGTTTAGAGATTGAGTCTTGCTTTGTCACCCAGACTGGAGTGCGGGAGTGTGATCACAGCTCACTGTAATCTCGAACTCTTGGGCTCAAGTGACAAATAGGTTTTGAGGATATTTGTATAAGCATAAACATCTTCTGGATAATTTCAAAATAGAACAGAAGTATATCAGTTCTTACCACAGTAAAATTTTTTTAAAATTTTAAGTATACCAATGTATATTAATAGGCAAAAAAGAAGAAAAACAGAGTAGCTTCAATATCCCCTTCATGTAGTTAATGTAATTTTCCTTTCTGATGTGCAATTGATGTGTTTAAAGACCAGTCATTTCATTGGACAGTTTTCTTTGACAATTAGGACCATTTACTTAGGTTAATCTTGACAAAGTTTGGCTTATCTTCACGTTCAATAACAATCACTGCTTACTATGCTTTTGAAATGTGCTTTATGGAACAAAGAGGCCATGGTAAATGTCCTTTTTCAAATGAAATAACATTTCCATTTCACCCAAGTTTTGTCAGGGAATTTGTCAGGGAATTAAGCATTAGGTATACCAAGAGCCATAACATAAATTTTGACATATTAAATAGGGACCAGTGACTAGGAGACATTCTAATAATGTCCCTTCCCTGATACTTAGATAAAATCCACTCCAGATCCGCAACTTCTTTCAGAAGAATCTGGCCTTACTATGCACTAATAATATAATGGTCATTTGGGGGCAAATTTATTCAAGGTATTCATTTATACCACATGTGTCACGCAGTCCCACATGCTCTTCTTCATGCTTCCGTTGTTAACTATGATCTCCTCTGGCCCTTTTTAAATATATCAGCACTATGCATGTAAATTTTACTAAAAGTATCCCTAATATTAAATGGTTTCTTTTTGTTTCCAGTTTACTTGCTTAACATTAATATGAGAAGATTACATGGTACCTTGCAGATAAAAAAACCACTGTATGCTAGTGTGGTAGGCAAGAATGGCCCTAGATAAAATCATGAAATAAATACCCTTATTCCTGCAACCCTTCTATACCAACATTCCTCTGTAATTCCTTCTGCCCCTAGAATCTCAGGGTTCTCAATTAACCCTGGTTACAAAGAATAGTGGACTGATTAATATTCTTACATTGAATCATCCTATATATTATAACTTCCATAGAGTTGGAAGTTATAAACACAAAGGAATAAATTACTAATGGAATTTCAAACCTGAACTGCTTATTACTTAAGGAGATATTTTGTAGTGTGGGGCTTTCTTTTTGTCCCTCAAACCACACCATCTAGATGACTACTCATTTCACCCCCACATAAGAATAGCAATGGTTCCATTATGCAGGCAGGCTTTCCAGGTAAGTTCTAAAGCAGCTTTCTAGAATTCTCCTTATGCCATTAACTTCAGTAGCAAGAAACAGTCAGGAGCAAAATTCAGTCCTGTTCTGCTCTGTCCAGGCCTAAAAGTTGCGTGTGATCTGAGATTGATGGACAGGGTGACATGATTCTGGCCCATATTTTGACTGCAAAGATTCCATACTATATCCCCCCTTGAAGTTGGGGTAATCCAGGAAACAATCATCATCTGGCTAGAGGGCCTTCTGGAGAAGGTAGGACATGTGCTGGACTCTCATACCTAAAGAACGTGATCCCAGGGCAGGAGAGTAGGCTTTTATAGGTAACTGTTCCCAGTGATGGGGACATCAGAGGAAAATACCTTGGATGTTGATCTTCAGCTTGTAAGAAGATCTGAGCTCTTAGGGGCCAGATGGCTGTCTCCAGTATCCAGACTGACACTAAGGCACACCACATCCTCATGAGTAGGGAGTCAAGAGCAGAGTGCTGAGTCAGAACATCACTTTGTGGCAATGAAGAATGCCCTTGAAGACATGGTACGCCCCATCACTCAGTGTCTTGCAACAGAAGGAAAAGCTTTGTTTCCTTGAAGGCATAGGTACTTTTCATTCATTTTTGCCAATAATAACTGACCAGAGAACTGACTGTTTGTTCCTACTGTTTCAGCTGCGTGGAGACTTTGAACAAAGTCTGTAGTTAAATTATTACAAAGAATTGAGGTTTTACAGTATGCAAATTTGTTCTCATTTGTCTCAGTCTTGATTTCTTATTCAAATTGTGTTTTTAAAATCATTCTTTTCTTTTTATTGTTTCTTTGCTTGTAATATGTTATTTTTAAAGATATAGCTGTCTTAGGTCACTCCTATGTCAAATATTTTGTCTAATGAAGCAGAAGAGGTGTTAAGAGAAACATCTAGACACCACAATAATAAGACATGTCATCTCTTATCTCTCTCAGACAGTTCTACTTCTTAGCACAAAGGTCCAATGAAGTACACAGCAAAGTATGGGCTATGACCACATTCAAAAAATCCCCTCAAGTGTTTATTTAAAATGGCTATTTTCAGGTTCATCCAACATACACTGAACCAAGAACTTTGGGATGAGTCCCAGGAATTTAAGCAACCCTTAATATACTAATTAGCATTCAAGTTAGAGAACCAGTGATCTAAGGAAAAGACCTCACACTCTCCTTGCATGTCCTAGACAAAAGCTAAAGCAACTTTAGTTTTAAGAATCTGAATTTGAACTTGGAGGACTGGTCATGCCTTATACTGCTTTATCATCTAAATATCATGAGATTTCTTAATATAAGTTTAATTAGAACTGTAACTTCTACAAATTTCATCTTCCAACTAGTGTTATGATAATCATACAAATGTAAGGATTAGTTGAATATTTCACCAGCTTACAAAATTGAAATGACTCACGTTTTAACTTGGTGAAGAGCACCTATATGTTTACAAAAAATTCAAGAGACAGCAAAGGTCCTGGCGTCACTTTTGCCATTTTTGGCAGCTATAGGTCATCTGCCAAAGTTTTGTCAATCTCCAAAAGTACTTAGCGCTAGGGAACCATGACCACGTTTCATTTGGCTGATGTCACATCAAATTAGTTCCAATAATGGTAATGGTTTGGTACTATCATGTGCAAACCAAATGGTTTTGTGTCACATGTTTACCTGTTTTATAAGAACAATGGATCTCTGTAGTTAGATCTGAATATTTATACCAATTATGTTTTCATTTTCTTCTGGTGTTTAGGTAACAGGAGTGAGAAAAATGTTTATTAGCTCCAAAATAGAGGTAAAAACACTAATTAAAGAGGAAAAGGTGAAATGTTATTCCAGTCAAATGCTAATCTAATCTAATAACAATTAGAGCATTTGTAGCAAATGGAAATATCTCAGAGTAAGAATGCTATTATCATTTTAAAATCATATGGTACTCTTATCTGCTAATCATTAATTCATCTTGCACTCTGTTATCACCAACTTGATGATCCCATTTGAAACCAGTTGAGCCTATGCCTTGCACATTTTGCCAGAAAATTTGCTATGCTAAACTTATTCTTATACTGCCAGATCATAAGTCTGTTAAAAGTCAAACCTTAAATCAACTGGCAGATTATAGTTTACAACTTTATGAATGCCCTTTATAAGCTATCAAAGCCATTTGTAGGCTTTTCTAAAGCAACAGAGTGTAATGAAGTTATTTCGGGTATAAGTTGATGTGCTAAATGGACTCAATTGACCCATGATTTATCCAAGAGTTTGTTAAGTAAGCATGTCAGCCTCTACTTAGATTAGATGGTGAGAAATAACTGCAGTGTCTCTAAAGGTATCCTACTTGTAAAAAATTCTGTGTTTCTCTGTCTCTCTCTACCCCTAATTGTACATTTTCTATTCCATCTCTCTAGTAACTCTACCATGTACTTAGCAAATTTAACTCTAGAAAATTCTGCATGCAAATTGGTCTCATGAAGAATGATTGTCATAAAAGAGCCCAACACACAGTGAGAAGCCAAGTTCAATCAGACCTAGGACTTGAAATACAGTTGCCCAGCCAAGTGCAGCCTAGTTCATCTGACTCAGCTGATGCACACTCTACATGCATGAAGAATAAAAATAAATGAATCGCTGTGTTATAGGAGTCGTTTGTTGCACAACAATGGCTGACTGACACAAATCTTCTGTGAAGTAAGACAATTTGCCTAACAGTAGACTTTCCAACAGCAAGGATGAAGGCTAGAAGTCAATAAAATAATAGTATTTCCAATGTGCTGAGATAAAATAATAGCCAACCTAGAATTCTATAACCCAAACAACTATTTCTAAACAGTGAGATGAACAAGAAAAAAGTGCATTTACAATCAACAGACATTCACCAAAGAAACATCCAGAAGGAACTATATGGTCCCTAGAAGAAAAGTCTGAGACAAGAATGGTGAGCAAAGAATTTGGGAAATATGCAGTTATAATAAACAAACATGGTTGGCATAAAATATTTAGTCTGAATAACAAGGTTTTTCCCTGAAAGATAGAATTAAAATACTAGACAATATCCTAATGCAACTAACAGTTCTGGCATTCTTATAATATTCAAGAGAAGACTAAGTTAGTATCTGATATGGTTTGGCTGTGTCCCCACCCAAATCTCATCTTCAGTTGTAGCTCCCATAATCCCCATGTGTTGTTGGTAGGACCCAGTGGGAGACAATTGAATCATGGGGGCAGTTACCCTCATACTGTTCTTGTGGTAGTGAATAAGTCTCATGAAATCTGATGGTTTTTTAAGGGGTTTCCCCTTTCACTTGGCTCTCATTCTCTCTTGCCTGTTGCCACATAAGATGTGCCTTTTGCCTTCTACCCTGATCATGAGGCCTCCCCAGCCACATGGAACTGTAAGTCCATTAAGCCTTTTTTTTTCTTTATAAATGACCCAGTCTCAGATATGTCTTTATCAGCAGCATGAGAATGGACTAATACAGTACCTATAGATTTTGTTAAGTTAAATGCGTGTGGTAAAATTTAAAAGTAACCACAAAAAGAACAGAAGTAAACTGCATAACTTCCAAACTGATAAAAGGCAGAAACTTAGATAAGAAAAGCTAAGTAAGCTAATAAAAACCTCAAATAATTTTTTAAAGTCAAGAAAGAAGCACAGTGTGATTTCTTCTAAGCTAGAAGAAACTATTCGAGTTATAGTATTGAGTATACAGGGTCCAAATATCAATACAAGACATATAAGCAAGAGGGGGCTTAATAAAGGGGCTAACCAATTCCATAAAGAAGACTGGAATTCATTAAAGAGGGATTGTAGCCACCCAGGGCTGCAGCCAGCATTTTCCCTGAGCCTGTTAATAAGTTTGATTTGATTTTTAAGTACTTGTAGATTTTCCTCTACTTTACTAGAAGTGTTAATCATTACTAAACCCAATAAAAAGTCCTAGCAGACTCAGTGATAGTAAAACTTTCATGCTTCGTTTTTGTCAGTAACTATTATCCCTGCTCTAAGGATGATAATTAAGCTAAATACAACAGCAATGGAAACTCTGTCCAATACTTCAGTTAGAAGGTGCTACCATGTACAACCCTATTGCAAATAGTATAGTGAGTATAGCAATTTCCACGAGTGTGGTGTAGTAGATGATTTCCATCTAAAATTTCACTTGCCAAGATATAAAATTTTCCTTTGGTGGTCTATGAAGCCTTGGTTTTATCCTCCCAAACGAAGAAACCTCCGGGTTATGGGCATCCTACTCACTTTCATTACCTGGCAGAATTTGCAGGATAATTGACCAGAACTAGCATATTGATGCAGATTTTTACATTACCCATCCCTTTTTCTTTCTTCCAAACTGCAGGAGATTACCACTTGATTCACAGGAAAAAGCAGGGTTAGTCTAAAATGTAGGCAAAAAGCTTAAAAACAATTAGAGACTACAATTTAATGAGAAATGTATGATAAGCTTTGGAGAACAGTCTTTCTCTCCAGTCCTCATTTTTTATAAAAATAAATTCTGATAGGACCATGTGTGTTGTTCATAGAATAAACTTTAGTCCTATACATGTCCTGATTATTTGCATAAGGTGCAGCAAGAAAGGTTATTTCTACATAGACCTTTTGGATTGGCTTTGATGAAACTCTGTTCCACAAGGAGTCTCAGATAAGACCTTTTAAAGCTAAGCCCAGCCATGGGTTTGTGTCCTCAAATACCTGTGAGTTGGGTGATCCTCTCCTCTTGAGGTCCCAAGATAAACTCAGAGCTCCCAGACCTGCTAGAAAGTGACATAGTGGTGCTGACGAATGACAAAAATAGTTCATTTTTACAAAGTATATTTTTGTTGTCCTGAATCATCACCTTGGTTACAGGAAGTAGAACAAACTGACAGATACAAGGGGATTTACAAAAAAAATCTCTATTTAGGCAGATTCTCTGGAACATTCACCACCTCTAAGTCCAGTGCAGAGAAGTCATCTCTGCTCTGACTTATTGGCTCATTAGAAACCAGCAGCAATGCCTCCAGAATTGAATTCCTTTCATTCATTATTCAATATTGGCATATTTTGGTATAAAGCATCGTATGCATTCAAAACTTCTCTTTGAAATGCAAGTTCTTAGGCTTTACAAGTGTTTAGCCATCTTGTATTCAAATGTGTGTCCTATTTAAAAGATTTAAAAATAGCAGCAGCACATGTGAATGAAAAATAATCTTTTGAGATTTTTTTGTCCCCTATTTAGGTTGTGCTTTGTTAGCAAGATCCTTGGATACTGCATCTCTGTTACTGGTCTTTTGTATACCTTGTCTCAGTTGGTTAGATGACTAAAACAATTTCCTTTAACTTAAAAACCAACTGGTAAATTTGATCAAGGAAGTAGTATAATCTGGAAATGGTATTGCTACTATATTTTTCAACAGATTAAAATAGTAAGGCAAGTTATATCTGTGAGTCATTTAACATAAGTGCCAGCCTGTAAACACTGTTGTAGGCCAAAATGGAAGAGTAGCAATCTAGTCTTGCCATTAACAAATAGATACTTGTTTTCATAAAATCAGATTTATTCTTTAAATAATGTGCAAATTAAAAACTTTGACTCATTCATTATCAGCAAGATATATAATCAAAATGTCAAAAGATAGATAATTTTGTAGATCAAACAATCATTTTGTAAATAAGCAAAAAGGAAAAAATTTTTAAAAATCCAAAGAGCCAAGACTTGATTATTTATTATTTTGCCTCTTGGTATTAAAAATTATAAATAATGATGAGATTCTATTTGATCCTCTGAAAATGAACAGTATTCATGCCCAAGGAATAAAAAGGGCATTGTAAAATAATCAACAATAGAAATACATTAGCAAAACTCATTAGTCATCTTTAATGTGACTACAAGAAGGCAGATAGTGGGTGTATTAATCCACTTTCACACTGCTATAAAGAACTGCCCAAGACTAGATAATTTATTAAGAAAAGTAGTTTAATTGACTTACAGTTCCACATGGCTGGGGAGGCCTCAGAAAACTTAAAATCATTGCAGAAGGCGAAGGGGAAGCAAGTACCTTCTTCACAAGGGGGCAGGAAAGACAGAAGAGTGAAGGAGGAACTTCCAAACGCTCATAAAACCATCAGATCTCATGAGAACTCTCTAACTATCACAAAAACAGCACGGGGAAAACTGCCCCCATGATCCAATCACCTCCCAACCTAGACAATGAGGATTACAGGTCCCTCCCTCAGCACACGGGGATTACAATCTGAGCCGAGATTTCGGTGGGGACCGAGAGCCAAACCATATCACTGGGGTAGGGGTTAAGTGGACATTTGGAAGAAGAGAACGGCACTGGGTTTCCTGATTTTTGGAGGCCTTTAATTTAAAGATAGGCCCCTCCCATCTTACTGACTGATGGAAACCTATACTTTTACTGGCTTGATGAAGAGAACAGATTTCATGGTAACCACAGCAACTAGAAAGTAGGAGAGAAGTCCCATAAGAAGAGAACTGGATAGCGGTAGCCCCAAATTCTGTGTATAAACAAACTTTGTCCAAACCTCAGGTTGACATAAAATACTCATAAGCTGGGAAGATTCCATGTCTCTCAGCAAAGGCTAATAAAATTGAATGGAAATTTTGGCTTCTGCCCACACAGAGGAGGTTGAGTTAAAAGTCTGAATTCAGTCCACTTAAGTGCATGATAGACCAAAAAAAAAAAAAAAAGAGGGAGGTGGGGGGAAAAAAAAAAGCAAAGAAAACCTGCAGAGGAATGTAACAGGATGCAGAATCTCTACAGCGTATGCTCATAACATACAGTATATAACCCATGATCACTAGGCATAAAGAATTAAAAAAATGTGACTCAGAGTCGAGGAAAAAGGTAATCGTTAGAGACTAATCCTTAAATAACTCAGATATTAAAGTTAGGAGAAAGACTTTGAAGCAGATTTTATAACTGTCCTTTAAACATTTAAAAATTATAAATCAAGCCAATTAAGTTTCAAATGAAACTTATTACATCTCTTGCCTTGAAAAAAAATGCTTTCACAATGACCTGAAAGACCAGATCCAAATTCAGAGTTCCTGAAAGGGAATCTTTGTACACTGTTGTTGGGAATGTCAATTACTACTGTCATTATAGAAAACATCAGGGAGCTTCCTCAAAAAATTAAAAACAAAACCACCATATGATCCAGTAATCCCACTACTGAGTGTATATCAAATGGTTATGAAATTGGTTGTTGAAAAAACATCTGCACTCCCCTGCTCCCTGCAGCACTATTTATAACAGCCAAGCAATAGAATCAACTTAAGTGTCCATCAATGGATAAATAGATAAAAGAAAATGTGGTGCCTATACACAATAAAACATTATTCACCCTTAAAAAAGAAGGAACATCTGTCATTTGCAACAACATGGATGAATCTGAAGGATATAATGTTAAGTGAAATCAACCAGGTACGGAAAGACAAATACCATATAATCTCACCTATATGTGGAATCTAAAAAAGTCAAACTTACAGAAGTAGAGGGTAGAATGGTGGTTACTAGGGGTTGGCTGAAGGTGGCAGGAAGAGGGATTAGTGAGATAGTGGTAAAACGATTAAAAAAAAATCAGTTAGGAGAAATGAGTTTGGAAGATTTTTTTTTTTATTTGCTAGCTTACTTTTATTTTTTATTTATTTTTTATCACACTTTAAGTTCTATGGTACATGTGCACAACATTCAGGTTTGTTACATAGGTATACACATGCCATGCTGGTTTGCTGCACCCATCAACCTGTCACTTACATTAGGTATTTCTCCTAATGCTATCCCTCCCCCAGTCCCCCATCCCCCAACAAGCCTTGATGTGTGATGTTCCCTGCCCCGTGTCCATGTGTTCTCACTGTTCAATTCCCACTTATGAGTGAGAACATGCAGTGTTTGGTTTTCCGTCTTTCTGATAGTTTGCTCAGAATGATGGTTTCCAGCTTCATCCATGTCTCCACAAAGGACATGAACTCATCCTTTTTACGGCTGCATAGTATTCCATGGTATATATGTGCTACATTTTCTTAATCCAGTCTATCATTGATGGACATTTGGGTTGATTCCAAGTCTTTGCTATTGTGAATAGTGCCACAATAAACATACATGTGCATGTGTCTTTATAGTAATCTGATTTATAATCCTTTGGGTATATACCCAGTAATGGGATCACTGGGTCAAATGGCATTTCTAGTTCTAGATCCTTGAGGAATTGCCACACTGTGGAAGAATTATTTTATGACTCTATGACATGTTACTAAAGTTAATAACTATGTATCATATGAAATTGCTAAGAGAGTTGATTTAAAGTGTTCTTATCACAAAAAAAGTATATGAAGTAATGGATATGTTCACTAGCTTAATTTAGCCATTTTATAATATATACATATATCAAAACATATTATACACCATAAATATATAAAAATTTTGTCAACTAAAAAATTAATTACAAAATTAATAAGTTTTTGGAATAAGAATTCCAAAACCAAGGAATTCTTGAACTCCTTGAAGTTCTAGGCCAAAATTCAATGGCCCAAGGGAGTGTGGCAGCACCCTGGCTGCATTCATGCAACCTCTTGCCCTTATGCCTCCCATTTCATCCCACACCTCAAGGTGGTCCACATACCTACCTGTGGACATTCCAGCTCACAAGCCTACCTGGGCTGTGCACACCATGGATGGTTTATGCTCAGGAAGACACACTGGGGAGAAGTCTATACAAGTTTAGGGGACAGTCTGGGGACCTTTTGTGCAGAGAATACCAAGGATCTGAGTACCCTACTTGTGGTCCAGAAAGAGTCACCAGCTCTGAATGAACATGTTCACTTGGCTCCTTAGGCTCTTGCTGCTCAGGAAAGGATACAGCCAGGGGAGACTCAGAATAGATCCTTTTAAGTGTACGATCCAGGGAAAGAGCTCTTTTGAGAAGGCTAAAGTGGTACAGGTCACAGAAGGCGTTGGGCTTTGGAAAAGTTTCCAGCCCTAGATCTTCTACTTACAAGTTATGTGACCTTGGGCAATTCACTTAACTTCTCTCTGCCTCAGTATCCACATCTATAAAATGGGAATAATAATAGTTTCTAGTGTTTTGTAAAGATTAAACGAGATCATGCTCTCTGTGCACAAAATGTTCTCAATTTTAGCTGTTATTATTTTAGTTTTGTGGTTATTGCTATTACCAAACTATTACTGTATTTCCACTGATCTGTAGGATTTATATCTCTGAATGGTTTTAAAGTATAAGCTGTTAACTTTTAAGACCCATATAACAATATTTTTTTTAAAAAATCACTGTACTCTGACCTGACAGTGAGCCTTTCAAATTCTGCTTAGCTTCCAGGTACTGAATAACGCACAAGTTCTTGCAGACACCCATACTGAATGAGAGTGCTTACATTTATCGGATGTCTATTAAATGCCAGGCTTTGGTCCTAAGACTCAATATGAAGTATTTCATTTAATGTCTTTAATAAAGCTGTGGATCAGGAACTTCCTTCATCTTACAGATGAGCAAACCAAGGTTCAGAGAGGTTAACATCCATAAGATCACACTGTTACAAAGGCAGACAAATGGAGATTCGGATCAAGTGGCTTCCATGATTTTTGATTCAGGTAGTTTAAAAATTGCTACCTATTATTAGAAATACCCTTTATTGTGGATATAATTTAAGGAAAGCAATGCTATTCTGCTTTTAGATCCTTTCTAGTCATGATTCCCAGCTCACAGAACATGAATAAATAATTGCATCTTATACATGATGTAAAGGTCCTAATCACCTTTAAATGCACAGCATGGATCTATTTCTTCCTATCTATACAGTAAGATGCAAAAGCAAACTTCAGGAATTAGAAAATCATGAAGAAACTACTTGAGTAAAAGACAAAAAGATCTAAAAATGAGAAAGAGAGAGAAAGAAAGAGAAAAAGAGAAAGAAGGAGAGAAGTAGCTTTATCATTGAGAGTGTCTTTGCACCTGTAGCACATGTAATAATGGTGATCTTAAGCAGGGAAAGAAAATGACAATAAATGTAGTATCACTCCCAACCTCCCCACTCCCGCCTTTCAATCTACAAGTATTATTTAATCATCAGCTGGTTGTCAACTATCTACTCCTGCAAAAATACTTGAAGAAATTACTAAAGACCAACACAGCGAAGCAACAGCGAACAAGACCCAGAGCGTTCCAGAGTTCTGACCGTTCAGAAGGGCAGGCTACACTCAGAAGGTGCATCAAGCTCCCTTTTATTTATCTGTATTACCTTTTGTCTCTGAAACTCAACAGGCGCCATATTCCATCTAGTCTTCTTTATAACTTATCTACTGCATACACTCAAACAATTTAACACAGCTTGTCCTGTGTGTTTGGCTTTTGGTTTGGGTTTGCATACCTTGCTAGCCCTACTAGAAGGCAGGCCCCAACATGGCAGGTACTTTGCCTCAAGCCACCCTGTTTGCTATATGGTTTCTCAGTGTGCCCATGGAATAGTTGAGCTGATACTGAAAGAAGCCAAGTGAAAAAGGCATTTGGTTGAATAAGAAATCAAAAGGAACTGCATCCGGTCTTCTTTTCCTGTCCCTCTTGGCTTTCTGATTTTCTCGGAAATTCTACATTTGCTCACTACCTTGCTCACTGTTTATTTTCTTTGTCTCCCACTGAACTGTGAGTTCTAGGACAGAAGGGATCCAGGTTTGTTTTGTTCACCCTTGTTTTCTCAGAATACAACACAGTGGTCTAATTCATAGTGAGCACTTAGCACTGAGCACTTATTTGTTGAATCGAGTGAATGGATGGGTAGCTGTATGGATGGATAAAAGGAGCTAGATGGTCTCTTCTGTATGCAGATTTCTGAATTCCTTGAAGCCCTGCAAGTGCAGCATAACAGAGGAACGCGATGTCTTCATTCTGCTGAGACCGTGGGTGGGGCAGATGGGAATTTTTCAAACAGAAGGATATTTAAGAAATGTTTTTAGGACTGCAGAGAGTGAGAAAGAGTGGGCTGGGCTAATGACCACACAGTTGGGCACCAGCATAGTCAATAGAGGCTTTAATTCAAACGGCTTCAAAGTACCTATTTACTAAATCCTGACTGTGCTGCTATTTGAGTCATGAGACCTTCAGTGAATTTTTTCTTCTCCCTATATTTTTTCTTAAAGTTGTTTAATGAGTTTGCTTTTTGAACTGGAAAAAGATTAAGTCATATTCAGAGTGTTTACTAAACACCTAATATACGCTTAATTTTGTGATAGAATTGAGGAGACACAGAGAAAGCAAGAGGTATGGTTCCTGCCAAAAAGGAGCTTGGGATTTAGGTTTAGACTTAGAAAAGTCAAAAGCTGTATTTAGTTGTATGTATTGCTAAGATCTCCGCATGACCTTCTCTTCTTATATCAGCATCGGTATCAAATTGGTGCAAACTCAGTGTGGTATTTTAGGAGCTGCAGAACACAGGCAAACAGCCAAGGAATCTCCCTCATGTTTGCAAAACTGAAAGGCAGACTATTCAGATTTGTAAAGAAAATCTGGGGCATATTATTTGCAGTTTCTAGGGGTGATGAGAGTTCTTGAAAAGAGATTATCATGATTAATGGTTTCTTAAAAGATGTGACTGCTTGTTTTTTTTAAAAAAAATGTTCTTTGAGAGATATTCTCATTTTTCAAGTGAAACTTATGTTAATTGATATTGAATTGGCAGCTTTAAAATCTATGGCTCATTTGACAAGTTCTCTGTCTTAGACTAGCAGAGGCCCAAGGGTTTCTAGAGAGTGGCAGGATACTATGTTGGTACTTTGGGAGAAGGAAATACAGCTGGAGAGAGAGCAGTGCAACCATACCAAGAATCTTTCTACATGGATGAAGCTGGAAACCATCATTCTCAGCAAACTAACACAAGAACAAAAAACCAAACACCGCATGTTCTCCCTCGTAAGTGGGAGTTGAACAATGAGAACACATGGACACAGTGAGGGAAATGTCACACACCGGGGCCTGTTGGGGGGTGGGGGGCTAGGGGAGGAATAGAATTAGGAGAAATGTCTAATGTAGGTGACGGGTTGATGGGTGCAGCAAACCAGCATGGCACATGTATACCTATGTAACAAACCTGAACATTGTGCACATGTACCCTAGAACTTAAAGTATAATTTTTAAAAAATGAATTAACATGCCAGCAAGCCTCAAGCTATTGTGATTGCAGGGGACATTTCTGCAGTGGCAGCTGCAAACTAATGCTTCAGAAGGCTACGCTGAGTCAATGGGGTAATATTTGCTAAAGATAGATGTGAAATATCATAGATCACCACAAAAACAGTGATTGAAAATCCTAAAGAGTTGAGAAGTGATATTAACATAGCAGTCTACATCTTCCAAATTGATAAATAAGAGTCAGAAACTTCTGTGGGGAGAAAAAAAAAAAAACTATCCATAAAGGGAGGAAATTCAGGCCTTTATTTCCTTAGCAATACAATCTGTTTTATGCAATTCTCTCTCAAGTCTTCAAGGAAGCTGAGCAGAGGTAAGACTATGGTATAGATGAAAAATAAAGGACACAGAGAAATGGAATATCTCTGACTCTACACATCTCATGGGATATGCTAAGTCAGCTTCTCCTTTTGTTATTGGGATCAATCATGACCATACTGTGTGAATCTAAATATTTACAGTTCTATTGACAGAAATAAGCAACCGAACTGAAATGCTTTCTCACAATAGAAAGCATAAGTGTATACGTGTCTAGAGAACATTTTCAATATATGATAGCAAGTCATGACAGCAAAATCATGCCTTCATCACAGAGGAGAAATCATGTTTCTTATTTGCTATAGGACCCATCTATGGGTCAAAAGGCAGAATCAGCCTTTTAGACACATTCATGGAACACCTTTATATCTGGCATGTGAAGATACTAGTCTATTTTGATTCTCTTAATACTGTTAAAATGCACATTTTCATAGCTAGGGATTCAAACCACAATTTATTTATTTTTTTTTAGGTTATACATGCTAGAAAAATAAAGCCTCTAAAGGGAATTGTGTTTTCCTAACTTTAGTCTTATAAAATTAGAGGATAATAGTCAATAAAAGCTGGTTTCACCTAAAACTTATTCACTCTACTTTGAAAATATTGGACCCAACTAGGGACAAGAAAGGATTGGTTTTTGTGTTGCTTTGTTGTTGCTGTTTAGCTACTTAGTTGTTTTGATTTGGTTGAATTTGAAAAGAGGTTAAAAGGAAAAAATGTGCACGTTTGGGTTCCCAAAAACAAGTGAATCTTGCCCTGTTTGGTAGCAGAAGGGAGAATCTAATCCTTCTAATCCCAGGGACAAAGTTAGCACTTGTTACAAAAGAAATGGAGGCCTGAGGCCGGGCATGGGGGCTCACGCCTGTAATCCCAGCACTTTGGGAGGCCGAGTCGGGCGGATCACAAGGTCAGGAGATCGAGACCATCCTGCCTAACACAGTGAAACCCCGTCTCTACTAAAAATTCCAAAAATTAGCCCAGCATGGTGGCGGGCGCCTATAGTCCCAGCTACTCAGGAGGCTGAGGCAGAAGAATGGCATGAACCAAGGAGGCGGAGATTACATTGAGCCAAGATGGCACCACTGCACTCCAGCCTGGGTGATAGAGCGAGACTCCATCTCAAAAAAAAAAAAAAGAAAGAAAGAAAGAAAGAAAAAGAAATGGAGGCCTTGTGACCCCCCACCAGAGTATTTGACCGCACAGCCTTCTTCAGCACTTGTTTCTAGAAAGGATGCACCTATCTTTGTGCCTCTACATATCTACTGAGAGCTTCAGTCCAAATATTTCAGATAATCAAATGTCAGCTCTTGGGGGACACAAAAAGGAGCAGTTTTCATTTTCAGTTTCCATTGCATGTTTTTTCCTCCACTCAATCTTTTTGAGATCAGTAGGCAGTCTGTAGGGTACACTCAGAAATGAAAACTCATCCAAAATGGAAGAAATGTATGCTGGATTAAGGAAGCAGCATGGGGAATATCAAATTCCTCAGCATTTAGTATGTGTAACTTTTTCAGCAGGGAATATGCACTAGGGAATGTGGAAGGCCAGAATTCTCCCCCTAAAATCCCTCTGTTTATGTTTTCCTAAACCATACACAGAGTTCTCCTGGACTGACTCTAGAGGGGCTCCGTGAGCAGAGGCCAAACAAGATCAATGTTGACTCCAAATGCTAACCCTAAGGACTGTCCAACATTCGCATTAATTCAGCCTCTCCTGAAATCTCTGGTTTTGGAAGGAAAAAAGAATTTCACAATCTGGTTAACATCTGGCTTGCTGGCATTAACTGAAAACTTTGCTGCGGTTCTGTTTTAAGACTTTGTGGAACTCCCTATAGATAATGCCTGATCTTGGAAAGTTTAATGAAGCAGATGGCTCTCTTAAATAGAAAAATCTAGCTACAGGAGGCAAGCACCCAAGAAGCTCCCTCAAAGGAGCAATTGTTCTCTTCCCCAGCACCCATTTTGCCAACACCCTAGGAAATCACTTTACTACTTGTTACCAACTTTTAAAAAATGAAATAATATTTGAAAACCAGAGTAGTTGATTGTGGCCCTTTATCTCATTTTCTGATCACTTAGTTGATCAGCATTTCCTATAGCTCATTCTTAGAGAAATGCAGATTTCTTATCCATTCAGAGTCTTTACCAAGATAGTTTGAAGATTTTATTGAGTTTTATATTCCTTTTAAACAAGGGAACATCTTTTTAAATGTTAGTTTCTCAGAACCACCTTCTATCCTCAGGTTTTTAATTTTTGTTAACCAAGTATTTTCTTTAATGCATCAACAAGTCCTCATGGCATAGAAAGCATAGATTAGAAAGCAGCTAGTAATTAGATGCTTTGTAGTAAACAAATGCCTCTGTTTACAGCTCTCTTTAGAGTTTCAAAAGAACAACTTAGCAACTGTAATTCACACCTCAAATCAATTACAAATACCACAAGCATCACATTTTTCTCCTAAACAAAGGTGAGCAGGAAACTATTCCTCCCTACTTGGTACAAGAATGAAATTCTAGTATCTGAGGCATAAACAAAGCTAACTGTAGTCCTTGGAATGTTAGCTTCTGGGTCATTTCAGTATTTACTGAGAACCTCTTGTGTGGCAGGAACTGTGTCCGTTGCTGGGCACAACACTAGTGAATGAGGAAAACTAGAATCCTGCTTCACATAGCTAATAATTCCATGATTTGTCAGTTTTCAAGTATATTCTGCCACAATGCACACGGTACATGAAGCATACATGTGTAACACGCTGTCAGAGGTGACTTCAAAATGATGGACAATTCTTACCATACTATGCCAAACTCCATCTATTCTATTACCATTAAAGGAAATATTGAAATGCAAATGAGTAACAGTGACATTAGTAGACAACTTTGAATGTATTCTTTATTTTTTAAAAGTGCTTCACAAATGTCAGATCTTTATGACTACTAATAAATTACTGGCAACAAATTATTGTGATCATACTCTGTGTCATCCATATTGGAGTTGAAAACCACAAGTCTAGTTACCTGTCTTTGAAACTGCTTTTCGGGTTACAAATCAGATTTACTCCCAATATCTCAGTCGAATTTTGTAACCACCTTGTAAGTTAAGTGGGGCAGGTTTATTAGCCCCATTTTAAGGATGAGGAAATCACGGCTCAAGTCACTCAACTAGAAAGTGGTTAATTCTCTTCCATGGTCTTGCTCTGGACCACATGCCCTTACCACTAACATGGGAGTTAGATATATGTATCTTCTGAGAGCCAAAAAACAAAAAGTCAAAAACAAAAACGAGCATGATAAGGGCTTTGCAAGCATTAAAAACTACACTGAAAACGTGAGTATCAGAGAAAAGGGTGAGCAGAACTGTGAGGAATTTGATGGTTCAGTCTACATACCATATAAACTAGGTCTGGAGCATACCTATGGTGTCCAACTTGGCACAGATTAATATATGTACAAAACAACTCAATCACTTTCTCTCTTTGTTAGATAAATTGTTTTTATTAAAGATAAAACAATTTGTATTGTCTTTTATCATCTTTATTTTCTTCAATAAAGACCATTTTTATAATCTTTATTAAAGGTAGTGTACCTACATCTTCCCCTCACGTCATCAGCTAACCTGTTCCCTGCTGAATGGGAAACAAGCTCTTTTAAACATTGCTAATTGTACCAAGGTGGACACAGGACCCAATCTAGGCCAAGCAGATTTTCATCTGAAATTTGAGTGCAAGGTTTACAAGGATATGGAAAGTCAGTACTAAGATGGCCATATTCAAGTAGAAAAAGCCACCTATAAAGAATGAAGGAGAAGAATAAAGTAGAAACATAGACAAAAAGAGAAGAGAGGCTCCGGGGCAGTAGGGGGAGAAAGACAGGAAGAAAATAAATACTTTCACTCCTTGAGCTTTTGAATTGGAAGCACCAGTTCTCTGTGAGGCCCAATTGTATGTCTTGCTCTTGCCCTCCAAGAGTTCTTGGAGACACTCTAGTATTCTTCCAGTAATTTTTCTTTCTTTTCTTTCTCCTGTTTTTTTCTTTATCCAGTTGGAGAAGGTTTCTGCTTCTCATACCCAAGTAGTTAAGGCCATCTATAAATGCCCATTTTTCATACCAGCTAGTCTAGAGCCCTTTCTTTTGTTCTAAACATTAGGAAGGAACAAAGTCATTTAGTTTCCACACTAATTTAGAATAAATTCCACACTATTTAGGATAAATCTGCCTTCCCGGAAAATTCTGCCTCCTGACATAGAAAATTGCATTGTTTCATATCCTACAACCCGAGACCTCTATTAGTCATACTTTGTAGGTTTACTGTCTAGGTCAATCTCCTCATCAAACATTTGTAAACCAACATCCTTTCCTCTTACAATTCATTACTATCTCTTTTCCTTCTCAGTTTTTAATCCTCATCAGTTTTATTCACTAATTATTCCCATTGCCAATTTCAGTCACAGATGTAGGGCAACGTTTACTCTGACACGAATCAGTTCATTTCTCCTCATTGCATTGCACCAGCCTTCAGGATTGTGGGAAGCAATATTGACCCTTGGCTGACTTAAAGTAGAACTTGCCTAAAGCACAAGATATAACTTTGACACTGTGTTGGTCAAGACATTGATTGCAAGGAATAAAAATCTCATTCAAATCGCTTAAGGCATGTGGAATTTACTGGCTCAAAAGACTTGGAAAAAGACAAGAAAGCAAGTGCTACAAGGACTTTCTTATTTCTAATTTCTATTTCTTTCTGCCTGATGGCTTTATTTTCTCTTCTCACAAGTGGGTCTTCTTCACATGACAGGACACTTAACCACTAATAGCTCCTAAGCTTCCACCACAGAGAGAACTGAATTACCTTCTCCAACTCCACCCTGAAAACTTCCAGGGGAGAACTCTTATTGGTCTAGCTTGACCCAGATGTCCACCTGTCAGCCAATCAACTGTGATAAGAAGAGACACAGTGACTAGACTGGCAGCCCTCACCAGAAACACATGGTTGGAACAGGGGTAGAAGCAGTACTCCTCTAAGAAGCAAAAGTACACAGCAATTCCACTTCTGGATGTATACCCAAAAGAATTGAAAGAAGGGACTTGAAGAGATAGCTATATATCTGTGTTTATATCAGCAATATTTATGATAGCCCAAAGGTTGAAGTGACCCATGTTAGCTGCTGACAGAAAAATGGATAAACAAAATGTGACATATGCATACAATGGAATAGCATTCAGCCTTAAAAAGGAAGAAAATGTTGACACATGCTACAACATGAATGAACCTTAAGGACATTATGCTAAGTTAAATAAGTCAGTTACAAAAGGCCTTTAAAATAACTAAGATGATAAATTTTATGTTATGTGTATTCTACTACAATTTTTTAAAAAAAAATCTTTTTTAACTAAAAAAAGAGGATTACTATTCCCAGAAGAAAGACAAGGTTATAGATAAAACAACTGATGACCACTACAATTACAGACAGGAAGGAAGATTATTCATCCTATTACTACTAATGATAGAGACCTTAGGGACAGTTGAGCAAAGGAACCATGATGTCACACTGAAAAATAGAAGAATCCTTGGCCAGTCTAATTATGCATGATCAGAGGAAAGATAAAACATCAAAGCTACCAACAACAGCTTCATGTATATATATGTGGCTTATAGCTATAAGTCAGGGCCATTGTTTTAGAATATGGGGGGGAAAACTCAAAAATTAACATCAGGTTGAAATTCTATTCTATACTTCAGAGAAACAGTTATTTGTATCTACCCAGAGAAGACTGGGAATCTCTCTAGCAACAACACTTACAATAGAAAAATATACAGACTAACTCAAACTTCCCTTGACAAGAGAATGACTAAATGAATGACTAGATAAATGGTAGGAGTTTTCCCCCACAATGGAATACTGTGCAGCAGCAAAAGTAAATAAACTACAGTTACATTAACATGGATAGATTTTGTAAGCATAACGTTAAGCAAAACAAACAGACTCTAATTCATCTATGTAAAGATCAAATCTTGTATAGTAAAAGCTACTTATGGAAACACACAAATAAAGTAAATCTTTAAAGAAAATCAAGAGATGATCATAACTTCCAGCATAGTACCTATCTCTGCGTAGACAAATAGGAATAGTATTAGGGGAGGGACACTCAAAGGGCTTAGAAGGTACTGACAATCTTCTGTTTCTTAAGTTGGTTTGTAAATACACCAATGTTCAATTCATCATTAAATTTTAGTTTATACTGTACATATATATTATGCATATACATTATACAACCTTTATAAGATACCTTTAATAGCAAAATATGTTTTTAGAAACCTAAATAAAGAGAAGTCCTTCTCACATGTCTCACTATGTTAATGCTGTAGAACCAAATTAGTGTTTTGAAGACACTGGACTTTGGTGTGCAGCAATGTGTTGGAAGTTAGCTACCCATTATTGAAATGTACAATGCACAAGGGCAGATTTTCTTTTGCATTTGTCTCTTCAATGCACTTGTGTTTTTATATTTTCTTCTGACACTTGGAAGACAGAGGAAGAAAAAAATAATGGAAATGATTACTTGGAAATAGAAGTTGACATTTGAATGCATTGCCCAATAGACATGTAGAGTTTTACATTTACCCAATTTACAATGAAGTTTTTACTTGAGCAGCTGAAAGAGAAAAACAAATATGGATCTGGATATCTGATTAAAATATGTTCTCATTTTAATGCTTTATTGAGTGCAAAGGGTGGTTCAAATCACAGTTCCTAGTGGGTTATGTAAAGCTTTACTCCGTGAGTGAAAATATTTCTGATTAGAACACTCCCCAGGTTACCCACTGTGTTCTGTTTATTCAGCTTATTTCAGACATTTGCAGGGGAGGGGGCACAAAATGTACACAGAGTGAAAGAGTGAAAGCTGTGATGTGGACTTCTGGTTTGACCTGCCAAATTGGAACATGTCCATGGATATAATACCTAGATATTAAAGTTCACAGATACTGAAATTGTCTTTGTCTTTCAACCAAGTAGTGGGGTAAATCGCTGTTCAAATTTTTGACATATGGTCCTAGACTGGATGAACTTCGCTGGAACTTAGTATGTGTTTGAAAAAGTCTCCACATAGGGGATTAAAAAGTAAGTAAACTAGAAGCTTATATACGCTATCTGGAGTGATGGGTATCTTTGGAAAAGGTTCCTTAACTTCTCTGAGCACCTGGAACAGTTTACCGGACATTTCACTAAAAAAGGAGCATTCTATCCTACAGTAGAGGTGAGATACATTTAATGAATAGCTTCTGGGCATTAAAAAAATGATTTCATACACAGAAAACTATCCTCTGTTTTTTTCTTTCAAAAGGAAAATATAAGTGGGAAAACACACAGGGTACTTAGTTTATACAGCATCTCTTCCCTCTGAGTCTCTCTAAGGACACAGAAAATTGTCCAGAAATATTGGATACCAAAAGGAAAACAAAATTGGTGACCTTACAACAACCAAAAATAAAGACAGAACACATACAAAACAGTATGCATAGGAAAAATTATTTTGAAGCCTCTGTTCTTTTTGGCAGGGTCACAGATGTGAACAATAGCACAGGAAAAAATACTCAGAACCATATAAATGAACTTTGCTGTATAGAGCTTTCAAAAAAAATAAAGGACCAACGATTGCAAAACAAAACAAAAAGCCATCCAAAAATTGCCTGAGAACACAGTCCCCAATCATCAAGTCACTCTAAATAGAAAAAGCCAAAGCCAATATGGAAACATTATGTGGGTTGGATTCCAGGACTTTCCTCTTGGAATATCTCCCTAATGCCTATTTGACACTCAGGCAGCATTTATTAATTTCTCCAGAACATAGTTGTCCAAAGTTAAGCTCTCTAAAGAGTTGTCCTATCAAACCACCTGGAAATACAACTGTATGCAGGTCACAGAGAGGACTTTTTAAATTAACAAAATATATTTTTGTTATCTTTGCATGTCACATCTTACCCAAGAGAGTAAACTGAAAACAGATTCTACCCAACAGAATATTTCTTTGTATTAAACAAGCTTGTTCATTTGGAAACTCTGATCCAGAGTGAAAATAGGAAGTGACGCCCTTTAAAATATATTATAAGTGATTATAAAGAATGGTGATCAGACATCGGCGAGTGCACGGCCTCCAGATGGCTACGTGCCTTGTGTACTCATCACACTTGGCCCCGCGGAGCCTGGGTGGCTTCCCCTGACCTTGTCTCCTGGGCCAACTTACTCACCAGATCCCCAAAGCCAAGGTCTGTGGCGCCCCTTTCTGCCCTCTTGCTCCAGGCAGCCACGGGGCTTCTCCGCAGTTGAGGGCAGGGAGCGCGGTCTTGGCTGAGCCCCTACACTCAGTGTACACTCAGTGCCTCCACAGGCAGACACAGGCAGACACAGCCTCAGCCCCAGGAGCAGGTGTGGGTTCCAGCTACAATAAGGAGATCTCAGAAACGGGAAATACAGTCATTCTTGTCACCCAACCTCTTTCTGAAATATTGTTCTTTTCACAAAAATGTGTTCAAATGCTTTTACTTTTGTTATATGGAAATGAATACTTTTCTAACTTCTCAGTTTAAAAAAAAAAAAAGAATGGTGATCAGAGAAGCTCAAAAAAGACATTTTCCTAATCAATAAGTGACTTGAGAAATCATGATCCCAACAGGGTTCCAATATAATATTTTTTTCATGCCAACAGAGAACATTCCTAGAGCCTGAAACTGTGATGGAATGGTAGAACCTAATGGAATGGATAGTTTTAATTCATATTTTTGTGCGACTCCTCAGCTCTCCTTTCTACTGGAATTATAGCATGGAGAGACACAACACACCTGGGCAGAGGCAGTTTAGGGGCAAATCATGAAGTCTATCATTGTCTCAACGCTCATTGTATTACATTTCTCTTTAACACTCCATTGTTCTACAACCAGGGAGCCATCCTTTTTCCTCAAGGCCCTCCATTTACCAAAAAGTACATGTTCCAAACACCCACTACTAGATGATGCGCTCTGCTACATCGATTTTATAAACTACTCAATCTATGCACTGAGGACAAACTGATTTTATCCCAGGCACTAATCCTAATTGATTGGTAATACCTCCTGGGCATGTACTGGCAAGGATGCTAAGGCCCTATTGAGACTTGGTGGCAAAGTGTGTCATAGTTGATTTGCAATGTCTGCCACAATGCAGTGGTGGAGGCTGACAAACATCCATGCCTCGTATTGTCATCCTCACACCAACATGTTACTTTGCCCACACACGGGAGCTCTGTAGATTTCTATTAACACAGATTTATTGAGACCAGTTCTTTATCCAAAAGCATAATTCTAAAAGCAGAGAGTTCAGCCCCATAGCCACTTGATGCAGAAGAATACAGGGGGTGGACTCAGCCTTGCAGAGCTCCTCAATTTAGTCCATATAGAAAGCAACCTCAATGAGTTAGCAAAAAAGTACAATATGCATACTTCTTACAGTTGCATTTATATGTTGTTTTAAATAATACTTCTCTGCTGCTAATGATGTCCTGAAAGAAAACCAGCAGCAGTCTAGGCGGCATTGTAATGTGGCAAAAGACAACCCTTGTAGACCTCACATGTGAAGGAGCGGATGAAGGGTTGGAGCATGGGATATGCTCTGGTGCTCATTAAAACACATACACACAACTTCACTTCTCTTTAATACAAAAGTATTCTTAAAGATAAGATGATTTTGCCATTTGTACATGAGGGTCTCTCCAATAAAACAAAGATAAAGTCAAATTAAATGATTGCCATGTGTTTAGGAACAAATGGGATTAGACCAAAGGAATAGCCCATTTACCGCAGTGCCTAGCAACGGTGCAGCACTTTCAGAAGGGAGGACGGCCGGCGACTCCCTCCATCCTCCTTCCCTCCCCCACTTCCTGTAATACACAGCATTTATGAAGAAAAGTGAAAGTATGGATTTGCTGCCTGATGTAAACTTTAAATATTTGCCCTTTGGTTCATCTTGAGTATGTTATAGAACACACTGAATGTTCTAGTTCATTCCTCTCTCCTAGCTTCAAGCTTTTCTTCTGGCTGGAGGACTGCTTTTAACCTCTGAATGCATATCCAGTCCTTCTTTCAGGTCAAAGGGTAAACTTTACACTCCTTCACGCCCCCATAACCAGTATTTCTCTCCTTCTAAATTATGTTGCCTCTAATACAATTTATGAATGAGGCTAAAATTACTCTGATGCCCTTCACCCATCCTACTGGGTATCTGAAGACCACTGGCATTCTTATAGGCTAGAGAGCCGCTTCCAGAGTTGGGTAGTATAGGAGGATCACAGACTTGAGAAGCATCTTACTTTCCTCTTGCCTCATCTCTTTCTCTTAAACTTCATCAAAACCTACATGGAATCTGATAGTTAAAGCCCATCTAGTGTACTATTCAGCTAGGATGTATTTTTCCTAGGTGTCCCGTGGCCTTATTGTTTCTATGTTTCTAAATATGTTATATGTTTCTATATTCATATAACATATGTTATGTTTCTAAAATACATACCCATCCTCATTTTAGAAGATCCTTAAGAAATCATTCTATTCATGATCTCAGGCCCAAAGATTGAGACAATGTCTTTGGTTAGGTGGGCCTTTCTATTAATACAACATTAGATTACTTCAAAAGGTAGATATCTTCTCCTGTTCTCTAAGACCAGCCCACTGCTAAATGTCTTCAGAACTTCATAGTTGTCTACACTGAAGAGTAGGTGGAAGAGAGTAGGCCTCAGTGGAGTCAGAAAATTCAGGAGGAACTAATTGAGGAAGAGGGAATTTCTTGAAATTCATTCAAGAAGTAGGACCCGGCCGGGCGCGGTGGCTCAAGCCTGTAATCCCAGCACTTTGGGAGGCCGAGACGGGCGGATCACGAGGTCAGGAGATCGAGACCATCCTGGCTAACACAGTGAAACCCCGTCTCTACTAAAAAATACAAAAATCTAGCCGGGCGAGGTAGTGGGCGCCTGTAGTCCCAGCTACTCGGGAGGCTGAGGCAGGAGAATGGCGTGAACCCGGGAGGCGGAGCTTGCAGTGAGCTGAGATCCGGCCACTGCACTCCAGCCTGGGCCACAGAGCGAGACTCCGCCAAAAAAAAAAAAAAAAAAAAGTAGGACCCAGGACGTTTTTTTTTAAAGACAGCCATGCGGAGACAAAAATTTAAACGTTCTAATGAATTGAAGCCTGTATATTTGGCACACAGTAGAAATGGCAGGTAAAATTCAATGTCATTTACCAAAATCCTTGAACGAAATAAAGGTAAAAGGAAAAGTTCAAGTTGGGAAGGTCAGACAGTTAGCTTTTTTTAGGAAAAAGATCAAACACCCATATATGACTTAGAAGTGTCTCCACCCCATTATCATGTCACCCTCTACCTTGGTTTTCTTATCTGCCGAAAGTCTCCCATATGCATCACACATATTGCCCTATATTGGATTGATTCCATTCTTTCATGACTCTGAGGCCTTGCAGATTCTGTTCCCTTTACTTGGACAGCTCCCACCTAACCAGTACACGCTCAAGGATCAAGGATCACATTCACAGACAAATTTTCCTGACTCTCTTTTCCTTCCAAGACTGGCCTTTGCATATGCATCCCTAGCACTCTCTAATAATTTGGAGATTTCTTAACTGTCTTTTCCTACTAAACTCAAATCCTTGAGAGTAGTAACCATTCATCTTTTTTTCTCCAGCCCTAACTCAGAACTGAGTATCTAATAGATCTACACTAATATTTATTATGGAAAAAAAATAATATTATATAATGGATGAAAGAATGAGTGGATAAACGAATGGTTAAAGCTAAATGACAAGATAATGGAAAGAATTCCTACTGTGAGATGGACAGCAACACAGAGGGAAATGATCAGAAAACCAGTATTGGGACCTAATTCTGCAGTAAGAAGAGTTTGCAGAAAGAACATCCAGTCTCTGACAGAGCCTGACTTACACACAGGGGTTCAGTCAAAAAAAATGACATGGACGAAACTCAGTAACTGGAGAAGGGGAGTGAAAGCAAGTTGGTCACAAAGTTACAAGTGGTCAGGTTGGCACCACTGTAGGTAATGGAACAAGGTTTCAGTCAAAAGTGAATCCAATAATAAGCAGTCATAGCTGGAAGCCAGTAAGTGGAGAACAGGGCTAGCAAGTTTGGAGTGAGGGCAAGAGCAAAGACTCACTTGATGCTCTGTTGGTAAATTACCAACCTGGAGCTCCCTAGGTGACCCTCACCTTTCTAAGATTAAGACCGGGTCTACCATCTAGAACTTGAAATGGGGCTGTACTTCGAAATATGTGCCACAATTGCCCAACCTCCTTAGCCTGATTCAAGGACACACAGTCAAGAAGACCTTTAAAGCTTTATCATTGTTTGTTTATTCATAATTAGCCCAGAATACAATTAGTATTTTTATTTCTTTTCTAGTGGGCATTTATTATTATTTTCCCATTTTGGAAACTGCTCTTCATCTATGCCACAGAGCCTTGCTTAGACCATAATTAGAGGGAACAAGTGGCCCAGACTGAATAACCAGATTACTTCTCCCTTCCTGTAAGCAAAGTTGTTCAAGGATGGACAAGGCCAGGCGCAGTGGCTCAGGCCTGTAATCCTAGCACTTTGGGAGGCTGAGGTGGGTGGATTACCTGAGGTCAGGAGTTCAAGACCAGCCTGGCTAACATGGTGAAACCCCGTCTCTACTAAAAATACAAAAAAAAAAAAAATTAGCCGGGTGCAGTGGCACGAGCTTGTAATCCCAGCTACTTGGGAGACTGAGGCAGAAGAATCTCTTGAACCTGGGAGGCGGAGGTTATGGTGAGCTGAGATCACGCCACTGCACTCCAGCCTGGGTGACAGAGCAAGACTTCATCTCAAAAAAATAAAACAGGATAGACGCAAGATCCAAGTATGGCTGATTATAATTCCCCTACTAGAATTTGCTGAAATCCCTAGTAGAAAATAAGCCTAGGCTAGATCAACCAGTGGTCAGCTTTGCATCATCATGGAAAGATTCTTCTTGTAAATGAAGCCAATACAGAGGAGAGCAGAGCTAAGAGGGACCAGTTCTTACTAATGTCAATTGCACTTCTGAATTCAGTTGTGCCTCAGTCTTGGATTTTTTCCTTAAACGGTAAAATACACTTCATTTTTGCATAAACAAAGGTGTTTGAGTTCTCATTACCTGCTACTAAAAAAATAAATTCTATTGATCATTATTTAATAAAACAACATGCAAAAACATCTAGCAAAATGTCTTCTCCAGGACCTATATTAGTTTCTTTTTCCCTCAGCCACACTAACCTGATGTCTACTTCTGTCAACCTAAGGATATCCATTTATCAACAATATATTCAGAACTCTCTTGTGCATGGGGAAAAAGAAAGGTTTTGAAAAGCGAATTCCAGTCGTCTCCAAGAATTTGTATCTTTTTAGATCATGAAGATCTTCATGCTCAGAATTTATCCTAGACACTTAGGTTACATTAGAAAAGTATAAGCCAAATCACACAAGGAGCCAATTATTTGTTGTTGACCAAAATGCTCCTTCAACATTTTTATGGCTACAATGCATGTGTTTTCCTCCAATCTTTCAAATATTCAAAGTATTTGTTTGAGCCCCAAAAAGGATTATCTTCTTGATCAGGTTGTTTTTGTAGTGGTTGCCTGAAGCAGATGCATTAGACAAGAGCTTCAAAATGTAATCACAGCTTCAGGATCCAGAGTTTAGTAACCATCAATAGACTCAGGTACAAAAGATTTTACAAACTTACTCCACAGTCTAGTCTCCATTTTTAAGATGAGTTATTATACATAAGTAAATAGCCATGCAATCACCAGAAAAATTTGGATTCATTTATATCGCTGAGTAAAATAATATAAGAACATAAAAAGAATAAGGCTAAATCCCAATAGCAGAATAAGGCTAAATCACAACAGCAGATAAGGCTTAGTCACAATTTGGAACTTCACTACAACACAGACTTTTCACTTTCTGCAACATGACCCTGTTAGAAATAAGAATAATATTAAGGCAAATTTCTTCTAACAGTAAATTCCCTTATATATATAAATTTTTTAAAGACGAGAGCAAAATTAGAGCAGAACAAAAAGCTCTGGTATCATAGAAACATAAAGAAATCTATGAGCAGCTTAAAAATAATAACATAAGAGGCATATAACACTGGATATGTACAAATGAGAAATGTCACATGATGCTTTAAAACTATACCGTAGAGAAACAGTGCGAAGATTTCTCAAAAAAAAAAAAAACTAAACTAAAAATAGAATTACCATATACCATACGATCCAGCATTCCCGCTACAGGGTATTTACCCAAAGGAAAAGAAATCATGAAGAAATACTTGCAGCACTATTCACAGTACCTAAGACAGGAATCAACCTAAATGTCCATCAACAGAGTAATGGATAAAGAAAATATGGTATATACACAAGGGAATACTATTCAGCCATATAAAAGAATGACACGTTGTCATGCATGGCAACGTGGATAAGCCTGGCGAACAGCATGTTAAGTGAAATAAGTCAGGCACAGAAAGATAAATACCACATATTCTCACATATTTGGAAGCTAAAAAATATTGAGCTCGTAGAAGTTAGAGAGTAGAATTTTGATTATCAGAGGCTGAGAGGGGTAGAGGGGTAGATAAGAAAGAAGAGGTTGGTTAACAGATACAAAAATGATAGCTAAATAGAAGGAGTAGGTTCTAGTGTTTCATAGCACTGTAGGGTAAATACGGTTAACAATAGTTTATTGTATATTTTCAATTGAGGTGATGGATATGATAACTACCCTGCTTTGATTATTCTGCATCATATACATGTATTGAAATATTACCCTGTATAAATATGCACAATTACTAGGTGTCAACTAAAAATAAAAGTGGGGAAAGTAAACCATATTATCATAAACTAGTAATATTATTCATTCGCACTGTACTTACGTGACAGGTGCAGTTTTGAGTGCTTTACATCAATAAATTCATTAAATCCTCACAATAACTCTATGAGACTGATACTATAATCAATCCTCATTTTACAGATAAGAAAACTGAGATGCAGAGAAGTTAAGTAACTTTCCCAAGGTCAAACAGCTAACTGGTGGCAGAACTGGTATTTTACATATAGAACAAGTATAAACTGTAAGTTCAGAGAAAGGAGAAATCACCATTGGTTTGAGTGGCTTAGGAAGACATCACTGACAGAGAGCACATGAGCTAGTCCTCAAAAGAAGGGTAGAATCCAACAAGAAGGGAATAGAAAATGCATGGGAAAGGGAAAGTGATTTGACCGCGTTTCCTGGAGCACATTTTATCGTCACAAGACCACAAGCAACGAGTCGGCAAGGACCAACCATTCCTTACCAATTTATGCATCCTGGCACATGGTAGGTGCTTATTAAATATTTTAGAATGAATAAATGAATGCTATTAAATATGGAAAAGTAATTTGCATTACAGGGTAGAAGTAAATTAGGGTCAGATTTTGGAATCTTTTTGAAGGAAGTCTACTCTAGCAATGAAATTCATAGTCTTTGGAATCAGGTAGATCAAGTTCAAATTCCAGCTCTACCACTTATGAGCTGTGTGATCTTGACACTATTACTCAAACTTTATGAGCTTCTTTTTCTTTATCTCTAAAAGAAGGACAAAGATATCTACCTCATAGATTTATTATGAGGATTAAATAGGATAACATAGATATATATAGCTCCTAGTATCCGGTAAAATACTGAATAAATGGTAACTACTTTTTATTGGCAGACTAAGCAGTTTATATATCCACTATTGGTAGAATGAGCTATTGATCCAGTAAATGATTAAGGAGGCACTCAAGGAAAATTAATCTAAGAAGGAGGAATGAAAGGAAGGGAGGAGACACAAGGGAGGAGAGGCAGCTTAACATGCTATTACAATTGCCCTGACATGAGTTAAGTGTCTGAATCTGGTCACTGGCAGCAGAAATAGGAAGAAAAACTGGAACAAGATTCACGGTTAAAACAATCTTAAATGATTTTCCCTCTTTCATATCGGGCTAATATTCCCGTTTATAAGAACTTGCATGAGAAATATATGTTAAAGCCTCATTCTAACCATTCATATAAACTGTTAAATTGCTAGGAATCAAAAAAGACGGGAAAAAAATCCACAACTAAGAAGACACCTTACACAAATATTAATATGCAATGTGCCAACCCGTCTCTTTCATTTGCAGGCTCATCTATTTCAAGCAAATTACACTATTTACAAACCAGTCTACCTTGACAGCAAACACAATTGTGGCAATTTGTATCTTTTAACTTGAACTTATTGTACCAATTGCCTTCTAATAGTATATTATTTTAGAAGGTTTTACGAACTTTTGTAAAAAATTACTAGTTTGGAAGCAGAAAAAAAAAATCTTTGAAGCCTGAAGCTGTGAGTTAAATCTGTGCAAGAGGAGTACATTATAATTAAAATGCAGTTAGTTTTGGGTTACCTACAGTAGCGGTGTTGGCATGATGAGCTCTGTCAAATGTTAAAAATAATTTTGTAAATTACTCATTTAATTGTTTTCATCTTGGCTATAGAGCTATTCTCTAATTAGGCATGAGTCAACTATTTCACAGGCTAACTTACCAATATGAGTAGTTTATCCAAGAAGCATAGCATAACCCTGAAAGATGCTTTTTATAAAACTTTCAGCCTTGCAAGAGCGCTTGGGTGTTGAAATCCTCAGCACAAACACTGTTTCCATGTGTGGCAAGCCACTCTTGTCAAAGTCAAACAGAATAAAATATGGCAGGGTGCCATTTTCTAAGAATCCACAAAAATATAAGCCACTTATTGTAAATCTTCCTATCAAATGCCACAGGTATATTAATATAACTGACCTATTCAGAGAGAACTGGTTTTTCAGAACCATCTAGAGACCTGAACTAAGAATTAGAACAGAAGTATCTACCCACCGATGAACCTGCCTCCACATTGTGTAATTCCACCGTTTGTAATTGCCTTTGCACAGGTGAGCAAGCTGCCATATCAAGCAGTCCCGTTTGGCCCTCCTTGCTCTCTCCTGTTCCTAAGCAGCAGGCCCTTTTCCTCAACCTATTACAACCTATTATTTTGTATTCCCTCACCTTCCTGCCTTCCGAACTGGAAAAACTCACTAGTCTTATTTTAGCAAGTTAAGTTTAAAGCTTTACAAAGAAGGTAAAGGGGTCATTCCATCATTTTCTTTCCTGTATGAACATGATTTTACTTCCCTTTCAGGACCCCTTCTGCCATAACTGCCTCACATCCTAGGCATTGACCAGTAAGACTGATATGAAATTTCCTCACGAAATATTTCAATCATCTTCCTTTGGGTTCCATCTTCTATCACTATATTAAGATTCATTGAAGAACGAAATAAGACAAATGATTATCTGCTAGGAAGAAGGAAAAATTTGCCAATCTAATAAATAAAGACCTAACTAGATTGACAACCACGGCCTGAGTATAATTTCTGGCAACCCACGAACAGAGATTTACCTCATGGTTCCCAAGTGGACAAAAAAGTGTATATGCTTTGGAATAAATTGGCTTAACAAGTTCGCCCGAGATCAGCACACTCATACTCCGACAGGCTCAGTCACAAATGAAGTGTCCAGGCCAGGACATCTGAGTTGCCTGACTGGACAAGATGACAGGGGCTTCCTTTCAGGAACCTTTTCCAGTACAAGATTCACCCATTTGAGGAGTTACTGAGCCCATGGTGGTTCCGTGTGTGTGTGTGTGTGTGTGTGTGTGTGTGTGTGTGTGTAGGGGGCGTGGAATTTGGAAGTGTATGGGAGCTGTTGAGATAGTCACAGTGACGCTGAGGCCAGAGGGAAGGACAGTAAACATCACAACTGCTTCAATGCAAATGCTTCAAATTGTCTTCAAATATTTTTGCTAAATCGCATTACTGAGTATATGTTCAAAAGAAAATAAATTATTTTTCCAAAAAGACACGTGCATTTGCATATTCATCACAGCACTGTTCACCATAGCAAAGACATGGAATCAACCACAGTATCCACCAGTGGTGAACTGGATAAAGAAAATGTGGCACATACGCACCATGGAATACTACACATCCATAAAAAAGAACAAAATCATAACCTTTGCAGCAACACAGATGGAGCTGAAGGCCAATATCCTAACCAAATTAGCACAGGAAAAGAAAACCAAACACTGCAAGTTCTCACTTATAAGTAGGAACTAACATTGGGCACTCATGGATATAAAGATGGCAACAATAGTTCCCACAAAGATGGGAACTAATAGAAAGGGGAAGAAGAAAAGGGGGCAATGGTTGAAAAGCTAACTTTGGGTTCTATGCTCACTATCTAGGTGATGGGATATTCATATCCCAAACCTAAGCATCACACAATATATCCAGCTAACAAACCTGAACATGTGCCCCTTCAATCTAAAAGTTAAAACTATAGAAAAAATTGCTAAAATAATTGGAAAAAGTCATGTACCACTTATGTATGTTTATGTTAACATTTTTCAGTAGTAATATGTTTAAAAGTTGCTACAGTTATAATTTAAAATGCACATGGGCTTAAAAACTTTTTTTTTTCAATCCTAGAGCTGAAGATTTCACTCATTTGATTTAAGGAAAGTGTAATATCTGTCACGTAACCCAATTTGTAACACTGGTTCTCCTTGCCAAGCTCCTCAGACAAATCAGATTTCTTTTCCATCCCAAAAAGTCTGCTTTCATTTTTCGTTTTAAATAAATATATTAACACACATCCCTGTGACAATCATCTCACCTCAGAATTTCAATTCTAAGTTAGAAAGGGAGAGGGAGAAGCCATAGGACCTTACCAGTTTATTGCATGGTTGACGTGAGGTGCAGTCCCTTCACTATTTCCTACTGAAATCTTTCTTGCTTTGCTCTTACTACTTATTCCTTAAGGAGGCTTGCATGCTCAATTGTCTCTTTGTTTGGCATCTGGAAGTTTACCTAGCCTAGAGTCATTCACTATAGTAAGATTTAGGCAGGAGAAGATGTTTGCCTTCCTCTTGTAAAATAGGAAAGGGTAAGGTGACCATGCAATGCAGTTTTGTCCAAAGTACTATCAGTTCACACCGACGCCTGGGTATAAGTATTAACAGTGCCCTCATTCACTCTCAAAAGCACTGCAGTTGGATATAAACAATAGGGTAACCCTGGCCAGGCATAGTGGCTCATGTCTGTAATCCCAGCACTTTAGGAGGCCGAGATGTGAGAATTGCTTGAGTTCAAGAGTTTAAGACCAGCCTGGTCAATATAGTAAGCCCACATCTCTATAAAAAATATAATAATAGGCGGGGTGCGGTGGCTCACACCTGTAATCCCAGCACTTTGGGAGGCCGAGGCAGGCGGATCGCCTGAGGTCAGGAGTTCAAGACCAGCCTGACCAATATGATGAAACCCCCACCTCTACTAAAAATACAAAAATTAGCTGGGCATGGTTACATGTGCCTGTAATCCCGGCTACTCGGAAGGCTGAGACAGGAGAATCGCTTGAACCCAGGAGGTAGAGGTTGCAGTGAGCAGAGATAGCGACATTGCACTCCAACCTGGGCAACAAGAGTGAAACTCTGTCTCAAAAAATATATATATACATATATATGTATATACATTATATATGTATATACTTTATATATGTGTATATATTTTTACATATGTGTGTGTATATATGTATGTACGTATGTAATAATAGGGTAACCCCAGGGAAAGGCAAGCATAGAGGGGGGAACACATCAATTTTAGGAAAAAGCATGTATGAATTAAGAGTGTGATATCTTTATGTACCCCAGGGTTTGTATGAACACCAATGCGAAGATAGCTGTCTTGGAACATCATTTTATCTGACCAGAACTTTGCTCTGAAATTTTTCTATACAGGGCCTAAAAGTACAGACAAGGCACAAGTATAACCTAAACCAATGCCAAAGCCAATTATTTATTTAGAATCACTAAGAAGGCACCTGAAAAACTTAGTTCTTATCCCCGAGATGAAATCATACCCAGTCTTTTGCCAAAATCCAAGGATGATGGGGTCTTTCAAGACCCTAATAACATTCATCCAGCAGTGCTAGCTGGTTACTAAATAGGCATTCCCTACACATTTGTTTTTCAACTATTTTTAGGCAGAGTCCGCTGCTAAACCCACACGGATCCACCTCCCTAAAGATCACGGCTAATAGCCAGCACACGATGAAGGATAAGGCCCCTCCCCCTGTGTGGAGAGGACATAGAGCATCCCCAGCATCCCCAAGTACTGGTGCCATAACAGAGGCCAGCAGAAAAGACAGGCTGGGAAGTCTAAGCCAAAGCTGGTATCTCTTGGTCTGGAGTGTCTTCATTTTTGCCACAAAGCAAAATGGTCCCCCAGATGAGATAACGACAATAAAAAGCAACTTCAGACACAGATCAGTTTTACATTACCCCGTAAGTCAGCACAACTTGTACACACATTGCCATGGGCCACATGCTCAGTCTCAGCCCAGAACACCTATCCTGCCCATGACCACAGAGTGACCAACAGATCACGACACATACGCCCTCTCCCCAATCCCCACACACACGTACCGTATAGAGAGGGGCTACAGTGTTGAGGAAAAATAACACATTATTAAGCTGGAATCCCAGGAAACTAGAAATGCATTCTGGCCATCCCAGTTGCTAACTGTGTGTCTTTGGGAGATGGAACCTCACTGACTGCCAGTTTTCATCATCAGGAACATGGACACAGTCGTGCCCACTTCATGGGGTACTGGATGATTTCCACAAAATGGTGTCTAGGCAAGTATTCTGCAGCCCAAGCAGGGAGGCAGAACTCCAAAGAGTTTTCTTAATCATGCATGTAACTTCCTTTTGGCTTCATGGAAAAAAAAAAAATGCCCTCCTGCCTTAAATGAGTGGACAGTCTCCCGTCAGTGACCTCTGTGTTAGATGGAATATGGCTCTGTGTTTTGGAACGGCTCTAACTGAAATAAGAAAAATTTAAGAACACTGTACCATGGAGTAATTTACAAAAGCCACCCTGAGGACTTTCACTACATGTGCAGATTTAATGACCCTGTGAGAAGTTCCTGGGATACCCCAATCTACCAGCTTGGCTTTGGTAGTGGTGAAAGCTGTGTGGGAGATGCTCTGCTAGAACAATGTGCTATGGTCAAGAAATTTCACATCATAAGAAATATGACACCACAGAGCAGGTTTTTAAAAGTCCCCAGGAACCTTAGAATTTTTGATCCCACGAACATGAAATAGGCACTAGCCATTTGTATTTTTTACAGATGCCCCCTGATATTTCTAACACAAGGCCAATTGCAGATATACTGCTCTAGGGAATGGCAATTTAAAATAGTCACCCAGAAACAGGGACTTCAGATGGAACTGAAATTGGTTAATGTAAGACAGCAGCACAGAAGAGAGAAAGTCAAGCCACAAACTAGTTCCCACTAAAAGGTCTAAGGTCGGCCGGGCGCGGTGGCTTATGCCTGTAATCCCAGCACTTTGGGAGTCTGAGGCGGGCAGATCACGAGGTCAGGAGATCGAGACCATCCTGGCTAACATGGTGAAACCCCGTCTCTACTAAAAACACAAAAAGTTAGCCGGGCGTGGTGGCGGGCACCTGTAGTCCCAGCTACTAGGGAGACTCTGAGGCAGGAGAATGGCCTGAACCCATGAGGCGGAGGTTGCAGTGAGCCGAGATCGAGCCACTGCACTCCAGCCTGGGCGACAGAGTGAGATTCCATCTCAAAAAAAAAAAAAAAAGTCTAAGGTCATGTAACCTAGTCAACCAGGGATGAGATAGTGAAATATTGGGATGGCTGTACACGTAGAGCTTCCTCTAACAGCAACTGCACATATCACTCTGGCTTAGTATTGAATACTTTTTAAAACTTCATATATATGCTGACTATACCCATATTTCAAGAACTTTATGGCTTGGGAGAGTAGGTCTCACATGTGCTGGGCCCCAGGTATAGTTGTCCAAGTGATGCATTGCACAACTCTAGAGATTGACACACACTTTCTTAATGAGAATGCCCCCCGAGTTATGTGATGCAAAATCTATACCAGCTTACACAAGAACCCTGCATGGAGTGGGAGAGTACCATGAAAAACATGCCTTTCTAGAAAGACAAGAATAGCACTCTTAATTTGTACTTACTTTTATGAAGAATATTTAACACATCATTTTCAAATATTCTTTCAAAGCTATGGAATATCAGTAGAATAAAGTAAAAGTTGAAAATGTCTCCAACAATGTACCTGCTTTATTTGGATAATGAACCAAAATAAAATTTAGAATCAGAGTTACGTAGTTAAAGACTGCATTAGTTACACAAAGGTGTCTAGATATCTATCAAATAGGAGAGCTAGAGATACAAGAATCTGTAGTCATGTCTGGCATATAGTGGATGCTTGATTTATTCATTCAGATGCTTATAGTCTCAATAAATGATTTTTGAGCATATACTTTGTACTCCTGGCTTTCCTCCCCAATACATATTGGCTCCTCATCCCTGCTATGAAACACACAAAGAATACCTGTAGCCTTGACTCAAACCCATAGGCCTCTTTCCTTTTCTGTTCTCAGCTTTATGAGCAGCCTTCCCGTCCATCCAAGTTTCATGGGCAAGACCCCAAATAGGGCGCTATGGAAAGAGACTTGAGGCATAACACAAATAAAGATAGCCTCCAAATAAGAAATGTTAGCTACATTATAAACCACACAGGTGCAGCCATGAGAAGCAGAAGCTATGAAATTTTAGGGAGTTGATTCTTCACACTTATTTGCAAGACTTCATTGTAATATTATAGCACCTTCTTCCATCTGCTCTTAGCATCGTAGTGTGAAAGCTTACAGAACCACAAGGAGTAGTCCCTAACAATAATCAAAGCTGTATCTGAGCTCTAAGAAAAAGGCCATGGTAACTGATTTTGCATTAAAAGTAGTAATAAGTGAAAATTGTCTGCTGATAATTCTTAGCAGACTCTCTGATTTTGTGCATGCATTTATACAATTATACTGATTATCAATGAAAAATGTAGTTTACATGAAAATACTATTATGCCTTTTAAATGTTAGTTTAAAGTGGTGATTCTACTTGGGATTAAATAAATATTTCAAAACTTTGTATTTCAGAATGTCTTTAACTCAACATAGCTTATTAATTGAACTACTAAAGCTTGATTCCATGAGATTTCTTCAATATTAGGAAATCGATTGCATTTTGAAATCGGAAAAGAACAGTCTGTCATCAACATTTGGAACACAACTAGCATACAGAGAGCAGTGTAAAGACAGGCATATATGTAAGATTGAGGTTGGGGACAATGAAAGGAAGACAGGGAATGACCAAGAAATAGAAGGCAGAATTCCTGACAAAAAAATGCATGAAATCTAGCTGTGGACTCAGAACACAAAGTCATGAAGGAAAACACATTCATAATACAACCAAATCTACAGTGCTTATTATTCATGTTATACACAAGGGAGGTATAGATCACGGGCATGAACAGTAACAATGGGCAGCATCAGGTAGTGTTTGCATATGGTGACTGACATCATCTTAATCCCTAGTACAGGGATGAGGAAACCAAAGCTTAGAAAGTCAAGTATTGATATGTTAACAGTTGAGTTTGAATCTTACCAAGTCTGCCTGACTTCACAGCCTATGCCCAGTCCACTAGACAATACTACCTACTCAGAGGCAAGCAAATTTTAACCATGTATCAAAAGAATTAAGAAACATGATAAGCCAACAGGAGGCAGAAGAATGAACATAACGTGGAAGGATTGACTTACCTGTTATGATAGCTCAATGTATACATTTTTGGAGGTAAGAAGGAAGTAGCAGCTCACTGACTGGACTTGTTGCTACTAACACCCAGAACACACCATGTGAGTAACAGTAACTGTAGACCTGCCTATCACATACAAGTCTGGGTTGAACCTCCCACAAAGTCTGTTCATGGCCTTACTCAGCATAATACCCATGTCCTTGCCTATACACTTGGAATCACTTGGAAAGCTTTTAAAAACTATAAATGCCTGACCAAAACATCTAAGAATTCTCAGTAAATCCATCTGGGGTGGGTCCCAGGTGCTGATAGGATTTTTTAAAATTGCTCAGATGATTCTAATATATATCCAGGGCTGAGACACACTGTACCCTAACATACTGTTTTTCAAAGCATGCTTCAAAACACTGGTGGTATTCACAAGAACAGATGAAATAGCTTTCAACCTAAACAATGTTTTTCTAACTTTCAAAGAAAAACAATGGGTTAATGTTCAAAATATGTACTAAGTCAATCTCCTAACAATTTTTTCAACCTTCCATTGCCGTTATCACTTAATTATAAGATAATCTAGTATGAGATAATGTGTGATTGCATTCTAAATATATATTTCATAATTTCAAATTTGTTTTATCATTACTATGCTGTGCCATAAAGAACTCCCTAATGTTCAGGTTCTCAGCTATCTAAACAAGTTTGGAAATCATGGTTGCAGTGTCTCCAGGCAGCACCTGGTAGAGTGTACTTTTTCTGTGAAGAGGTGAAATTGTGGGACTGGAGAGAGGGATTGGTTTTATGTGAAACACAAATAGGAAGGACCCACAGTTAGACTGGCATACCTTATTAGTCTCAAATGATCTCTAATAACATATCAAAAGTTCAGGATGGCAGTTGGTTGCTCATCCCTCAAAAGACATTTTTCTACAAGATGCTTCACTAGTTCATTCAATCCATCAAATACTGTCAGCTCTTCCATAAGGAATTCTCATATGGGGTGAGTCAGAAAGACAATTGGATTGTGTTATTTTATGGCTTGATTGCTAAAATACTTGAAGATTTATGTGTAGAACCACCCTTAAAGGGATATATTTTGTTCTTGCTCTTACTATCTTAAAGTCAATTATAATTAATTCAGTTTCAGTAAGCATAATGCCAAAGCAATGTAGCTTAGATTATGAAGGTACATCTAGCTGATTAGAAATTTTATTCTTAATGCTAAAAATAATTTACATGAGAAAAGCACACTAAAAGCAGAAATAGCCATCAAAGCCAAGCAAAGAAATAGAGAATAATCACAAAGCTACACATATCTTGCAAATCACCAGACATTTTTGCCTTAGAAAGTCAGTCTTCTCCTTGTGGTTCTGTGTGATGCATATCATTGATAAATATGGAAATCATTGCTCCAATGATTGACAGACAGGGATCATCAGTCTTTCCTCTGAAGCTTGGTAAGTGTCACATGCAATGCTTGGACTGTGTTCTACTCAATTAATTTTCAAGAGAGATGTTTTATTTTTTCTTAATGTTCAGTTTTCTATATATAATAAGAAAGATCCCATCAGTAATGAAAGAGATGATGACAATTAAATGGTTATCTTCTAGCTCCTGCTTTCCAGAGGTTTCTACGGTCTTTTTAACCATATACATTGTACAGTAATTTTTAAAGAAAAGTAACCTTGTGATATCTCCTGTCACTCCTCTACTGTGTTTTTCAAATATTTAACATTTTTTTCTCTTACCCCAACTTCAGCTGAAATTAGACTTGCAATTTTAATATAACAACATTAGGTGGCAAGGCTGTCTGAGTCATATAATTCAAATTACATGGCAAGTGCCCTACCGCAAATGCAAATGACTCTAGTCTGATCTACCTCAGAAAAGTATAGATTTTTCTACTTGTTAAAATGTGAAATTTGAGAAACTAAAACAAAAATATTTATTAAATGAGCATCATGTTTAAAGTTTATGTGAGAAAGCAAACTTTTTTAACTTTAACTTTAAAGAAGTTCAATATAGGCAGGGCACGGTGGCTCACACCTGTAATCCCAGCACTTTGGGAGGCCAAGGGAGGAAGATCACAAGGTCAGGAGTTCAAGACCAGCCTGACTAACACAGTGAAACCCCTGTCTCTACTAAAAAATACAAAAATTAGCAGGGCATGGTGGCACGTGCCTGTAATCCCAGCTACTCAAGAGGCAGAAAAAATAACTTGCACCTGGGAGGCAGAGGTTGCAGTGAGCCAAGATCACCCCACTGCACTCCAGCCCGGCTGACAGAGTGAGGCTCCATCTGGAAAAATAAATAAATAAATAAAAAAGCAAGAAGAAGTTAAATATGTTTCCCATTAATTCATAAGGTTTAGTTTCATAACTCAACCCAAATTTCCTTAATTTTAAGGGGAAATGCTTTCCCAGGAGGTCTGCCCTAAACTTTTAGTATGATTTAACATCAAATTGGCCTCAAGCTCCTTCCTATTTTCAGCCAGTTTTCTGTTCAATTAGCAATTAAAAGTTTAAACACCTCACCTAGCTTATTCCCTTTAAATGTGAGATCTTATCTTTTTTCTGTTTGTGAACTCTGTTTTTCTAATTATAGAAGAAATGTCCATGAAGGAAATAATTAAATACAACCAACCAGCCAGTTCAATCAATACCACCAGCCTTCCTCAATAGAAAGACACGCAGTATTGTTAGCAGCCATACTCACTGTGTAGCCCATGTATTTTTCAGTATATGTGCTGTCAAAGCAGGCACTATCCCACGTTTTCTTAAATCTCGATCTATTATTTGAAGTACCTCTATGACATCCTTTCCCATTTACAAGAGCTTCACCTCAACACCACTCAACATCATTTCCAAGGCTATTTGCTTAAAGAATCTCTAGAACTTAAACAGAGTATATTGAACAGCATCATTGGAGGCATTGATCAAAGCCCCAATGGGTTTCACTAAATCTATAGGATTTACATACAAAAACAGTTAGAAAACCAAGATATCCAAAACCACACACTAAAGCCAAATTCAACCAAGTGAGAAAATCATCTGAAACACACCTGATTCCCAAATCAATTATCATAAGGATCAACAACAACGACACTATGCTAACATTTCTTGAGCACATATTATCTAGAACCAGCTCAAGAGTCCTTAGTTCTGATTAATCTTCTAGAACCTCATCACACAAAGTTGAGAACTCTGTCTTCTTTCTCTTTTAACATGATTTGTGTGTCTAAAATGGCATTTTTCATATAGCATTGTAATTGTAGGGTTATTTGTAGTTAGTTGTGAGCTACTAAATTTAGGATCCCCAAGATCACCAAAATTTGCTTTTATCTGTCCTCCTGGAACTAATTAAACACTGTTACCTTCACGGACCACTCACTGCTTTATATACATATGTCTTAAATCATATATTTGATTGTACTGATAAATGTATTTTTTAAAAGTACCAACCCTGCAGATTTTGTAGTTTATGCTTCTCCTTCTTGTGATTACTTACCTCATTTTATTTTCTTCAGTATCATATTAAGATGAGGGATGGTATACTTACTTTTTGGATGAATATATAAACTATCCTTTTAGTTCGTGAAGATTCTCTCTGGCCAACAGTTAAATGACCAAAACTGCACTTGAAAATCATTAACACAACACAAGATCAGTCAAGATCTCCCCCACATTGTGGAAACCATTTAGACCTCCTAACTCAACTTTAAAAGCTCAATGTGGCCGGACACTGTAGTTCACACCTATAATCCCAACACTTTGAGAGGCTGAGGTGGGACATTTGCCTGAGCACAAGAATTTGAGGCCAGCCAGGGCAACAAAGTGAAACCCCATCTGTACAACAACAACAAAAAAAAAACCAGAAAGAAAAAAAACTTAAAAATTAGCTGCGCATGATGGTGTACGCCTGTGGTCCCGGATATTCAGGACAGCTTGAGCATGGGAGGTAAAACCACTGGAGGTCCAACCATTATGAACCAATGGTTGGTTCAACCATTATGGAGGTTCATAACCTCCATTATGAACCAATGGAGGTTCAACCATTATGGAAAACAGTATGGCTATTCCTCAAGGATCTAGAACTAGAAGTACCATATGACCCTGCCATCCCATTACTGGGTATATACCCAAAGGATTATAAATCATGCTGCTATAAAGACACATGCACACGTATGTTTATTGCGGCACTATTCACAATAGCAAAGACTTGGAATCAACCCAAATGTCCATCAGTGACAGACTGGATTAAGAAAATGTGGCACATATACACCAATACACCATGGAATACTATGCAGCCATAAAAAAGGATGAGTTTGTGTCCTTTGTAGGGACGTGGATGCAGCTGGAAACCATCATTCTCAGCAAACTATCGCAAGAACAGAAAACCAAACACCGCATGTTCTCACTCATAGTTGGGAACTGAACAATGAGATCACTTGGACTTGGGAAGGGGAATATCACACACCGGGGCCTGTCACAGGGAGGAGGGAGGGGGGAGGGATTGCATTGGGAGTTATACCTGATGTAAATGACAAGTTGATGGGTGCTGACAAGTTGATGGGTGCAGCACACCAACATGGCACAAGTGTACATATGTAACAAACCTGCACGTTATGCACATGTACCCTAGAACTTAAAGTATAATAAAAAAAAAAAAAGCTGCAGTCAGCCATGCTCATGCATCTGCCTTACCGACTATGACTGAGCAAGATGCTGTTTCAAAAATAAATAAATAAATAAAAGCACAGTGTTTTAAATTGTCATTGCTAATCGTGATAATAATGACAGTGATTGACAATACTTGAAGAACTGACCTCTTATTTTTGAAACTGAGGAAATATCCTGAAGATTGTTTTCCTCCACAACTATCATGCCTATAATAATCATTTAGGGGTATTAAACAAGTTATACTACACGTCAACTCTGCTTGAGCCTGTGGTAGCATTAAGCAAACTAGATTTCTAGACAATCCACATTGAGCCATCCAGGTTAATTTCTTCCACATGAAAACTTTTGTCAAAATTATTTGTTTGTAAGAGAGTAAAGAATGGGAGGAAGGTATGTTTCACTTCCTTTCATAGCATCTGAAACAGGAAGCGATGACTCCTGAAACACCTAAAACCTAAAGGACTCTTAAAGTTTACCTAATACTTAAATGACCATTGAAGTTTACCTGACCAGGCACAGTGGTTCATGCCCATAATCTCAGCACTTTGGGAGGATGAGTCAAATGGATCACATGAGCTCAGGAGTTTGTGACCAGCCTGTGCAACATGCTGAAGCCCCATCCCTACAAAAAATATAAAAATTAGCCAGGCATGGTGGCGCATGCCTGTAGTCCCAGCTACTCGGGTGGGAGGTGGAAGGATCACTTGAACCCAGCAGGTGGAGGTTGCAGTGAGCCCAGATCGTACCACTGCACTTCAGCCTAGGTGACAAAGAGTGTGATTCTGTCTAAAAATAAACAAAAAAAAGTTTACCTGTTAATGTCTATTGTAAAGGCAGATTCCAGGGTCCCACCTCCAGCAATTATGATTTTGCTCCTACTTTGATAGACAATGGAAGAGACTGCAAAATGAAATTTGAGCAGGAGGAAGCCTACATAAATTACAAATTAAAATCAGCCCAAATGGCCACTTTACAAAAAAAAACAAAAAAACAAAAAAAACAAAACAAAACAAAACAAAGGTGAAAGTCTGTTCCAATCTTATATTCAATTTTAAAGTTTTTTATTTGGCCTAAATTCTGTAAGAGGGACAGTCATGACTGACAGTGAAAAATGAAAGGTTGGCATGGAGAAACCAGGAACCATAGTTTGATAGATTATGCTACACTTACCCAAAATTTTTGCTGTAAATTAATAATTTCAAAGGCTTTTTTTCTTCAAACCCCACCAGATCAAATGGCACCCAGAAAATAGTTTACCTGTGGCCTGTTAGCTTCTCTACAACAGTAATAATCCCCACATTTGCCACATTTTCAATTTAGAACTGGCAAGATCTTCTAATGCTTACAGAGAAAAGTTTTGCTAGTGAATCATAACACACATCTACTGTAACCAAAGAGGCTAACAGAAATGGAATTAATCAACAAATACAGAGAATGATAAAATAAATAGCCATCTCCTTAAAATTTCCAACTCAAATCTGTACATAATCTGGGGTTTTACACAATTCAAATCCTTTCAACTCTGCAAGTTGGGACGTTTTCTCTAGGACTTTGGAGGCTTATTTAAAAGAAAAAGATATCTTTGGCTTGTGTTTTATTTTCCTGTACTAAAACCAAACTACACTGTTATTGTAGCAACTGTATTCAGATTGAAACAATTTAAAACAGTTCCTATTCTATTAGCTTCCTGAATCATCATCACTTGCAAATCTCTGTTCTTTGGATAGCTACGCATCTGCAAATTTTCCTTTCAAAGGGATGCTTCTGGACTTCAAGGTAAAGAAACAGCACACCTGGACTCATATGTGTGTAAGGAGTGAATACAGCAATCAAAACAATCGTGTGATAGTGCCCAAGCTGCAAAGATCCCTAGCTTTTCCACACTTACTCCAGGCCACTGCCAACAAATTGTTCTCCCACTGAGAATAGCTTAAAACAATTAAACCAGCTACTCACACCAGGCTTAAATAGTTATGGTATTTAGCCAAAGATACTCATCCTATTTGCTAGATTTGTATGATTTTAACGTCATATAAAAGTCCTAATTAAGAGCAAAGCCTCTATGGTAGTAGCCACGCCCTAAAAATTTGAAACAGGCTTATTTATTTTGTTTTAGCGATTATGGAATTTTTAGTAGGAAGGATTTCATGGCAAGCTGCAGAACACCTGTTGTAAATTGCCTGTGGTTTATTAGCGTGCACCTTTTAAACATATTATTTAGTAACTCCCATAAATTCTCATCTTGTATGTGAGTGCGAATTTGTCCCATGAGCCGATCTGAGGCAAGGAGCACATCTCCTAGTCCACACTCAACGCAATTAACGTTGTACATTTTGGATGACAGGTTTAACGTGAAATCGATTTCCCAAACAAGGTTTTGTTCCTCAAACACCGAATGCCCCTGATTATTATGAATTCCTTTGTTTTCTTCTAAATTTTAAGGGAGAGTTTAAGGACTTTTAAAACAAAAATTCCAAGGGACTATTTTAATCTAAAGAGAAGCTTCAAATTAATACAAAATCAAAGAGCAGTTAGCTGGGCGTGGTGGTGCATGCCTATAATCCTAGCTACTCGGGAGGCTGAGGCAGGAGAATCACTTGAGCCTAGGAGGCGGTGGTCACAGTGAGCCAAGATCGCACCACTGCACTCCAGCCTGGGAGACAGAGTGAGACTCCATCAAAAAAAAAAAAAAAAAGCAGTAAAACCCTAGGTTTTCAAGATATGTTTCACATAATTAAATACAGAAGAAATTACCTTTATATTTACCAACAGCAAAACCAAAATTGCATTAGATAGGGTGTAGAATCTTAGTAAGCAGTTAATTCCTTAGTTGTAAGTCTTAAGAACCAGTTATTGAACCAAGAGTACCAAGATAAACTTAGACAATTTGCAAAAGCCCAATGTGTGTGCATCTTTACTGACCTAAGTTTTGAAAGTTACTTACTTTCAAAAATATCCTCCCCCTCAAATTTATTTTTATTTATAGACTCTAAGTCATTTCAAATACTATATGTTTCTACTTTATAGGCTCTCAAGCAAGTAATCTAATAACTTTCAGAAATTACCACGTGATTAATTTCCCTGATTCAATATTTTTAAATTTCCCAACAACTTGTGTATTTAACTGTTAATGTGTTTGTTTTATTAATTTCTATATAATTGCTCCATTACAGATACCTTTTCACAGTTATCTTTTAAACAAAGCTTTTGTATTCTTTGACCTTTTAAAACATGCGCATACACACATACAAAAGCATGCAGAAATTTTTATGCACTATGAGAAAATATTGGGTGTGTGATAAAATACTTCCTAGAGTCATAGTTACCCATAATATGACTTTTCATGTGCCTTTTCCTGATCCTTTTTTTAAAAATATAATAGATGAAGTCACCAATGACAAGTAGAAAACAGAGCTACACAGAAAAGCCTTTAAAACTGAAATTTTATTTCAAACAACTAGGAAAGGCATAATGATGTAGAGAATGCCTTCAGCCCATCTTCCGATGACTTAAAACCTGCTGATGCCTCAAAGAAATATTTAGAACAATATTGTGCTTGGAGGGGGTTTTATTTTATTTTTCATTTTGTACTGCATTCATCTGGAACAAATCTCCCTGGGTGTGTTACATCTTAAAAACACAATTAAAAACATTAATCGGATCTGGCCCACCAGATCACATAACCTTGATTGCCCGGCACACTATGACATTCTCTCACCAGAGCAAGAGGGAAATGATTGAGATTAAGAGTTGTTTCAGGTGTAGCTTCTGGTGCCACTACTCCAGGAAGGGAGAAAATCTGGTTGACCAAGCAATCCTGTTCTCCTCGCCACCATACTTAGCCAACTTGTGCATGACAAGCCAAAATATGGCGGTCACCGAGACGAGACTTCAAAAGGAACATAGAACTGTTGGCATCTCTTATCAGACACCCTCACAAATTTGGAAAAAGTAACAGAGAGGCAGGAAAGATTTCAATTACATTGTTAGTGCACAAATAAATATAAAACTTATTTTTGTTATTTTTATTTTCTTACCTAAGGATAACCTTTACATTTCTGATTATAAAAATATTATGTGCAGATTATTTTTTAAATACCAAAGTAAAATCAAAATTACTCATGATCCCACAATTATACTATCCAGAGAATGGCCAGATTGTCTTCCCTCCAGTATTCTTAAAATGTGTGTTATTTCGTGGAATTGTACTCGATCTCAATAAGAAGAGTTTAGCCAGGTGTTTGCCAACAGACAAGGAGGTATTAAGAATTTCTCTTGGCCTCACTCTTGGTCCAGTTGGGGGCTAGACACATCCCCTTCTCAGATCTGCTGCTGGGAGGTAGACTGATTTGCACAGCCCTGGCACCAATTTCTAGGGTCTAGCAGTATTCCCCCCTGCCCCCCACCCCATGGTTCTGCTGGCCTTGGTGAGTATTACTTGCACGTACATGGTCTGAGTTTCCTGTGCCCTAAAAGACAAGGAGCTTTGTATGAGGCACGCACACAAACACACATACACACACAAATTTCAAAAAGGAGATTCTTTTTGGAAGAGCCGCATGGGCCCTGTTTGTTTGAGGCAGAGCACAAACTGGACAGCCCTAACTCAGGTAGCCCTGGCTGAAGAAACAGAATACATTAAATCCCTTAATCCCATATGCACTGCTCTTAAATTCTTCTGTCTCTATGCCTGACTGCAGAGCCTACAAAGGTGCGTGGGGCACTATCAGCTTTGTTTATCTTCCATCCTCTTTCCCTGCAATTGTCTTCTATCTCTGATGGTTTTAGAAAGAGAAATGCTAATATCTAGGAGAAGCAGGTAGAGAAAGTACTTTGGCTTCCTCAAAAGCGGCACCAGGTTAAGGGGTGAAGATTCAGTTCCTTTTTTTATATAGACTGTGAGGTTGTAAATTAGGAGTTAATAACAAGAAAGGTACAAAGTATATTTTTTTTCTATTTTCTGATCACACTGAAACTTAAATCACTGCTATGTTCTAGTCCAGGGAAATTTCTCCTAGATACTGGCAATAGTTCAACTATCAGTGTTGGTCTTTGAAAGTATTATAAATTCATTTTTTAAAACACATTCCTAGGAGTTTAGTGGAAAGTGCGGAACTGTTGAGTTAAGGACTGCTAGCCAGATGCTATTTTAAGCTAGTAGCTGATAATTAGTTTTTAAAAATCCATTGCCCCTACTAATTTCATAATCCATCTGAAACCACAGTCCTCAGTTGACACTACTACTGTTATATTAGAGGTAGTAGTAGTAGTATCAAAAGTACTTTGAGAATTTTAATAAAGCCAAATATCCTATTTGCTTGCAAATATACTAGTATAATGGTACTCTTTGGGGAGAAAAATGTTTGAAATGATTTTGAAAGGAAAATCTTTACAAGGTGTTCCCTTGGTGTATTAATGGCTTATCAAGTCTTTTTAAATGAATCTTGTAGAACTCAGTCAACATTAGCCATAATAAAAGATGTTTGCAATGCTTATCAAATTAAAATGAAGGAGTATAAGTCACTTTAAGAGTCTCTCTTATCCATTTCCATAATGAAGTATTCCATTTTGGGGAATTGAAAATATCCAGACTTGGAGAATATAAAAGAGCCAGTGTTTTGAATATCTAAAACACATTGTACCAAGAAATTGGGTTGTATCCTCTTAATAGAAAATGAACTTTTAAATACCAACAAAGGAATTTTTAAAGTTATGGTTTATCTGGACACAAAAAGGGGAAAAATAGACACCACGTGAGAATGGAGGGTAGGAAGAGGGCGAGAGTCAAAAAAACACCTAGTGGGTACTATGCTCACTACCTGGGTGATGAAATCATTTGTACATCAAACCCCAGTGACACACAATTTACCCATGTAACAAACCTGCACATATACCCCCGAATTTAAACGTTGAAAAAGAAAAACTAAATGAATAAAACAAAATTATGGTTTATCCCCTTTGTAGAATATTATACAGTTACTAAAAATAGCCCAGAATGCTTTAAAGTAGTTAATGTTTTATGGGGGGAAAAAGCAGAATAGAGTTTGCATACAGTATGATTCCAATTTTAAAAATATATATGTATTTTATACTAGCAAATATACCATGATATTTAATAGTTGTTTGTGCCTGTTGAGACTGGGTGGTTTTTATAAACATTTCTGTACTTTTCTGTATCTTCTCGTTTCTCTACAATAAACACATTTCATGTTTAAGATTGTTTTTCAAATGTCACATGTATTAATATTTTGCTTTGAATTTAAAAGCAACTACCTGATAAAGTTTTCAACTCTTATGCCCATGTTCCTTGTGAAAAATAAACCTCAGTCAAATGTCCAGTGAAATTTATTTTTAAATATTAGAAGCTCTATTTTAGAAACTGAATGGCTTTATTCTAAAATATATAAATTAGAAAATAAAAACTTTAATTATGCCAAATTAATAGAAATGGAGGAATTTAGTACGCAAGGTAGAAGACAGACAATCATACTCCTTTCCAACAGTCAAAACATATTCCAATGACCAAATGAAAGTGTTTGTAAATAAATCGTCATATTTGAGGGGAAACAAAAATGACTTTTTTGGTGAATGACTATAAACTTTTTAAAGTTTTATTTCCAGAGATTCTATACACGTCATTTAAAAACTAGATAGATACAAGTAATCAGTTGCCTTCCACTTGAGAACAAACCAATGCCACATCTCAGTAATTTGACAAGACAGGGTACCCAACCCGCACCTCATTTGGAATTCTTCTGGTAAGCTGCCTGGTATGAAGCTGAAATAAAAACCTACCTTTGGGGGATCCTGTCCTCAAACCTACCTTTTATGGAGCTAACATCCCAGAGGCTAAGAAAATGAAAATCAGGTCAACAGAAGAACAAATATGACAAGGAGGTTAAGATTTATTAGAGAAAGAGACCAATGTCCATAGTCAGCTGCAATTTAGAATTATGATGATGACAGTCACGAGTGTTTGATGTTTAACCTTTATACATTTTTAATTCAAGAGCCTCTTCCACACTCAGTTTCTCTTTCCCCCTCCTAAGCCCCTTAAATGCTGTCAAAATAAGATTCAAACTTGACTAAATAACTAAGTATTAAACAGTTCTCAAAGTTATGGATTAAAACAATCCCAGATGGAAAATAATTTTTTAGATAAATTATTGTAGCCAGGAAAAAACAAATAGTTAATTGAAAGCAACTAATTGAGCCTGAAGAACAAATGGGGGAAAAAAAAATCTCAGAATAACCGAAATAGATTTTATCACAAATACAAAAATTATAAACAACAATACAACAAAAATATATTAGTGAGCACATTTGCTTTAGTTCTATTTATATAGCATTTAAAATTTTTCTGCTACTAAGTAGAGGAGTGAAATGGATCTAGAAGTCGTTTAAAACATGTTCAAAGTAAAGAAAATGACTTTAAAGTACATACCATTTACATACTAGCCTATTAACCAATTCTGACCAAAGTAAAACTGAAATTGTGACTTTAAATATATGTTTAAGATTTTTATGTTCAGATAATTATAATATTCAAATACTATTTTTTCTATTGTAACCCACAATGAAAATTAATTTTACATTATTTTAAAAGTAAAATGCTAGGAAAATTAACAATAGCTAAGGCACCAATACAAAATAATACACATTTTGTTTGCCCCAATTATTTGAAGTGTAAGCTATTTAAAATATTGCAATGTACACTGAAAATAATATGCCAGTTATTTTACCTACATAATGCCTTGATATTTTTAAGAGACAACCCCAAACTTGGGAGTTAAGATTCAATTTCATTTTACTCAAAGTACTGAAATTATTGAATGCTTCAGAATATATTTCTCTCTAATAGACAATTCACAGGCAATAGTTATAGTAACTTATTTCTCTATTAAAGAAATGTTTTTCTACTTTGCACTTGAGTCCAATCACCCAAAACACAACCTCTGAGCTCACTACACTATCACATTCTCCACAGAAATCTGCAATGAACACACAATGAGCTTTACAAAGAACTTTTCACAACTCAGACAAGTTTAATACACCTAATCCTCTTCTGTAACTTCCTTCTAAAGTTTGCTAACAAATCTCCACCAAGGATCAAACCAGCAAGAAGAACACTTTGGTGTCTTGAATTTAAAAGGCTCCTTTGATCTCCTACACAACTTAGCAGCTGCATTTCTGTACACTTAAAAGAAACACGAAACTCACCAGATTTGTTTGTTTGTTTTTCATTTGGGCAACCTTCAAACAGATGAACTATAATGACTCCAGCTGTCTCCTCATTTCATTCTGCCAAACCCGGGAGGTGCGACAGGTGCGGGGAAAGCTGCAGCCAGCCACGTCGCTGTGCAGGATTGAGGAGGAGGGATCTCACTCCAAGGGCAGTGGGAGAGCCTGGGCAGGGGAGGCTGCCACAGGTTGCAGTGGTTGGCTTTGGCAGCCCGTCTTCTAGCTTTGCTTCCAGTCGGTGGTGAGTTTGCAAATGATAGCTAACCCCTGTGCTCCAAGGACTGACTCCTAGAGTAAGCGCCAGTGCCTGTGTCAACGGTGGAGCTAAATCAATGCAAGGGGGGGAAATTAAATTAATCAAGAATCCTCCATCCGGTCACACCAACTGCCACCAAAAGCAAAGGAAATCACTTCTTGGTTTCCTCAGGATTTCATTGATTTTCCTAACTGGATAATAATTACCCCAACCCTTACCTTATACTGTCTGTGTAGTGCATTGATTATTAATACTTGCAGAAAACGTTTCCTGACCCAGGTCCTATTTATAGCCAAAGTCTCCTTTGTTGACAGCGCCTTGTGGGATCAGGAGGGAATATACCATTTACCCTGCACAGCATGGAGCTTTGCCTCACCGAGGCTCATTACTTGCACTAACTATGAAATATGATGGTTCATAATAATGACAAAACACAATAAAACAGCTGGTGACTTCTTCATTGTTCACTTTACTTGTTTATGCATAAGAAAGTGCACACCGTTAAGGTGAATCAGCTGAACCCCCGGCATCCTGATGGTGATGAGAAGGTGCTGCCTTCTGACGTAAAAATCTCACCTTGGGAGTGTGCTCAGTTCTCACCAGAGATGCCAAGAGTTTGCTCCAGAAATAGGGGCAGGAATCCCATCTAACTCGCCTTTCACATTCCTAAGAAAGTAAAATTCCCATCTTCTTTTTTGAAACAGAGTTTCACTCTATCTTGCCCAGGTTGGAGTGCAATGGCACAATCTTGGCTCACTGCAGCCTCTGCCTCCCAGCTTCAAGCAAAGTGATTGTCCTGCCTCAGCCTCCCGAGTAGCTGGGATTACAGGCACCCCCCACCATGCCAGGCTAATTTTTGTATTTTCAGTAGAGACAGGGTTTCACCATGTTGGGCAGGTTGGTCTTGAACTCCTGACCTCAGGTGATCCACCCTCCTCTGCCTCCCAAACTGCTGGGGATTACAGGCATGAGCCACCGCACCTGGCCAGATCACCATACAATTTTTCTTAAGCACCTTCTGAACTGATCCTTAGACCTCTTCCTGCCTTCTTAAATCAAAATCCAAGAATGCTGATTTTAATGAACTATTTTTAACTTGGAGTGTTGGGAGAACGATGACAAAAAATCAAGAGTAGACCAGACTAAAGCATATGGCAATAATATGCAGTATATTTGGTATGGCTAACAATCCTATAGCAATTCATTTCAACATTAGTCAAATGATTGTAGTAGCAAGACCATAAAGAGATCTTAAAAAGGCCCACATTTCCCATACCAGGTCACCAAAGCTCCCAAAGGCCGAGGGACTTGCTTGATGCTCCATAGCAAGTCACTGGGACAAAAGGGGTGAGCCTATGTCTCCTATGTTCCAGAACTCTGTTCTTCCTATGACCTCATGCTTTGTGCTTACTAAATATTATGCTTCTTTTATAATAATTTAGTGGCTTAAAAGATAGGTGGCTTATCTCATAGTTTCCATGGGTCAGGAGTCCAGGCATGGCCTTCCTGGATCGCCTGCTCAGAGTCTCACAAGGCTGCAATCAAGGTGTTGGTCAGACAGCATTCCTTTTTGGAGCTCAAGGTCTTCTCCAAAACCCGTGTGGCTGTTGGCAGAATTTAGATCCTTGAGATTGTACGACTGATGTCATTTTTCTTGCTGGCTGCCAGCAGGTAACATTCTCAGTTGCTAGAGGCTACGCACATATCCTTGCTGTATGATCCCCTCACTACGTGGCAGCTTATTTCCTGTAGAACAACGGAGAGTCTCTCTCTCCAGTCTGCTAAAAAAGAAAAAAGAAAAAAAAAATGGCTTATATATCATAATTGTGTCATGGGTGTGACTATCCCATCACCTTTACCATATTCCAATGACTAGAAGCAAGTCCGAATTTTTGCCTGGATTCAAGGGAATGGGATTATACAAGGCCATCACTCATTGGAGGTCATCTTATAATTGTCTACCACAAATATTATTTAAGAAAACAAAAAAGCACAGACATATATGTGCAATAGTCCTACCACTTCTTAAAAGCCAAAGCTAAAAGGCTAGTTGTGTCAATTATTTCTGTTCAGCGGTTGCACCTTATATTTTGGTTCTTTTTCTGTTTTTGTTTGTTTTCATTATAGTAGCCTTCTTACTCATGTAGGGCCCTTCTATTCATTCTGGGTTGTTGTCGTTGTTGTTGTTGTTGTTAGCACTCAGGTCAAGAAAACCCTGGCCATGGTCTAGCTTAAGGATCAGGCTATTTTGCTTGAAACAGAAGGGACAAGTCTTTTTTTGATGCCATGCTGAGGAACCCAAATACTTTCACAAATGGGTAGGATTTAGCCATGCGGAGAGGAGAGGGCATCAGAGATGGAAAAAAATGGCAAATAAATGAAAATTTCGCTGTGTGACCTGAGCAGCTTTATGCCCATCCATGCTCATCCATGGGTGAGTGTTGGGTTTTAGAAGAAGATAGGAAAACACCTGCTTAGTAGCACTTGTGATATAATTAAAAGAAAAATAAATGAAATTTGAGATCTGAGTTTAGCTTTATGAACTTTGGAAAGTCAATGAAGCCTTTTGATTCCCTCCTTCATATATGTAAATATGGGATTAATAACTTCTCAGGCTGCTGGTGAGAAGTAGAGGAGGAAGTTAATGGCATCTTAGCTATCACTTAGCATAAAGAAAGTACATTTCACTTTGGGACAAAGTCAGAGTCTGGCTTAGGTAATGTTGGCCGTAGCCGCCAGGGTTGGTATATTATTTGATTGAATCAACATCTTTATGGAGTATGGAAGTTATACATATGTAAGGTAGTATCACTTAAGTTCACTTGTTGTGTTATAAATTACAAAGTTAACACAAGCTTCATGTAACAAGTAAAACAACGCATAATGAAAACAAAGATCTCATCCTGTGCTTGCTATACATTCCTACTGCCTAAAGTATATGACATTAAGTCTAGCATATACTTTTCCACACCCTTGCACTTATGTGTGTGCATCAATATATACACATATATGTAGAAATGTATATACACACATATAGGTGATTCTTTGTCTTAATAAAGTTAAAATTACACTGCACAAACCACTCTACAAACTGAAACTTGCCAAAATATCATAGGCCATTCACATAGGTTTGTACATATAGAGCTAGATTTATCTTTTCCCCCTAATTTGTGAGTGTGCATATTTGGGGATCGTACATCTGTTTTTTAGTCCAGATATTTTTCACTTGCTTTCCATCCATCAACTTTCCTTTGCCCTCATCCTCATCACCACTACCCCCACCCCCCTGCCCACGTAACCCATGTTAAAACCTAGTATGTATCTCTCTAGTCACATATGCATACCTACACACAGGCACTTCCATGGCAGAGTTGCTATTATTTTATAAAAACTGGATCCTATTATACACATTTCTCCAAATCTTTGAACAGTCAATAGTATTTCATGGAAATCCCACCAAGCTAAGACTAATGGAGCTCTAATTCATTCCTTTTAATAGATGTATAACTTTCCACGCTATGAATGTGTCATAATCTATTTAACTATCACAATGTGGTAATAACCGTCCTTGTATGTATTTCCATTTGTAGTTAACTCTTTATTTCTATGGAATATATTTCTATAAGTGAACTTGCTAGGCCAACAAATATGTGTGTTTACTTTTAATTTTAATAGATATTGCCACCTCTCTTTCTAAATATTGTAACAAACTCTATCATGGGGACATGAATGTACTCTTTTAGGTGTTTGTCCCATAAGACAGGTCTTTACATTGTGTGTCTGTTTAATTTTGCCAGTCTAATGCCAGTAAATTGACATATCATGTCAGCTTTTCATATGTTTATTGAACATATACATTTTTCATATTTCTAGTGACTTGTCCTTTTCTAGTTTTAATTGCCCTATGTATGGGTATGTTTATAAATCCTTTGCCATTTGTATTACCAACACTTTTTCCAAACCCATTACCTGTTTTTTTGTTCATGATATTACATATTATAATTGTTTTTTAACTTTTAATAAATACATCTCTATTTTTCTTCTATATGTTCTGAGTTTCTAGTCCTGATTATAAAGCTCTCTTCTACCCCTATATATTGTCTGGGTTTTCCCACAATTTTTTATTTGTGTATTTATTTGCATTTCCATCTTTAATCATGGTGCAGAAACATACATAGCTTTAAGCTCTAAGCTCATTCTAGCTTCATATTTATAAACTCATTCCAATTACTAGAGTGAATTCCTAAAGCCATTCAAATATTCGGTGTTGGACTGATTCCTTTTTCCTTCTAACTACTAGCCTCATAGAAATATTACAACTCTGATTAAATCTGATACTTTCTGCTCATTTTAAAGATTATCAACATATTCATTCCTAAAACTCTTTCATTAAACTTAGGTAAAATAAGTGAAATGTAATTCAAAATACTTTATTGTTTCATTGTATTATGGCATAATTATAACTGCTCCCATTTATTTAATGCATAGCAAGATAATTTCTTAAGATGCTAGGGTATGTTTTGATTTTGCTGCAGCAGGCCTTTGCTTAAACACAAGAGGCATTCCGCAGAAAGCAGAAAGTTGCCAACATCAATCTTCCTTACTGGTGTTTGTTTCCAGAGTGTGATCTCCTACAGGAGATAATGTTGAGTTGGCCCAGAGGAGAAGGGAGGGAGTGTTTTTGGGCGGGAGACAGAGACAAGAGAGACATCTGTATGGCTGTAGGTTTAGGGAAGGTTGGAACTGCTCCCTCCTCCCTGCCTCCCACATAGGAAAGCTGGGCTAGAAATTCTGAGGTTCCCAGCATTGGCCAATGAAGTCCCAAAGCTCTGCCTAGCCTAGAGGCAGCACAGGGTCATGCGGAATGACGATAGAGAGAGACACACACATGAACTGTCAAATATGTTAGCAATGAAAGACCTCCATATTCTTTACTCAACTCTAGACACAGGGAAGGAAACCCATGACTGAGGTTGGAGCTTAAATAATTTAACAGAAGGCAGGCTCCAAAGAGATGAATACTGCTTAGGAAACTATAGTGTGGCTTACATATATGCTTCTATTTCTTGAAGTAAAAGTCATGCCAAATATACATAATGTGTACCGGGCATTATGCTAATATCTTTATATGGATGAAGTTTTATTTAACACTGATTACAGCTTTATGAGTATGGTACTGTTATAATGTCCTTTTTTCTGCATGCTACAGATGAAGAAATTTAAATTAGCTCATCCAACATCACATCACTGGTGAGCGGCTGAACCATGATCACTTTTAATCATTATTCTATACTGCTTCAAGACGACATAAACAAAAGCCCTTTGTCTACTATGAAGCTTTATAGAAAATAAATGCCATGTAAGTTATTGCTGCAAATGGAGTAGGATAATATTTGGGGCTATGAAATTTTCTTCCTTGCCTGCCCTCACCCACCTGTCTTCTTTGAACTTGTTATCCTTTCCACTAGTAAAGCTGAGCCATGAACAGGAGGCTCAGTTCCCTGGATAAGGAGAGGGCAGATACCTCCTTTAACAAAGAAGTCATTACTTGGCTTTGAGTTTCAAATAAAATGTTTTTATACCCAGAGGAAAAATTATTCTCCAAAAACCAAAACACTTTTTGACTATTCAGAGCTAAGCACTAAGGTGAAAAAGAGTTATATTTTCAATTGAAAAAAAAAAATTTAAGAAAAGCTTAGACGACTGAGCTCAGAGAGTTTATAAAACGAAGTCATAAAGTATAGAAGAGAGAGAAGGGTTTAGAAGATGCAAGACCAGGGTTAACATGCTATGTAGGTCACTAAGACAGTTTCCAATATCCCATTTCACTGGGTCTTGGCTATGGGGAATATAAAATAATAGGACCCCCAAGGAGGCTTAGTGGAATAACAGAGAAAGTCAGCTGGGCCTGGCTTTCCAGGGAATATCTTGGAAAGAGTGTAAGCTGCCTCAAGGGAGCCTGGCCTTCAGCCTGGCAATGTAAAAACATGGTGCTTACATGATAAAAATAGCACATGTGCATGGACCCACGGGATCCTGAGAGACCTGCACACTCTGAGATGGTGCAGAGAAGGCAGCTCAGGTTTCTTGGTTTCTTGGGCTTTCTTTCTTTTTTTTTTTCTTTTTTCTGTTTATGGAGTTTTGCTCTTATTGCCCAGGTTGAAGTGTAATGGTGTGATCTCGGCTCACCACAACCTCCACCTCCCAGGTTCAAGTGATTCTCCTGCCTCAGCCTCCCGAGTAGCTGGGATTACGGGCAGACACCACCACGCCTGGCTAATTTTGTATTTTTAGTAGAGATGGGGTTTCTCCATGTTGGTCAGGCTGGTCTCAAACTCCCGACTTCAGGTGATCCACCCGCCTCTGCTTCCCAAAGTGCTGGGATTACAGGTGTGAGCCACCGCGCCCGGCTCTTGAGCTTTCTAGAGGCTAAGAGATCTTGTGAACCAGAAAAGATATAAATTTGAGAAGAGCGACATGCAAAATATAAGGCCCTCAGGATCATAGGCATGTCAGGACCTGGACACCATCAGAGATGCCAGCTGATGGCCAGTAACCAGGCAGGTACCAGTACAAGATGCCCAGTGGCCAAGCAGGACAAATAGCACCATAGCAGGAGCGAAGGGTCACAAGATGACTGCAGAGCAGATGCTCCCCTTCTAATGGCAAAGGTACTTAAACCACTCCAACTGAGTGGACTGCCCCCCTCCCTGCAGAAGAACAGCTTTTCCTTCCCCAAAGAGATTGAGCTAAAATGGAAGAGACAAAGTCATAAACTGGAAATTGCTGAGTGACCATGAAAAGACAAGTAAGGGCACAAGAGTCCACTATATATAAAGTTTCACTTATGCATATTTTAGTCATAATATCAATACGTAGATCTTATTAAACAAGATTTCCTATTGAAGTACTAGGTCCTGTTTTAGTGTCTGAGGACTATAACCGAAGATATTTTGTCCCTGATGGAAGCATCTGCCTTAGGCTCATTGGAGTGAAAGCTGTGGCCCCTCTTTTTAAATCTGATTTCAAATCATGCTTTAAATAGTTATCGAGCACCTGTGTATTGGACTCTGTAGTAGGTACTGAAGATAGCGTGGTGACATGACAGAAATTTCCTTCCCTCATGGAGCTTACATACCAGTAAGGAAGAAAGACATAGAGCTGCTTTGTGGCCCAGCATGGGAATTACAATAATGAGAGGGCACCAGCAGCTATGGAAGAACACAGACGGACCACTGAAGCGTCTTAGAGACAAAGGAAACCTTCCTGGAGTACGTGAGCCCTTGGCTAAACCGCAAAGGGAAAATCAGCCCTTCGGTGGAGGTGGACAGGTGGAGAGAGGAGAAAGACTGTTCTGGAAGTAAGAACAGCAGGTGCAAAGGCTGGGGCTGCACATGAGCTTGCCAAATGTAAGCAGCTGAGAGTTTCAGTTTGGCTAAAGTGTTCAGTTTGGCTACTGCATACATACATATACACTCCTCCAGATTTCTCCTCCTTTCAAACAGCGGCCTTCGCAAATGAATCACTAAAATCTGAACGCACCACTCTCCAGGATCCACAAATGTTATTTTGAGTTTCTTAGGAAAGATTTCTCCTATTCTCTTTGCATCCTCCTCACTGCCCAATTCTCATAGCCCAAACTTGAGTTCAGTAATTCTTAGGTAAAATGCGATGATGGCGGGCAGGAAGTTAGCTGCCAAGACACTGAAGAATTAACCTCCCTAGGTATTCTCTATCTATAAGGCCACAGTGGGTACTAATATCAATAAAGCTTAATATTAGAGGTTCTCAAACTTTCTCAGTTCACTTAGTGTCTTAGAAATTTTTTCACAGCTCCTCTAGACACAGATATACCCCACATTCACTAAAGTGGTTAGGTCACAGCAAGTGCAAGACATCAAAAAGGAATGTAGCACATCTAATGTTAAATCTGTAAACTACCACAAGCTAATATTTCATGTGGTAGCCAACTGATTTTTTTTTCCTTTGAGACAGAGTCTCGCTATGTTGCCCAGGCTGGAGTGCAATTGCATGATCTAGGCTCACTGCCAACTCTGCCTCCCGGGTTCACGCCATTCTCCTGCCTCAGCCTCCCGAATAGCTGGGACTACAGGTGCACACCACGCCAGGCTAATTTTTTGTGTGTGTGTATTTTTAGTAGAGACAGGGTTTCACCGTGTTAGCCAGGATGGTCTCGATCTCCTGAGCTCATGATCTGCCCACCTCGGCCTCCCAAAGTGCTGGGATTACAGGCGTGAGCCACTACGCCTGGCTGTATCCAACTGATAATAAGTATCACTGCATTAACCTCAAAAAGTGTAAAATCTCCTGTGGCATCTCTGTAAGCTCACTACAGCACTCTGGGACCCCTTGCTGCAGATCTTATGCAATACATATTAACATATACCAGTGCTAGGGAACTGCTTGCCCTCAAATCCATTGCTTGCTTTTCTCCCACTCTGCTCAGTCTTGTAGGAGGGCTGACTCTTACAGGATCCCTTGTCAACTGACTTCCAGCAAGAGAAATTGGACTGTCTACTTTGGCGTAGGGCAAGGTGGGGAGGAAACCAGGTTTTTCTCCCATTTTCTCTCTGCTCATGTAGCATTTCTGGCAGCAAGTAAGCCTTTCCATGGCTCTAGCCCCTGTCAGACAGCCTACCATGGACCAGCTTCCGTCAGTCACCCCATTCACTAGGCTCTTTAACGTTGTCTCCTCCCATTGTCTTCCAGACTAACGGCGTATGGGAGTCAGCCTCGCCGATGGCCTCTAATGATGTGCATGGTTCTAAATTGTGTCCCCCACAAAAAAAAAAAGAAAAAATTTATACTGAAGTCCTAACCCTCAGTCCTGTGAATGTGACCTTATTTGAAAATAGGGTCTTTTCAGATGTAGTCAAGATGAGGTCACTAGAGTGGGCCCTAATCCAATATGACGGTCATCCTTATAAAAAGAGGAAATTTGGACACAGAGACACACGCACTCACAGGGAGAGTGCCATGTGAAGATGAAGGCAGAGAACAGGGCAATGCATCTGCAAGTCAAGGAAGGCCAAAAATCACCAGCAAATCACCAGAAGCTCAGAGAGAGGCATGAAACAGATCCTTCCTCACACCCCACAGAAGGAGTCAACCCTGCCAAGACCCTGATCTTACTTCTAGGCTCCAGAACGGAGACAATAACTTTCTTTTACACCACCCAGTGGGTGACACTTTGTAACAGCAGCCCTAGCAAGCTAATAGTCCCGCCTTCTGGTATCCCCACCCTTGTGGAATCCAGTCTGTGTGGACTGGACTTAGGGACTGACTTATTACAAATAAAAAATGAAGTGAGGGGATATTGCTTCCGATATTAAAATATGAGAATATGTCTTGAGCGTCTCCCTTACTCTCTTGAACTAGTTGTTTTGGGAAGCCAATTGCCATGACATCAGCCTACCCTGTGGAGAGGCTCACATCGCAAGGGACCACAGCTTACCAACCATCACCTAAGTGAGCTTGGAAGCGGATCCCTCGCCCAGTCAAGCACCAGCAGGTGAGGCTGCAGCCCCAGTCAATAGCTTGATTACAACTTCATAAAAGACTTCGAGCCACAGAAACCCACCTAACTTACACCCAGATTCTTGACCCTCAGAACCTTTGTGAGATAGTATTTTGTTGTCTGAAGCCAGTAAGTTTCGGATCATTTGTTACACAGTAATAGATAACTAATATCAGGTAGCAATGGCTTCTTGCTGTTATCAACCTTTAGATTGATAAGGATTTTGTTTCTCAGTTTTCCTGTCACCTGTGCAGCCAATCTGGCATTAAATTTCCTCTGCTTTAAACTCACAGTAGTTTCTATTTGGAGTTTGGCTGATATTTATGTGCAATTATCATGTGCTCTAAAGTGTAGGAATAATATAGCTGCTAAATTGCATCCATACCTATTTTAGATATACAAAGGCAAGCCTCTTCTGAGAATTTGAATAAACCCTCCAAATAATCAGAATAGCATTCCTACCTTTCTTTTCTTATAGCCAAGGAAAAACGTCATGAACTTGGTGTCTTATTAAGTGAACTTAGTGGCATGAACTTAGTGTCTCCTAGAAGCAATGTTCATTTCCACTTTGATTGGTCAGAAAAAATCTTCAAATAACTGCGAATGAGAGCCAACATTTCTAAGATCATTTCAGCATCTCAGGCTTTTAGATATAAAATGAAGCAAACATTAATAATTTATGTACTGTCACAGTTATGTATGGTCATAAACAATAGCTGACATTCCACAAGGTCTTTTCCAAATTCCAAAGAGCTCTATGAAAAAATTACATCTAGTGCCAACTCTAATGTCTTTGTTTTTTAGACTAGTAGTTTCTATCTGGCCAGCTTCACACCGATTTGAAATGAAGAAGGAAGAAGTTGTTTTGTTTTTATTATTAATCTAAAAAGGTATTTGGGGACATTTGTCTCCTCTTTGAATTCCTTATAACTGGGAGTTTGCAAAGGAACTTTGAGACTGCATGTCAATGTATTACTTTCTGAGATATTTCCACAGGCTATTAATCTGCCCATAATCACTCTTTTTCATTTTTCCAGGCCTCAAACCAGTGCGCTTCAATTTCTGGGGAGCCGAATTACTAATCTGAACATCGCATTTCACATGCAGGAGCCACATTTTAGATTTTTCCTCATTTTTTTCTTCTTCTCACAGAATTCTTCAGCTTCTGCTATTTTTCCAGTGATTCCCTTTTCTTAGGTACCTTGTTATACAACCCCATTTTACAGGCATGGCAGTTTGAAAAAAATTAGACTTTGCCAGAAAGGTGACAACAGCATTCAAAGCATTGAGACATATTTTTTGCATTAGGACTGAATTTTTCCATCATTATCTGTTTGCATTTCATTATTAGAAACCTCCAGACTACATTCTTGATTCTATAGGTCAATATATAGTAGCTCATTAAAACTGCATGTTTTGGAAGGCGGTTGGAAATGAAGAGTTCTGAAGACTAGGCAGTGGTTGTGATGGTGATTTTTTTTTTCAGGATAATTAATACATCCTAGAAAGTTGAAATTATCTCCAGCTGTGGCGTATTTGTGGGCAAACCTCAGAAGCAAAGAATCTTCTGCTAGTTTCTTCTTTATATAAATGTCATCCTTTCTCATTGAACCACAAGTACAAAGTGGTGCTCTGAAATGTTCAAAAGCTGAGCCACCTAAGAATGAAATAAACTAGAGGTAAAACAGCCTCTGGTGAAGAAATTAACATGAGTCAAGCCTCAGAAAATCCACAAGGAAAAAGAAGCTGCTCCCATATCTTTATTTTTGCTCCTTTTTCACTGAGAATGGCTTCTGGTGCTATTTGTGTTCCTTTGGTTCCCTGGGATTCAAAATCACCCTCCACAGTCTGGAAAGCCCATATCTAGCAGCAGCACCTTGACAAAGGTGAAGACCGCTAGTTCATGTGGCTTGTCCATGAGATCTTTTTCACCTCTTTTGTGATCACTAAAGAGATTAAAATGATTTGATTGTGAATCATTCTCAAAAGGTAAATATTAACATTCTCAGGCCATTTGGCCATGTGTCATCCCAGACCAGCTCCCAAGGGAGACCAGGGGATATCCTGCACACTCTTCACAAGTACTCTGAAACAAAAAGATGGTGAATTTTAACAAATAAGTAGCCTCTCATAGATCTGAGGTGTCACTCAAATACAAGTGGTTTCCAAGTACAGAACTCCAGAGTGGTTTCTTTAAGGAGAAGTCATATGTTGGAAATAAATAAATGTAACTCAAGGGTTATGTATAATATCTCTGTTTATCACAAAACTTTTTACTAGTGGCAAAAGTTATGATTGCTTTTACATGGCTCATGCCATCATTATGTATTCTGTATATAATAAAGGAAATCAACAACATATTGAATTTGGAGCACAATTCTGGTTAATGTATCAGGGTTAAAAGTTGTAAATTTTTAAAATGCTAATTTTAAAATCTTTGATGTTCACCTGAGCTTCTCCAGTACTTTGAAGGCAAAAGGAAGATGACCTGTACTTAAACGAACGTAAAGCAATTGTGCTTATGAATTTTGTTTCTCAAGTAAAGCAAGAGCTAAGGGTATGTAAAAGTAATTACCACTCTGCCCCAGCAAAGTTGTTAGGCCAGCAAGGTAGAAGAGGTTAGAATTGCTATATGTGGACTCTTTTTTATCAGTCTCAGGAGTAATGCTCCAAGTTCCATAAGAGGGGAGAATAAGGAAATGAAAAAGTCTCACCTCTAAAATTTATATTACTCCCAGTTGGAAATAATACTATGGATTTCCAGAACACATGGCCACACCCCATATGAACAAGATCTTGGAAGTCAGACCAACTGGGTTTCTAATGTGCATTGTATCATTTTTTTTTTTTTTGGTCTGTTTTTCAGCAATTTCTCTCAGCCACAGTTTCTTCATCTGTAAAATGGTGATAATATAATTCCAAGAAAATTTCCAAAATGAAATTAAATAATACATACACAATGTTTAATTCTGGTACCTAAAAACCATTGTTTGTCTGATAGATAAGTTTATTTTCCAATAGAAATATAAAACAAAAGTGCAACAGCATATATTATGTTTATATTACTCAATATTTGGATATTATCACACTTCTTCTCATCTCCATTAATATTGATAATTAACAGTTAACTTTAAAGTATAACAGCCTTAGAGATTTTGCCATTTTAAAATCCTCTTTGGATTCAAAATGAGTCAAATTGTTTACTTTCTTTTTGAAATAAGGACCTTGCTCTGCATCTCACTGATCAATATTTTTATGGATGTAATAACCAAGTCACACCAGCTACATAAATAGTCTCACAGTTAACATGATACAGGTCATTCATATGAAATCAGAAAAAAATCTAATTAAATTCATAGGTTAGTGAAAGGAAAATAAAAAAGAACACTAATTCCCTGTGCCAAAAAGAAAAAACAAAATAAAGCTGAAAGCTGAGTCATGCAAGAAACTGCCTTTCCCTTTGTTCCTAGGCAGATAACTACAGATAAAAGGTTAAAGACCTCCACAGATAGCCACTTTATGTTCACCTTGTCTTATGTGAAGTGCTGATTTACTGAGCACGAGACAAACACATAATTCACTATTCCCCTACCCCTTCTCTCTTGCAACATGTGGATTCAGTAATGTGACCATACCCTCCCTCTTTCCTCCCTAGCCTGCTTTTCTCCTTTAAATACTGAAGCCCTCAAAATCATCTTTGGAGAAAAACACAGTCCACAGGACTGTTTCTGTGATTTTGTATTCCTTTCTTCCAGGCATGTCCTCAATCTTGGCAAAACAAACTTCTAAGTTCATTGAGATCTGTCTCGGGTATTTTTTGGTTTATATGTTACTGCCATTTAAAAATATATTATATTGTATATCATCAAAGTGTTACTTCTGATGTGATACTTCTGAAAAGAGGGAAAATAGGCCTGGGAAAGCAGGTCCTTTTTCCTCTAGCCATAAACTGGATTTGTAAATAAAACACCTGCATCTTTCATGCTTCAAAAATATATAATCAGCTATGGGGTGATACAAAGGTCAAAATTCCTCTCCCCACTCCACCCACTGTCCCAAATAAAATAAGATTAAAACTGGAAAAAAATTATTCAAAACAATTACTTTGGGGCTCTGGCAATCAGTCAAAGACAGACAACAAATTGAGAAGCATTTATTCATTGAAATCTGCTTAACTTTGGGTAAGAACAGTAGAATTCCATGATTTTTTTGTCTAGGGCTGCTCCCATAACACCTCCCAACCACCATCCCCCACCCCACCCCCGCCCCCCCACCACATACACACACACTTTACCCATGAAGTTGTTTTACAAGAGCTGAGTTGGCCAAGAAAACCAGCAGCTTTCTTCCAAAGGAGAAAGACTTGATTTGGGGTAGGAGGTGAAAAGCCACGCCCAGTGAACCAAAATCATCTTTGGAGAAAAACGTGCTGGTAAAAGAGCCAAATTCAGCAGAAAATAAATGGAGCAAATCCATACTTCTGCTAGCTTAAGATTGAAGTTAGAGCAAATGGTAAGCCAACCACAGAGTTAACAGGAAGAGCCTGGAAATGAGAGAGACATACAAGGGCTAGATAAGCAAGCTATACATCCTATATGACTGGTAACCTAAATATGCATGTGAGGGAAATTTGAAGTGGCTTGGTAGAAAGTAAAAGCTAAAGCAAAAGAATTACCTGAACTTTGGATATGCTCCCAAGCCCACAAACAGATCTACCAGCAGTAGATGGGAGATCATGGGTGCGAGATTTTTTAATACAACTTAAGCTCAAATCATTGGTTGGCAACTAAAGTAAACAGACACAGGAACAACCATTAGGAAGCCAGACAAGAAAAAAAAATAGAGTTTACAAACTGAGTGGAAACATTTGTGACCATATACAGGAGAAATTCTGCATTTCAAGTTCAAAAAAGTTACAAAATACAAAATAAAACCCTCAAAGGGAAAAATGAAAATTCAAGAGTACTATGATACACCATCTAAAATGTCAAGTTTTCAACAAAAAATTACAAGACATGCGAAGAAACAGGTACATGTGACTCATACCCAAGGGGGTAAGGGGAGGACAGGAAAAAAAGAAATACTAACTAACTTTGAGTCAGTCCACATGCTGGATTTAGCTGACTATAATTTCAAAGCAGCTAATAAAATTATGTTTGAAGAATTGAAGAAACCACGTTTGAAGAATTAAAGGAAAATATGATGAGAATGAATCAACAAATTAGAAACTTCAATGGAGAAACAGAAATAAGAAAAAAGAAACAAATAGACAGTTTAGACTTGAACAATGATCAAAATGAAACATTTAGTAGAAAGGCTGAATGGCATATTTGAAATGTCAGGAGAAAAAAATTGATGAACTTGACAATAGGTCAATAGAAATTATCTAATCTAAAACAAATTAATCTAAAGAATAGAAAGAAAAAGTTTAAAGAAAAATGACCAGAATCTCAGAGACTTATGGGACAACACCAAATGTACCCAACATATGTGTAAGGGACGTTACAGAATGAGAAGAGGGAAAGAATGAGTAGAAAAACTACTTGAAAAAAATGGGTAAAAACTTCCTAAGTTTGATTTTAAAATAACATTATTCTAACAATTCAAGAAACTCAACAAACACCAATTACTATAAACACAGAGATTCACACCTAGACACCTCACAGTTAAAAACCTGAAAGTCAAAGACAAATGTCAAAATCTCAAAAACAGTAAGAGAAAAATGACTTATCACTTACAAGGGACAGCAGTACAATTAATGGTTGACTTCATGTCAGAAATAATAAAATCCACAGGGCAATAGAATAACATATGCAAAATACTGAAAAAATAAACCCTGTCAACCAAGAAATCTGTATTTAGCAAAACCCTCCTTCAAAAATAAACAGGAAATAAAGATATTCCAAGATAAATTAAGACAGAAAAATCATTACTAGTAGACCTGCCTCATAAGAAATACTAAAGAAAATCCTTCATGCTGAAGGCAAATGATACCAGAGTTAACTCAGATACATAGAAAGAAATAAAGAGTACCAGAGTTGGTAAATATGCATGTAGGAATAAAAGGCTATATAAATATACATTTTTTTCTTTTCCTTTCTTGACTTATTTTAAAAACATAAGATTATATAAAACAGTAATTATAACACTGGATTATAAGAGGTTTATATATATATATATATACTATTTTATATATATATATATATTATAATAATAATACAAAGGAGTGGGGAGAAAAAGGAGTGGGAATAAAGTTACTATTTTGCACCTGAATTGAGCCAGTATTCACCTGAGTAGATTGTGATGAATTAAAAGTTCCTTCTGCCTGGCAGCTATGGCTGTGTGACCCCAGACCCAACTGTTTGAACCAGGGGTGGACAACTGTATTAGAGGTGATCCCTATATTGTCTAACTGTCACTTAAAGTTTTGCACAGAAAAAAGAAGATCTGGCCCATTTAGACCCTCTTTCAGGTATTTGAATTGGGAAACATAAATGTGATCAACTGCAGAAGTTGAAGAGGAGAATAAATGAGGGTAAATAGGAGCTGGAGTTGGCATCATTCAAGCCCAACTTATGGACAAGACAAAGTTATGGTGTGTAACATTGTTACACAGGGTGACAGAATTCTGAGTAAGCAGAGCAAGCCAACTGGAGGAAAGTGAGAAGGAGAAAAATGGAATGGGAATGCTGTGAGAAGCAAGCATGAGATACCAGGTGTTGTGGGTTGAATGCTGTACATCAAAAACACACGTTCAAATCCTAGCCTCCAGTACCCCTGAATGTGACCTTATTTGGAAATAGGGTCATCGCAGATGTAATCAAATTAAGATGAGATCGTACTGGATTACAGTGGATCCTAATCCATAATCCAATGATGGGTGTCCTTAAAGGAAGAGGTAAATGTGGACACAGAGAAACACAGAGAAGAAGGCCATGCAAAAGCAAAGACAGAGATTGGTGTCCCTTGCCACATGCCAAGGGATACCAAGGATGGCCAGTAACCACCAGAAGCTAGACGAAGCAAGGAAAGATTCTTTCTGGAGCCTTTAGGGGAGCATGACCCTGCCAACACTTTGACTTCAGACTTTTAAGTCTCCAGATCTGTGAGAAAATAAATTTCTATGTTTTTAAGCCACTAAGTTTGTGATACTTGGTTATAGCAACCCTAGGAAACTAATATACCAGGTAATGCTTGAATGAAGAAGAGAACAGCTTCTATTCTTTAATCCAGCTCCCATGTAACCTGGCTGAGGCCACTCACCCTTAGAATCTCATGAGAGCTCCCTAAATCCTAAAAATAGGCTTGTCGTGTGAATATGAGTGGGCCTCTGCTTCTTGCATCAAAAAGAGCCAAAAGAAATATGGATGGCAACACAAGAAGAAATAAGCTTCTATTTCTAAGTCTAGCAGTACCAGTGATCGTGCTTTCCACAGTTTATAATTTATTTAAAATATAAAGTAGTTAAGGGGATAGAGATGTCCCTAGAAAAGGTATAGAAAGAAAGAAATCTACTTATAGCAAGTAAGCTGGCAAAGTCTCAAATATTGCCCAACTATATATTTTCATTGCTGAGGGAAAATCTATAAGAAACAGGACATTAAGACATCAACTAAGAAGTGCTTTCTCTTTGTTTTTCATGCTTCTCTAGCAAATTGGTTACTGATAATAAATTGAGACTGGGTTTATGGTCTGCTAATGGATGACTCAATAATCCACTCCTGCACAGGGATAATATAAATGTGTGAATTCACATCTATTAGGCACTGTTAATTATGTGTATAAATTTCTCTGGGCCACAGTGCCTAGATATTTGATCAAACGTTTTTCTGGGCATTTCTGTGAGGGTACTTTTCGATGAGATTTACTTTAAATCCATGAATTTTTTAGTAAATTCGGTTGCCCTCCATAATGTGGGTAAACCTCATCGAATCAGCTGATGGCCTGAGGACAATAAAAGACTGACTTCCCCCAAGCAAAAGTAAATTCTGCTAGTGTGACAGGAATTCAGATTCAAACTCTAACACTGGCTATTCTCTAGGCCTTTAGCCTACTGGCCTGCCCTGCAAATTTTGGACTTGCTACCCTCCAAAATTACGTAAGTCAATTCCTTAAAATATCTTTCTCTCTCTCATATAGATAGATACATACATACATATAATATACATGTAATATATGTGCATACATATATATACACATATTATATAAACGTGTGTATACACACACACACACACATCCTGTTGGTTCCATTTCCCTGAAAAACCCTAATACAGGCACTTTCTATGTGTAAGTAGCTTTTACTTAAAAATTCACTAATCCAAATTTTAACAAATGTTAACTAAGCATTTACTAGACACTGTACTAGGAGCTGAAAATGCAAGAAAGAGAAAATGAAGTTCAGAGAAGAAACAAAGAAAAGAAAAGAAAAAGAAAAAGGAAAAAGTCTCTGACCTCAAGAAACATGATCTCACCAAAATCTCACAATTGCTCTGTTATTATCCTTATTTCACGTAACAACACTTAGCTTTGGAGAGCATAATAACTTGGCAGCCTCTAAGCACCCAAGCTAGGCTTTCAAAGCTAGCACTGTAACTCCAAACCTTGGACTCTTTTAATTACTCTCCATTGCTTCCCTTGGATAAATTGAATAAACAAATAAATCCACAGACCCATTGCTAGATTCAAGTCCAACTTAACTATTTCTGTGATTGAACTTTTTAAAAATTTGATAACAACATTCACTCTTCTTGGCCTCATTTGTCTTGAAAATGCTAGGGTAGAGAGGACAGGTGAAATAACATAAAATTATACAAGATACCAGTCTATTCTTACTGGGCTCGTCAGCCCCTAGAAAATTGTGAGTGATGAGGAGGACTCTCTTAGTCAATTTAGGTTGCTATAACAAAATACTATAGACTAGATGACTTTGACAACAAACCTTTTTTTTTCATAGTTGTAGAGGCTGTGGGGCCCACGATCAAGATGCTGGCAGATTCATTTATTGGCATGGGACCTCTTCTTGGCTTGCAAACAGCTGTCTTCTCACTGTATCCTCACACAGCGGAGAGAGAGAGCACGTTCTGGTGTCTCTTCCTCTTCTTATGAGGAAACTAAGCCAACCACAAGGGCCCCACCCTCAAAACTTCATCTTAACCTAAATACCTGCCAAAGACCCCATCTCCAAATGCCATCATGCTGAGGGTTATGGTTTCAACATGAATGTTCGTATGTTGAAAATAACAAGTCCATAACAAGTACCCTCTACTGCTGTTTATTCAAAAAGAGAAAGTCAAGAACTATTACAAACTCACAATTAATTTACACTTTCCAGTCTTATTAATTCTTCCTATGTCACATTTATTTACTGTTCCTTCATTGCCCTTGGCTCAATACAAACATAACTATAAAAACCATGGCCAGAGAATTTAACTAGTTGCGGAGTGGGTTTATTTATTTATTTATTTATTTGTCATTTTGTGCAGTTTACCACAAAGATAAATATTTCTTTTCAGTCAAAAATCAACTCACCTGATAGATTAAAAAACCCTACTCAATGGAAAGCTGTTCAAGCAAACACAAAAATCATTTCACCCTGAGTTTCATCCTGGTGGTATTCCAAGAAACTTTATCCCACAAATCTTATAAATGAAATTGGTAAGAGCATCCTAAGCCTCCAAGGAAGTGCTCAGAAACTTCTGAAATCGCTTTCTTCTATGAAGCCTTTTCTGCACACATATCTGCTCCTGTCTTGTGCAGACATAATTAAAACCTGCCACAGGGCATAGTACACACTGACGTGTAACATAAAATGGCAACTAATGTATTAGACATGCCTTTTCCCACTGATTTCATTTTCTAAACTTTTGTTGATTCATTTGCTTCATGTTTTTTGAAACATCTCTTCCATTGTCTATCTCCTGATGATCTGCCCACATAAACGAGCTCTGCCCTTGGACTACGCACTCCTAAAATGTCAATCAGAGCACCAACGAAGAAAGACATTGGCTATCCACATTCTATGCATTTTTCAAAGTCTAGCTCAAATCCTGCATCTTCACAGACTCTTCCTCTGACAACTCACCCATAACCATTTATTCTCTTTGAACACCTATCTACAACTTCTGTCACTTTGTGACTCACTCCAGCTATTAAACATATTTGTTTGTGCAGTGGTTCACACCTGCAATTCCAGCACTTTGGGAGGTCGAGGTGAGCAGATGGCTTGAGCTCACAAGTTTGGGACCAGTCTGGGCAACATGGTGAATCCCTGTCTCTACTAGAAAATACAAAAATTAGCCGGGCTTGGTGGTACATGCCTGTGATCCCAAGCTACTTGGGAGACTGAGGTGGGAGAATGGCTTGAGCCTGGGAGGCGGAGGTCGCAGTGAGCTGAGATCATACCACTTCACTCTAGCCTCGGCAACAGAGTCAGGCCCCTTGTCTCATAAATATATATATATATATATATTCACACACATATATATACACATACAAACACACATATATAAACATATATACACACACATATGTATATATGTGTGTGTGTATATTTGTTTTTGGAGAGAGCCTCAGAATGGAAGACCAAGCTGAGAATGGCCATTGCATTTAGTGGAGTGTATGAAATTTGCCATTCGAGAGAGCTTAGAGGAAAGAATTTATATTAAGAGAAGGAGAATTGAGGTGGTACGTTTGGTTCAAGATCATTGGGTTTCTCCTGAGGGAGGGATGATTATATGTTTGTGTCTAACCCTCAAATTATTCACAGTACAGTTTTCAAGGTTCAGTTCCTGAGTCCTGGGGTGAGGAATGGAACTGCAATAAACATTACATTAAAATGAAACAACTGTATCATCTATTTGATAAGAAACTTTGGAGATTGAACTGCTTTTCAGCAGAGGGTAAAAATGAAGCAAAAGACATTTTCAGCATACCAGTAACATGATATTCAGGATTTTCCCTTAGAAACAACAGAGGATAAGGCCAGGCATGGTAGCTCATGCCTATAACTCCCTCAGGAGACCAAGACAGGAGAATCACTTAAGACCGGGAGTTTGAGACCAGCCTAGGCAACATAACAAGACCTCATCTCTGCAAAAAATAGGAAAATTTAAATAGTTGGGTGTGGTGGTGTGCATCTGTAGTCCCAGCTACTCAGGAGGCTGAGGTGGGAGGATCCCTTGAGCCCCAGAGGTAGAGGCTGCAGTGAGCTATGATTGTACCGCTGCACTCCAGCCTGGACAACAGAGCAAGACACTGTCTCCAAATAATAATGATAGTAATAAATTGAATTTAAAAGAAATAACAGAGGATATACAATCAGACGCTCCCAGGCTCAGGGTATTGTCCACACCCAGAAGTCAGGCTAGCAGGGTCTTCGGTGTTATGACCTCAGACAAGCTCAACAAGCTGTAGCAAAAATTTCATGGTGTTAAGATGGAACTACAAAAGGGAGTATGTGTGAGAAATTCTTCATCAGCCTAGGGGGTTAAGAACTTCAGAGAAGCTGAAGCTTTTTAAATGATACAGCCCTGGAGGGAGAAAAATAAAGAAGGCATATAGGATATTTTTGTCGACCAATTCTGTTACCCTCTTGGACAGGTTGGGTGGCATAGTTACTCCTTTTCATTTTTATTTAAATATATTTGGGAGTATTCTTTAATTGTAAATTCTCTGAAGGTATATGCTTTATTGCACAGTCCTCCCTCAGTATCCAGGGATTGGTTCCAGAACCCCCAAGGATGCAAAATCTGTAGATATTCAAGTCCCTAGTATAAAATAGCATAGTATTTGCATATAGCTTGCTCACATATAACTTACTCCCATATACTTTTAATCATCTCCAGATTACTTAGAATACTTAACACAATGTAAGTCCTATGTAAATAGTTGTCATACTGTATCAGTTTTTTATTTATATTATTTTTATTGTTGTATTGTTACTTTTTTTTCTAAATGTTTTAGATCTGTGGTTGGCTGGTATGCAGATGCACAACCTGTGGATACAGAAGGTGAACAGTACAGGCTTTTAGTACGTCCCATACAACAGTGGTGGCTATTGAAAAACATGTGCACACATGCTCATTATTGGTTAAATTGAATTAAGAAATGCTTTATTATGATAGTGAGAATGCTGAGTTCTTCTGCTTGTCTACTTCTAATATAAGCTTCTACTGGTCTTGCTTTTGCATATACAGGATGTATAAGATTTGTGAGAAAATAAGCAAGTGGCAGAAAATTGATACAGCAGACAAAGCTAAGGGAAATTAGTTGGGCATCTTATGTAAAGCCTGCATTTTGGCTGATGTTCAACCCCATTTATTTTTTTTTCTCTTATTCATCTGGGTCTAAAATGTGTGTTCTCTCATTTCAAGAGTAAGAAAGCAAGAGCAAACGAGAGATTGTTTGAGTCACAGCAAATATCTTTTCCAAAGAAAATTATATATGTCACTCACAAGTTAGATTTGAAGTGAATAGTGAAGGGAAGGGATTAGGAATTACATTACAAAACTACGAAGAGAAAAGATGAATTAAATAATGTGGAGGAGAGTAGTAAAATATTGAATCTATAAACTCTGACCAGTCTTATCCACATTTTATATTCTCGACTCTATAAATTGAAGATATTGCCACTTGAGTGGGGAAGGGGTATGAAAGGTTAGACCATGATATTTTAAAACAAAGTGGAGATGCAACAGAGGCTGTGATTTGCCTCATGAAAAGGTATTGAATCCTAGTTAGTTTGGAAACTATGAGAGAAGGAAAGAGCTAGGACACTTTCAAGCAGTGTTGGTAAACTATAGCCCATGGCTCAAATCCAGTCTACGCCTGATTTTGTTTAGCCCATAAACCCAAGAATCATTCTTACATTTTTAAATAGCTGAAAAAAATCAAAAGAGAAATAATATGTGTGGCACATGAAATTATAAGAAATTTAAATTCCAGATTCCATAAATAAAATGTCATAGGAACATAGGCATACTCGTTTGTTTCTATAAGTGCTTTTGAACTATAATGGCAGACTTGAGTAGTTGTGCTAGAGACCATAGGATGTGCAAAGCCCTAACTATTCACTCTCTAGTTCTTTACAGAAAGTTAAATGACTCTCACTTTAGAGAATTTGGTTGGATAGCAAGTTTGCTTGATTTTAATCTTCACAACTTAACGAGGGCTTTATCCATCAGTACTTTTGTCAAATTAGAGTGGTTGCAGGAGGATCTTATTCCAGTAAACCAATCTGCCTGTTTCTGTATGAGTATTTGCCCTTTTGAGGAAAACTCAATCCTCCTAAAGACCAAAGTGGTTATTTACAGTGATTTCTCTTCCTCCTACTAAGTATAAAAAGCATGATTTATTTTGATACCTCTCACCTACAACCATGTTGTCAAATAAAATTATCCCTGTTCTATAACATAATTATGTCATTACTTTTCACATACAACTATAACATCTTTCTGGGATGCAACAGACCTTCCAGACAAGAGAGTCGATGTGGATGTAGTTCATAACATAAATTAGTAAAATAGATGATGATAGAGTAGATTATTGATATTTTTTAACTCTTTGCCCATGTTTAAACTTCTGCATTTTCCTTCCAAGGTCCAAATAAATCCAAATATTTTACCACATTTAATATACCAACCTCAAACTTTTTAAATCTGGCAGTATATAATTAAGAAAATCTTTCTACTATTCTTGCCTCTCAATATGATGAGGTTTTTATGTAATATCCCTCCTTGCTTGTATCTTGCTTCTTATAGATTCCTTTTATTACCTATCAACTTTGATATTTCCCATGAGCATTTTTCTCCTCCTCCAAAGTTCAAATAACAGTAAACATTAAAGATAATTGTTGCTCCCAACACCACTTACTAATTCAGAGCAAATACCCAGTTGTACTTGTTAAAATTCAGGTTTCCAAACAAAAACTCCAAAGGAGTTTCAGAATTCTTTATTAAATTTAAAACAGTTACATTTTTCTCTGGGGATGGGTGCTATAATTTTGGGCTAAATATCTAGTCTCCCCACACTTGAATCCCAAATATTCAAATTATTAAGTTATGGAAACACAAAGCTATATAAGGCTTTTATCAGTTATTTAGCTCTAACTGAGAGAGATTTATCTTAATTTACCATGAGCTCTGCTCCTTAATATAAGGAATAAAACTAACTTCAATAGAGTTTGGCACAGTACCTAGCATAAAATAGAAATATAATATATATACGAGTTATTTTTTCAAATGAGCAAAAGTAATTGCAATGAATGATTATGTAGTGCTGTTTTAACTTTCCAAAGCATTTTTCCATTTTTATACTTCACTGTCTCAGACATACGTAGATAGGTGTTCTCAAAGTAAAGCCCCAAAGGGTTGTTTCATTAGGCACAGTTTGGTGAACATTAGGAGTTACAATTTCAGATGTCCAGCTAAGGAGGTGGCTCAGATTTGTTCATTGTCTAAGCAAGAAAAGGAATTGAACCTTCTAGAAAATGTCTGGGATCACAGAGCTACCAAATGCCCCAAAGTAACCACTAGTGTCCCAGCAAAGCTAAATAAACCTAGAAATGCACTAATGTAATCAATGGCAAGTTAGCAAGTAATCTGAGATGGGTAGTGCAAGACACAAGTCACCCAAAGAACCACAAGGTACCCGTGTCACCTCAGGATACCAATCATGAGCTGGCATGAGAAAAAGAGATGGAATTACCTAGCCACAATTCCACACTTCCCTTTCTTTAGGGTGTGTGTATAGAAATGGAGTCTCTCACCTTGTTGCCCAGGCTGGTCTTGAACTCCCAGGCCCAAGTGATCCTCCCACCTCAGCCTTCCAAAGTCCTGGGATTACAGGTGTGAACCATCACATCCGGCCACACTTCCTTTTCTTAGAGAAGAATCTACCAGCCCACAGCCCTGGAATGCTCAGCCCTGTAAATAAACACATCTTGCCTCACTGGCCATACTCAGCTGGTCTACAGCTGAATGCCTGACTCAAAACAGATTGCTCGCTTTCATTCAGGTCTGAGGAAATAGGTTATTTAGTATAGTCACCTTTTGTTTTTGTTTTGGAATTTTGTTTTTTGTGTTTTTGTTTTTTGACTGCCAGGAATCTAAACCTTGTTGAGTTTGAGAAATTTCCTACCTCATGAGACATAGTGGGAAGCATATCCCTCTTTCCACAGTGGAACCTGAATTGCCCAATAATTGCTTTCCCAGCCTCCCTTGCAGCCAGGGAACTGGCACATGACCTAGGCTTGATCAATCAGAAATATCTGCCCTGAACTTTGGATTGGAACCTAGTGACGCACAGTGTGGGAATGCTAGAGAATTGTGTTTCAAGAGCACTGAAGAGGACAGCAGTGGAAGCAGCAATAGCAGAGCTCAGTGCCTTCAGTGTCAAAGGTGCAAACTGTGGGTGCCTGACACTCAACAGGCGGGGAGACTTCCCAGGACGTGACCTTGGCTGTCCTTCTGGTTGAGCAGTCTCCCTTGTTTCCTGCCTATTTTCCAAGCCTTCTCAACAATTCTAGGAGCTTTCCAATATCACCCAGTAAGTTCCTTTTTTGCTTAAATTAGCCATGATAGTTTCTGTTGCCTGCAACTAAGAAGAGTAACTGAGACACAGAGTCTAAGTCAGTTGGCTGCCAGCAACAGACCATAAGATAGGAAATGTGGGAGCCGAAGTTGTCATTTGAAAATGGGCACAACAGGCCATGCAAATAGCAAAAGACAATCTACAGGTGCTCCAAGAAAAGCAGACGCCAAAGACAGTGAGATGTTGGAAAGAAAAAGTAAGAGAGTGTTCGCACCCTGCCTTAGTATTCTCAAGTCTCAATCCCACAACAACAGGCCACACTTCATTTCTTACCTGTGGATTGCCTTAAAATTACCTGTTGTATCCTTAAAATAAATCTCTCATTTTATAAAATTGAATTCATTTTTAAAAAGACTTGTATTCCTTGCAACCAAGTATGTCCTGATTAAGTCAACCAGAGAAGTAGAAAACCATAATTATCTGAGAATACACAAAACATCAAGATTAGGACACAGAGGGATTTAGGGTAGGTACAAACCATGAGAGGACCCTTTCTACCCTCCTTCTCATTTGGTGATGACTCTACTTTCAGTTCATGGGTGCTAGAAACATGTGTATCTGCTATTGTATTGAAACTTATTAATTAGTAAGTTATTTCTACTACTAGGTACATATGAAAATCATTAGGTCATATCTATATACTGCCCAATATAACCACTACTGTGATCTGGTTTTCACTCCAAACACCACTTCTGACATCAAATGTGTGGGAGACTTTTCCCACGCCAACCAATTGTCCGACTGTTGAAACACCAACTGGGTGTCCTACAATTCAATTATGATACTAACTACCTGGAGTTAGCACAAGACTGCCCCAACTTCAGATGACAATCACAAGCCTGAACCACCTATACTTCTGACCAATGAGCTGTAAGTCATGGGTTCCCATGATCCCCTCCTCAGTTTTGATAATTTGCTAGAACAATTCACAGAAGTCAGGGAAACATTTTACTTACATATATCAAATTTTTTAATAAAAGATACAGCTCAGGAACAGCCAAATGAAAGAAACACATTGAGCAAGTTATGGGGGAAGACTATGCCACGCTTCCCACCCTGTCTGCGTGTGCCATTCGCTCAGCACCTTGATGTGTTCATCAACCCAGAAGCTTTTCAAACCCCACTGGTGAGAGGTTTTCTGGAAGTCCTATTATATTGACATGATTGATCAAATCATTGATCATTAACTCATTCTCTAGCCCCTCTCCCCTTCCTGAAGGTTGAGTTGGGGCAACAGCACTGAACATTCCAACCCTTAATTACAAGGTTGATTCCTCTGGCTTCCAGCCCCCATCCTGAAGCCTAAAAGCCCACCAAGAATCACCTCCTTAGCATAAACTCAGGTATGGTTGAAAGGGGCTTGCTATGAATAACAAAGAAATGCTTCTATCACTCAGAAAATTCCAAAGGTTTTAGGAAATCTGTGCCAGGAACTGGGAACAAATACCAAATACATATACATATATTTTTCGTTATATCACAAAATCACAATAATAGAGAAAGATTTAGCTAAAACGTTAACTCTGAGTTGAAGGCTAAGAAGGCTCCCTGGAACACAAAAATAATTATAATACCACGTAAGAACCATCTGTCAAGATAGGCTCTGGATTACAGAGAAGATGGTGGTGAAGCCTACTGACAGATGGAGCCTCAGATCTACTCTAGGAGGAGCCGTGGACAGCTGGCTCCTATGGCCCAGGCTTCTGGCCATTTTTTCAGACTCATGACTACTTCATGTCTACTCCCAAATGTGGACAAAAAGCTCTGAGCAAGCCACCCCAAAGTGGGCTGACAACAGCCGGGAACCCTACGAGGCCAGCACCATAGTCCACTCATGGCCCGTGAACCCAGAAAGTGCTCAGGTCTGTCCTGGAAGCGTGTCAGAAACCAAAGACAGATCATCTGCTCTTCCCTCTCTCTTCTGAGCCTTTCTGTCCTCTTTTGTTCTTTTCATTTTCCAGGTTAGTCAAGATGGAAAATAATGAAAACCCTTTAGAGAAGCCACTTTGCCTCTGCTTTTGCTCTTAAAGTATTCCTGAGCAACCTCTCAGCAAGGCTGCTTCTTATCGAAAGAAGCTAAGGAATGATAGTTTTGAAGATGAAGAAAGCTACAAACCTCTGTAAGTTTGTTTAAAAAAAAAAATCTGTAAAATATTTCCAATGTGAAAATTCTAAGAATCCAAGATTTTCTGCAGAAACTAGAAAATCCCACAAGGTCTCATAATATAAAAATAGCCCTATTTACCTCAGTGATTTGTTGCAGGAATCAAGTGAATAAATGTGAGAGCAATTTGAAAGGTGCATAGTACTAAATAGTGACCAAAAAAAGTACTAAAAAGTCATCATGGGGTAATGCTCATACTAGCAGACACAGTTATAGCCATTGAAATTAGCAAATTATCAGGATCCAGAAGTTGATCTTAGAAGATCATTGTCAAATGAATCCATTTATGGGATGCACTTAGAACAGTGCTCCATGGTAAGCACTTTCTAAATATTCGCTATTTTATTATGATGATTACTGGGAGTAACAGTGGGGGTGCTGCTGAAGATAGTGGTAGTATATTATATATTGATACCTTTATTCTTATCAATTTTTTTCAGTAATAGGATGGGGTCTTGGACTGTATTGCACTATGTAACTTTCTCATCATTGAGACTTTGGGAATTATCAATCCCTTGTGCTATGATTACATTTACCAGTATTTTATACCCAAGGAAGCACTGTCTCACTACCACCCAGAGACCCCAAATTCAACATAACTGCTGCCAACAGACCAGTGATTACTGTTGCGTTTGGTTACGATCCCTTCCCAAAGCCTATTTTTGCCCCAGCTCCTCATAAAATCCCCAAAGCCATGCATTTCTTTTTAATTAAAATGAAAGAAAATTTTGTTCGGAGAATTTCACAATAGCCCTAAGGCATCATAAAACCCAACTGGAAGAATCACTGCCTAATAGCTAAATAGTCTTGAGGACAGCCAGAAATCTTTCTTACGTCGTTCTAGAGTGTCTCAAGACATAGTTAAAATACATGACAACTGACAAATTTTATGCACTATCATAGCCATAAAACCAACCTACATCACAACCTGCTACAGCAAAAGGTCACTTCATGGGTGGCCCAGGGCCCAGCCATTGAAATGAGCCTTCAAGTTAGTTTTACCCATTGGCAATACTAGCATTCAACTGTCACCTTCTCCTTACATTAGCATGCTGCGATTATTCCCAGCAGTGGAGCTGGGCCTCCATGGTAACGCTCTTCAGGGAGCTGGGGAAGCTCTTTAATTATTAAAATGAATAATTCTTACCAACACACTTAATTGGGAAATATTACATGTTAAAGGGGCACTAATGGAACAGCTCTGAGAACCGAGCAGTGTGATAGAGTATGCTTTTTGATGTGAATTTTAGCAATAGTCTCCTCATCCCATCACATCATGCATTATTTAGTTGCTTTAAAAAAAAAAACTATCATTTCATTTCTAAGTGGAGATGGAATTATTGAACCTGCAAAAGCAAAGCTTTGAATTACTCCCATGCATTTGAACCATAACCAGCCCACAAAAAAACAAATTCAGTGAATCATCATATTATCTCTGACTGCTAGGAAGTCAACCCAAAAAGACCCTGAATATTAACATCAACCAGTAGACACAGAGAGTTGAGATAGCCTTACAGAGAGGTAGCTGCAGTATTCCCCCTCTATTGGAAACAAAAATGTGTATATTGAAAGTATTTGTCTAACTTCACCCGCGAAAATTCTTTTTTTTTTTTTTTTGAGATGGAGTCTCACTTTGTTGCCCAGGCTGGAGCGCAGTGGTGCCATCTCGGCTCACTGCAAGCTCCGCCTCCTGGGTTCACGCCATTCTCCTGACTCAGCTTCCCGAGTAGCTGGGACTACAGGCGCCCACCACCACACCAGGCTAATTTTTTGTATTTTTTAATAGAGACGGGGTTTCACCATGTTAGCCAGGATGGTCTCGATCTCCTGACCTTGTGATCCGCCTGCCTCAGCCTCCCAAAGTGCTGGGATTACAGGCGTGAGCCACCGTGCCAGGCCAAAAATTCTTAAACGTATTTGCCATAAGTGTGTATTTCTCTGCATTATGTTATGTATTCTCAGAGAAATAAGACTTATTCCAGAGGCAGATAAAAGAACTTAATCTTTTCATGAACATGTCACCCACAAATATAAATAATTTAAGTGCTGTGGCATGGTTCTCTTAATGTTCTTTAAAAAGACATTTTCCATCATTAAAGAAAAGAAAAAAAATCCAAGGGTGGTGTTCTTATTCATGATCACAAAATGAACTGAGATTACAAAATAAATTTCTATGACAGAGAAAATGATAGAAACACAGGGCATAAAAATACTGGGAAACTAAAGAATGAAAAGCAAACACTTAATACATTGACAAGAGCTTTTTGTGCATTCAGTTTAATTAACATAAGATTTCATAAGCATTGAGTGATCATTAACATCTCACATGCTGCCCACAGGAAAGATGATACCATACATCTTCTAAAAACTTCTCCAACGGTCACTGGCACTCCACCCACAGGCTCTTTGAGCGCTAGAAGGATCCCACAGGGAAACTGAAAGAGCTTGCAGCCCGTTAGTTTTTCCCTGACCTTGGCTGGTCCCCTGTCCACCAGTACAAATCCTCAGCATTGGCTACGTCTGTGTTTCCCGGGATTCTTGATCCTTGCCTTCACCCCTCACTCACCCCTACCAGTTTGCCCCCATTGAATGTCGGTTTAGCAATTAAAAAGAATGACCAGTGTGCCCCTCAGATAATGCAAATGTCAAATTACACTGCTAACTCCAAATTCCCTAGCTGGCTTTCTAGATCCTCCGGCTTTCTGAATCACCCTCTTGTTTCACTGTATCTGTCAGGCTGCCTGGTCTCCAAATGCTGGAGGAAAATCAAAGAGTCGCTTGACTGGAAAGGGGTAATTACTATCAGTGACATTTCCATTAGGAAGTTTCCTACTGAGCTGCTCTCATCTTAATAACAAATACTCATATTAATGTCCCTCCCCAACTCAGGTCCCTATACTAATTTTTAAAATTAAAATTCAAATGATTTATAATGAATGACTGCTCACTGTCAGGCTGCAAAACCAATGACTCCGGGGCACCCACCTAGACTTCCATGTGCCTGATCTCTACTGTGTGTTTTATGTCATACCTCTCACTGTTTGGGAGATATCATATGATAAGCTTGCACAGTTTTTAGTTGTTTAACAGCGCACACAACACAGAATACATGTAAACAAACAGAGCAGAGGTTTGCAAACCTGCTCCAGCAGCAGCTCTACTCTCAAGTGAATTTTTACAATAATCAAATATAAACACATTATTTATGATCACGTATTTATTAAATGTATGCGTTCATATATGTAACAATTATATTAAGTCAATAAGTTTGTGTTAATGAAAGAAAAAAGCGCAGAAATCAGAGATTTACATAAAAATTATGTAAATCTTTGCATCCAAGTTATTTGCATATTTTTTGTTTGTTTGCACAGATAACCTGTTCTGACAGCTTGTCTGTATTCTCAAGCTATTCTTCAATTAGTCAGAAATGGCAGCGGTTTTATTCCAAAGCCTAAAGAAAATCAAGATAACGTGGCACAATAAATTGTCATATATGTGGTCCTGAATGTGTAAAATTTGGTACACAACACACTTGAGTTATTTCACATATCATGTTTTAATAGTTGAAATATATTAAATATATATCACACATTTAGGAATCACTAAAATACAACCATGAAACACTAAGGCTCTGGAGAACACAGTTTGAAAACCCAACTGATGCAGATTCCATTGATGTTTAGGGAAATGTAAGCAGCTGAAGAGATAAGGAAAAGGCTGTGGCCGTTACCCTTGGTAACTTCTTAATTCCCTGAGTACTTGGTTGTATCCACACTCCACACTCCAGCACTGATTACATTCTTCCATGCGTTGTAGGAAGGTGAGCATGTGGCTGTCCCCTCTAGGAGATCATATGCAACTCGAGACATTGTTGCATATCATCGCTATAGACTGAATTGTGTCTTCCCCAGCCCCACAGATTCGTACATCGAAGCACTAACCCCTACGTGACTCTAGAGATGGGACCTTTAAGAAGGTAATGAAGGTTAAGTCTAATACAATAGGACAGATGTCCTATAAGAAGAAGCGACACCGGCCGGGCGCGGTGGCTCAAGCCTGTAATCCCAGCACTTTGGGAGGCCGAGATGGGCGGATCACGAGGTCAGGAGATCGAGACCATCCTGGCTGACACGGTGAAACCCCGTCTCTACTTTAAAAAAAATACAAAAAACTAGCCGGGCGTGGTGGCGGGCGCCTGTAGTCCCAGCTGCTCGGGAGGCTGAGGCAGGAGAATGGCGTGAACCCGGGAGGCGGAGCTTGCAGTGAGCTGAGATCCGGCCACTGCACTCCAGCCTGGGCGGCAGAGCGAGGCTCCGTCTCAAAAAAAAAAAAAAAAAAAAAAGAAGCAGCGACACCAGAGAGCTCTCTCTCAACATGTGTGCCCCAGAGAGATGGTCAATGAGAGGACAGAGCAAGGAGGAGCTTGCGAGCTGAGGAGAAAGGCCTCACCAGAAACCAAGCCTGCTGGGACCTTGACCTTGGACTTCCAGATTTCCAATCTCCAGAACTTTGACAAAATATATGTCTGCCGTTTAAGTCACCCAGCCTGTAGTAGCATGTTATGGCAGCCCAGGCAGACTAATACAATCATGAAATGAATATTTCAGAAAACATTTTCAAAATGAACACCACAAAAGCAATTTCTTCTTTTATCATTGTGAGGTAACCTGAATATGATGCACTACAAAATGTTCAGTAGGATTACTTTGTAATGACTGTCATTATTCTTCTGTTTGAATAAAGGCAAAGGTTTTGGCAGTTAGGCTTGAAACATGGTTGTTCATGGGTTTGATGTGATCTCAGCTCTATCTAACAGCCCCATAGATCACTGTACAGGGCTTTACATACACTGTTAGACTGGTAACGTGCTAAATTGAGGAAAGTCATCTTTGATTTTGTTGAGGCTAATCCATTTGGTTTTTATAGTTTCTTTTTCTCGATTTATGGTTTTCTTGATTTATGTTTTTCCCATATTTTACACTAAGGATAACAAAAGCACTCCACAGGTATTGCCACTCCACTGCCAGTGCCTGTGACAACCAGGAACAATTGATCCTGACCCCTTCTCTCCTCTAGGTTTAAATATAGACTCAGAATCCTTTTTAACACAGTTCTTCAGGTAGCCACTATCAGTCATCAGTCATGGGAAAGGAAAATTATTTACCAACCCTGTTTTATGTCTTTTTGTTCAAATGTGGCTTTAGATCTCAATATTTGATAAAATTTCAATCTTTAATTATGGGTATGGCATTTACTCACTGGATGAGGTGACTTTAGTCTGATCAGAGCTGCTGACTTAACTCCAAGGGCATCATTCATCCCCCGGAGTTGTGTGATCCACAGATATGTGGCAGGTTTACCCCTCATTATTCACATTTTCATTTTATTTATCAGTTTTAACTATTTTTAAACAAAATCCTTTTTTTTTTTTTTTTTTTTGAGACGGAGTCTCACTCTATCACCCAGGCTGGAATGCAATGGCATGATCTCAGCTCACTGCAACCTCCGCTCCCAAGTTCAAGTGATTCTTCTGCCTCAGCCTCCAAGTAGCTGGGACTAGCACACACCACCACACCTGGCTATTTTTGTATTTTTAGTAGAGATGGAGTTTCACCGTATTGGCCAGGCTGGTCTCGATCTCCTGACCTCATGATCCGCCCGCCTCGGCCTCCCAAAGTGCTGGGATTACAGGCATGAGCCACTGCGCCAGGCTAAACAAAATTCTGAAATAGGAGATCTTACCCAGTAATGTTAACTTCTTGCTTATAAAAACAACTAATTTGTTTTTAAATACTTTAAATGAATTTAGTAATTTTTGAATAAACAAAATTTTTTACTATTATTAACTATTATTAAAAAGAACTTAAGATGAGCCCTTCAGTTTGGAATGGCAGCCCCAGCATAGACCCTCCAAGTTTTTCAACAAAATATCATTGTAAGTGGAAAAGATAAAAACATAATCTATTTCTAAAATCAAAGGCAGCTATAACACACTGCCAAGCCTGGACCATATTTACTTTATCATTATAATTAATAAGAGAAATTAAAAATCATATTGATACCCAGAAACAGAGAAAATCTTGGAGGCCAAGAAGCTGGAAACAAACACCTCAACTTGCCCCCCAGCAGTGACACTAAAAGGGACATAAATGGCACTTAAGTGGACAGAACGGAGGCAAGGCCATCTGCATTTTCTTTTTCTTCAAGTATAACTAAGTAAGGACAGACACTAGGAGGTCTGGTCCTTTTGAAATATATTTTTTCTTCATGCAATCCTTTGAGAATAACATTTTTTCTCTGGATGATACTGTGGATTATTTTTCAAAGTTCTGCTCTTCCTCTGAGTCTGCCAGATATACTTGCCTCTCCCTTGTACTACAGGCTTCTTCCTTAACCTTAGATAGGCTAATTGTCATTACTCACCCTCAATCCAGGGATGATTTGCCTGGGCTCAGCAGCGCTTGCCAATGGACAAGCTGTGTAAATGACTGGTGGTCCTGCTCTCCATCCACTCATGCCCGGCCCCAGTCCAGATGCCGCGTTCATCCTGGCAAGTAGAAGGGAGCAACATTTTCACATTAAGTGTTCTGGGCTTTTTAGCAAATTATTTATTTTTATTGTGTTCTATGTATTTAAGGTATACAACATGTTTTGATATACATATACATAGTGGAATGATTACTACAGCTAGCAAATTTATATCCATCTCCTCACAGAGTTACCTTTTTATTTCCTTTTTCTTTGTGAGTAGGGGGGTGTGTGTGTGTGTGTGAGGGTGCACATACTGAGAACACCTAAAATCTACTCTAACTGCAAACCTCTGCCTCCCAGGTTCAAGTGATTCTCCTGCCTCAGCCCCTGGAGTAGCTGGGACTACAGGTGCCTGCTACCACGCCTGGCTAATTTTTGTATTTTTAGTAGAGATGGGGTTTCACTATGTTGGCCAGGCTGGTCTGGAACACCTGACCTCAGGTGATCCACCCTCCTCGGCCTTCCAAAGTGCTGGGATTACAGGTGTGAGCCACCACACCTGGTCAGAGCCTAGTCCCTTTTAAGGACTCATCTGAGTAGGTCATATGCACCTAGAATATATTTCCCTTTCTTGAAGTCAGCTGTGCCATACAAGATAACCTTGTCATGGAATGATATCTCATCATATTCATCTACTCACAGAGAGAGGAGATTATACAAGCACAAGGATCACTGGGATCATCTTAGAATTCTGCCTACCATACCTCCTTTCCCCAAGTGTATCAAAAGTCACAAAGAGATGCCTGATGAGGGCAAGGCCCCAACACCTCATCAGACATATCCAGACAGTCTCACTTGAGGTTCTTCAGTATTAATCAATATCTTTGATATGTTCATGCATTCTTTCTCATGGAAAAAATATTTCTAGAAGTTGTATTGCAAGCCTGGCACTGTGTTAAGTGCTGGAGACACACGATGACAAGAGGTATGACCCTTGCCCTTGTTCAGGGATGCAAAGTTAATCAAATAAACATATTATGTAAAATTGTATCTTTGATTAGTACAAAGGATATGAGGTATATGGTGCTATAAGATCCTATAAGGGGAAGATTTGACCTCATCAGAATAAAAGAACAGGAGCAGAGGCTGCTGGCTGCCCACCAAAACCCACTCTCGACTTCCATTAGAGAAGAAGGCACAGGGCTGCCCATCTGCACCGCACTTCCCAGCTTCTTTTGACTTTGGGAGTGGCTATGTAAAGAAATCCTCTCCAATGAATAGAAGTCAGTAGTGCCACTTCCAGGCCTGGGCCATTAAACTCACTGTCACTCCTATGAGTGACAAAGGCATTGCCCACAGCAACCATGAGTCACATGTTAAGGATGGCAGAGCTTCAGTCAACTTAAGTCCTTCAATGACTCTATGGAGCAGAATCCTCAGCCACCACCAGACTACCAGTGCTCTCACCACCAAAACCAGTCTGGACTGTGATGTGAGAAGGAATGAAACTCCTCTTTCATTGAAGACATTACTTTTTAGGTCCATTTCAGCAATGTAGGCTTCCCCAAGTAACACAGAACTACATGCTGGCAGGCAAAAAAAAAAAAAAATGCTTTCTTATATTATGTTTATGTAATGTGTCTCTGAAAGGCTTTCACATCTACCAGGAGATGGAATTCTCTCAATAACCCTGTGAGACAGATAGTACGCCATCTATTATAGGACCCATGCACCCATGAAGACGAGGCTCAGAGGAATTCAGTGACTCGGGGAGGGCCTCACAGCTCAGTAGTCATTCTGGAATCTCCATCACTGACTCATCATTTGAATTTACACGGGTCACCTCTCTCTTTCATCACTGATAGGATATGGTCATCCCTGTCTTTCCACCTAAGAGAGAAAAATTCTACGGGGGCTGTTCTGTGAATCCCTTAGTAAAAAATGACACAAATGTGATATTCAGTTCCATAAGTTACACATGTAGGAGAGATTAGCTATATTATTTGGCAATGCCTTCTTAATTCTTTACTCTTCAGTATCTTAGCTCCATTGGAAACAGACTGATAGGCAAAACCAAATATAGGCTGCTAAGCTACTATTGGTCTTAGATCTCTTAAATTGTAACATCTGAGGTAATGTCATTCTTGATCTCATTCTTGATGGAGATCTTTTGACTGTGTTTACTTACCTGTGTATGTTATCAGAAAATGTACCATTTCAAAATTTTTTATTCACTCATGTGTTCACCAAAAGTTATGAGCATTTTACTCTATTTAAAGTCATTATGTTAGGCCCTGGGTATCCAGTAGTGAACAATGTGGGCATAGTCCCTGCCCTCAAGAAGATTATAGTCTGATCAGAAAAGAGGACAACAAACAAGAAAATATGCAATCTTATTTAATTACAAATAGTGATTGATGGAAAGAAGGAATGAAGAAATGAAGATGATGAGAACTAAGACACACTTTTTATCTCTCTCTCGTTAAATCTTCTAAAATACATTCTGCAGGATTAGAATTACTGACAAATGTATTATTTCCAGCTTGCTAAGATAGCCCATTTTCTACACTTGGACTGCTTAAGTAGTTTTGCTTCACTTCTAAGAAATGAAGAGGTACATTTGGCACTTAGCAATAGAAATGGCTGAACTTATGTTCCTAACTCAGCTATCTTTCTACTTCTTCCAAATTGTTTCTGCTTTATATTCTTTTTCAGGTGAGAAAAATACATATTTTGATCTCAGTCTTTCATTTCAATACCCTACTCATGCAGCGTTCCCATTTTTAAGCCTAGGAGATATCGTTCTGATGTTCCTTCCTTTATTTTGTTTTTCAGGTGAGAAAGGAAGGGAGGGAAGGAAGGAGGGCGGGGAACAAACACCGTAATAAATGAGGGCCTTGCTCTTTTGCACACAACATCCCAATGATCTGTCCTTGGGCCTTGACGGGGTGGCCTGATGTGACGTGTGTGAGGAAACGCAGGCACTTCCGGTGGCTGAGGAAAAGAGAAATCCCAACTTAACACTCACAGACGACGGCTGAAGCAGACACAACCACAAGGGCAGAAATCTGACTGCGAGGAACCTGGACTCTGACTTGAACACCTGCGAAGGACAGGGTTTGGGACCCTTACTTACATTACTGTATACCGAGGAGTTACAAACATTGCTCTTCCCGCCATCTTGGTTCCTGTGGAGGCCTGCAGGGAACAGGACTTCTAAAAGGAACTATGTCTGGAAGGCTGTGGTCCAAGGTCATTTTTGCCAGCTATAAGCGGAGTCTCCGGAACCAAAGGGAGAACCAAAGGGAGAACAGCTCTTCTAAAAATTGAAGGCGTTTATGCCCGAGATGAAACAGATTTCTATTTGGGCAAGAGATGCGCTTATGTATATGAAGCAAAGAACAACACAGTGACTCCTGGCAGCAAACCAAACAAAACCAGAGTAATCTGGGGAAAGGTAACTCGGGCCCACGGAAACAGTGGCCTGGTTCGTGCCAAATTCCAAAGCAATCTTCCTGCTAATGCTATTGGACACAGAATCCGAGTGATGCTGGACCCCTCAAGGATTTAAACTAATGAAAAGTCAATAAATAAATGTGGATTTGTGCTCTTGGAAAAAAAAAAAAAATCACTGACACTCTGAGTTGTGACTTTTCTGGCACCCAATTCAGATGTTCTATGTGATGGATATGGTTTTTATTTGCTCTGTGGCCTTGGATGAGCCACTGAAAAGCCTTCATGGTTAAATTTCTATCCTGTCTCACAATGGCATCTTAACCCCTCAATAAAGTATTACATTTTTAAAATTTAAAAAAAAAAAATCTGAGAGATACTTCTGTTCAAGGTTTAAAATGCTCTAGAACCATCATTCAGTTTGAGAAAACTATGTCCTTGCCCTGAAACCGGAGTAGAAACTGTGGCCCTGTTATCATAGTCCTGTTTCCACAAAGCCTGTTCTATATCCCCAAACAGGTTGGCAGAAGAGTTGGAAGGATCTGAGGGCCAGGGTGATGAGGGAAAAGATTTTAGGAAACAGAAAAAGAAGAACATTTATTGAGTGCTTATTATATATTCTAAGTGCTCTCATAGCATTCTCTCGTTAAATGCTCACAACTCTACAGTTCTAGCCTTCTCAGAGATTCCCCCGGCCTACACCACGTGGCCCAGAGAGGTAAGGTCTTATGTCATGTTCTCCCTTAAACCTCTCTGCATCTCTAAGCCCACGGGACAGAGGTGAGCCCTTCATGTAGGTAGCCTGGTGTCATTTTACATGTACTAATTTCCACATTTAACTAATAAAAAACTTGCCAGAAATTGGATTGGGATGTTTTTCTTCTTCTTTTGACACAGAGTTTCACTCTGTTGCCTGGGCTGGAGTGCAATGGCACAACCTTGACTCACTGCAACCTCCGCCTCCCACATTCAAGCAATTCTCCTGCCTCAGCCTCCAAAGTGGCTGGGATTACAGGCAAGGACCACCACGCCCAGCTAATTTTTTTGTATTTAATAGAGACATGGTTTCACCATGTTGGTCCGGCTGGTCTCAAACTCCTGACCTCAGGTGAACTACCCGCCTGGGTTTCCCAAAGTGCTGGGATTACAGGCATGAGCCACTCGGATTTTCAGCAGATTATAGGCTCAGGGCCATATGACAATGAGAATAAAACTTTAGGGTTATATATTTTAAACTCAGTCTTTTGTTTCAATCCCTTGCTCATGCAATGTTCCCCATTTTTAAGCCAAGGAAATATCACTCTGATGTCCCTGGCTCCCTGCACAACAATGAGATGTACCACCTCAGAGCTGAAACCTTGGGGGAACTCAGGCCCCAAACATTCAAGAATAGAATGTATGGCTTCCCTGAAGCGGAGTGGTACAATGACATGTGTCTTTACAAATTTAACAGGCTATAATCAGCTACAGCTGCCATGCGATGGTCTATCTGTCTTGGCATCCACCAGCCTCTGTCCATAACGTAGCTTCTCATACGGTTTAGGTATGGGAACCACACAGCTTCTAAAGTGAAGGAGGCTTCTCCAGCAGAATTGAATGGCATATGCAGATGTTGGATGAGGATTCATAATATTTAGCTATTTTTTTGATTAATATAACAGTAATTTCTTTATTCAGTCACAGAAATATCAATGTATGCTGAAGCATCTTAATTTTATAAGCACAGTTATTGGGGGAAAGTGTTACCTTTTTGTCCTAAGAAGACTCTCCAGGTACGTAGCTAGAGAAAGGTAAGGTCAGCGGCAGAGTTATATGCACACCTCCACCACCACCATCACCACTACCTCCTCCTTCATCTCTCATCCAGGTCTGTCTTAGGTCCTTTTTTCCCTTTCCTTTTTTTTTTTTTTTTTTTCCAAGACACAGTCTCGCTCTGTCACCCAGGCTGGAGTGCAGTGGCGCAATCTTGACTCACTGCAGCCTCTGCCTCCCCGGCTCAAGTGATCCTCCCATCACCTCAGCCTCCCAAGTAGCTGGGACTACAGGCATGCACCACCAAACCTGGCCACTTTTCATATTTCTTTTTGTAGAAATGGGGTTTTACTATGTTGTCCAGTCTGGTCTCAAGCTACTGGACTCAAGCAATCCACCTGTCTCAGCCTCCCAAAGTGCTGGGATTACAGGAGTGAGCCACTACACTCGGCCTGTCTGAGACCCTTTAACCCATTTATGCCTGAGGTTGCATTTTTCTGAATTTTCGCAATCAGACCTTGGCAATGATCTTGAGCAGTAGCATATAAATAACTCCCACATATGGGAGGTCGAGGTGGGCGGATCATGAGGTCAGGAGTTGGAGACCAGCCTGGCCAACATGGTAAAACCCCATCTCTATTAAAAATACAAAAATTAGCCGGGTGTGGTGGTACGCACCTGTAATCCCAGCTACTCAGGAGGCTGAGGCAGGAGAATTGCTGGAATGTGGGAGGCAGAGGGAGGTTTCAGTGAGCTGAGACCATGCCATTGCACTCCAGCCTGGGCAACAGAGCAAGACTTCATCTCAAAAAACAAACAAACAAACAAACAAAAAAAACAAAACAAAAACAAAAAACTCCCACATACTTAGAGTTCCAATAATGGAACACTAGGCATAAATGGGTTTTAACCTTGGGGGTTTTAAGTGCTCCCATGGCAATGATCCATCAGAGCATTTATCATTCTGTTGTGACTCTATTTTCACTTGCCCATATCGTCCCTAATACAGAAGGTTGTTGAGGACAGAAACCACATTAATATTGTTGACCATTGCATTCCCAATACCTCACTTAGAACCTGACACATAACAGGCACTTATTAAGTATTTGCTGAATGAACAAATACATTTCTTCTGCTGTTAGTCCCTCCAGGTTTCATCTCCCCTTTGCCCCTACCTCCTTGAGGTGTGCTTCCTGACCTCAGACTTTACTTTCCGCCAGATGGCTTCTCACATGGATCGATAGCTTGATCTGTGGTTCCTCACTTCGTGAATTTTTTCAGAATCCATATTTGCTACATACATGTGTTGATTGCCAAAGAAGTGCAATTAATGTACATGCAATTGAGGAGTGGGTTTATTTATCACAACCTGGGTTGGAAGGGAGATTTACCTTTCCTTAAGGTCATAGGGAGATAGCAATATTTTAGGATCACCTAACATCTTAAACAATTATTCCAAAGGGTTTTTCCTCTGCCTGATTCATGCTGCTCAGCTCTTTTTCCATCTGACTTTTTCCTAAGTCCCTTTTTATTATTATGAAATTATTATTGCTCCTTGTTAAAATGATTTTTTAAGTACAAAAGGTGAAAACAAGAGGAGTAATAAATCTCCCATGGTGTCCATGTCTACAGTCCCTATGATCATGTTTCCATCAAACTTTCTACCCTAACTCTTCTTTCACAGTGGAGTCCTATGATCCAGTGCCTACTCCTTGAATGTGGGTTTTTTTTCTGAGGATTCTGTCATCTTTTTTTCATCTTTTCTCATTTTCTATGGTCTCCCTGGGTATCATATTTACTTCCAAGGCTTTAGGTAACCTATGTGTTATTTTAGTGGCAGTAGAGGTTTGAACTGCCACTCTCCTCTCTCCAATTTCAAGGCCATGGCCAATGGAGTATGCCTACGAGGATCACTAGCCAAATAAAACACACTGTTTATTAATGGCATTAACAGAGCAGAGCTCTGGTAGAAGCTGGATTGAAAAAAAGAGCTTAGGCTCAGGATCATGGTGACACCTCCTGCTTCTCAGCCCTGAGACTCAGCTATGCCCGGAGTAGTTGAGCAACCAAGGCCAGCACTGCATGGCAACCCCGGGTCCACTTACACAGCTACCCATGTGGATGAGAATCAGAGGTCTACCTTGCCAGCCCAGACACAGGAACGGAGAGACCACCCCAGAAAGAACATGCTTCCCTCCAAAGCTTTACTCTGAGCTGATGTTGCTTTGCAGTTTACAACTGGCCCAGCCAATCTGTTCGATGGGTGAAGACAGAGCAGAGAAAGGGAAGGACCACCCTTCACACAGGTGAAAGTCCTTGACACCCTAACCTGCCAGCAGCATAGGTCCAGAAAGTGGGAGGAAGAAGAGGGCATGCCACTAATGACACTCACCATTAATACAGTGGCCCTACCCACAGTAAAATGCTGCCCATTAATTTCAAATTTAGATTAACCTTTTCTCTGTCTTTTAGTAAGGAGTGAATGAGCGGTTGGTGAGAAGAGACAAAGCACCCTCCCTAGCACTCCCCCAGTAAGTCCAATTATCTATGGGCTAAAGCTGCAGTGAAAGGAGAACACTGCTCCCCTAAAATGTGCTGAGCACATAGAAAGAACTCCGCAGGCATTTGTTGAGTAAATCAATACATAAATACATAAATTCTGACTCTTGAATCTGTTTCTCTAGCTCAGCCCCCGTGACAAACTTCAGATGTATATATTTCTACTTCTCCCATGCTTGCTTTCTATAAACAAAAAATAAAATTCTAAGCCCCCTAACTGACCAATAGATCCCCCTTCTCAGCCAAGGACGTTCCAAAATAAACCTGAAAATCTAGTTCAGGTCATGATAGGAAGGTGGGGTCAGACATGCCTCATCATTCTACCCTCTCCTCTTGGGAATGTAGGCCCAACTGACCAGCATTAACATTAAAACAGAAATCTTAGAAATGAAAAACAAAAAGAGACTTTTTGTAGCAATAAAACACCAAATTCCAGCCTGACTGTATTATAGCATCAAATGACAAATAGCAGGCCCTGGAAGAAAGAAATTGAAGTATTTTACCTCAAAATATATTTCTTTGACATACTTTAAAATGGCACTATAAAGCTGCCTCTTATGGGGATAATCTCGATTCTGCAGAGAATCCCCTTTCCTTTCCAGGTCTTTCCTCAAATCAATGAGAGAATTAACCAAGAGTCTGGCACCTTTTTAGGTCTAATAAGAGCTCTGAAGCCTGCTACTTGGGGGTTTCATCTGCATGATAAAACCTTGGTCTCCACCACCCCTTATCTTAACCCAGACATTCCATTCTATTGATTCCAGGTCTTTAGATGGTAACTCTTTCAACCAATTGCCAATCAGAAAATCTTTGAATCTGCCTTAGAAACTCTCCCCCTAGGTTGTCTTGCCTTTCCAAACTGAACCAATATACATCTTAAATGTATTGACTGATGTCTTATGTCTCCCTAAAATGTATAAAACCAAGCAGTAGTCCGACCACTTGAAAATATGTTCTCAGGATCTTCTGAGGCTGTGTCACAGGCCACTGGTAACTCATACTTGCTTCAGAATAAATATCTTAAAATATTTTACAGAGTTCCACTGTTTTCATCAACATTTCTATTTCCCATCTTAGTAAATGGAACCATTATCCATGTAGTTATTCATATCATAATATTCATCCAGCTCTATATAACTCTCTACTAAACGCAGACCCCTCCAAAAAGAACTGGTTCATTACCCAGTAGTCAGAGTCTTTCTTTCTTTCTCTCTCTCTCTCTCTGCACTCTCCTTCTCTCTCACTCTCTCTTTTCTAAAGAAATGCAGGAGGAATGCACCACAGGCCATACATTTCAATCCCTGTATCTTTAACTTCCTTGTTAAGTTTGTCTCTTCCAGAATTGAAGCTGTAAAACTACAAATGGTTCTTCAAATGGAGCCCCAGATGCCGTCCATGACTAAGATCTACTGTGGACCCCTGAACCAGCCTGCTAGCCCATGCTCCGATGTTAATGACATCAAAGGCACCTCTCCTGAGGAAATCTCAACTGCACGACCCCTACTACACCCCAATTCAGCAGGAAGCAGTTACAGCGGTCATCAGCCAACCTCCCCAACAGCACTTGGGTTTTCCTGTTGAGAGTGGTGACTGAGAGACAGGACTAGCTGGATTTCCTAGGCCGACTAAAGATCCCTAAGCCTAGCTGGGAAGGTGACCACGTCCACCTTTAAACACATGGCTTGCAACTTAGCTCACACCCAACCAATCAGATAGTAAAGAGAGCTCACTAAAATGCTAATTAGGCAAAAACAGGAGGTAAAGAAATAGTCAATCACCTATCGCGTGAGAGCACAGTGGGAGGGACAATGATCAGGATACAAACCCAGGCATTCAAGCTGGCAGTGGTTACCCCCTTTGGGTCCCCTCCCTTTGTATGGGAGCTCTGTCTTCACTCTATTAAATCTTGCAACTGCATTAAAAAAAAAAAAAAAAAAAAAAAGGATATGCAGGAGGAAAAAATTGTCTTATTCAAAGGAATTTATCTAGCCTCTTGATATCCAAGAAACATTCCTGGAAGACAACAAAGGTTGGACTTATTTCTTATATATTACCTCACTGTATTCCCTTACTTGATGGATAATTGACTGTAAACTTTCTTTCTTATATCTTAGAAATTATCTCTTTCAGAAAATATGTAAGGGCGGTTCCATCATGGCCGAATAGGAACAGTTCCAGTCTACAGCTCCCAGCATGAGTGACGCAGAAGGCGGGTGATTTATGCATTTCCAACTGAGGTACTGTGTTCATCTCACTGGGGCTTGTTAGACAGTGGGTGCAGCCCACAGAGTGTGAGCTGAAGCAGGGCAGGGCATCGCTTCACCTGGGAAGCGCAAGGGGTCCAGGGATTCCCTTTCCTAGCCAAGGGAAGCTGTGACAGACAGTAACTGGAAAATCAGGACACTCCCACCCTAATACTGCATTTTTCCAATGGTCTTAGCAAACAGCACACCAGGAGATTATATCCCACGCATGGCTCAGAGGGTCCCATGCCCACGTAGCCTCGCTCACTGCTAGCATGCTAGCACAGCAATCTAAGATCGAACTGCAAGGTGGCAGCGAGGCTGGGGGAGGGGCATCCACCATTGCTGAGGCTTGAGTAAGTAAACAAAGTGGCCGGGAAGCTCAAACTGGGTGGAGTCCACCGCAGCTCAAGGAAGCCTGCTTGCCTCTGTAGACTTCACCTCTAGGAGCAGGGCATAGCTGCACAAAAGGCAAAAGAAACTTCTGCAGACTTAAATATCCCTGTCTGACAGCTCTGAAGAGAGTAGTGGTTCTCCCAGCATGGAGTTTGAGATCTGAGAATGGACAGACTGCCTCCTCAAGAGGGTCCCTGACCTCCAAGTAGCCTAACTGGGAGACGCCTCCCAGTAGGGGGCCAAATGACACCTCATACAGCCAGGTGCCCCTCTGAGATGAAGCTTCCAGAGGAAGGATCAGGCAGCAACATCTGCCATTCTGCAATATTTGCTGTTCTGCAGGCTCCGCTGATGATACCCAGGCAAAAAGGGTCTGGAGTGGACCTCCAGCAAACTCCAACTGACCTGCAACTGAGGGTCCTGACTGTTAGAAGGAAAACTAACAAACAGAAAGGACATCCACACCAAAACCCCATCTGTACATCACCATCATCAAAGACCAAAGGCAGATAAAAACCACAAAGATGGGGAGAAACCAGAGCAGAAAAGCTGAAAATTCTAAAAATCAGAGCACCTCTTCTTCTCCAAAGGATTGCAGCTCATCACCAGCAATGGAACAAAGCTGGATGGAGAATGATTTTGACAAGTTGACAGAAGAAGGCTTCAGATGATCAGTAATAACAAACTACTCCAAGCTAAAGGAGGATGTTCAAACCCATCGCAAAGAAGCTAAAACCCTTGGGAAAAGATTAGACGAATGACTAACTAGAATAAACAGTGTAAAGAAGACCTTAAATGACCTGATGGAGCTGAAAACCTTGGCACAAGAACTATGTGATGCATGCCATCCCCATCAAGCTACCAACGACTTTCTTCACAGAATTGGAAAAAAACTACTTTAAATTTCATATGGAACCAAAAAAGAGCCTGCATTGCCAAGACAATCCTAAATCAAAAGAACAAAGCTGGAGTCATCAGGCTACTTGACTTCAAACTGTACTACAAGGCTACAGTAACCAAAACAGCATGGTACTGTACCAAAACAGAGATATAGACCAATGGAACAGAACAGAGCCCTCAAAAATAATACCACACATCTACAACCATCTGATCTTTGACAAACCTGACAAAAACAAGACATGGGAAAAGGATGCCCTATTTAATAAATGGTGCTGGGAAAACAGGCTAGCCATAAGTAGAAAGCTGAAACTGGATCCCTTTCTTACACCTTATACAAACATTAATTCAAGATGGATTAAAGGCTTAAATGTTAGACCTAAAACCATAAAAACCCTAGAAGAAAACCTAGGCAATACCATTCAGGACATAGGCATGGGCAAGGACTTCATGACTAAAACACCAACAGCAATGGCAACAAAAGCCAAAATTGACAAATGGGATCTAATTAAACTAAAAAGCTTCTGCACAGCAAAAGAAACTACCATCAGAGTGAACAGGCAACCTACAGAACAGGAGAACATTTTGACAATCTACCCATCTGACAAAGGGCTAACATCCAGAATCTACAAAGAACTTAAACAAATTTACAAGAAAAAAATCAAACAACCCCATCAAAAAGTGGGTGAAGGGTATGAATAGATACTTCTCAAAAGAAGACATTTATGCAGCCAACAGACACATGAAAAAATGCTCATCATCACTCGCCATCAGAGAAATGCAAATCAAAACCACAATGAGATATCATCTCACACCAGTTAGAATGACAATCATTAAAAAGTCAGGAAACAACAGGTGCTGGAGAGGATGTGGAGAAATAGGAACACTCTCACACTGTTGGTGGGACTGTAAACTAGTTCAACCATTGTGGAAAACAGTGTGGCGATTCCTCAAGGATCTAGAACTAGAAATACCATTTGACCCAGCCATCCCATTACTGGGTATATACCCAAAGGATTATAAATCATGATGCTATAAAGACACATGCACACGTATGTTAATTGCGGCACTATTCACAATAGCAAAGACTTGGAACCAACCCAAATGTCCATCAATGGTAGACTGGATTAAGAAAATGTGGCACATATACACCATGGAATACTATGCAGCCATAAAAAAGGATAAGTTCATGTCCTTTGTAGGGACATGGATGAATCTGGAAACCATCATTCTGAGCAAACTATCGCAAGGACAGAAAACCAAACACCACATGTTCTCACTCATAGGTGGGAATTGATCAAAGAGAACACCTGGACACAGGGTGGGGATCATCACACACCGAGGTCTGTCATTGGGTCGGGGGAGGGGGAGGGGGGAGGGATAGCATTAGGAGATATACCTCACATAAATGACGAGTTAATGGGTGCGGCACACCAACGTGGCACATGTATACATATGTAGCAAACCTGCACGTTTTGCACATGTACCCTAGAACTGAGAGTATAATTTTAAAAAAGAAATTATCTCTTCTAGAAGATTAACCCAAGTTTACAAAATTTTCTCTTTTTTAACCACAATCTCAGCCAAAAAAAAAACCCCACAACACAGCCCTCTTTGGATATTGTTACATATACTACATTTCCTAAGCAAATTAAAATTATTTCTGCAAACTTTTTCAATATTTCACTGATTAAAAATATCGCCCATTGTCTTTTCATGCTATGTAGTTTTTCCCTTGGCTTTAAAATATTGGGAGTTATTTTCAACTACTGAATGATTGATCAAGAAAAAGCACTGTTTTGTCTGTAATACGAAGTTTTCAAGTCAATGTTAATAACTTCTTTTCCATGTAATCTTAAGATATCTAATTTCCTCCACAAATCTCTGAAAATAGCCAAAACTCAAAGTATCAGGAGGAAAAATCCGCATCAATAGCAGTATCTTTGTTTTGTTTAATTTAATTTAATTTAGGAGAGCTAAATAATTAAACATGAAGCCAAAGTACGTAAGCAAGTGGCAGTCTTTTATTGCAAATATGCACACACTCTCGGGCGAGGTTCTCTGGTCCTCAGGTGTGGGGGGGCCAGGGAAGTCGCGCCGGCGCTCTCGGGTGAGGTTCCCCGGTCCATGAATGCAGGGGCCAAAGAAGTCACGCGGGCTCCTGCCAGTGGCAGACTTTTATGCATTGGTACTGGAAGGGGGAGGGCAGTGGGCGGGATAAGGGTGTGATAGGGGCGTCTCCATAGGCATGGCCGGGTAAGTTTCGATCTCTTTGGATTGACATCACCTGGCGCATGCTCAGTTGATCTGCATCTTCTGGGGGCGGGCTGCATTTTCCCGTGCGCGGGAAAGTTGGTGAGGAAGAACCTGGAAGCAACATGGATTATGCCTTCTTGTTCACCTTCCTTCATCTTGTCCTTTCTCCTTCACCCAAACAATCTTCATTATACTTCATGGTTTTTAAAATTTACCAAACAGTTCTCATCTTGGCAACAGCCTGGCTAGCTTGTTTACAGAACATTTTGTAGTTTACTGGTTTGATTTTGCCAGAAGAGATTCAGAAATCTGTGACATTGAAACTGCCTTTGCACAAATTATAACAGAAAATGATGGTGGCAAAAGAGATCTGATCTAACCCACTGCCCTCCCCATATTGCCTTTCCTTTAAGAATTCCTGGGCTTAGGCTAAGCTAACTTTGGTAGACATTTAATTTATAGTTCAAATGATAATAGGCCTTTCACAAAAACTCAACCACCTTTGTAAAGATAACAAAAGGCCCTCAGGCTAGTGGGAGGAAAGGAACCTGAATGCCTAAGGTGTAGACCGGTCACAACATATGCAAATTTACTGTTGTAGATTGACCTTTTGAAATATGTTTTCAGGTTTTATGCATGTGTGACACCCATGGCTCCACCTGGACTCACTGACGGATGATTCCACACTTCCATGCCCCACCCAGAAGCACCTCAGCTCCAGAAGACAGCTTCAATAACCCTATGGTTTCATCTTGGACCCAACAAATCAGCAGTAAAGCCTAGCCACCCCCATCACTTCCCCCAAACTGCTTTTTAAAAAAAACCTAACCTACGAGCCTTCAATGTAATTGATTTGAGTAATAACTCCGTTCTTCTCCCACATGGGGTGGCTGGCCTTACATGAATTAAAATCTTTCTTTACTGCAAAAACCCAAATAGTCTATTCATCTACATTATGGAAATTAATATAGTTTGCTCTATAAACTGGTTCTTGGCATTCTCAGCCATATCCACTACTTTTTTTAATTATCTAGCACACATGAAGCTTAATAGCTTAATAGTAATTTTTTCAAGATTGGGCATTAAAGTATTTGTAATAGATTCTAATTTATGAATTTATTCAAATTTAATATCTGTAGGCAGGGTCATCTCTGGATATTAAATACTTGAAAAGTTCATATTCCATGAAGTCAGAGGTCTGACATCTAAGCACGGGCCTACTACTTCTCGGCCTAATAATCATGTGTAAATCAGTTTTCCAACCCAGAATTTTTAATTTGCAAAATGGAAATGATGGTAATACCTACCTCATAAGACTCTGGTGAAAATTTAATAAACTTATAGATGTAATAATCCAAACATAGCTCCTGGCATATGTAGACATTCAATAAATGCTACTTTCAAAGAAACTAGGGGTGAATAATTTTACATCTTTAAATAAGGGAAATTTTTATATGCAATGGTGCTAAAGCCAGAAACCATAAATGAAAATATTACTGTATTTAACTGCATAAAACAAAGTTTTTATATAACAAACATATTGCAATCAAGGACAAAAGATAACACCTGGAGAAAAAGATTTGCAACGTATTTGCCAGGAAAAGGGTAAATACCCATAGTGCCTCAAGTTCTTATAAATCAGCACAAAAGAGAAAGAAAAAAGGGTAAAAAAAAAAAAAAGAATAAACAATTCGAAAAGAAATAGGGCTAGTAAATATATGAACAGATGTTCAGCCTCACTAGTAATCAAAGAAATGCAAAAAAAAAAATCCAACTGGTTATGATTAAAAAGATGGGCAAAGCCCAGGATTTGCAAGTGTGCAAGCAATAGGCTGCCCTCACACATTTCTGGCAAGTATATTTATCGATCTAGTCTTTTTGGAGGGTTAGTGATACATTCCAAAGTTTAAAAGAAGTAGTCTCTTTTCTTTGTTATGTTAACGCTTGAATATTCTACACGTTAATATATTTCTAAAATATTCTATATAAACATATTCTATATTTTATGTATTCTATCCGACAAAATAAAGCTAGTTGCATTTTGGAAAATTAAAGTAGTTTCCTTCCCTTCTTCTTAGGGTTTTTATGAGAATAAAATTATATTCTCTTCCAAATGAGATCTCAGGCAGCCTTATAGGGAATGAGTGGTCATTGCGATAATGATTGCTAATATCCATGTGGCAACCTGTGAATTGCAAGGTATCCCACTTACCTTAATCCTACAACTACTGAACATAAACAGAGCTGGAATTATTATCGATCCCTTATGAATGATTATGAGCCTCAGGCCTCTTTCAATTCCCAAGTCGAATCAGGCACTGCCCCACAGACTGTTCAAGAGAAAAATAGGCAATATTCAGGGACCTGGACTATCTTCTCCACTGGCTATCCCCCAGGGGGCGCTCAACTGTCAGTAAATTAGACCTGCAAAGCATCTTCAGGCTCTCTTGCCTGCGGTTCCCTTACCATCTGTTGAGTGGTAAAGAAAATCTCTCCTCATTTCAAGTTTGTGAAACAAATCTTTTTTGTTGGAGCTCCTTATCAGATCTGTCCATGGGGCATGAGAATTTCCCCTTCACCCCCCATAAGGCTTGAAATGTTCTTTGTCATCTATGCTCCCATCGAAAATTATGCTGGGAAAAACTATGACTAGGCAAACGACCCTGTAGTGATTCCAGATATCAAGTTCATGGAACCTTCACCCTTGCCCTACCTCCACCCCACCACACCCATCAGGCCACCTTCCTGCATTAGATATTCAATATGATTATCCACTTTTCTTCTCACAACAGTTTTTCAAGAAGGGATGTGAGAATACACACATACACACACACACACACACCACGCAGCTTCTGAAGCTCATTTATACCATAGCATAAATGATGCCAACAGCAACAGCATTTCATAACCATGGAACCAAAAATGCAAGGTAAAATAATGAAGTTATTGTAGGTGAGATTTCAGGGTATTCAAGTATTGACAAATCATTTTGGGGTGGGTTATTCCTGACATCACATGAATAATGATGGTGCCACATAACATATGTCCAGAGAACCTAGGCCCAGCTTTGGCTAGACATAGGTATCTAAATTCTGTAAATCAGGGCATTCTTAAAGTTAGGGAATTTTTCTAAAATTCATTCTAATCTTCTCTATGGGACTTTGTAATCTCACTGGCAATTGTTTGACTGTTAATGGCTGATGTGAGCTTCAAGTTTACTTAGGGTGTTCTAAAAAGCCTTAAAGGACTTGAATAGTTTCTTCTTTTTTTTTTTTTGAGATGGAGTCTCACTCTGTCGCCCAGGCTGGAATGCAGTGGTGCAATCTCCTCTCACTGCAAGCTCCAGCTCCCGGGTTCAAGTGATTCTCCTGCTTCAGCCTCCCAAGTAGCTGGGACTACAGGCGTGTGCCACCATGCCCAGTTAATTTTTTGTATTTTTAGTAGAGACGGGGTTTCGCTGTGTTAGCCAGGATGGTTTCGATCTCCTGACCACATGATCCACCTACCTCGGCCTCCCAAAGTGCTGGGATTACAGGCTTGAGCCACCACGCCCGGCGGGACTTGAACAGTTTATAACAGCTAGAGAAAACTATGCCCAAGTACAGAAGTAGCAACTTTCTGGCCTGAAAAAAATCATAGCAATTACTACAAAAGAGCTCTATTAATGAAATCCTTCATTTTTAAAGTCAGCAAACAAAAGTCAGGTAAACTATGGTGTAATCGCATGGAGTTAATGAAAATAACAATGCAGACCTACACTTCAGGGCATAGAAAGCTGTCCATGATATTTTTAAGTAGGTTACAAAAATGTGACTACTACTGCCCCATTTTTGTAATGTAATAAAATAGGTGGCAAGTGCGGTGGCTGATGCCTATAATCCCAGCACTTTGGGAGGCCAAGGCGGGTGGATCACCTGAGGCCAGGAGTTCAAGACCAGCTTGGCCAACATGGTGAAACCCCGTCTCTACTAAAAATACAAAAATTAGCTGGGTGTGGTGGTGGGCACCTATAATCCCAGCTACTCAGGAGGCTGAGGCAGGAGAATCACTTGAACCCGGGAGGCGGAGGTTGCAGTGAGCCAAGATCATGCCATTGAACTCCAGCCTGGGTGATGAGCAAAACTCCATCTCAATAATAATACTATTAATAATAATAGGGTTTTATTTTGGAGAAGGACAAATTAAACTGCTATCTTTTCATTCTCAATAATCCATAGTTCCAAGTCATCCTATAGCTTCAGCATCAAGATCCATGTTGTATGACCTTAGGGACGCTCTGACGGAATGTAGAATGGACACTGCTTCCAATAGTAGGAAGCTGCCTGAGGCTGCTCCTTCTAGAATAATGATTAAAGAAAGAATAAGGTAACAAGGTAGAGGACACAGATTCCCAGGCCTCCTCTATTGGGCTGGTGCCTCAGAGAGGAAGAGGTGAGAGCCTACCTGGCAGATAGTTTGAAGAGAATGCAGAAGACAGAAGGACTTTTTCTCTGCTTCCTTTAAAAAACACTGAACTGCTGCAATGTTTTTCTCTGTACTTTTAAAAGAAAAACTTCAGCCCAATTAAATTTAAAGTTTAATTGAGCAATGAACAATTCACGAATCAGGCAGCCCCCAGAATCACAACAGATTCAGAGAGACTCTATGGATGCGTCAGGGTCAGCACAAATTTATAGACAAACAAGCGAAGCGAAGTACAGAATTTGGAAGTGAGGTGCAGAAACAGCTGGCTTGGTTACAGATTGGGGTTTGCCTTATTTGAACACAGTTTGAACACTCAGCAGTGTGAGTAGTTGAAGTATGGCTGCTGGGATTGGCCAAGACTCAGCTATTGTTAACGGCATATACTCCTAAGTCAGGTTTTCTATCATGTCTACCTATTTATTTAGGTTACGGTTAGTCCACAAAGAGTCAAATATAGAAGTACGGAGTCCTTCTCAGGCCATACTTAATTCACTTTAACAATTCTTAATAGGCAACATATAAGAAGTGAACATACCGTTGGAAAATAAAAAAGACAGGTGGCATCCATTATATCCAACATACCATAAGGGCAAAAATGAACACACACAATTTTGTATGTAAGAATGGGGGTAAATAGCACTTGCCCAGTAGAAATGAGAAAAGTAGAACTAGATAAATCATGTGGCATATGACTTAGAGGAGACGATCTTCCAGCTTGATCTGGCAGCAAACTTTTCTCCCCTATAGTAGATAGAGGCTCCATCTCAATTCAATGCCCTAGCCACTTTTTGCCAAGAGAAATTGACTGAGTTCTCTAAAGTAGACAATAGACCATCTATAGGTTTCAATTACTCACAGCGAGTTGTCTGATGAGTAGAAAAAAATATATATTCAGTGACCAACTCAAAGAAGAATCTTCCCTAAAGAAATTTTGATTAGGATTCTCTAATAGCACAGCCAAAGAGAAGATCTAGAAAAAGCAGGCTATGATTAGCAAATAGGGGAGAAAAAAAGGATGAAAATCTCATGGTTTGGATTTGAAAACTGCTTATGTGCCATTTAACACAATAATATGTTGCCAAAAGCAGTCAGGCTGTGGAAATCATGACCTGTAATCATCAAAAATAGAGCTTACGTTGTCTTCAGCACCAACAAATTTAAATTTAGGACAGATGATATTTCTAGCCTCATCCCAGCCAAGTCAAAGAGATTATTTTCCTCATTGTTCCTCGAGTATGCTTTTCTAAGAACTAAAACCTTTACAAATGTAATTGACTCTTCTAACCAATTGGAGCTGCCAGTTGGTTCTGAGCCGAAGGCCACGTCCAGGGAGTTCCGTAAACTTTGTGCCATGCCAAGTATATAATTCTGGTCTCTAAACTTTCACAACATGCTTTGAGAAAGTGGCAAAACAAAGTGAAAATTGTTATTCTGGTTAAAGCAATTGCTCAATGGAGCCCAAAACTTGTGGAAGAAAATCTTAGATTGAAAACCTTAGATTCCGACTTCTTGGATATGACATGGACCATGGTACTATAGCGGGTACAACAGCCTCCAAGGCCTGCTAAGCTAATGGAACAAAGTTATCCAATCATGAGACTGGGAGTCAAGACTCCTGACTTTAATTCTGATGTATATGATGTATTTGACACACTCTTGCTTTAGTTTTTTTAGACATCACCATCCAGTACCATTTTACTTGTTTGGAAATCCTCCAGTTAAGGCACTCTGTGATTCTATTTTCCCTTTTTGGAAATTCACCTATGTGAATTTCTCTCCTATGTGAATCTCTCACTTATGTTATTGGAGAGGACCAAAAGTTGGAAAGCTACAATGGAAAATACTTCAAATATAATTGTGTGACTGCTTAAGCCAGGCTTAGTCTTCTGTTTTGTCCAATAATAAAAGCAGTTTCTTTTTACTGATCACATGGTCTAACACAGAGTGGTAATTTCAAATAAGAAGTATTGTCGGGCATGGTAACTCACGTCTGTAATCCCAGCACTTTAAGAGGCCAAAGCAGGCAGATTGCTTGAGTCCAGGAGTTTGAGACCAGCCTGGCCATCATGGTGAAACCCCGGCTATACTAAAAATACAAAAATTAGCCAGGCACATAGTGGCACACACCTATAATCCCCGCTACTTGGGAGGCTGAGTCATAAGAATCACTTGAACCCGGGATGCGAAGGCTGCAGTGAGCCAAGATCGTGCCATTGCACTCCAGCCTGGTCAACAGAGTGAGACTCTGTTTCCCAAAAGGAGGAAAATAATAAGTGTTAATTGAAAACTGTGTAACAATGTAGTACCATGTCCATATTGCAAAATAAAACAGGCAGATGAGATTTAGCACCTGCCTACGGGAATCTATAGTTCACATATTTGAGTTACATGCATTTCGCACCTACTACATGACAACATAGGCATAATCCCTGTCTTAACGGAGCACACAAAATGGTGAACATGATCAATAATTAAATAAGCAATTACAATGCATTGTATACGTGGTGTGTTAGAGGAAGCCCAGGATGGTGTGACAGCACAAATGGGCACCTCAGATGAACTTGGAAACTCAGGCAAAGTTTTCTGGCCAGTCACAGTGGCTCACACCTATAATCCCAGCACTGTGGGAGGCTGAGGTGGGTGGATCACTGGAGATCAGGAGTTCAACACCAGCCTGGCCAACATAGTGAAACCTTGTCTCTACTAAAAATACAAAAACTAGCTGAGCAAGGTGGTGGGCACCTGTAATCCCAGCTACTCAGGAGGCTGAGGCAGAACATTTGTTTCAATCCAGGATGAGGAGGTTGCAGAGAGCCAAGATTACGCCACTGCACTCCAGACTGGGCGACAAAGTGAAGCTCTGTCTCAAAAAACAAAACAAAACAAAAGCTTCCTGGAGGAGGCTGAAGTCAGAACAATAGATAGACTTTTCAAGATAAAACAGAGAAATGTTCCCATTTTTGAAGAAGATTATGCTGGTGAGAGTAGGTACTTAGTTGGAGATTATTATTATTCATTCACGAATTCCATAAATATTCACTCAATTTATACTATGTTTCAGATATATAGTAAAAGAAATCCCTTTTAGTTTTATTGTATTAATACTAAAAGTAATAGTATCAAAAATAACATTAATAAGGTAAACACCATATGTTTATTAATTTTGTCTTTCATTCAACAAACACTGGACTGGTATGCCTAAGAAAATAACTGACATTGATCAAATTATTACTCAAGTTGCAGACATAAAAGAAGTCAAAATCAGGCAAAGCCTGTGCCCATAACTCATGTCAATTCCACTGGTTAGGTAATTATTCATTTGTATTTCAATCTTTTGTGCTATGGAAAACATTCTAATTTGAAAAAACATAGAAAGTCGTCGGGAATCTGTGATTCAATTCATTCATTTCATTCATATATAAATAACAACTGGCCAGGCGCAGTGGCTCACGCCTGTAATCCCAGCACTTTGGGAGGCCGAGGCGGGCGGATCATAAGGTCAGGAGATCAAGACCACGGTGAAACCCTGTCTCTACTAAAAATACAAAAAATTAGCCGGGCGCGGTTGTGGGTGCCTGTAGTCCCAGCTACTCGGGAGGCTGAGGCAGGAGAATGGCGTGAACCCGGGAGGCGGAGCTTGCAGTGAGCCGAGATCGCGCCACTGCACTCCAGCCTGGGCGACAGAGCGAGACTCCGTCTCAAAAAAAAAAAAAAAAAAAAAAACAACTATACAAAATAATGTTAGTGTTTTGTGGGGTCTAAAATATATATAACATTAAAATGCATGCAAACAGTAACATAAATGGAGATGGAGGCAATAATGTGTTAATAAACATTTAAAAACATGTTTTCAAAAAATTATATTTGATAAATTTATGTTTCTGTGGTATAAACACTCACACTATGGCCAATTTCAAACTACCAGTGTTCTAACAACTGGCTTGCAAAATTCCCAAATGTTTATCAATCTTCAGGAACTGGTATAAGCCATTAGCACACTACTGGGTGGAGCTAAAGAGAGAAAAGCTCTTCTAAGTTTGTTGCATTGTCCTGGATATATTTAAAATAATAGTTTATGTTAGGCTCTAATAAATAATAATATATATTGTCATTTCTAAGTAACTATTAAAAGAAAAAGTGGAGATATGTATGACTATGGAGGAAATAGAAAGAAAATGGAATAATATGAAATATTTAATTGGCTGGGTGTGATGGCTCACATCTTAATCCCAGCACTTTGGGAGGCAGAGGGAGGAGGATCATTTGAGCCCAGAAGTTCAAGATGAGACTGGGCAACATAATGAGACTCTGTTTCTCTAAAACAAAAAATTAGCTGAGTGTGGTGACATATGCCTGTAGTCCCAGCTACTTGAAAAACTGAGGTGGGAGGATTGCTTGAGCTCAGAAGGTTGAGGTTTGAGCAATAACTGAGCCACTGAACTCCAGTCTGGGTAACAGAGTGAGATCCTGTCTGAAAAAAAAGAACAGAAATATTTAATTAATCAAAGAGAATGCAAGAAAGGAGAGGGAAATGGTGGGACAAATAAAAAGCTAATAAGATTGTAGACTTAAACCAAAATATATCAGTAATTATATTAAGTATAAATGGACTATATACCCTAATTAAATGTCAAAGTCATGAGGCCTAAAGAAGAAATATTACATGACCATACAAATGTGCAGAAAAAACATTTGACAAAATCAAACACCATTTATGATAAAAACTCTCAGCAGACTAGGAAGAGAGGGGAATTTCTTTAACTTGATTAACAACATCTGCAAAAATCCAACAGCTGACATTATGCTAAAGTTAGCGTTCCCGCTAAAATCAGAAACAAGACAAGGATGTCCTTTCTCACTATTCCTTTTCAACATTCACTGGAAGTCCTAGCTAATGCAATAAGATAAGAAAAGGAAATAAAAGCTGTATTGACTAGGAAGAAAGGAATAAAACTACTTACGTTCACAGAAGACATGATCATCTATGTAGAAAATCTGAAAGAATCTACAAAGAAATTCCTAGAACTAGCAAGCAATTATAGCAAGGTTGCAGGATACAAGATTAGTATGCAAAAGTCAACTGCTTTTCTATATAACAGTAAATAACAAGTGGAATTTAAAATAAACACATTATCACTTACACTAGCACTCACAAAAATGAATACTTAAGTGTAAATCTAATAAACTATGTATAAAATCTGTATGAGGAAAACTACAAGTCTGATGAAAGAAATCTAAGTGGAACTAAATAAAGAAGAGCTATTTCATGTTCATGGATGGAAAGGCTCAATATTGTCAAGAAGTCAGTTCTTCCCAATTTGATCTATAGATTTACATCACTCCCAATCAAAATCCCAGCAAGTTCTTTTGTGGATATTGACAAACTAATTCTAAAGTTTATACGAGAGGCAAAAGCCACAATAGCCAACACCATAATGAATGAATGTTAGCCAGATTACTGACACTACCTAACTTCTGGACCTACTATAAAGCTACAGTTATCAAGACAGTGTGATATTGGCAAAAGACTAGATGAACAGAACCCAATAGAGAGCTCAGAAATAGACCCATATACATATACAGTCAGTTGATCTTTGACAAAGGAGAAAAAGCATTACAATGGAGCAACAAATGGTGCTGAACAACTGGACATCTTTTTGAACATCACACCTTACATTCTTCACAAGATTTAACTCAAAATGGATCATAGAGTAAAACACAAAACTATAAAGCTTTAAAAAAAATGATACTAAAGAAAATCTAAGGGTCCTTGGATATGGCCGTAACTTTTTAGATACAACACCAAAGAAAGGCAGAACCCATAAAAGAAATAATTGACGAGCTAAAAGCTTCTTCTCGTTGAATGACAATGTCAAGAAAATTATAAGACAAATCACAAGTTGGGAAATAAAATTTGCAAAAGATACATTTGATAAAGGACTGTTATCCAAAATATACGAAGAATTCCTATGACTCAACAATAAGAAAATGAACAATTTAAAAAGTGAGCAAAAGATCTGAACAGATACCTCACCAGACAAGACATACAGATGGCAAGTAAGCATATGATGTTCATTATGATATGCATCATATATCATTAGGCAATTGCAAGCTAAAACAATAATGAGATACCACTATACACTATTAAAATGACCAAAATTCAGAACATTGACACCAAAGCTGTTGAGATGTGCAGCAACAGAAATTTTCATTCATTGCTGGTGGGAATGCAAAATGGTACTTTGGAAGACAGTTTGGCAGTTTCTCACAAAACCAAACATACTCTTACCATGTGATTTTGAAATCATGCTCCTCAGTATTTACCCAAATGAATTGAAAACTTATGTCCACACAAAAACCTGTATAGGATGTTTATAGCAGCTTTATTGGAAGCAATGAAGATGTCCTTCAATAGGTGAATGGCTAAATAAACTAGTACATTCGGAAAATGGAATATTATTCAGTGCTAAAGAAAAAATGAGCTATCAAGCAATGAAAGACATGGAAGAAACTGAAATGCATATCACTAAGTGAACTAAGCCAACCTGAAAAGGCTATAAACTGTATATAACTATATGACATCTCAGAAAAAGAAAAACTATGGAGACAACAAAAAGATCAATGGTTGCTAGGGGTTGAGGGGATGGAGGGATGAATAGGTAGAGCACAGAGGAATTTTAGGGTAGTAAAACTATTCTATGTACTACAATGGTGGATACATGTTGCTATACATTTGTTAAAACCCAAAGAATGTTCCAGCATGGGCAAAATAGCAAGGCCTCATCTCTACAATTTTTCTTTTTAATTAGCTGCTCATGGTGGTGGAAGCCTGTAGTCCCAGCTACTCAGAAAGGTGAGGCAGGTGGATTGCTTAAGTCCAGGAGGTCAAGGTTGCAGTGAGCTACGACCACGCCACTGCACTCTACACCAAGAGTGAATCTTAATGTAAACTATGGACTTTGGGTCATAATGATATGCCAGTGCTAATTCATGGACTGTAACAAATCCCTCACTCTGCTCTGGATGTCGATAGCAGTAGAGACTGTGCACATGTAGTGATAGGAGGTATACGGGAACACTGTACTTCTGCTCAATTTTGCTGTGAACCTAAAACTACCCCAAAAAATTATGCTTATTAATTTTAAAAAAAAACATACTCAATAGGAAGGTCAAATGCAGCAACTCCACAGTCCACAGTGTCATCAATTATCCCAAGTTACTTCTTTCTCTCTGCTCTGCCAGCCTCAGTGTGTGGCCCTCACCCTCACAGTCTCTTTATGGCCTCAAGATGGGAATTTTACTTCCATCCTCATCTCAACCCTCCAATCAAGAAGAAGAACAAGGAAATGACAAGAGGAAAGGCAGGCACCACTATTAGGAAAGGAAAACTTTTCCAGAAATACTGCAGGCTTTTGCTTTCTATCGGAACTCTGTCATGTAACCAATTCTGGCTGCAAAAAATGCTACTTTTTAAGCTGGGCACATTAGGGCTTTCTTAATTAGAAATATGGAAAAAAACAGATCGTGTAGAAAATTAGCAATATCTGCCACATAAAGATTAAATAAATGTGAATGACTTTTATTTACAAACAAAACTAAGAGATCAGATATACATACCTAAAAATATATGTGTGTATATGTATATATTTAGTCCTGAAGCTCCCCAGTTCAGTGTTCCCATGCAGTCTTTGTTTGGGATACCTGTAAAATCACTAGCAATAATAATAACTACTAAGTATGTCCAGGCCCTAAAATATGTGTATACATTAAGTTTAATTCTTATAATATTCCTATAGGCAGCTACTATTATTATACCCATTATACTGCTGTGGAAACTTAAGTTTCAAAGAAATAATAACTTGCCTAAACTCATATAGGTAGTAAGTAGAATAGTTAGCATTTGGATTACTTAAAAACTCACTTAAAAAACACTTTTTCTAAAATTTTTCCAGGACCACCTTTTTCCTTCCAAGAAGAATACATTTACCACTCATTAACAAAGTAAGCCTGACCATCCTTGCTCGCTTAGCAGATTTTGCCCAAATATTTCACTCTCTGACAGAATACATTTCTCATTAAAATATGGTCCATAGTCTGAACAAGGTTCTTGAGTGGCTTTTAAAGAATATTTCTTTTTCATATCCCAAAAATAAGGTCTTTTAGGCATAGAAACAGCTAGTTTCCTTTTAGTTCTCACCCTTAACCAATGCTCATAATGTTCCTATTAGAGACACTGTTCTCAGGGATACATTTTAGTAGTATCTTTATAGAAATAGTATAGGTATTTTTTTCCAACACTTAGACCTTAGAAGACTGTGAGGAAATGGCAGGTGGGAGGATAGAGTCCCTGCAGTTTATTATTTGAGAAGACAAATTGCTTTTTCATAGAGGTTGAATGATGACCAGAAAACAGCAGCCACTGCTAAAGATACCGCATTGTTAGGATGGTTTAAAAGGAACTGGTGTGCCAATGGAAGAGCAAAGTCCGGGAAGACCCCAGGGGGAGACACTGGGCCACAGCCTGCCAACCTGTGCTATGACTATTTCCTTGCTGTGAAAGCAACAACAAAGCCCTGAGTTGCTCAGATAGATCATAGAAAACTGAGAATGCACACACTGGACTCTCAATGGTTAAGTAATGCTTGAAAAAGGAAAAAGAGCTTGAGTTCTGATGTGTTTTTCCTTCCCCATGGCCAGTTTTCCCTAAAGCATCCTTATAAAGGATGGTGTATACTTACAGTCAGGAAATGAGGCAACCAGGCCCAATAACATGGTTCTAATGGGAAGCTCATTAAAATAGAAGGATAATACTTTTTTGCACCATGTCTCCCACAGAACAGAATTAAAATAATGGGGTTGTTTTCCAACAGAGACTCAGTTAATAACTGTGGATTACCTTCCTAAAATAGAAGGTCTTATTGAATACTGCAAGTAGCTAACAAAAGACCAGACTGAGAACCATCTGCAGTGACGGCTTTACAGATATTCTCATCAGAGTCCATGGAAGTTGTGGTAGATACTACATATTGATTCACTCAGCACACACTCAGGCCCTCACTAGTGTGTGCCCTCATGCACTAAAAACCTAATATTCACATCCTTCAGATTATCTTGTAGACATACCTGTGAGAGACCTGTATTGCATAACACAATGGGAGGTGGCACCTACCTGGGAAGATCGATCTTCTTACAAGAAGAGGCATTAGGATCTCCTGTGCGGCAACTGTGGCTGAGGTTCTACTCTCATGCCACTAATGTCATGTATGCCATGCAACAGGCAACAGCAATGGGAAAGTTTCCATTAAAACAATTTACAGTTTAGAGTGTCTCTATACTATGTTGTTCCTGATTGTATAGTATCCAAATTTAGCTCCTTGGTCCTCTTAGAAATTTCTCATACTACTCAATGCTCCAAAATTAATCGCTTTATGATTAAACTACCTAGAATAGATTCTGTCATCCACAGTTACTAATCCTGGCCCATATAGAAATTCGTACCAGAAATGTTTGCCAAAAAAATGGATTCTTCAAGGAAATGAGAATTTAATGCTGGTTGTTGTATTCATCCCATCAGGCTGCCGTAACAAAATGCCATAGGCTGAGTGCTTAAACAACAGAATTTTACTTTCTTAGTTCTGGAAGCTGGGAAGTCCAAAATGAAGGTGTCAGCCAATTTGGTGACTTGTGATGGCTCTTTTTCTTCCTGGTTTGTAGATCTCAGGTTTCTTACTGAGTCTTCCCATGGGAGAGAGAGGAAGTTCTCATGTCTCTTCATCTTTTCATAAAGACACAAATCTCATCATGGAGGCCCCACTATCATGACCTCATTTAAACCTAACTAATTATCACCCAAAAACTTTACCTCCAAATACCATCACATTAGGAATTAGGGCTTCAGCATGTGAATTTAGGGGGAGACGACATTCAGTTCATAACAGTTATATATTCTGGCTGGATGAGAAGACAGTCAGAGATGGCTAGTATTAGAGGTTGGGGCACTAATAGTATAATGTATTTCCATGGAATTCAGTGTCAAAGTGTCCCTTTGGTCACCTTGAATGAAGGAGCTAGTAGAAGGCTTTGGTGGGCCAAGTTACTGCTGCAAAAAGCTCTTTTGAAGAAATGGGGCATACAGTGGTTATATGGAAAGTAGGCTAGTGATTTCTAACTGTGGTGGAGTACTTTAATAAAGAAAATGACCAAACTTGAGGTTTTAAATCCAAAGGCACAGTCAGAGAACCATTACTTCCCTGATGTGGACATTATCACTTGTAGCTGCTGGCAGATGTAACCAAACAGAACTTGCAAGGTCTGATCCTTTCAGTTGCTAAATTACAATATGAGTCGAATTCCAGCCTCACCCAAGAGTCTTATATGAGAGGGCACTAATTTGGAAAGTGGGATCTCAAGAATGGAAATAGAGAAGTTTGTGGAATTTGGACAACTTCAACTTATCCATTCTCTCAAATACCACTGACCCTTCCTTTTAGCAAAGGTAGCATTTGCCACCCTCTTTCTCTCTTTTTTACATTATTTTAAAATAGAGATGGAGTCTTACTTTGTTTCCCAGGCTGATCTTGAACTCCTGGGCTCAAGCAATCCTCCTGCCTCAGTCTCCCAAAGTGCTGGGATTACAGTCATGAGCCACCACACCCAGCTCACCTCCCTCTTTGCTAAGACTTTTGCTGCCCCACTTGAAGACTTTGTAATGTTTCTTTAAAAGGAGCTGTCCTATTCATATGGAATCAAGAAAGAGCCCAAATTGCCAAAGCAATCCTAAGCAGAAGCAAAGCTGGAGGAATCACAATACTCAACTTCAAACTATACTACAGAGCTACAGTAACCAAAACAGCATGGTATTGGTACAAAAGTAGACACATAGACCAATGAAACAGAATAGCAAGGCCATAAATAAAGCTACACACCTACAACCATCTGATCTCCATGAAAGTCAACAAAACAAGGAATAGAGAAAGGACTTGCCTATTCAATAAATGGTGCTGGGATAACTGGCTAGCCATATGCAGAAGATTGAAACTGGACCACTTCCTTATGCCATATACAAAAATCAACTCAAGGTTAATTAAAGACTCACATGTAAAACCTAAAACAACCCTTGAAGAAAACCTAGGAAATACCATTCTAGACATAATCCGTGGAGAAGATTTTATGACAAATATGCTAAAAGCAATTGCAACAAAAACAAAAGTTAACAAATGAGACCTAAATAAACAAAAGAGCTTCTGCATGGCAAAAGAAACTATCAATACAGTAAATAGACAACCAACAGAATAGGAGGAAACATTTGCAAACTATGTATCTGACAAAGGTCTAATATCCAGCATCTGTAAGAAATTTAAACAAATTACCAAGCAAAAAACAAACAACCCCATCAAAAAGTGGGCAAATTACATGAATCACCACTTTTCAAAAGAGGACATATATAGGGCCAACAAGCATATGAAAAAAAAGCTCAACATCACTGATCGTTAGAGAAATGCAGTCAAAACTACTATGAGATACTAGCTCACACCAGTCAGAATGGCTATTATTAAAAAGTCAAAAAATAACAGAAGTTGGCAAAGTTGTAGTGAAAAGACAAGGTCTACACACTGCTAGTGGGCATGTAAATTAGTTCAGCCACTGTGGAAAGCAGTTGACAATTTTTCAAAGAATTGAGAGCTACCATTCCACCCAGCAATCATATTATTGGGTATATATCCAAAGAAATATAAATTGCTCTACCATAAAGACACAGGCATGTGTGTGTTCATAGTAGCACTATTAACAATAGCAAAGACATGGATTCAACTTAAATGCCTATCAAAGGTAGACTGGATAAAGAAAATGTGGTACATATACATCATGGAATACTACACAGCCATAAAAAAGAGTAAGATGACATCCTTTGCAGCAACATGGATGAAGCTGGAGGCCATTATCTTAAGTGAACTAACACAGGAGCAGAAAACCAAACACTGCATGTTCTCACTTGTGAGAGCTAAACATTTAGTACACATGGACACAAAGAAGGAAGCAATAGACACCAGGGCCTACTTGAAGGTGGGAGGAGGGTGAGAATCAAAAACTACCTATTAGGTACTGTGCTTATCACCTAGGTGACAAAATAATATCTACATCAAACCTTTACGACCTGTAATTTACCTGTAGAACAAAACTACACCTGTATCCCTGAAACTAAAATAAAGTAAAAAAATAAAAAGAGTTGTCAATTTTCTTTATTCCCGTCATTTTCTTAGTACTTCTAAATCTGTTTAATTTTAATTTTTATTTTTTATTTATCTATTTATTTTTTGAGACAGAGTCTCACTCTGTCACCCAGGCTGGAGTGCAGTGGAGCGATCTCAGCTCACTGCAACCTCTGCCTCCCAGGTTCAAGCAATTCTCCTGCCTCAGCCTCCCGAGTAGCTGTGACTAGAGGTTCCCGCCACTACACTCGGCTCTTTTTTTTTTTTTTTTTTGTATTTTGTAGTAAAGATGGGGTTTCACTGTGTTAGCCACGATGGTTTCAATCTCCTGACTTCGTGATCCACCTGCCTGAGCACCCCAAGGTGCTGGGATTACAGGCATGAGCCACCATGCCCGGCAGTACCTCCAAATCTGTAACAAAAGTCAGATGCCAGGATTTGTCAGGAGATCTGTCACCCAGAAAAAAAAAAAAAAAAAAAATCTTATGTACCAATAGAAGTGTGAGATTGTATACATTTATACTACCATAATCATCAGGGATATGTGCAGAAATAGATTCTGAGGGTGATAAACAGAGTTGAGGGGGAAAAGTAGTTTAACTTCAGGCTGATATTTTTATATGGGTGCACTTAACAGATTCTAGATTCACTGAGCTTGTTGGAATAATTGGCAATGGTTCTGATTCCTCAACTAATTGATAAAATTCAGCCTTAATGGGACTAAACTAAAGTTGAGATCCCAGAAATCCTTGGTAAAATGTAGACGAAGAGAGCTAAAGATTGAGGATAAAGGAATATTAAAATGGATGTATTAGGTGTGGCCTATTTAGCCAGCAGTGAAGACAATACCAGGATTTCTTAAAGTTCCCTAGTGCCTATCTTCTAGAAATGAACATGGGAAAAGCTGCTGTTGAAATACATTGTGTAATTTCAAGGAAAATAATGAGATCCTGGAGCTACAGTGGCCAAGTGACATCGTGTAACTATAAGAAACAGTGAGAGTGGTTACTGTAATAGACAGCAAGCCTTAATGGTAATAAGAATGATTTGATCTGCAAGGGTGTTTGACAGTGACTTACAAATCTTGCAGTCCTTCAGATGATAACAGGATTGGCAGTGCACAATTTTTGATTAATTGATCAATTTTGATCTATTTTAATGTAACAGAGAAAACCCTAGGTTTGGCAATGGAGCTTTATTGTGGTCCATCAACCAATTCCATACTTGAGTTGGTTCATGGCCCCAGGGATCTTTGAATCAGGAGGAAAATGGTACCGTTGAAGGACCCTCAAAGATGCCTTCACTGTGGCCATTTATCAGAGCAACCAGGCACTGAGGAAAGAAGAATCCTCAACACTTTGGGGATTGAATAATGCTAATGCTAATCTCTGGGTGTCCGGGACACCATTGCCATCCACTCGCCTTAGTGGGAGCTTATGTGGATCAGATGATAAACTCATTTTTTATTGAATCATATCACAGTTTCTTTAATTCACTTTGTGGTCATTTCCATGATCCTTGAGTTTACAACTGAAATAAATACATCTGGAAACTGATCTAAACTGCACCCCAACTGACTTCCTTACCCATTGAGTAAAGGCTTTCAAGACCAGGAATGGCAATTCACGCCTGTAGTCCCAGCACTTTGGGAGATGGAGTTGGGAGGATCCCTTGAGGTCAGGAATTCGAGATCAGGCTGGGAAACATAGTAAGACACCATCTTTACAAAAAAAAAAAAAGAAAAAAAATTAGCCAGGCATGGTGGCATGGCCCTGTAGTCCAAGCTACTTAGGAGGCTGAGGCAGGAGGATCACTTGAGCTCAGGAGGCTGAGGCTGCAGTGAACATGACTGAGCCACTACATCCTATCCTGGGTGATCCAGCAAGACTCTGTCTCAAAAAAATAATGTTTAAAAAGACTTTCAACTTAATAAACTTAAAAATGTCACATCTATAAGAGAATTGGTAAGCAAGATGGTAATACCATTATATCTCCATTTAGCTTGCCTGTTTAACTCTTGTAGAAAACAGCTGTTTCCTGGTGAATAACAGATTATAAACTTAATCTGATGTTAATTCCAATTGCTGCTGCTTTTTTCATTTTAGACTATTTACTGGAACATTCACACAGCACTTAGCATATAATAAATATGCAGTCTGGGAAATGCTTTTTCTCTTTTCCATTACGAAACTCCAGAAGTTGTTTTCCCCTAGTAGGGTTGGCAGGTTCCCTATATCCTTTTGCCACAGGGCTCTATCTAATCTATGGTTTTTTGCCACAATTTACTCCACAGAGACGTGACTATTTCACTACTCCATAAGACATCATGCTGGTCCACTACTTGAATGAAATGATGGTGACAGGACCTTGTAAATGGAAAGGAGCAGGTACTTTAGATATCATGATAAGACACATGCATGCTGGACTGTAGGAGATGAATGCCATGGATATTCAGAAGTTTCTGAAAATCTCACACACATACTTCTTCCTTGGCACTTTGTCATCAATCCAAGTTCATGACTATCCAGACCAACCATTAGCCCACTCAGTGAAGTTTCTGGCAGGCTTGATGGTTTGGGACAACTGGTGGGTTAACATACACTACCTGTTGGCTTGTTGCTTCCAATCACTTACTGAGTAGTTTGTAAGGCTGCCAGCTTTGAATAGGGGCCCAGCAGCATGAAAAGGCTCCCAGCTCTCTAGCTGCAAGACAAACAATTCTGCCAAATGGCCTTTATAATCTAGCAAATTCAATGGTGTTTAAGGTACCTGTCACAAATCAGATGTTATTTGATCACTGTGACAAGACTAGACAGGAGGATCCCAGCAAAAGTCCCTTGGAATTTAGAAAATAACCATTATCTCTTTAGCAAATCACAGTTCTAAAAAATAGTTTCTGACTTGCTCCTAAGCCCTGAAAAGATGGACAAAGGGACACAAAGTGACCATGAGATCTGAGATGCACATGATAAACTGGGATTGATCCACCAACCCACAAACTGCTGCCCAGCAGCACCTCATAACCAATGAAGTTTTATATTTAATACTAGGCTCAAGTTAAGTCCTGAAAGCACAAACAGTTTGCATGAGCATGTACTGTTAGATACATACTCCTAGTAGGTCTACTTCTGCTGTACTGCCACATGTAAGACCTGATGGGAGGTTACCTTTTAGAAGTTGATTAAAGAAGGGGAAAGATATTTGACTTACAGAGTGTCTTGTTCAAGATCCTGGCACAGGCCATAAACAGACTACTGCATAATGACAGCGAGAAACATGACAGCCTTAAGCAGGAGCGACCTTAATTGGGAATGACCATAAAGGACAGCAGGAGTAATGGTGGAAGACTCAGCTCTACAATCACTCCCAGAAGAGAGTGGCTAATGGTTGGTCTGGATAGTCATGGACTTGGATTTATGACAAAGTGCCAGGGATGAAATATGTGTGTGAGATTTTCAGAATAAATCAAGTATTAATATGTTTGTATACAAAGGCTCATCTAACGTCCCCCCTTCAGAGAGTTTATCAATAACCATGTTGAGAAGATGACTTTAACTGTGTATGTCAATTGGCATCTTTATCCAGTTGCTTAAGGCTTTCTCAATAGACTCATTTATCGAGTAATGATACTGGCAGGACTGAAAAAAATGCACTGGCAGAATGGGACCAAAGCTTATCTGGCTAATACCACTGACAACTGCCCGAACTTCCAATCATAAAAGCCACCACTAGGGAATAGACATTTATCCTGGATATGAATTGCCTTTCCTGCCAGCCCAGTTTATGCCAACATCCCCATCCTTGGACTCTCCGTTAAAGTAGACCACAAAATATTACTTCTGACCAATGAGCTCATTTTTATAGCAAAGAAACTAAAGCCAGTGTTACAAAAGACACTGATCTTAATGATGTTCTCCATCTCTCAAAAGCAGTTGACTCTGTTGAATACTGGAATTGCTACCAAAAACTCATAACCACAGCCAGGAGTTTGGATTGCTACTCTTTTTTTTTTTTAATGTCACTAGACTATTAAACTTTTATTGAAGTGTAAATTGTGGTACAGAAATATACTTCAACAGATTCAAGTCCAACACCAGTGAAAGGAGAAATTATGGCACCAAAACTTTCCTTCCTCTATCATACCATGATTTAGATTATAATTCAATCTACATTTCTGTTTTCTAGGCTTTGTCCCACACAAATCTATGCAGTTTTTCAACATTAGAATTCTTAAATCTATTAGGACAAAAAAAAAAAAAAAAGACCTCAAGTCAACAAATCTATTGGGATATTGTTTCTGAACCAAGTCCACCTTGAGCATTGGTCTTCAAAACAGAGCACCTCAAAATATTAGGTGCTGTGCTCATTACAGAAGCAAACTGATCACACTGATTGAAAAGTTCCTTAATGAAACTTTTGATCAACAACATGCTTCAAATAAAAGTCAAACAGTGTTCCAACCACTTGATTTCAAACCAAGTAGATTTTAGGTTTAGAAACACTTTGAAAAGGTGTTTCATTTATAAATACGGAAGGAACAAAAACATCACCACATCAATCCAGAAATTATCAAAATGTTTAGAAGACAAGAAATATAAAATTTAGTCAACTTTGCTGTTTTCTCAGTTCCTTAAAATCCCAGAATATCTGCAAATATAGCTAAAAGATACCAACTCTTGAAAGCCTATAGTTCTAGTCATTTCTCCTTGAGTATTTTGGAATTTTATGTTTTACTTAGTTACTCATGTATTCTTCTCCATGATGTTTATCTGAATCATTTGGACAATTCTCATTAAGGACAGTCATTCATTTCATCCTGTGAATGCCATGGTGAGGGAAACACCTGGATTGCTATTCTATAGATAGTTCTAAACCATATATGAGTGCTGTGTCTCCATAGCCAAAACATATGGGTCCAAGACAGGACTGGTTTACTAGGGCTGTCATAAGTTCCACAGACTGAGTGGTTTAAACAATAGAAATCTATTTTCTCATAGTGCTGGAGCTAGAAGTCCAAGATGGAGGTGTTGGCAGGGTTGGTTTCTTCTGAGGGCCATGAGGGAAGGACCTGTTTCAGGCCTCTCTCTTTGGCTTATAGAGCGACTTCCCTCTGTCCCTGTCTGTGTCCAAATTTCCTCCTCTAACAAAGAGAGAATTAGATTAGGGCCCACCTTAATGACTTTATTTTAACCTGATTATCTCTGCAAAGGTCCTGTTTCTAAATATAGTCACATTCTAGGGGTTTGGGGGTTAGGACTTCAACATACGAATTTGGAGAGGACCACAATCTAGCCCATAACAAAGATCAAGGGAGTGAAATTTGGAATAGCATTTCTCAATGTTACCACTCATAAACTCTTGACAAAATTTATGTTTTCCATTATTTGGGGGCTCTGCTTGTTTAGAGGTCTTAACATCTAAGGGAAGGACAACTGTAGCTGACAAAACAATAGTTTTATTGATCTAGAAGGTAAGAATGCCACCCGGCATTTTGAGCTCCTCAATCTCCTAAATGTTTTCCTGTAAAGGGCTGGGGTAATACTTCGTTGGTTGAGGTGACTGATCATAGTAATCAAGAGGAAAGGAGGCCTGAGCTCTACGGTGTAAGCAGAAAAGCATATATCTGAATGCCAGTGATTGCTCTGGATCCTCTCCTAGTACTGCTGTATTCAATGGCAATAGTCAAGGAGCAACCTCAGCAGCTGTACAAGGGCAGGACCTCTGAAGTCACATCCATGGGAATAAAACTATGAGTTGTCTTACCAGGGTCTTATACCCTAACTGGGGCTAAAGGGAGCATGGAATGAGGAGTGAGAAAAGTGTAGAAATGATGAGTATAATACATACTCATATTTCTTCCTTGCTCAAAGATATTAACTAATCTTTTCTTTTGTTAATTCCTTGTTCTCTATTATTTCATATATGGTGTGTTAATGATGAAACAATCTAGTTGTCATATAATAAGACAGAATTATGATTCACTAGAAAAGGAGTCAATGAGGCCGGGCACAGTGGCTCACGTCTGTAATCCCAGCACTTTGGGAGGCTGAGGCGGGTGGATCACGAGGTCAGGCGTTCGAGACCAGCCTGGCCAACATGGTGAAACCCCGTCTCCATTAAAAATACAAAAAATTAGCCGGGTGTGGTGGCAGGCACCTGTAATCTCAGCTACTTGGGAGCCTGAGGCGGGAGAATCGCTTGAACCCGGGAGGCAGAGGCTGAAGTGAGCCAAGATCACGCCACTGCACTCCAGCCCAGGCAACAGTGTGAGACTCCGTCAAAGAAAGAGAAAGAGAGAGAGAAGAAAGGAAGGAAAGAAGGAAGGAAGGTAGGTAGGAAGGAAGGAAGGAAGGGAGGAAGGAAAGAAGGAAGGAAGGAAGGAAGGAAGGAAGGAAGGAAGGAAGGAAGGAAGGAGGGAGGGAGGGAGGGAGGGAGGGAGGGAGGGAGGGAGGGAAAGAAAGAGGAGGAAAGAAAAAAGAAAAAGAGAGAGGAAGAAAGAAAGAGAAAGAAAGAAAGAAAGAGAAAGAAAGAAAGAAAAAGAAAGAAAGAAAGAAAAGAAAAGAAAGAAGAAAGAAGGGAGGGAGGGAAAGAAAGAGGGGGGAAAGAAAGAAAGAGAGAAAGAAAGAAAGAGAGAAAGAGAGAAGGAGTCAGTGAACATTTTAATTTTAGGCTTTTTTAGGCTTTGTGTGTCACAAGGTAACTGCAGCAATTACTTAGCTCTGCCACTGGGGTACAAAAGCAGCCAAAGACAACATGTGTAAACAAATAAACAATTTCAATATACATTCATTTTTCAAAAATGAGTACTAGGCTGGATTTGGCCTAAAAGCTGTAGTTTGCCAACTCCTAAACTAGAGGATGAAGGTACATCCGGATGTTTACGGTGATTGGTGAGATTTTGATTCTCCCCTTTAGAAAGAAGGTGAAGGATATTGTATTCATTTTTTCAAGAAAATGGGGGTGTTGATGTTTTGAAGTTTAATTACAGGTCTTTGCGGACCCAGCGAAGGAGATGGACTGTCAACAGTATTGCAAACTGGCTCACTCAACTCCTAACCCAAACCTCTTTTATCATGCTTTCCTGTACAATAGAGGCTGAAAAGCTAAAACTTCATTCCTAAGAACCCCTTTCCACTGAGGTTTTACATGTGACCTAAGTTCCACCAAGAAGATGCATTCTACAAGCCCTGAGGGGAGAAGTGAACAAAGTGGGCACAGCAGTGCTCAAGCCCATTAGCTGCTGGGGCAAGCGCAGTGGCAGGAGCGCTTCATTCCCTTCAGACTAAACTGGTGGAGCTTTTACTGTGTGGCACCAAATATCATCAGAGTTGAGCAGAAAGCAGCAGTGGAGGAAACCCACTCTAGAACCATTTTTGGCAGCACTGGTGTGGTGGGGCCCTCCAGGCTGTCTTGTTTTCTACTATTAGCATCCAAGCTTTGTTTACTGCCCTCCAGGAGAGTAGAATACTAACAATTTCTAATTTCATCATACAAAATTCTCCCTTTCTGAATATAAACTCAGTTTTAATAATTTTTGATTACCCAGCAACTAGTTTAATGCCTAGCACAGAGTCAACATGTTAAATTGTAATGAGTTGAAATTAGTGCCTTGTTATTATCCAAAATAGAAGAGATTGTTGCCTAAAATATATATGGCTAGAGAATGCTGTAATGGTCATACCAGTTGTCTTTTCCCTATACCAACCAACTTCTGAAAGCTTGGCAAGGGAAACTAACAGCACAAACACTTTTGAAATGAGGTTCAGAAGTGGAAGGCCCAGATTGCATTGGGGTAAAACTTCACTTTTCACAAACAAAGTCAGATCTCCAAAACCAATGCTTGATATCCACACAATGGCTGGTGTAGACACACATACATATATAAATCTGAAATAATTCATTTGCATTCATCATGAATAATTAAATCATTTAGTTTACTTTGAGTATCTCAATGGCAGAGCCTAGATATTGGAGGAGAGAACACCCATAGTCTAGCTATTATGTACTATATGCTTTAAATACATTTTCTTATTTGATTCACACAACACTCACAAAGTAGACACAGTTTAATCTTCACAGCCCCCATAAAATAAATATCATGAGAAACCAGGGTGGGTGGGGTTGGTTGAGTAACTAGCAATAGATATTTATTGAAATGCCACTCCTAGAATGCATCATTCTCCCTATTGCCTCAGGCTTTGGACAGGTCTTTCCTCTGCCTAGAATGTTCTGTGTGCTCTGTATCGGTGAATTAGTATTTATTCACCTTTCGGATCTCAGCCTACACAATGCTTACTCAGAAAAACCTTTCCTGACTCCAACCAGATCAAGTTCTTTTGTTACTCCCTATATGTTTTCTTCTCAGCACATATTGCAGTTTTCAACTACTTGTTGTGTGACCATTAGATTTTTCTGTGTCCTTTACTAACTTGTAGATTCACTGAGGCTTCATAGATTTGTCTCTCTGTGTCCTCAATGCCCAGCACAGGGCCTGGCACATAGTAGGCACTCGAGAAGTATTTCTTGAAAGAATAAATGCATGAATGAGTGAATATGATGTGCCAGGAGTTGTGCTAAGCACTTTGCCCTATCTCATTCAATCCTCACAGCAAACCCATGAGCTATGTCCTAGTGTTATCCCCGTCTGGCAGATGAGAAAACTGAGGAGCAGAAATATAACAACTTCCCAATCACATACTTTATGAGTGGCAGAGCGGAGATCCAAGTCCAGGATCCTTCCACTATATTGTATTACTATAATATATCTCAATTTGTATTTTCAGGTAGATTCTTATTACCCTTCATGTAAAAGTGGAGAATAAAATGAAGTCACTATAAGAAAAGATGGCCAGGCACAGTGGCTCACATCTGTAATTCCAACACTTTGGGAAGCCAAGGTGGGTGATCAAGTTAGAGGATGATCGAGTTCGAGTTGACCCAGGAGTTCAAGACCAGCCTGGGCAACATGATGAAACCCCATACTACAAAAAATACAAAAATTAGCCAGGCGTGGTGGCATGTACCTGTAGTCCCAGCTACTCAGGAGTCTGAAGCAGGAGGATTGCTTGAGCCTGGGCAACAGAGCGAGACCTTGAAAAAAAAAAAAAAGAAAGGAAGGAAGGAAGGAAGGAAGGAAGGAAGGAAGGAAGGAAGGAAGGAAGGAAGGAAGGAAAAAGAAAACAAAAGAAAAGAAAAAAGAGAAAAGAAAAGAAAAGAAAAAAGAAAAGACAACATTCATGAACATGGTTTACACTTGTAAAGGCTGCTACAAATGGAAGAAAGCACAATGTCAACTCAGTTTTGAGATTCTTTTCACATTGTGGTGGCAGGAAGCAAAAGCCGGGGATTTCATAAAGCAGACTTTGCACTGGAAGAGCTTTAAAAATAGTTCAGCAAATCCTGCTACACATGCTGAACTTTTATAACACCATCATTTAAAAGGGTGGTCATTCTGGGTTTTTGCAAAGTCACTAGACAAAAAAAAAAAGTCACTAAAGTCATTTTTAAAAGACACTAAAAAATCCTCTATAAATAGATAAGTAGGTAATATTCCATGCAATTTCACATTTTGGGGGAAACTTTTCAAAAATGTCATCATCTGGATTATTTTACTTGTAAATAGACCTTTGTTTTTGAATATATATGTATATTCAGATTTAATTTTATATCTGGAGCTTTTTTTCTTTTCTCTTTTTGACTTTTGGCATCTCATGTTCCTGCTACATACATTAGTTATTACTCCCACTCCAAGGGAGTCCATTTTAATAACCTAATCTATATCTTTTCATTTATTACTTATGCTCACATAATTCTATTTAATCATATATATACACATCTATACATTGTCAGAACAACTTTTTTTGGTTCTAGTTTAGCAAGAAGGGGTTCACATTATTTATGCTTTTCTGTGCCCTGCTTTTCTCAACCCCTCATGGAAATCCCTCCAAGTTGACTGGGATCGCTGTAACTCATTCTTGTAAAACAGCTGCATAATATTCCATGTTCCTCCTGTTGATAGAAAATGCCATCTTCCTACGGGCCACCAGAGAGCACCATTGAAGCAGTGACAAGTTAAGCGGAGTCTAGTTTGGGGTAGAAATCTGGAGACATATTTGTTATTAAATTTACCCCTTCTGATCAAGATTTTGTTCATTCTCAGCTGAAGATGCAGAACTGTTCCTGACTTCTCCACAAGCCTATGCTCCAGGAGGGAACTCAGAACTTTAGCTTTCTCCAAGTGTATCTTACCTACTATCTCAGCCCCAGTGAGATGATAACAGGCTTCCCAGGGTTGCCTGTTCAGATTCTCCACAGTTGTTCACAGACCCAGAGGGAAAAGTCTCTGCAGAAATATTATGATTGGCATGACAGACAAGAACAGCCCCTACCAAAGCTGTAACTTCTACTGTAATTCATAGAGAACAAAAAAAATGCCAGTAAACAGGCTGAGAACTTGACACATATTACCTCCCTTGATACTCACAGCAACCTTTGAAATAAGCACAGTTGTTACCCCATCATAAAGATGAAGTGTGTGGTAGGTACCTCTATACACACATGATAAGACACATATCCAGATGCAGACCCTTACAAGACCCTTACAAGATAAAAAACCATGGGTTTTTCCTCATGCCCATCTAGTAAGTCCATCACTATGTGGCCCTTCTTGCATCTCCATCTTCAACCCTTGGCACCATCTGTCTCCATCCAAATTCAATCCAAATTCCCTACAGTTTTTCCAAAGCTACAGAGTTCTTAGAGCTTTGCATTTGCTATTCGCCTGTCCTGTGTGCTCAGCTCCCTGCCTCAGAGTATCACCCTGACCCCAACCAACCCTTTATCTGCAAGCGAATTCCTCTTTGTTAAAGAAGTCAGCTTACATTTTGCCATCTGTGGAGCTTCCCCGAGTAAACTAAATATTCCTCGTGCTTTAACGTAATGGAAAAAGTTGCTTACTTATCTAACTTCTCTACTAGAAAAACGTTCTAAAGCTGAGACTTACTGGTATTAGTCTCTCTGCACCTGGCACAGTGGTTGGTACATGGCAGATGTTTGATGTACGTTCATAAATGAAAAAATGACTGAGTGAATGAGCTGTGAGGGCTCTCTCTGAAAGAACCAGAGACCACTTCGATTCTTAGCAGCATTAAATAAATAAATAAAAGCCAACAGACTTGGGTCCCTTTTTTTTCAGAGAAGATTTCTGTGACAAATTCATTTACCAAGTCAATCTGTAGCAAATAAAGAGCCCCTGGCTTTTGTTCTGCAGCTGAGCCTGCAGCGCTACTTTGCCTGTGGATCCGGACAGCTAAAATTGAAGAAAGAGCAAGGGTGTCAGGCCATTCATACATGCCCAGGATCTGCTATTAGTTGCTGCTGAGAGATAAGGTTCAATTTTTTTATTAGCATGGAAGTACCTCAGGCTCCAGAATGATACAGCAGCCATTGGGGTGACAAAGAGAGAAAACTCACCTTTTATCCGAAAAATGTGTGGTAAAAGTATACATGAGTTTTCTCATTAAAAACACACACAGGGACTATTTGGCTTGGTTGGGCTTCCTTATCATTTCCTCTTGCTAAAGGCAGATCAATGCTCCTGGGGAAAGAATTGAAGGCCTAGTGCAAAAGTCACTGGGCCCACAATTACTAACGTTACTACTTATGTGGTGTTTTCTTTCCAGCAAACTCCAGATGCTGCTAAGGAGAATGTCCCATCGTTACATCTATTGACCGGAGCAGGGCTCTTTGCTGCCCAACAACATGACATTCTCTGGAAGCTCATTCTTCTGAGCTTCCTGGGTTACTGTGGGCTTCTTCACCAAGGAACAGAGTCGAGGCACGATAGCCCAAGTAGAATTTGCAGCTACAAATGCATATATTCAGGGTTACTGTGAGATCTTCGGAGTTTTCCTCTTTCTCACAGAAGTTGGCTTTCTTCTTTATATATTGGATGTTTCCAATCTAATCAAACACAAATATATGTAAAGTATTTTTCTTCTTCATGCCCCCAAATTTTAAACACATTTTTAATATAACAGGATCAGAGACCTGGATGGGGGCCCTAAACTTTCTCTGCTCCTTGCAGGGAGAACTGTACTTAACTCACCCTGGAAGCAAACTGCCCGCTCTGTTCTCAGAAATACCTCAAGGAGACACGGGACCGCCTGTGCATCCTGCTATCTCTTAGCACAGTTGGCTTCCTCGTGGCTCAACTACCATTGTCTTCATTTCCCCTGCTTCTCAAGCAGAAGCTTAGCTTTTCCATTACTTCCATTTCCTCTGCCGCCCAAGTAAGAGCTCAGTTTTTTTCCATTGTCTCCAGAGTCTATAGACTTTCAGGCTGTACATATGTTGCTGTTTTGTGCCTCTATATCTTTGCACATACAATTCCATCTGCCTGGAAATCTCCTTACCCTTTCTCACAGTAAGAAATTCTGTTTATTCTCCAACACTCAGCTCCTTGGCAAATAGCCTTCTCATCTCCATATTCTGCTGCTCTTTAATCTAAGATTTTAATTACCAGCTCCTGAGTACTAGCAACAGCTTTTCTGAAACTGCGTTGTTGAAACTGTGGTCCTTGGACCAGCAGCAGCAGGAGATTAAAAACGAGAATTCATAGGCCACACTCCTGAACTACTGAATTATTATATCCTAAAGTGGGGTCTGGGAATATGGGTTTTAACAGGCTTACCAATCTTTGAGAAGCCCTACTATGCAATAATTTAATCTCAAATAACCTTTGGCATTGGTGGATTTAACACTCTTAACAGATGAGAAGGATCATGATAAGTAGTTATAATTTAACTGAACAAAATTGGAACAGAATTCTGAGAGAGTCATTAGTGAAAAAGAATTTATGTAACAGCCCAGACTCTACATCTCACTGAGATTATTGCTCCTCATTTTTGATTACAGACATATTTTGGAAGAAAATTATTTGGCAAACTTGAAAAGCCACAGATATCTCCCTTGAGAATGTCAAGGGTCAACGCTTTTGCCTTTTGCACATTATTTCGGAATCATTCCTTTGCATGTCTGTCTCATCATAGCCATAAAGACTAGGCCCATCTCTCTTTCATCTTGGAATCCCAGGACCGAGCACAGGCCCTGACATACAGTGATAATTTAGTATGTTAACATGAAAAAAGATTCAGGAATGAATGTCCACAACAGAACATTTCTTTCTGAAAACTCACTGCCTATTTTAGGCAATACAGCCATCAGACTTAGTTTTGGTTTAGTTGCTGCAAATAGTTTTGGCATCTGCTAATGTTTCTCAAAGTGTGTTCTCTGGACCAAACGACCATGAGTATATATCCTGTGCAGATTCATTGACCTACCCTATAATATTGAATCTGAATCTCCAGTTTTGGGTATACAGAAATCTCAGTGATTTTTAGGTAACAATGTTAAAGAACCGCTGGATTATATGATTACTCCAATTCGAGGCACTCTAAAATTGGTCACTAACCAAAAAATAAGAAAAACTGTCCCTAACTAGATGGCTTACCATCTAAATTCAGTAAGGGGGGAGTCCTAATGAGGTAGAGAAGAAAGCAAAGATCCCATGGAGAAATTTCATTATGCAAAGATTCCAGACAATCCCATGAGTTTCACTGCACGTTTAGATTGAGATCCATATCTTTGTCAATAGCTGCTTTGGGAAGTGGGAAAAGAGTTTAAGAAGTTTATTTTGCTAAGCTATTCCTTACATAAGAAGCCTGTGAAATATACTCCCAGGAATTCAAATCAAGGGAAGGAAAGCAAGTGGAGGAAGTAGAGGAGTTGTTTCTGGGTTTTGTTGTTGCTTTTACAGGATAAAGAACTAAACATAGAGCCATATATTCTTCCCAAGACCACTTCTCTCAAAAGAGCCTGATGCAAATGCCCAGTAGAACCAATTTACCACGGTGTGCCTTCAAGGGGTTGAAAATGAGGTATCCGTTTCACGAGAGTTCTTTAACTGAAGATGCCTTCTCCTGTTCCACAATTTAAGATAATATCTACAGTAGAAATACCCTAGGAAGAAAAAAAAATAGTTTATTTTCAAAATATAATATGGGGAGTTGGTGGTGGAGGTGTGCAATTTTTAATCTTAAATCACCTCATGAGAAAGCAATCAGAACCAAACCAAATAACCACAGACAATAGTATCTATAACCTAGTTAGGTAATAAGTTGTCCTCATGAACCCAAGTAGATGTGGGTGGGAACAAATCATCAATCCCCAGGTAGTGTCAATATGTACACAGGGGGGAAGCCATGGGAAGCAAGGGGACATTTAATGGATGCTGAAAAAAGATAACTCCAAAAAATATTGGCTGGAAAGCATGGTCAGCCAATTTGAAGATGGCGGCTGAATTGGAAGGGCTTTTTGCAGATGAGACCAATAGGATGGCAGTGAGATTTTAAGAGGCTGATTTAATCTGGGATTTATGAACTGTGGAAACATATTTGCCCTAGTACACTCCCAGGAAAAAGCGCCATGCCAGAAACAACTTCTGGGAATAGAACCCAAATTGACCAACAGGGGTGAAAACGAGAGAGAGAGAGAGGAGAGAGAGAAGGTTCAGCTAAGTTGAGATGAGTAATAAAACCAAAGATCTCCAAAAGTATGAGGCCATGGTTTTGAACAAAAGCTATTAATCATGAAAAAGACAGAATTCGACAGCAATGAAGCTAGAAATGCTATCCTAACTCAATCCTTCCTTCTGAAAGTTGAGGAAAACTTATTTCATATAAAAACAAGCAGCAGAAAAAGATTATGTTTGAATCTTGGACAACAATTTTACAAGTAAATAGAAAATGAGTCACGGGAAAACATCCCTGCAGATAATGAAAGCACGCTAATGCCCACAAAACAGATGAAAACTATAACCTAATTTTTAATGAACTAATTAAAATTGTAAAATGATAAACCTATATGAAAGAACAGCACAAATTAAAATTTATTTAACGAGGTGTTAGAACTAAGGACAAAATTAAGCCTGTCACAGTGGCTCACGCCTGTAATCCCAGCACATTGGGTGGCCAAGGTGGGAGGATCACTGGAAGTCAGGAGTTTGAGACCAACCTGGCCAACATGGGGAAACCGCGTCGCCACTGAAAATACAAAAATTATCTGGGCATGGTGGCGCATGCCTGTAGTCCCAGCTACTGGGGAAGCTGAGGCAGGAGAATCGCTTGAACCCGGGAGGCAGAGGCTGCATTGAGCCGAAATTGTACCACTGTACTCCAGATTCAAGGATGGAGAACTGAGCATTTTAGGAGAAAGGAAAACGATACACAACTTAGCAAGCTGGATTTGTCTCGGGCTTTTACCAGCCCAAATTTTGCTCAGAGAAGTAGCATGTATGTTACTTGGCATGACATGACCAGGCCATTATGCGTATCAACCATCACGCCATGCTAAAAGTGATAATGCAGTGGGCTCTCCCATTCTGGACCTAAGGCAGATGCCATTTTTACCTCTCGACATAAAGTAATATAGTGCATGGGTATGACCTCAACTAGGAACACTATGGAATCCTCAAGGCAAAATGATGGCATTTGAAGAAACAAACACGTACACAATTTTCCCTTTGTTAGTCAGTTCAGATTCTACCTTTTATTTTTCATTCATCTCAATAGATATTATATAGCTATGGTTGGAATCATACAGTATATAGCCTTTTCAGATTGCCTTTCACTTAGTAATATGCATTTTGGATTCCTCCATGTCTTTTCTTTTTCTTTTTCTTTTGTTCTTTTCTTTTTTTTTTTTTTGAGACGGAGTCTCGCTCTGTCGCCCAGGCTGGAGTGTAGTGGTGGGATCTCAGCTCACTGCAAGCTCCGCCTCCCGGGTTCACGCCATTCTTCTGCCTCAGCCTCCCGAATAGCTGGGACTACAGGTGCCTGCCACCACGCGCAGCTAATTTTTTTGTATTTTTAGTAGAGACGAGGTTTCACTGTGTTAGCCAGGATGGTCTCGATCTCCTGAACTCGTAATCCACCCGCCTCGGCCTCCCAAAGTGCTGGGATTATAGGCGTGAGCCCCTCCACGTCTTTTAATGGCTGAATTTCTTTTTATACACGTAAACTGTGGGTGTGGGGAGGGTAAAAGCACATAGCACATCAAGAGTTGAGAATCCAGTGTTGTTTTCCTTCTACAATAAAGCCCCAGGCTCACACACCTTAGATTAGGATAGCCCACTGGTCAACCTGGAAAGTGTTTGTATGCTAATTATCCTAAACCTGTTTGCTACAATGTGTAGTCTGTGTCAGGCATTGTGCTACAGCCAAAGGATGAAATATAGGGGTCCCAAGCCCAGAGTTCACAGACTGGTCAGAAAGACTACACATAAATGCATGAATTGCAATAGAGAATAGTAGGGGATTTAGGGGAGGAATAACAAAGGGCTTCAGGATCATAGAGGATAGGACTGAGCCTTGGTCTAGTCTGTCTGGTTTCTATGTCGACTGTGTGCTCACTGCTGACTATTAAACTGAAGGACTGATAGGATAAATAAGCTACTTTCCAAAACTGGTCAAATGAAAAAACACTGGGCTCTAGGTAAGGTCGGAGTGCCCTCTACTGAAACAGGAAGATGGAATTAGAAGACAAACTAGTCTGAGTAGAAAAACGTTAATATATTCTTTCTATCCTTTCATTTTTAGAAATGAATAAAGATCTACCTCTCATAACAACATCCATCTTAAGTCTAGCAGACTGTGTTTACTGGGATGGAAAACAATAGGAGGGCAGGCGAATAGCAAGCAGATGTGAGTTTAAGATAATTAGCATATAAACACTTTCCAGGTTGATTTGGAGGCTATCAAAATCAAAGGTCTGGGACCTTATTGTAGAAGGAACTGGAGCCTCAACTCCGGACGAGCAATCATGTACTTTCACTCTCCCTATTCCCACATGTTGTTTAAATAAAAAGAAATTCAGCCCTAAAAGACATGGAGGAAACCTAAATGCATATCTAAGTGAAAAAATCCAGTCTGAAAAGACTACATACTTTTCAATTCCAACTATATAATGTTCGGGAAAAGTCAAAACTATGGAGATAGTAAAAAGACTGATAGTTGCTAGGAGTTAGAGGGGCTGGAAGCATGAATAGGCAGAGCACAGAGGATTTTTAGGGCAGTGAATCTACTCTGTATGGTACTCTGATGGTGAATACACGTCATTACACTTTTGTCCAAATCCATGGAATGTATAACATCAAGAGTGAATCCTAATGCAAACTATGGACTTTGGGTGATGATACGTCAAAGGATTGAATTTGATTTTTTTTTTTAAAGAAATTCAGGCTAATTCCATCATCAGGGCAAATCTCAGAAGGTAAAAGAAGATTATAAAAAGGCAATATGTAAATTGAATGTTGTATCTGTAAGCACACGGCCCACCAGCGGGGCAGGGCACTCCCAGGCTGGTGGGGGTGGGCCCTTAAGCAAGCCACTTCTCTCTTTGGTGTTTTACTTCAGTCTGAATGTCAGTTTGAGTTCTACAGTTTAAGATCTATGTTAAAAATAAGTTAGTTATGATTACAATCATTGCTACTTTTGAGCGAATGCTGAAATTTCCACTAAATCAATCAGAATTTAACCAGTTTCTGGAAAATGTAATGACAGGTAGGTTCATTGATTGTAACAAATGCACCACTCTGGTGCAGAATGTTGATAGTAGGGGAGGCTGTGCATGTGTGAAGGTGAACTTTCTGCTCGATTTTATTGTGAACCTAAAGCAGCTCTGAAAAAAAATAAGATCTTTTAAAAATTTTTTAAAGAAATTCAAGCTAATTCCATCATAAGGGCAAGTCTCAGAAGGCAAAAGAAGATCATAGAAAGGTAATTTGTCTTGCCATCTAAAGGGACTGTAGATAAGTAGAGAGAATGTGTGAAGGACAGATGACATGGTAGTATGAGCCTCAAAGAAAGCCGCCTTACTTACTTCCTCTTGCTCAACCTCCCTATCAAACAGCAAGCTACAGAGACAGTATCATTACATATGCCAGAAACTGGCTAAATTCTGATTGATTTAGTAGAAATTTCAGCATTCACTCAAAAGTAGCAATGATTGTAATCATAACTAACTTATTTTTAACATAGATCTTAAACTGTAGAATTCAAATTGACATTCAGATTGAAGTATGACACCAAAGAGAGAAGTGACTTGCCTAAGAGTCCACCTCCAACAGCCTGGGAGTGCCCACGGCACTGACTGGCAATGTGCGCACTGACTGGCGATGAGCTTACAGACGCAATGTTCATTTACGCTATGCAACAGAAAAGACAGAGGCTTCTAAAACTGGAGGTTCTGCCATAAGTGACTCTTGAGCAAATGAGATACTTTATAGCAGCAATTGGGGCTGCTTTTGTTTTTCAAACAAGGACATATGCTAAATGTCGATAACTGTCCTTTAGTCTGGATTATTTGGTCTGAAGTCCTGTTTCCACCTTGAATTAGCTTCCAAAAACGGAATCCCAGATTTTGAAACAGCATGGTTGATAAATCTTCAGAACTATCCCAAGAGGAGCACTGTAGTCATTTACTTAAATGGCATTTAGAGTAATTAACAGTTTTAGAATTTTTCCTAGCCTCTTTAATTATCTAGTGAGGCCTAAATATTTCATTGCTCTGGCATGATTAATGTGCTAGTACAGATGAAAAGGTAAGGGGAGATCTCTGTAGAACAGGTGCTGAATGCCTTACTTGCAATAAACATCCCAGCCACCATGAGTTTGGACATCTGGTAGAGATTTTGTAGTGATATAACATCTGGAATTTAATTTTCTACATGTAGTAGAAAGAAACTCCTTCTATTAAAAAAAAAACCCTTAACTTTATTCAAAGCAATTTGCAGTCTTATAATCCATTCATACCCCCACCCAGCTCTTTAGAAAAAAAATCTCCACAATGTCTATTGTGAAAATCCTTGGAATTTCTTGGCTTTGCAAAATGATAACAATGCATTTTAAGCAAGGTTATTCCAGTTCCTGCTTCCCTGTTTCCATCCATTAATGAGCTCTGGCTTTATAATTAAAGTGACCTAGTGTGATATTTCAGCTTAATTACTCAATGTTGTCATCTATTTCAGGGCCTGTGAATTCAATAGTATGTATGGAGGTCCAGTAAGAAGTGAGGGAGAGCAAGCAGAGAGTTCATTTGCATTTATTGAGTTCATTCGTGTTTATGTGCACAGTGTTCTTTTCCTGTGGAAATGGGCTTTTGTGACTGCTCTTTTCATAGTTCAGTAGATTGCTTGCTCCACTGCAAATGGCTGCTATCAATAAACACCCTTACTTTTCATCTGTGAGACCCAATCATTTCCTGGAGATAAAGATGGCTTAGATTCATGTAAAATACATTCCAAGACATTTCTTGGATGGAGTCAGGATATTTAAAGAAAACCTAACAGGCAGACCTTAGATAAGATGGCTCTTTTTCGCTCGCTCGCTCTTTTTTTTTTTTTTTTTTTTTGCCATCCTCAAACGTGGGGCCAACTGACCTTTGGAAAGCAAGAAGGGGCTATTAAATGATATCAACCCCTTCTTCAGTCTCAGGGTGGCAGAGCTCCCTCTCTAAGAAAGCAGGTTGCCCATCAGATGAAAGGCTGGAAGTTCAGACCCCGGGTGTGCCTTTCACAGTCCTTTCTAAACTTGACCTATGGGCGGTTTCGTGTGTGATATCAAGCTGATAAGCACTTCTCGGAATGATTTCCTCCTCCACTGAACCAGATCCTGAAAGGAAACGTTGATTATGGCTCTTCCCTAAATTACTCATCCTCAGCATTTCCTACATTAAACAAAAACTGTCCTCAAATAGTTATCACTATTACAAACATCTTATGTTCCTTTCTTTCAGCGATTTCTCCTTATAACAAATTCTGCTTTTGGATCCAATATATCAAATTCAGCCTGCTAAAGCACTTACAATTTTTCTAATAATTGAAACATGAATTTATTGCCTGTGAAAAACATGTTCAGCCCATAAAAACACATCCTCATAGTCGGGACCTTTTGAAATGTAAATATTACATACGGGAAACATACAATATGGGAACAGTTTAAGTGGGTTTCTCTAAGTCATTACCAGATGATCTTCCAGTAGGCTTTAGCCTCAAGACAAAATGAAACCTAAAGTTGCCTGAGTAGATTTGTGGTGATCAGCTTTAAATATATTAGACTGGGAACATATGTTTTTAAGCAAAGGAATCCTGACACAGCAAAACCTTTTGACATGACAGAGGAAAGAAACTGATCTGAGTAGCTGTCTGTAATACGCCATTTGCTGTGATCAGTCTCTCATCTAGCCTGATCTCTGGGGTCCCTGTTTGTATTGGAGCCATTTCCTGCCTGATAGTACGTTCCTGTTTGACACACCATGCCTGGGAAAAGGCAGTATCATTTACCCCCACCCAGGCAGGCACAAGCTGTAAGACGTCATCAGAACCCTCTGTTTCCGTTACTGGGTGTTGGTCATTCTGCAGAGTTTGCATCTTTCTCTATTTACTTCCTGCCCAGTTAAGGGAAATCAAAAGAAGTGTCCAAAGATTTGGTTTCAAGATGAATTGACAAAGCTCAAAAAAAAGAAGACAAGGAGGAGGTGAAAATATAGTTCAAGGTCCAAGATTTATAATCAGAATTTTGAAGCCTATAGAATTTATCTGTTCCTTGCTACTCAAAGTATGGTCCATGGACCAGCAGCACAGGAATCACATGGAAGCTTATTATAAATACAAAACCCCAGATTCCACGCAAGACCTACTGCATCAAAATCTGCATTTTAACAAGATACTCAATTAATTTGTATGTGCCCTGAAATTTGAGATATACTGATCCAAGTCAAGCCTTTTATTTACAGTTAAGGAAACTGAGTCCCAAGTGAAAGACTTATGCCAAGCCACAAAGCGATTTATCACAGAGGAGCTGGGACTAGAACTTTGATATGAATACTCTGGCTAGTCTTCTTTCTCTGTATTTGAATGGAAGACATACAGTTCATGCCCTGGGGACAAAATTTCTTCAAATTTGTCATCCTCTTCAACTCACAGATTGCACCTCTTCAACTCACAGATTTCTCATTCATCAGAGCTTCTTCACTTCTCTCCTCATCCATATTAGATTCCATTACAATTCTCATCCTGCAAATTCCTGAACTCCCCTTGAACTCTTTTCTCATTGTTTCACACACTCTGAGCAAAGCACCTACCATGAGTGAGCTCAACCAACCACTTTCTCCACACCTGCACCCAAACAGCTGAGCAAGGCTGGAGAAATATCATTGAACCATATAGATTGCTGTCACTTTATATTTACAATCAGCAATCTCAGCTAAGCCCTCAACAATGTCCACTAATCTTACTATATGTCTACAGTAGTATAGTACATTTTCTACCCTTTCATACTTTTTGCAATTTCCTCAAAATTCCCACTACCTATTCTCTCTCTCTCTCTCTCTCAGACAAAGTCTCGTGTTATTACCAAGGCCAGAGTGCAGTGATGCTATCATGGCTTACTGCAGCCTTGACCTCCCAGGCTCAAGTGATCCTCCCATCTTAGCCTCCTGATTAGCTGAGACTACAGGCACACACCATCACTCCTGGCTAATTTTTTTTTTTTTAATTTTTTTTAGAGACAGGGCCCCTCTATGTTGCCTGGGCTGGTCTCAAACTCATGAGCTCAAGTGATCCTCTCGCCTTGGCCTACCTAAGTGCTGGGTTTACAGGCTTGAGCACCACACCCAGCCCACCACCCATTCTCAAGTAATGATTTGTCTTCAACTTCGCTAAGATAATATAAGTAATTAGCTATTAAACCTTTCAACTTTCTACTGCTGGTTCTAAATCTACATACCCGTCTGCACCTGCCCACATCCATATTCTCCTTTCCCCTTCTCTCCCACCTCTTAACACACTAGTTTGCAATGGGCCCTGTGAAACCACCCACTCTCCCCTTCTCAGGAAGGATTATTGCACTATAGATCATTTTTCTTTTCTGAATATACCATATGTACACATCCTTGCTTCTGAATCAATCTCATCAGCATTCAATTATATCCCAGTACCTCCCTTCTTCAACAAGAAGCAAGGAGGCAAAGCTTTGGAGAGAATTTCTTTGAGTTCTCTCGATTCTCTTCCTCACAGTAGCTTCTTGAAGAGTGTATTCTCTACACAAATACTGTTCACTTTTCATCTTTCATTCACTATTTCTTTACTTTGTTGATTTTATAAAAGTGGCACATGCTCCTTTTTAAGTTTAAGCAATAAAATATTTTTTAATTATGAAAAACAGTCCCAGAACTCCCACAGCCCAGAGATAATCATCCCTTGTCTCTTTATAATCTTTTATATTAATATATATATCAACAGGAAGGGGGATAGGTAGAGTAAAAAATATAAAATGAGATACATTCTATATGGTATGTTTTAAAATGTAAGATTTAATTGTATTTTTTCAAATGTATTTTTCCCCAAACCTTATTTATTTTTTATTGTACTTGAATTTAACAGAACGAGTTTAGAAAGCAAAATTAAAAGACATTCCTGGCCAAGTGCAGTGGCTTATTCCTGTAATCCTAGCGTTTTGGGAGGCTGAGGCAAGCAGATGGCTTGAGCACAGGAGTTTGAGACCAGCCTGGGCAACATGTTGAAACCCTGTCTCTACACACACACACACACACACACACACACACACACACACACACACAAACTACAAAAATTAGCTGGGTGTGGTGGTGCACACCTGTTGTCCCAGCTACTCAGGAGGCTGAGGTGGGAGGATCACTTGAGCCCAGGAGGTTGAGGCTACAATAAGCTGAGATCACACCACTGTAGTCCATCCTGGGTGAAAGAGTGAGACCTTGTCACCAAAAAAATTAAATTAAAAAAAAGAATAACTCCTTTGGACAATAAGAAAATTAGTCTTTTAACCTATCAGAAACTCAAAAGAATGCAACCATTTGTCTCTCACCCACCTGTGACGTGGAAGCCCCCAGGATGTCTGGGCAGGGGTTGGGCGGGGGAGGGCTTGTTTTGAGTTGTCTCCACCCTTCTGAATGGAGCTAATGTACTTCTTACATATATTGATTGATGTCACATGTCTCCCTAAAACGTATGGAATCAAGCTGTGCCCCGACCATCCTGGGCACACGTTGTCAGGCCTTCCTGAGGCTGTGTCATGGGCACGTCCTCAACCTTGGCAAAATAAACTTTCTGAATTAGCTGGAAAAAAAAAGGAAAATTAATCTTTTATAATTGCCTTCACATTCTTAGTTTTATAGCTTATCTTGTTATTTTAACTGTGTCAAAGTTTTTAATATAATCTGTTCTGTAATTATCATCCTTCGAGTACTGTGTTCTAGTTCTCTATTTAAATATATCTAATCCTCAACACTGATTATTTTTACTGTAGATTTTCCATTTCTGAGTATATTCAACAAATATATTTGAAGCATCTAAACATTGGAGATGAGAGTAGAAAAATAGGTAGGAGCTTTGTTTTTATGGAACATATTCTAGAACAGGAGAGAGAAAACAGAAATAAACAAGACAAACCAAAAACCAGTATAACTTTCAGATTGTGTGTGGTAAGTACTGTGTACTATATATAAGAGCATATACTGAATAAGTAAGGAAAAAGCTATTCTCATCAAGAAAGGCTTCCCTTTGGATGTGCCATGTGAGCTGAGTCCTGAATGATTCAAAAGAGCCAATCAAAGAAAGGGATGGGGGAGCAGGAAGAGGAGGGACATTTTACATAGAAGGAACAGAAAATGCTTACGGCCACATAGAAGGAACAGAAATAAGCTTGGCGTATTTGAGTAACAGAAAGTAGGCCCATGTGGCTAGAGCTTAGTGGGAGAGCAGGAGAGGGGAACATGCGGTTGGAGAGGTACACAGGAGTCAGTTCACAAAGGGGTTTTACGCCAAGACATGAGGTTGCAACTTTATTCAAAATGCAATGCAAAGCCTTCAGTAGGCATAAGCAAGAGAGGGAGAGAGGGATATAAAGTGATTTATGTTTTCAGATGACCAGTTTGACTCCTGTGTAGAAAAAATTGAAAAAGGAGGTGAAGTGAAAAGGTAGAAGCAGGAAGTTCAGTTAGGAGATGTAGTAATCCAGGCAAGAGATGATGGTGACTTGGATTAGAGAGATACCAGCAAGGATACAGAAGAGTAGCAAATTTGTGATATACATCATAAATAGAGGGGATGGGACTTGCTAGTGGGCTGGAGGTGGAGAAAAATAGAACCAAGGACAAATCCTAGTGTTTGGTTGGTTAGTTTTGTTTTACTGAGCAACTGGGCTAAAATTGACGCCATTTACAGAGAGAAAGGCGGCTGGAGAAAGAATAGGTTGGACTGGGAACAGATGTCCAGGAATTTCACATTTGAGATATCTACTGAAAAATCCATCAGACAGAGGTATCTACATCTAGTCCAGAGTTGAATGGAGAAAAAAATTTAGGAGTGCTCAACATGTGGATGCAATGAACACCGTCGGAAGGACTGAAATCACCTAGGGTGGGTAAATGGTTCACAGTCCTCACTTTGCAACGAAATTATCTGAAATCTCTAAGAAACACTTGTGGCTGGGCACAGTGGCTCAGGCCTATAATCCCAACACTTTGGGAGCCTAAGATGGGAGGATTGCATGAAGCCAGGAATTTGAGACCATCCTGGGCAACATAGTGAGACCCTCTTCTCTACTAAAAATAAAAATAAAAAAAATACTTGTGCCAAGTTTCTAACCCCAAAATAAATCAGCATATGTGAGAATGGGGTCAGCATCAGTGTAGATAAAGAAATGGGCCAAGGGCTAAGCCTTTGGGTACACTAACATTTAGGAGAATCCAGTAAAGGAGACTAGGGAGTCACCAGGGAGAAGGGAGGAAAACTAGGAAAGTGTGTTGTCCTAGAGACCAAGAAAAGAAAGTGTTTCATGAAGGACGGAGAGGCTGTTCTGCTGAGACATTGGGAAAGATGAGGACCAAGTAATGGCAACGTGGAGTAGAAAGTTGAGCAAGTTGCCACCTGCTTTTGTTTTATCAGCCATGTAAAGGGAAACCATCAGCTGAGAAAGTGTAGGAAAAGAATGACACTAAACGTTGGAGGAGAGAGAGGAAATTGTGTAAATGTTATTTTGAAGAGTAAGAGAGTAAACAGAACATTCAAGGAAAGCCAGGAAGTGTCAAGTGCTGATCTGAAAATTAGGAGAATAGTCAGTTTACTGGTATTAGCGATTCCAACCCCATTCACGTGCTCAAGGTGGGCAAGTAGTTGACTTCATAATGGTAGGGTTTTTGTTTTGGCTTTAGTTTTTTTTTTTTTTTTTGCTTGTTTGTTTTGCCAAGTAAATACTATGAAGGAAGACAGGGAGGCAAGACAGTTAACTTAAACTCCTAACTTCCCTGGGGTTAATTACAGTGACAGAACATAACGTCAACACCTTCAACCAAGCGGGGGGACTTTGCAAAAAAACCAAAAACGAAATAAAAAGCATTATTCAGATTTTCAAAGGAATGTGCTTTTAAGTAAATCTAAGCTGGATAAAGACAGAATGAGACTAGAAAGCTTGATAATGAAATGCTGAATAATGAGAAGTGGTGGGGTTAGTAGATGGGGATCCCAATGAAATAGAATTGGTAGAGGGCTGGGCACAGAGGCTCACGCCTGTAATCCCAACACTTTGAGAGTCCCAGGTGGAAGGATTGTTTCACCCTGGTAGTTTGAGAGCAGCCTGGGCAACATAGTGAGACCCTATCTCTAAGAAAAATTTGAAAATTAATCATGCATGCTAATGCACACCTGTAGCCCCAGCTATTTGTAGACTGAGGCAGGAGGATCATTTGTGCCCAGTTCATTGTTGCAGTGAGCTATGATCATAAAACTGCACTCCAGCCTGGGCAACAGAGTAAGATCCTAGCTCTGAAAAAAAGAAAAAAAAAAAGAAGAATTGGTAGGCTGTAGACCTAAGAGTGAGCCAGAGGATCAGTAGTGGTGAGACCTTCTTTTTTTTGGTTTTTTTTTTTTGAGACAGAGTCTCGCTGGGTCGCCCAGGCTGGAGTGCAGTGGCCGGATCTCAGCTCACTGCAAGCTCCGCCTCCCAGGTTTACGCCATTCTCCTGCCTCAGCCTCCTGAGTACCTGGGACTACAGGCGCCCGCCACCTCGCCCGTCTAGTTTTTTGTATTTTTTTTTTAGTAGAGACGGGGTTTCACCGTGTTAGCCAGGACGGTCTCGATCTCCTGACCTCGTGATCCACCCGTCTCGGCCTCCCAAAGTGCTAGGACTACAGGCTTGAGCCACCGCGCCCGGCCTTGGTGAGACCTTTCTAACTGTGTTCAACTCTTACCTTTGTCTGCTGCATTCACTATGATATTGTCAGTATTTCCTCTATGTAAATCACTTGATTTTCAGCTGTGTGTACTGTGCTATCTGTTGTTTCTAATTTATGTATGTTTTATAATATTGTTTTGTTTCTTAAGTTATTCCCTTGACTCTGAAATCTGTCTCATTTTGTTCTGCTTTTTGTGTTTTTTGTTTTTGAGGTTTTTCCTGCCATCATGTCCTTAAATTCTTATTTTATAAATTCCTAACAAGGAATCCTATTTATAATTCTTTTATGGCCCAAAGGACCCATGGAAATGTGGACTATTCAACTGTGTTTTGCCCACTACATTCCATCTTCCCTCCTTAGTCCCTTCTTCTTTTCCCTCCCTTACTTCCTTCTTTTCCTTCTCTTCTCTTTCCTCCCTTTCATTCCTTTATCTGTCTTCTGTCCTTTCTTCTCTTCTTCATTCTTCCCTTTTTCCCTTCCTCTTTCCCCTTACTTCCCTCCATGCTGTCTTCTCCCTTCTAGCCTTCCTTCCTTTTCTCCCTCTTCCCTCCTCTCTTTCCTTCCCTCCTTCCCTCTTTCCTTTTTTTCCTTCCTTCTTTCCTTTTTTCCTTTCCCCCTCCTTCCTTCATTTTTTTCCTTCCTTTTTTTCCTTTCTTTCTCTTTTTCTTTCTTTTTCCTTCCTTCCTGCTTCTTTCCTTCCTTATTCTCAATTTAGCTGGCACCATGGCTTGGTTTTTTTGTTGTTGTTGTTTTCACACAAGTTTAAGGCTGACAGCTCTAACCAGAACTTCTCTTTAGTAGACTGCAAGTCAGGCCTCATCTGCACCCTTTGCAGTTCATCTAAGACTGTGTTGTTTTCTCCCCTGGGCAGCAGGTGAAGGAGTGAATGTTATCTCAGGCCCATCTTCCTGTGGCCTGTGGTACAAGGGAACAGGAGAACCTTCTGCTGGGGTCTGAACATCCTCAATCCACAATGTGAAGACATGAGCTCTTCTATTTCTTTGGAGTTTTTGTTTGTTTGTTTGTTTGTTTGTGTTTTTGAGACAGTCTTGCTCAGTCACCCAGGCTGTAGTGCAGCGGCACAATCTCGGCTCACTGCAACCTCCACCTCCTGGGTCCAAGTGGTTCTTGTGCCTCAACCTACTGAGTAGCTGAGATTACAGGCACGCATCACCACACCTGGCCAATTTTTGTATTTTTAGCACACACAGGTTTTCGCCATGTTGGCCAGGCTGGTCTCGAACTGCCCTCAAGTGATCCTCCCACGTCGACCTCCCAAAGGTCTGGGATTACAGGCCTGAGCCATCACACCCAGCCAATTTCTTCAGAGATTCTCTTAATACCCTGTGTGACAGCATATCACCTGGCTATTGGCCAGTCCCCCAACACCTTTCCCATGGGGCAGGCGTTCTCGGAGCCTTCATGTTACTGTCCAATTTATTGGAAAGCCTTTCTTTTCTCTACTGAGACCCTGTGATGATACTCAAGGGTTTCTCTTAACTTTCCCTAGGCTTCCTACTCAGCCCCTCAGTCTCCACCTCCACAAACTTGAGAATTTTGACAAGAATGTTCAGGACTCTATGGACTTCCCATCTCTCCCGTGCTGCCTCTGAAAGGTGGGTGTGGGTCAGAAGCCATGCTCAGCCCAGCCATGGTAGAGTCTTCTGAGTCTTTCTTTAGCTACCAGGTTTCCATAGTTAGCGAAACTGGAACCTTTTCCTCATTTGATCGCGGCTGGTGAGCTTACTGTTGGTTTTGATTGTATTTGTTGTTGAGAGACAGATTTTTGTGATCCTCTTTCCCACGACTAACTGGGAAGCACCAAAAATGAAATCTCTCCTGCTGCCTTCTTGTAGAGAGAGACACAGATCTTAAATATATAAATAAACAAGACAGTTTCAAAGCATTGCGACCGAAATAAAATACAAGGAAAGCAACATTTCTTTAGGTTTGTCTTACTAGCTTTACCTTCCTTATTCCCTGGAACTATCATTTACAGGAATCTAGCCCCACAAAAGAACACATGACATGTTGTTACTTTAGGTGGATGCCGTGAAGCTCTAAATAAAACTGCTCCTAAGTGGATTGTGATGTCATATTTAATAAAAACTTTGTTATGGGATAGCCATAGAAACAATGACAGGTTAGACACACTCATCTGTCTCGAGGTGGCGGGCAGGGGTCAGGGGGATGGGAGTCCTGATTTCTAGCATTTACAAATTTCTGTAGTATAAATACTTATACCATGCTGATTTCAAGCTACTAGCGATTTAATAACTAGCTTGAAAACTCCTAACTATTTATCGGTGGGCTCTTGTAAGTCAATACAAGACAGCAAAAGCCAAGCCCTTCAGCCTGTGCCCCACTGGGGCTGCTACTCTGGGGCCCAAGCTCCAGTTCTCATTTTCAGAGTGGCTGTGAACAAGTTATATAACTGTTCTTCGTCTCCATATTTTCATTTTTAGAAAAGGATCAATAATATGATAGAAATGTATGGTGGTTACATCCCGTAATGTTTAGTTCATAAAATCTTCCTAATTCATCAAGCACGTACATAATAGAGTGGGAGAGGTCTATCATAAGCCGAGCTGTGAACTTGAGATTCTGAAGAGCCTCAGAATAAATGAAGACAGGTTCCTACGCTCGCTCCCTATATAATTCGTTTGAAAAATTGCATCCCCTCTCTTTCCCTCCCTCTTTCTCACACACATACATGTCCAGTTGAAGCCACCTGAATGTCCGATGTTGAAAGCTCAGTCTCCTGCTGTTGTCCTGACTTCCTTAGGGAGTTCTGATGAGTCATTCTGGCTCCAAGCCCCGCCACTTCCTCCTCCTGCAGAGGAAGCTCATTTTTCAGCACTCACACCCACAAACCACACAGGAAAGCGAGAAGTGGGATTAAGTGAGAATGTTGAGCTCCTTCCATCGCCTCTGGTCCACTATTATACACGATCTTGCCAACTGTGTCTTGACTGTAACTGTGGCTCGTCTGAGAACTGGAGTGGCCCCTGGAGCACACATCCCTGCCTGTGCATTGCCTGGAAAGTCAAGCTCTACAGCCCAAGGAAAAACCTCCTGATTGGAAGGCAGAAAGCACTGGGTTTTGATACAGCTGAACTGGATACAAAGACTTTAGTTTCCTCATCAGCAACCTGGGCATAAATAGTTACGCGTGCTTCATAGTGTTATGTAAAGATTAGTTGAGATAAAGCATGCAAAATGCTCAGGATAATGCCTGGTACATAGAATATTCTCATATATGTTAGCTAAAATAATAATAATAACTTTTTTTTGAGACAGGGTCCAGCTCTGTAGCTCAGGCTGGAATACAGTGGCATTATCAGGGCTCTCTGCAGCCTTGACTTCCCAGGCTCAAGCAATCCACACACTTCAGCCTCCCAAATAGCTGGGACCACAGGCATGCACCACCACACCTGGCTTTTTTTTTTTTTTTTTTTTTCCTGGTAGAGATGGGGGTCTCACTATGTTACCCAGGCTGGTCTTGAACTTCTGGACTCAGTGATCCTCCCACCTCAGCCTCCCAAAGTGCTGGGAGTGCAGGCGTGAGTCACAGCTCCTGGCCAATAATTATTTTTATCATTAAGTAGATCTGCCTAAGGATATCTTTCCAGTCTTTGAGAAGCTTCACCTATGACTATTTTAAAACATGTATCCTTTAATAAATTTCAAACTCACTATTCAGGATTTGTGTCACAGAGTTGCTATTTTTTAATTTATCCAAAAGCTCTTTCATAATGTTTTAGCCATTTTGCCTAGTAGGAATTTTTCTGTATGATTTTGCTCTAGATGTCAGTCTGAACTGTTTTAAAAACCTCATATAAGATTTGCTTGTTCTCTAGACACTGTATGATTTTGCTCTAGATGTCAGTCTGGACTGTTTTAAAAACCTCATACAATATTTGCTTGTTCTCCAGACATTCATTTATCATTTGATTGAGAAATATTTTTATCTTTTTTCTATTATTTCCCTTTTTCTTGATTTTTACAATGCAGATGGAAAAGGAATCAGGGTTGGGCTGATGGCCATGGGTGCTTAGGGAAGCCTGGATTCATTTATTCATTCCACACACCTTTGTTGAATACATTTCTTGTGCCTTTGGGTCAGGCACTACCCTAGGAGATAAGCCCACAGAGAACAAAAACACAGTCCCTAGCTTCGAGGACTCCAGAGACTAAGTAGAAACTACAGACAGGCCAACTGGTGATAAATGCATGGTGTGTTAAGTGCTAGATACAAGAATTCATACCCACTATGGGAACCTGTGGGTCAGAGGGAGCTAAACTGGGAAAGGAGGAGACAGGGAAGTTTTTTTGAAGTTTGCAAGTGACTTTCAAATAAAGAAAGTGGATAAAAAAAGTCCCAGGCAGAAGGAACAATAAACACATAAGCACAAACACATGAGGGAGCCTGGTCTACCAGCAGCCACACGTAGTTGTATTTGTTGGAAATTAGGAAGAAGGTAGGGAAGTTCCAGCGGTGAAGGCTTACAAGCCAGGTCAACCTGTTTTTACAACATCCTGATATCAATAAGGAGTGATCAAAAGATTTTAATCAGGGGAATAAAGAGACCACACTTGTGCTTTGAGAGGTCACTGCAGGAGCGATATGGAAAGACTTAAAGTGGGGCAAGCCTGACGATGGAAAGACTAGTCAGGAGGTAAACAAAACGGGCAGAGAACAAGGAGGTTTGAACTAAGGAGACAGCAGTGGGAACGCAGAGAAGCAGAGGGCTATAAGAGGGATGTGAAGCGGAAAACTCAATAGCTCTTGGTGATCAAATAGACATGGTAGATAAGGGGAAAAAGAAGAGTCAAGGATGACTCTTAAATTCTTGGCTTAGGTATCTAAAGACTATGGTGCCATCCACTGACAGGAAGCACAGGAGGAAGAATAGATTTAAGGAGTTAAATAATTATTCGTTTTGAGTATCTTAGGTTGATTTGCCTGTGATACTTCCAGACCAGGCCAGGTGTGGTGGCTCACGCCTGTAATCCCAGCACTTTGGGAGGCCAAGGCAGGAGGATTGCTTGAGCACAGTAGTTTGAGACCAGCCTGGGAAACATGGCAAAACCTCGTCTTCACAAAAAATATGAAAATTAGCCAGGCATGGTGACGTGCACCTTCAGTTCCAGCTACTGGGTAGGCTAAGACTGGAGGATCATCTGAGCCCAGGGAGGTCAAGGCTATAGTGAGCCAAGATTGCACCATTGCACTCCAGCCTGGGTGACAGAGTGAGACCCTGTCTCAAAAAATAAAAATAAATGTCCAGGCCAGACAAAAGTGTTTCAGAGTGGTGCAATGTATCTAGTTTGGAGTTTGACAGACAGATCTTAGCAGAATACAGGTGGTAGTCAGGGTCACAGACATATGTAGAGAGTCAGCGGAATGAGAAGAGACTAAAGAGTCAAGGAGGAAAGACTGATGCTATGGTTTCCATGTTCGTGTCCCTCCAAAATTTACATGTTGGAACTTAAACCACGAGGTGAAGGTATTAAGAAGTGAGGCCACCTGGAGGTGATTAAGCCATCAGGGCTCTGCCCTCATGAATGGGATGAGTGTCTCTATAAAAGGGCTTGAGGGAGTGAGTTCACCTCTTCTGCCCTTCTGCTTCCTCCACCATGTGAGGATACAGTGTTCATCTCTTTGGCCATGTGAAGACACAGCAAGAGGCACTATCTTGGAAGCAGACAGCAAGCGCTCACCAGACACGGACTCTGCTGACACCTTGATTTTGGACTTCCTAGCCTCCAGCACTGTTGTCTGTAAATTATCCAATACAAGGTAAATTCTGTTATAACAGCAAACAAACTAAGACAACTAGTAACCATAAATAGCAAAAAAGAAGAGAAATAAAAAGGAAAAGTCAAAGAGATAGAAAGGAAATAGGAAGAATGTGAAACCGTATTAATACTTAAGATTTATGGCCAGGTATGGTGGCTCACACCTGTAATCCCAGCACTTTGGGAGGCCAAAGTGGGAGGATCGCTTGAGCCCAGGAATTCAAGACCAACCTGGGCAACGTAGCAAAAACCCTGTCTCTATAAAAAAACAAAACTACAAAACTTTTCTGGGTGTGGTGGCAGGCACCTGTGGTCCCAGCTACACAGGAGGCTAATGCAGGAGTTTTGAGCCCAGGAGGTTGAGGCTACAGTGAGCCATGATTGCGCCACTGCACTCCAGCCTAGGTGACAGAGTGAGACCTCGTCTAAAAAAAAAAAAAAAAAAAAAAAAAAAAAAAAAAAAAAAGATTTAAGGCTCAGTTCAGGTACCAGATTTTCCAGAAAAGCAATTACCAGTCTCCTCCTGACACCAAAGCCCCATCCTATAAAACCCTCAAGGGTCTGGTCCAGCTTTTACACATCTACACATCTCCAGCACCTAGAATGGTTTTCTGACACATGGTATCTATTTCGTCCCTCAATATGTTTTTAAAAAAAAAAAAAATTGAAAACAAGGGAAGCAAGACACTCAAATGAGAGGAAATGATCAGCTCTGCGAAATACTTCCAAGAAGCCAAGTCAAAACATTGTACTTCTAAACAAGACAGTCGATTTGCAAGGTTCTTGGCAAGAGAACTTAGTAAACTAAAAGAGGCAGAAACCAAATAACCCTGGGAGTGAATTGAGACAGTGGGGAAAGAAAAAGTAGATTTCTCTCCTGAGAACTTCGTCAGTGAAGAGTTACGTCACCTCATATAAAGCCGGTAAGGAAGGGATTTTCACCACAGTGGCTCTTGAAATATTATGCTGCTTTTGAGGCAATTCCTTCTGCTTTATTACAATGACTTTTTCACCTAAAACATATGAGACAAGTCCTCTACAAGAAGTGATATTTTGGTATTCTGGTTCCAGGCAAAGTCACATTCCCCAATTTACTTGACAGAAGAGTTTCTCATCAGAGAGTATCATGCAAAACAAATTTGAATTGCACTCATGTTTGTATAAACCCAAACAATCTGTTTTGAATATGCGAAAAAGAGGCAAGGGAGATGGCATCTTCTAGGATTCTTCAGTCTTTTTTCACACGTAACAACTCCATATTTCTAAGCACTCTCTTGTCTGGACTTTATTTTGTGCTGCGGGTGTGTTTCTATGCTATAAGATTACTTTAACTGCACTTTGAGTGAAGATACCTCAAGTCCCCAAAAAGCTGAAAAATTGTTGAAGAAGATGATGCAAAGAGAAATAATTAGCTTAAGAAATTTTCATTGTATCACATTTAATGCACAAATTATTGACTTTCAAAGTGTTATCCATTACTTGTAAAAACTTGTTTTTATCATTTGATATATATTTACTAGCTATGAAAATGATTTGGGTATCATGGGTTCTGATGAAATTCATCATTTTTCCATTAAAATTAATGAAAATATTTTCCTTATGTAATGGCTTTTCATTTAGCAACAGACTTTTCAGAAATGAATTTAAATTGTTAAAGGAGGGATAGGTGTTGTGAAAATGGGAGGGTGATAGTCATGGAGATTTTTTTTAAAGATGGAAGATAGTTTAGTGCAATTGTATATCAAAGCAAAACAAAAACATGTTAAGAGAGAATGAAGATACAGAAGTCAGAAAGCATCACTGATAAAGTGATTTCTTGAGAAAGTAAAAAGGAAAGATGATCCAGAACACAGGTGCCTTGAACTAATGTGGAATGAAGGCAACTGTTCTTATAGAAACTCAGAGGAATGGAGGAAATAAAGGTTTCAGATTCAGATCAGTGGGTCAGGAAGAGGAAGGTTGATGCCCAAATTTACATGTTAACTTGACTGGGCTGTGGTGCCTAGCTATTTGGCAAACAATAGTCTAGATATTGCTATGAAGGTATTTTTTAGATGTGCTATGCATTTAAATTAGTAGACTTTTCTGAATAAAGCAGATTACCCTCCATATGTGGGTGGGTCTCATCTAATCAGTTGAAGGCCTTAAAAGAAAAGATGGAGGTCTCTGGAAGAGGAAGGGATTCTGCCTCCAGACTGCCTTCAGGCTCAAGACTGCAACATCAGCCCCTAACCAGAATTTCCAGACTCCCAACCTGCCCTGCACATTTTGTACTTGCCAGCCTCATAATGGTGTGAGTCAATTTTTGAAAATAAATTAATCTCTAGATAGGTAGAGAGACATAAACATCATATAATATACGTAGGGCTAGGCATGGTGGCTCACGCCTGTAATCCCAACACTTTGGGAGGCTGAGGTGGGAGGCTCACTTGAGCCTAGGGTTTGAAACCAGCCCGAGCAACATAGTGAGACCTCATCTCTACAAAAAGTAAAAACTTAGCTCGGTATGGTGGCACACACCTAGAGTCCTATTTGGGAGGCTGAAGCGAGAAGATGGCTTGAGTCCAGGAGGTCAAGGCCACAATGAAACCATGATCATGCCAGTGCACCCCAGCCTAAGCAACAGAGCGAGACCCTGTCTCAAATATAAATACACACACACACACACACACACACACACACGTTGCATATACACACATTTATTGGTTCTGTTTTTCTGGAGAAGAAGGGGAAAAGAAGTTCAGGGAAGTTCAGGGAGAAATGCTTTCTGACCACTATTCCCTGGATGAAATCCTGGATGGCATCATCCACTGAGAGCTGATGGTGCTGCCGAGGGAGCATTAGGAAACTGGCAAACGTTTGCATAGTTATTGTGGACAAGCAGGAGGTTGCTAACTCAAAATGTGCAGAAACATTGTTAGAGCAATTTAGAGATACTGACGGCTCAGTGCTGGAACAGCAGGAGACCACCTCTATGGGGCCCTTGCTCCTGGAGTTATGTGTGGTTGCATAGATTCCGTATGAATATACAAGACTTGATTTTTGGTGGAGCATGGGGAAGGATCTGCTGTGTAGAACTGTTAATAAGAATTATATATATAAGAGAAAATAATACATTTTTTCATAAATGTATTTATTCATTTTCTATAATACAAATAAGAATGCATGTGATGGTTTATCCTTTCAAAATCCAGATATCCAAGTACCCATCTCCATATTCAACAGGTGATATTTTTGCCATATTCTCATCAGATCATTTGTTTTCAGAAGTAGACATAGCAAATATCATTGAAGCCTCAATATTGCTCCGTCTCTCCTCAGAAGTCACTAGCATCCATGTTTTCATAATTTATCGCCCAGGTATTTTATGCATAAGCAATATTTATAATTATTTGACATTGCCATTTCCAATAAAAGAATAGAGAATTGTTTTTGAATGATTTTATTGTTTAAGTAAATGTCATCTTACTGTACAAAAATTTGCTTTTCTCTCTACTTTTTAAGTTTTATCATGTTAATACATGTAACTGGAAAATGAGATTTTTTATTATCGTTTTTAAGAATAATTTATTTTACTTGAAAAATCTTTTTACAGCGAGTTTCTTCTTAAATTTTCATCTTAAATTACACCTTTCTAATTTAAATGAACAGTTTTTATATACTGATTGTATTAATTGAAATAAGAACAAAATGACCAACAAAGTTTTTTTTTTAACTAAAACACACACACACACACACACACACAATTCTCTATTACAAATATTTTAACAAATGTAGTTTCCTAAAGCAAACATACATTGTCTCAAGTTTACAAGTCAACATTCTTGTAATCTCTACTAAACAAACTTTTATACATGACAGGAAAGTTCTTTGCCCTTTCAAGTAAATAGTCTTAGATAAGAGATCATTTCATGATAACTAAAGACAAAAGAAACATAGATAAATTTTATAATCATGGCAACTGGAATGTAAATATTCTGTAACCTCCTGCATTATCTTTTTCATCTAAACAAAGAATAAGGGCTAACCCAGTGTTTGGGATTCTCAAAAACACTATGCTAATAACCTCGTTGAAGTTTTTTGTTAGTATCAGTGAACCATGTGGCTTAGAGTTTCAACTATAATCTTAACTGAAGCTGATTCTAAGTATTTGAGGTAAATAATGTTCTATGATATAGAACATTAAAGAATCTATAGGCAGAATTTATAGCCATATAGCCACCAATTCATGTTAATTGTTCACAGTATTCCATTATATAAAGATCCTACATTCTAATCTACTCTCTGGCAATAAGATTAGTTTATTTCTAGTTTTTAATTATCACAAGGAAACCCCCAAGAGCATTTATTTAAGCACATGCCTCTGAACTCACATGCAAGAGTCTCTCTGTGTTCCACATTAAGTGGAGCTGCTGGATCATCAGGGTAAAAAGAATGTGCATCTTTGATATGATACAAAGATCATATCTTTACTAGAAATTGTCAAAATTGTTTTTGAAGAAGTTGCACCAGCATAGCCTCTCACCGCTCCTGTGTGAGACTTCTGTCTTGTTTTTCCACATGCCACCTCATACTGGGAATTATGGGACTTTTAAGTTTCCACCAATCTGCTGGGTATAAATCCGTGCCTTTAATCTGTATTTCCCTGGTTACTGGTGAGACTATGCTTTGCTTTTGGATTTTGGATATGCTTTGTTGCCACGTTGGTTTCCTCTTCTGTGAATTGTTTGATCACATCGTTTGCAAATTTTCTCAAGGTCTTGTCTTTTCTTAAAAGGTTTGTAGGAATTCTTGATATATTCTGCATACAATTTCTTTTCAGTTTTATGTGTTGCAAAAATCACCTCCCAGTGTGTGGATTTAGTGCTACCATTTTAATTTGCACTTACCATTCTTCTTCTCCTCCTCCTCCTCCTCACTCTTATGTTTGCTCCATTCTTGCCTTCTGTTGTACTTATAACATTTATAAATATATACATATGTGAAAGGAAAATAAATCTTGGGATAAGCCAAAGGGAAAAGTCAAGCTGGAAACTGCTTAGGGCAAACCTTCCTCCCATTCTACTCCTAAAAAAGACAGCTACTAAAATTTTAAAAATCACATAACCTCCTTCACAATTTGTCTACAAGGAAATTCCTTACAGACAAAGGTCAAACAGAACTCAAAGTCATCCCTCTGCTCACTGAGATAAATGCATATCTGATTGCTTCCTCTGGAAAGGCTAATCAGAAACTCAAAAGAATGCAACCACTTGTCACTTATTATTTACCTATGACCTGGAAGCCCCCTCCCCACTTGGAGTTGTCCCACCTTTCTGGACCAAAACAATATATATCTTTACACATATTGATTGATGTCTCAAGTCTCCCTGAAAATGTATAAAACCAAGCTGTGCCCCGACCACCTTGGGCACATGTCATCAGGATGTCCTGAGGTTGTCACAGATGTGTCCTTAAACTTGGCAAAATAAACTTTCTTTTTTTTTTCTTTTTTTTTTTTTTGAGATGGAGTCTGCTCTGTCGCCCAGGCTGGAGTGCAGTGGCCGGATCTCAGCTCACTGCAAGCTCCACCTCCCGGGTTTACGCCATTCTCCTGCCTCAGCCTCCCAAGTAGCTGGGACTACAGGCGCCCGCCACCTCGCCCGTCTAGTTTTTTGTATTTTTTTTAGTAGAGACGGGGTTTCACCGTGTTAGCCAGGATGGTCTCGATCTCCTGACCTCGTGATCCGCCCGTCTCGGCCTCCCAAAGTGCTGGGATTACAGGCTTGAGCCACCACGCCCGGCCTAAACTTTCTAAATTTATTGAGACCTGTCTCAGATATTTGAGGTTCACATATATATAGTCCATTTTTTTTTCCTTTGGGGTTTTAAAGCTATACATAGTTTCTAGTCCTTTAATTATCACTCAATTTTTTTTTTACCTACATGCTTAGTTTTTCCAATAAAGTCTGGAGGAGTGGTTCTCAAAGCACAGACCCCAGAGCAGCAGCCTTAGCATCACCTGGGAATTATTAGAAATGCAGATTCTCAGGTCCCACCCCAGACCTAATGAATCAGAAACTCTATGGGTGGGCACACAACCTGTGCGTTCTAAGTGATTGTGATGCATGCCAAAGTTGGAGAAACACTGGTCTAGAAATACTTAAATATTTCTATCTACCTTTTCCTACCCAATCTCATAAGAACTCCCATTCCCTACTCCACCCTCTTCCTCGGTATTCTTGCCTGGAATTTTGATGTCTGTGCTGTGTTTGTGTGTGGGGGTGTGGAAATAGTGTCAATGGTTAATTAAATAAAACAGCATTTCAAGAAGATCAGTTTCTCTTGGGGTTTTTGTTTTGTTTTGTTTTATCACAATCCTTGGATCTCTGTTAATGGTTCTTTCATTGAAGATCCTAAGTTGTTCAATTTTCCTAATGCATTTTTGAAAGTCTTTATATGGTCTTTATTTTTAAATCCTGGTTCATTCAGGTCTAGAATTCAAAGTTTGCAGTTATTGTCTGTCAGCACCTTAAAAATATTATTCTGTTGTAATGTGGTATCTGTTGCCCATGAGAAGTCTGTTGTTCATCTAATCAGATCTGTTAGCAAGAATTCTGTCTTTCTCTTTTGTGTGTTTTTTTTTTTTTTTTTTTTTTGAGACGGAGTCTCGCTCTGTCGCCCAGGCTGGAGTGCAGTGGCCGGATCTCAGCTCACTGCAAGCTCCGCCTCCCGGGTTTACGCCATTCTCCTGCCTCAGCCTCCCGAGTAGCTGGGACTACAGGCGCCCGCCACCTCGCCCGGCTATTTTTTTGTATTTTTTAGTAGAGACGGGGTTTCACCATGTTAGCCAGGATGGTCTCGATCTCCTGACCTTGCAATCCGCCCGTCTCGGCCTCCCAAAGTGCTGGGATTACAGGCTTGAGCCACCGTGCCCGGCCTCTTTTGTGTTTTTTTTTTGTTGTTGTTCTTTTGTTTTGTTTTGTTTCAGACAGAGTCTCACTCTGTCGCCCAGGCTGGAGTGCAGTGATGCAATCTAGGCTCATTGCAACCTCCACCTCCTGAGTTCAAGCAATTTTGGTGCCTCAGCCTCCCGAGTAGGCATGATATGTTTTGGCTATGTGTCCCCAACCAAATCTCACCTTGAATTGTAATAATCCCCATGTGTCAAGGGCAGGGCCAGGTGGAGATAATTGAATCATAAGGGCAGTTTCCCCTGTGCTGTTCTCATGGTAGTGAATAAGTCTCCTGAGATCTGATGGTTTTATAAATGGGAGTTCCCTCACACCCGCTCTCTTGCCTGCTGCCATGTAAGACGTGACTTTACTCCTCCTTTGCCTTCCACCATGATTGTGAGGCCTCTCCAGGCATGTGAAACTGTAAGTCCATCAAACCTTTTTTTCTGTATAATTTACCCAGTCTCAGGTATTTCTTTATTTGCGGTGTGAGAACAGACTAATGCAAGCTGTGATTACAGGCATGCACCACCACACCCAGCTAATTTTTGTATTTTTAGTAGAGACAGGATTTTGCCATGTTGGCCAGGCTGGTATCGAACTCCTGGCCTCAAGTGATCTGGCTGCTTCAGCCTCCCAAAGTGCTGGGATTACAGGTGTGAGCCACTGCGCCCAACCTTCTCCTGTGATTTTTAAAACTTTTGTCCTTAGTCTTGTTCTGCAATATTACCATCTTGTGTCTACATGTGCATTTATTTCTATTTATCCTTTTCATTATTCTTTGTGCATTTTTAATTATAAGGATTTGTGAATTTCTTTAACTCTGAAAAGACTTCAGTTTTTCTTTCTTTGAATATTGTTTCTCCTTATCCTTTTTTCTCTTTATGTATGTATGTATGTATGTATGTATATTTATAGAGATGAGGGTCTCACTATGTTGCCCAGACTGGTCCTGAACTTCTCAGCTCAAGTGATCCTCCTGACTCAGTCTCCCAAAGTGTTGGGATTACAGGCATAAGCCACTGTGTCTGGCCTGAATTTCTAATACAATTGTTCAGAGCCCTTTTTTCTTCAGCTATGTCATCCTAGAGTTGATCCAATCTATTGTGTTTTGTTTTTCACTTTCCAGATTTTTTTATGTACATGATATCCAGGCAGTTCTAATTTATATGTTACCGTTCTTATGTCCTTTCTATTTTTGTTTGGTTAATTCTTTTCCTTTTATTTTTTTCCAGTAGAGATGGGGCTCTCACTCAAATGCCCAAGCTGGTCTTGAACTCCTGGGCTGAAGCAACCCTCCATCCTCTCTGCCTCCCAAAATACTGGGATTACAGGAGTGAGCGACTACACCTGGTCCTTTTCCTTTTATTTACCACACTGATGATCCTAAACTCGTGTGTTTAAAGCCTCTTTTAAATCTTAATCTATTATTTTATTATTTTCTTTTTATTTATTTATTTATTTATTTTTTGAGATGGAGTCTCACTCTGTCGCCCAGGCTGGAGTGCAGTGGTGCAATCTTGGCTCACTGCAACCTCCGCTTCCTGGGTTCAAGCAATTCTCCTGCCTCAGCCTCCAGAGTAGCTGGGATTACAGGCACCCGCCAGCACGCCTGGCTAATTTTTATGGTTTTTTATTCGAGATGGGCTTTGCAATGTTGGCCAGGCTGGTCCCGAACTCCTGGCCGCAAGTGATCCATCCACCTCAGCTTCCCAAAGTGTTGGGATTACAGGCATGAGCCACCGCACCCAGCCTTATTCTGTTATTTTAATTATACATAAACTGAATTTGTCACAAATGTTGGCTGTCTCTCTTAGACTAGACTTCTTCACATGCTTTAGACTGTGTACTTCAGCTCATCTTAGGTGACTTTTTTTTCTCTTTCATCCTTTCCAGCCAGTCTCCAGGTTTGGGGTTGTTTCTACCTGGCCTTTCAGAGCCCTCAACTTCTACTTCTAGTGGTGGCTCACGACTACCTCTCTCCCCCATACGCTGTGTGGTATTGCAGGTATTGATGATCTGCGAATGTGTGGGGCTTGCTTAAGATTTTGGTTGTGTGTTTCTTTCCTGGGCACAAAACTTCACAGAAGTGATAGCCCTAAGGAGCTTTCCAGACTCGTTTTTTAACCAGGGGAGCTTCATTCAATCCCCTAGTTTCAAGAAACTCCTGCTCCCTTTCAGACATAAAGCCCAGCAAGTCCCAGAACCAACCCCCAATGGGTTTGCTGTGTTTCTGATACGTGGAAATATTATTTATTATTGATATACCGAATGCTTTTATTTTCTATTTTTATACTGCTATATGGAGCAAATATGGCATTTTGAAGAATAAATTTGTAACGCTACTGAACTGTATTAGTCAGTTCTTGCTCTACTATAAATAAATACCTGAGACTGGGTAATTTATAAAGACAAGAGGTGTAATTGGCTCACAGTTCCACAGGCTGTACAGAAAGCACAGTGGCATCTGTTCAACTTCTTGGAAGGCCTCAGGAAACTTACAATCATAGCAGAAGGTAAAAGGAGAACATCTCTTCACATGGCTAGAAAAGAAACAAGAGAGAGAAGGGGTACCTGCCACACACTTGAAAACAACCATATCTCATGAGGACTCACTATGGGATGACAGCACCAAGGGAGATGGTGTAAAACCATGAGAAACCACCCCCGTGATCCAATCACTTCCCAGCAGGCCCCACCTCCGACACAGGGGATTACATTTCCACATGAGATTTGAACAGGGACACAGATCCAAACCATATCATTGACACACAGATTCTGACAAGAAATTTGCTTTGTTATGTTTTTAGGGCCCCGGAAGGTAAACAGAATGATGCAGACTTCCCGTTTCTGGTCTGACATGTAAGAAGCTTGGAAGTCATCACTCTGTCCTAACAACAAGTAAAAAGCTGAACAAAATGAAAATCAATAACTTTTCTTAGATCTGTCAAGAGAAGTGAGGTCAGATCAAACTGCTGCCCTCAAAGCTGGAGAGACAGACAGCTGGTTACAGAGAATAATAACTTACCAGAGCAGAACTCCATGAGCAGAAACCTCCACGGGAAAGGTTAGGAAAACCTAAGCTGTAACTGAAGAGTTGCTGAAGCCTTGGTGTGGACAGGTCTGAGAGTTAAAAACTCCAGAGGGGCCATTCATAGGGGCAACTTCATGCTTTTGTGAGTTCTCCACGATCTCTAGGTTCTCACAATGAAGGCTGGAGAGAAATCCACTGAAACTTCCTGCAGGGGTAGGGGAAAGGGAGCCATTTTAAAATATGCCAGAGCATTCTGTGCATCTTAACGAGGTCTGCTCTCAAGAGTAGCTATTTTACCATTGCCTACCTTAATGGGTTATTTCAGAGCCTAACCAACCGGGAGTAAGGGAAAAACCCAGCTCTAGCCCCCTCTAGCCATCCTGTCCCACCTAAGGGGAAAGAGAGCACTGAAAAGCACTTAAGAGGTTCACAGCCCAGCCCAGGGGCACAGACTTCTTACACCACATTGCTAAAGGTCTATTTGCTGGAATTACTTTCACCCAGTATGTCATATCTAGCTTTTAAGAAAAGATTAGAAGGTATACTAAAAGGCAAAAGACACAATTTGAAGACACTGCGCAAACCTCAGAACGAGACTCAGATATGGCAGAGATGTTGGAATTACTAGACGGGGGTTCCCCCCCTCTCCCCGACAAGGTCTCATTCTGTCTCCCAGGCTGGAGTGCAGTGACACAATCACAGCTCACTGCAGCCTCAATTTCCTGGCCTGAAGCAATATTCCCACCTGAGTTTCCCAAATAGCTGGCGCTACAAGTGTATGCCACATGGCAAGCTAATTTTTTAATTTTTGTACAGACAGGGTCTCACTATGTTGTCCAGACCGGTCTTGAACTCCAGCCCTCAAGCAATCTTCCTGCCTCAGCCTCCCAGAATGCTAGGATTACAGGCATGAGCCACTGCGCCAAGCCCAGATCATGATGTGAAACAACTATGACTATGTTAAGGACTTTAATTTAAAAAGCAGAAAACATGCAAAGACATATGGGTAAAATAAGCAGAAAGATGGTTACTCTAAGAATCAAAAATAAATGCTAGAGATCAAGAGTACTGTAACAGAAATGAAGAATGTCTTTGATGGTCTCAAGAGTAGACTAGACATGGCTAAGGAAAGAATCTCTGAGCTTGAGAATACGATAGTAGAAACTTCCAAATCTGAAGAGGAAAGAAAGAAAACACTGAAAAAACAGGACAGAATATCCAAGAACTATGGAACAACTACAAACGGTATAACATATGCATAATAGGAACACCAGAAGCAGAATGATGTATAATAATCATGTTCACATATATAATCAATTTAATGTTATCTTCTAAGTTCTCCTGGAAGTTAAGACAATTACCCTCACTGTAATTCTATGTGAAATTTCTTCATAACTAGGTTATAAGCTTCACCAGAAAAGCAACTTTGAAGTCCCACTTCATATGCAGCAATGGATAGACCATGTGGACTCACATTTTAAAGTACTTTCAGTAAGGTCTAAACAAGTGGTTGCAAACTCTCAGCACACATGCCATGGTTGATCCATGTAATTGTTTGCTGTATTCTATCCCACCATACTATGACAGTACCTCATGTTCCTTCTCAACACAACACACTAGGCAGTCATTTCCAATTTTCTTGAGTTAGCCCACAAAATACATTCTGCTTACCAATATTTCCTATGTGGCAACTTCCTTCTACAAAACATTAATTTGTGAAAAACAAAAAAAGGATTAACAGGGTCACATGAATTTGGAAACACTGAATCAAAATTACACACATTCTTCTTTTAACTTTGAGACTTCATAATATACATGATATGTCTATTTTCTAAACTTTCTAAACCAGGAAGGGGCAGCCTGTAAAACAAGCATGCCCTGGAGCATACTTTGACAAATATTATTCCAGAATATTCATGGAGACATTATTTACGGTAAAGTAGAGGAGTTTGGGAAGGGTGTCAAATGTTTTTAGGTTAGTGCTATAGTACAGGGGTTTGCAGATTTTCTCCACCAAGGCCAGATGCTAAATATTTTGGACTTTCCAATCCATAAATTCTCTTTCACAGCTACTCATCTCTGCTGTTACAGCACAAAAGCCATAGTCAATCCTGGGTGTGGCTGTATTCCAATAAAATTTTGTTTACAAAAAGAGGAATGTGGGTTGTAGTTTGCCAACCTCTGCTACAAAGAATAATAATGATGCTTTGTCATAAAACATTTGTATTCAACAAATACTGAGTAGCTACTGTGTGTTTTTTGGTTCCGTAAATATTGTTGGATGCGTGAATACAGTAGTCACCTCTTATACGTGGGTTATATATCCCAAGGCCCCCAGTGGATGCCTGAAACCACGGAGAGGACTGAACCCTGTATATGCTGTTTTTTCCATCTAATAACCAAGATGGTGATTGTGACTAGCAGGTGGGTAGCATAGTAGGTAGTGTATATAGCGTGAATACATTGCACAAAAGGGTAAGTCCTATCCCAGAAGGATAGCATGACATTTCTTCACACTACTCATAATGGCATGCAATTTAAAACTTACAAATTTTTTACTTCTGGAATTTTCCATTTAATATTGTCAGACCAAGGGTGATCATTGGTAACCGAAACCACAGAAAACAAAACAACGGATAGAGGGGGGTTACTGTAGATGAAATCAGTGTTTGGGGGAGAGACCAAGGTGTTTAAGGCACAGACACTGTTCAAAGTCCTAAACCTTTACAGTTGACATTTACTTACAGTTTTTTTGCTTGGCTTTTGGTAAAATTATTATTTTTGCATCACCATTCCACAGAGGAGGGAACTGAGACTCAGACTTCCTTTGGTGGCCATGCCAGAGGTGGCATCAAGGAATACAGGATGCATACACACACCACCAGTATAGCTTTTCTAAGTCACTGATGCTTTGTGTGTCAGCTTGACATTGCCCCAACTTATGGTGTGAGTCCTACAAATATTAAAACCACAATAAAAACATCACAGAAAAACAACTAATTTGCTTTAGATAATCCAACCCTGCAGTGTTTATGTGTTCCAGGATGGGATCTATTCTTGAGTTGTTCAAAGAAATCGATTACATCTTTTTCCCACATCCAGTTTTCTAGTCCTCTGCTGAACTTAAAACCTGGCCAGTAGCAAGGAAAGATAAAGGCACCCTTTGTTTTTTTCAATATTTTGTTTTGAAACCCTGATGGAAAAGCTTTATTTAGATCTGGCTAGCCTTTATCCTGCAAAACTTTCCAAACAAAGGCTTCGTGGCTTGGAGTTTTTCCAGGTCCTGTTGATTCCTGTAAATCAAGTTAACCCAAGGCAAGTTTGGGCTTTGTTCAAATCCCTACCACCCTCCACTTCCATGCCTGTTTCCCATGCCAGCTGTTTAGACTACAGCATTCTGATATCCACAACCCACAGTTAGGTTAGGCTATGTTCTTGTGCAGCAAAAGAGAATCCCAAGATGACAAGTATTTAGCATCTGACAACTACAGAATCAGGGAAAGGGAAGCAATTTATAATGAAAAGGAGATGGGTGCCCCCATGTTTACTTTCACAAGCTCTGTTGCACCATCCTTTCTAATTGTAACCTTTTGGAATAGGTGCTAGAAATTAGCCTATTTCTAACAAAAGAAGACATTGAAGCCCCTCTTACCCACCCCCCTGCAACCCTATAGCACAATATACTAAATTGCTGATGTGAAACAATTACCACTGTGGCCAGACATAGGGCTCCAATTCAAAAAAGGGCTGTGTCCCTTGAAATTCCTTAGGCTTGGCTGCCCTGCTGGCCACAGAACCAGCCACCGGAATGTTTAATAGACCAAATGCTCTCTGCCTAAACCATTTGTTTCTCTTCCTAGAATTCCTACGGGAAATTTTCTTATGAAACAGATCTGAGAGTCAGTATGTACAAAGAGCTTCCTTTTGAACAACTGTCTTCCACTCCCCTATGCCCAGCCAGATCGGACGAAAGCAAAAAATGTTCTCAGACTGCACAAGCAAAATTGGGCCTCATAAAGGCTTATAAGAGTTAAAAAAAAAAAAAAAAAAAAGTGGGAGCCATTCTTCAATTGGCTCAAACGTCTGATCCAAATGAAAGCAAATTCCTAGCATTCCCCTTCAGCTGGCATCATTCAGTATAGCCAGTTCTCAAAGTATTGCTACAACATCCGCCAACAGGGATTGTCACCACTCATAAACATCTGTGGATTTAACTCACCCCAGAGCTCTGAAGAGTGGGAAATCCAGGCATTTGTTATTTCTGCAGAACAAACTAACCTTGACCCAACAAGGGACAAAAACAAGGCAAAGCAAAATTAAATGACAAGAGCTAGGTGTGACTGATGGAAGGCAGAATATAGAGATGGGGAGAGGATTTGTTTTTGGGAATGTGTAATATCCAGTAAAGAACACCTGACTGGCTTTAACAGCCATGTCTACTAAGCACAATTTTTTACTTACTAAAAACTCTAGTTTGGGGGCTTATCCTGTGTTTGTTTTCTCCTGCCACATCAAAGAATAACACACTCGACCATGGCTTGTCACATGTGACTTGCATTAACTAGTCGTTCAATCTGTAAACATGACACTCTAGAACTAGATGTTTTCTGAGGTCCTCTGGCACTACAATTCTAGGAATGATTTTTATCTTTAGAGTTTCAGAAAATGGTATGGCATCTTTTCCCTTCCCTAGGATTAAGAAAAATAATTCACAGATATTAAAGCAGACCCAGTTTTACCTACGAAGGAAAAATACCTACCATTGTCTGATGGAGATACATACACCAGTTTGAGTTATTGGGGGCAAAATCCACAAGACTTCATTTTTCCCCTTCCCACAGCACTGGCTTCTTGGGCATTTCACACCTCCTTCAGGGGATAACAAAGACTATGAGAAAAGTCAAGACTCAAACCAGTTTTCACACAGTATCTGTTAGGAATGCTAAAAATAAGCTAGGTAGCAAAGAGTAGTCATAATTAAGGTTGAAGTTTAACTGTAAATTTCAATTACCATATTTCTGTAAAATTTAATTTTTATATTTCAGCAATACTAAGACACATTTTTTTTCACATTTAACATCTCTGAAATTGGAATGCAGTGTTACATTCCAGGGAGTTGCATTTTACAATTCCTGTCATCGAGGCACCATCATGATGTAGTTGCCATTGCTGAGGTATGTACAGCATTGGTCACACCTGTTCATACGAATGTCGTCATCTCTATTGAATGATGTACAACCTGGTTGCTATGGTTTGAATGTCCCCTCCAAAACTCATGTTGAAACTTAATGTGGCATATTGAGAGGTGGGACCTTTAAGAGGTGATTGGACCGTGAGCCAGCATGTTACCACACTCAGTCCCCTCACCAAGTGATGCCCTGCATGACCACATGACTCTTCGGAGTCCTCACCAGCAAGAAGGCCCTCACCAGATACAGCCCCTCAATCTTGGCCTTCCCAGCCTCCATAACCATAAGAAATAAATTCCTTTTCTTTATAAACTACTCAGTTTCAGATATTCTGTTATAAGCAACAGAAAAATGGACTAATATATCAGTACTACAGCATTGAATTTAACTATGATCTGACATTTAGATAAAAGATTTCAAGAATGTGGAAAGACACAGAAAACAGAGCAAAGGGGTATAAATTTGACATAAGAGAAATAAACAGTGTATTTTGTATGTACAAAGACATAAAAACTGAGCAGAATATACTCACTGTAGGAGAAGAAGAATGACTATGCTTCCATATTTTCTTATAAAGGAATAACAAGTGCTTTACAGGAGCTAAAAAAGAAGATGTTCACAAGAAGATGATGTCATAGTTTGTTACTGAAGTGTGTACAAAATGACTGCTTATCACAAGGCAAGGAAGGCAACTGGGGCAGGACAAATGGCCAAATCCCCTGGAAGAGCTGAGAGACATTTCAAAGCAGTCAGAGGTTGCTGTGATCAATTCATATAAAGTTGTTTTTTGTTCTTCTCTTTCTTAGTAATGTATAAAATAATGGTGAGACTTGCAATTGATGGAATCTTGGGGTTGATGGGCTGTATCTTCAGCATCACAACTAACTGAATATGAAGTAGACCTTCATAAGAGATTGAAGTAATATGTGGTGTTGTACTCATGACTCATACATGGAAGCTCAACCTCCTTGTGACCTCCAGCCCCTCAACCCCTCAGAGTCAGCAAGACAACTGACTACTCTTCCTGGCCAACTTCACATCCATGGCCACTCAGCCCAGGCCCTCTAATTAGTCGTTTCACCATGTTCTTACCAATACCTTAAAGACCAGTTTTTTTCACCATGATTTTCTATCTTGGTTAATGGCTTCTGCATGTACAACAATTTCAACAAGTAAAACCTTCTGGTCCATAGTAGATGTTCAATAAATGCCTGTTTCTTTTATCATATGCCTCCTCCCCAGCTCACAAATCCCCCCTTCTGGGCCTAACCCACACTCCATGATTTCACAGAGCTCATGTAACCAGCTTTGTCCAACACCCATTACATTCACACTCAGGGTTCCCTGTTTTCAAAAAACTTTGCTTCTCCTTTGACTTTCTCTCTAGCAACTTGGTAGCAAACAGAAAAGATAATTTTTAGTTTGCTTTTTGCCACTTTATTCAAACTGCCTTTTCTATAAATAAATCTCAGGAAAAAATATACATAATGGAATTCTACCTCTTTTTGGTTTTAATTCCTTTTTTTTTTTTTTTTTTTTTTTTTTTTTTGTGAGACAGAGTCTCGTTCTGTCACCCAGACTGGAGTACAGTGGCCGGATCTCGGCTCACTGCAAGCTCCATCTCCCGGGTTCATGCCATTCTCCTGCCTCAGCCTCCCGAGTAGCTGGGACTACAGGCGCCCGCCACCTCGCCTGGCTAGTTTTTTTTTGTATTTTTTAGTAGAGACGGGGTTTCACCGTGTTAGCCAGGATGGTCTCGATCTCCTGACCTCGTGATCTGCCTGCCTCGGCCTCCCAAAGGGCTGGGATTACAGGCGTAAGCCACCGTGCCCAGCTGGTTTTAATTCTTGAATGTCTCAGCAACACTTGATACAATTTAAAACTTCCTCCTACCTGAAATTTTCTACTTTCTGACTTCTGAAACGCCATTTTTTTCTTGGTTTTCTTCCAAAGTGTATGAAAACTTCTTTGGTTTTCTTTCTGAAATATTTGCGTCTATTCAGTCCTCAAAAGTAAAGTGCTCCATTGCATAGACATTTCCGTATTATCTCATTCCAAATCCATATTTCCAATTCCAGCCTGAGCTCCAAACAGCATTTCAAACCATCTCCTGGAAATCCTCATCTAGGTGACTTACAAAGATCTCTGTCAACCACATCCCAAACTAAAATAAACTCCTCTATATTCTTACTGTTCTTATACACAAATACTCAGTTAAGAAAACAATTATCTTCACACACCAAGTGTGAAACCTCAGCATCATCTTACACTCTGTCTTCTTCAACTCCAACAATAAGTACCACCCAGTCTTGTTAAGTCAAATTCTGTAAGATCTATTGAATCAAGTCCTTTTTATCTTTATTCATTTGTACAAATGTTTAATGAACAGCTTCTCTTGGAGATGGCTCTGTAAAGTGCCAGTGACAACCCTCTCCTCCTTCTAAGTTTGATACTCAGAGATAGATCCATTCTTCAGATAGAAATTAGAGTATGTGCAACCCAAATGAGGCTCCCTACCAGCATACACACAAATACACAAGTGCACATGCACACGGGCACACACACACAAATACACACACATACACACACACAAAAGCCCAAATTTGCTATCCATTTAAAAGGAGAGTCTTTACAGGTATATTTGCTTTGCAGCAAATATGTCCAGTCAACTACACGGGGAATTGTGTGCTGTCTTGCAACCCTTGAGCCTAGAGAGTTCCTAGAAAACAGGCTTGGGATCATCAATCAGGTTTGCTTACATAATTTGCAATCAGGCTTGCTTACTTCATGGAGGAGATCAGTAGAAGAACATATCTATCCTATAGGCTAGCCTAAAACACAGCCCAGAAGAATAGTAGCTGCTATGAGTGAATTCCACAAATCAGATAAATAATTCTTATTTTGTGAAAAAGGTGGAGTATAAAATGAAGAGAGAGATGTAACTGGAAACATTACTGTAATGCTATCTCACCTTATAAGTGGAGTGAAAGTCCTATATTCATTTTCTGAGGCTGCTATAAAAAATTACAACTATGCCAGGGCCGGTCGCTCACAATTGTAATCTCAGTACTTTGGGAGGCCAAGGTAAGAGGATCCTTTGAGCACAGGAGTTTGAGATCAGCCTGGGCAACATAGGGAGGCTCCAACTCTAAAAAAAAAAGAAACCTACCGACTTGGTGGCTTGGTGACTTAAACAATAGAAATGTATTCTCTCACATTCTTAGGGGCCAGAAGTTTAAAATCAAGATGTTGAGGGGGTTGGTTTCTTCTGGAGGCTCTAAAGGAGAATCCATTTCTTACCCCTCTCCTGGTTTCTGATGGCTGCTGGCAATTGTTGGTGCCCTTTGGCTTACAGTTGTGTAACTCTATTCTCTGACTCTGTCTTAACATGTCCCTGGCCCCTGTGTCTCCCACTGTGCTCTATGTCAAATTTCCTCCTTTCTGTTAGAAGGACACTAGCCACTGGATTTAGGGTCTATCCTAAGTGTAGGATACTATCATTTCACAATATTTAAATAATTATATCTACAAAGACCTTATTTCCAAATAAAATCACATTTATAGGTACCAGAAGTTAAAACTTGGACATATCTTTATCTTTTGGGGGACACTAAACAATCCACTACAAGTCCTTATGAAAGCGTGAGCACAAGGATTCTCCCTCTAACTCTCTTTTATTCCAGGAATTGTAGCATGCACCAGAAACACAGAAGTGAATACAATCAATGCAGTCTGTGTCCTCATACTCACTGTCCATACTTCACTTTTCCTACTAACAATGCCTGACCAATTAAAATGGTCTCCTAATTTTTCTTCTGGTCTCCAGTCTAATTAGTGACAGATTTTAAAACATGCACATTAGTCAGAACAGGCAAGGTTATGCTGCAACAACAAATAACCACTGTATTTCAGTGACTTTTTTTTTTTTTTTTTGAGACAGGATCTTGTTCTGTCACCCAGGCTGGAGTGCAGTGGCACGATCATAGCTCACTGTAACCTCAAACTCCTGGGCTCAAGCAATCCTCCCACCTCAGCCTGCCACACTTGGCTCATTTTAAAAAATTTTGATAGAGACATTTGTTGCCCATGCTGGTCTCGAACTCCGGGGTTCAAGCAGTCCTCTTGCCTTGGCCTCCCAAAGTGCCGGGATTACAAGCATGAGTCACCACACCCAATATTCTCAGTGTCATAAAACAAAGAAGGCTTGTGTCTTCTTATTCATGTTCCTGAAAGAATAGCTGAGAGTCTTCTCTATGTTTTTCTCATTCAAGGACCCAGTCTCAGGCTCCCATAAAAGCTAAGGCAGAAAAAGGAAAAATGACAAATCGAACAGTGTCTCTTAAAGTTTCTACCCAGACCTGGCACATGTCACTTGCACTCATTTCTCATTAGCATTGGTCCAAGTCATGTGACCATGACTCAGCTCAAAGGTATACAGAGAAGTATGTAATCCTAATATAGGCTTAGAATTGTGAGGAACTAGCAATATTCAGTGAATAGCTCTAATAACTACCACGATCATCCTAACGTTTCAATCTGTAATACACGTACCTCACTTGCAGATTAAAGTTCACACTCCTCAGCATGGCATTCCAGGATTTATGTAAAGATCCCAATCTCTATTTTCTGCTTCATTTCTGCCGCTAATGCTCCAGCATTTTGACTACTCAAATTCCCTGCCATGATGTGCCCTCTCTAGCTTCCAGGTGTTTGTTCACACTGTTCCCTCCACCAGGAACAACCTTTGTCCTTTCTCATTTTCCAAGTTTCTTCTTAAAGGTCATTTCTTCTATGAAGCCTTTTCCTTAGGTAGAATTAATCCCTCCACCTGTTATATTTCATTTTTACATAACTCATTCCTTCACTAATTTATTTCCTCAAGAAGTAAACCACGTGCCAGGCACTGTGCTGCAATGAAGAGAAGGGCATAGCCATAGTCCTCCAAAGTTTATTGCCTAGTAGGGGAGAAAAAAAATGTAACAGGCAATTAAAACACAGAATTTCACATGCCACTTAAGGAGAAGGATGAGGTGCAATGGGAGCCATTAGCCAAGAAAAGGCTTGGGGAGGAGAAAGATCCAGGTGGAGAAGAGCTTGTATACAGGCCCATAGAGAAGAGAACTCATGATGAGTTTGAAGAACTGAAAATATGTGCTTAAATACAGGGGAAAAGCATGACACACACTGGAAAGTGAATTGAAGATGGCGCCGTATCTTGAACTGGAGAACAAGACAGTCTCATTTACTACTTTCACAATTCATCAGAGTAATTGGTTCCTTAGTTTGGCCTCTTTGATCTATCAGTTTCTGAGATCTCAGAGGGATATTTCTTTGTTGTTGTGTTGCTGGGGTTTGTTTTGTTTTGTTTTTTTGAGACATAATCTTGCTCTGTCATCCAGGCTAGAGTACAGTGATGTATGATCACGGCTCACTGTAGCCTCGACCTCCCAGGCTCAAATGATCCTCCCACCTACCTCAGCCTTCTGAGCAGCTGAGACTACAGGCATGTGCCAACGCCCAGCTCGTTTTTTGTGTTTTTTTGTAAAGGAGTTTTGCCATGTTGCCCAGGCTGGTCTTGAACTCCTGGGCTCAAGCAATCCTGCTGCCTTGGCTTCTCAAAGTGCTAGAATTACAGGTGTGAACAACAGCACCCAGCCTTCCTCTTCATTTTGTAATGCTACCACCTATTATTATGCATTGTCTTTTTTCTTTATATTTTTTTTTTTTGCTGAATGTTCTATTCATATTCTACTAATATTAGTATTATTAATTTTGTTATATCAACTTTTAAAAAATTAATATACCATTTTTTCTCTTTTCATTTTTAATCATTCCATATATTTTAAGGTATGTTTATAAACAACACTTAATTATATTTTACTTTTTAGTCCAAATGGAGATTGTTGAATTCAATATTAGAAAAGTGAGTTTAACCTATATCTATTTTATATAATTATTAACATATTTACACTGGCCAGGTGCAGTGGTTCACTCCTGTAATACCACAACTTTGGGAGACCAAGATGGGTAGATCACATGAGACCAGCGTGGCCAACATGCCAAAACCCCATCCCTACTAAAAAACAAAAATCAGCTTGGTGTGGTGGTGAGTGTCTGTAATCCCAGCTACTTGGGAGGCTGAGGCTGGAAAGTCACTTGAACCTGGAAGGGAAATATTGCAATGAGCTTAGATAGAGCCACTGCACTCCAGCCTGGGTGACAGAGCCAGACTCTGTCTCAAAAAATGTGTGTGTGTGTGTGTGTGTGTGTGTACACTGATTTTTGCCACCTTTACATTTTACTTTTTGCCATTCTTATTTTTTCTTTTTACTGTTTTATTAAACAGATCAATTTTATAGACTTCTTTCTTTTCACTTTCCAGTGTCGAAGTTATGCTTTTTGTGTTTATTTTAGCATACATTCTTACATTTATACTATGCTGACGAAGTGAAAGGTAATCAGTATTTCTTTTCTCTATGGAAAAAGACAAGGACCTTAGCAAACAGTAACTTCCTCCAAACTTCCTCTGCCTCAAGGTTTCCAAGTTACTGTGGACTATTTTATTTCTAGCTTCTTTTGAAACTCAAAACACAAAAACAACTGTTCTTGTTATTTTATGGAAAATACTTTTTGAAATTGTGTTCCACATTTTATTGCTTCCTTTGTTCATCATTGCTTCTTGTACTTTATTACTCCACCTGGCAATCATTTATCTTCTCACTGAACCCCAGGGCTTTAGCCCCAGTCAAATAGATACTTTAACCCCAGGGCTGGTTAAAGAACCACCCTCAGATATGGATATCTGGGGTTCTTGAGTTGTAACCCAGCACTTTAGAGCATCCCTCTGGCCCTTCATCTACAGTGCCTATCCCCAAGAGCCAAGGAATCCAGGAGCCCAAGAGGACACCCACCAGAGCAGGTACCTCTGGTCCTCCTCCGAACCATGTTTCAAAGATACAGGACCCAGGAATTTCCTCTGAAGGGCAAATGTTAAGGGCAGGCTTTCAGTGTAGCTTTCTGGTTCACACAAACCTTTATATCCTGCTCACTGATTCTAGTTTCTTCTACAGTTCCAACAAGTGCAAATTTTGCTTTATTTTGAGCCAGATCTGTGTGAGTTAACATAGAATCGAATAATTCTATATGTCTCAAGAGGAACGGTTGTTAGAAGGAGGGGAAAGTAGATTTTATATGTGCAAAATCCACTGCCTTAATTTTACATATAACTAAATGTATGATTTAAGTGAAATAAAATTAATTGAATTACATTGGTTATTTTTACAATTAAATTGATTGAATTTAAATTATTAAATTATGCATTAAGAAAATCCTCTAACTGTGGCCCAAATCATACTGTGGACCACATAACTCCATGATCTGGGGCAAATCACTTTATTTTTCTGAGCTCCAATTTCTCCCTTTAAGAAAGATATTGATGTGGATTGCACATAGTGACTTCCTTCCAAAGAATACAGCATGGAAAAGAGGGAGAGGGCAGAAAAGCAACTCTGCAGCTAAGAAAATGTGGCAAATCCTACCTGTACCAGGTGATCAAGGTTAACATCGACAGGGATAAATCATGATAATAATATGTGCACTTGATATAATGTGATAGGAATAGTACTTCATAGTCTTCCTCACTGAAACTCAGTCTAAAAATGAGAAAAATATCAGACAGCCTCTAATGAGGAACATTCTACAAAATAGCTGATCAGTACCCTTCAAAACTGTCAAGGTCATCAAAAAAAGCCAAAGTCTGAGAAATGCCTACAATGTAGAGAAGCCTAGGAAGACATGACCAATAAATTCAATGTAATATCCTTCATGGGACCCTAGAACAGATAAAGAACATTTGTTAAAAACAGAAACTCTGAATAAAGTATAAACTTTAATTACTATATCAGCATTAGTTAATGAAGTGTAACAAATGTGCTATACTAATGTAAGATGTTAGGCTGTGCATGGTGGCTCATGCCTGTAATCCCAGCACTTTGGGAGGCCGAGGTGGGTGGATCACAAGGTCAGGAGATCGAGACCATCCTAGCCAAGATGGTAAAACCCCGTCTCTATTAAAAATACAAAAAAAAAATTAGCCGGGTGTGGTGGCAGACGCCTGGAGTCCCAGCTTCTCGGGAGGCTGAGGCAGGAGAATGGTGTGAACCCGGGAGGCAGAGCTTGCAGTGAGCCGAGATGGCACTACTGCACTCCAGTCTGGGCGTCAGAGTCAGACTCCATCTCAAAAGAAAAAAAAAAATTAGCCAGGTGTGGTGGTGGGCGCCTGTAATTCCAGCTACTCGGGAGGCTGAGGCAGGAGAATTGCTCGAACCCGGGAGGCGGAGGTTGCAGTGAGTAGCACACCACTGCACTCCAGCCTGGATGATAGAGCAAGACTCTGCCTAAAACAAAAAAATGAATGTAAGATGTTAATAGGAGAAACTAGGTGTAGGTTATATGGAAACTCCCTGTACTATCTTTATAATTTTTCTATTAATCTAAAGCTATCCTAAAATTTAAAGTCCATTTTTAAAACATTTAAAGGGGGAGATTAGATAATTTCTAGGAGAGTTTTTAGCCCCAACATTCTGAGATCTAAATGTAAAATAATGAATCTTCAAGTTTAGCAAGGAAAGAAAGAAAATCTCTTCTTAGAGGTAGGAAATTGGATCATGCAACCTCAAAAATAAGTGTATGTCTATAAATATCATATTACCATTTCACATGAATTCATTTGTAACTTGCCTATCCAGCAATGTGTTTTCTGAATGTATCCACACTGATACAGAGAGAGAATTCATTCATAGTTAACTGAAGTAGAGTAGTTCAATGTATTCTGTAACGTGTTTATGCAGTCTCACATGATGAACATTAATGTTCTTTCCATTTTTTCACCAATATAAACACAGCAATGAATTTGTCTAAACATGTTTGCTTATACACATGAGCAAGAAGTATATATACAATTATATTCACAAGTGTATATATACAATTAGGGTAGCAAATATACAAAGCTTTTAGATACTGCCAATTTGACCTCCAAAGGATTTTTACCAACTTACTTTCTAACCAACAATGTATTCCACAGTTTCATTTTCTCTACATATTCACTGACCCTTTGAAGGGTATTTCATTTGTTAATTTCAGTTTCCCTAAATACTAATAGAGTTGACATTCAGATTTCTATTCTATGAGTTGGATATGATTAACATTTGCTCATTTTTTTCCTTGTTTGCTTTTATTTTCCTCAGTGATTTACAGAATATATATATATATATATTCTTGATAGTAATCCTTTACTGATTATACTTGTTACAAATATCTTGTTCAAGTTTTTGGTGAGTCTCCTGACTTTGCTTATGGCATCTTTTGTCATACAAAAATTCCATTGCACTATGGTATGAAAGTTTGTGTTTCCCTAAAATTCCTACGTTGAAATCTAGTCACTAATGCGATGGTGTTAGGAGCTGGGGCCTTTGGAAGGTAAGGACAAAGCAAGAAGGCTCCATCTATGAATCAGGAAATGAGCCCCGCCAGACATCAAGTCTGCCAGTACCCTAATCTCAGACTTCTCAGTCTCCAGAACTGTGAGAAATAAATTTCTGTTGCTTGTTAGCTACCTAGTGTACAGTAATTTTTATAGCAGCCTGAATGTACTACAACAAAATTGGTACCAAGAAGTGGGGTGTTACAGCAAATACCTAAAAATGTTGAAGTAGCTCTTGGACCTGTCTAATAGATAGAGGCTGGAAGTGAGATCTATGCTAGAAAAAGCCTACATTGGCATGAATGGAGCATAAAGGGTAATTCTGATGAGGGCCCAGAAGAAAAAAGCTGTAGAGAAAGGCTGAATCTTCTTAGAGAATACGTACATGGTTATGAACAGAATGGTAAAGGCTATTCTGATAAGGTCTCAGATGGAGATGAGGAATATGCTATTGGAAACTGGAGGAAAGGTGATCCTTGTCATAAAGTGGCAAATAACTTGTCTGAATTTTGTTATTGGCCTACTGGTTTTGTGGAAGGTAAAACTTATGAGTAATGAAATGGCATATTTGGCTGAATAAACTTCTAAACAAAGTGTTGAAGGTCTGGCTTAGATTCTCTTGAATGCTTATAGTAAAACATGAGAAAGGGGAAATGAATCAAAGATGGATTTTTAATCAATAAGAAAGCAGAACTTAAAGATTTGGAAAATTCTGTTTGTGTGTACTGTAAAAAGTGAGAAATGTGTTGGGAGCTAACACCAAGGGTGTGGCCAAATGACCCTTTGATAAGGAAATTAGTATGGATTGGCCAGGTGTTACTCATCAAGACAATAGAAGAATGACCCTGAAGGCATTTCAGATTGGGGCTGCCCCTCACAGCCCCAAATGTAAGGACCTGGGGGAGAGAACAATTTCAAAGGAGGGGTCATTGGCACCCCTGGGACCTTGGCACCCTCTGCCCAGCACTGCCTCAAGGTTCTGCTTCCTGCACTCTGTCACCATGCTCCTCCACTGCCCCAGGTGTGGCTCTCATGGACCTGATTCAATATGCACTATATGCAGCAGAGCTATAAGGGTCTGGCTCCTGCTACCTAAATTTCAAAGGATGGCCTGGAGAGCCTGGAGCCCATGTAGAAAGCAGCCATGAGGTGGGGACACTGCAAGGGGCCCACACTAGGGCAATTCCCAGTGGAGCCATGGGGGGTATGGCCACAATGAGACCAACAGTTAGACCCACTGGCACGTGATTACATCTGGGAAGAGCTGCAGGTTCAAGACCCAGGCAAGAAGCCACCATGGAGATGGGGCCTGCTCAAAGCCCCATTAAGAGAACTGCCATGGGGATGGGGCTCCTCAAAGCCATGAAGGCAAAGCCCTGCCCCAATGGGTTCAGAAAGGGGAACTTCAACCCTGCTAAGACTGGTAGGAAGAGCCTAGAGTCAAATAAGATTATTTTCAAGCTTTAAGGTTTTGAATTGCTCAGGACCCATTACACTCTTCTGCCCTTAAATAAGCAACCTAACTAGTGGAATGAGTCACAGAACCTGGAAATAGACATGTGACAAAGATGGCATTAAAAATGGAATGGAAATGTCTATCCTGTTCCTGTCCCACCATTGTGTTTGGAAGCACATAACATGTTTGATTTCACAGGTTCACAGCTGGAGATAATTTGCCCCACAATGAGTCATACCTTCAATCTCACCTATATCTGATTTGAATTATATTTAGTTGAGACTTTGGACTTAGATTTTAAAGTTGATGCTGGAATCAGTTAAAACTTTTGGGGCTATTGGGATGAATATACTTTTCGTGTGAGATGGAGTTTATTTTGTTTCATGGTGTGAGGTAGGGATCTAACCACATTTTTTTCATATGAAAAATCAATTTTTCTCATATTATTTAATGAATAATTTATCCTTTACATGCTGATTTGTAATGCCATCTTTGTCACACATCTATTCCCAGGTTCTGTGACTCATTCCACTAGTTAGGTTGAAGGGCAGATTTCTAGGTTTCAGTACAAGATTCAAATGCAATCTACATAGAATGGAGTCCATGAACCTGCAATTTCCATAGTTCTGATGGATACAGCCCATAAACTTCACTTTAAGAAACATAGTCCTTGGCTTTGGTAAACAAAAGAGAATGCCAGAGTCCAGGGAAGATGATATTCTTTAATACAGGGTAGCCTCCCCTTTATAACCTGTTCTTTTTCCAAGTGGTACCTGAAACCTTCACATCCACTATTCAACAGCCCATTTCAATGCAACTTGACTCATAGAAGTCTGACCACAGAGAGAAGCTAAGCCCTCATTCCCTCTAAACTTAGAAACTCATACTAAGCAGGTGGGTATATCTAAGTAGCTAACTTCCCTATGGTAATTAACAGATTTAACTTTTCCCTTGAAGCAGGAGTCTACCTACCACACGCACCAGTGTAACACTATTTTTGTAGCCCTCAACAAAATAATTACATTAATACAACAAATAAACTCTCAGACATGAGAGCAACACACACACACACACACACACACACACACACACACACATACACACAAAGTAACAATGAGGGCAGAATTTGTTTAGAAAAATATTCTCTCACTAAGCACACTCAGAAATTCAATGATTAGATAGAGTCCACTGGCTCTGACCTGCTAGTAGAAGAGCAGAGATAGTAGGAAAAGTGAAAGAAAACCAAGGTAGAGCCACTGTTCTTCCTCCTCATTCTTTACTTCCAATGTTACCATTCTTTAAGTCTATAATTGGCTACCTTTATGCTTCATATTAGTTACTTGTCTTCTGTAAACAGGTAAAATAAAGTTAGGACCAAATAAAAAGAGCCTCTTGTGTTAGGTAGCAACAATAAAAATAATAAATTTTTAATTTAGAAGCTGACTCTCCAAAATATCCAACACTTATACTTGTTATCTACTTTAAATCCAATTATTTTAGATAATATTACAGTAAAAAACTATAACTGAAAACAACAAATTGACTCATTTCAAGGAGTCTGAAACAAGAGCCAGAAAATGTAGATTATGAATATAATAAAATCACACCTTCCCCTCACAAACATAATTTTGTGTTTATAACTGACCCTCTTCCTGGGGTCAGTTCCTAGATAAAAATGCACAGGAAGCCCCTAATCCTCATGATTCCTAATCTTGTTTATGTATCATCTATCCACTTGCATCTTTCCTTAACTTTTCTGGCATATGTTTTCAATATAGAGCTGCAACAAAGGAGATCTATAATTAACAAATCTCTTCCTTTTAGCTATTAAAATAGGTGACACAGAAATGCAAGACATTACAAAAAGAAAGAATTTTGCAGTGCTCACGGAGCACAGCTTCCAGGAAGATGTTGGGATAAATGTGCTTTCTTGTGGCCAAGACCCTGGGCCTGGAATCTGAGTAGATTATATGTTTCAGAGCCAGGTACTGTTTCTCATCTAGTATCTGTGTTCTGAGAACATTGCTTAAGCTGGAGGAAAATCACAGTATAATCCATGACTTTCCGGAAGGTAATCAGAAGGGATTCTACTCAAGACCAATACTCATATCCTGTAGATGTACTGACTTCACTACCCAGTGACTAGTTCTCCAGGGTGTGAATTTTCCAGATCTATAATTTCCTCTACACACAGATGAAATTAGTCTCATATGGAGGTCAATATGCTGCTGGAGGGCAAAAATCCTCTAAAAGCCAACAAATCAGATATGTCAACAAAAATTCCAGGCACACACTACTTTTATAACTATAAGGTGCTGTGGGCAGATATTTAAAATCACATTGCCTACCAAGAGAGAATTTGTTTTAGACATAGGGACTGACCTGATTTTGAATTACTTTAGCAAGGGTTAAGGATCCTGAGGGTTAGAAGAAAACATGTGAGCAGCAATGGAGCAAGAGTTATGAAACAGTTCTGGAAATGTGGTCTTCCAGTATAACGAGGGCCCCAGGAGTGGAGCTTGGGCAGTTGGGAGGGGGCAGAGGTGTGACTAAGCAGAAATGGGGCACAGAAAAACAGGAAGGTTTGTTGTCAAAGGCACTCATTTTCCAAGTCCTTGAACTCAGCTTAGCTAGTTATATGAACCTTAGCTCTAAACCATTTCACTACATGTCAGCATTTTTTCCTACTTGATAGGAAGGAAAAGTGAAATTGTGTGTGATTAAAAAAGTGAGAGATAGTGGGCCGGGTGTGGTGGCTCACGCCTGTAATCTCAAAGTGCTCACGCCAGCACTTTGAGAGGCCGAGGTGGGCAGATTGCCTGAGGTCAGGAGTTTGAGATCAGCCTGGCCAACATGGTGAAACCCCATCTCTAGTAAGAATACAAAAATTAGCTGGGTGTGGTGGCACATACCTGTGATCCTAGCTCCTCAGGAGGCTGAGGCAGGAGAATTACTTGAGCCTGAGAGACAGGAGTTGCAGTGAGCAGAGATCGTGCCACTGCACTCCAGCCTAGCCGACAGAGCGAGACTCTGTCTCAAAAAAACAAAAAGCCTGATAGCTAGAAATGAGATGTTTCTGGTCCCTGTTAGTTTATGGTACAGAGGGGTTAAAATAGACAAATTATTAACTGAACTAAAAGTTCCTTCTCACAAGAATGAAGAGCTGAAAACTATACATACTAGCAGCAGAACAGGCTGAAGCCACATGTTTTCCAGGTTTGTTTGTTTGTTTGTTTTCCACATTTCATAACTCCGGTCTGTACACAGCTGATTTGTTGAGTTATGGTGCTAGGGCAACTAAGGGCATGAATGCAAATCTCATGATGTTCAAACCAAGTCACTAAATGGGTATTGCCTGGCCTGAGGTCCCGTTTTCTAGATATAAGTTAACAGTACCAGAGTGCGTTGAAACTAGGGCAGGGTTGTGCATTGGGTATTCTCAGTGGTTCCCCAAACTGGCATTATGTTAGAAGTCTGTTTTTAGGCCGGGCGTGGTGGCTCACGCCTGTAATCCCAGCACTTTGGGAGGCCGAGACGGGTGGATCACGAGGTCAGGAGATCGAGACCATCCTGGCTAACACGGTGAAACCCCATCTCTACTAAAAAATACAAAAAACTAGCCGGGCAAGGTGGCGGGCCCCTGTAGTCCCAGCTACTCCGGAGGCTGAGGCAGGAGAATGGCGTGAACCCGGGAGGCGGAGCTTGCAGTGAGCCGAGATCCGGCCACTGCACTCCAGCCTGGGCGACAGAGCGAGACTCCGTCTCAAAAAAAAAAAAAAAAAAAAAAAGAAGTCTGTTTTTAAAAAATCCAGATTCCCTAATCCTTAACCCTCAAAAAAACAACAACAAAGCTACTAAATTGGAATTCACAGGGGTCTGGAAATCTAATTTTTTAGAACACAAACCATCGGGCGTTTCTGATGGCCAGCCATGTTCAAGAGTCACAGCTGTTCTCATTTAATCCCCCCTGTAATTTCACAAAAGTTATGAATGGTTCCACTTTATAGATGAGAAACCTGAGGCTCAGGAGGAAGCTGCTCCCAGGACCACCACTAAGTAGAGAGCCTTAGCAGAATCAAACCTAGATTGGTCACAAAAACATCCATACCTGCAGCAAATAACTGTATCAGACACTTTACCCTGACTCCACTCCACCTCCTCTCACTAAGAACTATTTTCCTTAAAAAACAACTGACTGCATGCACTCTTGAAGGAGGCAAGTTTGGTCATCTTTCTCTCCCATCAGAACTCTCTCGTCCTCCTACCCATAGTGGGAGCTGAGGATGTTTCTTGCCTCCTAAGACTTGCAAATCTTGCATTCTCCCACATCAGAAACCTACCTGACCCAGGCCCTCCTCCGTCAGGAACTGGATGTTGACAATCAATATGGGCTGATGGGAGAAGGTGAACCTCCCACACCCACCCTCTTCTCTGGCAAGGGTCAATCTCATTATCCACGAACGATACTTAGCCACTTCCTGCAGCCCTCCATGAAGTTCGTGCATTAAAAGGTTTTTGCTTACAAAGCAAACTGCCTGTATGAAATGACAAAAAATACATCTGAAATTACCAATCAGAGCTTCAGTAAATGTAAAATTAGTAAATAGGGTGAATACAGTTTCATCAAAAAGCAAAGAAACCTATGTTTTTGTTAGTCTCTGCAGCCTAATTGTGGCCAAATGTATACTTTCCTTTAAAGTCCTTAAAAATAATAAAACGAACTTGTAGAAAATAAAGAATAGCTGGGATTTCAGAGTAGGAATAACTGTAGCCAAAGGAATCATTGTAGTGGTATTTCGGGCATCGTGGTGGGAGGACTTAATCATGGGCTCCAAACCCTTGTCCCACTAATAGCCATATACTTCGCCCAATATCAAATCAGCCCTAGTCAGAAAAAGTTCTAGGGAAAACCGTGTAGATAAAATCATTAAGGTTTGAAAAAAAATTCCATTTTGTTCAGATGTGTTCTCTATTGAAGGGAAAGAGGGAAAGGAAGAACAGGCTCACTACATGCTATGAGATGGTCAAACTTTAGTGTTCACAAGAAACATCTGGAGAGCTTGTTATAACATAATATTCCCAGCTTCACAACTCCTGGAAATGCCACTTCTCCTGTCTGAGCTGGGGCTTGGGATCCTGCATTTTCATCAAGCACCTCAGGCGATTCTGATGCAGGTTTTTTCCTTAAGTTGCTATTTTAAAAATGTTGACAATGTGGGAAGTTTCCAAGAACAGGACAATGAACACCCACTACACTGAGTCAAGGGTTGGCAAATTTTTTCAGTAAAGTACATCGGTTTGGACTGACAGTCTCTGTAGCAACTACTCCTTTCTACCCTGCAGCAGGAAGTGCCTACAGTTAATAAGTATACGCAAATGAGCTTGGCTATGTTCCAATAAGATTTGATTTATGGGCACTGAAATTTAAATGTCATAGAATTTTCACCTCATAAAATATTACTCTTCTTTCTCTTTGTTATATTTAAAAACATAAAAACTATTCCTAGCTCAGAATTGTAGGCAGAGGTTTGCCAACTAAGCCAGCTTTCCTATGGATGAACTTTAAATTTACCATTTTTCATATTTAGACTAATTATTTTGTCCCTCTTAGGAAAATTACAAAAACACATCTATAAAGATGTTTTCCGGTCCACCCTTTGCTGTATTTTCAGATATAACATGTTCACAGCTTGCTATGGCTGATAATTTTGGATGTCCTGTGGGACACAGTTCCTCATTTAGAAATCACAGTGCAGTCAGTCATTCTCTAAATTTACCACATAAAAATAAAAAGTGTGCGTGCCCTTATCCACAACACCAGGGCCTACTGAAGCATCCTTTTATTAGCTTTTTTCTCAAACTGAAGATAAATAAGGGAAAAACAAAAAAAAAACCTTTGCTCTTCCAGATGACTCAAATGGTCTAGCAAGTCGTGAACAGCATTTTGCCATTTGTGAGCAAGGAACCAGGAATGGAGTTTCTTTATTTTTTTCCCTCCCTGACCTTTTGTTGAAAATTAGCTTAAATAGTATCTGCTCACATTTCCAGCTGACTGGGTTATAACCAAGTAAGACTAACAGTAATGATACAAATCTGCTGCCCTATTAAAGGTCTTTCCCTCCAGGGGAATTTCTTAGGTTATTAAACATTGTTTAATAAGTATCCGAAAACCAAACAAGAATTCCAGAAGTAAGCTCCAACTCTGCATGAAGAAATTAACAAACATTGTCATCATGGAATCTGTGTATTGTGCTTACCTACTAGGAACAACAGAAAAAAACCACTCGACCTAACTAAAATCATTCCTTCTTACTGAAATGCGTCTCAACCACACACATCCAAACATGACCTCATCTCTTAAGGAACGAAAACCTACCGTAGTTATCTAAAGCACTCAAGCCTCGATCCATCACTTCATTACCCTCCCCTCCTCAAGACAAAGTAACCCGCTTAATGGCATGAGGATGTGTTGTATCTTGATGAAGTTAGAGAGCAGAGGAGTCATAAATCCTCTCTTCCCATCCCCGAGTCTAAACATCAGCTTAGAGGCTGCTTTGGAGTCATAGTCCATGAGATGGTGTGTCTGCCTTTTATCTTCTTGCCAGCACTCTCTTCCAGCCTCTGAAGATAATATATGGCATGCTGACTCAGGTGGAGAGGCAGGAATCACAGCAAAGACTTAAACCCCAGTCTGTGGATACATGAGAGCCCTCTGTATTTCTCATCAGCTGGCTGATTTGTGGACGACCACATTTTTGGAGCTCAACCAACGGCCTCACCTGATGGAAAATGCTTACGAACTTATAAATCACCTTTGAATATATTTTCTTGGTAGAAATAGAACAGACTGCTAGCTCCCAATTGCCTGAAATGTATATATCAGTGTATAGAACCAATGTAATGATTTGAGAGGACTGAGGACTAAAAACTGTATTAAAAGCTTCCATTACAAAGAGACAATAGAGAAATGCTTTATTTAGGGCTGGGAGTTTTATAAGTAATATAGGAAACCCAAATAAAAATAATAGATAAATGCAATTTTGTTTTAGTCACAAAAAAATTACAGACTGAAGTTAAACAGTGGGCCTATTATATTAGTACAGTGGTTCCGAAACCTGGCTACATATTAGAATCATCCAGGGAGCTTTAAAAAAAATTTCAATGCCCAGGCTGCACCCAACACCAATTAAATCTGAATCTGGGGGGAAGGGAGCGAAGCCCAGGCCTCTATATATTTTTTAAAGCTCCTCAGATAATTCCAGTCCACAGCCAAGGTTGAGAACCTCTGCATTGGAGAATATAGTCCCTGCCCTTCTGAGCTTACTTTTACAATATTTACTTGGTGAATTCTGTTCACCAACTGTCTTCCTCACTTCTGTCAGTAACTTCTTTAGAGCTGGAATCTGGAATTTTAAATTTATAGATAGAGATATAAACTCATGTACAGGCCAGGTGCGGTGGCTCACGCCTGTAATCCCAGCACTCTGGGAGGCCGAAGCAGGAGTATCACTTGAGGTCAGAAGTTCAAGACCAGCCTGGCCAACACAGTGAAATGCCACTTCTACTAAAAATACAAAAATTAGCAATGCATGGTGGTGGGTGCCTGTGATCCCAGCTGCTCGGGAGGCTGAAGCAGGAGAATCGCTTGAACCTGGGAGGTGGAGGTTGCAGTGAGCTGAGACTGCATCACTACACTCCAGCCTAGGTGACAGAGTGAGACTCCATCTCAAATAAATATATAAATAAATAAATAAATTCACATACACACATATATAAAATACATGCGCACATATTTTTATTTAACTTAGGCCCTGATTATTAATATATAAAACAGAAAAACTAAGTGCCTTGGTAATTTACATATCTTCTCCAAATCTTTAAAGAACCAAACTCTAAACACCACACATAAAGATATTTAAGTCATAAAACACACACACATACACATACACTCAAACTTTAATGACCTTCAGGAACCATGATCCAATAATATATTTAATAGGTAAGATCTCATTCATCAGTATACAAAAAAAAAAAAAAAAAAACCCAGAAAACAAAAAAACTAACTTTGATTAAGACATGTGCCCTTAGTAAGGGCACTTACAGTTAGAAAGGTTTATCGGTAGCACTTTGAGGTAGCATATTTTGTAAAGTCACAGGGCTGCTCTGCAGTTTCTCCTGGATACAAAGGTAGAGGCCATCAGCCTTTGCCCCTGGAAGAGGAAAGTGAAATTATCTGTATTCCTTGCCAGTGTCAGCCTGAACACACTTTATACCACCCACCCTTGGCCATCCCTCCTCTATACTTTATGCATGGGGGTTTAGAACAACAAAGGCATTTTGCTGCTTCTTTCCTCTTGGTATGGCAGCATCCCAGGCTGTGGAGCCAGTTAGTTGCCTCTTGCCACATGTGATTCACCAGCAGGAGACACATGCACCCTGTGGAAAGGGAAGCTGGGCATCACGGCATGCTTTTTAATTGGCTTTAACATTTCATTAAGTAAGAGTGACTCATTCCTGTAAGGCTTTAAAGAGGTTCATTTCTGAGTATTCTCTCCACGATTCTGACCCTAGAAAGCGCTCCTTTTTTTCCCTCCCTGGGTGTAATCATGTTGGGGTATCATTAAGCTTTCTGGGATTTTCCTGGCAGGAGGGTGAACAGAAAAGCTTTTTAAAAATCCACACAAAACAACAACAAAAAACCCAAGTGCAAGAGCGATACCAAGAACAGACTTCCTTTGTGCAAGTTAAAAAGATACAAGTTTACGGTTCAGGAAAACAACCGACTTCTTAAAACAAAGCAAACAAACAAAAAAGGAAATATTCAGTTCAGCTCTGCATTTTAAATACAAATATACAGTCAAAACAGGCTAAGGATTAAAGCTGCAAAAATGGTCCCAACAGCCTCAGACTTTTGCTGCAGGAAAATTTTTTGCCCAATGGTCACAGATTAAAGGGATATCTAGTCCCCAAGAGCCCTTTTGTCCCAATATACTTCCTGTTTGAAAGTTGAACCCTTAAAAGTAATTGATATACAAGTGAATAAAAATAGCACATGTCCAGACAAAAAAGGGCATGAGCTGGGCCTGAGTTGCCACTTAAAACTGTCATTCAATATCATAGAAAATCCTCAAAGGCTGCCCAGAAACAGGGCCCCAGGCACTGCTGAACATGCCAGCCACCAAGTCGACGCCACCCGACACAACCGAGCGTTAGACTTCAAGTATCCAAGGTGCTACAATAGCTGGTCCTCTAAAGACCTCAGGCTGACTCTCAGAAGCCCCCACTCCACCCCACCCCATTATACAAAAAGTGAAAACATTGCTCATGGTCATTACAAAATACTGGGGTGGAAAGTGAGGAATAAGAGATCTGCTCTCTGAATACACCAGCCTTACAAATACAAATAACGTCTTTAACATTTTGTACAACTAGAAGGTGCATGAAGCTGGTATCCAAGCAATGATTTCAAACGCTTTCTTTTCTCCCCGTTCTGTATCAAACTGGAAAATGGTTCCATTGGGTTAACAGTGTCATTTTAGAATGCCATAAATTAAATAAGTTAGTTCACATTTTTTCCCCTAGCACTTAAGTTACAGTTAATCTCTAATGTGCTTTTGAAGCTTGCTTTAGCAGTTCCAGGTCTCTTCTGCGGACAGTGGTGGCTCTGGGACAACCATATTCGTCCAGCTGCAAAGGTATGAATTGTTCAAGCACCCCAAGGCCCTGTCCAGCAGGACTGGTAAATAGCTTAGTCCATGATGGTTTAAAGTTTCCACTGAATCCCAAAAATATGGTACTCCCTGAAAAAAAAAAAAAAAAAGAAAAAGAAAAAAAATTCAATTTTTATAGCTACATTCCAGCAAGAGAATACAGGAGGTGACTCGGAGGTGAGCAAAACAAAGGCAGCTATTAAAAAACTCTACACTTCCTTACATCAGCAAATGAACTCTCACCACCCACCTCTTGCCCCAGATAACAAACCACATCCCAACACACTTCCTGTCACACTGTGCCCTTATTTAGAAATCATCTTAATGATACCCACTCCAGCAAACAAGCTCATGAAAATGGTCTGGTAGCTGAATTGCACCATAAAATTGCCTATGTTGCTGGCCCTGTAAGAACTTCATGGAATAATACAAATACAAACCTTTGTCATAAAGATGAGCTGGTTTGGCTAATCCCAGAGGTACTAGTAAGTGTGAAATGTTCAACTGCTTTATTTCTCCTCTTGTGCTCAACAGAACAATTGACCTGTATGTAAAATTTAGAAAGTCAGAGAAAATTTCAATCCTTCAGCATGAGTATCTTTCTCAACTGAATGCTGAATAGAAATATTAGATAAAAGCAGAACTCCAAAAAGAAAAAAGCCTAGATGCTTTTCCATCCAATTCCCTTCTCTTCCACCCCACCACCATGGGCTTCGCATGTTGCTCTTACAAGGGGTAACACACGGAGAAACCAAATCATTTATGTAAGTTCACCTAGTGCAGGGCTTCCCAACCCCTGGGCCATGGACGCGTACCAGTAGATTAGGAACCAAGTTGCACAGCAGGAGGTGAGTGGGTGAGCAAAGCTTCATCTGTATTTACAGCCACTCCCCACCACTTGCATTACAGCCTGAGCTCCGCCTCCTGTCAGGTCAGCTGTGGCATTCAACTCTCATGGGAGCGGAGCCCTATTGGGAACTGAACATGTGAGGGATCTAGGTTGTGTGTTCCTGAGAATCTAATGCCTGATGATCTGTCACTGATCATCACCCCCAGACAGGACCATCTAGTTGTAGGAAAACAAGCTCAGGGCTCCCACTGACTTTACATTATGGTGAGTTGCATAATTATTTCATTATACATTACAATGTAATAATAATAGAAATAAAGTGCACAGTAAATGTAATGTGCTTCAATCATCCTGGAACCATCCCCCTCCACCTCTGGTCCATGGAAAAATTATCTTCCACAAAACCGGTACCTGATGCCAAAAAGGTTGGGGACTGCTGACCTAGTGGATGGTTTGGGGTGCAGTTCTTTTAGGGAATAGTCTATTGTTGTTGTTTATAATTTGTATAAATTTGTGGGACAAAAGTGCAATTTCATCACATACATAGGACTGCATAGTGGTGAAGTCAGGGCACTTAGGGTATCCATCACCAAATAATGTATACTGTGCCCATTCAGTAATTTCTCATCATCCACCCCTCACCCTTCCTTCTCCATTGTCTATCAGGGAGTAAGTCTACTGTAACATGGGAGAATGCTTTTGTTTTGTTTCAAATACTCTATTTATTTAAGTTCTATCATCTATTTATTAAATAAATGGATAAACACAATTCTAAAAATAAATAAACAACTAACTGTGTTTTCCATGGTCTGAATGGCCATTTTTGTCCTACAGTAAACCAACACACATACTCGGACCTATCTGTGGATTCTCTGTTCTTCTCCTCTGATCTTGCTCTTCTCAGCCAAAACTATGCTGGCCTATGGCTTCATGGTCTGTTTTAATATTTGATAAAACTAGCCCCTTGTATTACTGTAATTTGTTTATATTTTACTACTTTCTCATTTATTCTTCCAGATGAACTACAGTATCAACCGTCAAGTACAGTAGAAAAGTACCTTTTGGGACACTAATGAAAATGTGTCAAATTTATATTTTAACTAAGTAAACGTAATGCACTTGAATCATCCTGAAACCATCCCCCTCCACCGGTCCATGGAAAAATTATCTTCCATGAAACCAGTCCATGAAACTAATATTTATTCATTTTTCCATTCAGAAACAGAGAGTCTCTCCTTTTATTCAACTTCTGTTGCATATCCTTTAGCAATATATTTAATAATGTATTTATTTTGTGTGCGTGTGTGTGTGTATACAAACGCACTATTTCAAAAACTTTAATCAGAAATATTCTTGGCCAACCAGGTGCAGTGGTTCATGCCTTTAATTTCAGCATTTTGGGAGGCTGAGATGAGAGAATCACTTGAGCCCAGGAGTTCAAGACCAGCTAGGGAAACACAGCAAAACTTCATCTCCACAAAAAATAAGAAAAACAATAAAATAAAATAAAATAAAATAAAATAAAATAAAATAAAATAAAATAAAATAAAATAACAGACAGGCTGGTGGTGTGCACTTGTAGTCTCAGCTACTTGGAAGGCTGAAGTAGAAGGGTCACTTGAGCCTGAGAGGTCAAGACTGCATTGAGCTGTGGTCACATCACTGCACTCCAGCCTGAGCAGCTGTGTTTTGTTTTTTTAGAGATAGGGTCCTTGCTCTGTCACCCTGGCTAGAATGCAATGATGCAATTATAGTTTACTGCAGCCTCAAACTCTTGGGCTCAAGGGATCTTCCTGTCCTAGCCTCCTCAGTAGCTGAGACTACAGGTATGTGCCCACATACTCAGATAATTTTTGAATTTTTTGTAGAGACAGGGTCTCATTACATCGCCCAGGCTAGTCTTGAATTTCTGGCCTCAAGCAATTGTCCTGTCACAGCCTCCTAGGCAGGAGCCACTGTGCCTGACTTCTTGGTCAGTATTACTGAAAAAAAAATTTCAAGAACAAATCAGTGTTTAGGGGGCTCTGAGTAGCTCTTATTAATTAAAAGGTAACATTAGATTGATTTATTTTCAGTCATCAAGGATGCCTACAGGAAGTTGAAATTTGCGTAGTATATCTTAATGTGGGTCTTAATAGTTCTTAAGATTAAGTGCCTTAAGTTTCATGCTGGTATGGGTTCTTTATTGTAGTCTGTCTGTCTTCTTTCTTTCTTTTTTTGAGGCAGAGTCTCGCTCTGTTGCTCAGGCTGGAGTGCAGCAGTACGATCTCGGCTCACTGCAAACTCTGGCTCCTGGGTTCAAGCAATTCTCCTGCCTCAGCTTCCCAAGTAGCTGGGATTACAGATGCCCACCACCACCCTGCCCAGCTAGTTTTTGTATTTTTTGTAGAGATGAGGTTTCACCATGTTGGCCAGGCTGGTCTTGAACTCCTGATCTCAGGTGATCCTCCCGCCTCAGACTCCCAAAGTGCTGGGATTACAGGTGTAAGCCACCATACCCAGCCTACTGTAGTCTTTCTAAAGCAGTGGTGACACAATCTAGAATTAGTGCAGCAGTCTAAGTACGGCCACCCTGCATACCTGACCTTCTTCAATAGGTCAGAATTACCCATAAGATAATTTACAGGTCACCCCACAACCCTATACACATAGACACGTGCTCAGTCTCCCTAGAAGTCACTGCCAGTGGCTCCACACTTTCTAAACACTGTTAAAATACAACATACACATTGAATTTTTGCAAATGAATCCTATGTGTATAACCAGAGGGTGGATCAAGAAACAGCATTACCAGTATCTTAAAAGCCTTTCTGTTAATGAGTTGGTTTTACCTCTTAAATCTATGGGGTACCTTGCAGGACTACCATGTTGTCCTAAATATTTCTGGTGAGATTTATGTCCCGGATTGTTTTAGGGGAAGTGAGTGTGTTTTCAACATTAGGAAAAATCTTTAAATCCCGCAAGGAAATTGAGGCTGTACAAGTGTCTTAAGCCAGAAGACAGAACTACATATTTACATTTAATGTTACATCCAAATAATCCAGTGACTTCATAGAATTTATTGGCATCCAGTTCTATAAAGCATAAGCTATCGGAAAATGATTCTAAAGCTAGGTAGGCCTTTAATTTGGGGAAAGCTTATGTTCCTTCCTTAATGGTCCACTAAATGAAAGCCTGTGTATAAATCAACATCTGTGGCAAAGGCAGAAAACACCCCGAGTTCATCTCCTTGCCTCCAGGCAGGGTCTAACCAACCCAGAGAAAGAAAGCTTTCTCTCCTGTGCAGCTTTCTTCAGAGACAGCAAAGAACACCAATCAGACTAGTGCTCTACAAGAGCGATTGCACGCTCAACCACTTCAAAAATCAATTTACTCTTTTCCAGCCACTTCCAAGTGACCCAGGTGATGACTTCCTGTATCACGGTCATAGTGCAATGCTGTCCAAGACCATCAGTGGGACAGAGAGCTGCAAAGGTCAACTGCCTGGAAAATCACTTCAAAATAGTAAAAAGCCTTCTGAGGGAGTTGCAGACAAAGTACATCAATTTAATACTAATAAGTATAACGCTCTGATATTTGTTTTGTGAGACTCAAAAAATAAATAAAATAAAAAGTGGGAGAGTAATGTTCCAAATAATGAGCGTTTTTTCCTCCGAAGAGCCTTCCCACCATTTGCAAAATGTTGCAACGCCCAAGTTCTGCCACCGGCAAGCAACAGCTTGTCAATGATAAGCAGCTTAGACGACATGGGCGTCAATCTGAGGTAGGAGAGGAATGAATACCTTGCACAGTGCCGTCAATGTCCACAGAGTAAAAAATCAGAGTTGACCAGGCATTATCGGTTGTGGAGCATTCCACATCTTTAAGGTGGCTTTTCCCTGTTACAGCACAAGCTGGACCTACCTTGGAGGGATGCCTGTTTTTAAATACTCTTCCATGCGACTGACATCAGCAAGAGGAAAAACCTTTTTTTCCGTCAACCGGAATGGAACGCTGCACGGATCCACAACAAGGAGGAGGACGCCTGCACTTCGGAAGGTAAAGTCAGTGCCATTGACCTGAGAATGCAAAAACATCTTCTGCTGTCATCATCATTTCAAGAACATCTGCAGGATGACTCATTTTTCCGGCCCTTTCCCTGTGTCTTCTAAACCCATGATTCGAAGTATATTTCCAAGATTCAAATTGTGTGCTTCACTTGCTTTTTCTTCATCATCTGAAATTGCGCCTGTGTTCCTAGACACTGCCTATAGATTCTGCCTTGACTAATGTGTGCTGACTGGAGAAGCTGCTTTGAGCAAGGCATGGTGGCCCCCACTCAGCTAAGCTGGGTGACTTCACTCTGAAGTGTTCAAGGCATTCCTTCTTACACACACTCTCTGGGGTCAAAGCTTTGTAAGTCAATGATAGGTGGCTGCCTCTGTACTTCAGCTCAGATGGCTTATTGTCATATTGGTTCAGAAAAAAATACACACACACACATATAAATATGTATCATGCCTTGACCCCCAGGAATTCCACATGAGTTTATATTTGTAGTTTGCTACAAATACAGCTCTTCTCTGAGATCAAAATGACAAAGCAATAATTTTACTGGAATTTAAGCTACAAAGTACTACTACATTTATTTCACAATTATTGTGAGCTAAATTTTCAAAGTCATCCTCTTTAAATCAATGGTGTGTGACCTTTTCAAGAAAAACGAACCCCAGACATTTCCAAATATCATTAATTTCTCAGTCAAAAATGAAGGAGCAAAACAAAACAACTAAGCACTAATTAAACCCACAGGCACTGTTTCTGTTTATAAGATGTAAAATTATAAACTATTCTAAAGGCTAACAAAGGAGAAGTGTTCTCACCACACCTGTCCATGTTTGGGGAAATTATAATATTTAAATTTTACTTCTAATCACTTTAGGTCTCACTGGTATTCAAAATGGCATTTTAAGGCCAGGTGTGGTGGCTCACGCCTATAATCCAGCACTTTGGGAGGCTGATGTGGGCGGACCGCCTGAGGTCAGGAGTTGAAGAACATCCTGACCAACAAGGCGAAACCCCATCTCTACTAAGAGATATACTGCGCATGATGGTACATGCCTGTGATCCCAGCTACTTGGGAGGCTGAGGCAGGAGAATCGCTTGAACCCAGGAGGTGGAGGATGCAGTGAGCAGAGATGGTGCCACTGCATTCCAGCCTGTGTGACAGAGTGAGACTCTGTCTCAGGAAAAAAAAAAAAAAAAAAAAGTCCTTTAGCTAAGTTTAAATTGCACCAATCCAGTGAAAATAGTTCTGAAAACATTTGAAGTAAATTTTACATGTGGAAAGACTAGACATGATTTCCTTATTTTTTTAAATCTCAATACTTAAAATTGAGGTACATTTAAGAAAAAAATACGTAACAGTCCTCAACATATTCAGACTGTCCCCATGAAAAGTATCCCCAAAACCTGTTGCTTAAAAAAAACACAAAACTTTCAATGAAAACTAAAGCAAAGCAAGGTACCATGGCCCATGCCTGTGATATTAGCTACTTGGGAGGCTGAGGTAGGAGGGTCACCTTAGTCTAGGAGTTCAAGGTCAACCCAGGCAACGTAGCAAGACCTTGTCTTAAAAAAAAAAAACAAAAACAAAAAACAGCTGGGTGCGGTGGCTCATGCCTGTAATCCCAACACTCTGGGAGGACGAGGACGGTGGTCTAGGAGTTCAAGACCAGCCTGGCCAACATGGTGAAACCCCATCTCTACTAAAAATTAAAAAATTAGCTGGGTGTGGTGGCTGGTGCCTGTAATCCCAGCTACTCGGGAGGCTGAGGCTGGAGAATCTCTTGAACCCGGGAGGCAGAGGTTGCAGTGAGCCAAGTGCCACTGAGCTTAGATGACAGAGCAAGACTCTGTCTAAAAAAAAAAAAAACAAAAAAACAAAAAAAGAACAACCAAACAAAAAACCCTAATGCAATCCCAGATCTTAAGGAAGGGTTTTCAGATAATGAATGTAAAAAGTATTGTTGATAAATATGGCTTTTCTACAGTCCCAGGCACCCAGTGTGTAACAACAGAGTCAAACAATGTTTTCAGACTCTAGGACATAGCCTGCCTGCAATTTTTTTTTTTTTTTTTTTTTTGGCAAAACGCTCTCCCCATCTCTCTCTCTCTTTCTCTCTCTCTCTCTCTCTCTCTCTCTCTCTCTCTCTGTTACCTAGTAAACTACTAGAACAGTGAGATTCAGCACCCACCTGCTTCCCTTATGCAACTCCCAGTAGATACCATGCTAACAGGCTGGGATCAGGTTCCTTATGCAGCTGACTGCATTCAGATGCTGAGCTAGCAAATTTCATGCCAATAAAATTACATCATGAGTGTATTACAAAATGCAGGACTGCTAAAGGAGGGGAACGGGCATACACACAGACTTGAAGAATCTTTAACCTGGTGTGGTGGCTCACACCTATAATCCCAGCAGTTTGGAAGGCCAAGGCTGGAAGATCACTTTAGCCCAGGAGTTCAAGACTAGCCTGAGCAACACAGTGGGACTTCGTCGCTATAAAAAATATTTTAAAATTAACCAAGTGCTGTAGCATGTTCCTTTAGTCCCGGCTACGCGGGAGGATCAATTTAGCCCGGGAGGTGGAGGTTGCAATGAGCCGAGATTGCTCCACTGCACTCTGGCCTGGGTGACACAGGGAGGCCCTGTCTCAGAAACAAACAAAACAACAGCAGCAACAATAGCAATAAAAAAATAAAAAAGAATCATTGAGCTACATTTACATAGGGATAGTCTTAATTCAGAGTTGTGAAGCAGAACTGAAGTTCTGGAGCTGGATGGCAGTGATGGTTGTACAACTATATGAATGGACTTCATACCACTGAACTGACCACTTGAGAATGGTTAAGATAGTAAAGTTTATGTGTACTTTACCACAATACAAAAAATTAAGAAAAAAAGTAAAATTTAATTTTCTCCACATATATATGGATTTGTGATTATGCTGCCCACCACTAAAAAAACCAAGCCCCTAAAGAGACCACATGAGATGGCACAGGCCTTGGCTGAGTATTAGTTGAAAGGCTGGATACCTGCCACCCAAAGAGTTCTTTGTATGGTGGCACCTAGGTCAACCTGATTTTGGACAGGCCACATGCTGAGACCTGGTTCTCAGTGGCTAACCTTGCGCTATGCACAAATGCTAGTGTTGACACTGAAACTCATGTCTAAACTTCCATCAAGTCACTTAGAAAAGACAACTAACATTTTGCATCTTCATTTTCCTCAACTGAAAAAATAGAGAAGAGACAACCTTAAAATAAAAGGCTGAAGAGATGTTAAAACTTTCATTTCCCATATCTTAAACAACCTTGAAGCTTATTGTAAGTTTCAAAGAATAAGGTTAATGGGTAAACACAATCTACTCAGGAAAAAACATTTCTTAAATTTATTTAAAAACACAAATGTTTAGGAGGTATTTATACCTCTATTGTATTGCTTGCTACCAATAATAGAGAATGTGATTACAAACCAGTGACTATAGCCAGAAGTAATTCCTGTCACCAAGACAGAAGATAAAAAAAAGCAAGAAGCTGTGACAGTGTACACATCTGCCTTGGTCTGAATGTCTGTGTCCTGCCAAATATTTCTATGTTGAAATCCTAATCTCCAAGGTAACAGTATTAGCAGGCAGAATCTTTGGGAAGTGATCAGGACATGACAGTGTAGGCCGGGCGCGGTGGCTCAAGCCTGTAATCCCAGCACTTTGGGAGGCCGAGACGGGCGGATCACAAGGTCAGGAGATCGAGACCATCCTGGCTAACACAGTGAAACCCCGTCTCTACTAAAAAAATACAAAAACCTAGCCGGGCGAGGTGGCGGGCGCCTGTAGTCCCAGCTACTCGGGAGGCTGAGGCAGGAGAATGGTGTGAACCCGGGAGGCGGAGCTTGCAGTGAGCTGAGATCCGGCCACTGCACTCCAGGCTGGGCGACAAAGCAAGACTCTGTCTCAACAAAAACAAAAACAAAACAAAAAGACCGTGTAACCCCCATGAATGGGATCAGTGCTGTTATAAAGGAAGCCTGAGAGAGACCCCTGGACCGTTCTACCCTGTGAGGACGCGATAAGAAGGCGCCATCTATGAACCAGGCCACCAGACGCTCAATTTGCTGATGCCTTGCTTTTGGACTTTCCAGCCTCCAGAACTGTGAGAAATAAACTTCTGTTGTTTATAAGTTACCTAGTTCATGGCATTTTGTTATACCACCTCGAACAGACTAAGACAACACCAGACGGTACTTACAGAAATAACAGACGGGTCTCCACGTTGCGTTTCTGCTTTATCAGGTGACTGGAATTGCACAGGGAGGTAACTTTTATGAGGATCACTAGTAAACACCACCTAGACAGAGAAGATGTTCCATATTTATGGCAACTCTTACCTTCCTCCAAAAGGTTCCCTCAATATGAACTTAATTATAATTAAAGCCAGTGGTTGTATTTCTTATTCTGAACTTTTTGTACGTATTTCATGACCTAGAATTCCATCTTGATATTGTTAACACAGTAAGTATATATTTGTTCTTCATTTTCTGGAGCAACACCAGTTTCAAATAAATATTATTCTTGTTCACTTCAGTTCCATAAGTGATTACATAAATGTGCTTTATATTTAAATCTTTGTAAACATTTTATGGAAAAACAGGCACAAATATTTTTTAAAGTTTTTTTCAGACCATGGTCCCTCAGTCACTCTAGGACTGAGGAAAGTGTAGATAACAAGGACTACCCTGTTAAGAAACATTTACTAACTTTGTACATGCACAGGTCTCAACTCCTCTTTGTGACCTGCAAAGCGTTCCATAAACAGAGCCGGGCCTTACAGATAGGCCCCTATTTCTCTCTGTTCTGTTACACTCAGGCAGGGCCTCGCTTTCCCACAAACACTCCACCCTCTTTCTTGCCACTCTGCCTTTGCTGATGCTGTTCCCTTCCCAAGAATGCCCTTCCCTTTTCCCTGTACTCCTCCAAATCATTCCCAGTCTCCAAAGCCTATCTCCACCCTAAAGGCTCTCTTCTCATTTAGAAACACTTAACTCTCACACAGTTTAACACTTAGAGGTACACTGTCCATATAAGCCAATGTTAACAACTTCCCTGCAAGAATAAACAATCAGCCAGGCACGGCAGTTCACGCCTGTAATCCCAGTGCTTTGTGGGGCTGAGGTGGGCGGATCACCTGAGGTCAGGAGTTCAAGACCAGCCCTGGTCAACATGGCAAACTCCTGTCTCTATTAAAAATACAAAAATCAGCCAGGCAGGTGGCACACATCTGTAGTCCCAGCTACTTGGAAAGCTGAGGCAGGAGAATCGCTTGAGCCTGGGAGATGAAGGTTGCAGCGAGCTGAGATCGTACCACTGCACTCTAGCCTGGGTGACAGAGTGCGACTCCATCTCAAAAAAACAAAAAACAAAAAACAAACAGTCAAAATGATCTCAAGTAGCATTTGGAAGCTGGATAGTTCTTTGAAGTCTCCAAGTTTGGGGTCAAAAACCCTTGTGAATTTTCCTATTTACTCCTAATATACATGTGTTTGGTTTTGACAGTCAGAACAAAAATTAGGCCGGGTGTGGTGGTTCACACCTGTAATCCCAACAATTTGGGAGGCCAAAGTGGGAGGATCGCTTGAGCCCAGGACTTCGAGACCAGCCTAGGCAACATAGTGAGACCCCGCCTCTATATTTAAAAAAAAAAAAAAAAAAAAAAACCCACAAATTTTCAAGTAGAAGTGATATTCCCAGATACTTCAACTACTTTGCAACTGTGCAAAGTCAATAATCAAAACATTTTTAAAAAATGAATTCTGATCAATGCTTCATGCACAAAAGATAAAGAATGCTAAGTATTAGTGCATGGAATCATTTGACAACATAGGCCTAGAATATTTCCAATGATACTTAAATTATTTTTATAAGTTGTAATGTTTATTATAAATTATATAAAGTCTCTTCAATATTGAGGGGTCTTAACAAATCCAGCTTGAAAATTAGGCTAGAAAATATACTTCCCCACAAACATTATCTCAAAATGTCACTTTAACATTTTATTATTAAACTGGCCTGGCAAGGAATCATATAACCTTCATATACAGGGTTGTTTTTGTTGGTGGTGTTTCGTCTGGTTGGTTTATTTTTGGTTTTACTTGTATGAGAGAATAGAGGTGGCTCAGAAATATGAGACTAAGATTGTGACAGTAAAGTTGCCATTCAAAAAAAAAAATTGCCAGGTGCGGTGGCTCACATCTGTAATCCCAGCACTTTGGTAAACTAAGGCAGACAGATCACCTGATGTCAGGAGTTCGAGACCAGCCTGGGCAACATGGCAAAACCTCGTCTCTAGTAAAATTACAAAAATTAGCCAGGTGTGGTCTCATGCACCTGTAGTCCCAGCTACTCAGGAGGCTGAGGGAGGAGAATCCCTTGAACCCGGGAGGCAAAGTTGCAGAGAGTCGAGATTGTGCCACTGCACTCTAGCCTGGGCAACTGAGAGAGACTCCATCTCAACAACATCAACAAAAAGCAAAACAAACAAACAAACTCATACATCCTAGTGGGAAGCATAAATCCACCTCTTTTTTTCTGCTCTTACTGCCACTAATGGATATAAATAATGAAAAAAAAAAGAGAGAAATATGGAACTTATTTGTGGAAGTAATTTTGTTTTCTTAAATCACTTAGGATAGTAATAAATGAAAAGAAAGATTTAGTTTTCTCCATACTAAGAGTCAGTATGCATATTTGTGGTAATTATTGCTTTTTAAAAAAAATCTCGGTGGAACTCAAATGTGAACATGTATCAGAATCAGCTGCAGGGCTGGTTAAAACAGATTGCCGGGCCCCAGTCCCCCAGCTGCTGATTCAGTAGGATGAGGGTTAGGCCCAAGAATTCCCATTTTCCACAAATTTCCAAGGGATCCTGATGCTGCTGGTCTGGGGGGTCACACTTTGAGAACAATTTCCCTTAGCCCATATTTGTTTGTGTGAAATATAAATCAGGGCAGCTCCATCCTTTGTTTTTTCACTTGGAACTGATCTGATTTCCTTTGAAACCCCTTCTGTATGCCCAATTTTAGTTCGTATTTTGGGTTCACTTTCATTGCACTGCTTTCTTGAGATCCAGTCATCAAGTCATTCTTGATTAGAGGTCATCTAATCAAGAATGTTAGAAGAAGCATTTTCATTTCTAACCAAAGTCAGTCTGTACTTTCTTTTTTTAAAAATAAAAATGACAGAGTGATGTGATAGTCTATACTTCAATTACAGATAGATATAATAGCATATGCTTCAAACATATGAGTGGATTTCCACCTTATAAAAAGGAAACAATTTTCATATTAGCTGTATTTTTGAAAAGAAATTTCACACTGTGCCAACAAAACAAAGTATCTTTTTTATATCACTGGCATGTAAATCCAACAGTAATACCAAAACAGAATCAAACATCTGAGAAAGAAAAAAAATGAGGACCAACATAGTAACCTCTAATTTAAAACTGTGGAAAATCTGCAGTTGTTCAGGATAAACTGACGTACCACAGGGGAACGTATCTCCATTATAAATTTGAACTAGTTTGCTTCTTATGCGCTTCACATTTTAGCATGGGCCAAAACTCAGGTGATACCATGCAGTGTCCATAAATGGGCAACATAGATGTTTCAAAGAAAAGTGCTCCTATTGCAAAGAAACCCTCCGACTTTTTCTCCCTGGCCACAGACCACTTTTCATCCTTGTTTACCTGCCGAGTGCCACAGCCTTGACAGAGTCCAGTGAGCATGGCCGGCATCCGCTTGACCACTGATGGCTTCCTGTAGTACTGTGGGTACGCTTTGGCCATGCAGTTACTGATGTCCTTTGAGTCTGTGGCTGCCTGGATCTTGACTCTTTCACATCCCTGAGATGAACAGTAACTGTGGCCATGCCTGTGGCTTTTGGCTTTGAGATACAAAAACAGTAACCTGCACGAAATAGAAACCAATCCATGTAGTTAGACTTACTCTCAAAAACGTGTAAAATTCCTCAAATCAGTTCATGGCCAAAAGGGATATTCCTCCACCATAGTAACTTTTCCTTAAAACATAAATTACAAAATGAATAAAGTTATTTATGTTTTCTTTCTATCCTTCAAGGGTCCTAAGTCAAATGCAGTAACACTTTAGGAAATACTTTCATACCCTGCTTCCATTGTTCTGGAACATATCAAAGCTGATTTCTGGTTTGAATTAGTTCGATAGGTAATTTGGGGGGATGAAATTTGGTTTGGCTCAAAAATTCCTTGGAACACTTTATACATAATGTGTTGAGTTTAGGATTTGGTAAATTAGTGTGGTTCATTCTTTTGGTTGTTCTCGTTCATAAATCATTTTGGTTAAGGCACAAAACTGAAATAATAAAAACAGGAACTGTGACTTGTTTGGCTAAGGCAAGATAAAGTCGCAAATCAATTCCTGTGATATTTACGAAGAGCAGATGGACCTGGGTTCCTTCAGTCTATATTAAGGGACCAAATCAGGCAAAATGAACAGACCATCCCACCCATTCTGAATTATCTTCCCACTGCCAAGATGAATGAAAAAGTCTAAGTTCCAGGTGAGAGTTCAATCTCTGTCAGCAAGCCCAGTCCTTCCAAACCAAAGGAAGTCAAGATTCTAAAAAAACATGATCAAGTGTGATTGATTACTAGAGACGAAGAATTCACATTTTAATATGAGGTCAATAAACAGTACAAAGTTGAGAATATGAGATATAAATCAGCCCAAATGGCACATCGAATATCTCTCGGACTGAGAGCATGAAAAAAAAAAAAAAAAAAAAAAAATGGCACAACCCGCAATTACTTTTGCACCAACCTAATAAAAAGAATTAGGACCTCAGGATTCTTGAAATACCCAGATCAGAAAGTATTTCCCATCTTTTTACACTTTTAATCATTAACTTGTCACCAGACTATCCTTACAAATGTGGATTTTTTTTTATTCTTCTGGAAAATCAAGTGGGAATCTGGAAGTTCTATCATCTACAGAATGAAAGTCCAGGTAGTTAAGTCTAATCACAACTCGAAAATCAATGCTGGGTGTGGTGGCAGCAGCTACTTGGGAGGCTGAGGTGGGAGGATCACTTGAGCCCAGGAGATCAAGGCTATAATGTGCCACAACTGTGCCTGTGAACTGCACTCTAGCCTGGGCAACATAGGGACACCCCGTCTCTTTAAAAAAAAAAAAAAAGAAAAAGAAAAAAAATTAAAAATTGGAGACAATTATGACAATAAAACTTTTAAGCTGGTAACACTGGCTGGTGGGGGACTGGGAGGGCAAATGAGTTGCATCTTATTTAAAGGCTAACCAGGCACTTAACAACTGAGCCCCAACTTCATTCCCCAAGTCAATCTCGTCACCCTTCTCCCCACCCTTCTCCCCACTCTGAACTTCTTGCCTTTCCCCAAACATGCAATGCCATGTTCTGCCATGCCCCCATGCATTTGTGCACACTGTCTCTTCAGTGTAAGACATCTCACCCATTTCTTTTTCCATCTCCTCCTAAGTGTTTCTCAAGAATTAGCTCCAGGGTCACCCTCTCAGGATGTCACTGGTTGTTCTAGGCTGAACTTGAGGCAGCCCAAAAGGCACATTGAATATAGGACCAGGAGCATTCAACGTTTCCCTCTCTAATGTCTTGCTTTACATGCCCACATTCCTCAATGGACTGTGAGTTTGCAGAAGAGATGTGTCTTCTTTCCATTGGTATCTTTATAGTGCATAGACAATGGCATACAGGAGGAATGTCTGCATGAGGGAAGAGGCTGAAGGTACATGCTACCTGCTGGAAGAGTACAGGAGATGGAGCCTACCATAGCCCACAGGCTGAGAGCCTGTAACTGGGTAAAAGCAGTCAAAACCAACAGGACCCCAGGAGAACAGGATTGGAATTAAAAAGTGGAAAGATGCAGCCTAGAGAAAGTTGAAAGCAAATATTCCACAGTTATACAGTGATTTTCAAAAACTCAAGGTCAACTTGAAAGATAGCCTTAAGTCAGGAAGAGAAAAATGAGCTTTCACTGAAATATGAACTAGATCACATGTAAATAATCATATGAAGAACTATTATGGGAAAAAATTATTGTAATTTCCAACTGGGCCTACTGGTTCTTCATTGACAAGGCATAATTTCTCTCTCTAAATTGCCTTAATACGTACACAGCAAACATCTTCACTCGATCCCTACTGCCAACTATAATTACGAGTCATTCTAGTTCCCCTCTAAACCTCTAATAGAGATGTGCAGAGAATTACCCACATCAGCTGCTTTACTAAACAGCCGCGATGCTGAAGAACTAGCAATTTCACCATTAAAGAAAAATAGGAATAATTCTCATTGCCTGGTTTCACTGAATTACCCCGTGCTGGAGTCAAAATAGAATTTCCTCTCAGATTGCTTTCTTTGCAGTTCTTCCAATGAATGCACAGGCTCATATTCTTCGATTTTGGATAATGAGCCATTCTGCCGCTGCAAATAGCCAAAGGTAACTTGAAAACTTGTGTTTGACGGATAGCAAAGGCCAACTCGAATCCAGTCATTCCTTTAAAGGAGAAATATAAAAAAATTAGTTTACACTTGAGCCATTATCTGTTAAGCAGTATAGCATATGCAAATAACTGCCCTTCATGCCCCACTTCTTCCACTTCCTGCCCATGGTTTTCTCCTCCTTAAATTTCTTTGGCATGCTGGGCCACTGACAGTGGAAGTTCTGAACCATGACATAGTAACAAATCACCCACCTTCATTTGTTGCTCAAATTTCTCATATCAATAGATATATAGCAAAAATACGAGCCTTTAAATTTTTTTTTTTTATTTTGTTTGTTGTTGTTGTTGTTGTTGTTTTTGAGATGGAGTCTCGCTCTTTTGCTTGAGCTGGAGTGCAGTGGCGCGATCTCAGCTCACTGCGACCTCCACCTCCCAGGTTCAAGCAATTCTCCTGCCTCAACCTCTCGAGTAGCTGGGATTACAGGGGCACACCACCATGCACGGCTAATTTTTGTACTTCTAGTAGAGACGGGGATTCACCATGCTGGTCAGGCTGGTCTCGAACTCCTGACCTCAAGTGATCCGCCACCTCAGCCTCCCAAATGCTAGGATTATAGGCATGAGCCACCATGCCCAGCCCTAAAAATTCTTAGTTTTAACAGGATTTCAAAGAACATTTTAAAAAGTTGGATAAAATATACTTAGACACTCTAAAAAGATAAGGAAATTAAGTGAGATGGTTGGGTATAGGTGTACAAGATAGAAACACTAATATATGAAGAGTGGAACTGTACACTGGCAAAAGCATTCTAAAGAATTTTTTTGTTTATAAATATAATTTTACCTTTTATAAATGTATTCAGATGAGTTCCTAGTGGGAAAATTGCTGGATATAAAGGTATATGCCTTTTTAAAGCTTTTGATGCATATCACTAAATTGCCATAGGATTTTCTTAGTATCCTTAAATATAAAATTAATCCTTTTTAAAAATCGTTAAAAGCATTTCCACTTTTTATCATTTTCTTTTTGACCCTTTTATTATAGTAAATATACATACCATAAAATTTACCATTTTAATAATTTTTAGCCATATGGTTCAGTGGCAGTAAGTACATTCTCAATGTTGTTCAATCATCATCACTATTTCCCGAACTTTTTTGTCATTCTAAAAAATGTTTAAACAATATGTAACAAGGCCTTAAAATTCTTCATATAGCCAGGCAGAGTGGCTCATGCCTATAATCCTAGCACTTTGGGAGGCTGAGGTAGGTAGATTACTTGAGTGCATGAATTTGAGACCAGCCTGGGCAACATGGCAAAACCCCATCTGTACAAAAAGTACAAAAATTAGCTGGGTGTGGTGGCATACACCTGTAGTCCCAGCTACCTGGGAGGCTTAGGTAGGAGAATTAATTTAACCTAGGAGGCAGAGGCTGCAGTAAGCCAAGATTGCACCACCGCATTCTAGCCTGGGCAATGGAGCAAGATGTTGTCCCAAGAAAAAAAAAAAAAAATGTTGCTTACCTAGGTTTTAAAGTGAAAAAAATAATCCCACTAAAGAATAATTAGAAAATGCAGACAAGGCCGGGCGCGGTGGCTCAAGCCTGTAATCCCAGCACTTTGGAAGGCCGAGACGGGCGGATCACGAGGTCAGGAGATTGAGACCATCCTGGCTAACACGGTGAAACCCCGTCTCTACTAAAAAAATACACAAAACTAGCCGGGCGAGGTGGCGGGCGCCTGTAGTCCCAGCTACTCGGGAGGCTGAGGCAGGAGAATGGCGTAAACCCGGGAGGCGGAGCTAGCAGTGAGCTGAGATCCGGCCACTGCACTCCAGCCTGGGCGACAGAGCGAGACTCCGTCTCAAAAAAAAAAAGAAAATGCAGACAAAAGATATAAAAGAATACATGTTCTATGAATTATTGTCTATAGCAGCAAAATGCGGGGGGAGGGGGAGTAGGGGGTGGGCAGGAGAAATGACCTAAATGTTCATGGAGTAAGTTAAAAAAATTATGGCACATTCATAGGCACAAAGCAACTTGAGGTTAGAAAGAGGGGAATATACTATATATGTTTACAATATACTATATATGTATACTATATATGTTTATATATGTTTACCCCCCTTTGGTTAGGAGGACTATAGATTATTTCCATTTTCTTTATGTTTTTCTCCATTTTCCTTATTTTGTTGAATGAATAAGTACTGCTTTCATAACTTCTAAAAGCGTTATTTTTCAGAAATGGCATTATGACAAAATCTATGACTTCCCTATAATTATCTCAAATTGAGGGGGGAAAAAATTGTCCATCTCTTCCTTTTGCCTCTGACCATCATGTAATTTTTATAAAGTTTCAGCTAATTAAACAAGTATGACTGAATTTCATGCCCATGTGGATTTTTGAAACTTCTAGGCTCAGCTTTTTTTTTTTGTTTTTACTTTAAAATGTTTTTACTTGCTCAGTATTTGATGGAAAGGTACGCACAGTACTTTAAAGAACACTGCATATCATTTTATTGTCATACTTCACCTCCAATTCATAATTCTGCCCAATATAACTTATAGAGTACTGATCACCCTTTGACATTTCTCCATCCTCTCTGACAATGGTTTGTTTCTTTCATTGACTTCTCTGCAACTCACTGATGATATCAGATTGGGCTTTCAGAAATCTCACTCTGGCCACAATATGGACTAAGGATTGAAGGTGGGGAGACTGAGGTGGGGACTGCTCCATGGAGCCAGGCAAGAGATGATGGCTTGACTTAGCCACAAACACTGTGGGTAGAAAGAAGTGGACAGATGTAGATGACTTTAGGAGCTGGAACCAACAGGGTGCCGTTACTGATAAGATGGAGTGATGAGGGAAAAAGAAGAGGCAGGAATCAGTACTGGCCTTTGGGCTTGGTTGACTGTGTGGGTGGGGCACAGAGGGCAGCAGCAAGGATTACAGGAAAACAGTAACAGTAATGGTAATGGTTCAGCTCAGAGCACATGCCAGAACCCTAACAATCTCAGAACAAGGGCATCTGCCACAATGTTCATCATCCTTGGAGGTGACTTGCTTAAAGCTGAATTCCTATATGCTCTAGTCCTACTCCGTTCATTTCAACTGGATGTTTTAAGAGTGTTCTGACAAGTCAAGGCTTGATGACAACTCAGGTGAACAAGCCATTTCAATTTTTCAGGTACATATCTCAGCAGTTTCATGGAGTCGCATGGGTTAATATCCACATGTATCTAGATTGATAAGATACATGTGGTTTACCCCTCCCTTTCTAAATAGTCCCATCCCACATTCCTAGTTTCACCTTCTGTCACTTCCTCTGATACACCCTATGTCCCCATCACACTGAATCCATCATTTCCCCCAGGAGAACTGGCCCTTTCCCAACACTGTGCTTTTATTAATAGAACAAGATGGATTGCTTCATCAGAATCATTCCTCACCTCAGCCTGGCTCAACTCCTTTAGGCAGAATTATTTAATAGTTGCTCTATCATTTGTCCACTAAAAAATAGCTTTGGTGTTTGAGTTTTTTCTACCTGTCTACTGTGAACTCCTAGAAGGCAAGTACGTCTCTCATTCATCTTTATGTCAACTCACAGACAATAAACACTTGAATAAATCAATTATAAAAATAGCACCTTGGATTGCATGTGATATTAGAACAGACAACTGAGAAATCAGGAAGGGATAAAATAGTGCCTTCAGGCAGGGCTAGCAAATACCTGGCCTTCATGTCCCAACTCTTTCACTTCCTGCCCCTACAGGCATTACTAATCCGTCCCACCACTTTCTTCTGACAAGTCTAAACTCAGCCTCAAAAATCTTTTAATTTTTCAGGTAAGCAAATGTTCTGCTGGAACTACATAGAAAACTACTTCCCATCCCAACTACAGGGAATTAAAGCATTCCGCAGACTGTATTAAAACCTATTGTTGAATGGCTTAATGTGCATAATAACTTGACCACAGAGGAAAAAAAATGCTTTTGAAATGACAGGATTCAATTTGTATAATCTCTTAATTCCATAAACACAAAATATACAGCCTCCCCACAAGGGAAGCAAAGTACATAAAATTGGCTTTCTTTGTTTGCTGCAAAGGAGATGTAAGTTATTTTTTTTCTCCACTTAATTACCACTTGCTTAACTATTTGAAATAACAGTAACAGAAACATACTTGTTGAAGTTGACGAGGTATAGAAATGTAGTCCGCGGTGCTGGCCCATTCCAGTGGATGGTATATCCCTTCTCCAGCATGACCACAGGCTGGTACTGTGGAAAGGCAGCCTTCTGATTAATACCTCGGAGCACCATAGGGTGGGACGGATACTCATCTCGTGTAATGGTCATAGAAAGATTCTGAGTGCTCCATGTCTGTACATAGACCTTGAAAAAATAATCAAGAAGGGAAGAGAATGAAAATTTAAATAGCTAAACAGACATTTTCAGCACAAAGTCAAGTGTCTCGACTTTGAAAAGGGAGATTCTGTGATCTGTGCCAGACTAAGTGAGCAGCGGCCAACTACATCCTAAGCCACGTATAGTGCTGCCGACTTAAACCAGAAATGGTAAAAACAGACCATGTGCTCTGCTAGCCAAGATCTTCATCATCGCTTCCACTACTACAGGCCAGCTTATTCATCAGAATATAAAACTTCTGTGGCTTATATAGCTTGTCAAAGAAATCTCTCAGTCTAAAGAACACACATACAAAAAAAATTAGTAAACTAATGTGAAAACTGATATCCTCTACTCAAATCTAAGAGATTTTCCTCTAAACCAAGAGATGAAAAATTTATATATCTTAGAGTTTTGGCTTTCAATTTTCCATGACCTACATCAGGCCACAAAGCCATTTTTCACCCATTCAAAAAAAAAAGTTATAAAGTACTGTGCAACAACTGAAAAAACATACTAAACTGAGACAAATTTGAAAGTCCTGAATGTACTCCAGTGGCATTAGAGCTACTTGCCATGCCAAAACAAAGCCATCCCCAAATGTATCCTACAAAGGAAAATTCTTAGAACAAATCTCCTAAAACAAATCAGTATCTGTAACCAAATTCTCCAGAATATTAAAGCAGCTGCAGAGTATTGACATGTAATCTACAATACTGCTGTATTTTTCCCTGTTATTTCTATAATCTTATCGATATTGACTCCTCAATTTTATGTCCTTTTTAACTACGTCAATTATTTAATACTCTTCTGACACCACTTAAAGATTTAAAATAGGAAACATTTTTAAGACTATTGACTGTCTTCATTTAAATACATATTCAATATATAATATATATTAATTTTAACATATATTTATGTTTAACATATATTTAATTATATATATTTATGTATATGTATATTTATATGTACATTTATATATATGTGTGTGTGTGTATATATATATGAGGCTATACATACACTGCATATCTGGCCCCTGCCTTAGTAACCTTAACTCTCCCTATATCACCATCTTTCTCCCTGAGCACCTTTATCCCTCAGGTTATCAAAAGGCACATATTTGGCCAGGCACAGTGGCTCACGCCTGTAATCCCAGCACTTTGGGAGACCAAGGCAGGCGGATCACTGGCAGTCAGGAGTTTGATACCAGCCTGACCAATATGGTGAAACCCCGTCTCTACTAAATATACAAAAATTAGCCAAGCATGGTGGCGCATGCCCATAATAATCCCAGCTACTTGGGAGGCTGAGGCAGAAGAATTGCTTGAACCTGGGAGGTGGAGGTTGCAGTGAGCCAAAACAGCACTATTGCACTCCAGCCTGGGCGACAAAAGCAAAACTCCATCTCAAAAAAAAAAAAAAAAAAAAAAAAAGCACATATTCCGCTAAAAAATAGTTACAAATTGTTAAATAATGATCATTCTATCTCGAGATCCAATTGCTCCCATTTTTGGCATACTACATCATTTCTAAGTAACAACAAATGGCAGCAGATCTGGGCTTCTGGCCCAAATTTCAAATTCTCAGGAGTAAATTTCTGGTCTATGGTCCTACCATTCCCAGTGCCCCCTGAGGAGTATTAGATGACTTCTTTCTTTCTTCATCTATAAATAAAAACAGAATTACTACTCTGATTTGTAATATAGATCAGGTTAATATTCTCAAATACATTAGATATTCAAAGGACTGAATGCTTTACTGAGTGAATGTTGAATAAATGAAAAATATGTCATATTGATAGTCGCAATGGTAATTTATAAAAGAGCTACCATAACCACATATTTTATAGAAACATTTATGATCACTTAAAAAATATAACATTTTCATTAGTGCGTACCTGCCACTTTAAGACAGACAGACAGATGTATGCACACATGCACACAAGCATGAAAACGCATGGCTGGCAAGAACTTTAGCCAAAACTGTAGCTTCAAAAAGACTAAAAGCTTTTTATTATTTATTATTATTATCATCATCATCATCATTGAGACAGAGTTTCGCTCTTGTTGCCCAGGCTGGAGTGCAATGGTGCGATCTCAGCTCACTGCAACCTCCGACCCCAGGTTCAAGCGATTCTCCTGCCTTAGCCCCTAAAGTAGCTGGGATTACAGGTGCCCACCACCATGCCTGGCTAATTTTTTCTATTTAGTAGAGATGGAGTTTCACCATGTTGGCCAGGCTGGTGACCTCAGGTGATCTCCAGACCTCAGGTGATCCACTTGCCTCAACCTCCCAAAGTGCTGGGATTACAGTCTATTATTTAATCCTGGCTGGGTGTAGAGGCTCATGCCTGTAATCCCAGCACTTTGGGAGGCCGAGGCGGGTGGATCATGAGGTCAGGAGATCAAGACCATCCTGGCTAACACGGTGAAACCCTGTCTATATTAAAAATACAAAAAAATGAGCCGGGTACGGTGATGGGTGCCTGTAGTCCCAGCTGCCTGGGAGGCTGAGGCAGGAGAATGGTGTGAACCCGGGAGGCGGCGCTAGAAGTGAGCTGAGATTGTGCCACTGCCCTCCAGCCTGGGTGATAGAGTAAGACTCCGTCTCAAAAAAAAAAAAAAACAAAAAAAACTTCCTACCCTTTAATTGTCTGCATGGGGCAGAGCACGAGGGGAGGATCTTCTCCTTTCAAAATCCTGGGCAACTGGTACCTCCATTCTGCAATCTCTTCCACCCACTAAAATTTGACTATTAAAATCACCTTTGCAACTTACTGCTCTTCTCCTTAAATAATACTAAGAGCAGCAAAGCACTGAACTATGTGGCAGGCCTTATGCTAAATGCTTTACATATACGCATGTACTCTATCTTCACAACAGCCTCCTATGAGAGTAATTACTATTATCCCCATTGTGCACTGACATAGAGTAGTTAATCAACTTGCCCAATGCATACTTTAGAAAATAACAAATTCAAACCCAGAATTCAAACCCAGGCAGTCTAGCTCTAGAGTCTGTGCTCTTAACTATATATTATTACCTTGCAAATTAGTTCATCTTCTTATACTAGGCATCAATACACATTAATGCTTAATGTCTTCAAAGAGATGCTTCTCAATGGATATCATCTCCATATTTTCATAGACATTATATCATAATATAATTAGGAAATTTTCCTTAGATTCCTTTCTTATCCACTCACTCCTAATCTCCAGCTCTGTCCCCGGAACATCTCACTTTTCATGTGACCTACTGATATTTTGCTCAAAAGTCAGATTCTTTAAGTAGAGATTAATGACCCCAAAAGCAAAGGATAAAAATAGCTCTTAGAGGGCACAGCTGTAGTGTGGCAAGAAAACCTAAGTGTCAAGAAACATAGGTTCTTGCCCCAACTATGTTCCAACCACTTTAACCCAGGGTAAATCAGCTGTTCTCTCTGGGACTCACTTTTTCACCTCTTAAACAGATCTGGAGTTGGGGAGTTTTAAGAAAAATTCCAGGAGTCCATGACTCCTAATGAATCAAAAGAAAGAAAAGAAAGGACAGGACAGGACAGGAAGATAGATCACACTTTGGAAAATGTCAATCACGCTGAAAAGCTGAAGAGTACTTCTCACAGAAGCAGTGCTGGCAGGAGCTGGTAGGAACTTGGGCATTATACGTTTGCTAAGCCTACCTGTGCATAGGTCCCGCTGCAGATCGCTGCATTCCACTTAGTAACATTTACACAGCTTGGATGGCGGATCAGGTAGTTGTCCATTCTTCCCACATAAGCATCCTTGTATCCTGTCACAGAGCCATCAATGTCGTGGAATATGGAGTTCTTATCACCATCCAGCTCACAATCTTCAAACCAGGGACCAGGCTTTCCGAAAAAGACATTCAGAGAGACCTGACCACAGTGAAAAAGAAAGACATCACAAAGTGAGGGCTCCCGCCATCGCAGCATCCCCTGCCGTGACCCGACTGCAGATCCATTGTGATTGCTTTAAGGTTAGAGCAGTTCTGAGTTACAGTTCATAGTTGTCAGCTATGGCACTCAAGTCAACCTGAGCTTTCTACTCAATTAATGACATACTGGGGTTGGGGGGAATTTCCCAAAACCTTATGGTATTTAATGGGCAAATGTTAAACGTCATCTTTATTTGTATTCCTCTTTTCCCCACTTAAAAACTAGTACCTGTTCCCCAGACAAAACTCAAGGGAGACTATGTAGTCATATACATTTGTTAAAAATTATAAACCGTACATGTAAGATCTGTGCATTCCCCTATATGTAAATTATACCTCAATGAAATAAAAATCTATGACAAGTTATCTTCAGAGCTAGTTAATCATTTTATCTCCAAATGCTTTAGTTACTTGTTCATATGACTCCCCCCCACCAAAAAAATAAACAGAGAAGTACAGGTCAAAACAGAAACACAGTTTAAGTGTTGGCTTAGTATGGCTGAGTTACTGATAAACTCACTTGAATCTGCTAAAAAGCCCATACTACTATCTTACTCCTCAATACAGACCAAACTCAGCTCAATAATTTTCACATCCAGTGGAGTTTACTTAAAGCCTTTATCAAACACATAATGCACAGCTGCAAAATGGGCTGCCGGTGACATGTTTTACAGCCTTTAGCTGCTTCTCATTAACAGTAAATTATATAATACTAATGCTATTCAAGTCACGCAGATATATCTCTTAAATGCTTTTATGCACTTTTTGCCCCGGGGTGTTTTTAAATCAACAGAACATCTAAATGATAAGCAACTCAATGGAAAACTGTGACATCTAGGATAAGTAGCTGCAAGTTCTTGGTTCCATACTTTTTCTCTTTTCCTACATGGTTAAATCTGATAAAAGTTTCGAGCATATTTTCCACCCTTTTAAGTAAAGCAAATTTTGCAAACTGCTCCGTTTATAAGCTTCAGAGCACCCCCACCATAGAAAACTCCAGACTGGATGAACTGCTGGACTTAAACACTATGGATTGTCTTCTGCTGTTATAACTTTAGGACAACAAATACAGTGTCTAACAAACCGCTTTTCAGTATGCCTATGGCAGTGATGGCGCTACATGGAGAACTACGGGGAGGTCCACGTGGGCAGTAAGGAAACAGCAAGTCTCCACACCAGACAGGTGATCCAAGACTCATCCTGCTGATTTATGTGCATGCCCTCTACCAGCCTAGTCCTACCCCTCCCCTGGAGTCACATGGCCTAAGAAAGAACCAGCCAACCAAGCTGACACTCCAATTTGTACCTGTGCCTCTGATCCACGCCCAAGCTGTTGCAGAAAACCGGACATAGACTTTGATAAACCTATCAAGCTCTATTTTAAACTGGGCAACTATAAAGTTTGTGGGTGGATGTGAATGAGAGAATGATGATTTATTTCCCAGGTGTGGCTGCCTGTGGGAGCAGGGAGCTAGATGTCCTGAGACTTCTCTTTCTCATGCCACTGCCATCATGGAACTGGCAAGATGGTGAAAGCCTGGGGGCATGTAATCAGATCGTCCCGTGTGTTACAAGTACAGGTGATACTGGTGAAATTGGTAAGAAAACGATTCCTGTGGGCTACTCTACTGTAAATGGTAATTTTTACAGTCTATCAGCCATCTTCATAAAAACCTTCCAACAGTTTATATCAGAAGTAACCCAATTTCAGCCAGGTGCAGTGGCGCACACCTATATTCCCAACACTTTGGGAGGCCAAGTTGAGAGGATCATTTGAGGCCAGGAGTTAAAGACCAGCCCAGGTTAATGAGGTCCTTTCTCTATTTAAAAAAAAAAAAAAAAAAAATTAAGTAGCCAGATGTGGTGGCATATGCTTGTAGACCCAGTTACTTAGGGAGCTGAGGTGGGGGATGGCTTGAGCCCAGGAGGTTGAGGCTGCAGTGAGCCATGATTGTGCCACCATTCACATCACTGCACGGCAGCCTGAGTGACAGGGTGAGACCCTGCCTCAAAGGAAAAAAAACAGAAAAGAAAAAAGAAATAACCTAATTGGTATCACACTGTCACAGTATTCTGCTTTATTCCCAACCTCTTATCCTCTAGTTCCCCAGAAGAATAGCCCTCAGACAAGTAGAATAGCAGGAAGGACCCAAATCTCTTAGTGGAAATGGACTACCCAACCAGCATATTTCACTGAATTTTCCAAAATTGTATATGCTCTTGTTCCTATGAAACTCTACAATTTCTGTATCATCTCTTGAAGTCATTTTCCCTATCAAGGTACGACTTGAATGTCAAACATACCCCAAGTCACACGGGACTTCTGTTCTCACCTTGAACTCAATGGGAGGGTGTGCATGGAATTAGGAGCTGCCTCTGTGTGTGTTTTTCCTCCCACTTATACAGACTCAGTGCAAATCCTTTGCATTCTTGTCTATCCCTCCTTTTCTCACCATAGTCACTACATAGGAACGACAGAACATACTTACATGTGGACCAAACTTCACGAGGGAGATATTATTCCTGGGGGTTATCTGCCAGGAATTCTTCATGAGGAAGCCAATTGCACTGCTGTACCTATCTGGAGTTGGCACATACTTTTTGAAAGTGCTCCTGGTGAGGTGAATGGGCCCATCATAAATCTGAAAGCCTCTAATTGGGAATGTCCTGTGGAAATACGAGATTTTGTTTAATGCACATGGGCTGTCCCCTTAGCAGCACTTCATTTACTTGTTTTATGAATACAGCTAAATATCCTGTATGCACTATGCAAAATTCTAGGATACAATGGGAACCAAAACAAGATCCCTGATCAAATGAAACATACGCTGTAGTGGGAAAGACAAACAGAAAAACAAAGGATCATTTCAGAAAATAAGTGCTATAGAGACCATAAAACACGACATTATGATGGATTGGGTGGGGAGAAAGATGCTATTTTAGACAGAATGGAGGCCTCTCTGAAGAGGTGACTTTGCTTTCCTAGAATCAACTCAGTTAAGATCTTTTATTTGGAACCTCAGGTACTTTGGTCTTTGTTTCCAAATCTCCAGCCATGAGAACAAAAGACAAGCCTTTGCTTAGGCAGGGAACTGACTCTTAAGCCACTAAATGACAGTACAAAGGTAAAATGATACACTTAAAAGTGTGAAAGCATGAGCCCTCAAGGCTTACCATGACAACAGGTTTAGCTAGACTGAGAATTTTGTTTTATTCATTTTCCCCTTTCTGTTCAAACACAAACTCCTTAGCCTACTAATCATAAATCAATAACCATACTTAATGTATAGGAACTGGTAATATTCTGAATTCCTTAAGTTCCTCTCCTATTAATTCTTTAACTGCATGGCAGAGGATCTCTACAGCAACTAATTATTCTACAACTAGGCAATGTTTTACAGCAAAAGCATATATGCTAGCAAGAAAACCAAATAGCCTAGTTAAAAACCTTCACATCATGATGTATTTAATATTTCTAAGCGTACGTCTCAACATGGTTCTCCCCTGTAGAAAAGGTTGTGATATGGTTTGGCTCTGTGTCCCCACCCAAATCTCATCTTGTAGCTCCCATAATTCCCACGTGTTGTGGGAGGGACCCATTAAGAGATGATTGAATCATGGGGGCGGGTCTTCTCCGTGCTGTTCTCATGACAGCGAATGGGTCTCACGAGATCTTATGGTTTTAAAAACAGGAGTCTCCCTGCACAAGCTCTCTCTTTTTGCCTGCTGCCATTCACATAAGATGTGACTTGCTCTCGTTGACTTCTGCTATGATTGTGAGGCCTCCCCAGGCGTGTGGATCTGTAAGTCCAATAAACCTCTTTCTTTTGATTTTAAATTGCCCAGTCTCAGGTATGTCTTTATCAGCAGTGTGAAAATGGACTAACACAGGTTGTAAAGATATAATAAGATTAAAGCAGATTCCATTAATCAATGAGAAATTTTGATTTTGGAAAATCCTCCTTACCAAACAGCAAAAAGCATTTTGAAACAAAACTGGAGGTCGATATAAAACACAGAGTGGAACTGATTTGGCCACCATCACATTGCAGCCCATATGCCAACCAATACAGCTTTTTAAAAAATCTACACGTTAGAAGCAGCAACGAGAGCCTAATTGTGAAGAGCACAGCACTGAAGACAACCTAACTGGGTTTGAATTCCACCTCCTCTACCTTTAGTAAGATACTCATTTGTAAAACAGGATGCTGGCAGTGCCTATCTCATTGAGCTTTGTGAGGATTAAGTAAATATATTTACAACAGGGCCTGACATATCATAAGCATTTAATACACGTTAGCAATGAAAACATCCAAGAGGTTCTTTTCCCAGTGGCTTCTAAGGGCTAACAGGAGCTCCACACAGAGTGTAGCACATAGCAGTGCTCAATATTCCACAACGACAAGCACAAGAGGTGAGCAGCCAAGCCTAGTGACCTTTCTCCAGAAAAGAGTACAGCTCTCCTCCGAGTCCTCACTCTGCACCACTACTCCCCAAAGCTAGCAGTCTGTTTGCCCCATTCCTCTGCCCTGTTCCAGCCCAACATCCAGCAATAGTACTCCTCTAGGGGAGTTGATTGTTGAAGAATTATGACATGGGCTCAGATGTGAGGCCTAAAAACACTGTTGAATATTTTTCTACCTGGTTTTCTCACAAGTAAAATGAGAAGTCCAAACTGTGCCTCAGAACTGAGATATGAATTATTAGTTAATAGTTTCCTTAAAGCTTTGAAGACGTGCTAAGTACAATTTTAATGACTCTGTGATGATGATGACGACAGAAAACATGCCAAGAGCCTAGCTGTTCCCTTCAACATCTAAACCGCCATTAATTAGACAGCCGTGGAGGGGGTTTGAGGTAACTTTGGCATCGATCAACTCTCATTTCCTAGGACTCTTTTCAGTAGGTAATTTCCTTTTTCCAGTAGCTATTTCTGAAAACCAACAACACACATTGAGGAAAAACTGACCTAACGTCATAGTTTAGGGTTTGGCAACTTTCTATGGCTCAAGAAGGAAGAAGAAAACAGTTTATATAAGGTCTTATATAAGGAATGAGAAACAAGACAGGTTTCTTTGTTATAAAATTGATAATTAAATCTATGAAATGTTTAATAACTAATGCTCCAAAATTTCAGGAGGATAATACACATAATAATTATAATAGTAGTAGTAGTAGCAGTAGTAGTAGTAGTAATAAATAATAAAATAGGAAGAGTTTCACAGTAGGAACCAAGCCATCCAGGATTATTACAGAAACTCCCCTGAGGATTAGGTTTTCCTTTATTGCTTACATTTGACACTTTACAGCTAAAGCAATGCTTACCTGTTCCTGGGTAATGTCCGAGGCTTCTGGTCTATTCCTCCAGTGCCTACATACTTGTTCTGACCACCCTGAAAGCCGTAATTCCTGCTCTCCCCAACAAAGAGAGATTCAGATACCTCTTGGCTGGAACCTTCATCACTTGGAAAGCTTCCATCACTGTTAACATGGGAACAATCATTAGCTACATTTCTCTAGAAAGTTTAAATGTATTCCCAAATGTAGGCATGCTATAACTGAAAAGCTAAAAGTTTTAAAAGAAGTCAATAGCTTTTTCTCATACATATTCACAAGTCTTCGGAAACTGCTTTTTTTTTTTTTTTTTTTGAGACAGGTTCTTGCTCTGTCGCCCAAGCTGGAGTACAATGGCAAAAACATGGTTCACTGCAGCTTGACCTGCTGGGCTCAAACAATCCTCTCACCTCAGCCTTCCAAGTAGCTGGGACCACACATGCCTGCCACTACACCTAGCTAATTTTTTAAAATTTTTGTAGAGATGGGGTCTTGCTATGTGGCCCATGCTGGTCTTGAACTCTTGGCCTCAAGTGATCCTCCTGCCTTAGCCTCCCAAAATACTGGGATTATAGACATGAGCCCTCACACTCAGCCTTGAAATTGCTTTTAAACTATAAAAATACCTGTACCTACTTATAGTTTAATATATATACATACATATCCCCCTCTTACTATATATATATATACACATATATATATATATATATATAATTTTTTTTTTTTAAGAGACAGGGTCTCATTCTGTTGGTCAGGCTGGAACAGCAACCTTGAACTCTTGTGCTCACAAGATACTCCCATCTCAGCCTCCAGAGTAGCTAAGATTACAGGCATGCCACTATGCCTGGTTAATTTTTTTTTTTTTTTTTTTTTTTTTTGAGATGGAGTCTTGCTCTGTCACCCAGCATGGAGTGCAGTGGCACCATCCCAGCTCACTGCAAGCTCTGCCTCCCGGATTCACGCCTCATTCTCCTGCCTCAGCCTCCCGAGTAGCTGGGACTACAGGTGCCTGCCACCACACCCGGCTAATTTTTTTGTATTTTTAGTAGAGACGGGGTTTCCCCATGTTAGCCAGGATGGTCTTGATCTCCTGACCTCTGATCCACCATGCCCAGCCCTCATATGAATTAATACATGATTTACAAACTACATATAAACAAACTTTAATTTAGCAGCAATAATTGATTGCTCTAGTCTCAGGCAACAACACTGAAAATGAGGAGAACAAACTTGTCCTGACTATAATAATTAAATGACAAGTGTGTTTAGCATGACAACTAGAATGACTATTATCTGTAGAAAAACATATAGAACAAAAAGTTTAGTTCTTAAAGACTGTTGCTAAATTAGAGCAGCTTATAAGAAAGAAAATATTAGTTTTTTAATTTTCTCCCTACTTTTACTCCCTTCCTTTTTTCCCCTACTTTTTAAGAACTTTAGTCTAAATCAAAAGTGTTTTCTTCCAAGCAAAAATTATCCTTCTGTGAAATTCCAGCTATATTAACCTAGTACTTAGGTATGAATTCAATTAATCAAGAAAAAATGTATTTTTGGCCCTCTAGTGGTATCAGGAAGAGGGTGCTAATTTTTTTATGTTAAAAAATGATAAAACATTCCTGTGTATTATCAGAAAAAAAAAAATCAAGGGTTATTTAACTTAAAGCTTTAAAATAAGTATTTTTAAGCAATTACAAACCTGGCAAAGGTCAGTCCTATTCCATTATCTGCAAATCTGTAAAAGAAAAGAAAGTGAAGAATATTTTAATTCACCATATTATGTAAAAAGAGGTAATTCTCTCAATATTTAATTATCATGAAATCCAGGAGGTCCCAATATTTACTCTCTACACTACCACACAAAAATCTGATTTCACAATAACTAGGAGCACAGAATATGCAGTGACGGCACCCAGTTCAAATCCTGGCTTTGCCAATTATAGCTGTGTGACTTTCGGCAAGCTACTCAACCTCTATCTCTCACTTTTCCCATTTATAAGTTGAAATGAAAATATAACCTTCCTCATAGGATTCTTGAGAGTATTAAACATACTAAATAATTTCTAGTGTTGGTGAGGTGCAGTGGCTCATGCCTGTAATCCCAACACTTTGGGAAGCTGAGGCAGGAAAATCGCTTCATCTCAGGAAGTCAAGACAAGCATGGGCAACACAGGGACACCCTGTCTCCACAAAAAATTTAAAAATTAGCAGGGAGTTGTGGCACATGCCTGTGGTCCCAGCTACTCGGGAGGCTAAGGTGAGAGGATTGCTGGAGCATAGAAAGTTGAGGCTGCAGGGAGCTATGACTGCACCACTGCACTCTAGCCTGGGTGACAGAGCAAGAACCTGTCTCAAAAAATAATAATTTCTAATGTTTGGAACAGTGCCTGGCAAACAGTAAGCAGTGTATCAAAGTATTAGCTATAATTATTATTTCCATAACTATGTTTTTAAAACAATTAGACTGTGGTATATGATTCTGAAGCCATTTCTACAGCTTCAACACAATATCAGGTTTTTGAATGAAAAAAGGCAGAAATGACGTGAAATGCCAAGAAGCTAATTTCAGTGCCAGAAAAAAAAATACACACACACATTTTTCTAGACTGTTGAACACTAAATCTTAGCTTAACATGCATGAGACCACTCCTAAAATTATACAAATGGGAAAAAAAGTGAGATACTTACTGCCTCAAGTCATGTTAAGGCATAAGTCAACTGAGGTGGAATTATAAAGCTTTTATTTTGAATGGCAATAGAAGAGCATCAGAAAAACTAAGGAGTTTTCAAGAGGAAGGGAAAAGATCCAGGTAGTTAAGACATAATTACTTAGGTGGAATTATAAAGCTTTTATTTTGAATGGCAATAGAAGAGCATCAGAAAAACTAAGGAGTTTTCAAGATGAAGGGAAAAGATCCAGGTAGTTTTATTTAGCTCTCTGACAAAGACCATACTTGTTATATCAAGTTAAATTCCCGGTTTCTGTTCAATTTCATCAAAAACTCTCATGTCACTGGACAAGTTCTGTTCCAATAAAAACACCAAAGGACGGGCGCGGTGGCTCAAGCCTGTAATCCCAGCACTTTGGGAGGCCGAGACGGGCGGATCACGAGGTCAGGAGATCGAGACCATCCTGGCTAACACGGTGAAACCCCGTCTCTACTAAACATATTTAAAAAACTAGCCGGGTGAGGTGGCGGGTGCCTGTAGTCCCAGCTACTCGGGAGGCTGAGGCAGGAGAATGGCGTAAACCCGGGAGGCGGAGCTTGCATTGAGCTGAGATCCGGCCACTGCACTCCAGCCTGGGCGACAGAGCGAGACTCTGTCTCAAAAAAAAAAAAAAAAAAAGGCACCAGAATGAGACTACTTCAAACATTTGTAGTCTTTTAACTCTAGCGTACTTCCTTAGAGCTTGTCCTGTCTATTCATAATAATAATAATAATATGATTCCAAGAATCATCACTGTGCTTTCATGCTACCGGCTTTAAAAAAAAATCTGAAAATACATCAGTGTCATCATATAATAACTTGGTTAAGAATACCCACGCTGAATTTTGAACGATAATATCTCCTCCTCTGACCCAAGCTCCATTATCATTATTTTTAAAAGCAATGAGCCTGTCGATTAGAGCAGCAACACGTGGTTTTTCAGGGTTTGCATCCTGATGAGGTCGAAATCTAGGGGATAAAAAAAGAATTTTAAAAAATGTAATACAAAAGCCATAGGAATTAGCTGTCAAGAAGCAGAATTTAAATTTGACCAAAACAAATGAAAAATTCTTAAGATACAACTAACTTACATTTTAAAGATTCAAAGAAGAAATTACATTTATTTACACACAAGTTTCCAGAGAACCAACTGCTTTTATATCTTCTTAGTTCGTTTTTGAAAAATCAATTAAAATGGACACTGCAGAATATTATTGCATAAAAATCATTTCCAAAAACACCCAGATCAAGAAGTCTGGCATGTCTTTACAAATCCTTAAGGTACATGTTACTAATATAAACTTATTTAATAAATTAATAATATATTTCAACATACATATATGTGAACTAGAGTATAATTTGAGTTGTATGCTGGTTAAGTGTTTACATATAGACAAAACTGAGTTTAAGATCATTAAAATGCCTAAATTTAAAATAGACTGTATTTTTTTATATTTTACATTTTATTTTTTTTGAGACAGAGTCTCACTCTGTCACCCAGGCTGGAGTGCAGTGGCACAATCTTGGTTCACTGCAACCTCTGCTTCCCAGGTTCAAACATTTCTCCTGCCTCAGCCTTCCAAGTAACTGGGACTACAGGCAGATGCTACCATGCCCAGCTAAGTTTTGTATTTTTAGTAGAGATGAGATTTCCCCATGTTGGCCAGGCTGGTCTTGAACTCCTGACCTCAGGTGATCCACCCACTTCAGCTTCCCAAAGTGCTGAGATTACAGGTGTGAGCCACCGCACTCGGCCAGACTGCATTTAATTAACATATTTATTATAAAGACTGAACTTCACCTTTTCTTTTTCTTCTCTCTAAAACAGTTAAAAGGACCTTAGTGAAAAGGTCAAAACACTTGGTGTCAAAAACTGTCCACTACAACAACTCAAATATTCAAACAGCCCCATCATGCTCAAATACCCAAATACATGATAATCAAATACTCAAATGGCCCCATAAGGCCACCTATTTAAAAAAAAAAAATCATTTTTATCTTAATCTTACAAAACAAATGGAAGAAAAAAAAATCACAGCTTTTCAAAAACCAATTCAGCAGGTAGAGATTTTCAACCAGTGAGGAAATACCATTTGCTTAATGCTAACACCACAGCTGTTGGCACACAGTAGGTGCTCACTAAATGGATATGATGGCAGAAGCAGTTATGGAGAGAGAATAGCAAGTGCAAATGTCCTTAGGCATGAGAGAGCTTAGCATGTTCAGGAATAGCAAGGAAGTCTGCTGGAGAGAAAGAAGCAAGGGACACAGAATAAAGAGGAGGGCAAGGGTTAGGTAAAGATCTGGGTCTCCATTGGAAATGCAATGGGAAGTAAATGGAAGCATGGAATCAAGGAAGGGATGCGATCAAATTTCTTTTTTGTTCTTTTAACAGATCACTGACTTTTATTTGAAGAATGGATTATAGAGAATGGACTCTAAGGAGACCAGTCAGAAGGATCTTCATGTGTTTCAGATAGATGCACTTGTGGTATAAACTGGGGCAGTAGCAGCAAAGGTAAAGAGTATCATATCCGTCTTTAGATTATATGGCTCAAGTCCCCTTACCCTAACTAGCTCTGACTTAAGAGGTAAAAAGTTTGACTCTAAGCCAACATCTATTCTCTGGCATTGTAGTTTCTGCCAAACAGCTTTGTAGTCATTACATAATACCAAGCAGATGGAAGAGTTCTGGAAAGGAGACACATTGTTCTAAAAGAAAAGCCAAAAAAAAAAAAAAAAAAAAAGAGTACTATAAGGCAGCATCTGATTCTCTGCTGTAACCATCTCAACTTTTCTGAACTTCCTATCAATACAAATCAATCACGACACCCCCACAGCACCCAGGTGCTTGTACAGGGAGGGGAAAAAAATAATCAGTAACTGACCATTTGCTTTGATACCCTTTATTTCCATCTTCTTTCCCATTTGGCATATAGAAAATAGTTAATTTTCCTGATTTTTTTTAATCATCGTTGAGTTTTCAGCACACTGCTCAACCGTCTCTTAATTGTCCTCTGCTTTAAATGTACTAGTTGGTTCTAATGCCCTTTCACTCTTTTAGATGAAATTTCCTTAATTTCAAACCAAGAGCTTTCTTGAGTTAAAATATTCCATCTCTGGATTCCTATATTTTCACATCTTGAAGACACAAGGAAAGGCTTATATGATTCACAGGTGTTTTTTTTGTTTGTTTGTTTGTTTTTTTGGAGACAGAGTCTCACCTTGTTGCCCAGGCTAGAGCGCAGTGGCACAGTCTCAGCTCACTGCAACCTCCACCTCCCAGGTTCAAGTGATTCTCCTGCCTCAGCCTCCTGAGAAGCTCGCATTACAGGAATCTGCCCTCATGCCCGGCTAATTTGTTGTATTTTTAGTTTCACCGTGTTGGCCAGGCTGGTCTTCAACTCCTGATTTCAGGTAATCCACCCGCCTTGGCCTCCCAAAGTGCTGGGATTACAAGTGTAAGCCACCATGCCTGGCCCTGATTAACTGCTGAGTCAACTTCCTCTTTGAGGAACAGATTAAATATCTTCTGGATCCTCTAAGCCTGGTGTTTAATACATGAGCTGGTTTATTACTCATTTATGCTAGTTTTTATCATTTTTGCCATGTCTAAATTGCATTAATATATATATATGAGCATATTCAAAACACTAGTTCAGTATATGCACAAGCTCTTGTTACTTTTCTGCTATAATCAGTTCTTTTCAATAGCAATTTCCAAATGGAGTCCAATTCCTTATCAATATATATGTAATTATAAACTAGTAAGGGAAATAAATAATGGAGAGAAGAAAGATAACCATTTTCATAATATCACATACACACACCTAGTAAGGAACTACTTAAGCCATTATGAGTAAATTGTTTTATTGTCAAGTCTAATTAAAATATCAATGAACTCAAATATATTTACTCCTTTATTCATATATATAAATACATGTACATATATACACATACACATTACTATACTTATACATAAATATATATACATAGATAAGTAATTTTTTAAGGCAGGGAAGAGAATCAATTGTGTTTATGGATTTTTCTGGCAACTCTAAGCAAAGAAGACATTACTTTCTACCAATTATAATAAACTACATTAGTTCTACCAATTATAATAAACTCTTTAAAACTGAAAAAGCAGCAGTAACTTTCTAGATAGAATTCTTTATTTGCCAGCTACTAGTCTCCTCTTAGTTCATAATTTGTTGTCCTCTATATACTCTTTTTTCTTTGTTCTTCTTAAGTTTATCTCCTCTATTTTTTCACTTCATTTGTTGATCAGCTTTTAGGTATCCAGTACTTTGTGTTTATTTTTTTAAATGCCCACAGTTTCTGGGTTTCTCAAATACTATCTGATCATTGCATCAAAATATTTCAGGATCAAGTTGATGTTTGAGGAATCCTGATGAGTAATATACCCACTAGACTTTCCCCAGTTTTCTTCTGATCTCATGTCTTATTAAAGTGTCGCAAGAATCTGCCTCACCCTGAAGTCAGGCTCACCAACCTATGGTGTGCTTCCTCCTTGATTCTCTGAAGAACAATCAGCCCTGGTATTCTTTTCCTAAGTGTCTGTCAACAAAGCCTATTAAATCTAGCGCCCTATTAACTCCATAAACTGGTCAATCAACTTGAAGTATGGAAAATAATAATATGTACAGTTTCTACTGAATATGACTTTAAGTCGCCATCTTTTCCAGAAAATTTTATTTTCATCTGGGACATTTTCTTTATTTTGGCTCACATATAGCATGTAAGAGAACTCTACTGAAATGCAGATCCATATCTAATGCATTTTGTGATTACAAAAGGAAGTAAACTAGAGCCTGGCTATGATGTAATCTGAGGCTACAAAGGACTGAACCAGAACCAGGTTGCTTATCAAATTCAGGATCATTCCTTTTGAAATATTAAATGCAGTGTTCATTTTGACCACGAAGAACAAATTCTATATGGTTTGGTTTTTCAAGGATTAGACTAAACATCTTAGTTTAACTTATTTTTCAATGAATCATACTCCACACCAAATTTGGAAACTTTCTCAACATATCTCCTCTTTTTCCTTTCTCTTTCTGCAACTCTCTCTAGCATCTATTTATAGCCATGAAAAAGGAGAAAAACATCAGCCTCTTTGATATTTCAATAAGATAAAAGCCCAGTCACAGGACCTGGAACAACAGAATAAGTAGTTTTCAAAAAACCCTTTTATGAACTTTTAAAACTTCATTTTAAATGTGTTACCAGAGTAACAGCACAATAAGCTCCAGTTGGAAAGTTTTGCTTTGACAAGGTATAGCTTGGGTGTGACTTAATAGAGCCAGCTTTACCTTGCACTGTTGTCCAAACAGAGGTATTCCCTTGGGTCAGCAGCACTAGAGTTTGTTGTTTTGACACCTTTGTCAATAAATAAGCCAGCCTGAAAAATATAAATAACGGACTGGAATGAATATGAATCCCAACTTACAACAACATATACAATGATTCATGAAAATAGATTTTAGCTTATCACTTCTACCAAAAAAAGTGGGGCAGGGAATCAACAGCAAAGGTACTGTAAAAAACAGCTACTTTCCTGGATATTTTCTACTCATTTAACTCATTTCACTCATTTAGTCATTCAACAAATACTTACTGGTAGGCACCCAGTGTTATACATTAGTTAACAAGAAAAATGTGATCCTTGTTGTTGCTAACACAAAAACTAGCAGAAAGACATACAATTAAATAAATAATTATAATCCAAAACGATAAGCATATGATAAAGGAAGCAGATGAGGCTTGGGCAGAAGAGAAGGGCATCTGGAGGAGGCCTTTTTTGTGGGTGGAGGTGAGAGGATTCAGGGAATGTCCCCTAAAAGAAGTGACCTCTTAAAGTTGAAACCTGAAGGATGGAGAGAAATTAATCAAGCAAAAGAATGGATTGGCGGTGCAGGGGAGGAGGTGGGAGGAAGGAGCTGAAGAGCCAAAGAAAATAACTCAAGGGAATAGTTTGTACAAAAGTCTGGAGATGACGAGAGAGCATGGAATAGCCAGGAAAAAAAAAAAAAAAAAAACTTTGATGGACAAACAAGAATGTATGAAGGAAGGAAATATAATGGAGAAGACTAAAGAGGAGCAAACATCAGATCACATGGAATTGATGTGCTACAGAAGTCAGGACAATAGGAATTTAATAAATGCATCGTAACCAACTGTGAGTTAAGGAAAAAACACTGTAGCTGTAACATGGATAATGGATTGAAAGAGGATTAAAAAAAAAAAAAAAAAGAGGAGGCATATAAGGTAGAAGATGATTCCAGTAATCCAGAAGAGAAATAAAGATGATCTAGACTTGTGGCCATACTAGCAGTGGAAAACAGATAAAGTGAGAATTATTTACTAGGTAGAACTGATAACATTTTGTAATTGATAAAATTCTGTGGGTGAGGGAACGAAAGCAATAAAAGCTCATATATTTTTAGTTCAGGCCACAGTTGAGTAGTAGTTTCATTCACTAAAACAGACATACGGGAATAGGTCTGGGCCTAAAAACAAGAATTTTAGTTTGCAACATGTTTTATTTATGTCCATAAGACATTCAAAGGGTACTCAGTAGGCAGTAGGATAAGCCTGACCAACCTGGACTAGTACAGACCCAGGAGGCATCAGCAGTTGAAGCCATAAGGACCAGTGTGTGTGTGTGCATACATGTGGGTGTGTGCCTGTATGTGTATAGTTATTCCAAAATGACATGTTTCTTTTTGAGTACTCCAAGAATTCAATCTCCTTTGGCTATAAAGTATTATCCTGGACAGTCATTTCCAAATTTAACAAATGAACACCTAATCATCCACTCCTGTCATTTAAATGTAATATTCTTATTAATCGAGTAAATTACTGCATGTTAAAAATCAATTAGAATGGGGCCAGGCGTAGTGGCTCACACCTCTAATCCCAACACTTCGGGAGGCCGAGGCAGTCAGTTCACAACGTCAGTAGTTCAATACCAGCCTAGTCAGAATGGTGAAACCCCATCTCTACTAAAAATACAAAAATTAGCCAGCCATGGTGGTGGACACCTGTAATCCCAGCTACTCAGGAGGCTGAGGCAGAGAATTGCTTGAACCCAGGAGGCAGAGGTTGCAGTGAGCTGAGATCGCACCACTGCACTCTAGCCTGGGCGACAGAGCAAGACTCGGTCTCAAAAAAAAAAAAAAAAAAATCAATTAGAATGAGGTGCTTTTTATACCATTTACAATTAAGAAAATTTGAGGATTTCTACTATGAAATGCTACTTTCAATAAACATTAACCAACTATTCAGCTCATGAAAGTCAGTTTTGTATAGTTTTTTCCTCAAGTCTTCATCAAGTGATTCCAAGCTCTTCAAACTGTAACACACTTGGGTTTTTAAAGGATCCTCTGAGTATCATAAATGCAAAGTATTCCTTGAACTGTGGTGTGGGTCACATCAGGGTAAAGGATCTGGGCATTACATGTGTAACAAAAACATTGAAGTTCCTTGTGAGCACAAAATAAATCACATGTATTTATCACCAGGGGTGAAGGGTTAGAGCCAGATTTCGTGAAAAAATTGAAACTCCTAATGGCCTTTAGGTTACTTGATCTGTATCATTTTAAATTAGGTCAACTATTCTTAAGCAGTATTTCACTATTTATATAATTAGTATAATGCCTAATAGGACACTCTACCAGCCACTGTGAATCAAAAGAAGAGATGAATTATGTTTATCAACCCCCAGAAGCATATTATTTAATGTGTACTTCCCTAGAAACAGGTAATAACATTAAAGATTGGAAAGAAGCTGAGAGGGAGGAAGAGATGAAGCAAGGGAAGAAACAAGAGAGAGGATGAGGACACATGAATCAAATCCATTATGTAATTATTCAGGTTACACGTGCATGTATGTGTTGCACATACCCGTATGCGCAATAGGTATGTATAAATGGAATGCTCTATATATATCCTGAACAGGGAGGGGTTAGGTGTCTGTTTTTAATTACAAATTACTTTTTCTGATGACAAGTTCTACCAAAAACTGACATTTCTCAGCTATAATCTACTATGGTTTGAATATATCCCCCAAAAAGCATGTGTTAGAAAGTGCAAAAGTATTGGGAGGTAGAGCCTAAGGTGTTTAGGTCATAAGGGATTCACCCTCTTGAATAGATTAATGCTGATTATAAAAAAGGTTGAGGCAGCAAATTTGTTCTATTGCTCTCTCGACTTCTCCTTGCCCTTCTACCATGGATGACACAGCAAGAAGACCCTTACCAGATGCTGTCCCCTTGATCTTGGACTTCCCAGCCTTCAGAACTGTGAGCCGAATATATTTCTGTTCATTATAAGTTAACTACTCTGTGATATTCTACTACAGCAGCACAAAGTGGATTAAAATATAATCACAATAGTTCATCTTTTACACTGTCTAGCACATGTACTAATTGTTAAAACTTAGAAGCCTACCTTAAAATTTGAATGGACCCTGTTGTTATAAAATATACCCAATGGAGTGAGTTCTGGTTTTGCCAAGAGCTGCAATCCAGTGGATTCCCCAGTAGGTTCCTTGTGGAATAAATACCATATCCCAGCATCCTACAAATGAAAGGACAAGCTCATTAAAAGCCTGATTTATACAGATATCTATGAAACACTCTCATAAACTAACTGCTTCATCAGCAAGTTTAATCTTTTTCACCCAAATCTTTCATTATTGCAGGTTCAGAATTGACAATAAAAAGTTATACACACATCTCAAAGTGGTTATATCACGTATTTTTTTAAAAAAGCAAATTTAATTTTGCTTGCAGGATTGGACAAAAGAGAAATAATTGGTTGGTATAAAAATTCACTTTCAAAACTTTTCCATCATTATCTACATTAAAAGTTATGCAGAATTAAAACCAAATCAGCTTTCCATGTGACCAGGACAGCACAGCCATTAAGCAATATGGTTTTTATCTGTTTACCTCTAAACCTGTTCAATAGATGAGTCATGCCTATTAAACAACTGTCCACCAGCACGCAGAGATCACTGACTTCTTTCAAACAAGTCTAATGCCCTTCCTGTCCTGAGGGAAATTTTTGCCAAAGAAAAAAAAAAACACCACACGTATGAATCAGGATGCTGTCTCAGGCTGGGCCCTGTCTGTTCAATTTCACTATTACTGACCTTAATAGGAACAGAACAGTTTCAAATTTTTTGACACTCAAAATGCGACATAAAAATGGAAAAAATGTTAATTCCCATGACAGTTCTTTATTTTACAACTCAATTAAAAATCAGCCCAACGTGAAGGACGACTTCACTTGATGGAATTTTGATTAAATAATTTGTTAAAACTTAACCATACAGTGTAAATGGACAGCATTAATTCAAATTTAGCACACATTTATTTAGTGCCAACTATGTGCCAGGTATATAGTAAGACTATTCTCAAATAATTCATAGTCTAATAAGAAATATAGAGATAATTAAAATATAATATACCTAATAAGTACTTACTAGCTGTAACAAATGGAGTCCATTGGGAGGAGAGATGAGAGAGGAATTATGGAAAACATATATATATACCCACACACCAAAATGAATGCCATGTGTAACATTTTCCATGATAAAAGTTTACCAATGGGTCTTAATAAAACAAACTACTCTGAAAAATGTTTGCTACCTCAACTCTTCTGGGCACGAAACAGACAAGTCGACAGGATAAGACCTGGAGAGTCAGAAGAAAACTCCATACTATAACCTGTAAACTGAGGGCAGAGGGGACCATCCTAGGATGCAATGGAGATGGAGATGGAGATGGGAGTGGGACGGGGATAAGGGGGTAGCACTGTTTCCTGTTAAAACACAGTGGTGTCAACACAGGTAAAAGGAGCTTTGTAAAAGGCAGTGGAAAGGTACAATGAAAAAATGGTTTGATTTACTTTGGGAGGAAAAACCCTGCCCAAATTAGCTTTTACTGGAACAGTTTTTCTAGAGAGAAAATAAACAGCTCACAGAATAAAAAGGAAGAACATACATGCAATGCTTTCTTCTTTTCTCACAGGAGCCACAGTAAGGGTATCTGGCAGCCTCACCTTCTATTTTTCATGAACTCTCAGCAATTTGCTTTAATCTTCAAGCCCTGACTTCTAAAAAGAGCTAAAAGAAATCTTTGTTCTGGCTGTTGACGTGTAATGTCACATAGATCAGAAGATGGCTGTGCATCAACTTCTTGGTCATCTTTACTCAAAAACTCACTTTCCAGTTAGAAACTCTAGCACAAACCTCATACAGGCTCAACAAATATTTGATGAAAAATGAATGAATGAAAACCTAAAATGATCAAATATCTGGGTTTCTGCCCTGTCAAATAAGAATCTTCAATTGACAGAGACTTTCAGATTATGTTTTATGTTTTTAAATAAAATAACAGACATGATATTCAAACCATCATCCACTGATGCCTTTTTTGTTATCTCAAATAAATACTCCCTTCAGCTAATCTTTTGCTTCATCTTGGCAAACAATGCTAGGTATTTATTTCAGTTTAAAAACTTAAGTAGCCATGCAGTATAAATATGAATATTTAGGCATCACTGCAAATTTCATATTTTTTTATTGCAGTTTTCAATACAGTTACAATCTCGATAGCATACTATCTTAAAAGATTCATTTAGCGGCTGGGCGCGGTGGCTCACGCCTGTAATCCCAGCACTTTGGGAGGCCAAGGCGGGCGGATCACCTGAGGTCAGGAGTTCGAGACCAGCCTAACCGACGTGGTGAAAACCTGTCTCTACTAAAAATACAAGAATTAGCCAGGCATGGTGGCAGGCACCTGTAATCCCAGCTACTAGGGAGGCTGAGGCAGGAGAATCGCTTGAACCCAGGAGGAGGAGATTGCAGTGAGCCGAGATCTTGCCACTGCACTCCAGCCTGGGGGACAGAGCGAGACTTCGTCTCAAAAAAAAAGAAAGAAAAGATTCATTTAGCCTGAGTATGGTGGCTCATGACTGTAATCCTAACGCTTTGGGAGGCTAAGGCAGGTGGATGGTTTGAGCCCAGGAGTCCGAGACCAGTCTGGGCAACAGAGTGAAACCTCCTCTCACTCTCTTACTCTCTCTCTCTCTCCCCCCCACCATATATATATGGTTTATATATATGAGATATATATATATATATATATATATAAAATCAGCAGGTGTGATGGCATGCGCCTGTAGTATCAGCTACTCAGAGGCTGAGGTAGGAGGATGGCTTGAGCCCAGGAGGCAGAGGGTGCAGTAAGCCAAGGTCTCACCACTACACTTCAACCTGAGAGACAGCGAGACCCTGTCTCAGGGGGAAAAAAAGATTCATTTAGGTTTTAAAAATTAGCAGTTTTAATAACACTAAAACTCTAGGCCGGGTGTGGTGGCTCAAGCCTGTAATCCCAGCACTTTGGGAGGCCGAGACGGGAGGATCACGAGGTCAGGCGATCGAGACCATCCTGGCTAACACGGTGAAACCCCGTCTCTACTAAAAAATACAAAAAACTAGCCGGGCGAGGTGGCGGGCACCTGTAGTCCCAGCTACTCAGGAGGCTGAGGCAGGAGAATGGTGTAAACCCGGGAGGCGGAGCTTGCAGTGAGCTGAGATCTGGCCACTGCACTCCAGCCTGGGCCACAGAGCGAGACTCCGTCTCAAAAAAAAAAAACAACAACAACAACAACAATAACACTAAAACTCTCAATAATAAATACAAATTTCTCCAAACTTATCCAGGGGACATTTCTACTACCCAAAAATATCATTTAGTCTCTTAAAATTTATTCTCATGTGTGTCTTAATTCATCATAATGAGTTTTGCTGCTTTCCCAAGGAAATGAAATTCCCATGTGTATATAAAGCCTTACATTCAACAAAAGGGTGTGCCCCCAACCAGAGTGACAATTGTCATGGTATTCTCCAAAATAATCCATTCTCATAAAGAAAAGCTAAGGTTTTTTGTGGGCTTTGTTGTGTTTTTTTTTTTTTTTTTTTGCGTGTGCGTTTTTGTTGACACGGGGTCTCACTGTTACCTGGGCTGGAGTACAGTGGTGCAATCTTGATTCACAGCAGCCTCCACCTCTTGGGCTCAAGTATCCTCCCACCCCAGCCTCCCAAGTGGCTGGGACAATAGGTACGCACCACTTTACCTGGCTTTGTATCGGGGGTGTATCGCCATGTTGCCCAGGCTGGTCTCGAACTCCTGAGATCAAGCAATCCAACCACCTCGGCCTCCCAAAGTGCTGGGATTACAGGTGTGAGCCACTGCGCCTGACCTAAGCCTATTTTTATCAACACCCTGAAATTGAAATTATCAGTTACTTGGCCACATATGACTTAAATATGAGAAGCCAGAAAGGTTGTACCTAATACACCAAAAATACACTCTGGAAATAACATAACGCTAGTGATTAGTCCACTTCTTTTCCCACTTTGGCATCTCTCTTATTAAACTCATAGATAATAACAGGCACAGGCCAGGCGCAGTGGCTTAACGCCTGTAATCCCAGCACTTTGGGAGGCTGAGGCAGGTGGATCACAAGGTCAGGAGATCGAGACCATCCTGGCTAACAAGGTGAAACCCTGTCTCTACCAAAAATACAGAAAATTAGCCAGGTGTAGTAGTGGGCACCCGTGGTCCTAGCTACTCGGAAGGCTGAGGCAGGAGAATGACATGAACCCGGGAGGCAGAGCTTGCAGTGAGCCGAGATCACGCCACTGCACTCCAGCCTGGGCAACAGACCGAGACTGCATGTCAAAAAAAAAAAAAATTACAAAAAAGATATTATATTAATGGGCACAAATAATTTACGAGAAATAGAATAACCATCTCAGCCATATCCCGCTCTCAGCTAAACAAGTAGTACCAGAAAACAATGTCATGCTTGGGTTACACTAGCACACATGACATTAAATCCAAATAAGCCAGACTATTTATAAACAAGAAAAACATTAAAACATCTGAGGTCACTTTAACATTATTTACCTGTGAGCCTGCAGCTGCATTATTAATCAGATTATTGTTGGGATGAGCAATCCAGAAAGTCGAAACAGCCCTGCAAGGAATTTTCCAAGGTGATTTAAACATTCTTCACAAAAACTCCTGCCCACTCAAAACTTCCCCCAAAACCTCTTCCCCGAAAGTCAAAGGCCTTGACGCATGGGTTTTTCTCTCTGCCAGTTACTCACATACAGTCAGTAGCAGGCACAGGGATGTAATTTCCAAACACTTTATCTCGCATGGTGGTACACATGGAGTTGTTCCTATCAGTGGGCAGGAGAGTGCCCGGCTTGGTGAGGAGTCCCAGATTGTGGAACAAAGTATTCCTCTGTTCAATACCATCTTCCAAAAAGAAACAGTGACCTAGTGTGTCAAATCCAATGGTGTCTTTTATCTGCAGAAATAAAAGTATATTAATGTCATTGGTAACAAGACTGATTGTGATTTAAGTGACAAGCGCTATCCAGTGTAGCATGTTCACTACAAATGGAAAAAGAGGTTTGAACCTTAGCAGAATGGGCAAAGTGAAATGTCAGGCTTAATTTATCTCTGAAGGGGATAATCTACTTGGGTCCTACAGGGGAAAAAAAATAAAAATAAATTGCAAATAAATAAATAAATAAATAATAAAATACAAAATATAAAATTGAATTAAATGTAAAAGAGGATACTCTGGGTGGTTGGAAAGGTATACTTCCTTCAGACGGAAAAATCGTGGAATGCTCAGAAAAGGCAGAATAGAGCAAGGCATGGGGCTAAACAGTTTACTTATATAAAATTGAGAAGACATAAGAATTAAAGAGAGTTAGCTATTTCAATAATACAGGTTGACCTAATGTGAGGCTACTTACTAGCAAGCCATTTGTTCCATGCACAGTGATGCACCTTGAGAAGCTGTGGTGAATAGACAGGCCGTCCACAAATGTTGCGTGTCTGTATCCTCCTTTATAATCCACGTCTCCACACAGGTGAAAATGAACAGGATATCGCCCCATCTGCTGCTGACCCATGCGTTTCAATTCCACATAAGAAAGATGGACTGAAGTAAAATTTTTCATTATCTGTAAGTCAAGGTACTAAAATCAAACTCATACTTTTCAGAATGGGGAACTAGCAAAAAATGTTGTTTTAGCAGAAAACATCCAAAGGAGAATACTTATTAAAACATTTGATTTTCTTTTGCATCCTGTTTTCCCAGATTGCCAGTTAATAATTTAGCAAATGCTTGTTTACATAAGCAAATGCTTTAAAGAGCCATAAAAATAGCCTCCAATTAGGAATAAAGGCAAATGTAATCAGGAAAGATGCAATAATGATCTCTGCTAAGTGTTTTGATTTGTTCAAATATTTTGGGCATTCCCAGTCTCATCTTGTTCTTTCACTTCTATAACCTCCATTGGAGTCTGATAAATAGTTATTTATTTCTAGATTCTCCCCAGTGTTTTAGTTAGCGCATAAGATGGTTGACTTAAGTTATTTTTAAAAGTTCTTCTGTGATCCAAAGTTTGAGCACTCTCAATATTTTTAAACACTAGATTTTCAATCATATTACTAAAAACAAGCGAATAGTACTGATCAACATTTCAGAAATCCTTGTAACAGGCGGGGTACGGTGGCTCACACCTAGCACTTTGGGGGGCCAAGGTGGGCAAATTGCTTGAGCCCAGGAGTTCAATACCATACCAGACTGGGCAACATGGCAAAACCTTGTCTCAAAAAAAAAAAAAAAAAATTCCAAAAAGTAGCCAGGCGCAGTGGTGTACACCTGTAGTCCCAGCTATTTGGCGGGGCTGAGGTGGGAGGATCACTTGATCCCAGGATATTGAGGCCACAGTCAGTTGTGATCATGCCACTGCACTCTATGCTGGGTAACAGAATGAGACTCTATCTCAAAAAAACAAACAAAAAAAAATTCTCGTAACAGAAATGCTACTACTTACAACCACAGCCTACTGAATGCACAAAAAGTGATTTAAAAACACATGTAGCCAAAATGCAGCCCAGAAGTCCAACAGATTAGTATATATTAATAGAATACTGCCTAGCATACAGTAAGTGCTCAACATTTTTTCAGAACAAACATTTGTATACAAAAAATATTTTTACAGAAACATATTTTGCATGTGCTTGCTAGTATTGCTAACCCTTTGGTAAAACTATGTTTTTTAAAAAACTAATTGATTCTTTCAGAAATCACATGCATGGATACCAAAGAGCCTTTTTTTTTTTTTTTTTTTTTGTCTCTGTAATTGGTTCTTCCCAATATATTGATCTGACTCCTTATGGAACAATTCTTAAATGGTTTAACTAGAGGTCCAGGCCAACTAAATGAAGTCATTACATTCTATTTTAATCATCTAAAACCTCCTCATTGTCATTGAGAAACAAAACATGATTTGCTTTTAATATCCATTTATTTCTCATTCCAAAACTGGACAGTTTCTTCAAACATGTATTTAGCAACCAGGATTTCAAAGAAATAATCAAATCCTTTTGCCTACCATAACGTGTCCCCCAAAGGTATCATAATCAAAAAATTGGCACTGATTTTCTGCATAGCACGATTCCTCCACTTCTCCTTGGATCACAATATTCCGGGTAAGAATTCCAACCTCAGCTCTCATGTCTACACCGTCTATGATCTCACCCATGTGCAGGAACTGAGGGGTTTCTGGTTGATATGGGCAAGGAAAAAAAAGAATGTTAGAACAAAGAAAACATGAAACTCACCTCGAAAAGACATTCTCTTCATTCCATAACCCCAAGATGATCCTGAGAACTTCTCATCTGCTCCCATTCTCTGACACCTCAGAATCAGAATCCCAGCACACGGGGAATTTAAAGATTCAGCACACGGGGAATTTAGTCCAGCCCCCACCCACTGCCTGAACCCTCACTACTAACTGTTCCGCCAATTCTCAAACCCACATACTGACAGAAAGCTGGTTCCTTCCTGAAGCAGCTCAATCCTCCCTTCAACAGCACTAATAATCTGGAATCTGCCTAATGATCCCTAATCTTTCTCTCCAGTTTCTGTCCATACGCTCTTGGACTTCTCCCCTAGGGTGTAAGAACCACCAAATGCATGGTGAGTCCATAAAACACATGGTGTGTAGATATTAATATCAGGGTGTCAAATTGCTTATGCTTTTACTTGGAAGCTAATCTGCAACTGGACATTAACAATAGATAAATTACCATCTTTTCTTTCTCATTTCTTATTTTAATATTAGTATGCATTCTTTTAAATTCTCACATTTACTGGAAGTGTAGAAGCACTTTAATAATGAGCTTTTCACTGATGATCTTATTATATAAACTCAGGAAGGAAAAATACACATAAATCATGGGAGGACAGCTCATGAAGACTCATCATGCAGACTTGTTAACAAGAGTTGGAATTTCCAAAAAAAATTAATGCCAGATGGTATCATAGTTTTGGGGGCTTTTTGTTGTTGGTGGTGTTCTTGTTTTGTTTATGCCCTGTATTATCAAGAAGGAAAAGTACAATGTCGAATGAAGCACAGGGAAAAAGGGCCAAGTGAGCCAATCACTATTTTTTTCCAAAGCAGAAAATTTTTCCTTAATTGTTGAAGCTCTACCTATTACTCTAAATTACTGAAAAACTAAAGAAGCACTTACTGAACAGTTACTGTAAACTCTTTTGTTTTATACCATAAATGTATACTTCAGTTCAAAAGAAAAGCAATAGAATGAGTGAAATGCACCATGAATCCTATAAATGAAGCCATGTACAAAGGGGCTGTGCCTAGTACCAGGCTCAAAATGAGTGCCCGGTAAGTGTCAGGCATTCTTTCAATATGCAACTTACAGTAAGAATTTCTTCATGTAGTTTTTTTTGACGCAGGTTGCTCCGTCGCCCAGGTTGCAGTGAACTGAGATCACGTCACTGCACTGCGTGAACCTCCTGGGTTCAAGCAGTTCTCCTGCCTCAGCCTCCCTAGCAGGTGGGATTACAAGCCTTGTGCCACCATGCCCAGCTAATGTTTTTTGTATTTTTAATAGAGACAGGGTTTCACCATATTGTCCAGGCTAGTCTCAAATGCATAACCACAAGTGAACCACCCGCCTCGGCCTCCCAAAGTGCTGGGATTATAGGCGGGAGCCACTGCTCCCAGCCAGGAAATGTAGTCTTACGAAAATACCTATTTGATTCCATTGTAAGTATTAGTGAGTTTTTTTTTTTTTTTTTTTTTTTTTTTTTTTTTTGGCTAATCAAATAGGCACTTGAAAACCACAGGATTTCTTTTAATTAAGAAAGACTTCTATTTATAAATGGATCTAATTCATCGTTGGGTTTACAATTATCTGACAGTAGAAAATTAATACAGAAGAAAATGGAGGGGAGGCAGCGGGAGGGAGAGCACCAGGAAAAATAGCTGATACATGCTGGGCTGAATACTTAGGTGATGGGTTGGTAGGTGCAGCAAACCACCATGGTACACATTTACCTATGTAATGAACCTACACATTCTGCGTATGTACCCCAGAACTTAAAATAATGGAAAAGACCTTGGAAAATCAATTTCTGTAGTTGACATCTCTTTTTTTTTATACAAAGAAACTGAAGCAATATGTATCATTAGTAGCAAGAATATTGCTCAATAGCTATTTTTATCTAATTTTCCCTGGAATCTAGTGTTCAATGCATTCCACTGCTATGACCTTCAATACTGATGATGGTGATGGTGGTGGTGGTGGTGACAGTAGTGATTGAGAGGAAAAAGGATTCCAGGAATCAAATCTCAAGAAAATAGTGTGTTTCCCAAGAAGTACTCTGAGCAATTTAATACCTTTGACTTTGACCTGAAAATGGCTGCATTCGGAACAGGGAAGAAGAGTGAACTCCTCTGCTTGGTACATGGAATAGTCTGTGCTTGCGACCACAATCTGGTCTCCAGGTTTCCAACTACTAACGTCATCTAGCAAATTTAGCTTCACTCCATCTACAACCTCTACCCGGAAACCTGAAAGAGAAACACCTAAACCAAAAAGAAAAAGAAAGTGATACATTAACAGTATTTTTTTTCTCTCTAAAATCAACCTTCACACTGATTCACAAATCAAAAGTTAACATAACCATGATTCAGCAAATTTTTATGCATGCTACCATGTGTCAGTCACTCTACAGATATAAATAATAAAAATATGAAAATGGAGAGATCTCTGCCCTCAAGGGCAGAGTACCCCATGTACCTCTAGTCATGAAGGAACACAAGATGTCACCTTAGTAAACTATTACTTTATAATTTTGAAGAAGGCTCTAGATCCCCAAATCTCTTGCTATATTTCAACTCAGTGCAACAACTGTTATACTGACCCCAAATCATCCCAATATGTGACAAGTACCCATATTCCAGCAGAAGTTTTCAAGTAGAGGATAAATACCCAGTGCTTCAAGTTGATCCAAGCACAGAAAAATGGATAGGACATTAGCGCACTGACATTAGCACACTAACAATCTTAAGGATAAGATTTTGTGGGCCAGCACTTCAGGAGGCCAAGGCAGGAGGATCACTTGAGCTCAGCAGTTCGAGACCAGCCTGGGCAACATGTGAGACCCCTGTCCCTGCAAAACACATTGGCCGGGCATGGTGATGTGTGCCTATATCCCCAGCTACTTCGGCAGCTGAGGTGGGAGGACTGCTTGAGCCAGGAAGGTTAAGGCTGCAGTGAGCTATGATCGGGCCATTCGTGGGCATTCCAGCCTACGAGACACAGCAAGACCCTGTCTCAAAAATAAGTAAATACATAAAATAACAATTTGTGGATGGGCACAGTGGCTCATGCCTATAATCTCAACACTTTGGGAGGCCGAGGGCAGAGGATCACTTGAGCCCAGGAATTCAAGACTAGCCCGAGCAACAGAGCGAAGCCCCATCTCTACAAAATATTTTTAGAAGTAGCAGGGCGTGGTGGCACACGCTTGTAGTCTCAGCTACTTGGGAGTCTGAGGTGGGAGGATCACTTGAGCACAGGAGTTTGAGGCTGCAGTGAGACATGACTGTGCCATTGCACTCCAGCCTAGGCAACAGAGCAAGATACTCTCTCAAAAAAATAACATAAAAATCTGTCTCAGAAAACCCTTCATGTCTGTGCCTTTGCTCATGCTTTATTCTTCCCCTAAAATGTCTTTCCATTCTTCTTGACCAACCAACATACTGTCCTTTTTATGAAGTTCAGGCGATTCTTTAAGGACTTCCCAAACATCCTTGTTGGAAGCAACCTCTCTGTCTCCAGTATTCTCTCGGTGTACTGCCTGGAATTGTTCATACCTTCCTATTGGGAGAACCGCCCACCTCCTTGGAAGCTGCGTCAGTGAAGGTTGCAGAGTACGTTATTTACGTATGCACGACTCTGTCTTGTTTGTGGTACGTATCCACAGATGTCTACTGAATGGATGAGTATGACCAGTACGATCTGCAATGTGACCTGAGGTCACATGATGGTGCCCCTGTCCAGCTCAGCTCCTTTCCTGGGATGATGTAAATTATGTAATCTAATGACTACTAATTACTGATCTTTCCTAATATCTTCTTTGAAAGTCAAAGTTAGTTCCCAATTAAACAGACAAGAATTGAAAATCTGATCCAGTTTCACAACTTGGCTTCTTTTACATGCTATCCAGTATAGAAACGTTTTCTGCTTCTTAACATTCATGATATAATCTGTCATAAATCAAAAGCTGATTTAATGGAAATGTCTATGAAATGGATGGGAAATGTCTATGAAATGGATGGGAACTACTTCATAACATTGATAAAAAAGGAAAACATGACATTTCAAAAGATAGCTGTTTAATAAATATCTGTACTTCTCTGTCGTCTTTCTAATTAACAGCATACTACTCTGTGGCTACTTTAAGATGCTGACTCTAGGATGGGCATGGTGGCTTATTCCTGTAATCCCAACACTTTAGGAGGCTAGGGCAGGAGGATCACTGAGTCCAGGAGACCAGCCTGGACAACACAGTGAGACTTCATCTCTACAAAAAAAAATTTAAAAATGAGTCAGGTGTGGTGGTGCATGCGTGTACTCCCAGGCTGAGGTGAGAAGGCTGCTTAAGGCCAGGAGGTCAAGGCTACAGTGAATGGTGATTGGACTACTGCACTCCAGCCTAGGAGACAAGAGTGGGAGGGGAGGGGAGGGGAGGGGAGGGGAGGGGAGGGGAGGGAAGGGAAGGGAAGGGAAGGGAAGGGAAGGGAAGGGAAGGGAAGGGAAGGGGGAAAAAGAAAAGAAAGGAAAGGAAAGAAAGAAAAGCCTGTAATCCCACTCTGGGAAGCTGAGGCAGGCAGATCACCTGAGGTCAGGAATTCAAGACCAGCCTGGCCAACATGGTGAAACCCCATCTCTACTAAAAATACAAAATTAGCCAGGTGTGGTGGCACATGCCTGTAGTCCCAGCTACTCAGGAGGCTGAGGCAGGAGAATAGCTTGAACCCCAGCGTGGGTGACAGAGCAAGACTCCGTCTCAAAAAAAAAAAGAAAAGAAAAGAAAAAAAAAAGATGCTAACTCTAAGGGCTGATGATATGAGTGAAAGAACACATTCCCATTGGAGAATCAAAAGTGGGGAAATTCAAGCAAGGAACAACAAATAATTTGTATATTCTTACAGTCTTTAAAAAAAAAAAATTACAGAGACATGGTCCCACTATGTTGCCCAGTCCTAACCTTCAGCGATCCTCCCACTTCAAGCTCCCAAAGCTCTAAGATTATAAGCATGAGCCACCCGGCTCTGCCAACTACCCAGATAAAACTTAACCTGGGCAAGTCTTGGATTCTGTTTTGGTACTCTTGATCTACCCTGCTTTTCTATAGCTATAAAGCACAGAAATAAAGTACCTAACAAATCTAAAATGTTTTCTGAATATGTTTCTCGCATCCAGATACTAAAGCCTGTAGGATTTCATACAAATAATAATATTAATAATAGTAATTCTAAAAACAATAATGATAGCTAATAGTTGTTGAGATCCCACATGCATAATAACCTTTCATCAACACAACTGTGAGAGACAGGAGCTATTACATTTATTAGAGATGAAGAAACCAAAGATCAGGGAGTTTGAATAACAGCTAAATATGGTAGAGCCCCAAATTTAAAGCTAATCTAATTCCAGAGCCCAATTTCTTCCAAAGTCTCCATATTATACTTTCCAAGAATCAAAACAAGCAGGTTAAGAACAAATTTTTAAAAACCTCATGGAGGCAAAAACAATTCCTACCCCAAATTTCACATTTTTGCCAACAAAATAAATTCCCCTAAGAGCAATTAAGAAATATTTTTTCATATAAAATTTCAGTAATGCACCCACGCCTGTAATCCCAGCACTTTGGGAGGCTGAGATCGACAGATCGCTTGAGGTCAGGAGTTGCCAGCCGGGCCAACATGGTGAAATTCTGTCTCTAGTAGAAATACAAAAAAATGAGCCAGATGTGGTGGCACGCACGTGTAATCCCAGCTACTTGGGAGCCTGAGGCAGGAGAATTGCTTGAAACCGGGAGGTAGAGTCTGCAGTGAGTAGAGATCCCACCACTGCACTCCAGCCTGGGTGATAGAACAAGACTCCATCTCAAAAAAAAAAAAAAAAAAAAAATTCAGGAATGCTTTAAAAACAGATGACTAACCGGGTGTGGTTGCTCACACCTGTAATCCCAGTACTTTGGAAAGCCGAGGCGGATGGATCACTAGGTCAGGAGTTCAAGACCAGCCTGGCCAAGATGGTGAAACCCTGTCTCTACTAAAAATACAAAAATTAGCCAGGCGTGGTGGTGGGCACCTGTAATACCAACTATTTAGGAGGCTGAGGCAGAGAACTGCTTGAACCTGGGAGGCGGAGCTTGCAGTGAGCCAAGATCACGCCACTGCACTTTAGACTGGACGACAGAGTGAGACTCCGTCTCCAAAAAAAAAAAAAAAACAGATGACTACTAGACAAATAAATTTTGACTTGAAAGATCACTAAAATTTGTTACTTTCTGTTAGTTTCTTTTTAAAGCCAGAAGGTTAGATGGGGAAGATTTGTATTACTCACTAACACATTTTTTCTTGGCTTTAAAAGAAAATCCTGTTTCAGATTATCTCCTATTAGCACTACTGAATGGGAAACATAAAAAAAAGTTCATTCTCTGATTCCTGAAGAAAATTGTCCACCTCTTCCAGAAAGTAAGAGTCACTGAGAACATGAGACATGAACAGTATCTTACAATAGATAGCTAGAACATACCATCTTTCAGAAATGACTAGTTATCACTAATGTGGAAACGTAAATAACATTTCCTACAAAGGAAACGTTGACTAGAAGTCTGTCAGTAATTATCCTCTGTCTAGAATACCAGCTATTTGGGAGGCTGAGGCAGAGAATTGCTTGAACCTGGGAGGCAGAGGTTGCAGTGAGCCAAGATCACGCCACTGAACTCCAGCTTGGGTGACAGAGTTAGACCCTGTCTCAAAAAAAAAGAGGAAAAAAAAGATGACTGCTTTTTTTTTTAGTGATACTGGAGGCGGTACCACTAAACTCCACTTACAGGACAAAATTCCTGCTAAGAAACACTTCTTACCCACCACCTATGCTTTTTGGCAGAGGCAAAGAAACAGCAGTCATCTTGGAGACAGAAAGCTGGGGCTTGATTCCAGCTTTCTGTCCTCATCCCTAATAGATAATCTCTTCACTCCAAGCCCAGAAGATTGTTTCTAGACTAGAGAATGGTCTATTCTAGTTACAGCACACCCAACTCAGCTTTGTTCTAAAACAAGCTTGTCCAACTCACAGCCCGCGAGCCACATGTGGCCCAGGACAGCTTTGAATGAAGCCCAACACAAATTCATAAACTTTCTTAAAACATTATGATATTTTGTTTTTAGTCCATCAGCCATCATTAGTGTTACTGTATTTTATGTGTGGCCCAAGACAATTCTTTTTCTTCCAATGTGGTCCAGGGAAGCCAAAAGGTTGGAGACCTCTGTTCTAAAAGATTACTGGATTTTGTTCTGAAAGATTTAAGCGCAGTAGGAAAACTGTAAGTTTCAACTAGTTGAGAAATCTAACCAGGTTGATTGTCATTTGAACATAATACTATTCTAAAAAAAAATCTGTCATAATACTTATCAGTGTCTTACAAGAATATAAACTCTACTTGCCTACCTTCGATCCATTCACTATAAGCTGTCACAGAGAACTTCTGGCCATCCACGGTATAAAATTCTCTTTGGGCAAGAGCCTTCCCGCCACTGCTATGATTTTCATAGTTTCTCACAGATTCATTGCAAGAAGTGCTTCCACCATCAATGACACCAACTAAAGCCCAAGCTTGCCTAGAAGGAAAAAGAGCATGTGCATTTGATTACTTGTCATGGTATTCACAAAATCCCTGACAAAGATGTTATTACAGAGTGCCGTGTAATTCTCATATTTTGTTTTTGTCAATCCCTAATGGTTTTTCTATATGAGGTTGTAATTCCAAACCTTGACTGCACCTAGTTTTCCTAGAAGGAAATGCACCTAGTTTTTAAATACTTGTTTGTCCAGCTCTGTAATAGGTGAAAGACCGATGACTACAATTTCAATTAATCATTGACTTACTTCCTCAATACCCATCCATATCACACATAACATTCTGGCCAAAATCCATTTACCTTCTTTTAAAACGATTATCACCTGCTCTCTTTTAAACTATCCATTCTATTAATACAACGTTCTCAAAAATCTAATTGCATAATAGAATTACCTAGGGAGTTTGAAAATATATCAATGCACAGACCCCATCCCAGATAAAGGGAATCATGTTAATTGCAAAAGGTTGGGTCCAGCATTTGTATGTTTGTAATAATTTATTTTTATTTTTTGGAGACAGGGTCTCACTGTTTTTAAAGTTCCCAGGTGACTTGATCGTGCAGTTAAGGCTTGAAAACCACTGAGTTTGGGCAGTGGTTCTCAAACTTCAGTATGCATCAGGATCAACAGGAGAAAGGAAGGGCGTGCTGAATTAGATTGCTGGTCCCACTCTCTCAGTTTCTGAGGTGGAACCAGAGAATTTGTATTTCTAACAGGTTACCAAATTATGTTAATACTGCTGGTCAGGGCACCATACTTTGAAAACCCCTAAATTAGACACCAGAGGTTAGAGTAGTAATCATCAACCTTCAATAGCCTGGGAGTCTTATCCTTCTTCCTGACATAATTGATCTAAGGAGCATCCTTCGTGTCAAGATTTTTTAAAGTCTCCAGTTATGCAGGCAAGGTTGAGAACTGAGTTAGACTTTTTTTTTTGAGATGGAGTTTCGCTCTTGTTGCCCAGGCTGGAGAACAATGGCGCAGTCTTGGCTCACCGCAACCTCCTGCCTTCCGGGTTCAAGCGATTCTCCCACCTCAGCCTCCCCAGTAGCTGGGATTACAGGCATGCGCCACCGTGCCCGGCTAATTTTGTACTTTTAGTAGAGACGGGGTTTCTCCATGTTGGTCAGGCTGGTCTCAAACTCCCCACCTCAGGTGATCAGCCTGCCTCGGCCTCCCGAAGTGCTGATATTAAAGGCGTGAGCCATAGCAGCCAGCAGAGATTTCTTAACATTCCTAAATTAAATCAAAGCTGTAGAATCACTATCCAACAGATGTTAAATTTTATATACTATATGTCTATTTGTTGAAAGCAACGTGTTTGAAAACACCATTATTTCTTTTTTTTTCTTTTTTTTTTTTTTTTTGAGACAGAGTCTCGCTCTTGTTGCCCAGGCTACAGTGCAATGGTGAGATCTCAGCTCACTGCAACCTCCACCTCTGGGGTTCAAGCAATTCTCCTGCCTCAGCCTCCCAAGTAGCTGGGATTACAGGTGCCCACCACCACACAAAGCTAATTTTTGTATTTTTAATTTTTAGTAGAGACAGGGTTTCACCACATTGGCCGGGCTGGTCTCGCACTCCTGACCTCAGGTGATCTGACCTTCTCAGCCTCCTAAAGTGCTTGGATTACAAGCATGAGCCACCGCACCTGGCCTAAAAACACCATTATTTCTGATACTAAATATCTGAGAGACATGCTCAAACTTGTGACCAAAAGCAATCAACACAGAGGGACAATTTTCAAAAACCAGAAAATCTGCTTTAAGACTCCTGGTTTAAAACATGAAAAGAAAAATGTCAACTTCCTACTCTAGAAAAAAAATAACAAATGTAATCTGTGTCTGACAGATGGCTGGATATTCACAGATAAAAGTTAACCAAAGCATGCCTACACCCTTACAAATTCCACAGCCGCCCCTGTATGGATTAGCTACTCTTTGGACAACAATGCTTTGTAGCTTTATTTATCCGCTTGATATAGCAGAAAGAATCAAATAAAGAATGTCTCAATATATTATCTCCTATTTGAGAGAAGAAAAGAGAGGAAGAATATCACAGGCTTCCTTTCTTTGCCAGGACTGCCTCAGCATCTATCAAACAATGTTCTTTCTCTCCTATTGACATTATCTCCAAAACACTCCTACTTCCCTCCTCCACTTGAGGGAAAATTTCAACGCACCAGAACGTTATCTTCAAAGGCCTATGTGTTTATGTACATTGGAGATAACGTCAATGCAATGGAACGCTGGCAAAAGATCACAACTCTAATTCCTCTATGAAATCAAGAGCAATATTTTAAAAGGAATTTAGAAACCAGTAGGGAGAGGAACCTCAGAAAGTCAAAATGGTCACAGCTAACGATCATGCAAACCTAGAAACAACAATAGCATGAAGAAATAGAAGTTGTAATCCTGGTTTTACTGGATAATGAAACAAAGTAGGTCTGTAACTTTGAAAAGATCATGCTTCCACTCCTAGGTTTATATATTATAGAAATATATGCACATGTACATTAAGGGATGGATCAAGGAACATTTAGGGAAGCAATTTTATAACAGGTCCAAACTGGAAAGCCACTCAGATGGCCACCAATAAATAAACTGTGGTATATTCAAACAACAGAAAATAAACAGCAAAGAAAATGAGCCTCGGCCGGGCACACGGCTTATGCCTGTAATCGCAGAAATTTGGGAGGCTGAGATGGGAGGATCACTTGAGGCCAGGAGTTTTAGATCAGCCTGGTTAATAGAGTGAGACCCCATCTCTATTTAATTCAAAAAAAAAAAAAAAAAGAAAGAAAAGAAAATGAGGCAGCACTACATGCAACAATATGAATAGCATTCAATGATGTAACACTGTGCAAAGAAGCCGGACACAAAATATAATATATTGTCAGCTTCCATTTATATAAAGTTGAAAAACAGGCAAACCTAAACTTTAGTATCTCAAAATTCAGAAGCATGGCTTCCTTTGGTGGGGAAGAGAGTGATGAATGCATAGCAGAGGGGAGGAAGGGAACTTCTGGGCTGCTGGCAATGTCCTATTTCTTGACCTGGGTAGTGGCTACACAGGCATCACATTGCGGCAACTCATTAAGCTCTACATTCTTACTTTTTTGTTTGTGTGTCATATTTCAAAAACAAAAAGAAAAAAAAAAAAAAACAAGAAACCCTTTGAGGTTTTGCACATGGAATTCCCTAGGTCTGAAAAAGCTTCCTTCTCCACTGTCTACACAGCACACTCCTGAACTTCCTTCAGGTCTCTTGCCTTTGGGGAGCCTGTACTGATTCACTAGGCCAATTCAGAGTCTGCTTCTATTAATACTGACACTCCCATTACACCCTGTAACTGCAGCATATCTCACTGTAGGATCATCATCTATTTAGGTCTCTGTTTATCCACTAGATTAACCAAGGGCTCTGAGACAGTGTCCTTTCATCTAAGCATCCATGGGTATCCAGCACTTAGCATCTCCTAAATATCCCCTACATGAATAAAAGGTATTTCTAAAATGTTACACACTGTTTTTCTTCACTAATTTTTGTCTTTCTAGCCTGCTCTAGAATTGCTATAGGTAATACCCCATTCCAACAATCTACCATCAAAGGAAAAAAACAGTAACTAGATTATTATGGCATGTGGGTTTTGAGGTCCTCTTACTTTTTCCACCACAGATATTCCCTGACTTTACTAAGAGCATTCAGCAGAATTAAAAGCTTCTATTTTTTAAATGAAATGTTAGGCCGGCTACTTCCCCTAGACTCAGAACTGCATTAGGAAATCATGGTTAATTAGAATATGACACAAGAAGGCTGGGCGCGGTGGTTCACGCCTCTAAAGTCAATGTTTTGGGAGGCTGAGGCGGGAGGGTCACTTGAGCAAAGGAATTTGAGACCAGCCTGGGCAACAAAGTGACACCCCCCACCTACAAAAAGTTTAAAAATGAGACAGGTGTGGCAGCAACTGTTTGTAGTCTCAGCTACTTGGGAGGCTGAGATGGAAGTATCACTGGAGCCCGGGAGGTTGCGGCTGCAGTGAGCTGCGACTGCACCGCTACGCTCCAGCTCAGGCAACAGAGCAAGACCCTGTCTCTCAAAATAAAAATAAAAGGAATAGGGTACGAGAACCATAAATAGCAGAAATGAATTCCACTATCTGGATGAATTTCCTAGCCCTTTAACTTTTTCTTTCCTCATATATGCCAGGGGTCCACAGACCTGTGCCAGTCAAACATGCAGATTCCAATCAGCCTGCAAAGGAGTCAGAAAAAAGAAAGAAAAAGAAAAACAGCATATTCTACCCCCTCAGGCTTTTAAGACAGGTTTAGAACTTAGCATGAAATTCTGCCCTAACCTTTAAACTCATAAGTTGCCTCAATTAGCCTGAGTTTCATATGATCTTCAGAAGGTAATGAAAGGAGGAAGTATCTTCAGAGGCAAATTATCCTTAAACTGCCTGACTGTTTTTCAGTACCACGCTTCTGCTCTCAACTTTTCACAAGCCTGGCACTCCAGTTCACAAAGGGCTTCGTAAACCAAAGCCAAGAAAAACAGCTTTTGTATGCGGTGTCCTATCCTCCAGCCCCATGTCTCAAAGCTACCAGACATGCAGATGGTACAGTGGCCCTTCTGATGCCTGAGTCATGCTGTGGCTGTGGCTTCTTTCCCCACCCTCACTCTCCTCTCACACAGACCCGGGGAAGAAGGTATGCCTACCTGTAGCCCAGTCCTCGGATCAGTTCACTTCCCAACCGTTCCTGGATCATCTGGATGGTTCCTTGTAAGAGGCTTTTAGCGGCTGAATCCCCGACAGCTATGGCAACAATCCGACCTGGATCCTGGAATCTCAGAAACTCCTGAAGCCGCCTGCTCTCATTGTGGTATTCGTGGGTATCAAACCTCTCACTTTCCAAAATTTTGGCCGTGTCTTGGTCAATGACCCTCACATTGAGGCCCCGGGAAAAGTCCTTTTCAAAGGTGTAGGACCCAAAGGGCAAGCCTGAGGAATTCAGGGTCCTTGCCAGCAACGTCCACGATGTCTTCCGTGCCCCGTGTAACTCCAGTGTCCCGCCAGCTTCCACACCAATAAACTTTTTGCCAAATATTGGCATACTTTCACCTTCATCTGACTTGCCATACAAGGTAATTGTCGCTTTGGATTTATAGAGGCATTTTTCCGCTCCAATATGAAGCGCCCCACCATCCTGGATCAGGATGTAATGAGTCCTCAGAGTAATATTTCTGGATCCATCTTTATTGTCCCCAAATACAAGCAGTCCTGCAGGGAATACCAACCTGTAAACCAACTTCTAAAATCATCTTTCTGAGATGCAAGGAAATAGATTTCACCTTAAGGTAAAGTACACTTCCGCAAGTAAGTCAGAAAAAAGAATTCACTAAGGATCTGCTTAGAAAACTAAAGGAAAAAACGAAGAGTTCATATCTTAATATACTCTCAATGCCTATGACTGTAAATTTCAACCCATTCACTTTACAGGTTAAATCATTTCTCTTAAAATTACCTAAGAGCCTACAAATCTGAATCTTATTTTTGTATATGTTTACTCATGTTAACTCTCTCATCACTCTCAGAATTGTGACAAAAATTTAGCTCTGAGCGATCACCTCTCTGGAACTGTTTCCTTGGCTATAAATCAGGGGTCTTGATTTGAGTGATACCTAAGGTCTAAGCTCTTCAATTCTATGGTTATCTCTGGATAAATTCTCTGGTTTTATCTCAGGAACTTTCCAAATATCCCTGGTTGGAGTGACAACCACAAACTAAAGGCTATTCAGCCTAAAAATAGTTTTCTACATAAGGAACATCAAATATCCCCCACATTAAAGAGCAACCTTGCAGTTCCCATAGGCAGGAACCATTACCTACCTCCATCCTCAATGACTATAGAATGCACGGTGGCGTCTGAGGTCAGACGGAGCATATCTCCCTCCTTGATAACAACTTGCTTTGCAGAATCTTGTCCTGGATCCCAGTTCCTGAGACGAGGATTTTGATCTGGGCAATTTTCTATAAACACATTGATATTCCATCCAACCCATTAAAATGCAAGAATAATATAACCAACTCTAAGCTCGACCACTATTTACTGCAGATCTGCAAGAAATGTGCTAACATATGTTGATTTCCTGCCATTAGAATGGAAATCCCACGCCTTCCCACCAGCAGAGAACCATCTTACCCTTTAATTTCTCATCACATTTCCATTTTAAAGTATTACCACAAAACTAAATTGCTAGCATCTAGTTCAGGACAAACTTCACCAAAAAAAAAAAAAAAAAAAAAAAAGTTCCCCTGAATCATCTACTCTGGAAATAAACCAATAGTAAGAGGCAAAATTATACATTCTCCTAGGATTCACACTAGAAAGCTGTTTTAGAAAAGAAAATATGTTCACAACATCCTGGTAAATCAAAAACGAAAATTGCTAAATACATTGATCAGGTCTTCACAATTTCTTTCCTGTACATGGTGAACAATGGAGTAGGTGCTAATAGCACCTCTCTCCAAGACTGAGAAACATCGCTATCTTCAGCCATGTGCACCCTCCCACCAAAATGAAAGAGGCAAGTGGCTAAAGACATAACTTCTCATTTTCAGAGATGAGGAAATTACAGGTTAGAGAAACCAAAGGTTACTTAGCAAGCTCAGTGATATGCAAGTTTCCCCTTTTAGAAAATGAGATTATTTACTTGTAGTGTTCCTTTACTGGAATTAGAACTTGCCTCTTGAATAGGTATTATAATAACAAAAATATAAATGTATTTAATTAAAATAGTCATAGCTATTTAATGCATGAAACCTTTAAGGTCTGCCATAATTTTGAAGAGGGGAGAAAAAAAATCACGCCTTCAATTTTGGTCAACTAATGGCCAAGTATTTGTGGAGCATCAATTTATCTACTCTGTACCAGATATTTTAAAATTTATAAGGCATAGAATCAGCTCACATTTCCTCAGAGTTTATATTCAAGCTTTGGAGGGGAAAAACACCAAGTATGAAATAATGAAATGCTGAACAATATGGTAGTCAGTCGAGGTTCAAAAGACCTCAGGCAAAGGAGGCATGGGGCTGGAGTAACTGAGGCAGCTTCATGACACGAGACCTGGACACCAAAGGATAGGCAGTATTTAAATAAAAGGATCATGAGAACGCTAGTAAGACAAGTATCCCTTGAGATCCAAGTAGTCCATTTGGTTGCTCAGAATTCCAAGGTGCCTGTATTTAAACTGAGCAAAGGTAGGAATAAGCAAGATATGCTTGAAAACCATATGAAGAAATTCCTTTCGTTAAGGTGGAAGGTACATGTTTAGGAATAACATGAGAAAAAGTAGAGAGGTAGGGTGCTGCAGATATTATTCTATACAGAAAAATATGATTCCTCATTTTGAACTTACATAACACTAAGGCAAACATCTTCCTGTTTCTGAGCTCTTAGGTTTCTCTTATTAACCACAGCTAAAATTAGTCTCTCCAGTTATATCCTTGGCAATTATTTCATGGAATTAGTTTTTCTCACAGCAGTATCATAACTGTTGATATTTAATGCTTCTGATAAGTCAATGAGTATTACTATTATGCTAAAAACAATCTTTAAGCTTTTCTTCCCATCAAAGAAACAAAAAAACTCTTAAATTTGTTTTGGCTTAATAATGAGGATTCCTTAAACTTTTCTTCTACCTCCCTTTTCCCATAAAACATCTAGCTGAAATTCTCCATAGTGTTATAACAAGCACTGGACCCAGCTACAAAGAAGGAAATCCAGTCTTTTGAGATCTGGAGCCTATTTCAATGGTTATATAATTTCTCTTAATTGTTTTTAATTATTCCCCAGGAGAGCATGCTTCATTAGAACCATCACCAAAAATTCCAGTCTATTTCCTTCCAGTAAAATGCACTTAATGAGAAAATGTGTGGTCTGTACAAAGCACTGAAAAATAGCTCAGCCAGCCCCACCTTCCCAGCTACCCACTTGTAGAGCAGTAAGCGTATTATCAAAGTTATGTAACAGCAATAACCACAGTCAAGCTGACCCTGAAATATTTTAGCATACCAGATCTTTCCACTGATGATCTGCACTTATACTGCCAAAATGTGAAACTAAAGAATGTTGATTCAAGGAACCATATTAGCAATGCCCTGTTTTAGATGGACTATGAAAACACCAATCAAAGCCATAGACTTCAGCTCTGATTTCCCACTAGTCTAGCATCCCTTTACTGCAGAATAGTTGGGAAGTATGAATCAGCACAGTGAACTTGGTTATTATGAATCAGCATAGAGAACTTGGTTATTCTGCTGGGAAAAGGAGAGAGGAAGTCATATTGCATGTGATGGAAATCAATGTTATAAGTTCATAATGTGGTCTACTAGTTTGGTCCATAAGGATATTAATGTGCATGTCTCTCTCATTTGAGGTTTATTTTCTTAGAAGTACTAGCACTACCTCTCCCAGAACCTTAAAATGTTTAAAATCCCTTAAAAGCACCCAGGAAAACTAAATAATAAAATATTTGTAAGTCTTTAAGTAGTAAAATCCCTCTGAACAGTTATAGCCACTTAAGGAAGAATTTAACTTGACAAAAATCTGTTGTAGACTTTGTTTAAAAATGCAGACAAATATGGTACCCAGTCCAGGCTATTAAGAGTCTGCTTCTCTCTTCATAGCCCTGAGCCCTTTGATTTTAGACAGATGGATGGTATTCTTTTATGAGTAATTCTTTGTTGGTATTCTATTAAGGCTGACTGGCAACCAACTTCTTCAAAACTTTTCAAAATATTGATATATCATTAACTTGAAAAGAAAATACCATTTAAAAAATTAAAATCTCCCTGCATAATATTTAACTATGAAGTAATGATTGATTTTTAGATAAAGGTGTCAGAACTTACACATCCTAAAGGATACTTCCCTTCCGGGATACATATTGTTACTCAAAAAATTTGAAGTTTTTCCTTTGGAACTGCTTCCCAAGCCCATTTCAAGCCACAAACACAAATCTTATTATTTTTGGTCACTTACTTAAAAAAAAAAAAATCTAATATAGTTCACTATATTTATGACCAAAAAAAAACTTGCGGCCGGGTGCGGTGGCTCACACCTGTAATCCCAGCACTTTGAGAGGCCAAGGTGGGCAGATCACCTGAGGTCAGGAGTTCGAGACCAGCCTGACCAACATGGTGAAACCCTGTCTCTACTAAAAATACAAAAATTAGCCAGATGTGGTGGCACTTGGTTATAGTCCCAGCTACTCAGGAGGCTGAGGCATGAGAATCATTTGAACCCGGGGGGCGGAGGTTGCAGTGAGCCAAGATCACACCACTGCACTCCAGCCAGGACAACAGAGCAAGACTCTGCCTTAAAAAAAAAAAAACTTGCAACAGTACAAAAATCATACCTACCATAAGAATTTAGCAAAGGTTCTCAAAGCATTTCCAAAACAGATGCTCCAAGACCTCCTTGAGCACTGGAACAAAGTGGCACAATGGACAGGAAGAGCAACCATTTAATCATTTCCAACAGATTACTGAACAATTGTTCTCATTCATAAGAAGTGACACCTCATATTACCTACGTGCATATTAGTAAGCTAGGGTCAACTTAATTTTTTTTTTTTAAGTATTCTACTATTTCCTTCTCTTTTGTCTTCTAGAATATGTTCTATGTGCATATACACACACACTTACCATCTGGAGCATATTTTGAGGATATTCCTAAAATGATTGCAAGTGCAATAAAAAATGAGAAACTAGTAATAGCAAAACAAATGAAAGTATTTTTGTGTCTCTTTTGCTTTTGACTTTCTCTCTGGGCTTGCTGTTCTTCAGGTGAGAATGCGAAGGTTGCCTGGTCTTCTCGTCTGACGGAGGTAAATTTGGCTGAAGCTTGACTCTTTGGAGGAGGAGGGGGACGCAATGGGACAACCTTCCCTGGAACATAGCCAGATGAGTGACGACTGTTTCCATTCTGAGGTTGGAGGAAAGCAGGGGAGTGTCCCCTGGAATCAGTGGCATACATGATATAATGTTACTGTGAAAAGAAAACAAATTAAACTTCAGTATGTGTAAATTCTTTTTAAATTTCATTTATTTATTTATTTATGAGACGGATTTTGCTCTTGTTGCCCAGGCTGGAGTGCAATGGCACGATCTCAGCTCACTGCAACCTCTGCCTCCCAGGTTCAAGCGATTCTCCTGCCTCAGCCTCCCAAGTAGCTGGGATTACAGGCATACACCACGATGCCCAGCTAATTTTGTTTTTTGTTTTTTGTTTTTTGTTTTTTGTTTAGTGGAGATGGGGTTTCTCCATGTTGATCAGGCTGGTCTCGAACTCCTGACCTCAGGTGATCTGCCCACCTCAGCCTCCCAAAGTGCTGGGATTACAGGACCATGACCTGCCTTTAATTTCTATTTTTTAGAGACTGGGTCTCACTATGTTGCCCAGACTGAAGTGCAGTGGCATGATCATAGATCACTACAGTCTCGCACTCCTGGGCTTAAGCAATCCTCCTGCCTGAGTCTCCCGGGTAGCCAGGACTACAGGTGCATGCCACGATGACTGGCTAATTTTTAAATTATTTGTAGAGATGGGATCCTGCTATATTGCCTAGGCTGGTCTCAAACTCCTGAGCTCAAGTGATTCTTCCACCTCAGCCTCGCAAAGTGCTGGGATTATAGGTGTGAGCCCCACTATCCAGCTAGAATGTATGAATCGTAAATGGTTTTTTTTTTTAAAGTACTCTTTTAATTGTGTTAAATATACCATAAACTTACATTTCAACTATTTTAAGTGTATAATTCAATGGCATTAAGTACATTCACAAAGTTGTGTGACCATCACCACTATCCATTTCCAGAACTTTTTCATCATCCCAAACAGAAACTCTATATTCATTAAGTAACTCTCCATTGTTCCCAGCCTCTGGTAACTATCATAATGATTTCTTGAAAAGATCAAGTCAGCTTACATCGCTGATCTCATAAACCATGTTGACAATCACCTGCGTTACTTGGGTTCTAATGTCACTCCTCCTCAACCCTGGCTGCATGCTATAATCACCTGCTAAGGTGAATGTTCAGTGCGCCACCCCTAAACAATTAAATCAGGATTGCTGTCCCTGGGATCTAAGAATCTGCAGCTTTTAAAGGCTCTCCAAGTGATTCTCATCTAGGTAAGAGCCGCTGTTCAATGCCAACTGTTCTCAATTTTCAGTGTGGATAAGAATCATCAGAGAAGCTTGCTAAAAATCTAGATCCCAGGCCTCTTTGCCCTGTAATTCTGGCTCAGCTGGTGCAAAGAGGGCCCTGGATTTTACATTTTTAAAAAATATATCTTGGTGACCCTGAAGCAGGTCACACTTTGAGTATCATTATTCTAAGCTCTTCACATTGAAGCTAAAAGTCCGTGTGTCATGAGGACCCAAAGTGGCCCTAAAAAGTTCCAATAGATAGGCACTCGTGTTTGGGTATTTTAATTTCCCCCTAGACTTATCTGGTGACTAAGTAAGTTAAGTATTACTATCTGTGTTATCACTTAACTATATAGACTGTGAATTTATTTAGTGAGAAAGTCTAAAGTCTATCTTATCTCTTTAAATCCTCGAATTTTGTTTGAAAAAACAGACATTTAAATATTATGGTTAAGATGATAAAAATACCTAACACAATTAATGCCTTATGTGTATTAATTCATTTAACATATTTAATACAACAAATCTATAAGGTAGATGCCATTACCCCCGTTTCACACATGAGAGAAACTGAGGCCCAGAAAGGTTAATTAACTTCCTCAAAGATCACACACTTAATATAGAGGAGAACCAGGACTTAAACCTAGGTATTTTTACTCTCAAGTTCAGGCTATTAATTTACACCACTGTGTCTTTCCAAACAATCGAAAGGCAAAGAATGAGCTTTGCAAGGGTGTCACTTGAACTCAGGGTGCAGAGTCTGAAAGGCATATTAATCTTCTCAGGAATTCGTCATACAGAAGTTTAAACTATACATGCTTCATTTTTAACAGAAACTTACACATAAAAACAAGGAAATCCTTTTTAATTTTTTACGTTCTCTATAAAGAGTAATTATAAGTTTTTGAATGAAAGAATAAGTTTTGAATGAGACCTTACTCTGCTATTTTGCCAAGAGGAAGGAAGGAAGGAAGGGAAGGAAGGGAAGGGAAGGAAGGGAAGGAAGGGAAGGAAGGGAAGGAAGGGAAGGGAGGGAAGGAAGGATGGAAGGATGGAAGGAAGGAAGGAAGGAAGGAAGGAAGGAAGGAAGGAAGGAAGGAAGGAAGGAAGGAAGGAAGGAAAGGATTTGTATTGCAATGACTGTGGATAAACATATGGTGTGCCCTATGGCTTCAGAAATATGGTGTTTAACCTCTTACATCCCTTCCTTAACAACTAGAGCATCTCGGAGTCACCTGACTTCATTCAATACCCTTACAATTAATCCCCTTCATCTTCTGCCAAACAGTGAGTAATATTCTAGTCATAAAGGTACTTCCAAATTGCTCTAAACTATCAGCAAACCCACTAAACACAAAATGGTCATTAGAGAAGCCACCAGCAAGCAATTCCCAGGACCCAAACGACCTGGAAATTAATGGGGGCAAAAAGAGAATCTCATCAGAAACTGATGCTGATTTTACACGGGGCAAAGAACATTCTTAGAGTCTGTGCGTCTGTCAAGAACACTTGGTTTGTGGGGTTTGATTTCTGAACAAAAGTAATTATTTAGATGAAGCTCAAGCTTCATGACAAAAGAAAAACACCATCATTCAAGGTGCTATTGAAGAACTGCTGCATGTGCCAAGCAGCAGACCAAAATAATGGAGACATCCTGCTGGAACAAATGAAAGAGTACAATAAAGACCCCGTTATGATCCTCTCTGAACAAAGAAAGGGCTGTAGTAGGTATTCTTGAGTGTCAGCTCGCCAGGGTGGGAGGGGAATCACAGCCCTAATCTGCTCTGAAAGGGAGTAGGAATCTTTTGTTTCTGAGGCTGCGCTCATCTGATACCTTATTGTTTCAGGGTGAGAAAGGTTGTTATTACTTAACAGGCTGGTGGGGGCTGGGGTCTTTGGTGAGAGATAATGGGTCTCCAGATGTACCCACAATAAAACAAAAGTCATGAAAGGCTAAATGAAGTCACCAGCCTACTGGGAATAATTTGTGACTTCATGGTCAAAAAATGGATCCCAACATGAAAATTCAGACGGCATCTGTCACAAACTAAAGTGGCCAATAAATCAAAAATAAGCATGGTTGTGTTTTTCCTATAAAGCTCCTGCACCACATGTATGTGTGTGTATATATACATGTTCTGAATCCACTACCTCTATTTTATTGAAAAACATGTAAATGTATAAGCAGCAAATGCAAGATTCTTTTCCTAAGAGGTAATATAGTGTTGTGCCATATATTAGAAAAAAATAACCAAAAAAATCGTATGTTAAACAGATAGCTCCCTCAATTTATTCAGATTTTTAAAAATATAAGTTACAAATACATTGCTTTAGGATTTCACTTTATATTTGTGGATTTACTTCAGGCATAATATTATGTATTAATTACTTTAAGATATATTGATTGATAATTATAGATCTAAATTATTCATGGAAAAAAACTGGCATTTCATTCATTCAGTATGCTAATTGTGAGCTCTTGCTATCATTAGAGGATTATGGTAGGAACTATGGGGTATACAGAAAAAAGATTTACAGCATCCCTAAGAAATGCACTTCCTAAATTCAATTTTAAGTCACTTGTTTGGACCACATGTTCTTACTCATAGGTGGGAATTGAACAATGAGAACACTTGGACACAGGGCGGGGAACATCACACACCGGGGCCTGTCGTGGGGTAGCGGGAGGCGGCAGGGATAGCATTAGGAGAAATACCTAATGTAAATGACGAGTTGATGGGTGCAGCACACCAACATGGCACATGTACCCTAGGACTTAAAGTATAATAATAAAAAAAATTTTTTTTAAGAAATAAATCACTTGTTTGGAAGGCAAGTGAAATTGAACAAGTTTCCCAGGCTATCTCAACAATGGCTGTTCAATCTGTAAAACTGTTAGTACTTGATTGGGGTCCTGAGAACAAAAAAGGGGTCTACCAGGAGAAAGACAATGAGGAGTTTTCTCTGGCTTTCAAGGCAAACTTAGGTGCCATTTTAATAATTTCACTGCAGGCCAGTATTTCACTTTAATACTCAGTTTGTATCACATGTTATTTTTTTAAATGGTCGTATTTCTAGTAGAAAACACATGCTCTGAAGAAGGAGCACATGAGTATTTTATGACACATTTTTAGACCAACTACAGACTGTGACAACACCTAAAATAAGACAGATAATCCAAAATGGGGATAATCTAAGTCATTCATATTAAAATTGGAAATGTACTCCACAAAGCTTTTAAAGCATAATTTTTGGTATTTAGATATTCCTTGAGAGAGTCATTTTGCGAGTATTTATTTACTGGATTACAAAAGGAGTAGCCCAAAAACTGCACAGGCCATTTAGGCAAATATTAAATTAGATAATAAAGAAATTACTAAGACTATGAAAATACATCAACTTAAAATATACAAATGCTGCAAAAGAAAAAAATACAAATCCTGGAAAAACATAAGCATTCCAAAAAGTACCTAGTGCTGTTGTCTAATTCTCAGTTGCCCCCACAAAAAGATACCTTAAAACTCACTGTTATTTTAAATTAAATTCTTCTCTTGGAAAAAAAAAACTGGTATATTACCTCAAAAGCAGTTCAAAGTGGGAGAGACTTGTATATTTGGTAAGAGTATACACTCTATTTGGTAATAAATTACAGTAACTAAACACAGAAAGCAATTATTTTGAGATTTCAGTAACATTAAAGGAAATCACACTTTTTTTTTTAACCTATAAAAAGAGGCATGATTTTGGCCAAGCAAAGTGGCTCACACCTGTAATCTCAGTGCTTTGGGTGGTCAATGTGGGAGGACTGCTTGAGGCCAGGAATTCAAGACCATCCTGGGAACCCAGTGAGGCACCCTGTCTCTACGTAAAAAAAATTAAAAATTAAAATAAAAAATTAAACTAGCTGGGTGTGGTGGTTCAATGCCTGTAGCCCTAGCTACTCAAGAGGCTGAGGCAGGAGGATTGCGTGAGCCCAGTAGTTCAAGGCTTCAGCGAGCCATGAATGAACCACTGCAGCCCAGCCTGGGCGACAGAGCAAGACTCTCTTAAAACAAAAACAAAAACAAAAACAAAAAAGGAGAGGCATAATTTTAATACAATTGAGCTATTCTCATTTAATGCTTTCAAACACTGCACTATTTCATCCATGAACCCTTCTCAAGTTTCCATAAATTAGCAGGGCACGACTCACACTTGTAATCCCCATACTTTGAGAGGCTGAGGCAGGAGGATCGCTTGAGCGCAGGAGTTCAAGGCTATCCTGGGCACATAGTGAGACTATCATCTCTACTAAAAAACAAAAAAATTAACTGGGCACGGTGGCATGTGCCTTTAGTCCTAGCTACTCACGAGACTGGGGCATGAGGATCACTACTTGAGCCTGGGAGGCGAAAGCTACAACAAACTTTGACTATAGCACTGTACTCCAACCTGGGCAACACACCAAGACTATCTCAAAAAAAAAAAAAAAACAAACCTCTTACAGGATCATCTTACTTTTTGCCTTATGTTTCAGTTAATGTATGTACTTGTCCATCTGCAGCAGACCATAAGCCTCTTGAGACCAGGAGTGATTGGTATTCTTGCAAAAGTTTACATATAGTAGATACTCAACAGATGATTGTTGAATTTAGATCACAAATTCCTGCCAAGGAATTAGGCGAAAATGCTACATACACACACACACACACACACACACACACACACACGTATATATACATACATATACACACACATATATACTTATTGGGGAGGAGACAAACAAATGGTTGGAAACATTAAGTCCACTTTCATTCAGAAATCAATTTGGTTTTGTGTAAGCATACTCCCAAAGAATCTCTTGAACTACAGATTCCTCTCTCTCTCCTCTCTCTCTCTCTCTCTCTCTCACACACACACACACACACACACACACACACACGCAAAGAAATTTCCTATTTAATCCTTGTTTGACATCCTTGAGGCTCTGGGAAATTTGACTAATTTCTATATCAGTTTCTCTGATTCAGGAGAAAATTGAGAACAATACTACTTAAAGCAAAAAAAGTCTATGTGTTAATTTTTATAAAATGCAATTCTAGTATGAAAACTAATAGGGGACTAAAAGGTATTATTAACAACTGCAGGAAGCAATTCTAAAGATAAAGAGCAGCAAACTACCTAGATAAATTCAACCTTTCACAATATTTTGTAATAGATTTAACTACACATTATGAAATGCAGTAGGCACACAGAAAAAAAGAAACATTCCACTTCACTTTATATTATGTTGACAGCCATTAAATGCTGTGATCAAAGAGAAAGGCTTCTCAATACAGAGAAAGCGGCAGCAGTTCAAAACTAGTAGGAGCTCTTTAAAAGGGCTTTTAATGTTCTTTCAGCTGCTGAGATGTTAATAATGCAAGACAAAGGTACTTATCACTTACATGGTGGTTGAGGACACTTGCCCCCTAGGCTAGTTCATCAGTCCCCCAAATAATCTAGCCCTTCCAACCCAGTGCAGAGAAGGTCCCACAGCCACACAGTCCAAGAAATGCATATTGGTCCCATCAACCCCTCATATTGAACAACTAATGAAAATACAATACTTTTGATTCATTTAAGCTCTTTCAAATCACGCCAAGGCTTTTTAAGAGAACTAATTTTTGAATGGAAGATTCAGGCTTGTGGGAATAGCCAAGAAGTTGGCGCGATCTAATCAAGTCGGTTCTTTTTTGATCAAGGACGTAATTTTTTAAACAATATTCAACCTAAGGGTCAAGTCACAATTTTTGCTTTCCGAGAGTTTCAGTACAACTGGCCAAAATTTGGCTAAGAACAGTTTTTCTTTTACTAAGATCTTGGAAGCTCTTTCTAACATATTCACTAGTATATCCAAAAAGTAAAAACATGCAGCAAAAAGTAAAAAGAGGAATGAGCATGAATTATCATGAAAACAGATGCTACTATAATTATTTGTACTTCTGACCTAATAAAATATTTAACCAGATTCTAACTGCCTTGAATTTTCAATTAATAATTGCACAATCTCCTACTTTCAGGAGAAGAACACAACAAAGAATAACTATAAGGGATCACCATTTAGATCTTCTGGTTTGGTTTGGTTTGGTTTGAGGGGAAGCAGGATTAGGCTGTTTCATTTAGTTTTGTTTTAGATTCAGATTATGTCCATTGACAAACAGTGAGCTCAATAAATACCTTGTACATTAAAAAGTGTTCAATAAGAAAATAACCTTAGCAAAGTAGACTTTTTAGGTCCTCTCATTCCCCAAGTTTCAAATAAATATTTAAGTGTGACCAATGTTCTCAAGAAGATTGTGTACTTAAATAGCTATTATAAAGGTTTTCAAATACAAAGGTTGAAACACAGAGTTTGCTTTTTATATGTAGTTTAGCAGAATATAATATATTACATATTCTATTCCCAGAGCACACAAGATAATATACATTTTTTTAAAAAAAAAACAACCACTGCAAAGAATTCAACATAAATGCTAGGTTTATACATACAGCTATTTAGGAGAAAACGGACAGATGGTTGAAACAATTAAGTCAATTTTCACTCAGAGATCTGCTCGATTGTGTATCAGCATACTCTCAAAGAATTGAAAACCCTTAGACCTCTAAACAGGCGTGGGGCCAGGGACCTTGGCCATCTTGAAGGTTCACTGAAAAGTCAACTCACAAAAGCCAGATCAATAGGGGAAAAGACACACAACTTTATTTAACGTGTTATACAGGAGAGCCTTCAGAATGAAAACCCAACCCCCTGGTGGGGTACAGAAGTGTGTATATACCTTCTAGAAATTGGAGAAAGAATGCAGGCTCAGAGCACGGCCAAAACCAGGTTACAGTAGTAAATCAGGTTTTAGCTGCAAGACAGGTTATGCGAGGAGGCTTGGCTGGCAAAAGTGGTCTTGTTATGTAGATGAACCTCACAGGTAGCACCCCTCAGAAAGCAGAGACGGCAAATGTCTCTTTCAGATCTGTAAGATGTCAGACTTAATCCTTCCTAGATCCGGACAAGAGAAAGCCTGGCTGCATTAATGCATATTTTCTACAGATGCAAATTTTCCCCACTAAAGACCGCTTTGCAGGGCGACTTCTGTTTGCTGATCCTCCAACAGCCATCTCAAAATATATCAAAAAAATATATTTGGAGGTAAAATATTTTGATTTCCTAAAATAGAACATCTTCCACAGGACATGCCTTCACACTGTCCCACAAGGCGCATTCTCCATTATTACTTTGCCCTTGTCACAGCCCTTTTGTCTTTTTCCTTCAACTCTCAAAAATCAGTATGAGTCACAATCACCTGCAACTGTTTGGCATGTTTCCAAGAAATAAGATCCTCTGCACAGTTAGTTTACTTACACAGATCCTTATTTACTTTTATTAAGCAGATTGTAGCCAGGTCAATGTTCAGATGTAGAAGGGAAATGCACCAACTCTTAATTATAAACCTCTCCCTATGAAGGGAAAGGACAAGGGACTGAGAACCCCTAATTGTTTATATATATCCCTACCTGCTTTATCTATTGGATCAGTTTAGACACATATGAGCGATATTCCCAAGTTAAGCTGTTGTTACAATAAACATCTGTATACACCAGACTGCTAGATTCACACTATGCACCGCTCAGATTATGACCTTCCTCAAAGAAAAAACAACAACAACAACAACAACAACAAAACTCTTGCCTGCCCCAAAAACCTATTAAAATACAATACAGCGAAAGCATAAGAAACTGTGGGGGTCATAGGCTTCTGGCTCCCTAAAAGTTCACTAAAATCACTGACATAAGACAGTTTGATTCACAGGAGAAAAGGTATATTTAATGTGTGAGCATGGGAGCCTTCAGAAGGAAAACCCAACTTCCCAAAGAGGCACAGAAGTTTATACGACATCCTGAGGTTACAGGGAGAATGAGAGCTTGGATCCTGGTAAAACAGGTTACGGGAAGGAGAAGAGGAGGAATTCTATTGAGGGAATAAATGATAACCAGAGAGAATGATTGGATGGGGAAACAGAAATTAACTTCTCAATAGTTCTTTTTGGAATTTAAATGATCTGTGGAGGTAGTCTTTATCTTGAATAGGGTCTGTTCAGGTATGGAGAGATTTTTGGTCCTTTCTGCAATGGATAATGAAATAACAGGGAAAGAAGCAGGGATAATTGTTCTCTTTGTTGGGGGATGGGGGGTGTCAGTCCTATCTCTGTAGATAGGGGAAAAGTCTCTCCAGGAACTTTTTGATCTCTAAAGCCTTTTAATTTAAAATACTCATTTTACCAGGGAGCCATATATTGGGGTGAAGTATTTTTATTTTCTTCAGAATATTTCAAACCTATAGTCCTAAAAAGACTAAATTTACTGAAAAAAAAAAATGATACTAGGCTTTTGAATTAGAATAAGTATTATTTAAAGTTGAAAGATTTATTTTCCCTGCTTAAAAATTTAATTTTATAGGCCGGACTCAGTGGCTCATGCCTGTAATCCCAGCACTTTGGGACGCCAAGGCGGGTGGATCACCTGAGGTCGGGAGTTCGAGACTAGCCTGACCAACATGGAGAAACCGCCATCTCTACTAAAAACACAAAAAAAATTAGCTGGGTGTGGTGGCGCATGCCTGTAATCCTAGCTACTCGGGAGGTTGAGGCAGGATAATTGCTTGAACCCAGGAGGCGGAGGTTGCGGTGAGCCAAGATCACGCCATTACACTCCAGCCTGGGCAACAAGAGTGAAACTCCGTCTAAAAAAAAAAAAAAAAAAAAAAAAAAATTTACTTTTGTATTAAGCTATAGTGTTTTTGCTAGAAAACTACTATTAAAAAAAACTATAGTTAGGAAATACATCTCTGGAAAAACAAAAATTAACTATAAATACTGAGTCTGCTTACCCTAATAATAACAAAATAATAAATGCCTATGGTCTGTATTTAAGGAATTCAGATTAGCAACTTAGCTACAGTTTCACTAAAGTGGACATATCCTTGGCAAACCACACTGGACTCTCCTGTTAAAATATGAACCCCTCAAAACAAAGAGCCTCTCTGTATAATGTTTAATGCCAAAAGTGAACCAACTAAAACTTCTTAATTTTAAAGTGAAATAAATGACTTGAAAGAAATATTCAAATTTCATTCTTATGTTTCTGTCATTTATGCAAGGTAAAGGAGGCAGCTGTCCAATTTTTCTGATCCCAGATACACTAATTAATCCTATCTCGATCCAACGATGTCAAACAAGTCTCTGAGAAGTAATGCTACACCCTAAAGCCAATATGGCTAATATGGCCAAAAGGTTAAAATGCATTATCGTGGCCAAAAAAAGAAAAGCATGCAAGGGAAAAACTGCAGACCTACTACACATCAAGCGGGGAGGAAGGGTAACAATTAAGAATAGCTAACACTCTTTGAGCAACCAAAAATAAAACTAAAAAGAGAGCAAAGTACATAGGCCTCTAGGTGGAAGTAAAGACCTAGGAGATAAACTGCAGAAAGATAGATTGTTTTTCAATCCGGAAAATTAGAAAACAAGGGTAAAAAGTCATTGTACCTACCAGTCATTCTCTATTCCCCTCGGTTTCCTTTTTTCCGATTATTATTTCTCAGATTTCTTTCTCTCCTTAATTCTTTTTATTGAAAAGCTGTTCTCTTTTCTCCCTTCCTTCCCAGTGATCCTAGACCATCCCCCCTTCGCCCTTGTTCTCAACTGGCTGAGAAGATTCAAGAGAGGCTTCCAACCTGCTGGCAGTGACGGATGGCAGTGCAGAGGCACACAATAGCGAGTGCAGGCGCGTCACCAGCCTTGCAGCTGGCCTTCCAAAGAAAGAACCAAAGCCGAAGTCTGTCCTGAGGGAGGCTGGTTTAATTAAGGTTATAGCAAAGGGCAGAACTGCCTGTGGGCTGCATGATCTGCAGAGGGCCATAGACAATGCATTAAAACACCCCTCAAGAAGAAAAAGCCAAGAAAGTTATGTTTGTAAAATGCTGAAAGGTGGGAAAAATGAAAAGACAAGAGGGATGTGTTTGAAAAACAAGCAAAGACCCGCCGAAGTTCATGATCTAGTGACATACAGATACCAAAATGCAATGACAATAGGAAACAGAAGTATGTTTTGATGTGCCTTTCACACTAGAAATATTTCAGATGAATAATGAGATGCCCAGACTGAAATAATCCAGGGCTGTTCAATCCAGCGTCATAGCAAAGTTTCTGTCAATGGCAGGGCCAGGACCAGAACCCAAGTGTACTATTTCTTTCAACTGTAACACATAGCCTATTTTTAATATAACTTTAACCACTTGGAATAAAGCCTTTTCAAACAGGGAACAAGTTCAGTTTTGAGCATCTCTTATGAGAAAACGACTCTGCCAGACACTGGAGAGCCAATAGTACAAAAAAATAATAATAATAAACATGGTTCATACTTTCAAGAAGCTCACAGCCCAGCATTTGGGGGGAGAAAGAGTAGGGAGACAACACAAGTAAACAGGTAATTAAACTGAACGTTGAGGCAAAGAAAGTGGGCTGAGGAGGTGATTGCTTGAGTTTATCAAATCCCTATGAATGGAATAGAGTTTAATTTTCTAAAACCCCGGCAAATTTACTCACCCAAATGTGCACCATCAGACAATTACTAATCTCTTTCTTATTCTGCATGTGTAAGCTAAAGTCTACCACTGAACTCCGCCATTAAAATGACAACACATTGCCCCATAGTGACTAAAAAGTATGGGGGTGGGGGAGGGTGACAGACTACAGAAGTCTTTCATATTCTTTGAAAGGGTGTCACCTGCAGGTGAGTTCCAGGCCAGAATACAAAACAGTCATAGTCCCTCTCGTCCTAGGGCATGTGAAACCTAGGCCACACAAAAGGACCATATTACCCATTCTCAACAGTTTCCTCTACGTTCCTCAAGACTCAAGGGTGCTACAGAGTCAAAAGGCAGAATTTCTAATGAACAAGTAATTACTCAGCACTAGAGTGGCGGCTGGACTTCACTTAGCCGAATAGGGATACACTGTGGCTAGGAAGAGGGGCACAATGATGTGCACCTGTAGTCCCATCTACTTAGAGGCTGAGGCAGTTGGATGGCTTGAGCCCAGGAGTTCAAGGCTATAGTGTGCTAGGACTACTATAGAGCCACTGCACTCCAGCCTAGGTAACCTAAGACCCCACACCAGCCCCATCGCCAAACAAACAAACAAACAAACAAAAAACTGGTTAGCAGCAGCACAACAGGCAAACAGGGGCTATATGACAAGCCCAAGTGCCGCAAGCACTAACAGGAGGCAAGAAGAAACACTTGAAGGTTAAAGCCAACCTCAGAGTCGGCCAAGCCCAGCTCAAGTATCATATTTTTCAAATCCCCATATAAAGTTGATTTTATAGTGGTAGCACTGGTGGCATTAAAAAGCAATGTTAGTACGGGTGCAGTCGCTCACACCTGTAATCCCTTTGGGAGACTGAGGCCAGGAGTTCAAGACCACCCTGGGCAACATGGTGAAATCCTGTCTCTACAAAAAAATATATATATATATAAAGATTAGCTGGGCATGGTGGTGCATGCCTGTAGTCCCAGCTACTCAGAAGGCTGAGACGTGGAAAGATAGCTTGAGCCCGGGAGATAGAGGCTGCAGTGAGCTGTGATCACACCAATGCACTCCATCCTGGGTGACCCCTGAGTGAGACCCCTGTCTCAAAAAAATATAATTTTTTAATGTTATATGTTTTTTCAAACCATAACTTAAAAAAAGAGAAAAACTCAAGAACTCATTTTTCTAATTCCTCCCGAAACGGGAATCAGGCATATGTTCCTGTGTTAAACTAAATCTTTCCCATTCCTAAAATGTTAATAATTAACTTTCCAAACTTTATTGTATGCGAAAAAATGACTCATTCTTCAGGGAAGTGAATCACCACTACGCAGACCATTAGGACAACAGAAGGCTTGCAGTCTCCAAAGAGCACACCAATAATTAAGTAAGAGCCCCTAAATCGATAACAATTTCACACTGGAGGGGGACTTAATCTGACCTGACCACGACATTAAATTTGTGGCAGATATTCATACGTTTTAAGACACTTACATGAAACTCAGTCAGAGGTCAATTCTTTTCTCATGGGGTCAATATGGATTGTCTTAAATTTCAACTTTTTCAGGGAACAACATCCTAATGACACTTCTAACCAGTGGTAAAGCCTTATTAAAAAATATTAGGGTTAAGAGTGCCACATTCTCTACCGAGCAAACTTTCCATAACATAAAATTCTTATCAAATATTGTGGAACTTCTTGTTCAAACTACAATGGACCCTTGATATGACAAAGGTAAAATGGTTTATCACTCATCACCATGTAATGAAAATAAATGCCTTGTTACAAATCTGGTTACTAGGTTGGCCTAATAATAACAGTTTCAAAGCGGATTTGCCTGATAGATCAAAGGACTGATTTGTTGGGAGACAGCAATTCTGTGTTTTAAGACATACATAGTTTATGAGTCTGTTTCACTTATTTTTAAAGACATTTTAATAAAAACCCTATGCTTCATTTATCTTTGTATTGCTCACAGCAACCAGTACAGTGCCTTGCACATCCTAGGAATGCAATAAAATAGTTGCTGAACATAGTTCCTGACAACCAACATTAAAGTCTTCCCAAAGCAAGTACCAGGAAAACAAAAGAACAAGCAAACAGGACCTACAGCCATAAGTTTTGAAGAAGAAAAAAAAGAACATGCAAACATATTCTAGTATGCTTTTATTCTGATTCACAACTCAAATCTGAACAGGGTTTCCAGAAACTTGCTTCTTATGTGCACATCTACAGTACTTTAAATCTTCATCCTGTTTATAGAAAATACAAGTAAAACTAATGTTATTTTTACACTTAGTTCCTTATTTCACAGAAATTTGTTACAAGTAACATCACCCCACCATCGTGTGTAAGTAGTAGGAAATGAAAAAACACACATAGTGTCTGCCTTAAACCTGAGTGCAATGAGTTTCAAAGCCCAAATGCAAAATATCTGACCATTAAACTAATTAAATTGCTAACAAAGCCAAACAGGAATAAAATAATATATCTGAGAAAGAAAAAAAAAAAAAGTACTGACTGGAAACAGGGACAAAGGAGTTGCTGTCCCTGCTTGGCTGTTAATTTACTATATGACCTTACCTAATTATTTAGCCTCTCTGGGTCCCAACTTCCTTGTTTTAATATTATCTTTAAGGTCCCTTCAAGCTACATGCTAAGATTCAACATATGTAGCAGTGTCCAGAAAACTGATTTACATTCATTATCCCCCTCCGCACCCCTCCCCTGGCAAAAGGGCACAGTTCACTTGATAGTTTTAAATATCTGAGTTTGGATTTCTATCAAAGGCAATTTATTAAAATGTCAGATGGGCTTAAGTTCATTTCAAGTGGAGAACTAAAGCGAGTATTGCTTACAGATTCAAGTTTCGCCTAGACAGCAGCTGCTGCCATTGAGAGAATAGACTTTAACAATCTAGCTGAAAATTATACCTCTTTACAAATGGAGAAAACTAGTAACGGGGATTTTCATACTCTCAAAAAGGCAGATGCATAGCTTTTCTTTTTTTTTTTTTTTTTTTCCTTTTCCATATTCATCATGTTGAGAGAGAGGAAAGCAGAAGGGCTAGCGTGGCTTGGGAGGCAGAGAGGAGAATGGATGTCACCGTACAAAACCAGACAAGACCCTTTCAATTGATGTACTGTACTAGACAGCCCATTCTTCTAACTAATGCTCACAATCCAAACGAAATGAAAAGATTTCCTGTGGCTGGGATGGGAAGAAGTCTGGACAAGAGAGCAATACCATATGACAGTAGCTAGCTTAAAAGTGTAAAGACTTGCTTTCAAGATGGGATTCAGATCATTCTGGAAAGGGCCAATATAATGAAAATCTGTAGCTGAGACCTGATTGATTAAGCTAAGATTTATATCTATGCAGAGCGTTAAAAAACTTTTGAAAGTACCTTTTGATACCAGACAGCATTAGCTTGTATAGTACTTTATCATATATTAATACATAGCAAACTTACTCAAATGTAATCCCTAAAACATTCCCATAAAGCATTTTAAAACTCCTTTTTCAGGTGAAGAAACAACGTGGAAGGATCAGGGGATTTGCCCAACAGCAAATGTTTAGCAACTGTCAGAGCCTTGTTTTAAATCCAAGTCTGACTTCAAGTCCTCCAATCTTCACTATTTTAAGATAACACTTCTGACACTAGTTTTCAGTCCCTACTATTCTGTCTGATTTAATAAATTGTATTTCTCACAAAATTGCTCCCCCACCCCCAATCTGTTCCTTCTCTGGCTTCTTAGAGCATGCTATGCATAATTCTCCCAGACGTGCACTTATTGGATCTTCTGATTGTTCATTTCCTTATGTCCCTGACTAGGCTCATTTCTTCAATAGCAGAGACTGTCATCTCTCTAGTTTCAAACGACATAGGTATCTTCAATCCCTGTGGCCTCCCTGGTTGCAACCACTTTAACTCCTTCTCTTTGCCAACATGAATGCTCCACAAAGCAGGTGTTGCTATTGCTTCCAGAGGGTCTGGACCACAATGGGTGATTAATAAGTGCTAGCTGAACGAATGGTGGGTAGGTGAATGATGCAATGCTCATACGTATTTTAGAGCACACATTACAATACACACATTTACATACAGCACTCCATGTGAGTCTAAGACCATGAATTTGGTAGTGATTATTAAGTTTCTTCTTTGCTTTCTTTCCTTTTTCTTTTTTTTTTTTTTTAGATGGAGTCTCAGTCCTGTCGCCCCAGGTTGGAGTGCAGTGGCACCATCTCGACTCACTGCAACCTCCACCTCCGGGTTCAAGCGATTCTCCTTCCTCAGCCTCCCAAGTATCTGGGATTACAGGCGTGCGCCACCCCGCCTGGCTAATTTTTTTGTATTTTTAGTAGAGACAGGGTTTCACCATGTTGGTCAGGCTGGTCTAGAACTCCTGACCTCAGGTGATCCACCTGCCTCGGCCTCCCAAAGTGCTGGGATTACAGGCGTGAGCCACCGTGCCCGGCCTAAGTTTCCTCTTTCTAAAATGTGGTTTGTCTTTCTCAATTTCAGAAACTCGCCCAAAGCATGTAGCTGTAAGTAGTACCCTGTCAACTTCAAGATAATGGCCCACAAGACTACATTACCCTCCAGTTTGTCTTTTCTTGATAGCAGTTTGAGGACAGCATTGATTAAGCCTATTAGACCATGGCTGAAGTGTTGCCCCATTCTGGTTTCCTGTTACGAATCTGACACTTCTAGAAAGTCACTGGTTACAGACTAGATCAAGGAAGGTGACTACTCAAATAATTAACTGTGACACAGAATACCCAGATAAGCACCATGTAAGAATTTACAGATTCTATTTCCCTGTCCACACACAGGCCAGTCCTCGGCTCACTATCTCATTCACAGGTTTAAAAGAACAGGTGATGACTCAGAATTCACTTCTAATCTTAGTTTTCTGAGCCTTTAAGCACACATACATCAGACAAAACAGAGTCAGGAGGACTGAACAGAAAGCCAGAAGATATATTTCCAGTTCCACCCAAACCGATCCTCTAATGCAGGTACACAGAAGCTGGGGGGAGTCATTTCAGTGTGAAGAAGAAAGCACTCTCAAGTGCTACCCAATGTTTACTAAGCAGAGGACGTGCCTACTGCACATTCTTCTGTTTTGCCCAGAAATGCAAACTAAAAAGAACCTTTTGTACAGGTAATCAAAGACACACAACCACAGTATGATACCCAGACCAATTCTGAAAAGAACAAGCGTCCTTCAAGGGTCAAATAAACAGTAGCTCCATTCTAGCCAACCAAAAAAAGATAAGGCTAACCATTTTAAATGTGTTTTTTAACACTGAGCCATTTCCAACAGATTTGCCTGGCTGCTCTGGGGAGTCAGGCCTCGCTGAGTTCAGGTGAAGCCTCTACGCTTTCCCCTCTCTCTAAATTCTTCCCACTTTTTACCGGGAAGAGCAGCACATCTGAACACACGCAACTGTGCAGCAGCGCATCACTCTGTCACACTGAATCAAGGGGAGGGAACTCAAGGCAGTGAGTAGCTCATGTGCACAATGGAAGTTTTAAAAATTATTAGGCAGTCTATCCTTAACCCCAACTGCTGATAAAAGGAGATATATATCAAAGTCTGTTTTCCTAACCTTCTGCGGAGAATGTAAGTGAGCTGTTTCCGCTCCAGGGCGAGGTCTAGTGACACTCATCAACCCTCAGCAGAGAGCATCCAGGGAATTCAGGACCTTGGTTTTATCGCTAAGGGTGTAGCCACTAGTGCTATTAACGGCAGCACTCTAGGTCCTCAGAGTGGGCCCCCCTCCTTTACCAGAATCTCCCAACTCTGCAGAGAAAAGCTGAGAATAGGGTCCAGGGCTAAGGCTATTCCCCAGATTTAAAGGAAGCTGTAAACGATTTTAAAGCCTCACCTTACCTCAGCTAACAGAAAGAGAGGCAGGGGGCGGTGGGCGGAGGACCCACCAACCCAGGGGAATTGTAAGGAGACAAAGATCACCCCAAACGCACAAGCGCGCGCGCACTGAACCCGGACTGCAAAGCACATTCCACCAACCTTTCACTGTAGTCGGCTTCCTGTGGGGTTTATCCCCTCACCCCATCCCTCTCCAGAAAGTTTAATGCTGTTCGCACCGACTTTGAAAGGTCCATTGTTCCCTTCCCCGTAAATGTAATGAAAAGAGAGAGGGGAGGGAAAGAAATCGAGACACCGTTCCCGAGGACCCTTTCTTAAAGAGAGGACTGACTCCTGGGGAGTCGGGTCAATCCTAATCCAGAGATGAAACCGGGAAACGAGGCGCACGGGGGAAGGGCGGGAGGACGTTTCCCTTTTGGGTAGAAATGCCCAACGCCGAAGCCGGCCAGGCCGCCGGGAGCAGAAAAGGTGGGCGAGACCCGGGTCCGCGCTCCCGCAGTGGCCCCCTAGGGCAGCAAACGAGGCGGAGCAGGGAGCGGGTGAGCGAGTCGCTTCTTACCTTCCCCTACCCCGCTTAGCGTCCGTTAACTCAGGTGCCTACACAGCGGTCCAAGGAGACGGAGAGGAGCCCCTGGCGTCCTCGGGTCCAGATCTCCTCTCCATGGCCAGGAAGCCACTCGATTGCCGGAGCCCACAGCTGCCGCTCGTACGCAACTGGCAGCCGCAGCCTCTGCCTGGAGGTGAAATACTCTCCTCCCGAGAGTGACGCGCACTTCCCTCCGCCTCCGCCTCCTCCTCCGCCTGCCCCGAGCCTCGGAGGCTGGGGCCTCGGCTCGCTCTCTCCCGGAGCCGCCGCTCGGCTTTCTCTGCTCCTTCCCCTCCGGGAGGAAGAGGAGGAGAATCGTGGCCCGGGCGGCGCGGGCCTGAGAGTCCACGCGACAACAGGGGAGGAGGCGGCGGCGCGGGACGGAGTGGGGTCCCAGGAGTCGCTCTTGTCCCTGGTCGCCGGGCGCTGCGGCTCCCTAGGGTCGCGCTCAGCCTCCGCCGGCCAGACAAGCAGCCCGGCTCGGCTGGGCCGGGAACTGTGGATTGGTCGGGCGGGCGGGCAGTGGAGAGCGAGGGAGGCGGAGGGAGAGGAGGAGCCTGCCGTCAGAGGAGGCGGTGACCCCTCCGGGCCCCTCCCGCCGGCCCCGCTCCCCGCGAGCTGCTAAAGCAGAGGCTCAGCGCCACTCGCTGCCGCGCGCTGGAACAGCGCCCGAACGCACTGCCGGCGGGAGAGGGCCCCAGCCAGCGCACCCCGCTGAGGCGGCAGGCTCCTTCCCTTCCTGGGCGGGCATACCCGCCTGGCGGAACAGGAGACAGTGCCTCCAGCACCCCCAGATGAAGCTGGTACTGCGCCTGTCACTCCCTGGTTGAGCCTGACACTGCGCCCCCAAAGTCCCCGGCTGAGCGTGACTGCACCCCATCGATCCTCGGCTGAGTCAGACTCTGAGCCCTATCACCGGTAAAGAGATTTCCACATTCCCACAAGTGTTCTGAGAGTCCAGTCACAGCCCCCACCTGGCCAGACGCGAGCACCAGGTTCTCAGAGCTGTCAGAAGAACCAGCCTGCTCTGGGACACAGGGCAGCTCTTCTGGTCCCTTGGAGCAGCCCCAGCATCCCGCTCGCAGGCCGGAATAAATATACTTAGGTCTTCCCACGCCCCCTGCCCGCGCCACTCTGGAGGGGTGGCCGCTTGCAGAGGTGGCGCCGAAAGCCACGCCCCGGCCCACCCCAGTGCCAAAACGCCGCTCTGAGGACACCGGCACCGGCCCTGAAGCAGCCCTGCTGCCGCCACCCCGCCCCCTCGCTGGAGCTGCTCTCACAGCCTTGGCTCTGAGTGAGGGCGCGGCCCGGGCTGGATCACTCAGACCCACGAGGTCCCGAGCTGGTGACAGCGGCAGGACTGCCAAATCCGGGCCGTGGTCATCCTCGATTTAATTGGGAATTGGAAGTTTTCCCTCCAGGAAACTCTTTCAGTGAATACTGTACAGGTAGGATAGTTTAGTTTTCAGGGTTGTTCATTCCTTCTCCCTCGACAAACTCAGTCGTGTAACTGTAACACACCCGGCAGTGAATGGGAAATCCCCTATTTCAAGGGTATTAGTTCAGGACTTCGTATAAGGAATTACCGTTTCCAAATCTTGGCTAATGACAAGAATCCCCTGGGGCACTGAGAAAACATTGGATTGCCAGACATCGCCCAATCGACTGAATCAGAGGTATCTAGAATATGTAAGTTTGGGAAACAGGGCTAGAGTGCATCCTCTAATTAATTAAAGCCTTGGAAAGATGCCTCCAAAACAGCAACACCGGCTAGGGCTGAGATCTTACGGAAACTTCACTCAGCTGCCTTTGGGAGCCACTGTCCCTTCTGGGAGAGAGAGGGAGGAAAGGTTTTTAAAATAAGGAAGATGGTTTTGAATGACAAGCTGGAAGGGACAAAAGACTGTTTTCATGGTCCAAAGTTGAAATGTTGAGGACTGTGCTTAATAAAGACAGAAACTGTGTCACCCCATGTGCTAGGCTGAAAAATGTTCCCTCCCCAAAGATAACAGATTCTAAATCCTGGAACTTGTGCATATTCCCTTATATAAACAGAAACAGGGCCTTCGCATATGTGATTCAATTAAGGGTCTTCTTGAGTTGTGGAGATTATTCTGGATGATCAAGACAGGTCCTAACTGCAGTCACATGTACTCTTATATGGGGAAGGGGGGTGGTTAGCACACACAGAGGAGGGCTGGCAACTGTGGAGGCAGAGATTGAAGTGATGCCTCCCCAAGTCGAAGAATACCAGCACAGAGGCAAGGATTCTCCCCTAGAACCTCTGAAGGGAGCAAGGTCCTGCTGACACCTTGATTTTGGCCCAGTGAAACTGAGCTCCGTCTTCTGCTTCCAGAAGTGTGAAAGAATAAACTTCAGTTGTAAGTCACACCGACTTTGGGTGATATGTTGCAGCATAGGAGGCCTGTGCTAGGCCAACTTTATATTACAAATATCAATGTTTTGAATCCTTATCAAGTGCTAGGCACTTTGTTTGGAGTTAGGATATGTTATGGGATATGTTGTCTAATTAAATCCTCCCAATAATTATTATTTCCGTTTTAAAGATGGGACAGTAGGACTTGAAAATTTAAAGGGTCTGCCCAAGACCACACAATAAGAACTTTTTGGAATCAAGTCTGCATACCACTCAAATGTTAAAAATAGCAATTAGACCAGGTGCGGTGGCTCACACCTGTAATCCCAGCACTTTGGGAGGCTGAGGTAGGCAGATTACAAGGCCATTGAGACCATCCTGGCTAACACGGTGAAACCCCGTCTCTACTAAAAAATACAAAAAATTAGCTGGACGTTGTGGCACACGCCTGTAACCCAGCTACTCAGGAGGCTGAGGCAGGAGAATGGCTTGAACCCGGGAGGCGAAGCTTGCAGTGAGCCGAGATCGCTCCACTGCACTCCAGCCTGGGCGACAGAGCAAGACTCCGTCTCAAACAAACAAACCGAAAAAAGCAATTAAAAATTTATGTACATTAGTCTAATAAAATTTTTGGTTTTAAAAAGGGCCTATTTTTTCCACAATCTATATTTATTGCCCAAACCAAGGGAAATGGATGTTGATTGATAGTGAGGCGGGCTAGTGGGGAGCAGGGGTATAGGGGATCTCTTTATACATGTTGCTCAATTTTGTTGTGAACCTAAAACTGCTCTAAAAAATAGTCTATTAACTAGAAAAAAGGGTAGGGGGATTGAAGCTCTGTGTGGCCTATCTTTGAGAATTGTATAAATTAGATATTTATCTGGAACATAAAAAATCAAAGGACAGGCTGGGCGCGGTGGCTCAAGCCTGTAATCCCAGCATTTTGGGAGGCCGAGGCAGGCAGATCACCTGAGGTCAGGAGTCCAAGACCAGCCTGGCCAGTGTGGTGAAACCCCACCTCTACTAAAAATACAAAAATTAGCCGAGCGGGGTGGCACACACCTGTAGTCCCAGCTACTTGGGAGGCTGAGGCAGGAGAATTGCTTGAACCTGGGAGGTGGAGGTTGAAGTGAGCCGAGACCTCACCATTGTACTCCAGCCTGGGTGACAGAGCGAGACTCCATCTCGAAAAAAAAAAAAAATCAAAGGAAACTGATGTGAACGGAAGCTATGAAGGAAACCAACAAAGTAAGACACAGACTTCTCTGATCAATGGGACTGATGTCACAGATTGAGTTCTCAGGGAAACAGGCTCTGAGACAGTGACAGGATGTTTTCACCTGTGGGGAATGGACAGGAAGCAGCATGGGCAAAGGGAGAAGCTGGGCTGCAGTGTACACCCAACAATCTTCATTGATCCCACTGGGGGATCTGACACATGGCCCATTGGAATTATTGAGCCTAAATGACTAGACCATTAGATACCCTCCTGAATCAGTCATTGGATGTCATCCATCCTGGGAAGTGACATGACCTTGGTCAAGGCGACCCTGCAGCTGAGGTAGTCTCCAAAAGGGCCAGCTGCTGACAGCACCCAGAGCTGGGCAGCAAGTCCTTCTTTGCAAGCAAATCTGGGCAGTGCATCTCCATGTCACTCATGGACCTTGTGTGGATCTGTGTCCCCACCCAAATTTCATGCTGAATTGTAATCCCCAGTGTTGGAGGTGGGGTCTGACCTCACCAACAGGAGGTGACTGGATCATGGAGGCAGATTGCTCATGTATGGTTTAGTATCATCCTCTTGGTACTGTCCATGGGATAGTGAGTGAGTTCTCGAGAGTTCTGGTTGTTTAAAAGTGTGGCACCTCCCTGCTCACTCTCTTGCTCCCGCTTTGCCCCCACCCTCCCTCCCCTGCATGATTATAAGTTTCCTGAGGCCTCCTCAGAAGCTGAGCAGATGCCAGCGTCATACTTTCTGTAAGCCTGCAGAACCGAGGTCAATTAAACCTCTTTTGTCAATGCGAGAACAGACTAACACACCCACTTACATGTACGTGACATCCTCACCATTGTGCTACTCCTTCCAAATAAGGAAAGAAAGCCCCAGAGTGAGTGGGATGCCCACGTTTTGCATTTTTTCCTGGTTGTAACTGTGCATTCACACAGGATAATACACTGGCTAAGACTTGAGACTCTTTAGTCGGATCACGTGCCTTAGCTCACTAGTACAACCAAATGCTCAGCCTCTCTGAGGTGCCTCCATTTTTCATTTCAAAAGGGAATAATAGTAGTACCTAGCCCATGCAGTTATTATAAGAATTAAATATGGCAATGCTGTAAGGGGCTTCACTGCACTTCTCATAAATGCTCAGCGCATTATGTTATTGATGCCTCCTGTCATCTCTTCTTTACCCTCCTTGATTGGCTAAATTGTAAATTTGGGGGGACAAGGGGAGATAGGGTCTCACTATGTTGCCCAAGGTGGGCTCAAACTCCTCAGTTCAAGTGATACTCCCACCTCAGCCTCCTAAGTAGCAAGGGCAAATTGGAATGTTCTATTAGGTTACACTTGCAATGACTTTAGGTGGAGATAAGAAACGGAGAGCTCTTGGGGTCCAGGTCATAGGTGAAGGCCATGAGATAAATACAATAAGCACGACCTAAAAGAACCTGGAACTTTCTTTTTAATGGTGAAAAACAGCAGCCACACTCCAAACAAATGCCAGGTCTCTCCTTTCTGTACCCTGGTGGCCCTCACCCCACATGTCATTGCATCTCCCTATATTGAATGTCTGTGGATGCTTAGACAACATGAGGGCTAAGGGCACTGGCCCCCCGCATCCATCCATGGAAGCTGGCTGGGTGTGGGGGGGGGGTCAATGTCCCTAACGTGTATATATGTGTGTGTATATATATATACACACACACACACACATTCACCTTCTCTGTGAAACATTCCAAGGCCAGTCGTCATGGCCTCCCCTCAGCTCTGATGGCTCCATACACACACCTGCCACAACCCTGACCACACTGCATTGCAGTTATTTAGTGGGTTTTAACTGCAGCCCTTCCCATCCTGCCTACTTCCCTGCAGCCGGTAGACTGGGCACCTGAAGATTTAGAGATTGAAGATACAGTCTTATTCAACTTCAAATCCTCGGGGCCTAGCACAGTGTTTGATGAGCGACTGCCCCGAGCAGGCAACAAAAGAGTCAGCGGAGGATTTAGGAGAGAGGAGGGGACCAAACACCGTGATATGGAAAGAGTCTGTGCACCTCTGTGTTCCACACCTCCAGGTCTCTGCTTGCTTTGCACTCTCCAGCTCCAAACTAAGACAGAACCTCACTTCACCATCCCCATTCTTCCCCTTTCTGTTTTCCCCCAGGCTATTAGAAATTAATTCCTTCAAACTGTGTTTCATTCTATGAGGGTCTGAACAGATAGCGTTTTGTATTGTTTTGTTTTGTTTTGTTTTTGAGACAGGATCTTGCTCTGTCACCCAGGCTAGAGTGCAGTGGCACAATCACAGCTCACTGCAGCTTCAACCTCCCAGGCTCAAGTGATCCTCCCACCCTAGTCTCCCTAGTAGTTGGGACTATGGCTTGATCCTCCTACCTCAGCCTCCCAAGTAGCTGGGGCAACAGGTGTGCACCACCACACCTGGCTAATTTTTTTTTTTTTTTTTTTTTTTGAGACAGAATTTCACTCTTGTTGCCCAGGCTGGAGTTCAATGGCATGCCCTCAGCTCACTGCAACCTCTGCCTCCCGGGTTCAAGTGATTCTCATGCCTCAGCCTCCCAAATAAGCTGGGATTACAGGCACCTGCCACCATGCCCAGCTATTTTTTTGTATTTTTAGTAGAGACGGGGTTTCACCATGTTGCCCAGGCTGGTCTCCAATGCCTGATCTCAAGTGATCCACCTGCCTCAGCCTCTCAAAGGGTTAGGATTACAGGGGTGAGCCATCACACCCTGCCTAGGTCGTCTTTAAATCATGTTTTTCTGTTCATATTTGCTCTTTTTGCACTCAGTGTGTGGGTGTAGAAATGATTCTCCAGGTGACTAATGCCTCACTAGTAAGGTGTTGATACACTGTTTGCCATCCAAACCTTAATTAAAAGTCTTAGAAGAATTTTCCCCCCGTTGACCCAGTGCAATAATATTACAGAATGTTAGTGTGACCTTTCTTTGCTGTGGTAACAGCTGCATGTCTACAAAACCACCTGTGCTTTCTTTATTTGTTTCCATCTAACCAGCCTCATTCTCACACTTCATAGGCTCGCAATGAAGGCTGTATGTTTCCTGTCAAACTCTCTGGACACTTGCTTTAAATTATGATGTAAGCAATTCTGATCCAGTATAGCCAAACTGCTGATGCAGTCTTTTCAGAGAAGGGAAAAACATGTGATTATTTTATTTTAATTTCTATTAAATCGATGGGAATTAAACTTTTGTTTTTCTCATTCAAAAACATGACTTTTACTTTCTGGAAAAAAGTGATGTCCCATCCTGATTCCCATCTAACATCTTCAAAATTGGCACAAATTTCACTGTTGCATAGTAAGTTATATACACTTGGTATTTTGGGGGGGGTGGGGGGGCCTTTGTAGCCATCTTTATATAAGTGGTTGTACTTCGCTGCTGGCACCTAGACCCAAAAACATTTCCCTCATTCTCATGTCACAATTGAGGACACTGTCTCTGAAAAGAGAAATGAGTTGCCTGAAGTCACTTAGCTAGAATGAAGTTGCTTCTGTACTTATTGTAGATTAAGATTTCCTGTGTTGAGGTCAGGTGTGGTGGCTCACACCTGTAATCCCAGCACTTTGGGAGGCCAAGGCCAGTGGATCACCTGAGGTCAGGAGTTCAAGATCAGCCTGGCCAACACGGTGAAACCCCATCTCTGCTAAAAATACAAAAATTAGCTGAGTGTAGTGGCACACACCTGTAACCCAGCTACTCAGGAGGCTGGGGCAGGAGAATCACTTGAACCTGGGAGGCGGACGTTACAGTGAGCCGAGATCATGCCATTGCACTTCAGCCTGGGCAACAAGAGTGAAACTTTGTCTCAAAAAAAAAAACAAAAAAACAAAAAAAAAACAGATTTTTCTGGGTCAAATGTGTTGGTGCGTGCCTGTAGTCCCAGGTATTCAGGAGGGTGATGTGGGAGAACTGCTTGAGCCCAGAGTTCAAGGTTTCAGTGCACCATGATGGTGCCACTGTCCTCCAGCCTGGGTGACAGAGCGAGACTGTCTGGAAAAAAAAAAAGATTTGCTCATAGCATATCTACCATATATGCAGTATTACCACTAATATCTTACAAATTTGCTGGATGGGGATTACATGATCTGTGTAAACTGAAGAAATACACACAAGAAATGTTGTGTATTTTCATTATATTCACATATGGATATGTACCAGAAGAGTTTATACAGTGAATTTGTATAAGAATTGAGAAAGCTGGTTATGAATATAGACTTTAATTTGAAATAATACCAACATCCTAAAATCATGCATTATCCCTGGGGTTTTATCTCTTCCTTCCTGTTCCTTCCAGGCAACCAGCAAAGAAGTATAAACCTGTTCTGCCTAGAAAGACTAAGGACCCTGTGTAACCTTCAAAGGCGCATAATCAGAAAGGAAAAGCAAGATTAGGAGTACCTTACTTGCATAAATACATAGCTGTCAAAATTCCCCCAAAGCATATTATATCAAAGCTCTCTAAATTTTTCATAGTTATTATTAAAAACTTACTAAAGTACAAGAAAAAATAAATAAATCCCTGCGAAGCCTCCGGGCCACCTGGATGACAAAGGAGCTCTTTAGGAAACTTGAGCTCACCGTGGATTTGAAAATACACAGTTAACAACATGTCAAAAGTTATCATCAGTCCAACTTAATTCCACAAATCTTTTTTAGGTATTTCTACACTTCTCTCTAAAGAAATGAACATGAGCTGGGCACAGTGGCTCACACCTGTAATCCCAGCACTTTGGGAGGTCAACACAGAAGGATCACTTGAGGCCAGGAGTTCAAGACCAGCCTGGGCAACAAAGCGAGACCCTGACTCTATAAAAAATTAGCAAGGTGTGGTGGTGCACACCTGTAGTCCTAGCTACTTGAGAGGCTGAGCCCAGGAGTTCAAAGTTGCAGTGAGCTGTGATAGCACCATGGCAATGCAGCCTGGGCAACAGAGCAAGACCCAGTCTCTAAATTTTTAAAAAGTAAGGGATGAACATGAGACTATTTTGAAAGATAAACAGGATTACTGGATTATGACATATATGACAGATATGTTGATTATTTGATTGTGGTAATCATTTCAAAATGTATACAATATATCAAATCATCACATTGTATCCTTGAACACACTTTTGTCAATTATACCTCAATAAAGCCGGAACAAAATTACTTGAAATAATGTAAACAAACTAACAAAAATCATTAACTACTTTTTGTTTTCAAGAATACAATGGAAAAATGCCATTCATGACAAAAGTAGAAAAATCTGATTTTATAGTCCATTTGGATAGAAGAACTTTCTACATGATTAAATTGAGGCATTGTTTTCAGAAAACTATTGTGAAAATACACATGGCGCTTTAAAAAGAAGGGAAGGAATGTCCACCCTTTCCATGATTGTCTTAACACAGGGTCTTTTGTAGATGAGCTAAACACAGCTTAGAAAACTCAGAACTCCATTATTTATTCAACAAATAATTATTGTTGTCTTATGTAACAAACGCTGATAGATTCTGGAAGCTGAATAAGACAGCAAAGCCCCTACACTTTAGTAGGGGTTTGTACCCCTAATAAAAGGAAACTGGCAAATAAACCAATAACACAATAACGTGGCCGGGCGCGGTGGCTCACGCCTGTAATCCCAGCACTTTGGGAGGCCAAGGCGGGCGAATCACTTGAGGTCAGGAGTTTGAGACCAGTGTGGCCAACATGGTGAAACCCCATCTCTACTAAAAATAAAAAATTAGCCAGATATGGTGGCACGCGCCTGCAGTCCCAGCTACTCAGGAGGTTGAGAGAGAAGAATCGCTTTAACTCAGGAGGTGGAGGTTGCAGTGAGCCAAGAAAAAAATAAAATAACACATGATTATACCAATGGTAATAAGGGAAATAAAATTATGAGTAATAAGTGGGATAGAAGCTACACCGATGGCCTTCCATAAGCCACATTTCCCAATATTTACATTCGAGTAAGGTCCTCTCCTACATTGACTCTGAACTTGGCCTTGTGACTTGCTTTGGCCACTGAAACATCAGAAGGGTGATGTAAGCATGGGTTTCAAAAGCACTTGCACAGCAGTTGGAGCGGTATTGTGAAAAAGCTTATTTACGGTGACGTGGTCAGGAAAGACATCTCCAAGAAAGTGATAGTTAAGCTAACATCTAAAGAATGTTGACCTTGAGGACAGGAATTTAAAAAGTGAGATAAGTTATGATGATGAGAAAAGAGAGACTTGGCAGGGTGCGGGCTCATCCCCGTAATCCTAGCATTCTGGTAGGCAGAGGTGGACAGATGACTTGAGCCCACGAGTTTGAAACCAGCCTGGGCAACATGGCGAGATTTCTACAAAAAAATACAAAAAATTAGCCAGGCGTGGGGTTACATGCCTGTAATCTCAGCTACTCAAGAGGCTGAGGTGGGAGGATCACCTGATCCTCAAGAGGTTGAGGCTGCAATGAGGCCATGATCGCACCACCACACTCTAGCCTGGGTGACAGAGCAAGACCCTGTCTCAAGAAAAAAGAAAAGGAAGGATCAGGGCAGGTTAAGGTTTGAGGACCAGGGAATCAAGGCTTGAAACACACTGTGGATCCAGCAGATGTCAATGGCAGACTTTTTGCATAATTCCTGCTTGAGCTACCCTTATCCAGACACCACAATAAAACAAAAGAAGTTATAAAGATCCAATAATTTTCCGGAGAGACTCCTCACTTTACACAGAAACACAGAAAAATCACTTAGTTAAAAATGAGCAACGATTTTAAGAGGGCCAGACAGCTTTCATTGTTGTGTCCTTGGAAGCCCTGGGTTGTCACGTTAAAGCCAGCTAACCTGCTGAAGAGACCACATGGAGACAGCGTTGTGCATTCAATTTTTACTATACTGAGAGGCCATGTGTGGGAAAAGAGGACCAGAGACACCAGAGAGAGAAGAGCCAGCCATCTCAAGATCCCAGCTGAGTTTAGCCCCACTTGTCCCACCAATAAATGCAGCCATTTGTCCGACCACTGGCAAGAACAGCAGACGACATGCTCAGCTGAGCCCCGTGCAGATTTCGGAATATAAGCAAACAAAAGAGTGGTTATTTAAAACCACTAAGTTTGGAGTGATTTGTATGCAGCACTAAAAAATCTCAACCCGACTTCTTTTTTTTGAAATGTAGTCTCGTTCTGTCACCTAGGCTGGAGTGTAGTGGCGCAATCTCGGCTCGCTGAAACCTCTGCCTCCTAGGTTGAAGCAAATCTCCTGTCTCAGCCTTCCGAGTAGCTGGGATTACAGGCACCAGCCACCACACCCAGCTGATTTTTGTATTTTTAGTAGAGACGGGGTTTCACCATGTTGGCCACACTGGTCTCAAACTCCTGACCTCAAGTGATTTGCCCGCCTCGGCCTCCTGAAGTGCTGGGATTACAGGTGTGAGTCACTGTGCCTGGCCCCAGTCCATCTTCTTAAATGGAAGTGATTTTGTCCTCCAGAGTATATTTAGCAATGTCTAGAGTCAATTTTAATTTCACACTCTGGGGGAGGGATGCTGGCATCTAGTGGGTAGAGGCAAAGCATGCTGCTAAACATCCTTCAATGCACAGGATGAAGGGCTATCTGGTCCAAAATGTCAAGAGCCAAAGTCGAGAGACTCTGACCTAAACAAAGGATTTTGATAGGTGATTGTCAGTCTTCCACAGACGTTATACCAATGTGTTTTCCCAAGAGCAATATATGACAATATATATGTTCCTATTGCCTCACCAGCAGTAAATATAACCAGGTATATACATATATAAAAATCAATATCGACAAATGTCTATCTTTGTCATAGGAAAAAGTGATATAATAATTTCAACATGTGTTTCTCCAGTAATAATTGAGGGTGCCTCTTCACATTTACAAAAATCATTTGTAGTTCCTTACCTATGATGTATCTGTTCATATTCTTTGCTTATTTTTCTGCATAGCTGTTGTCCTTTTCTCATTGGTTTGTAAAAGCTCTATATGTATTAAGAAAGTTATCAGCCGGGCATGGTGGCTCACACCTGTAATCCCAGCACTTTGGGTGGCTGAGGTGGGTGGATCACTTGAGATCAGGAGTTCGAGACCAGCCTGGCCAACATGGTGAAACCCTGTCTCTACTAAAAATACAGAAATTAGCCAGGAACTGTGGCATGTGCCTGTAATCCCAGCAACTCAGAGGCTGGAGCAGGAGAATCACTTGAACCTGGGAGGTGGAGGCTGCAGTGAGCCGAGATTGTGCCACTGTACTCCAGCCTGGGTGACAGAGAGAGACTCCATTTCAAAAAAGAAAAGAAAAAAGAAAAAAAAATTATCCTTTTGTTTATGATTTGAGTTGAAACTATGCTTTCCCTGTTTAACAGACAAATTTAGAGTGGTAAATAGCTAAACACCAAACTATACCAAGAAAACCACACTTAAGTGAAAAGATATGTTTGTAAGCTGTAACTTGAAGCGGTGAAAGAAACAAACAAATGATGTGTCAAGAAAAAAATACTAATATTCCCTGCCAGGAACTGTACATTGGGATCTACAGAGAGCCGGAACATGGGAGGCAGGAGCTACACGGACTGGGTGCTGCGAACAGGGAAGAAGGAAGCCCCAGTTGAGGCCAGATATGCAGACTGTGAATCTGAGAGACTGAATTTCAAACTGTAGGTAATTATTTAAAACAGTAGCTGACACATACCACCAGTGAAAGATGAGACTCCAAGTTCAGACTTTAAGTTACCTTTTACCTTTTGAACACTTGACTCTTCTCCCTCATTCAGCCCCTTCTAGTATAAAAATGACTTTCAACCAGTGTTCTCAAGCCATGCTATCTCAGATCCAGTCTCAGCTCTGGGACAAGTTACTTAACCTCTCTGTACTTTCATTGTCTTCTCTGTAAAATAAGAATATTCATTATCTACCCTCACAGAGTGGTTGTGCAGTAAATTAGTCAATCTGACCCGTTTATAAGAATACGTAGTACACGTATGCATACAATTAAAGCTACTTACTGTCATTAATGTACACTAATGCTCAGACATGTTTACTCTGTTTCAGACGAGTAACACAATATCATCTGTTGGGTATAATTATCCTCATTTCACAAATAAGAAAACAGAGTCTCAGAGAAAGTAAATAAGACCTATTTTCTTTCATCACCTTTGGATCATCTGCAGTATTAAAGAAAATTAAAGAAAATACTACTGTTACAAGGAAAGCCTGGAGAGAGAAAAAAAAAATCTTAGTCACACAGGAAACTGAAAAATCATCTTCAAATATATGAAGAGCTGTTGTGGGGAGCAGAAATTAACCTTTTATTTCTGTTGCTTCAGAGGGCAGAAGTGATAGCAGTAGGTGGAAGATCAATCTATGCAAAATATGGTTCAGTCTTTTGAAGAATTTGCTGTTTTCATTTCCCATTGTATCCCCAGTGTATAGCTCAGTGCTTGACTCACTGAGATCTCAGCTCTCATTAGATATTCGTTGAGTAAATACATGAATAAAGGAAATTATAAGAGCTATCCAAAATGAAACAGGCTGCCTCAGGAGCACTCCATCCTAGCCATGTCCAAGAAGAGGCTAAGCCAAGCATCTGATGGACGGTTTGAACAAATGCATATTGTTTGCAGGAAGGGAAGGTTCAAAAGGGCCTTGACAACGTATAAAGTATTATAGAAACTAACAATCATGGCCAGGAATGGTGGCTCACGCCTGTAATCCTAACACTTTGGAAGGCCAAGGCAGGTCACCAGAAGTTCAAAACCAGCCTGACTGTGCAACATGGTAAAATCCCATCTCTACAAAAAAATATAAAAATTTGCTTTGCGTGGTGGCACATGCCGGGTCCCAGTTACTCAGGAGGCTGAAGTGGGAGGATCCCTTGAGCTTGGGAAGTCGAGGCTACAGTAAGCCATGATAGTGCCACCACACTCCAGCCTGGGTGATAGAGCAAGACCCTGTCTCAAAAAACAAAACAAATAGATCACAATATCTATCGTTTGATAACTTATTATGTGCCAACCACTCTGAAAAGCTATTCTCAATTGGAAAATGACTACTATCTTCCAATATTTGAAGATACTAGATTCTAATAAGGCCAAGTTCAAATTCTGATTCAACCATCTACTCATTGTTTGACTCTGGACAAATTTCCCAAATCCTCTGTGCTTCAGTTTTGCCACATGCAAATCGATAAAATGGGAATAAGTAATTCCACAAGGTTACAAGAAGGTAGCCAAAAATCTTCCACAAGGCCCAGTATATTTTTGGCAACACATTTCCTTCTTTCCCTATAATAATTACACACTCTAAGGAGCTGTATCTGATTGTTGGAATTGACCAAAGATTAAATGTCTTGTTCTATGAGCTTGCTTCCTTGTAAAGGTAGCTTCATGAGCTTCACATCCCTGGATGTGTTTATGAAGAGATTGGGCAGGTACATGCAAATAGCAACACTTACAGAATGCTTGCTATGAGCTAGGCACTGCTGTGTATGTTTTACAGATAGATATTCATCCTGACAATCCACACATTTTACAGATGAGGAAACTGAAAGCGACTAAGTAATTTGTGTAAGATTATACAGCCAGTAGGTGCCAGGAATTTGAACCAAGGGTGTCTTAGCTCTTAACCACTTCAGCAACTGCATATAAGCAATAGTGACAAGGACATTCCACTATTGTTGGGTGGGTGCTGGTGGCAATGATGTCCCTTCCAGCACAGAGATCCATGGGCCCATAATCTCACTACAGTGTGAACAGCTAAAGGGATTCAACTGTGACAGACTGAAAAACAAATGTAAAACAGGAGACAAGAGAGGTCCACACCTGGAGCGGCCAAAAGAGCAGAATCTTCCAAGCCTGGACAGTACCTCACTCAGCAATGGAGCTGCTCGGGCTGGGAAAAGCGCTGGCGTGAGGAGGCGGGGCAGTCAGCCAGACACGTTTCCTACAGCCAGGCCCTAGGTGTCACCAGTGTGACAGGGCCACCAGTCATCCCTCCATTCTTTTGTACTTTCATTTACACATTTCATTTCGTGACAGGAAATAACACTGTCAGCAGCACAGTTGCTCACAGCATGTGCTGCCCGGCGCTGACGCAGGGAGGGTGGAAAGGGCGGAGGTGGGACATGGGTGTTTGTGCCAGCATGTCACATACCGTCCTGACCTGCTGCATGCTCTTTCTTGCCCCGGGGTAGGTCTGACAGCTGCTTACACAAGGCTCAAGTTGTTTGGAGCGGGGGAGGGAGAGGGGACCCACATCACCTATTTGCAGCTTTGCTTTTAAAAGTTAGTATCACCGATTTAGATTTGGGGTTTGGATTTTGAGGGGAACAAGAGGATTATTAGGTCCTAACAGGACTTTTCTTCTCTTGCTCCCTTCTGCCTTCGGGAGTATTTAGATGTAATATCTCGTGCTAACCTCAAGTTGAAAGTGCTAAAGTCATTCCGCTGGAGAAAATAATAAAAATAATGCTGACTTCTATGTTCATATTCAGTCTGCTCTAGGAAAGACAAACATCGGTGGCTTTTAAATAAAACATTTTTTGACTGGGTGCAGTGGCTCATGCCTGTAATCCCAGCACTTTGGGAGGCCAAGGTGTGTGGACTACTTGAAGCCAGGAGTTTGAGACCACCGTGGCCAACATGGCAAAACCCCATCTCTACTAAAAACACAAAAAAGAAAATTAGCCAGGCCTGGTGGCACATGCCTGTAATCCCGGCTACTCGGGAGGCTGAGGCACAAGAATCGCTAGAACCTGGCAGGTGGAGGTTGCAGTGAGCCGAGATCACACCACTGCACTCCAGCCTGGGTGACAGAGCGAGACTCTGTCTCAAAAATAAATAAATAAATAAATAAATAAGTTTTTTTTTTTTTATAATTAGCCCATGTTATATACAAAGACTCAGCCTTAGTCAAACTTTGTATTGACACCCTCCCCACCCTGTCACCACAGATTATTTGCTGGTCACAAGAGGAAAATAGTTAAAGGCCAGAGCAAGGAAGGGGACTGTTTCAGACCACAAGAGACTTAAAATGCCCACGAATCAAGTGCAACATGTAGTATTTGACTGGATCTTTATTTGAGTGGATCAATGGAAGACGCATTTGGGATCAAATGAAGAAATTTCAATACGGACAAGGAATCAGATGATTTAAGGAATTATTGTTAATCTTGTTAGCTATTGTCTTAGTTCGTTTTGGGTTGCTACAAAAGAATACCCAAGGCTGGGTAATTTATAAAGAAAAGAGGTTTATTTGGCTCATGTTTCTAGAGGCTGTACAAGAAGCATGGCATCGAGCATCTGCTTCTGGTGAGGACCTCAGGCAGTTTTCATTCATGGTGAAAGGTGACAGGGAGCAAGACAGAGGGAAGGAGGGTGCCAGGCTCTCTTTAGAAATCATGTCTCAGAGGAACTAACAGAGGGAAAAGTTACTCATTGCCCCCATGAGGGCGGCACAAAGCCCCTTCATGAGAGATCTGCCCCCGTGATCCAAAATTGAGGATCAAATTTCAACATGAGACTTGGAGGGGACAAATATCCAAAGTATATTAGGAACATTAATGATGTTACATAAAGAAAAATATTTTTAATCCCCGTAGTTGTTTGGGAAAAAAAAAGAAAAAAGATTTTCTTTTTAAAATGTGTGTTTTTGTATGTTTATTGCAGCAGTATTTACAATAACAAAGACTTGGAACCAACCCAAATGCCCATCAATGATAGCCTGGATAAAGAAAATGTGGCACATACACACCATGGAATACTATGCAGCCATAAGAAAGAATGAGTTCATGTCCTTTGCAGGGACATGGATGAAGCTGGAAGCCATCGGTCTCAGCAAACTAACACAGGAACAGAACACCAAACACCTCATGCTCTCACTCAGAAGTGGGAGTTGAACAATGAGAACACACGGACATGTGGAAGGAAACATCACACACTGGGGCCAGCTGGAGGTGGAGGAAAGGGGAGAGAGAGCATTAAGACAAATACCTAATGCATGCAGGGCTTAAAACCTAGATGACGGGTTGATAGGTGCAGCAAACCACCATGGCACATGTATACCTATGTAACAAACCTGCATGTTCTGCACATGTCTCCCAGAACTTAAAGTAAAATAAATTTTTAAAAAAGAAGAAAAAATGTGTGTTTTTAGATGTTCTCACTGAAGTATTAGGGGCAAAAGATCATGATATCTGTTTTTATTTTTGAGATGAGGTCTCATTCTGTCACCCATGCTGGAGTGCATTGGTGCAATCGTGCCTCATTGCAGCCTCAACCCCCCAAGCTCAAGCGATCCTTTCACCTCAGCCTCCCAAGTAGCTGGGACCACAGGCATGAGTTACTATGCTTAGCTAATTTTTTTTTTTTAAATTTTTGTAGAGACAGGGGTCTCACTATGTTGCCCAGGCTGGTCTCGATCTCCTAGGCTCAAGCAATACTCTTACTTCGGCCTCCCAAACTGCTGAGATTACAGGCCTGAGCCACCATACTTGGCAACATCTTTACTTTAAAATACATTAGCAAAAAATAATACATGAATAATAAATAATAAATATGGCATTATGTTGGCAATTGTTAACTCTAGGTTATGGATATGTGGGTGTTCGTTATACTATTCTATTTTTTGTTTTGTTTTGTTTTTTGAGACAGAGCCTTACTCTGTCACCAGGCTGGAGTGTAGTGGCATGATCCTGGCTCACTGCAACCTCTGCCTTCCAGGTTCAAAAGATTCTTGTCCCTCAGCCTCCCGAGTAGCTGAAACTACAGGTATGTGCCACCACCCTCAGCTAATTTTTGTATTTTTAGTAGAGATGGGGTTTTGTCATGTTGGCCAGGCTGGTCTCAAACTCCTGACTTCAAGTGAGCCAGCCATCTAGGCTTCCCAAAGTGCTAGGATTACAGGCATGAGACACCACACCCGATGTCTACTATTCTATTTTTTATTAGTTAAATTTTTCATAGAACAGAGTTAATCTGTTAGAAGACAGTCACTAATAATTTATTTTTCACTTGAATGCCTTTGTCTATTTTATTTTTATGTTTTTATCTTTTCCTTCATTCATTCCCTTTCACTGAACAGATAATATGGTGTATGAGAGACATAAATTGTAGAAAGGCTCTCATCTCACGTTGACTGAAATTTAACAGCTATAATTGTCTTTGATTATATCCTACTCCACACCACTTGGAAAGGAAAGTTAAATGTGCTCTAAAAGAGACTTTAAAAATTTCTTCTTTTCATTTTGAATCATTGCAAACTTACAAAAGTTGCAAGAACAGTTAGAAAACTCTTGTGTACCCTTCACTCAGATTCCTCGGTTGTTAACACTTTGCTACATTTACTTTTGTTGTTTGTTTTTTCTTGAGACAGGATCTCACACTGTCACTCACTGTTGGAGTACAGTGGTGCGATCACAGCTCACTTCAACCTCTGCCTCCTGGGCTCAAGCTATCCTCCTGCCTCAGCCTCTTGGGTAACTGGGACTATAGGCACGTGCCAAAATTCCCAGCTAATGTTTGTATTTTTTGTAGACACAGAGTTTTGCCATGCTGCCCAAGCTGGTCTCGAACTCCTGGACTCAAGCAACCCACGTGCCTTGGGCTCCAAAGGTGCTGGGATTACAGGCATGAGCTACGGTGCCCAGCCTACATTTACTTTTCTGAATTGATCTCTTCCTCTCTGTCTTCATAGTTATATGATTTTTTTTTTAACTATTTGAAAATAAATGGCAGACGTCACTCCCTTTAACACTTAAATACTTCAGCGTGTAACTCTTGGAAACAGAATTTTTTTTTTAACATAACCACAACATAATCATCAAATTCAGAAAATTTAGTACACAGTCCATATTTCAAACTCAGTTGGCTCAACAATAGCGTTTATAGAATTTTCCCCAAATCCAGAATTCAAGACCCAAGCAGAATTCAGGAATTGCATTTAGTTGTAACGTCTCTTTAGTTTCCGTTAATCTGGAGCAGTTCCCCAGCCTTTCTGTCTTTTGTGACACGAATGTTGAAGGGTACAGGCCAGTCATTTTGTATAATGTCCCTTAATTTAGGCAGAAAAACTCGTAACTCTATCTATAATTCCAAGGTTCTGTCAATTCAACCTTTCTCTTTTCCAAGAATAACTAGAATTGTTTTTATAGGAATAGAGAAAAATTGAACTGTTAAGCCTTGAAAGTATACATAAAGTATATTCTCCAGGAGCAGTTTCAGACATGCTCTGCTAATAGTGAAATTCGTTACATAAATTTACATGACGGTATCAGGTTTAAGCTTGGCAAAAGACAACTGACAGCTGTAAGTTGATATTAAAACATATTACCAGCCTGGGCAACATAGACCTCATCTCTACAAATAATAATTTTTTTAAAAAACTAGCCAAGCATGGTGGTGTGCCTGTGGTCCCAGTTACTTGGGAGGCTGAGGTGGGAGGATTGCTTGAGTCCAGGTGATCAAAGCTGCCGTGAGCTGTGGCACTGTGATTGTGCCACTGCACTGCAGCCGGGCTGACAGAGTGAAGCCCCATCTCAAAAACAGAACAAAATACGTTACCAAGAGAATCTCTAGTGATCTCTAAAAGTCTGGGTTTTCTTTTGTTTAATTAATTAATTTGTTTATTTATTTATTTATTTATTTTTTGAGACGGAGTTTCATTCTTGTCACCCAGGCTGGAATGCAATCAATGATGTGATCTCGGCTCACCGCAACCTCCATCTCCTGGGTGCAAGTGATTCTCCTGCCTCAGCCTCCTGAGTAGCTGGTATTACAGGCGCGTGCCATCACGCCCAGCTAATTTTTGTATTTTTAGCAAAGACGGGGTTTCACCATGTTGGCCAGGCTGGTCTCGAACTCCTGACCTCAGGTGATCCACCCATTTTGGCCTCCCAAAGTGCTGGGATTACAGGCATGAGCCACAGCTCCAGGTCTATGTATTTTATCTTTTTCTTTTTTTGAAATGGGTCTCGTTCTGTTGCCCAGGCTGGAGTGCAGTAGCACAATCTCAGCTCACTGCAACCTTCGCCTCCTCAGTTCAAGTGATTTTCCTGCCTCAGTCTCCCAAGTAACTGGAATTAAAGGCACATGCCCCCACAGCTGGCTAATTTTTTGTAGTTTTAGTACAGACAAGGTTTTACCATGTTCGCCAGGCTGGTCTTGAACTCCTGACCTAAAGTGATCTGCCTGCCTTAGCCTCCCAAAGTGCTGGGATTACAAGCATGAGCTACTGTGCCCGGCTGTTTATTTTTAACTTTTAGAATAGCATAAATATTTTCTTATCTAGGATGTGCAAGGTATGTATATACAAAAGCAAGAAAACCAAATTTAACTTAAGGTATCTTCCAGAATTGAATTAGTAGATTGAAGAAACCTTAGAGATCATCCAATTCAACTCCTTATTTTATAGAAAATGAGAACAAGACCCAGACTGTATCCAAAGGAAATATCTGAAGAAGTCAACGTGGATGTTTTGCACTAGGATGTTCACCCAACAATGTTTATAATAATAGGGGAAAGGAAATTATCTCAATATCCCGTCATGGAAAGTTGCTTTAAAAATTATTTTGTTGGCCAGGCGCTGTGACTCACGCCTGTAATCCCAACATTTTGGGAGGCCAAGGAGGGTGAATCATGAGGTCAGGAGTTCAAGACCAGCCTGGCCAACATGGCGAAACCCCATTTCTACTAAAAATACAAAAAATTAGCTGGGCGTGGTGGCGGGTGCCTGTAGTCCCAGCTACTTGGGAAGCTGAGGCAGGGGAATCTCTTGAACCTGTGACGTAGAGGTTGCAGTGAGCCAAGATCACGCCACTGTACTCCAGCCCAGGCAACAGTTCAAGATTCTGTCCCAAACAAAAAAAAGAAAAGAAAAGAAAATTATTTTGTCAATACAGTAGATTATCTGTAGCCATTAAATAATGATGTAAATATATATTTAATGAAACTTACTAATCATATATGAAATAGAAAAGCAAATTCTAAAATAGCATGTATAATATAATCCCATTTTTCCAAAAGTAAATTTGTATGGGTGTGTGTGACTGCGGAAAAATGTCTAGAGAGAAATGTACTAAAATATCACTAGTGATGCCATCTAGGCAAAACTAGAATTGGTTTTAACTGACTTTTTAAAAATCTTAGTAAAGTGTGAATTTTTACATCAATTCTTAAAAGGAAAAATAAAGTTATTTTCATTTCAAGAAGCAAAAGTATTTTGATTTTGACTCTCACTGATAAGTATTAACCACCATCAAAAGTGTGTTGGGGCTGGCCATGGTGGTTCACACCTATAATTCCCGCACTTTGGGAGGCAGAGGTGGGCAAATTGCTTGAGTCCAAGAGTTCAAGATCAGCCAAGGCAATATGGCAAAACCTCATGCCTACAAAAAATACAAAAATTAGCCAGATGTGGTGGCACATGCCTGTAGTCCCTGCTACTCAGGAGGCTGAGGTGGGAGGATTCCTTGAGCCTGGAAAGAGGAGGTTGCAGTTAACCAAGATCACACCACTGCACTCCAGCCTGGATGATAGAATGAGACCCTGTCTCAAAAAAGGAAACAAAGTGTGTTGGACAGTATTTTGAAATTGTTACTAGAGGCATTATTCTTTTTTTTTCTTTTTCTTTTTCTCTTCTTTTCTTTTTTTAAGACAAGGTCTCACTTCATTGCCTAGGCCAGAGTGCAGTGGTGTGATTGTGGCTCGTTATAGCCTCTCAGTCTCAAGTGATCCTCCCACCTCAGCTTCTGGAGGGTAGCTGGTACTACAGGGGCGCCACCCTGCCCAGCTAATTTTTTTAAAAAACATCAGTTTTAGACACCGAGTCTGGTCTCAAGTGATCCACCTGCCTTGGTCTCCCAAACTGTGGAAGCATTATTCTTAATTTCCAAGATTAGAACTCCATTAACGATAACATGAAACACCAGGTGAAGTGGCTCACGCCTGTAATCCTAGCACTTTGGGAGGCCAAGGCGGGTGGATCACTTGAGGCCAGGAGTTTGAGACCAGCTTGACCAACATGGTGAAACCTCATCTCCATAAAAAAATACAAAAATTAGCTAGGCATGGTGGTGCATGTCTGTAATCCCGGCTACTCGGGAGGCTGAGGCACGAGAATCACTTAAACCTGGGAAGCAGAGGTTACAGTGAGCTGAGATCATGCCACTGCACTCCAGCCTGGGTGACAGAGTAAGACTATCTCAATAAATAAATAAATAAATAAATAAATAAATAAATAAATAAAACACAAGAGAACAACAGTGGACTTGGCAATGGAATTATACCACTGGGATTCAAATCTGAAAAAAAGGAGAATGTGTCTGATTCATTTGAGAAATACTTGCCATAGGGAGTTTTTTGCATGAATGTAGGAATGTAGAAATGGATGGATGGATATAGAGATGAACGGACAGATGACTGGATGAATGATGGATACATATGCTTAAATATTTATGAATGTACATCACATATTATTCTCTAAATGACTAGAGATGGCTGGAAGGAGAGATGGATTGCTAGAATGACCCTAGGTTTTCATCCTTTAGTATTCACAGCCAACTTTGACAGTAATCATATTTCTTCGTGTTGTAACACCCTTTCAGGGAAAGAAAGGAGAACTTTAGGGCTTTGCTACTCTGAACCTCTGTCCAATCAATATGCCTTTTTTTTCTTTTTTCTTTTCTTTTTTTTTTTTTTTTTTTTTGAGATGGAGTCTAGCTCCGTCACCCAGGCTGGAGTACAGTGGAGCTATCTCGGCTCACTGCAACCTCCACCTCCTGGGTTCAAGCTATTCTCTTGCCTTAGCCTCCCAAGTAGCTAGGACTATGGGCACCACACCCAGCTAATTTTTGTATTTTTAGTAGAGACGGCCACCATGTTGGCCAGGCTGGTCTGGAACTCCTGACCTTAGGTGATCCACCCACCTCAGCTTCCCAAAGTGCTGGGATTACAGACGTGAGCCACCGCGCCTGGCCAGTCAATACTCTTACATCATAAAATGCTCTCACACAGCTTTGTGGCTTCAAAGAATGGATGGAGGTGTGGTAAATGGTGACAATTACAACTATTTGAGGAGTTCCTAGCCTCTATAAAAGGTACTGGGCCCCTTTAAAATCTGAAGAAAGCTAGGGCCCATCCCTCTAGAAAAAGTGAGCACCATATTCTGGCACATTCAGAAGATTCATGAGACCCCAGAGCCCGTCCTTTGATTTCATTGAGGTTCATGAACTCTATGTTAAGGACTCCTAAGCTAAGTAGCAGTAAGAGATGACCGGAGCTGGTAATGACAGGCAGAATTGGCCATGGATGCTTTGGAGGTCAAGCCCTTGTATTCCTGTTTAACACAGAGGATCCTGACTACCTTGAATGGAGCTGAAGTAACTGGATACTTCCAGTTAGAAGGAAGAGGCTGGAAGTTAATATATTTTTTTGGTAAATACTTTGAGTTATAACAATACCTTTCAGAATAAATAATTAACCACAGTCCCAAGAGTTGAATTAAGGACAAGAGTCCATGATTCCTTACAAAGAAATGAAAGAAATAAAACTAAAGATGTATTCATTTATTCAACAAATCTATATTGAAATCTCACTATATGCCAGGCCCCATTCCAGGAGCTGAAGACATAACAAAGAACAAAATAGACACAGTATCTGCCATGTGGAGCTCACTTTATTGTTGAGGCAGGGGGAGGAAGACAATAAACAAATAATTATGTTACATAATGTCATATTGTAATAAGTGCCCAAAAGAAAAATACAGCAGGGTAAAGAGAAAGAGAGCAACCGGGAGGCTGCGTGACAGGGAGCAGTGAGGGAAGGTCTCACTGAGAAAGACATTTGAACAGATGCCAGAATGGAGTGAAGGAATGAGCCATGCAAGCATCTGGGGAAAGGATTTTCCAGGAAAATGAAAAAAAAAAACAAAGGAAATGCAAAGTCTCTGGAAAAGGAATGTATCCCATGTGTTTGAGAAACAGCTAGGAGTCTGCTGCGGTTGGAGGTAGGTGAGCAATGGAGTAGGGAGATAGCGGGGAGGTGTCCTGGGGTCAAACCATGTAAAGGTTTGGAGGCCACAGGAAGGGCTTAAAATTGTCTTCAGCCAGGCACGGTGGCTCACGCCTGTAATTCCAGCACTGTGGGAGGCTGAGATGGGTGGATCACTTAATGTCGGGAGTTTGAGACCAGCCTGGCCAACATGGCGAAACCCCCTCTCTACTAAAAATACAAAAATTAGCCAGGAGTGGTGGTAGGCACCTGTAGTCCCAGCTACTCTGGAAGTTGAGGCAGGAGAATCGCTTGAACTTGGGAGATGGAGGTTGCATTGAGCCAAAATCGCAATGCTGCACTCCAGCCTGGTAGACAGAGTAAGACTCTGTCTCAAAAAAAAAAAAAGAAAAGAAATTGTCTTCTAGAAGTTGTGGGAAGCCATCGGAAGGTTTTCAGCAACGGAGTATCATGATCTGACTTATGTTTTACGAAGGGTCACTCGGGTGCTATGTGAAGAGGAGACCATCAGAGGAGATCCGTGAAGGCTGAGGGACAGGAAAGAATGCTTATTTTCCATTTCCAAATAGTAACCAGTGATTTTTGGTGGCCCAAGGAAAAGAACATAGACACAAAGATGATTTGGATCAAACTGCGTTCTTTAGTCCAGTTCTTTCCACTCAGTATGTTATGAACATCCAGCTGGTAGGTCCTGGAAACCAGACAGCAATCACCCAAGTCAACATTAACTTTTTTTTTTTTTCTTTGAGATGAAGTTTTGCTCTTGTCACCCAGGCTGGAATCTTGGTTCACTGCAACCTCTGCCTCCCGGGTTCAAGTGATTCTCCTGCCTCAGCCTCCCAAGTAGCTGGGATTACAGGCACCCACTACCACGTCCAGCTAATTTTTGTATTTTTAGTAGAGATGGGGTTTCATCATGTTGGTCAGGCTGGTCTCGAACTCCTGACCTCAGGTGATCCACCTACCTCGGCCTCCCAAAGTGCTGAGATTACAGGCATGAGCCACCATACCAGCCTGGCTCTTATCTTTTCTGTGCAAGTAATTTCTTGTCTTTTCCTCAATCCTCCCACTGCAAAGTAGACACAGTAGCTAAGATATAGCCAGCAAAGCCCTGGACTTGGATTCAGAAGACCTGCTCTGACAACAAAAACCTGTATAGACTGGGCAAGTTATTTAACCCCTCTGGACCTCAGATTCTTCATAAGATGAAAAATAATGCTACATTTTTCACAGAGAAGTTATGAGAAGTAAAATTCAAAACTGTATTTGAAAGAACTTTGAGAACTGCAAAGGGCTATGCCAATGGAAAGAATGATTACTGAAGGCTGACTCAGCTCCTGTTAAATCTTAACCCAGCTCAGACCTGGCAATCACTAAGGGAAGGAAGATGGGGCAAAAATATTTCTCCCATTACTCTCTTGCATTTAGCTCTGGAGATGGTCAGCCAGAGGGCAGGCTAAGATTTTTCAAAATAGAGAAAAAGGAATGGGACGGGGAGTGGGAACCTGAATACTAGAGGGAAATGGGAGAGAAAACACAAGAAAAAAGCTGATTCTGGATAGTAGACAGTGGTGCCACTGCCCAGATGGCCTTTTAAGGCTTGCAGTCAATAGACAATCTCTAACTACCAGCTATGTCAGGGTCTGACAATGAAGACTGCATTGGCCAGGGAAGAGTTCACTGGCCTGGGAAGAATGCACTGGCCAGGGAAGAATGCACTGAACAGGAAGAATGCACTGGCCTGGGAAGAATGCACTGGCCTGGGAAGAATGCACTGAATAGGAAGAATGCACTGGCCTGGGAAGAATGCACTGGCCAGGGAAGAATGCATTGACCTGGGAAGGATGCACTGGACTGGGAAGAATGCACTGGCCAGGGAAGAATGCACTGAACAGGAAGAATGCACTGGCCTGGGAAGAATGCATTGACCTGGGAAGGATGCACTGGACTGGGAAGAATGCACTGGCCAGGGAAGAATGCACTGAACAGGAAGAATGCACTGGCCTGGGAAGAATGCATTGACCTGGGAAGGATGCACTGGACTGGGAAGAATGCATTGGCCAGGGAAGAATGCACTGAACAGGGAAGAATGCACTGGCCTGGGAAGAATGCATTGACCTGGGAAGGATGCACTGGACTGGGAAGAATGCATTGGCCAGGGAAGAATGCACTGAACAGGGAAGAATGCACTGAACAGGAAGAATGCACTGGCCTGGGAAGAATGCATTGACCTGGGAAGGATGCACTGGACTGGGAAGAATGCACTGGCCAGGGAAGAATGCACTGAACAGGAAGAATGCACTGGCCTGGGAAGAATGCATTGACCTGGGAAGGATGCACTGGACTGGGAAGAATGCACTGGCCAGGGAAGAATACACTGGCCTGAGAAGAATGCACTGAACAGGAAGAATGCACTGAACAGGAAGAATGCACTGGCCTGGGAAGAATACACCGGCCTGGGAAGAATGCACTGGCCTGGGAAGAATGCACTGGCCTGGGAAGAATGCACTGAACAGGAAGAATGCACTGGCCTGGGAAGAATGCACTGGCCTGGGAAGAATGCACTGAACAGGGAAGAATGCACTGAACAGGAAGAATGCACTGGCCTGGGAAGAATACACTGGCCTGAGAAGAATGCACTGAACAGGAAGAATGCACTGGCCTGGGAAGAATGCACTGAACAGGGAAGAATGCACTGGCCTGGGAAGAATGCACTGAACAGGGAAGAATGCACTGAACAGGAAGAATGCACTGGCCTGGGAAGAATGCACTGGTCTAGGAAGAATGCACTGGCCAGGGAAGAATGCACTGGCCAGGGAAGAATGCATTGGCCTGGGAAGGATGCACTGGCCTGGGAAGAATGCACTGGCCTGGGAAGAATGCACGGAACAAGAAGAATGCACTGGCCTGGGAGAATGCATTGACCAGGAAAGAATGCATTGACCAGGGAAGAATGCATTGGCCAGAAAGAATGCAGTGGTCAAGGAAATGCATTGGCCTGGGAGCCCTGTCCTGAGACACAAACCACAGTGGTTCTGCCTGAGGCCCAGAATTCAGGAAAAGACAAATCCAGACACAGAAAATGTTTCTATTCTTGAGAGTGAACTGCTGGCCCTTCCAGAATGAAAGGGGCCCAATGTAGTCAACTTCTTCCCTAGTCTCTGTTGCTGGCAGCTGCACATTTGGTAGTGGCAGTCTTGGTAAATGGGAATCCACAATGCTTGTTCCATGAGTGACCTCAATCTCTGCTACCATGGCCACTTGATTTGTGTGTCTATCATGCCAACACTGGAGTGGCCAATGACAGGGACAGCTGTCAGTCAACCGGCCAGGACATTTTGTCTATTTGGTTTTTAGTGCCTCTTTTGAGGGTGCTCCCTGGTGGATGTTCACATTGTATGCACTTTATGCTCATTCCTGTATGTCTATCCACATCTCTCTTCCGCAGATCTCCAATCTTTTTCCCTCCAAGTCCCAAATCAACTGAGCAGACCATTTGCCATTGCTCATGAGTTTGTACATATCCTAACCTCAAGCTACTTCTCTTTCCACACAAAGTGGATAACTGAGTGCCCTTCTCAAAGCTCTACCTATTGGGAGGATATTCCCCAGCCACCTGCCACTCTCTCTCAAGACCACCTTTGAGCAGACTGTGGAGAAGCTACCATCCATTTCCAGCTTGCACACATATACAGGGCAGAGCAATCTGCAAAGTAAGCTCAGACATTTTTCTCTTTTTTCGGTTTGTCATGAAGAATCCCCCATTCAACCATGAGAGCGTGGCACTGGGAAAACAGTGGTAGGTACATTGGCGGTCTGGGCTGCTGCTTATGCAGCTTACTTCTGCCCTCTGTTCCTGCTTACGTTCAGTCCCACAGCACCTTCATTTTAGGATGAATTCCTGCTGGGGTCCCCTTATCTTATAACTTGGTTGATTTCCCCCGGATCACAATGAGAAGTTTCACTGCCTGGTCACTTGGCGACCATTGGCAGGCTTTCCGTCTCTGCCAGAGCCTCGTAGCATAGCAGGAGTAGTTTTTTCAAAGGCATGTGATTCTCCACTGGAGATGGCATAGCCTTGCTCCAAATTCCCAAAGCCCTGAGTTGTGATTCTTCCACTGGGCCTTGCCACAAAATCCATATAGCATCTTTCTTTCTAATCTACCTATCTGCACACTGAACACATAGCATCTTTTCTCATAACTGAGACCTCCAAGGCAAGTGTATCTGCAGGATCGTATGGCCCGAGTGACAGGGCCCGGACCTGCTGCAGAGCCTTTTCTTGCACTAGGTCCTATGTAAACTTGGCACTCTTTCATGTCACTGAGTATAGGAGCGGGAGCAGTAATCAAAATATGCACATGGCTTCAAGTTTTCATCTATTTTTGCTAAACATAATGGTGAAGGTGGTTGAAAGCTGGCTGACCCAGGAAGAGGCGCATCAATTTACATGTAGGATCCCGGCTCTCGGGGAGGGAAACACTAGAGAACACTCCTCTTGAAACCACCTATGGTCGCTTTTTCCTGAGGCATGCAAAAATCAAACTTTCTAGTTGATTAGCCAGGCATGAGGTTCTATCTTGTCAAGAAGAAAGTACATCCTGTTGTCTTCTCGTCTTGATCTCAAATGGGTTCTTGCCAGATATTAATACATTGCCTTTCTTTAAGCACAGGAAGTGGGTAAGGCAAATTTTCTCAAAGGCTCAGAATGGCACAATATTTCTCCCCTTCGCTTACATGCAGACGATATCTGAGAATATATCTAGCCAATATGTGTAAAGTTTTCATTGGCTCAAGCAACCAGAAGAGTCCAGACAATAATACGGCATCCTAATTGTTCTAGTGTAAATAAAGGCTCTGCACTTATTTGTGGTTATTTTAAAGAAATCCACTTTGGAAAACGTGCAGGAAATTTCAGGCTTGGCTAATGCTCTTTTTCCATCTCATGTCCATTAGCATATGACTCAAGTTTTCCATGTTATCATAAGATAATTTTGTTCTCTTTCATTTATTAGTGTTTATTATTACTTATTATTATAATATAATGCCAATATAATCACACTTAATACTTAGAAAAATCTAGTAAAGGAGGCTGTGCCAGGAATCTACAGGATCAGGTTCAATGATTTGCTAGGAATCTAAATATAATGACATTCACGTGTAAGATTTATTACAGTAAATAGATGCAAAGAAAAATTAGCAAAGGGAAAAGGCACACGGGTGAGGTCCAGAAGTAACCAGGCACAAGCTTCCAAGAGCCCTCCCCAGTACAGTCCCCTCCCAGTAGATTCCCAAAGGACATGCCTGATTCTTCCAGCAATGAGTTGTGACAACACATGTGAAATGTTGTCTGCAAGGTGAGATAGGAGGCAGTACTCTGGAGGTGATGCTCAGAAACTGGACCAGATTGAGGACTAGCTAAAACAGGGAAGAGGTTAAAATACCTCTCTGTAAGACATGCCTACAAGTGTGCCATGTCAGTTTACCATTGCCATGGCAGCACCCAGAAGTTTCTGCCCCTTTCCATGAAAATGACCCAATGACTCAGAGGTTGCCACTCTTTTTCTACAAAGTTCTGCATAATCCACCCCTTGATTTGCATGCAATTAAAAGTGGGTATAACTATGACTGCAGAACTGCCTCTGAGCTGCCACTCTGGGCACAAGCCTGTGGGGTGGCCTTCTCCACAAGGAGCAGCACCTCTGCTGCTGCTGTACACTGCTGCTTCAATAAAAGTTGCTGTCTAGGCCAAGCGCAGTGGCTCACACTTCTAATTCCAGAAATTTGAGAGGTTGACGTGGGCAGATCACTCGAGCCCAGGAGTTTGAGACCAGCCTGAGCAACATGGCAAAACACTATCCCAACCAAAAATACAAAAATTAGCCAGCCATGGTGACATGCACCTGTGGTCCCAGCTACTCGGGAGGCTGAAGTAGGAGGATCACTTGAGCCTGGGAGGTTTAGGCTGTAGTGAGCTATGACCGTGCCTCTGCACTGAAGCCTTTGAGACTTTTGTCTCAAAAAAAAAAAAAAAAAGTGCTGTCTAACACCACCAGCTTGCTCTTGAATTCTTTCCTGGTCAAAGGCAAGGCAAGAACGCTCCTTGGCTAAGCCCCAACTTTGGGGCTTACCTGCCCTGCATCAAAGGGAAGCCTGTTAGGGCCTCAGTGCTGAGAATTTTTATTGGGGATGGTGGTTTTAATCTTAGTATTTTTCATTTCTAAGAGATTTTTAAAGGAAAAGTACGGATGATCAGCTATGTAGTTGTCTTTGTTAGTTTCTTTGTGTGATTGTTGGTTTTGACTTTGACCTGAGGTGAAAAAAGTCCCAAGGACAGACACCCAGAAACACAAGATGAGTAATCCATCAAAGCTTCCGTATGAGATGCAAGCCTTCCTCTTTCCATCTCTTCATAGGAGGAAATGGGAAGATTCTTCCCCTGAATCATAGCCCTCCAAGTGTCTACAGGATATACAGCTATTTTCACTTCAGTAGCTTCACATGGGAAAAAATCCCTGACATGGCTTTCAGGTCAAAATGAATCAAGAGATAAGAAACATGTATTTGTGAGACTTTTAGACCTAAAAACCAGGCTACATGACAACTATTTATTGGCTCTCTTAACTGTATTAAAGCAAAGTACAAAAAAATAAACATGTCTAAAAATAAATCAGTAAATTAGTCTACACCTACCCACTTCAACATTGCAAACGAACTACTGTGCAACACGGTCTACACTGTGCTGTTTCTTCCGGCAAGTTTCTTGCTTTGATTTGCACAGCAGAAAAGAATCTTCTCATAGGGCATTATTTATGTATCAGTACAGCGAATACTTTGGTCAGCTACCCAATACTAATAAAACTAATGCCTGTTTATGGTTCATCTTAGTCTCACTTGTTTTCTCTTTTCATTTGTGTTGTTGTTGTTGCTGTTGTTGTTGTTGCTGTTGTTGTTGTTGAGACAGGGTCTTGCTTTGTCACCCAGGGTGGAATGCAGTGGTACAATCAATGGCTCACTGCAACCCCAACCTCCCGGGCTCAAATGATCCTCCCACCTCAGCCTCCCGAGTAGCTGAGAGTACAGGTATGTGCCACCATGCCCAGAAAGTTTTATTTTATTTTTGTAGAGATGAGGTCTCACTATGTTGCCCAAACTGTCCTTGAACTCCTGGATTCAAGCGATCTTGCCTCCTTGGCCTCCCAGAGTGCTGGGATTACAAGCATGAGCCACTGTGCCCAACCTTTTAAATGTTTTAACTGGCAAATAATAAATGTATTTACGGGGTGTAGTGTGTGATATTCTGACATATGTATACAGTGAAATGAATAAATCAAACTGATTAACATATTGATCACCTCACTTACTATTTCAGTCTCTCTTGTTTATTTTCAAACCTTAGAAGCCTTTGTATAAATAAAAGCAGGTTTAGCCTTAAGGAATGAAGTCAGTGGTTATTTCAACCACCTCTTGGCCCATATGCCCTTCCCTTTTTCTCCCCAAACAGTGCTTTTATGATCAACATGCCTCTCTAAGCTTACGTGAAAATTTCAGCCCCATAATTTACAAGTGAAGTGAGCTTCGACCAGCTATTTAACCTTTCTGGTTTGAGTTTCCTCATCTGTAAAATGAGAGTGATAATAATACTCATCTCTTGAAGTAGCTGAATTAATGATGCAATGCATGCAAAGCCCCTAGCATACTGCCTGGTACTTAATAAATGCTTAAAATTTTTTATTTATTTTTGTTTATTATCATAAAGGCCACTCCGTGATAACTGACAATCCATTTTGAAAAGTCTGTACAATCTGTCAGAACAGAAATTCTTTTGGCCAGTCATGATGTCTTACACCTGTAATCCCAAGACTTTGGAAGGCCTAGGTGGGTGGATTGCTTGAGCCTAGGAGTTTGAGGCCAACCTGGGCAACATAGCAAGACCCCATCTCAACAACAACAAAAAAGAAATTATTTTATGGTATTCTTTTTCAATCTGTATCAGTTATGTAATGTTGGTATTGTTCTTATGTATGAACACTGGGTATTGGGAAAGTCATGCAAAAATCCAGCAGAGCCCTTTGGTGCCAAATGTTGAGAGTATAGGGGTCCATCTGGGACTAAATACAAGCTAAATGTCGCAAGGTGCCAGACAATAGGAAGATCGAGCCCCAGCTGAGACCCTGAGATAACTTTGGAACTAGGAATGGAGGCTGCCTTTACTGACACTTTCTTGTAATCTTTCCCAATCAACTTTGCTTGTTTGGTATGTGGGTTGCTATGGTGATAGGATAATGGGAAGAAACTGTGCAACAGATGGTCCTAATCTATTTAAACTTTACTAAAGTTTATTCCTTTGAGGTAAAACTGTGACAGCACATACCTAGTTGCCAAGATACCAGTAAGCATCATGACTTTAGTCTGGCCTCTGTCTTCCCTATACGTCCTTGTAACCCAGGGATGCCACCACTTGTGCCAAGTAGTATGATTTGGTGAGGGTTAAAGACTGCTATTTGGTAGCAGTTAAGCATATGCTTATATAAGTGTCTAAAGGCTGAGCACAGTGACTCATACCTGTGCTTCCAGCACTTTGGGAGGCCAAGCCAGGAGAATCAGTGGAGGCCAGGAATTCAGGACTAGCCTGGGCATCATAGTGAGACTCCATCTCTATAAAAACTAGACAAAATTTGCCAGTGTGGTGGTGCACACCTGTACTCTCAGTACTTGGGAGGTTGAGGTGGGAGGAGCGCTTGAACCCAGGAGGTTGAAGCTACAGTGAACTTTGATCATGCCACTGCACTCCAACCTAGGATACAGAGATACAGAGTTAGACGTCATCTAAACACACAACACACACACACACACACACACACAAGAATCTAGAAGATTTTACTATAAAGTTGTAAAGAGAACTTGAGATTTGGAGTCACAAAGATTTAGATTTCAAAGCTTCCCTCCACCACTTAATAACTCTGTGTTCTTGGATGTTTGTTTACCTCTAGAACCTTATAAAATAGGACAATAGTGTCTGTTCTCACTACTTAATAGTTGTTATGAGAATCAAATGGATTAACAAACTTGGAAACCGTTTATGAACTGTCACACATCATAAAGGTATTTTGGTACTATCCAAATGACTGCCTTGGAGTGAGGCTCCATGCAACCTTTTCAGAGAAGTTGCTTTCTGTCTCCCAGAATAAGGTTAATAAGCTGAATTAGAAGGTGACACTTTCCAACAATCCACCAACCTAATGAGCACTTCAAATAAGAACTTTGGAAAAGCACTGAATTGAACAAAATGTCTTTTAAACCTGTTTACCTTCTCCCCAGAATTTCCTAGTAGAAAACAAAATTAAAGACCATCCTTTTTTTTTTTTTTTTTTTTTTTTTAAGAGACAAGGCTCACTCTGTCACCCGGGCTGGAGTTCAGTGGCACAGTCACAGCTCACTGCAGCCTCGAACTCCTGGGCTCAAGCAGTCCTCCTGCCTCAGCCTCCTGAGTAGCTACAACTACAGGCATGTGCCACTGCACCTGGCCGCAAGATCACATCTCTAAAAAACAGAAAAAAGAAAATTAAAGCTGTAAAACTAAAAGTTCACCAAATGCTTACAATAACTCATGCCTGGCCATTTTTTAAAAATAAAATACAGGTAGAAATTAGTACAAATCCATTCAGACCTTACCTAAACAGAAAGAACCAAGCTGTAACACTTGATGACAGTTTGAAAATATGATCTATTGGAATAATGGTACAATCTATAAGATACTGAGGCTTACCACTATAAAAGATATCGTCAGCAAGTATGGGTAAGTTTGCTACATATTTTTCAAGCTGAATTTTTAACCTGTTAAAAGGTTTAACAGGTTATACCTCCATTTCCTTGCAGTTAGTATTCTGGGTTATTTCTAGCCAAAGGTCAAAACTTCTGTACTTAGGATTATGATTTTTATCTTTATATGTATCTCTTATAGTGTGACTGTCAATTTCATAAATGAACTATTGCCCCATCTTCTAGCTTTGATGAGGCTTTTTTTAAATAAGGAAATTAAAGCCAAAGAGCCTCTTATTTCTATTAAGATTAATTTTTTATCTTTGAATATTTATTCTAAAATGTGGGGTATATAATTTGCCTAAGCCCTTTAGCAATAGCAAAGCAAGCAAAATTTCAGCATATGTGATAGTCATAATTATGTAAGATCATTTTTTTAACATGTTTCCATTTTTTATCTGTTCTTTCTTCCAAGATGTCATATCCTTTGCAAAGAAAATGAATAAAATATAAAATGTGATATATTTCCATCTCTGCAGAATATTTTTCACTTCACTGAAACTTGATATGTAGATTCAACGTAGACTATTAGTTCTAAAACTATTAGAGTATCTGTATTAAACTTTAATCATTTTTTCATTGTCGTCTTCACGGAAAAGAAACCTAAATTTTTTTCACAATGTGCCGTATTTTACAAAGTTTGCAACATTTTTAAAAGAATTTTCCTCTCAACATGAATAACTTTCTCCTAATTCAGCAATAAATAGAAGTATGCAAAAGAAGTCATTGCTTTAAAACTACACAGCAATAGAAAAGGCTTTTGTTTTTGCCTGCTTTGAGGAAATTCAATATAGTGTTTTAGAAAGGTTGGCAGAGGTGCTGATGGGGAGAAACGGAGACCCCCTCACCCCAGTTTCAAGTCTTTTAAACCGAAGTTGCATTCTAGGTCATCCACTATGTGTAGTGGTTAGGCTCCTAGTTTAGAATATTTTACATAGATAAAGATAGGCTTTTTTCATATGAAAAAAAGCTCAATATCACTGATCATTAGAGAAATGCAAATCACAACCACAATGAGACACCATTTCATACCAGTCAGAATGGCTATTATTAAAGAGTCAAAAAATAACAGATGCTGGTGAGGTTGTGGTTGTGGGAAAAACGGAACCCTTATACACTATGGGTGGGAGTGTAAATTAGTTCAACCATTGTAGAAAGCAGTATGGTGATTCCTCGGTGAGCTAAAAGCTGAACTACCATTTGATCCAGCAATCCCGTTACTGAGTGTATACCTAAGGAATATAAATCATTCTACCATAAAGACACAAGCATGCAAATGTTCACTGCAGCACTATTCACAATAGCAAAGGCATGGAATCAACCTAAATGCCCGCCATTGACAGACTGGATAAAGAAAATGTCCATGGTACATATACACCATGTATGTATACCATGTATATGTACCAAAGTATATGTCCATGGTTCATATACACCATAGAATATTATGCAGCCATAAAAAAGAACAAGATCATGTCTTTTGCAGGAACACGGATGGAGCTGGAGGCTGTCATCTTTAGCAACCTAATGCAGGAACAGAAAACCAAATACTGCACCTTCTCACTTATAAGTAGGAGCTAAATGATAAGAACTTATGAAAACAAAGAAGGAAACAAAAGACACTGGGTTTTACTTGATGGGGGAGGGTAGGGGGAAGGAGAGGAGCAGAAAAGATAACTATTGGGTAGTGGGAGTAATACCTGGGTGGTGAAATAATATGTACAAAAAACGATTTATGTAACAAACCCTCACATGTACCCCTGAACCTAAAATAATTTTTTTTTGAGAGGGACTTTTTAAAAAAGAAATGTTTCGCCAGGCGTGGTTGGTCACACCTGTAATCCCAGCACTTTGGGAGGCTGAGGCGGGTGGATCACCTGAGGTCAGGAGTTAGAGACAAGCCTGATCAACATGGAGAAACCCGGTCTCTACTAAAAATACAAAATCAGTTGGGCTTGGTGGCGCATGCCTGTGATCTCAGCTATTCGGAAAGTTGAGGCAGGAGAACTGCTTGAACCTGGGAGGTGGAGGTCATGGTTAACCAAGATCATGCCATTGCACTCCAGCCTGGGCAACAAGAGCGAAACTCTGTCTCAAAAAAAGAGAGAAATGTTTCATAATACGTATTGGTAATAAAAATAATAAGATGGACACCCCAAAGGGAATAAGCAGTTAATCCTACACCATGACATGAAACTGCTTGTGTCAAACTCTTCATGTTCCCAAACACGGTAGTCCTCAGCAGTTGGCTGTGGGATAATTTCAAGCCTTTATTGGCAATGACACCACAAAAGAAAAATACAAAGCGAAGATCAATGTTGTGCAACATTCTGTATTATTATGATAGTCTGGTTCAGATTGCCTCTCCAAAACTGGTTCATTGTCAAACGGCTCATGAACTTTGACTGTTATGCTACTATATGTCTACCATACCAGCACAAAAGAGCTAGGAAATCATAATGATCAAGGAGAACAAAATAGTTTAACTTTTGAAAATAAAAAGTGACATCTGTATCTTTACAAAAAATGAAGTTTGGGTCATTGCATCTAAAATTGTAGTGTCATCCAAGTTACTCTGTAAATAGCTGCAAGTTCAGAAGCTAATGTTGTGTAAGTGGTCACAGGTCTCTTTTCAAGGGAAAAGAATGGAAACATGACAGTTGAGGATTTAATACCACAGCATAAATCAGTGACTTTTCTCCCAGAAAAAGCTATCAGGGGCTCCCACTGCTTTAGCGTCAGAAGAGTTGGTCAGTCAACCAGGAGTACGACTTGAGGATGCTACTAAAAACTAAAAGATGGCTGGGCGCGGTGGCTCATGCCTATAATCCCAGCACTTTGGGAGGCTGAGACAGGTGGATCACATGAGGCCAGGAGTTCAAGAGCTGTCTGGTCCATAAGGTGAAACCCCATCTCTACTAAAAATACAAAATTAGCTGGGCATGGTGGCGCACGCCTGTAGTACTAGCTACTTGGGAGGCTGAGGTATGAGAATTGCTTAACCCTGGGAGGCGGAGGTTGCAGTGAGCCAGGATCAGTCCACTGCACTCCAGCCTGGGCAGCAGAGCAAGATCTTGTCTAAAAACAAAAACAAAACAAAACAAAACAAAAAACTAAGAGACTATTGCAAGAATGGAAGCCTTTCTTTTAAATATGTGAAGACATTTAACATGGATGAGCATGTAGTACTGTCCAGAAATCATCCTGAGAGCTACCATTATGGTATGAGTACCTTTTAAAGTATATTGTTACAGATCCTAATCATGCTCATAACCTTGATGAGTATGCTGCAAATTTACAAGCAGAATGTGGTGGATTTGAAAACAAATTTATAAAAGCTGGAGGAATAAATATTTCTGTTGCTAGGAATGATCCTCATAAGAGACACACACAAGGCATTTTCCCTGTACAAAGCAATAGTGAAAAAAGCCAGTTACATGTAGACTATTTTCGCTTTCCAGCAGCATCCCCAAACTATTTTTGTATGTGCTGAAGATGCTACTTTAGAACTAACAGCGAAAATTGTGAAACACTTTACAGTTTAATGAACATGCAGAGTAAGCTTGTGGGTCCACTCCAGAGTATGACAGAAGGAAATTGAAGGCAATTAGAGTAAAATTCCCCTTGAAAGAACAAAATACTTAAATAAATTGTTAACTACTCAATATGAAAACATGGGGAATTCTGGAGGTTGTAATCGTTTTAAAAATCCAATGACTAGCTGGGCGCAGTGGCTCACACCTGTAATCCCAGCACTTTGGGAGGCCGAGACGCATGGATTACCTAAGGTCAGGAGTTTGAGACCAGCCTGACCAACATGGAGAAACACCATCTCTACTAAAAATACAAAAATTAGCCGGGCATGGTGGCACATGCCTGTAATCCCAATTACTCGGGAGGCTGAGACAGGAGAATCGCTTGAACCTGGGAGGTGGAGGTTGCAGTGAGCCGAGAGTGCCTCACCGTACTCTAGCCTGGACAACAAGAACAAAACTCCATCTAAAAAAAAAAAAAAATTCCAATGACTATATGCCAAACATTTTATATTTAGAGTGTGTCTATTTAATACAAGGGCTTAGGAAACATAGTTGGCTCTCACAAGTGACCAGCTGTTTATTATAAATAAATATTTTAAAATAAACTTTGTCATACATGGCCAGCCTATATAACAGCACAGAAATGAAATATCTGCCTGTTTTAAAATTGTAACAGTTAGCCAGGTGCAGTGGTGTGTGCCTACAGTCCCAGTTACTCAGGAGACTGAAGTGAGAGGATTCCCTTGAACCCAGGGGTTTGAGTCCAGCCTCGGCAACATAGCAAGACTCCATCTCTTTAAAAAAAATTCAGGCGGGGCGCAGTGGCTCACGCCTGTAATCCCAGCACTTTGGGAGGCCGAGGCAGGCGGATCACGAGGTCAGGAGACTGAGACCATCCTAGCTAACACGGTGAAACCCTGTATCTACTAAAAATACAAAAAATTAGCCGGGCATGGTGGCGGGCACCTGTAGTCCTAGCTACTCGGGAGGCTGAGGCAGGAGAATGGCGTGAACCTGGGAGGTGGAGCTTGCAGTGAGCCAAGATTGTGTCACTGCACTCCAGCCTGGGCAACAGAGCAGGAGTCTGTCTCAAAAAAAAAAAAAAAAAAAAAAAAAAAAATTATTTTATTTTATTTTATTTTATTTTTTTATTTATTTTATTTATTTTTTTTTTTTGAGACAGAGTCTTACTCTGTCGCCCAGGCTGGAGTGCAGTGGCCGATCTCGGCTCTCTGCAAGCTCTGCCTCCCTGGTTTGCGACATTCTCCTGCCTCAGCCTCCGAAGTAGCTGGGACTACAGGCGCCCGCCACCTCGCCCGGCTAGTTTTTTTGTATTTTTTTAGTAGAGACGGGGTTTCACTGTGTTCACCAGGATGGTCTCGATCTCCTGACCTCGTGATCCGCCGGCCTGGGCCTCCCAAAGTGCTGGGATTACAGGCTTGAGCCACCGCTCCCGGACTAAAAATTATTTTAAAGGTGAAGATTTTGCATATCAAGTACCATTTAAGAGTTTCACTCCAGTGGCATAATATGCATAGATTTGTATTGTTTAATTACATGAAGAGTCAGCAAGCCTTTTCAGTATCAAACAACTTATCTTTGCAAACCTTTATTTGTAACATGCTATCTACTTATTTTCTGTGCATCAGACACAAGATTTTTTGCATAAAGGTGACTTAATCATCTTTCTGTGTTAGCATCTGGGCATCAAAAGTCCTGCCATATATTGTTGACAAAGGAAATCTGAAGAGAAACAGCGCCTAAAAGTGCACTTTGGCCGGGTGCAGTGGCTCACACCTGTAATCCCAGCACTGTGGGAGGCCGAGGCAGGAGGATCACCTGAGGTAGGGTGTTTGAGACCAGCCTGGCCAACATGGTGAAACCCCGCCTCTACTAAAAATACAAAAATTAGTGGGGCATGGTGGCCCATGCCTGTAATCCTAGCTACTCGGGAGGCTAAGGCAGGAGAATCCCTTGAACCCAGGAAGCGGAGGTTGCAGTGAGCCAAGATCATACCACTGCCCTCCAGCCTGGCCTGAGCAACATAGTGAGACTGTGCCCATCCCCCTCCTCCCCAAAAAAGTGCAGTTTATGTCCTTTTGAAAAGTATGTATAAGTGCCTGTTCTTACGCACTTTCTTCTATAGCCTTTTTTTTCAGGTGTGCTTTTATTTTATTTAATAATTTTAGTTCATTCCCTTAATATAAAGATCTTGGCAATTATACTAAGGAAATTATTCTGAAGAAAATTTTCTAATTTTCTTTCTTTCTTTCTCTCCTTCCTTCCTTCCTTCCTTCCTTCTTTTTTTGAGACAATGTCTCTTATTCTGTCACCCAGGCTGGAGAGCTGTGGCACATTCATGGTTCATTGCAGCCTCAACCTCCTGGGCTGAAGCAATCCTCCCACCTCAGCCTGCTGAGTAGCTGGGACTACAGCTGTGCACCCCCATGCACAACTAATTTTCTTTTATTTCTTGTAAAGAAGGGGGTGGTTCTCCCTATGTTGCCCAGGCTGGTCTCGAACTCCTGGTCTCAAACAATCCTCTCACCTTAGCCTCCCAAAGTGCCGTGATTATAGGAGTGAGCTACCGGCCTGATTATTGTTAAACTTAATAAATAGTTAAACCTATTGTTCATATTTTAAAAGTCTAAAAGGATAATATGATAAAGTGCATGCAAATCACTGTAAAGTATTTTACATTGCCATAGCAACGTGCATGATGAAATTGCAAATAAAAGCGTACTGCTTTCTACTTTTAGCTCAAATAATGCTTATAATAAGCAAACAAAAAGCTATCAGGAAGGCCTTAGCAGGTACTGTGGTCTGATTTAGCTGAATACCCAAAGCCATTAATAATCCAATTCTCCATCCCCTTCCTGGATGTGGCTCCACTTTGCCAGTAGAGGGCACCATGTGCATACTGGGCAGAGAAGGCCAAAGGCTTATTATTAAGTAGGACAGCCTCTGGCACTGGTTTCTTTGTCTTCAAAGGAATAGCCCATCCAGTGTGAGTGTGGTTGGAGATCAGAGCTGGAGGACAGGTTGTTACAGCAATTATGCAGAACTTCAAACTCTTATGATGCCCCTCAGCAGTTCACCATCCAGAGGAGCCTGAGTTCAGCCTTGACCCAAATGGGAAAACAAGGTGTAATTATAATCAAATGGTTGTTTGTGGAGGTTGATTGCTGGCAAAATGACAAACAGGAGGAAGTGGAGGTTGAAGTCTTCTGTGTTTGAGGTAGTCCAGGTAGCAAAAATCAGACCAAGCTGGGGGGTCAGGAGACCTGGTTATACCAATTCGGGGGTCGCTCTGTACAAACTAAGAGGAGGAACCAAGTTCCAAATACATTTAGAAGCTTTGCTTTTGCTATTATTACACATGCTCAACATGAGAAATACTTTTTTTTTTTAGTTTGCCATTATAATTATGGAAATTAATATGTCCACTTATTTAAATATTTATAAAATATTTGGTTTGGAATAATACAACCATACTTTTTATGCATAGTATGTTTAAAGATTCAACTTTGGCTAATATTTATTTTAACTCTGTAATGTTTACATAACTTAGAGTAATCGAACTAATTTTTAATATAGCAAAGAACAGCTAGCAATGGCTGAGATTATTGCAGAAATGTGCAAAATTGTGCTTATCTCATTAAAGATTTTTTTGAGACTCTCCTAAGAGCAAATAAAATACCCAACTTTTCAGAGGCAGATTTTATATGGAAAAGATATACAATGTAGAATTATTCAAAATATTAGAGACAATATATGTGAAGTGGCTGTTGCATACTCAATAAATGATCTCCTTGTCTGCTTTTTAATAACATTATTTTAGGAGTGAGGCTGCATTAAAGCAGCTCTCTCTAGGTCATAAATCTAACCTGAAAATAACATGGACATCTCATGTTCAGGTTAATCACATTGTCATATCTATAAAGAACCAAATCTTGCCACCAAGAACAATGAAGGGGTTATATAGATTGTATAGGTCTTAACTCTGGGTCTCTTGATGAGGCAACAAAAAAGGAATTTCCACTTTGGCAAGCCGAGGTAGGAGGATTGCTTGAGCCGAGAAGTTTGAGACCAGCGTGGGCAATATAGTGAGACCCTGTCTCTATTAAAAAAACAACAACAACAAAAGGAATTTAATTGCACAACACAGAGCAAATCTTCATAAACATCCTCCTTAGAGAACAACCACCTCTCCTTTTCTCAATGTCAACTACTCACTCCTTCATTCACCTTAAAACACTCACCCAATCCAGTCTTATTCTCAATTCTCTTGCTCCTCACTCTTTTCTTTCATTCAGTAGTTCCTTGCCCTTGCTTCTATAGAATAATAATTCAGCTTTCTACAGAGAGATACTTTTCGAAATGATGTTTCCTTTTGTTAGATAAGACATCAGCCAAATTACTAACAGAATTTGACACTATCTGGCTACACTGCATTATTAAAATCACAGATAGAATCAGAAACTCTGTAGCTGGGTGTGGTGGTTTGCCCCTGTAATCCCAGCTACACCAGAGGCTAAGGTGGGAGGAATCCTTGAGCCCAGGAATTAGAGGCTGCAGTGAGCAATGATCACACCACTCCACTCCAGCCTGGGCAACAGAGTGACACCCCATCTCTGTCAAAAAAATACATGTGCATATATATTTTTTAAAGGAATCAGAAGCCCTTTGACCTGGAAAGGATCAACAAGTCCAAATCACATATTTTACAGACCCAGAGAGGGTAATTGGATTGTCCATGTTTCCCTGATTAACTACAAAGCTGGGATCAGGATCTAGATTCATTGACCCTGACCTGCTTTGTCCATTATGGCACACTGCCTTGAGCTAAGTTTTTAGCTACATTTTCATTATAATGAGATGTTTCTTACTATAAGAAATCTTAAAATAGAAATAAAATCATCCTTCATAGGGTTTTCTTTCCCCATTGCTATTTTGGAACAACTTTTCTGCCTATTTCATCTAAATGATATGCTATAAATAATTCAGAAATATAGTGTATGTATTTTTATAAAGGGTGATTTTGCAAATATGTTGAGAAAATCATATGTAGGTAACATTACACTAGTTTACTTAAAATAAAACACAACTACAAATCTTTCTTAAAATTGGAAATTTATCTCATCCACTCCATTTATTTGATAAGAAACAAAATGAACTTTTTTCTCCTTTACTATCTCTGGTTTTGTGCTAAGATCAAGTACAAATCTTTGGGAGAAACACTAAATTCTGAGTAGAACATATTTTAAATGACATTGTCATAGGAACTAGCAATACAAAGATGGGTAAGTAATTCTCTTGAGCACCTCAGTCTAGTAGAACAACCTAGCTATACTCTCTCTCCTTTTGTTTTTTATTTGTTTTTGTTTTGTTTTGTTTTGTTTGAGACAGGGTCTTGCTCTGTTGCCCAGGCTGGAGTGCAGTGGCATGATCACAGTGCATTGCAGTCTCACCCTCCAAGGCTCATGCGATCCTCCCACCTCAGCCTCCTGAGTAGCTGGGACCACAGATGCATGCCACCATGCCTGGCTAGTTTTTAAATTTTTTTTAGAGACAAGGTCTCCCTATATCGGCCAGGCTTGTCTATAATTCCTAGGCTCAAGTGATTCTCCCACCTTGGCTTCCCAAAGTGCTGGGATTACAGGTGTGAGCCACCATGCCCAGCAGAAATATTCTTTACCATCACTGCAAAAGGCAGAATAACCACTTTCCTTCTCTCCAAAACAAACAAACAAAAAATGTATGTATAGGCCGGGTGCGGTGGCTCACGCCTGTAATCCAAGCACTTTGGGAAGCCAAGGTGGGCGGATCACTTGAGATCAGGATTTCGAGACCAGCCTGGCTAACATGGTGAAACCCCGTCTCTACTAAAAATACAAAAATTAGCAGGGCGTGGTAGTATGTGCCTGCAATCCCAGCTACTGGGGAGACTAAGAAACAAGAATCGCTTGAACCCGGGAGGCGGAGTTTGCAGTGAGCTGAGAGCATGCCACTGCACTCCAGCCTGGGCGATAGAGTGAGACTCAGTCTCAAAAAAAAAAAAAAAAAAAAAAAAAATATATATATATATATATATATATATGTAGCTATGTGCGTGCATGTGTGCGTGCGTGTTTGTGTATTTGGTCCTCTGTATTTAGGAGTTCCACAGATCAAAAATATTCCAAAAAAATCAGTAAAAAATAAAAATAATACAAATTTAAAATACAGTATAACAACTATTTACATACCATTTACATTGTACATAGTATTGTAAATAATCTAGAGATGATTGAAAGTGTCAGGGGCCAGGTGCAGTGGCTCATGCCTAGAATCCCAACACCTTGTGAGGCCAAAGTGGGAGGATCACTTGAACCCGGGAATTTGAGACAAGCCTGGACAACACAGGGAGACCCCACATCTGTTTAAAAAGAAAAAAAGAAAGAAGGGACAAAATAAAGTATAAGGGAGGATATGTATAGATTATATGAAAGTACTACTCTACTTTATATTAGGGACTTGAGCATCCTTGAATTTTGTTATCCGTGGGGAGTCCTGGAACCAATCCCCTGCAGATAGCAAGGGATGATTATATATGAATCTGTTGGCAATAAACCTAATCCCATACATATATGGTTATCTTCTCTACAATATTTTCATCTGCAAACTGAGTGCAGGATCGTATCATGGTTTTTGGTATAATTAACAGGAAAAAAAAAATCAAATGTGCAAAACTAGCTTAAGTGTGATTGTCTTTATCTGGGAACAAAAGAGACTCTCCGTGACTCTTTATAACCTACTTTGGTTTAAATTAAGAACATTTGGCCAGGCGCGGTGGCTCACGCCTGTAATCCCAGCACTTTGGGAGACCCAGGCTGGTGGATCACCTGAGGTCAGGAGTTTGAGACCAGCCTGGCCAACGTGGTGAAACCCCGTCTCTACTAAAAATACAAAAATTACCTGGGTATGGTGGTGCGCGCCTATAATCCCAGCTACTAGCAGGGGCTGATGCAGGAGAATTGCTTGAATTCTCCGGGAGGGAGAGGTTGCAGTGAGCCAGGATCATACCACTATACTCCAGTCAGGGCAACAGAGCGAGACTCCGTCTCAAAAGAAAATAAGATAAAATAAAATAAACTAAGAACATTTGTGATAAATCACCTACATTTAAGTGTAGAAGTTGAATGCTAACATTTTTCACTTATCACTTTGGCAATGATTTTAAAAGCTAACTCCCCACATTAGTGAGGACACTAGCAAATTTGCCCTCTGATATGCCATTGGTAGGAATATAAATTGGCATAATGCTGGAAGGCAATTTGGCAATGGATACCAAGTAGAAAATAGTCACGACTTTTGACTCAACAATTTTGCTGTTAAGAATTTGCATATAGCTGGGCACGGTGGCTCACTCCCAGAATCCCAGTACTTTGGGAGGCTGAGGTGGGAGGATTGCTTGGGGCCAGGAGTTCAAGACCAGCTTGAGCAACATGTTGAAATCCTGTCTCTACAAAAATAAAAATTAAAAAAAGTATCCAGGCATAGTGGCTTATGCATGTAGTCTCAGCTACTTGAGAGGCTGAGGCAGAGGACTGCTTGAGTCCATGAAGTCAAGGAGGCAGTGAGCTATGATCATGCCACTGCACTCCAGCCTGGGTAATATAGCAAGACCCTCTTTGGGGAGAAAAAAAAGAATTTGCTTATGAAAACAATCAGAGTTGGGGGAAAGGATTTTGATCACAGCATTATTTATAATTACAAAAAAAAAACTGAAGAAATTTAAGTACCCAACAATAGGGAACTGGTTAACTGCATTATGGTATAAGCATATGATGGAATACTATAGGCTGCTGAAAATATTGTAAAATAAGATTTAATGGTATAAGAAGATGTTTATGATGTATTTTAAGAAAAAAGAATATCTACACACACACATATACAAACACATAGAATTCATACAAATATCTTTTTTTTTTTTTTTTTTTTTTTTGAGACAGTTTCACTCTTGCCCAGGCTGGAATTCAATGACGTGATCTCGGCTCACTGCAACCTCTGCCTCCTGGGTTCAAGCAATTCTCCTGCCTCAGCCTCCTGAGTAGCTGGGATTATAGGCACGCGCCACCATGCTGGGCCAATTTTTTGTATTTTTAGTAGAAACAAGGTTTCACCATGTCGGCCAGGCTGGTCTCGAACTCCTGACCTCAGGTGATCCACCCGCCTCGGCCTACCAAAGTGCTGGGATTACAGGCAAGAGCCACTGCGCCTAGCCACAAATATCATTTTTAAAACTGTAAAGAGTATGTAACAACAACGTCACAGTGATTCTCCCTGAATGGTAATGTGATGAAGAGTGTTTATTTCCTTCTCTGTATTTTTCTGTACTTCTAAATTTTCTACAATAAATATGTAGTATTTTTTTTTTTTTTTTTTTTTGAGACGGAGTCTCGCTCTGTCGCTCAGGCTGGAGTGCAGTGGCCGGATTTCGGCTCACTGCAAGCTCTGCCTCCCGGGTTTACGCCATTCTCCTGCCTCAGCCTCCCGAGTAGCTGGGACTACAGGCGCCTGCCACCTCGCCTGGCTAGTTTTTTTGTATTTTTTAGTAGAGACGGGGTTTCACCGTGTTAGCCAGGATGGTCTCAATCTCCTGACCTCGTGATCCGCCCGCCTGGGCCTCCCAAAGTGCTGGGATTACAGGCTTGAGCCACCGCGCCCGGCCTGTAGCATTTTTTTAATTAAGAAAAAGTGATTTCTTTTTCTTAAGCCAGACGCTTCTCAGTTGATTGTCCAAATGTGATAGGGCATATAAGAGAAAGTTCGCATCAGAGCTGCAATGTGTTCAGAGCATGCTTGCCGTTGCAGTTGTGTGCAAACCATTTGTCAAGCCTCAAGCACACCCTTGGCTCTGGAGCTCAGCACAGTTTCCTTTCTGTGAATAACATTCTATCCAAAAAGGAGCGCCTCAGCAGGCTGTTCCTGAGCCACTAAACCTTCCAACACCCTGTGAGCATAGCAGAAAGACCAATTCCCCACTGAACCGGCAGATGGTGAAACATCCCCTTGGCTCTTGTACATCTAGACATATTGGTGCAGACACAGCTGCAAAAAGGCAAGCAAGTTCTCCAAGGCCAGGCAAAATTAGTCCTTTCTCAAGGGAGTGCTCTGCCATGCCAGCTGGCATTTCCTGCCATGCCCCCAGCCTGTTTCAAGAGTGGATAATGGACAAAAATGGAGAGGGCTTAAACTGAAGGACTGAGTATCTCAACCAGTGCAGAGCTGGGCTTTGAACACGGTGAATACACGGTCAAGAAGTAACAGTCTTTCAGGAAGCAAAGAATTCCATATGACAGCAAAGTAGAAGGAGGCCTGGACTGTGAATTAGGAGCCCTGGGTGCTTGTTACATCTCACAGTCTCCCCTCTTTTCAGTTCCTTCTTCTATAAAACATTGGGGGTGGCCTAGGGAGTCGATAGATGAAATGAGCTATAAAAGTTGTTTCCAGCCTTCAAGACCTTTATAATGATTAATAATGAAGTCATGCAGTATAGATTTCAGTCAATAAAAATTTACTCAATACCTATTATATCTGGCAAGAAGGAGCCAGATAAATAAAACACTGTGGCCACCCACAGGACTCACTGTCCAAAGCACTGGAAAATTCCTTGGTTTCAATATGTATAATTATTCGCTGTACCATTTATTTAAGATAATGTTTTCCTCAAGATTGAATTTTCTCTGTTGCCAATAAAGCTAATTCCATTTTCGATGAACAATGTGTGTACTGTATAATGGGAGACAGTATAGGTTTGGGTTAAAAGCATGAATTATAGACTCAGAAAGTCCCAGTTAAATCTTAACTCCACTGTTTCTTAACTGAGTGATCTTGAAAAAATTACTTAAATTCTCTTAGCTTCAGTTTCCTTATCTATAAAATGGGAATAATAATGGTACCTACTTCTTGGGACTATTGTAGGGAATGAATGACCTGAGTCATTTACATTAAATAAAGTCTCAGTAAATCACTGTTATCTGTTTTTAATATAGGAAGTTTAAAATAATTTTAATGTCAGGGGGTTTTTTGGGGGTTTTTTGTTTTTTCGGTTTTTTTTTTAGACTGAGTCTCGCTCCATGGCCCAGGCTGGAGTGCAGTGGCCGGATCTTGGCTCACTGCAAGCTCTGCCTCCCGGGTTTACGCCATTCTCCTGCCTCAGCCTCCCCAGCAGCTGGGACTACAGGCGCCCGCCACCTCGTCCGGCTAGTTTTTTTGTAATTTTTTGTAGTTGAGACGGGGTTTCACCGTGTTCGCCAGGATGGTCTCGATCTCCTGACCTCGTGATCCACCCGTCTCGGCCTCCCAAAGTGCTGGGATTACAGGCTTGAGCCACCGCACCCCGCCAATATCAGTTTTTAAAAAGCACAAAATCTTGGAATGTTAGATTAAACAAGGGACCCTAGAAATAATCAATTCCATTTCAATCCTTCGATCCTCCCATCTTACATAAGAAAGCCATGACTGAAAGAGGCTCACTAAGGTCCCAGGGACCCTTTTGAGTTTTTTTTTTTTTTTTTTTTTTTTTTTTGGTATATTCTGTTAATTAATTAGGAAATATATTGTGCTTTTCTGAAAAACTAAAAACATATATATTTGCAAGTCATACAGAAATTATTTCAACCATTACTATTATTTTGAATTATCTATCTGCTGCTTACTGAGATTTAACTGTCATTTCAAAGTTTTTCCGACAATCTGGCATTTTGGCTAAACAGCCCAGTTGACTCTTGCCCCAGCTTCCCAAAATCCATAGTGATTGATCTAAATGGGCTCAGAATTTCCCTCCTTGTGCATAGATGCCACTTAATCTGCTTTTCCATCTTGGTTTTTTTTTTTTTCTAGCTACTTTTGGCTATCAGAAAAAAATAATTTTTTTTTTTTTTTTTGAGACGGAGTCTCGCTCTGTAGCCCAGGCTGGAGTGCAGTGGCCGGATCTCAGCTCACTGCAAGCTCCGCCTCCCGGGTTCACGCCATTCTCCGGCCTCAGCCTCCCGAGTAGCTGGGACTACAGGCGCTGCCACCTCGCCCGGCTATTTTTTGTATTTCTTAGTAGAGACGGGGTTTCACCGTGTTAGCCAGAATGGTCTCGATCTCCTGACCTCGTGATCCGCCCATCTCGGCCTCCCAAAGTGCTGGGATTACAGGCTTGAGCCACCGCGCCCGGCCAGAAAAAAATAATTTAAAGTTTGTACAAACCAAGTTTGTTTCACTGACTCCAATCAGACAAAGATACCTTTTCCAGAAATCAAGACTGTGGATCTACACCAGTGTCTGGAGGACAATGAGAAGACAGAAGAAAATGGAACTCACGGAGATGAGAGAGAAAGAGAGCTGACACTTACCCTGTGCTTCTGTGTTCCCAAGGATTCACTCGGTCCTCAGGACAACCGTGAATTCGTCATGACTCTCCCCGCTTCAGGTGAAAAAGCTGAGGGTCAGAGAGCAACTTGCCTGATGTAGCACAGCCAGGAAATAGAGAGGGAACTTGAACCCAGGCCAGCCTGTTTCCAAACTCTTTCCAGTAAGTGGGCCACACTCCTCCCATGGTCTTAATGTTATTCAATTGACAGAGAACTGCTTGGTGGAAAAGAATTTAAAAATGAAAACAAATGGTTCCTATAAGATGGTGTAGTCACATATTTGGAGAAGAGAGATCCATTATGCAATTCACTAAAACGTGTTGAATGTCTACTAAGTGTTACCAAAGCACTGACTTTCAATCATTAAAGACTCATCCCAAGTATCGTAAGTCACGTTTCAGTCCTCCCTAATACGGTTTTCCTGTATTATGTATTATGACTCTTGAATGGTCAGAAATGAGAGTGAAACTTAACAGATGACAATGAAGACAGGATTATTATATACATGTTGTTTCTATAAAAACTTTTCTCTAAATCTAATGTCTTTGTAATTGATCGATTCATTGTCCATGGCCTTTTTGAGAGTAAAGGTTTTGTGTTCTCTTCCACCTCCCTACCCTGGCTTTTTTTCAAAGCATTTTTCCAGTCCACTTACAGTTTAGAACAGATGTAGATGCTGGCCTGCTCCCAGAATCTTGCTGCGAAATCATAACTTCACCATTCCCCATGGACTGAGTAGTGCCGAGGTAGAAAATGACTTCAATCCACAGCAGAATCTGTGTTGCTGCCAATCCAATTTAAGCCCAAAGGAGTCACTCCTATTTGTGGCAAGTTTTTTCCTTTCCCGTTTATGCCGAGAATACATAACGCATCATATGTTGATGATTTATAGAGTATATCTGAAGGCCTCTTTCTCCTCCCTGCCCCGACATTGTCATTTGTCAATTTTGCAGACTTAACATGCAGCAAAGGAGCAAAGTTTTCAGAAAATCTGAAGCAAACAATAGATAAAGAATATCAGCCGGGCACAGTGGCTCACGCCTGAAATCTCAGGTGGGCGCCTGTAATCCCAGAGACTCAGGAGGCTGAGGCAGAGAATTGCTCGAACCCGGGAAGTGGAGGTTGCAAATCATGACACTGCACTCCAGCCTGGGCGACACAGCAAGACTCTGTCTCACAAAAAAAAAAAAAAAAAAAAAAGAATATCTAGACGGCCGGCACAGTGGCTCATGCCTGTAATCCCAGCACTTTGGGAGGCCGAGGTGGGTGGATCACTTGAGGCCAGGGGTTTGAGACTTGCCTGCCCAACATGGTGAAACCCCGTCCCTAGTAAAAATACAAAAATTAGCTGGGCTTGGTGGCAGGTGCCTGTAATCCCAGCTACTTGGGAGGCTGAGGCAGAGAGAATTATTTGAACCTGGGTAGTGGAGGTTGCAATGAGCCAAGATCGCACCACTGCACTCCATCCTGCGCAACAGAGTGAGACCCTGTCTCAAAAAAAGAAAGAAAGAAAGAAAGAAAGAAAGAAAGAAAGAAAGAAAGAAAGAAAGAAAGAAAGAAAGAAAGAAGGAAGGAAGGAAGGAAGGAAGGAAGGAAGGAAGGAAGGAAGGAAGGAAGGAAGGAAGGAAGGAAGGAAGGAAGGAAAGAAAGAAAGAAAGAAAAAGAAAGAAAGAAAGAAAGAAAAGAAGAAAAGAAAATCTAGACATGGCTGCCAAGACCCTGTCTCAAAAAAAGAAAGAAAGAAAGAAAGAAAGAAAGAAAGAAAGAAAGAAAGAAAGAAAGAAAGAAAGAAAGAAAGAAAGAAAGAAAGAAAGAAAGAAAGAAAGAAGAAAGAAAGAAAGAAAGAAAGAAAGAAAGAAAGAAAGAAAGAAAGAAAGAAAGAAAGAAAGAAAGAAAGAAAGAAAGAAAGAGAAAGAAAAGAAGAAAAGAAAATCTAGACATGGCTGCCAAGAAAAAGAACATGAACTGAAAGAGAAAATAAAACGGGTCTTAAAGAAAATAACTGCAAATTATTTAAAACATGAGTAAAATTAGAGCATATGACCTGGAAGATGAACACAAAATAACTTTGGGTTACTCCTGTGTACTAATGTCAGCTGTATCATTTCCCCATCACTGAGAGGTACAGGAAACTGTACTGTGTTGCTAAAAAGCAGATAAGAAAGGGGATGGCTGTCAGTAACTCAGCCCATTATTACAGTAAAACTACTCCAGAAAACCTCTGGCTCAAAATGCTGCAACATACAACAGCAGGAACACAAAGTGACCAAAAAATATTGTTACAACTGTCCATTCCAGAAACATTTAGAGATGATCCACCACGAGATGGCCTTGACCAGGCATGGCTGAACATCTTCATGATAGCTAAAGCAGATGCATCATGTGGTATTCTCATGACAAATTTCAAGGCCCAAAGAAGCTAGTCAGGGTCCTGTTTTCCACTTGCTTCAATATATTTAAGCTCCTTGAACTATGATATCCTCCCAAACAGGCTCGTTGACTTCATTCACTGAGGCACCTACCAAATATTTGTTGAGCTCTTCCCATGGGTCAGGAACTGTTCAAGGCACTGGACATAGGGTGTTGAACAAGAAAGAAAGACATGATGATCCTTGCTGTCGTGAAGCATTCATTTCAGAGTCACACTTCTTCTGTTCACACACAAGTGAAGCGATCGATACTGGTATTTCAGAGTGAATGTGCTTTATAACCAGTATCGATATTTTTCTTCTCTAGAGGCTCCCTTTATTTCTTAGTCACAAAACAAATATTTTTGAAAGCAATGAAAACTTGGAACTTTTAGAAAAGCTGTTTATTGCTAGAAATGGGCTAAGCTTACCTTTTCCTAAAATATCTGTAGAATGAAAACATAATCCAAAAAGACACACATTCACCAAGAGTGTCGCACGCTGGCCTTTGACTTACATAACTCTAAGGAAATAACTAGTTTCTATTGATGTTTGACGAACTTTGACAAACTAGCACAAAGGATTAGATCAAATGAACTGTATGCACTGTCTGAACAAGAGGACTAAGCGAAAAATAAAATAAAATAAAATAAAAACCCTCTCTTACAAGGAATGTTGGACTCAAGTATACCCTCCTAGAGAAGAAAACGGAGACTCCTCGATGTAGAGCAACTGGCTCTAAAACACAGAATTAGGGTAAAGGGAAGGAGGTCACTGGAGCAGCAAGGGCGGGCCTGAGCCCTTGATGATGATGGCTAGATTTCAGCTCTGCGTCGATACAGGCTCACTTCCTTCACATGGGGAAACAAATAACAATAAAAAAATAGGGAGGGTAGCTAGAAGCCAAGACTCAGCTGGGAACAACAGGAAGCAGCCGCAAGCTGAGTGCCACTGTGGCCACTTCAAATGGCAGAAGGTGAGAAACCAGCACAGCCGGCAAGTAAAAATGAACTTGCAAACACGAGCAGGCAGAAATCAGGATTTCAGCCTCTGGGGATGCAACAATGAAAAAGACCTGGGGGCCTCTGTTCTGAGAACTCTGAGATTAGAAGAGGAAATAGATGAATTACACGATGTGATAAAAGGGGTGAAGAGTCAAAATGAGGAACACAGTGAACCTGGGGATGGAGGGGGCGGAGGCAGATGATTAATTCAGTCCAGTAACACAGGTATCATAGAGAAGGGATTATGCTCTGGGTATTGAAGTATAAATAGGAGTTTTCCAGGGAGACAACTTGGAAAGACCATAGCATTTCAATTTGGAAAACAGCAAGCTTACAGATAATGAACTAAAATCATGTATTACGGCTGAAGCTTAAACATCAAGGGGGAAAAACAGCAGATAAATCTGGAGAAGTAGGTAAGGACTTTGGATATTATTCTGAGGAAAGCCAGTGAAACATTTTGTTTTGTTTGTTTAACTTTGTTTTGAAAATAAATATAAGCTTACAGAAAAGTTGCCACAATAAAAAAGATTGTACAACATACCTGCATACCATTTATCTACTGTTAACATGTTGCCGCATTTTTCATTCTCCCTCTCTTTCTTTCAATATATATATATCGTTTTTTGAACCCTTTGAGAGTAAATCGCATACAGCCATTGAAGTGATTTCATTAGTGGGAGAACATGATCAGATTTGTGTTTTAGAACAGTCACTCTCATGGGGGTAGGGAGCTCTTCAGGAATATATACCAGAGGCCTGGAACTAAACTAATGAGAAATCAAATGAGGGGTATGTCTGTGGGAATGGAGAGGAGAGAGTACATTCGAGAGAGAAATAAATTTTGCCAATTGCATATGGTATCTGAGGGACAGGGGTGAAAAGAGTGGAATCTGAGTTTTGGGACTGGGTAACTGAGCGGTGGAGACCCTGTCAAGACAGAGAATAATAAATAGAACATAAGAAAAATATGAATAGTTTATATCTATTGAATGCTAATTATATGCTAGGCACAGTTCCTAACACTTTAGGTATGTTAATCCATTTAATCCTCAAAATAGTCCTAACAGGTTTGTTCTTTTATTAACTTCATTTTACAAATAATTTAAACAAACTTGTTTAGAGAAAAAAAAATTAAAATTAAAAAACGTGTTTTGGCTGGGCGCAGTGCTCACGCCTGTAATCACAGCACTTTGAGAGGCCAAGGCAGGCGGATAGCTTGAGGTCAGGAGTTCAAGACAAGCCTGGCCAACATGGTGAAACCCAGTCTCTACTAAAAATAGAAAAATTAATTGGGTGTGGTGGCATGCACCTGTAATCCCAGCTACTGTGGAGACTGAGGCATGAGAATCACTTGAACTCAGGAGGTGGAGGTTGAAGTGAGTGGAGATCATGCCCCTGCACTTCAGCCTCTGTCTCCTAAAATAAATAAATAAATAAATATACATGTTTTGAGGAGAAAAATGATAGAGTCATTTTTGGGGACAAAAAGTACAACCTACTCTTTCTAGAAGCTCCTCCAAAAAGATCAAGGGAAATGTGGGGCCATGGGTCAAGGAATTGTCTAGGAAAACTTGGAACATTTAAGTTTCATTCACATCAAGATATAGCTTGCCATACTCCAAACCTCCAACCTTAGCTTAAATACTGAAGATTACATTCATTTTGTATGTAATTTTATGTCTATAATGCTGGAGATTATGTACACATTATATTAATATAACTTTAGCTCACCCAGCAAATAATTAAACCTAAAATACCAAAGAGATGCTTTCAATCAGAAATTTCTTTCAAATAATACAAAACAAAATTAGATACAGAAATGGAAAATCAATTTTATTTCTATTTTAATTTTCAAAAGGATTTTTAAAATCACTGAGAAGAAAAGCAGCATCTTCTGGGCGCCCCCTTGTGGCTTGGATTAATGATTCCCAAATTTGTCTAATGGACAGCATTTACTTGGAGAACTTCATGAAAATAGTTTCCAAGGCTGCATCCACAAATAATCAGAACAGGTAGAAAGAGATCCATACTTTTGGAAGCGCTCCAAAGAGATTTTGATGACCAGCCACTGTGAAAACCTGCAGTTTAAAATTTCTTTTTTTTTTTTTTTTTCTGAATCAACTTCAGGGCTGGGCGCGGTGGCTCACACCTGTAATCCCAGCACTTTGGGAGGCCAAGGCAGGCGGATCACAAGGTCAGGAGATAGAGACCATCCTGGCTAACACGGTGAAGCCCCATCTCTACTAAAAATACAAAAAATTAGCCGGGCGTGGTGACACACGCCTATAATCCCAGCTACTTGGGAGGCTGAGGCAGGAGAATTGCTTGAACTGGGAGGTGGAGGTTGCAGTGAGCTGGGATAGCGCCACTGCACACCAGCTTGCACTGAAACAACTTCAGAAACAAAGATTGTAGAATCAGGAGGAAACTTAGAACTCATTTTATCCTGTCGTTGCCCTTTACATGTGAAAAAACTACAACCAAACACATGAAATGACCTGCTCAAGATCATAGAGAATGTAAATGTCAAAACCAAGAGCAGAATCTAATGTCTCCTGGCCCTAAATTCAGCATGATTAATTGGAACAATGCTGTCTAATCCAATCTATCTCAACATGTTTATCCCTTAACTCACTGACAGTTCTACAACGCTCCCTACACCCCACATCGCCTCTGACTGAGGAGAGCACAGGCAAAATTGCCAGTGTCTTCTTCGGATATAATTTTTTCCTTGTTAATATTTGGCATATCGTAGATTGATTTTAAGGCAGCACAGATAAATAAGCTGGAGAAAGTATTTCCTATAGGATGAGCCACTTCAACAAGCTGAGTTTCTTCTCTTCTCCAATATCCATCTAGAACTGATACTGGAGGAGTGCTGAGCAGGGACCCTTCCCTACAAATATTGAAGTATTGCCTGTCATTCCACATTAAACATTTATTTCTTTGGGTCTTGAAATTTGAAAGTGCATCTGAAAATGCAGCTTCCCAGGGAGGGATGGGGAAGATGTAACAGGAAAAACCACCTTTCTGTCTGCCCACAGGCAAGGATTAGTTAACCAGCTGCAGAAAGACGGGCTAAGGCCCAGGCAAGGTGCTGAGCCAGGAAAGGAATTTGGAAAGTAGAAAAATAGGCCTGATAACATTTGTCTGCCTCATCATTTTGCAAGATCTAGTTTTGTTTATCCCCAATATAATTACATTTCTGAAATTCCTTTGGGTCCTGTCTCAGTGCCCATGTGTACTTGGAGAAGTAGTGAGCACATCAAAAACTCTGATTTCTTTTTTTTTCGTTTTTTTGGGTTTTTTTTTGTTTTTTTTGTTTTTTTTTCAGAGGGAGTCTTGCTCTGTCACCCAGGCTGGAGTGCAGTGGTGCGATCTCGGCTCACTGCAAGCTCCACCTGCCGGGTTCACGCCATTCCCCTGCCTCAGCCTCCCAAGTAGCTGGACTGCAGGCGCCCGCCACCATGCCCGGCTACTTTTTGTTAGTAAAGACGGGGTTTCACTGTGTTAGCCAGGATGGTCTCAATCTCCTGACCTCATGGTCCGCCTGCCTCACCCTCCCAAAGTGCTAGGATTACAGGCGTGAGCCACTGTAGAACTCTGATTTCTTAAAAGTCAGTCAGCATCATGGGCATCCCCTGGGAGCTTGTTAAAAAATGCAGAAACTTGGGGCCCCACCCCAGACCTATTGAAGCAGAATTGGCATTTTAACAGGATCTCCAGGTGACGCATATTAAGGTGTTTTGTTGTTGTTGTTTGGAGACGGAGTCTTGCTCTGTTCCCCAGGCCAGAGTGCAGTGGCGCAATCTTGTTCTCGGTTCACTGCAATCTCTGCCTCCCAGATTCAAACGATTCTCCTGCCCCAGCCTCCCAAATAGCTGGGATTACAGGCACCCGCCACCATACCTGGCTAATTTTTGTATTTTTAGTAGAGACAGATTTCGCCATGTCGGCCAGGCTGATCTCAAACTCCTGACCTCAGGTGATCCACTGCCTCAGCCTCCCAAAATGCTGGAATTACAGGTGTGCACCGCTGGGCCCAACCTTGCACATTAAGGCTTGAGAAACGCTGCTCTAAAAGATAAGTTTCAGAATCCCGGGGCAGGGTGAGAAACAAAACGTTACTTGGGCAAGTTCAGAGTTTTTCAACTGTATTGAAATAAAAGATTTCATGGGATGTTTCTATGATTCCAAGAAGCATAATGATATTTTGCTGAAACTGCTGAACGTATAAATACTTTGAAAATTAGATCAGGGCCGGGTGCGGTGGCTCAAGCCTGTAATCCCAGCACTTTGGGAGGCCGAGACGGGCGGATCACGAGGTCAGGAGATTGAGACCATCCTGGCTAACACGGTGAAACCCCGTCTCTACTAAAAAAAATACAAAAAACTAGCCGGGCGCCTGTAGTCCCAGCTACTTGGGAGGCTGAGAGGCAGGAGAATGGCGTAAACCCGGAAGGCGGAGCTTGCAGTGAGTTGAGATCCGGCCACTGCACTCCAGCCTGGGCGACAGAGCAAGACTGTGTCTCAAAAAAAAAAAGAAAGAAAGAAAAGAAAATTAGATCAGAACCCAGTTTCTTCCTCTCTTTCTTTAAATCACACAGTTAACTTCACCTATGGGGGCGCATTTGTTTCCAAATGCAGTCAAAGGGAACTAACACCAAACAGCTCAAGCATTGTCATTTGAAGTAGCAAACAAGGCAGCGGCTCTCAGAAATAATGAGATGTGTGGACTTCAGCAAATTACCTGATTTTCTTGAATATTAGTCACTACATCAATAAGATGGAGACAACATTGTCTGCCCTGTGTCTCTTCCAAGATCAACAGAGTTCCCAGTCTCCAGAAATGGTGCCGCTGACTAATAAGTGGCTCAAATCAGTAAAGTGGGGGCTGCCCTTGACTTCCCACAAGCCCATCCCCAATTATTATCAAGCTTATCACTTCTCTCAAAATCTGTGTCAACCTAAAGGAAGAAGCTGAGACACACAATATAATTTTGAAGAGTTTACTTAAGCCAAAGTGAGGACAGCTGCCCAGGACACACTTCCAAGTTGCTTTGGCGAATGCTCCGTTCAGCCTTCGCTACAGCAGGTTTTCAAAGGCAAAAGAAAACAAGGAATGGGCGAATACAAAATTGTTTGACAGGAATTCTCATTGGTTTACAGGAATAACATGGATTAATGACTGGGTATACACTGGCGAACCATAGGGTATGAATTATGTGTCCAGCGTATGACGTTGTTAGGATTTCATGACTACTTGGCGTCAGTCAGTATAGAGCCCACAGAGCAAGTGGCTTCCTTATTTAGCTCAGCGAGGGAATGAGACATGGCTGCTGTCACATTTTATTTTAATAATTTTTTTTTTCTTTTTTGCAGAGATGGGATCTTGCTGTGTTGCCTAGGTTGGTCTCAGACTCCTGGGCTTCAGCGATCATCCTGCATTGGCCTTCCAGGTAGCTAGGACTACAGGTGAGTGCCACTATGCCCAGCTAATGTTTATTTTTGTTTTGTTTTGTTTTGTTTTGAGACAGGGTCTCACTCTGTCACCCAGGCTGGAGTGCAGTGGTGCAATCTCAGCTCACTGCAGCCTCGACTTCCCAGGCTCAAGTGATCCTCCCACCTCAGCCTCCCCAGAGCTGGGACTATAGGTGTGAGCCACTGCCCCCAACCCAACTAATCTTATTACTTTTAGTAGAGATGGGGTCTCACTATGTTGCCCAGGCTGGTCTCAAATTCCAGGGCTCAAGCAATCTTGTCTCAGCTTCCCAAAGTGTTGAGATTATAGATGTGAGCCATCGTACTTGGCCATGCTGTGACATTTCAAATGCCTCTTTGGACCTGATGTTTTAAAGGGGCTTGAATTCCTCAGATTAAAGGGTTATTTTCTTTCTTGCCCTCCATTTCTTTTATCTTCACTGTCACTACTCTAGATCAAACCACCATCATATTTTGCCAAAACCATGTCCTTTTGGTGATTCCTGCCTCTACTGCCCCTCAAATAATCATGTAGCCTGAAACTAGAAGGATTTTTTAAAAAACACAACTTCGGTCACAAAATTCCCCCATCTCAAACTCTTCAACGGCTTTTTTGTTGTTGTTTGTTTGAGATGGGGTCTCACTCTGTTGCCCAGGCTGGAGTGCATTGGTTAATCATAGCTCACTCCAGCTCAAACTCCTGAGCTCAAGTTATCCTCCCACCTCAGCCTTCTGATTAGCTAGGACTAAGGTGTGTGCCACCATGCCTGGCTAATTTTGAAAATTTTTTGAGGAGACGGGGTCTCCTTATGTTGCCCAGGCTGGCCTCAAACTCCTAGCCTCAAGTGACCTTCCTGCTTTGGCCCTCCAAAATGATAGGATTATAGGTGTGAGCCACCATGCCTGGTTTCAAAGGCTTTTTTAAAAAGCCTTTAGGGAAAAGTCCCAAACTCTCATATGACTCATTCTTCCTTCAAATCTGGCCCTTGCCACCTTCTCTACCATATCTTCTCTTGCCACCCTCTAGGTTATATCACTGTTGAAAATCAGGACTCATAGAACATAATCAGGAAACAACAGGAGGAAACCAAAATATACCACCCCAAAATATATATTTTTTTTGTATCTTGATATGGCTATTCAGAGGGGCTGCAGACCACAGGAATAGCTCTGCAAAGCTGTGCTTTTGTAGGGGAGATTTACATCTGTAGAGGAAATCTACATTAGTGAGAAACAGCAGACACAAAACAGTCTGCTCTGAGGCCTCCCTTATCTGTCTTATCCAGATCTAGGAAAGATTAACCCACAGGAGAAGCAGACTAAAAGTCAGACACTTTTAAAGGTCTGACGAAGAAACTTTTACCACAGGCTCTCCCATCTAATCTTCTCTCTTTCTCTCTCCTTTCCTCTCCTCCCCTCTCCCCTCCCCTCCCCTCGCCTCCTCTCCCCTCCTCTCCTCTCCTTCTTTCCTCCCTCCCTCCCTCCCATTCCTCTCATCCCTCCTCCTTCTTTTCTTTTCTGTTCTGTTCCTTTCTGTTCTTTTCTTTCGTCTGTCTCAGTCTGTTGCCCAAGCTGGAGTACAGTGGTATCATCCTGCTGCACTGCAGGCTTGACATTTGAGTTCAAATAATCTTCCCACCTCAGCATCCCTAGTAGCTGGGACCACAGGCTGCACCACCATGCCCTGCTAATTTTTAAATTGTTTTCTGTACAGAGTCCCACTATGTTGCCCAGCGGGTCTCCAACTTCTAGATTCCTGTGATCTTCCTGCCTCAGCCTCCCAAAGTGCTGGGATTATAGGCAAGAGTCACCACCTGGCCCCATCTAATTATTCCGAGTTCTGCTACCTGAGGGACTTTATCTGCCTAACAAGACAGTCTTTGCCCACCCTGGATTTCCTCCCCACTCCCGCCCATAACCTGTCACTGGGCTCCCAGACTCTATTCTTTTCTGTATAGCATAAAAGCTTCAGTCATCTGGCTCTTCTTTGAGTCTCATATTTGCAGGACACTATGTCCATGTGCACATTATTACATTTGTATCCTTTTTTTTTCTTGTTCTTCTGTCTATTGTCAGTCTGTTTTATAGACTCAAATGATCAAACCTTGAGAAGGCGAAAGGAAGCAAATTCCCTCCACCTCTACACAACTTAAATCTCTCTCCTGCTGTTCCTTTACCCCTTTATCTGACTAATTATTTTCTGACACTTGGATGAAAATGTCAGCAATGTGTTTTTTTTTTTTTTGAGACGGAGTTTCACTCTTGTTGCCCAGGCTGGAGTGCAATGGTGCATTCTCGGCTCACCGAAACCTCCACCTCCCAGGTTCAAGCGATTCTCCTGCCTCAGCCTCCCGAGTAGCTGGGACTACAGGCGCCCGCCACCTCGCCCGGCTAGTTTTTTGTATTTTTTAGTAGAGATGGGGTTTCACCGTGTTAGCCAGGATGGTCTTGATCTCCTGACCTCGTGATCCGCCCGTCTCGGCCTCCCAAAGTGCTGGGATTACAGGCTTGAGCCACCACGCCCGGCCTAGAAAATATTATAGTCACTTTAAGTAGCAAGCATATTTTCAGTCTAATATTTTATTTATTTTTGTTTTTTATCTTTTTGTGAGACAGAGTCTTGATCTGTCTCCCAGGCTGGAGTGCCATGGCGCGATCTCAGCTCACTGCAACCTCTGCCTCCTGGGTTCAAGCCATTCTCCTGTCTCAGCCTCCTAAGTAGCTGGGATTACAGGCACAAGCCACCATACCCAGCTGATTTTTGTATTTTTAATAGGGACAGGGTTTCACCATATTGACCAGGCTGGTCTTGAACTCCTGACCTCACGATCCACCCACCTCAGCCTCCCAAAGTGCTGGGATTACAGGCATGAGCCACCACACCCGGCCTCAGTCTAATATTTTAAAATACCTAGTCCTATATAACCATGAAAATACCAAATTTGATCTCAAACTGTGGCCATCTTCACGCTAGGACCGAAGCTGGGGTGGCAGTTTGTGGAGGCAAGGGGTGAGTCGTGATCTCTTCTTTTCTTTTGCTCCCACTTGGTATTCCCAACTTCCTCAACCTCCTTTATCATGCACAATCTGGTTTCTGAGTCCACTAGGATGTTGAAGCAGAGGAAGAGAGTGGAGGTGCTGAAAGAACTAAAGTTCTTTTCTGACTGATATTTTGGTAAGATGCCACACCAGATAACGCCAGCCATTTTGCCTGTAAATTTTTCATGTGTAGTATTTTCTGGAAACAAGGACATTCTCTTACATAACCCGAGTACAATGACTAATACTATTATCTTACCTAGGGATTGGCAAACTGTGGTCTGAGACTCAGTCAAATCCAAGCCACCATCTATTTTTGCAGGGCTCACCAGCTAAGAATGCTTTTAGATAGCTAAGCACTTTTTTTTTTTTTTTTTTTTTTTGAGACAGAGTCTTGCTCTGTCACCCAGGCTGGAATGCAGTGGTGCGATGTCCGCTCACTGCAAGTTCCGCCTTCCAGGTTCATGCCATTCTCCTGCATCAACCTCCCGAGTACCTTGGGCTACGGGTGCCCGCCACCACGCCCAACTACTTTTTTGCATTTTTAGTAGGGACGGGGTTTCACTGTGTTAGCCAGGATGCTCTCGATCTCCTGACCTCGTGAACTGTCTGCCTCAGCATCCCAAAGTGCTGGGATTACAGGCATGAGTCATGGTGCTCGGCCAGCACTTTTTTTTTTTTTTTTTTTTTTGGAGACAGAGTCTTGCTCTGTCACCCAGGCTGGAATGCAGTGGCACTATCTCAGCTCACTGCAGTGTCCACCTCCCGCATTCAAGCGATTCTCCTGCTTCAGCCTCCTGGGTAGTTGAGACTACAGGCACGTGCCACCACACATGGCTAATTATTTTTATTTTTTAAGTAGAGACAGGTTTTCACCATGTTGGCCAGGCTGGTCTTGAACTCCTGACCTCAAGTGATCCACACACCTCAGCCTCCCAAAGTGCTGGGATTACAGGTGTGAGCCACCGCACCCGGCCATTAGCTGTTTTATTTCAGTGAATGGAAATGTTTGACAGAGAAACAACTTTGGATGCAAATGCTGAATATCAACCATCTAAGCCCCAATTCAGAGGAGCTATTTTGCCCACATACTGGACAATGGGGGAAAAGTGGGAGGATAAGAACTATGTTCCAATTTTGGCTCTGTCATGATATTTACCAGCTGCTCAATCTTAAGAATCTTGGCCTCAGTTTTCTTACCTACAAAGTGGGAGTAACAACTCCAACTTCACAGGATTGTTCTGAGGATAAAATGAGAAAAATAGGTACCAAGTGCTTGGGACATAGTAAGTATTCAGAACATGTTAATTTCCTTCCCCACCATGAAAGAAATAGGTAAGTTTGGCCAGGTCCGGTGGCTCACACCTGTAATCCCAGCACTTTGGGAGGCCGAGGTGGGTGGATCACCTGAGGTCAGGTGTTCAAGACCAGCCTGGCAAACACGATGAAACCCCGTCTCAACTAAAAATACAACATTAGCCGGGCATGGTAGCAGGCCCCTGTAATCCCAGCTACTAGGGAGACTGAGGCAGGAGAATTGCTTGAACCTGGGAGGCGGAGGTTGCAGTGAGCAGAGATTGTGCTGTTGCACTCCAGCCTGGGTGACAACAGCGAGAATCATCTCAGAAAAAACAAAAAAGAAATAGGTAAGTTTGTGTTCAAAATGCTGTAGAACTGTCACAGTTACTTACAAACCAAATTTAAGCCTGTGCTCTATTTTAAGTGAACTCATTATTTCATTTGACAGATATTTATTGAATACTATGTACTAGATATTTTCATGATAGATCTGTAGCTTCAACCTCCCAAATGAAAAATGGTATCTCTTCTAACCTAATGACAAGATTTCTGACTCAGGTCATGCACTACATAAGAATGTAGTTACCACAACTTAGGCTCTGGGCAAATAAAATGTTTAATAAATAATGACAAAATGACCCTTGGCGCCAGTATGGCATTTAAGGCCATTAATACTCCCTGCTGTCTGCTGAGTCATTGCTAAGCTGGGGAAACATGAGTTCCTAAAGGTACCTGGAAGGCTGGTTATGTCACCTCTGGTTGAAATAGATCCCAATATATATGTCATGTCCAGGATGGGGAGGGAAAGGTTTTAACTCCTGGAAAATGAGATACTACTTTGTTTCAGTTTACAAAAAAGATCTATTGGACTTCATTCCCAGAAACTGTCTCCTGAATGACTTAAGGCAGTGCTAAGGAAACAGCATATTTTAAATTGATTCTTTCTTTGAGCTGTGTTCCAAGTTGCCTAATAAATTTTTAAATTTCCAAAGAGATGCATTCAGAGTGACTCCCAAAAAGATGTTCTAATTTGGGATGTCACCAGCATCAGTGACATAAATCATCACAAACAACATTGTCGCTTTGACTAATTGCGGGCTGTGTGAAAGGATGTTCTCTTTGTCCTCCTTATCTGCTTTCTCCTTCTTCACCTTATTGGGTATCAGTTCTCAAAGTTAGGGATAAGAATTCAATCTATTCTCCTTTTTTTTTTTTTTTTCCCAGAAGGAGTCTTGCTCTGTCACCCAGGCTGGAGTGCAGTGGCACGATCTCGACTCACTGCAATCTCCACCTCCCTGTTTCATGCGATTCTCTTGCCTCAGCCTCGCGAGTCACTGGGACTACAGGTGTACGCCACCACACCCAGCTAATTTTTGTACTATTAGTAGAGATGGGGTTTCACTATGTTGGCCAGGCTGGTCTGGAACTCCTGACCTCGTGATCCGCCCACCTTGGCCTCCCAAAGTGCTGGGATTACAGGCGTGAGCCACTGTGCCCAGCTATTCTCCTATTAATAATTCAGATGTTAGGTCATAGAAGTACCATAGCATTTTGGAGCTGGCAACTGGAGCTGGGAGTTGTTGCATGCATTGCTCAAGGCCACATAACTTAGCTCAGTGCTTCTCAAACCGTATCACACATCAGAATCACTTGGAGGACTTGTTAAAACACAGATAGCGGGGCCCCATCTCCAGGGTTTCTGATCCAGTAATGGGTAGTCTGAGAATCTGCATTCCTAACAAATTTCTAGGTATTACTGATGCTTCTGGTCCAGGAACTACACTTTGAGAACCACTGTCTTAGTTAATTGTAGGGACAAGGTATAGAAGGCAACTTTCAGACAGTCCCGTACTTTTTCCAAGTACGGGCTCTTTTTTAGGGTACAGATTTTATGCTAAGGTTATAAAAGCCATACTTGTGCCTTTAAAAATAAGAAGGGTTTCTTCTCTTGACATCCTGAAAGGGCAGAATTTCACTGAAGGTAGAGCTGAAAGGATGAGCTTTGGAATCAGGCAGATCTGGATAAAGAATCAGGCAGTCCACAGATTAGCTTTGTGACCTTGAACAAATTACTTAGTTTATTTGAGTCCCAGTTTCTTAATCTGTATATCAGGAGTTATTAGTTCTGAATATTTGAGATTTCGGAGGAATAGTCTAAGAACTATTTGACATAGAGTTATAAGATTGGAAACATTTAACTAATAGAGCATCTAAATTAGCATTTACTAATCTTCATTTTTCTGGGGTGGAAACAAAGGTCTAGGGAAAGTAAATGTCTCAGTCAGGATCTCATGGAATATGGCAGAATGAGGACCAGAACCTGGTCTTTTAATGGGATTTGTTTTGTTTTACTCCTTCACATTGGATGAATATTTCCAAACTAGACACCACTTCGAAACTAAACATTTTGATAGTGGAAGTTTGTTCACGTGGAAAGGTGGAAATTTAGGGCTTATGGCAAGCATTTAAGAGAGCCATATTAGCTAAATTTTATGATTTAATCCACTTTTCATAACACCATTCCTTATATGATGTTGTACATTTTTTTTTTTTTTTTTTTGAGACGGAGTCTCGCTCTGTCACCCAGGCTGGAGTGCTGTGGCCGGATCTCAGCTCACTGCAAGCTCCGCCTCCCGGGTTCACGCCATTCTCCTGCCTCAGCCTCCTGAGTAGCTGGGACTACAGGCACCCGCCACCTCACCCGGCTAGTTTTTTGTATTTTTTAGTAGAGACGGGGTTTCACCGTGTTAGCCAGGATGGTCTCAATCTCCTGACCTCGTGATCCGCCCGTCTCGGCCTCCCAAAGTGCTGGGATTACAGGCTTGAGCCACCGCGCCCGGCTATGTTGTACATTATTAATAGTAAGATAATAAAACATGTATTCTGCTCACACCTAACTACTAAAAGAAAATTTATAGGAAGTAAATTGATTTTTTTTTCTTTAGAGTAGATTTTCAAAGTGGTCTCTTTTTTTTTGGCATAATAGCATATTGCAAAAGGGGTATGGCTATTTATAGAATTGTTGTCTACACTATTACAAATGATTACATTTGAGAAAGAAGAGATTAGTAGATGGGAAAACAATTTCTACATGAAGGGGGAAAAGTTTTAAATGTGTTGGTCAAATGAAAGTAAATGTTTGAAAGGAAAAAAATGCAACTTAAAGGATTCACTCAAGCTGTACTTGTACTTGTTTGGGAAGAATAAAAATTAGAGTGTTTTAAGTCCCTGCTATTCAGGAGGCTGAGATGGGAGGATCCCTTGAGCCCAGGAGTTTGCATCCAGCCTGGGCAACATAGGAAGACCTCATCTCTAAAAATATAAAATAAAATGAGAGTGTTTTAGAGTCAGGTAAATCTCCTCATCTAGCAGACATAGACTCTGGGATGCAGAGATGTCGAGAGTTATGCTGAATTGAGCAAATGATAATGGCAGAGAGGGGGATGAAGCCCAGGACTTCTCAACTCTAGTTTGGTGCTTTTGGCACTGTGACCAGCTTGTCATCAGCATTGTCATTTTTGAGTTTAATATTTTGGAGAAGCCATGAAATAAAGGGTCATTGTTATATACTAAGAGACTGTGTGGTATGCCTTGATGCTCTATTATTATTTATTTTGAAATGAGCCAACTGTTTTACACCCATTAAAGAAAAAAATTACCCAAGTACTTGTTAAGATGGGAAGGCAGACTAAATTCAAGAGGGGGCCATGGTGATAGATAAAGGGACAATTGAAATGAGGTGTTGCAGCAGGGGAGAGAGATTAGACTCAACTCCAACAAGGACCAGTGGAGATCTACAACCAAGGAGTAGGGTGGCAGTCGGCAGATGGAAAATTACTAAGAGAAAGCATCAAACATAAGGGTACGTGGCTAAACCGACTGGATAGGATTATTGCTGAAGGCAGGTCAGAATGGCGAGATATTGAGGGTGGTCAGACACACTAAGGATGGGACAGTTTTGATAAACTGATTTAGAATAATTCTTGTTCAAATTGGATTCTACAAGGACAGAGAGGGAAGCCCAAGACTGGGCCGAGTCAAACAGAGAACTCAGAAGAGACTGACTAAAGTTTTGGCCGAAGGAGAGAGTCTTTGTCATACGTAAGTCAACACTTGGTTTATACTAAGAGTAGGGCCAATGATGTATTTTGTAAGTTACTTTGATCGAAGGAACATTGCCATTAAGTGGCCACTAGCTGGCTAAGTAGACAAGAAAGACACCTCTTCTCACAACTATTTAGTTACCTGTTTGAAGCTTCAGTATCAAGATTTATTCAGTGATACAGATACTCCCACATGGCAAGAATTTTCAACTGCCTTGGAAGGACATACTGACATGTAACAGATCAGCGGGTGAAAAAGGGGGCATGTTCACAGCTATGGGGCAGCGAATTGTGCATATCAGGGAACCTGTGTTATCTACCCAGCACCTGATAATTAACAGTACTCACTGGTAGAATGGTGTCCTCCCAGGGAGAGAATGGAAAATCTTTTTTAAAAGCCAGTTTGATCCTAGTCAAAATTTACAATGTGTTTGTCCTCAGATGATTTGCAGCTCATCTTCATAGGCCTGAAAATCTGAAAATAAATTATTTTGAAGTGATGATATAAATTATGCATGAGTATCAATTGAATATTCAAGTATAATGAGTTTATAGAATACAAGAGAGTGTTTCTTTTGAGATGTTGCAATACTGCTATTGTTAGATTCAGGGCCCAGCTGATTGCTTATAGAGAGCCTTTGTGCAAATTTGAAAAAGGCACCCCCTCTGGGTGATGCAGCCCTGTGGGTACATGATTTGGCTAGTAGAGCTTGAACTGGGTCTTTGCTCCCTTTTGTTCCACTGGCTGGGTGCCTTTCTGCAATGCACAAACTGTGCTTCCCTCAACAGCAGCCCCAGTTGCTACTGGACATGTGTGCCAGCAGAAAAGATGTAAAGGCTTGAAGTGCTTGCGTTAGTTGTTAGAAAGTATTTGAAATTTGTAGGCTAGGCGCGGTGGCTCATGCCTGTAATCCCAGCACTTTGGGAGGCCATGGCAGGTGGATCATTTGAGGTCAGAAGTTCAAGACCCAGCCTGGCCAACATGGTGAAAACCCATCTCTACTAAAAATACAAAAATTATCCGGGTGTGGAGGCACATGCCTTTAGTCCCAGCTACTCGGGAGGCTGGGGTGGGAGAATCACTTGAACCTGGGAGGCAGAGGTTGCAGTGAGCCGAGATCATGCCACTGCACTCCAGCCTGGGCAACAGAACCAGACACTGTCTCAAAAAAAAAAAAAAAAGAAAAGAAAAAGAAAAGAAAAGTAATATGTAAAAGTAAATGGTTCCTTCTCTTACCCCAACATAGAATATTATTTGCAAGAGATAGTTTCAGTTCAGTTCTAAAATACAATGAAAGCAAGTGGTGCCTTCATGATAGAGAGTTGAGATCTGTCTTGGTGTATATATTTCCCGAAAAAAGCACAGCTGGTGAGGGCACACTTCCCTAGCTAGGGGCAAACAACTCAACATCTGGGAAACTTAGATTTTTGGCACCAGAGCCTCATTTGCTACCTGTTGCAGTGACACAACAGGTCAGAGAAAAGCTGTATTGTGTTGGGTGTGGCTTTAAAACTCTTTACACACACCTAGATGGACTGGAACTTAGGAGTGGTGCGTGTTAGCATTAAAAAGCGTATGGGTTTCAATGTCAATTTTTCCTCCTAGAACCATTATAATGCCACAGCAGTGACAGCAGAACCACAGGAATGAATCAAATTCTGAATTTCTGGTTTCAGGACAGAATGGAGTACACACACATCTTCGTATTTCTCCTGCTAAGTGCAGTTAGAGGCCCTGGATATTGTATATAAAACAAGTACAAGAAATTTCTAAAAGGGAGAGAGAAGATGGGCTCAGCTAGGGATCATGGATTTTCTTCCTGCTTTATATAGCCCAAACTGGGTGCTAGAGAAACAGGCAATTAGAAAATGCTAACAGGTGCAGACAAAAAAAGGCCTAATAACAGTCTGCTCTCTAACTACAGGACAAGAAAAGGGGCAGCATAAGCAATCAACAGAGCAAAGAAACAACCAACAGAATGGAAGAATATATTTGCAAACTAGACACCTAAGAAGGAGTTAATATCCAAAATACATGATACTCAAACAACTCAAAACAAAACGAAAAAACAAAAACCGAATAACCCAATTTAAAAATGGGCAAAAGACCTGAACAGATATTTATTTCTCAAAAAAAAGCCCATGCAGATGGCCAACTAATATATGAAATAAATGTTCAACATCACTGATCATCAGGGAAATACAAATAAAAACTACAATGAGATGTGACTTTACTCCAGTTAGAATGGCTACTATCAAAAAACCAAAAGACAGCAAGTGTTGGCAAGGATGTGGAAAAAAGGCAGCCCTTACACACTGCTGGTAGAAACAAAAATTAGTGTACAAAAATTAGCCAGGCATGGTGGCACAGGCCTATAGTCCCAGCTAGTTGGGAGGCTGAGGCAGGATAATCGCTTGAACCCAGGAGGCAGAGGCTGCAGTGAGCCAAGATCACGCTACTGCACTCCAACCTGGGTGACAGAGTGAGACTCTGTCTCAGACAAAAATAAATCAATAAATAATAGAGAGGAAAATTAGTACAGTCCCTATGAAAAACAATATGGAGATCTTCAAAATATTAAAAATAGAATTACCATCTAATTAGCAATCTTACTACTGGGTGATACACCCAAAGGAAATAAAATCAGTATGTCGAATACTGCATATTCAGTAAATTTAAAAAGTAATCTAATTCAGTAAATTTAAAAAGTTGTTAAATTCCGGATTTAACAACTTTTTAAATTTCACATATGTGACTTCTCTCATACATGAAATTTAAAAGGTTGTTTTTTAAAACAACTACCCCAGCCAAATACCATAGAAAAAAATGTGACCCATTCGCAACCTGCACCAAAAGCCAAGAAGGAGCCTAGACTTATGTCTTTGCACCGTTACAACAAAACAACTCCCTTCTCCTCCCCGTTCATGGTGTTAGAGAAGACCAAGTAGGAAGCCGGGACTTTTCTCCCGACCTTAAGTGATGGGAACACTCCCCAACTTCTGCTTGAGGTGTCAGTAAAGACCATGTGGGGTAATAAAAAGCTCCCAGTAGGGAAAAGTGCAGGTCCTGATGGCTTCACTGCTGAATTATACCAAACATTTAAAGAACTATTACCAATACTACTCAAACTATTCTGAAAAATAGAGGAAGAGGGAATACTTATAAACTCATTTTCCGAGGCCGGTGTTACCTTGATACCAAAACCAGACTAAGACACATCAAAAAAAAAAAAAAAAAGACAGGAAAGAAAACTATAGGCCGCTATCTCTGATGAATATTGACGCAGAAATCCTTAACAAAATGCTAGCAAACCAAATTTAACAACACATTAAAAACATCATTCATCATGACCAAGTGGGATTTATCCTTGGGATGCAAAGAAGTTTCAACATATGCAAATGAATCAATGTGATACATCACATCAACAGAATGAAGGACAAAAACCATATGACATTTCAGTTGATGCAAAAAAAGCATTTGATTAAATTCAACATCTCTTCAAGATAAAACCCTAAAAAACAAGGTATAGAAGGAAAATGCCTCAATATAATAAAAGCCATATATAACTGATGACGGATCCACAGCTAATATCATATTGAATGAGGAAAATCTGAAGGCCTTTCCTCTAAGATCTGGAACACAACAAGTATGTCCATTTTCACCACCATTTTTCAACATAGTACTGGAAGCCCTAGCTAGAGCAATCAGACAAGAGAAAGAAATAAAGAGCGTTCAAATTGGAAAGGAAGAATTCAAATTATCCTTGTTGGCAGATGACATGATTTTATATTTCAAAAAACCTGAAGACTGCACCAAAAACTATTGTAACTGATAAATTTAGTAATATTGCAAGATATAAGATCACTCACAAAAATCAGTAGCATTTCTATACGCCAACAGTGAACAATATGGAAAAGAAATTTAAAAAGGAATCCCATTTACAATAACCACAAATGAAATTAAATACTGAAGAATTGTGAACTGGAAGTATCTGAGACAGGTCTCAATAATTTAGAAAGTTTATTTTGCCAAGGTTAAGAACATGCCTGAGACACAACCTCAGAAGGTCCTGATGACATGCACCTAAGGTGGTCAGGGTACAGCCTGCTTTTATACATTTTAGGAAGACATGAGACATCAATCAATATGTGCAAGACGTACCTTGGTTCAGTCCAGAAAGGTTGGACAACTGGAAGTTCAGTCCAGAAAGGTTGGACAACCTGGCTTCCAGGTTATAGGTGGGTAAGAGACAAATAGTTGCATTCTTTTTAGTCTTTGATAAGCCTTTCACTGAACACACAAGTTACATGTGAGAGGTGCATAGAGGAATAGTCAATTATGCCTTAGTCTGGCTCAGTGAATCTACATTTTTTACATAAATAATACGGCAGAGGAGGCAATCAGATATGCATTTGTCTCAGCTGAGCAGAGGGCTATTAGTTCTGTCCTTTATCCCTCATCTGTGAAGATAAGCTATCAATTTATATTACCACGGTAAAATTCAACAGAACTCTTTTAGGGTCAAGATCTTGAAGCCCACAAGGAATTTCCTTTGTAGCTATCTTTGTAGCTATCTTATTTAGGAATAAAATAGGATATAGGTTTGTCTGACACAGTTCCCAGCTTGGCGCTCCCCTTTTGCTTAGTGATTTTAAGGTCCCAAGACTGATTTTCCTTTCACAGAATTAACCAGAAAAGTGAAGAATCTCTACAATTAAAACTATAAAACACTGACAAAATAAATTGAAAGGAACACACAAAAAATGAAAAGATATTCCATGTTCATGGATTGGAAAAAGGAATATTGTTAAAGTGTCCATACTATCTAAAGCAAATTACAAGCTCAATGCAATCCTTATCAAGATGCCAATGACATTCTTCACAGAAATAGAAAAAACAATTCTAAAATTTATATGGAACCACAAAAGACTCAGAATAGCTAACATTATCCTTAGCAAAAAGAATAAATTGGAGGAATCACATTACCTTACTTCAAAATATACTATAGAGCTATAGTAACCAAAACAACATGGTACCAGCATAAAAACAGACACATAGACCAATGGAACAGAATAGAGAACCCAGATACAAATCCATGCATATGCAGTGAACTCATTTTCAAGAAAAGTGCCAAGAACATACATTAGAGAAAGGACAGTTTTTTCAAAAAATGGTAATGGGAAAATTGGATATCCATATGCAGAAAAATGAAACTTTATCTCTATTTTTCATCATATACAAAAATCAAATCAAAATGGATTAAAGACTTAAATCTCAGACATCAAACTATGGAACTACTACAAGAAAACATTGGAGAAACTCTCTAGGACATTGGTCTGGGCAAAATTTCTCGAGTAATATCCCACAAGCACAAACTGCCAAAGCAGAAATGGACAAATGGTATCACATCAAGTTAAAAAGTGTATTCACTGCAAAGGAAAAAACAAGGTGAAGGAACAACCCACAGAATGGGAGAAAATACTTATAAACTCACAAAGGGTTAATAAGGAGTTTAAACAACTCTATAGGAGAAAAATCTAATAATCTGATTTTAAAAAGGGCAAATGATCTGCATAGACATTTATCAAGGGAAGATGTACAAATGACAAAAAGACATACGAAAAGGTGCTCAACATCACTGATCATCAGAGAAATGCAAATCAAAACTACAATGAGATATCATATCACCCCAGTTAAAATAGCTTTTATTCAAAAGACAGACAATAACAAATGCTGGCAAGGACGTAGAGAAAAGAGAACCTTCATACACTGTTTGAAGGAATGTAAATTAGTACAACCACCTTGCAGAACAGTTGGGAGGTTCCTCAAAAAACTAAAAGTAGACCCATCTAGGTCCATGACTCATGACTCAACCAGTCCTGTGTCCCCCACCCAAAGGTGGACTCAGCGCACAAGGACCATTTTCCATACCTCTATGATTTTGCCCCCAACCAATCAGCAACACCCATTCCCTATACCCCTGCCCACCAAATCACCCATAAAAACCCTAATCTTTGCGTTCTCAAGGAGTTTGATTTGAGAACTATCCTCCTGCTTACCTTGCTTTGCATTAATCTTCCTTTCTTTCTTTCTTTCTTTCTTCCTTTCTCTTTCTTTTCCTTCTTTCTTTCTCTATCTCTTCTTTCTTTCTTTTTCTCTTGTTTCTTTGTTTCTTTCTTTTTTTCTTTCTTTCTTTCTTTCTCCTTCCTTCCTTCCTTCCTTCCTTCTTCTTTATTTCTCTTTCTTTCTTCCTTGACAGGGTTTCACTCTGATACCCAAGCTAGAGCGCAGTGACATGATCATGGCTCACTGCAGCCTTGACCTCCCTAGGCTCAGGTGATCCTCCTACCTCAGCCTTCTGAGTAGCTGGGACTACAGGTGTGTGGCACTACACTCAGCTAAGTTTTGTATTTTTTGTAGATACGGGGTTTCATCATATTGCCCAGGCTGGTCTCAAACTCCTGGGCTCAAGCAATCTGCCCACCTCAGCCTCCCAAAGTGCTGGGATTATAGATGTGAGCCGCCATGCCTGGCTACCTCTTTCTTTACAGCAATACTACTGTTTCAGTGAACTGGCTCTATCTTTGCAGAAGGCAAGGGTAATTACAGGAGTAAAAGCAGAAGGTAAAGGTCAAAGGAAAGAATCAAGGACCTTAAAGACAAAACAATAGAAATTACCCAATCTAAACAACAGAATGAAAATAGATTGGAAGAAAATAAACAGAACCTCAGAGACCTGTGGGACTAAATAAGAGATACAATATTTATGTCATCAGAGTCCCAAAAAAAGAAGAAAAAGAAGATGGTGCTCAAAAAGTATCCAAAGAAATAATGAGCTAGGAGCAGTGGTTCAAGCCTGTAATCCCAGTACTTTGGGAGGATGAGGCAGGTGGATCACTTGAGCCCAGGAGTTTGACAGCAGCCTGGGCAACATGGCAAAGCCCTGTCTCTACAAGAAATACAAAAATTAGCCAGGCGTGGTGGTACACACCTGTAGTCTCAGCTACTTGGGAAGCTGAGGCAGGAAGATTGCTTGAGCCCAGAAGGTGGAGGTTGCAGTAAGCCAAGATTGCATCACGTGGGTAACAAAGTGAGACCCAGGCTGGGTGCAGTGGCTCATGCCTGTAATCCCAGCACTTTAGGAGGCTGAGGTGGGCAGATCATGAGGTCAGGAGATTGAGACCTTCCTAGCTAACATGGTGAAACCCCATCTCTACTAAAAATACAAAAATTTTAGCCGGGTGTGGTGGCGGGCACCTGTAGTCCCAGCTACTCAGGAGGCTGAGGCAGGAGAATGGCGTGAACCCGGGAGGCAGAGCTTGCAGTGAGCCGAGATCTCGCCACTGCACTCCAGCCTGGGTGACAGAGTGAGACTCCGTCTCAAAAAAAAAAAAAAAAAAAAAAAAAAAAAAAAAAAAAAAAGAAAGAATGAAAAGGAAAGAAAGAAAGAAAAACAAAAGAAATAATTGCTAAAAATGTCATGCATTTGGCAACAGATGTAAACATAAATTTAAGAAAGTGAGCCAACTCCAAATAGGAGAATCTAGCACCGAGGCTTCCCTTTGTAAGGAACTGTAAAACAGATGTCAACTGCACAGTCAAGTAAAACAATTTTTTTTTTTTAAGTTGGAGTCTCACCCTGTCACCTAGGCTGGAGTACAGTGGCATGCTTTTAGCTCACTGCAACCTCCACCCACTGGGTTCAAGCAATTCTCCTGCCTCAGCCTCCCGAATAGCTGGGATTACAGGCTACCATGCCAGGCTAATTTTTGTATTTTTAGTAGAGACGGGGGTTTTGCCATGTTGGCCAGGCTGGCCTCGAATTCCTGACCTCAAGTGATCAGCCTGCCTTGGACTCTCAAAGTGTTGGGATTACAGGCATGAGCCACCGCCCCCGGCCAAACACATTTTTTTTAAGGTGATAATATTGCTTTAGAGCATCACTGTCGTAGTGTTAAGCATAGTTAAGCTTTTAAGAAAACCCATGACTTGGCTGGTCACGGTGGCTCACACCTGTAATCCTAGCACTTTGGGAAGCCCAGGCAGGCAGATCACCTGAGGTAAGGAGTTCGACCAGCCTGACCAACATGGTGAAACCCCGTCTCTACTAAAAATACAAAAATTATCTGGGCGTGATGGCATCTGCCTGTAATCCCAGCTACTAGTGGAGGTGGGGGTTGCAGTGAGCCGAGATCGCGCCATTATATTCCAGCCCGGGCAACAAGCAAAACTCCGTTTCAAAACAAAACAAAACAAAACAAAACGAAACATAGCTTGGGGATTGCTAGCTTAATTTCAGACAAATTTACATCTGCTAAGCAAACAGCTGAGAATATATATAGTCAATTAGTGAAGCACCAAAGTGATTTGGGAGGTGATTTTTTTGTTTGTTTGTTTGTTTGTTTGTTTTTTGAGACGGAGTCTCGCTCTGTTGCCCAGGCTGGAGTGCAGTGGCCGGATCTCGGCTCACTGCAAGCTCCGCCTCCCGGGTTTACGCCATTCTCTTGCCTCAGCCTCCTGAGTAGCTGGGACTACAGGCGCCCGCCACCTCGCCCGGCTAATTTTTTTGTATTTTTAGTAGAGACGGGTTTTCACCGTGTTAGCCAGGATGGTCTTGATCTCCTGACCACGTGATCCACCCGCCTCGGCCTCCCAGAGGTGATTTTTAAGGAGAGACTTTGGTTTTCATAACCTACCAGTATAACTCTTCACGGTTTTCAAATTTATTTATTTTTTATCCTCTAATTAGTTTGGCAGCAACATTAGAGTGCAGGTGTTTAAAAATGAACTCATTGTTATTTGTTTAATGTATTTAGCATTTAAAATGGTTTAAATTTAACAACCTAGTGAAAATAAAATTCAGAATTTTTAGTTTCAAGTAAATACAATAACCACATATACCATTAATTTCATCTGGAAATACAACCGGCTTTTTTGTCAGCTTCTAGAATCAAATGGCCCAAACAGATGAGACTCCTCTGACAAACTTGAATATTTGTCAATGTGTATAGCAAAGAATGTTGCTTATTTTCAGGCCAGGCACAGTGACTCACGCCTGTAATCCCAGCACTTTGGGAGGCTGAGGCGGGCGGATCACCTGAGGTCAGGAGTCCGAGACCAGCCTGACAATAGGATGAAACCCCGTCTCTACTAAAAATACAAAAATTAGCCGGCTGTGGTGGCACACACCTGTTATCCCAGCTACTCGGGAGCCTGAGACAGGAGAATTGCTTGAACCCGGGAGGTGGAGGTTGCAGCGAGCCCAGATCGTGCCATTGCACTCCAGCCTGGGCAACAAGAGCGAAACTCCGTCCCCTTCGCCCGCCCCCCCACCAAAAAGAATGTCGCTAATTTTCTTATAAACATGACATGTGAAAAGCGGTTGTTAAAAAAAAAAAAGAAAGAAAGGAGAAAAATGATTATTGGGTTATAAGACGTTTATTCAAACATTATCTCCTTTAGTTCTTATAAGAACCCAGCAAGAAGACATTAACCTCTTTATAGAGAAGAACAAAGAGATTCAGAAAAATTAAGGTTTGTGCTGGGTCCTTCCTAGCTGAAGCAGTCACACAACTGACACAAAAATCTGATATTCTTTCCACTTAGGCATCTCATAAAGCATAGAAACTTCATTTCGAGGTCTTAGTTGCCAATGTGTAGGGGAAAATATCAACTGACTTTATGTCAATCAAACTAAAATCTTTTGTTAAGTGACATAGAGTATAAATGAGAACATGCAGTGTTCCAGAATACGTTTTTGTTGTTGTTGTTGTTGTTTGTTTGTTTGTTTTTTGAGACGGAGTCTCGCTCTGTCGCCCAGGCTGGAGTGCAGTGGCGCGATCTCGGCTCACTGCAAGCTCCGCCTCCCGGGTTCCCGCCATTCTCCTGCCTCAGCCTCCGAGTAGCTGGGACTACAGGCGCCGCCACCACGCCCGGCTAATTTTTTTGTATTTTTAGTGGAGACGGGGTTTCATTGTGTTAGCCAGGATGGTCTCGATCTCCTGACCTCGTGATCCACCTGCCTCGGCCTCCCAAAGTGCTGGGATTACAGGCATGAGCCACCACACCCGGCCAGAATAAGTATTTTTTATCCCAAAGTTATGTCTTTTTTTTCTTCTTCTTCTTCTTCTTTTTTTTTTTGAGATGGAGTCTCACTTGGTCGCCTGGGCTGGAGTGCAGTGGCGCTATCTCGGCTCATTGCAACCTCCGCCTCCCGGGTTCAAGTGATTCTCCTGCCTCAGCCTCCGGAGTACCTGGGATTACAGGCTCCAGCCAATATGCCCAACTAATTTTTTATATTTTTAGTAGAGACAGGGTTTCACCATTTTGGCCAGGCTGGTCTTGAACTCCTTACCTCGTGATTCACCCGCCTCAGTCTCCCAAAGTGCTGGGATTACAGATGTGAGCCACCATGCCCAGTTCACAGTTATGTCTTATTCAATATTTAATAGCTTCAAAGATGGCTCTTCTTGATTATTTTCCCTCATTTTAACATATGCACCAGGCACAAGAATGGTCCCTGCTCTTGAGGAGACTGAAAATTTGGGGGGAATATGGATATGCCATTTGTTATATTTCTGGGCACATTGAGTCTGTTACCAGTTTTACTCTAATCTTCTCAGTAACAAGAAAATTGATGAGGTGTTTCCGAGTCTTTAACTGTTATGTTTTTCTTCCCAAGTCACGAAAATCAACCTCTCACTGTGTGATCCTTACTTTATACCCAGAATACTCCCATACACTTTCAATTAAAAACCTGGCGAACAGTTACTCCAAGTAAGTCTTTGTATACAGCGTGTAAGACCTTCCGGGAAGGTATACATTTCTCTTGCCCTTCTTTCCCTAGCCAGTCAAAAAGGCCGATCTGGAAATTGTCTGAGCAAAAATATATCAATCCATTAACTTTCCTTCCCCCAAGAACAAAAAAAATCAGAACAGCATCCTTTCTATGTCTATGTTTATTCTTCTTTTTTCCTTTTGTCTCAACACTCTTCCCTTATCCAAATAAGTTTTGCCACTTAGTATTTTCCTGGTGTTTTCCTCCCTGCCCCACTCCCACACCCCATTTGATTACAAGAATTTGAGAATAGTTTATAATTCTCAGGGTATGTGCAAAACACTTTCAGCATGTGTTCAGTTAGTTTTTTATCTTGTTCACAAGAGAAAATCTGGGAAAGCCTTTAGTCCCTTCCAAGACAGTGCGACTTGAATCTGATACGGCTGTGGCAAACAGTTTGATTTGAATTTGATTCTACTTTTTTGGCATCTTCTTCAGAATCTCTTTGTTCTCTGAAGTTGTGTTTAACAATGCTATGCCTTAGGCATGGTCAGGTGTGTTTGAATTAAAAATATGATGTAATTCAATGTCACACTGACATGATAGTGAAAAGGTAATGCCCTTGCATGCTCTCTTACTTTATTCATCCACCAAATTGAAGTCTGGCAATAGAAAAAAAATGTCTTATCTTGGCAATGTACCTAATACATGCTTCTTACAATATGTTTTCTGGGGTACTCCAAATTCCGTCAGTTAATTTAAATAAATAAAATCTGACTAGCCCCACCCTGTCCAACACAGCTGTGTTACAGCAAGTTGGACACTCTTTAACTTCTTGATGAATCCCAGTCAGTTATTTCTTGATAGATTTCACTTCTCAACATGTAATAGTAAGCATGACTTATTTAGCGATTGCTGTTTATTTTTATTTTCCAAGTTAGAATGATATAACAGCTTGGTAAAATTATCTATTGTTGACTTACTAGGGAAAAGTTTGAATGGGATTCACAAGGAGAGGGAAGAAGAGGAAGAATGAGAGAGATGAGGGGTAAAAGTGAGAGGTTAACGATGAAACACATGTTTTTTCATATGTGGAAAGCAGATAAAACAGCTATAGAGACTAGTATAGAACATAAGCAAAAGCTTCCTAATACAAATTAAGTTCCTTCAGCAGCAAAAGTGTTTCCTTTTTCATTCTTATCAAAAAGCATCAGCCAGGCATGGTGGCACACACCTGTAATCCCAGCTACTTGGGAGGCTGAGATGGGAGGATCACGTGAAGCTGGGAGTCCAAGACCAACGTGGACAACATAGCAAGACCTTGTCTCTAAAAAAAAAAAAAAAAAAAAAAAGACAAAAAACAATTTAAAAAGCACCAATCCTTTCTTAACAGGCAATAGAATAGCTGACTAATCCAAACACAAAATAGATCATTATGGTTGCACATGACATCAAGGTGAAAATATTTAAGAGCCTAACTGCAGAGGCTGGGTGCAATGGCTCACATCTGTAATCCCAGCACTTTAGGAGGCCAAGGTAGGAGGATCAGTTGAGCTCAGGAGTTCAAGACCAGCCTGAGCAACATAGCAAGACCCTGTCTCTAAAAAAAAAGAAAAAAAGAAACAAGGTTTATCTGCAACATTTTTGTATAAATCCCATTCCTCCCCACATCCTGTGATATCATAATGTAAGCAAGGTTCTACAGTCTCTAAAATGGAGTGACTCAGGGCCAAAAAATTTTTTTCAGATCTGCGTTTTCTTTTTAATTTTTTAATTTTTTTTTTTTTTGAGACGAGTCTTGCTCTCTTGCCCAGGCTGGAGTGCAGTGGCATGATCTCAGCTCACTGCAAGCTCCGCCTCCCGGGTTCAAGTGATTCTTCCTGCCTCAACCTCCCAAGTAGCTGGTATTACAGGCATGTGCTGCCATGCCCAGATAATTTTGTATTTTTAGTAGAGACAGGGTTTCACCATGTTGGCTAGGCTGGTCTTGAACTCCAGGTGATCCGCCCACCTCGACCTCCCAAAGTGCTTGAATTACAGGCATGAGCCACTGCGCCCAGCCCAGATCTGCATTTTCTTGAATGATTTATACTAGAGAGTTGACTGTTTTCCTGAGAATGCTCAGATTGAACCTTTTTGGAGAAATTCAATATTTTCTGGGTTACCTCACTTTCTCTATAGATATTCCACGGCAAATGATGTATCAGACCATTTTTTCCTGCCCTCACGTGCTGTTAGATTGTATGTGCTCATGGTACACAATATCATACTTAAATGAAGTGGTAAGGTATATTGAAGTGGAAGGTAAATTGCTTGCCCAATTTATGTCTTTACAGTTTAGATTGTCTTCTCATGTTATTTGTTTTCCCTTAAATTCTTGAACATGTTTATAACTGTTTTCTATCCCTTGCTACCTAATTTCATCATTTCTGTCATTTTTAGTTCTGTTCTTATGATTTTCTCCTGGATATGAGTTGCAATTTGCTGTTTTTTTGTATGTCCACTAATTTTTCATTGGGTGCTGGACATTATGTATGTGACACTGTTTTGTGTTGAGATTTTGTTGTCCTCTTTTAAAAATGTTGAAATTAGTTTTGGCAGGCAGTTGCTACCTTCAGATCACCTTGCTTCTTTTGAAGCCTTGTAAGTTTTATTATATTGAGTTTAGTGTTGCCTTTATCCTAGGACCAATATAGCGTACTTGTAAGGTATAAACTCTCTCAGATCCCCTCTGATGGCCATAAATATTCAGAAAAGTCTTTCTGCCCTGGGTGGACAGAATTCAAATGTCCCCAAGCCCTGTGTGAACTCTTCCTTTACATGCTGGTCTTGTGGAGTTTCACCCTATGCATACAGAGTGGCAGTATGCAGCCAAGAAATCAAGGAGGTCCTTGTGAGATTTTCTGAGTTCTTTCCCTGTGTAGTTTGCTCCCCTGCAGTTTTCTGCACTGGAAATGTTACCTGCCTCAGCCTCACCAAACTAGAATTTCTATCTCCTCATCCTAATGAAATGATAGTCCATTTGAGTTTTCTCTCCCTGTGTCACAGTCCAAAAATTGCCTCCAGGTAGCATTGCCGGATTTAACAAAGAAGAATACAACATTGTATTGTGTACATACTCATATGAAAAATTATTCATTATAATCTGAAATGTGTTGTGTATGTGAAATTTAACTAGATGTTCCTGTATTATGTCTCACAACCCCACCTCAAGACCGAAAGCCAGTTCAATTGTAGGGCTCATTTTAATTGTATCGCTTCTCTCAGGAATCAAAATGTTGAACATACTGTGATTCCAATGTCTGAAAACAGTTGTTTCATGTATGTTTTACAGTCTTCTAGTTGTTTATAGTGGGAGGGTATTTCTGTACCAGTCATTCCTTCTTGCCTAGAAATTGAAGTCCGTAGTACATCTTTAAATTTAAAGAAAGCAAGTAAACAAATAGGATAGCTGGAATTATTCAGGGAATCATTGAAGAAAATAATAAATAAACGCGTCATTTCCACTCATCCTGGGGTATGCTACATAGAATTGCCTGTTTGAGAAAGAGCTAAATTATAATTCAGAGCATCTGCCTTTAATTCAATATTCTCATTTGAAATCACCATTTCTCTTCTGCTTTATGGTCTCATCAGGCTTTAAATGTACCTTAGTTTCAGCTGCTCTGAAGGATGTCAACCTCTCTGGGAAGCTACAATTTATGCCTGGTGAATTATGTGCAGGTCACAGATCCAACATTGTTAGAAAGTGCATCCCTGGCTGGGGCACTGTGGCTCACCCCTGTAATCCTAGCACTTTGGGAGGCCACGGAAGGTGGATCACCTGAGGTCAGGAGTTCAAGACTAGCCTGGTCAATATGGTGAAACCCTGTCTCTACTAAAAATACAAAAATTATCTGGGCGTGATGGTGCACACTTGTAATCCCAGCTAGCTGGGAGACTGAGGCAGGAGAATTGCTTGAACCCGAGAGGCGGAGGTTGCAGTGAGCTGAGATTGTGCCACTGCACTCCAACCTGGGTGACAGAGCAAGACTCAGTCTCGGGGGGAAAAAAAAAAAAAAGGAAAGTGCATCACAAATATACCTTGAAAATCTGTGAAATGCAGGCATCTTCATATGAGAGACAGAGTTCATTTTATTTATATGAATAAGTACAATTATGACTCTCATATCTTGAGAAATTCAAATAGTGTTCATCTAACAATAGTTATATAGTGTGGTGGAAAGAACTCAGGCCTGGTGAGGATGAGAAGGCAACTATTATTTATTGAGTATCTGCTATATGTCAAGTGTTACACAATCAGTGGTGTGCTGAAGCTGGCCCGTGCTGGCTCATACAGGATTATGAGAAGCAGTGATTAGGAATTTCACCAGCTGGTTGCTAAACCACTGGTAGCTTGGAACTGGCCACTGGATGAATATTTACACCATAGAAATAACCAAATACTACAAATTAGGGCTTTTCCTTCAACCTCAAGAGTCTATTATTAAATATTTACCAGCTGGGCGAAGTAACTCACACCTGTAATCCCAGCACTTTGGGAAGCCAAGGCGGGCAAATCACCTGAGGTCAGGAGTTCGAGACCAGCCTGGCCAAAATAGCAAAACCCCATCTCTACTAAAAATACAAAAATTAGCCGGCCATGTTGGCACACACCTGTAATCCCAGCTACTTGGGAGGTTGAGGCAGGAGAATCACTTGAACCAGGGAGGCGGAGGTTGCAGTGATCCAAGATCATACCACTGCACTTCAGCCTGTATGACAGAGGGAGACTCTGTCGCAAAATATATATATATATATATATATATTTTATTTTTTATAAATAAATAAATATAAATATTATATTTTTTATAAATATATATATATATTTTTTTTTTTACCACCACTCCACCGTCACCTTTTTCATTATAGTTTATTTTCCAAACAAGTCTACAAGACGCATAATAGAATGCAAAGTCTAAACATAGAAAAAAACTCAGATTACATAAATAACAAGTCCACATTTACCCAGAGAGCAAGTAATGAAACTAATTCTATGTATATCCTTGTCTTTTCTACTTACGTTCTTATACCTTTGACTTACGCTAAGTTTTTGCCTTAATATTGTGTGGTCTTGGACCAAAACCTGACCATTCCCACCCTGCATTGTCCTTTCAGCTGTCAAGTTGGGAACGTGAATTACTTAATCCCAAGGTCTCTTTTGGATATAATAATCTCTGCTGTCCACTACCTGGTGCTTAAAAGTATGATACCGCCAAATTTGCTTTCTTCAAATCTCCACCATCAAGGAAATACAATAAAGAAAACGTGTGTAGTGGATTGACTTATTGGTTTTTTGACAGAGAACAGTAACTTACCGTAAAATTACCTGTTTTGTTTTTCTCAGCTTTAGACTCGAGAGTTACCATAACTCTTGTCCCAGAAGGGTAACCAAGTCTTTGTCTCATTGATGGTTTTATCCCTGAGGACTATGCAGATCTTTATTTTCAAGTGATTCATTATGGAGATTAAAAGTGGAAATAGTGAAGGACTACTTCAAAGGTAGAAGAGGGAAATATTCCCATTTTATTTTATTTTTAAAAATTTATTTAGAGATAGGATCTCACTCTGTTGCCCAGGCTGGAGTACAGTGGTGTGATAATGGCTCACTGCAGCTTTGACCTCCTGGGCTCAAGTGGTCCTCCCAGCTCAGCCTCCTGTAGCTGTAACTACGGGTGTACACCACCATGCCTAGCTAATTTTATATATGTATGTGTTTTTTTTAGAGATGGGGGTCTTACTTTGGGTTTTTGTTGTCATTGTTGTTTGGGTTTTTTGGTGGTTGTTTGTTTTGTTTTTGGGAAGATTCTCCCTATCGCTCAGGCTGGAGTGCCATGGTGTGATCTTGGCTCAATGCAATCTTTGCCTCCCTTGTTCAAGAAATTCTCAGGCCTCGGCCTCCCAAGTAGCTGAGATTTCAGGCGCACACCAGCATACCTGGCTAATTTTTGTATTTTTAGTAGAGACAAGGTTTCACCATGTTCGCCAGGCTGGTCTCAAACTCCTGACCTCAAGTGATCTGCCCGCCTCAGTCTCCCAAAATGCTGGGATTACAGGCATGAGCCACCATACCCGGCAATAGGGTCTCATTTGGTAATCCCATTTTAGAGGATGAAAATATTTCTGAAATCTAGGAGAAAAGCTGTAGGCTTATAAGTTTAAGAGGACTGAATTTATGGGTTGTTTATGGGGAAAACTGCAGGAATATTACTGAGACCAGGTACTAAGTGTCTTGGCCTTCAGGGCTCAGCAAAGTTCCTCATAATGGGGCACCAGCAGAATAGAGCCACTAGTACAACCATGAGCCTTTGAGTGGACTGAGAAGTGATTTCTGAGTAACCATAGACTGAGGACTAAGACTTTCCTAATTTCTTTAAGGAGGAAAGAGGAGTGAGTTCTAAAGACTTTTACATTTAGTCCTACATATTCATGAGTTAGGCATCTATGGATTCATAGACAGACAATTCATAGATAGACAATCTGTATGGATTCATATGGATAGACAATACTCAGAAAAAATTCCAGAGTTAGAAAAAGTAAAATTTGAATATGTTGCAGACCAAGTACCATGTTGAATCGCATGAATGAAAGACACATGAATGAATATACAGGCACTGTAATAGGTATTATAAGTAATTTAGACATGATTTAAAGTATACAGGAGGATATGCATAGGTCATGTGCAATACTACCCTATTTTATATAAGGGACTTGAGCATCTGGGAATTCTGGTATCTGAAGGGCCTCCTGAAACCAATCCCCAGGGATACCAATGGATGAATGTATTTGACAATTGGGCTTCAGACCAAAATCTCATTGTCATGGAGAAATGTATACCCATTATATACAAATAATTAATACTTTCCAATATGATAAGCGAAGAGATTCTGTGATATACCTCTGTGGCAGGGTAGGGAAAAATAATTTTAGAAACTGGCATAGTTCTTAGGAAATGTTCTACATCTTGCCCTCTCCCCGGTAAATCTCTCTCCATGAAGCTAGATGAAATTGTATGTACAAGAGATTTACTGGGAGAGGGTAAGGTGTAAAAAGTAAACAGAGAGGGCAGAGTAGGGAAGAAAAGCCTTCAGATTGTGACGAAGGTATGACATCTCTGAAAGGAGAGCAGAGCTAAATTTGTAGGATGGGCCTCCGACTGCAACACAGTTCTGAGAAAGTCTGACCCGGTCAATGGGGAGTCCCTGGGCAAATTCCCCCTGGGACTTCTGTAGAGAAGCTCCCCGTCAGGCAAGAATGGCTCCCTCGGCCGGGCGCGGTGGCTCAAGCCTGTAATCCCAGCACTTTGGGAGGCCGAGATGGGCAGATCACGAGGTCAGGAGATCGAGACCATCCTGGCTAACACGGTGAAACCCCGACTCTACTAAAAAATACAAAAAAACTAGCCGGGCGAGGTGGCGGGCGCCTGTAGTCCAAGTACTCGGGAGGCTGAGGCAGGAGAATGGCGTGAACCCGGGAGGCGGAGCTTGCAGTGAGCTGAGATCTGGCCACTGCACTCCAGCCTGGGCAACAGAACGAGACTCCGTCTCAAAAAAAAAAAAAAAAAAAAAAAAAGAATGGCTCCCTCTAGTAGCTTCACTATGTGTAGTTACTGGCTGGGAGCATCCCAGGGGAAGCACAATCTCAATGTGAGAGTCACAGCAGAAACAGAAGTTTGGCAGCCGGAAGCTGTCAGTCAGCTCTGCTCCTGAAGCAAGTGCCCTTCAAGGGACATCCGAGGGGTCCACCTCCATGTCTGCCACTTTTCAGGAAAGTATGTTTTTAGAAAAATACCATGAGGCACTGCTTTGGGGTACCAGGTGGGACCATGAGGCATGATCCCACAAGGGAAAAGGAAATAAAAAAAAAAAGTGTTCACATTTTCACCTTCATAGAATCAGAAATTTGAGAGCACCATTCAAGAATAAAGGAGACAGGCAAAAAACATGGCAGGAAATGACCAACTGACTTTTTACAATCAGTGGTATCTAATATTCAGAGTTACATTTTTTTGTGTCCCAATAAAATCCTTTGTGTCATTGCAAGCCATCAGTAAAATCTTTTGTGTATACAAACACCTCATGGGAACATGTGTGTGCACATATGTGTTTAAGTCAAGAAAAAAGGCTATGTTCTATTCATAGGTCAATAAGATACAAAGCCAGGTGCAGTGGCTCATGGCTATAATTCCAGCACTTTGGGAGAGGCCGAGGTGGGAGGATCATTTGAGGCAAAGACTTTGAGGCCAGCCTGGGCAACATAGCGAGACTCTGCCTTTACAAGAAATTAAAACATTAGCCAGGTGCAGTGGCACATGCATGTAGTCCCAGCTACTCGGGAGGTTGAGGAAGGAGGATTGTTTGAACCTAGGCTTCAGGGAGCTAAGATGGTGCCATTGCACTCTAGCCTGGGCGCAGAGCAAGATCCTGTTTCAGAAAAAAAGATACTAAATAGGGACATTGTTGCAGGAAAAGAAAGAAAATTCATAAATGAATTAATTCTGTAGAAACAGGAGTTCCGAGCCAGAGGTGGTCACTAGAGAGCACAGTTACCCAGGAATTCACAGAAACCTGGGGGAGGGCATTGGAAATTCCAGACTGTGCAATGAGGGCATTGGATCCATTTTGTCTAGCTTTCCTGGGGTTCATACAGATTGACTTCAACCATGAGGTCTTCATGCTTAACCACTGTCAACCCATAGAGTCATGTATGGAGATGTGAACAGTGGTAAGAATAAAGAAGAGATGCCAAGAAATTACATTGCTTTCCAGGGTTTTCCTCTGTCTTCTATGCAATTTTCTGTGCAATTCTGCTAATATATCTTTTCTCCTTCTCTGTACCTCCTTTATAGGATATAATGGTTTCCATGGTCTGTCACATAGAACGCCACTCTTCAGACTGGGCTGAGAAAGCGTTATACATTATTTTTTCCCATTCTGCAAACAAATCCTTGGTTTTAAACCTAACTGATTAGCATGGCTCTCATAAACAACCACCTGTCTCAGACCTAGAATGCCTTCTCTCTTCACTTATTCCAATTTCAACTGGTGTCTTGCAGCTTTCTTCAATTAATAATAACAATAATAATCTTTGTGTGAATATCTACCTAAATTCTTTCACATGTATGATCTTTAAAAAGACCCAGTAATGCAGGCAGGGCAAATATTAATATTGCAACCACTTATAGATGAGGACATTTAAGTTTTGAGTGATGGTATAAAGTCATGCTGTAAATGGTATAGCCAGAATTTAAATGCAGATATTTAATGTTCAAAAGCCTCCCTTTTCCATTATACTGCTTTTCTAAGGTTCCTTCCATGTAGATCTAAATATTCCATGATTTGGTGACTTTGGGAGTCACAAATAGGTTTTAAGCAATGGCAGAATCTTTCTAGGGACCCTCCCCCAATAAGTAGACCCTGAGACAAGCAAGGATTTGGATACAAATACAGACATACCTTAGAGATATTGCAGGTTCAGTCTCAGAGCATTGCAATAAAGCAAGTCACACATTTTTTTTTCATTTTTCAGTACATATAAAAGTTACGTTTATACTATACCAAAAGCAATTGCAACAAAAGCCAAAATTGACAAATGGGATCTAATTAAACTAAAGAAGCTTCTGCACAGCAAAAGAAACTATCATTAGAGTGAACAGGCAACCTGCAGAATGGAAGAAAATTTTTGCAATCTATCCATCTGATGAAGGTCTAATATCCAGAAACAAGGAACTTAAACAAATTTATAAGAAAAAAAAATCAAAAAATGGTCAAAGGATATGACCAGACATTGCTCAAAAGAAGACATTTATGCAGCCAACAAACATGAAAAAAAGCTCATCATCACTGGTCATTAGAGAAATGCAAATCAAAGAAACAGTGAGATACCATCTCACACCAGTTAGAATGGTGGTTATTAAAAAAGTCAGGAAACAACAGATGCTGTCAAGGCTGTGGAGAAACAGGAACTCTTTTACACTGTTCGTGGGAGTATAAACTAGTTCAATCATTGTGGAAGACAGCGTGGCAATTACTCAAGGATCTAGAACCAGAAATACCATTTGACCCAGCAATCCCATTAGTGGGTATATACCCAAAGGATTATAAATCATTCTACTATAAAGACACATGCACACGTATGTTTACTGCAGCACTACTTATGATAGCAAAGACTTGGAACCAACCCAAATGTCTATCAGTGATAGACTGGATAAAGAAAATGTGGCACATATACACCATGGAATACTATGCAGCCATTAAAAAGGATGAGTTTGTGTCCTTTGCAGGACATGAATGAATCTGCAAGCCACCATTCTCAGCAAACTAACACAGGAACAGAAAACCTAACATCACATGTTCTCACTCATAAGTGGGAGGTGAACAATGAGAACATATGGACACAGGAAGGAGAATATCACACACTGGGGCCTGTCAGGGAGTGGGGCGCAAGGGGAGGGAGAACATTAAGACAAATACCTAACGCATGTGAGGCTTAAAACCTGGATGACAGGTTGATAGTGCAGCTAACCACCATGGCACATGTGTGCCTATGTAACAAACCTGCACGTTCTGCACATGTATCCCAGAACTTAAAGTAAAATAAAATTTAAAAAATAAATATATTTTTGTCCTCACAGCATGCAGTCTACCCTGAAGTACCTCTAGAATTTTTCTATCAGAAGGGATTAGGACAGCAATCTGGATGGAAATAGGGCTCAGGAAACTTAAGAGATACGTTAAGAGATATGTGTGTATAGAAAGCACATTAAAACAAATGAACAAACAAAAAAACATTATGTTTATATTACACTGTATTATATTAAGTATGCAATACCACTATGCCTAAAAAAGCAATGTACATACCTTCATTTTAAAATATCTTGTTGCGGCCGGGCGCGGTGGCTCAAGCCTGTAATCCCAGCACTTTGGGAGGCCGAGACGGGCAGATCACGAGGTCAGGAGATCGAGACCATCCTGGCGAACACAGTGAAACCCCGTCTCTACTAAAAAATACAAAAAACTAGCCGGGCGAGATGGCGGGCGCCTGTAGTCCCAGCTACTCGGGAGGCTGAGGCAGGAGAATGGCGGAAACCCCGGAGGCGGAGCTTGCAGTGAGCTGAGATCCGGCCACTGCACTCCAGCCCGGGCGACAGAGCGAGACTCCGTCTCAAAAAAAAAAAAAAAAAAAATCTTCTTGCAAAAAAAAAAAAAAAAAGTCTTGTTGCTAAAAAAGGCTATCAATCATCCAAACCTTCAGCAAGTTGTCATCTTTTTGTTGGTAGAAGGTCTTGCATCAGTGTTGATGGCTGCTAACCAGGATGGTGGCTGCTGAAGGTTGGAATGGCTGTGGCAATTTCTTAAAGTAATAGTGAGGTTTGTTGCATCAATTGACTCTTCCATTCAGGAAAGATTTCTCCGTAGCATAAGATGCTGTCTCATAGCATTTTATCCATAGAACTTCTTTCAAAATTAGAGTAAATGCTCTCAAACCCTGTTGCTGCTTTATTAACTAAGGTTATGTTATATTTAAATCCTTTGTTGTGTCATCTCAATAATGTTCACAGTATCCTCAACAGGAGGAGATTCCATCTCAAGAAACCACTTTCTTTGCTCATCCATAAGAAGCAACACCTGAACTGTTCAAGATTTTTTTTTTTTTTTTTTTTTTTTTTTTTGAGATAAGGTCTTGCTCTGTTGCCTAGGCTGGAGTGCAGTAGCATGATCATGACTCACTGCAGCCTTCATCTCCTGGGCTCAAGCAATCCTCCTGCCTCAGCCTTCCAAGTAGCTGGGACTACAAGCACGTACTATCATACCCAACTAATTTAAAAAAATTATTTTAGTAGAGACGAGGTCTCACTATGTTGCCTAGGCATGTCTCAAACTCCTGAGCACAAGCGATCCTCCTGCCTCAGCCTCCTAAAGTGCTGAGATTACAGGCATGATTACCAGGATTACAGGGCCACTTCACCTGGCCCTGTTCAAGTTTTATCATGAGGTTGCAGCAATTCGGTCACATTCAGGCTCCACTTCTAATTCTCCTGCTATTTCCGCTACATCAGTAGTTATTGCCTCCACTGAAGTCTTAAACCCCTCAAAGTCATCCATGAGTGTTGACATCAACTTCTTCCAAACTCCTGCTAATGTTGCTATTTTGACCTCCTCCCATGAATCACAAATGTTTTTTTTGAGACAGTCTCACTCTGTTGGCCAGCCTGGAATGCAGCTCGCGATCTCGGCTCACTGCAACCTCTGCCTCCCAGGTTCAAGCGATTCTCCTGCCTCAGCCTCCCGAGTAGCTGGGGTTACAGGTGCCTGCCACCATACCTGACGAATTTTTGTATTTTTAGTAGAGACGGGGTTTTGCCATGTTGGCCAGGCTGGTCTTGAACTCCTGACCTCAGGTGATCCACCCACCTCAGTCTCTCAAATGTTGGGATTACAGGCGTGAGCCACCGTGTCTAGCCCACAAATGTTCTTAATGGCATCCAGAATGGTGACTCCTTTCCAGAAGGTTTTCAATTTACTTTGCCCAGATTCATCAGAAGATTTACTATCTATGGCAGCTATAGCCTTATAAAATGTATCTCTTAATAAGACCTGAAAGTCAAAATTATTCCTTGATCCATGGACTGCAGCATGGATGTTGTGTTAGCCACTATAAAAACACTAATCTTATACATCTCTACCAGAGCTCTTAGGGTGCATTGATAATGTGCAGTAATATTTTGAAAGAAATCCTTTTTTCTGAGCAGCAGGTCTCAAAAAATGGACTTAAAATATCCAGTTACCAAGCTGTAAACAGATGTGCTATTATCCAGGCTTTGTTGTTCCATTGATAGAACATAGGCAGAGTAGATTTACATAGTTCTTAAGTGCCCTAAGATTTCCAGAATGGTAAATGAATATTGGCTTCAACTGAAAGTAACAAGCTACATTAGCTTTTTTTTTTTTTTTTTTTTTTTCTGAGACAGCATCATGTTCTGTCACCCAGGCTGGAGTACAGTTGTATAACCATAGCTCACTGCAGCCTTGAAATCCTGGACTCACATCATCCTCTGGCCTCAGCCTCCTGAGTAGCTGGGACTATGGGCACACGCCATCATCTTCAACTAATTTTTTCTTTTTCTTTCTTTTTCTTTTTTTTGAGACAGAGTTTCACTCTGCTGCCCAGGCTGGAGGCAGTGGCGCGATGTCGGCTCACTGCAACCTCCACCTTTAGGTTCAAATGATTCTCCTGCCTCAGCCTCCCAAGTAGCTGGGATTCTAGGCGTGTACCACCATGCCCAGCTAATTTTTATATTTTTGGCAGAGACAGGGTTTCACCACGTTGTCCAGGCTGATCTTGAACTCCTGACCTCAGGTGATCCAACCACCTCGGCCTCCCAAAGTGCTGGGATTACAGGCATGAGCCACCGCGCCTGGCTAATTTTTTCTATCTTTGGTAGAAATAGGGTCTCTAACCTGGATTAGGCTTTGGCCTAAGGGAATGTTGTGGCTGGTTTGATCTTTCCAGATCACTGAAACTTTCTTCCTATGACCAATATGGTTGTTTCACTTTCTTATCCATGTATTTGTTGGAGTATCACTTTCAATTATCTTCAAGAACTTTTGCCTTCCATTCTTAACTTGTTAACTGTTAGGTACAAGCCTAGCTTTTGACCTATCTTAGCCTTACACATACCTTCCTCACTAAGCTTAATGATATCCAGTTTTTGATTTAACATGAGAGACTAATGGCTCGTCCTTTCACTTGAACAGTTAGAGACCATTGCAGGGGTTTTTACATATATATATACACAAAATATATTTTTATATATTTTTATATATATATAAAATATATTTTTATATATTTATATATTTTATATATTTATATATAAAAATAAATATATATATATATAAATATATATTTTGTGTGTATATATATATATACTTTTTTTTTTTTGGACAGGGTCTTGCTCTGTTGCCCAGGCTGAAGACAAGATCTTGCTCTGTCACCCAGGCTGGTTGTTGCCAACCTCTGCCTCCCAGGCTTAAGTGATCCTCTCACCTCAGCCTCCCAAGGAGCTGGGACTACAGGTGTGTGCCACCACACCTGGCTGATCTTTGGGTTTTGGGTAGAGACAGTGCTTTGCCACATCGCCCAGGCTGGTCTCAAACTCCCAAGCTCATGTGATTTGCCCGCCTCAGCCTCCCAAAGTGATGGGATTACAGGTGTGAGCCACAGCACCTGGTCATCGCAGTTATTAATTGGCCTAATTTCAATATTGTTATGATTCGGGAAATAGGGAGGCCTGAGGAGAGGGAGAGAGACGAGGGAATGGCTGGTCGGTGGAGCAGTCAGGACACACACATTTATCCATGAAGTTTGCCATCTTAGTCATCTTATATAAGCGTGGTTCATGGCACCCCCCTACAATTACCATAATAACATGAAAGATCACTGATTATAGATCACCATAACAGATATAGTAATCATAGAAAGTTTGACATATTGTGAGAATTACCAAAACATGACACAGAGACACAAAGTGAGCACATGCTGTTGGAAAAAATGACACCGATAGACTTGCTTGACTCAGGGTTGCCACAAACCTTCAATTTGTAAAAAGCAAAAGCAGTATCTGCAAAGCAGAATAAAGCAAAGCAAAATAAAATAAGGTGTCTCATTATAGTTTATTTTAGGAGGTCTACAGTTTCTTTTAAAAGGTGAAGAAGATCCAGGAGAATGGGGAAATGTCAAGGGGGGGAAAAGGCAACCAATAAAGTCTGAAATTAAGATAGCTAAGATTCTAAGGGACTGAAGCATAATCTTTGTAATCTCTCTGGGGAAACTCTGGGAGCCTGTGAAGGACACAAAGCTCAGTTATCCCACCTGGAAGGCGAGGGAGCTGGGGTGTGCCTAAACTCCAGCCAGTCTTTGGTTAAGGGCTGCTCCCAGTGAGTATAATTCTGCCAATACTTCCAGCAGACTGGACAGCAAAACTGGCTCAGGTAGTGAGAGAAAGCCCTCAGGGAAGAAATACAAGTGCTGGCAGTTGGCAATTGGGCCCATGTGCACTGAAGTGGTACAGATTAGGGAATATGAGTGAGGCACCAAAGCATTTTCGTGGAAGTTTCAATGGAACAGCTTATACACAGACATCATGCTCATTTTTCTCTAATAATAAATAATTGGAATAGAATATAGCTTTACAATTTTAAGAGCCCTTTCACATATATTATAGGATTATTAAAAATCCTTTGATATAAGCAGCATCATGAATATGGAAAAATCAGGAATAAAAATAAATTGGTCACTTGCATTGAATGCTCTGTAGAAAGTACAAATTGTATCTCCTCCATGAGGATTATCATAAATTTAAAAGTTCTTGTTTTCTTACACCAAATTAATTATTCTAAATTACAGTCTTATTTTGAGAATTTTCTGACCTTTTCTTTGGTGGAGCAAGCAACGCAGTAGGGAAACAGGAGCCGTGGGTGATGAAGACCATTTCTTTCTTTTTTTGTTTTTGAGACAGAGGCTTGTTCTGTCGCCCAGGCTGGAGTGCAGTGGCGCAATCTTGGCTCATTGCAACCTCCGCCTCTCAGGTTCAAGTGATTCTCATGCCTCAGCCTCCTGAGTAGCTGGGACTACAGGTGTGTGCCATCACACCCGGCTAATTTTTGTATTTTTAGTAGAGACGGGGTTTCCCCATGCTGGTCAGGCTGATCTCAAACTCCTGACCTCGTGATCCACCTGCCTCGGCCTCCCAAAGTGCTGGAATTACAGGTATGAGCCACTGCACCTGGCCTGATGAAGAGCATTTTAAAACCCCAATTTAAAACTCTTTTTCAGAACTATACAAGTTAGTATAGCACTTTATAACCTAAAATTTAAAAAAGACTAATTAACTGCTGGAATCAGAAAACATAAACAATGTATGGATTAAGTCAAATCAATTCAAATCAATAAGTCAATAGCTGTTCAATTGTTCACTTATAAATATTTTACATTACATTATACAGTAGAAGAAATATTTTCTTCATAAAGTAGTTTAAATCAAAGTGTTTTTCCTTCCCCTTCTCCAAGGTCTGGTGAGATGAACTTACTTCAACGCAGCCACCACTGAAAAGTAATGGAAAAGCTCCAGGAAAGTCATAAGTAGGAGATTTTCTGTTTATTAGCTTGTTTTTCAGGGCAGCTAAATGAATGGCAACTCTGGACAACCACTTTAAAGGGATTATCCCAAATGGATTGGATTGTTTTAAAAAACCCTCCTATCTAAATCCATTGATTCCTGGTTAATGCAAAGGAGTGACTCTACTGCCACTACATTTGAATGAGAAAACGAATGACACAGATTATAAGAACTTAGTCAAGGTATAGAGTTTTCTGTACATCATATTTCTGTTATCATAAAGATAAATAAAATATTAAGAAGGCCGGGCGTGGTAGCTCATGAGGTCAGGAGTTTGAGATCAGCCTGGCCAGCATGGTGAAACCCCATCTCTACGAAAAATACAAAAATTAGCCAGGCATGGTGGCACAGGCCTGTAGTCCCAGCTACTTGGGAGGCTGAGGCAGGAGAATCACTTGAACCCAGGAGGCAGAGGTTGCGGTGAGCCGAGATCATGCCATTGCACTACAGCCTGGGCAACAAGAGCGAAAGTCTGTCTTAAAAAAAAAAAAAGAAATTAAAAGTTTTACATTTAAAAATCTTCTTTAAAAGACATTAAATCTTATTAATGTGCTAGTTATTTATTTATTTATTTTTATTTTTATTTTTTTTGAGAAGGAGTTTTGCTCTTGTTGCCGAGGCTGGAGTGCAATGGCACGATCTCGGCTCACTGCAACCTCCGCCTCCCGGGTTCAAGTGATTCTCCTGCCTCAGCCTCCCAAGTAGCTGGGATTACAGGCATGCACCACTAGGCCCGGCTAATTTTGTATTTTTGGTAGAGATGGAGTTTCTCCATGTTGGTCAGGCTAGTCTTGAACTCCCGACCTCAGGTAATCTGCCCATCTCAACCTCCCAAAGAGCTGGGACTACAGGCGTGAGCCACTGTGCCCAGCCATGTGCTAGTAATTTATTAAGTTTCTTATTTTTTTTTTGAGATGGAGTCGCACGCTGATGCCAAGGCTGGAGTGCAGTGGCCCAATCTCGGCTCACTGCAACCTCCGCCTCCCAGGTTCAAGCAATTCTTGTACCTCAGTCTCCTGAGTAGCTGGGACTACAGGTGCATGCCACCATGCCCAGCTAACTTTCTGTATTTTTAGTAGAGACGGGGTTTCACCTAAAGTTAAACAGCAAACCTCTAACAAACTAAATCTGAATAATTAATTCTGATGTAAGTGGAGGAGCATTGTGATTAAAAAATGCAATCAGGTTTTTTTTTTTTTTTTTTTTTTTTTTAAGGAAAACTGAGCACCAAGGATTTGCCACTACAGATGAAATCTTTGCTGAAACTATGGGATTTTCCTTTCAGCTGTTCCATTGTTGTTTGTCTTGCCTTCATCCTTTCTAGTTTAAACATCAAAATGAAAACACAAAGGCAGCATGTTTGGAGACAATAGAATACATTTGGACCCAAAGTGTCATGAGAATGAAGCGATATTGGACAGGACAAAAGGTGCACTTGCTCTCATTTGCTGTGGTTCACCAGCTGTGCCAGCTTCCTGAAGAACCATCACTTTAAGGTACTACAGGCCAAAGAAAGAAATGGGCCAACTTTAATCAGAGTTCCACAGACTCAAGTGTTCACTGCTAATTCACTTGTAAATTGGCACATTATCAAAAATAAAAACTCCTCAAAAATTATCTACAAGTCCCAGCTACTTGGGAGGCTAAGGCAGCAGGAAGATCACTTGAGTTCAATTCCAGGCTGGGCAACATAGCAAGACCCTGTCTCTAAAAAAGAGAGGAAATAAAAAAAAGTAATGCATGGCCTGACACTTCATTGCTAGGTGTAGATCCAGCTATAACATAAACAATTCCTTATTTTTATTTTTTTAATTTATTTTTTTGAGACGGAGTCTTGCACTGTCGCCCAGGCTGGAGTGCAGTGGCCGGATCTCAGCTCACTGCAAGCTCCGCCTCCTGGGTTTGCGCCATTCTCCTGCCTCAGCCTCCCGAGTCGCAGGGACTACAGGCGCCCGCCACTTTGCCCGGCTATTTTTTGTATTTTTTAGTAGAGACGGGGTTTCACTGTGTTCGCCAGGATGGTCTCGATCTCCTGACCTCGTGATCTACCCGTCTCGGCCTCCTAAAGTGCTGGGATTACAGGCTTGAGCCACCGCGCCCGGCCTACAATTCCTTATTTAAAAAAAAAATTTCTTTAGGGCACTAAGTATTCCCACTTAGGATTATTATTTAATCTTCATAGTAAATCTCTAAGGTCAACAGAAAGGATAATTATCTACCTTTAACTGGTGATGAAACTGTGGCTCAGGGATTACTGTCTAACATTTCAAAAGCTACCCTTAATATCCCCCTTGTACTATTAATTTTACTAGTTTCTTCTCTAATGTAATAAAGATATTTGAGAAAAACATAAAGTCACAGCTTTGAATTATGAGGCTATCCTATTGACTTAAAGCTTTCAAATAAGGCAACAAAAAGGAAAAGTCTTATTTTTTTGGAACATGTTCTTTCTTCATATTAATTCAATTGTTGGGAAGCTTTCAGTTACCAAGGAAGGGAAGGGTGCAAAGATAAAAATGAAAGACATATTCTCTGCCCTTCAGAGATGCCCAATCTAACAGATAAGATAGCAGATAGCTTCTTGGAAGGCAGATCTATAATGCAAAGGGCCTTTGTTTCTGGGGATCTTCTTCCTTTACAACACTCTGCATGGCACTTTGTTGAGAGAACTACCTAGAACTGAGAGGATTAAAAGGGACAGTACACAGTAATATCTCTCATGTCTCACTCCAAGTACTGGAGTGAGGCTTCGAGGGGAAACACTGGGAGAGATCCAAATGACTAGTGCAAACGGCTGTTGTTAGGCTTTCCTTACATTCTTTTATATTCTTTTAATCATTATTATTATTTGCCTTTTTCTCTCGGGCAGACCCTGGCTTCTCTAAGGCACAAGAGTGCTAAGTCCAAATGTGACCAAAATAAGGGCTTAAATAGTGCTAAAGACACCCTAGTCATACTCCCACCAATATAGCCTGTTTCCAGCATTTCAAACAACTGTTCCACACTATTTATTCATATTCAAATGAACAATTAACCCAGAATCTTTATTTATTTATTTTTCTAATGTTATGCTCAGAGTATCTCATGACTTGAAATGTTCCTTAACTGGGTGTTTGGGTGACATTTATATCTACCTTGCCTTTCTTCTAATTATGTATTTGTTTGGAAGGATTTATTAGACCTAAACTATTGCATGTTTCCTCCTATTCTGTTTCTGTTGATTAACCCATTCCTTCATTTTCAAAGTCACTCTAAGTTCTACTCTGTATTTCCCCAATGTTTGCAACTGCTCAACTTTTTGTCTTTGTTTTCAAAGGGAATGCTTCCATATTCATCATCTCAGTCAATGATGGTTATCAAACTACACTAAGCTCAAGGCTGACTGATGCATTCTACCACTTCATATATTACCCCTCAGTTTTTCACATTGCTGATGAGTCATTTAGAAACCATTGACTCAACACTGGCAAAACTTGGGGATGATATATTGCTCTGGTTCTTGAAAATTCATGACTTCTTAAAAAGAAATATAAAAGATAATAGCAGTAACATTCACAAGAAGAGCAGACTCCTAGCAAGCAGCCCAGTATCCTTACCCACTGGACAGAACCAAATCAACTGGGCAGCTAGTAACTACTACTTATTCATTTATTTATTTATTTTTTTGAGATGGAGTCTCGCACTGTCACCCTAGCTGGAGTGCAGTGACGCAATCTTGCCTCACTGCAATCTACACCCCCTGGGTTCAAGCGATTCTCATACCTCAGCCTCCCAAACAGCTGGGATTACAGAGCCATGCCACCACACCTGATTAGTTTTTGTATTTTTAGTAGAGATGGGGTTTCACCATGTTAGCCAGGCTGGTCTCAAACTCCTGACCTCAAGTAATCCGCCTGCCTCAGCCTCCCAAAGTGCTAGGATTACAGGTGTGAGCCACCGCACCTGGCATAACTACTTCTTATTCAGGGTAGGGGCAACTTTAGTCTTGACTATCTGGCTATTGCTCACAGCATAGCCTTTCAGAGATTTCAGTGGAGCTATTTTGCTCTTAATTTAGACATAATGTAATAAGTTTAATTATCTAGTTTCCTAGATCATCTGAGTGGAAATACACAAAAAGCAAGTTGGAACAAAAGAAACAAACTCACAGTAGCAAGTAGCAACAGCTGACAGTATGAAAGAACAACAGAGGAAAGCAGAGAACAAATGTGAGAATCTAAAAAAGCAAAGCAGCCCAAGGTCCATTAACATAAGAGCAGCTGTAATCCTGTAGCCCTTGTGCTGAATACCAGGAGAGAAAAAAAAATATTTGGAGAAATAATGGCAGAAAAGTTTCCAATTTTATTAGAAATCTATAACTTATACATCCAAGAAGCTTAACGAATGCTCTGGGAAAAAAAAGCAAAGATGCCCACAAACAGATACTTTATAGTATAAATGCTGAAAGTCAAAGGAGAAGTTTTAATCAGCAAGAGAAAAACAATGCATCACTTACAAAGGTACTTCAATAAGATTTAAGATTAACACCTTACTTCTCATCAGAAACCATGGAAGCCAGAAAGCAATAGGAAAACATATTCCATATACTCAAAGAAAAAAGTAGGCAACCAAGAATCTTATATAGACTAAAGCTATCTTTCAAAAATGAAGATGAAATAAATACTTTCCCAGATAAGCAAAACTGAGAGAATTTGTTAGCAGACTCATTTTACAATACTAAATGAAGTTCTTCAGGCTGAAATCAAGTGACCCTACAGAAATATGAATCTACAGGAACAAACAACATTGATAATTACGTAATGATAAATGCATATTTTTCCTCCGTAATTGATTTTAAAAAGCAATTTCAAATAATATGTATATAATGGATTGTTGGGCCTATAACATATAGAAATGTAATGTATTTTACTCCCTCTATATTTTTGCCAATAGCACATAGGAAGTAAGTAAAAACAAAGCTGTAATGGGCTAAGGAAATGACTACAGATGGTAAAGTAGTAACTATAACAATGCATTATAGAGTTTTTAACATTAATATATTATGTAGGCAATGCCTAAAAAGTACTTTAGACCTGGCACTCAGTGAGGATTTCAGATATTATTATCCTATTCATTACATTCCCTGCCAAAACAAAACACAAAATTCAATATCGTTCACCCAAATAAAGGAATCCTCTCCTCCTCCAGCTACTTTTATTTGCTGCTCTGGTAGCCAGGCTGAAAACACATTTGAGAATTACTTCTCCTGTATCTGTTCTGGGGTCTTATGATTTTGGAAGTCCAGAAGCCAGTTTCTGACAGTGAAAACCAGGAGACAGTGAAGAAGTAGGTTTCCCCCCTTCTTTTTTATCATAAAAAATAACACACCAACATAAAAGATACCTTTTTAAGTAGGTCAAGGAAAAAAACTCACCCATAATCCTATTGCCTCAACACAATCATTTGTTTCACTGTATTTATTTCCTTTGGCTTTTATTCCATAGACACTCACATTTTATTTTACAGAGGTGTAATCATTTATACTCTCTTTTTCATTTAGGATTACACTGAATACTTTAGCAAGTTTAATTATCATTTTTGACAGCACCAGATATATTTAGGGATATATAAACTATTTTCTTTTGTCTCCTTCCCTTCTGCCCATTCTATTTCCCAGGGATGGGCCTTGAAGGCTTGGAGCCCTAGACTTAAAAGAGCTCAAAAAGTAGCCAATTCTCACTTTGGTGAAGTGATATAGATGGCCTCTGACTTTACCAAAGTTATTAGGTGTTCAAATAGAAACACAAGTTTCATCTAAGATTCATGAGAATGCTAATTATAAGTTTTGATTTATAGCCTATGAATTCACAATACATAGTGTACCTATATTCGTAAACCTACCTGCTACCCTCTCTACTTCTTTTCTTCTTCAAAAACCAGAAGACTGAATCTACTTTAATTCAATACACTGCCTTAAGTAGTTGTTTTAGAGGAAAAAGAAGTCCAAATTTTGAATTAATCAAGTAGTACAGTGGCTGAAACTTGCATTTTATTAGGAGATAAACAAAAATTATCTAAAAATAGCATTTCCCCATTTTTCTAATATAACAATGTCATTTTTTAAAACACACTATTAAAACTTTTTTCTAAAAGTGTCATAATTATATTATGCAAATTTAGTACATGGCCTACACAAGGAAATAGAGGGAGTAAAATAGTTTCATGTCCATCTGGCTTCATATGAAAAAGCCAGTTTAACAGCTTTCAGTTCACTGACATTTGCAAAGACCTTTGTACTTTCCCTAGAAAAAAGAAAGAAAGAAAAACACACAACTCTAACGTAAAGTGGGTCATTTCCAGCATAGAGGTGTTTGTTTCCTTCCTTAGCATTACTCATTCAACTATTCAGTCAGAGGCATAATCCATTTAGAGATACGATAGACAAATGTCTTTTCCATTCTGCAAGTTAAAACTGAAAGCCTCGTTCCAAGTATCGTAAGCATAAACTGTTATTTCTGGTTGCTGGGCGTTTGGGGTGCACATTATCAGAATGCAACATGCTATCATGTTTGAATAAATAGCCTATTTTAAAACAAACCACAAGATAAAAGTTAATTCGTAATAACTATATTGATACTTTTTTCAATGTAATTGCTTATTCTGCGTGTTACAATTTGTAGTAAATCAGCTCCTGAAGTAAATACTTGTTTATTCATGTGTCTGTGGCTACCATCCTCACTAGGTTTCAACATAACTAAATAACTGTAACTCTGCCTAGTAAAATGAATTAGTATTAAATTCTTTAAATAATCATTAACATGAGAATTAATTGGCACAATCTACCAATTTACTATTCAATGAATAATTAGTTGACAAGGAGGGCTCTACCCATTAAAAAAAAATTGTGACTAACATTGGAGAGCAAATAAGTTTACGCCACATAATTTGAAAGGCTCATTGGTATATTAATCCAGATAAGTTTGGTAAAGAGAAGATAATGGAATACATAGTACCGTCGTTGACAACTGTAGACCTTGAGAAAATCACTTCCCTTCTTTATGTTTCTGCACCTGTAAAATAAAGGGATTAGGCTATATCATCTCTGAAGTTTTTATAATCTATGAGTTTATGTGGCTTTCCATAACTTTATGAAAAATCACTCTTAAAAGTTTTGTCATATATGTCTAAATGCAAGAATACCACTATTTACATGACAATTGCTGTCAGTCTACAATTTCTAAAATTCATTTTATAATTATTTTTGCAGAGACAGGGTCTCATTCCATTGGTCAGGTTGGAGTGCAGTGGCACTATCAGTTCACTGCAGCCTTCTAGTCTTGGACTCAAGTGGTTCTCCCACCTCAACCTCTTAAGTAGCTGGGATTACAGGCTTGAGTTACCTCGCTCTACTTAAAATTCATTTTCACTTATGAAGCTCTCTTAAAATGAACACTACCTATATATTTATAGAAATCACAAAGAAAAAAAAATCTATGATATATATTCATGTAGGATATAGAACTGGTAAATTTGTGTAAAGAAACCTGGAAAAGTGTGAAGATGATAAACTAGTTCATGAAAGTTCTTATCTACCATTCTTTTTTGTACCTGGAGGATATGGCAGGAGCTATGTACCAAGGATTTGTGTTATTATCCAAATTGCACTATGTTAGTATGCACAAAAGCCAAATATCAAAACAAGCTAACTGGCACCACTCTAGTTAAGGCTAAAAACTGATATGAGCCATTACGTGTGAGTAGGGCTGAAATTTTCACATTACATTAGAAATGTAAGGGATATTATTATTCAATTAGTTCCATTTCTTTATTTCTAGTGAGAAAACTGAGGTCCAGAAGTAACTTGCCCAATGTTGCAGATCTAATCACTGTTAGCTGACAAGGGGCCCAGATCTGACTGCCAGTTTAATTGTTCTACATCATACTGTCTTCTCAAAACCATAAGGTAAGCTCTGAGGAGTAAGTAGAAATCAAAATGGAATACAAAGTCTCAAACAACCTTACACACAGTACATCTAGTACAACTTTTCATTTAAATCTGGAATTTCTTCTGTGACACCTATGACAGACGTCATTCAGCTTCTGCTCTGTCTCTAGTGATAAGACACTCATTAATGCTTAGGAAGCAATCCCTTTCCTTTACGGACAAATAACCATAAAGTTATTTCTCATACTGAGTTCAAATCTGGTATTTTGTAATTTTCACCCAGTTCTGCTCTGAGAGCCAGATAGAATACATTGTACATGCCTCTCAAATATTTGAAGGCAGCTATTATGCCTTAGTCACATCTTTCAGCTGGTTTGGGAGTTTCAGTTTATGGTACCTTTTCCAACTTGGCAAATACCTCAGGATTTGCTCTAATTTGCAAATATCCTTTCACTGCATCCTGGAATAACATTAGTAATGCAAACGTGGTTTGAACAGCACTTTGTGTATCATTTTCCCATGATGTATTTTTCACCACTCTAAAATTAGATCAGTTTCTACAAAACTGACTTATATGTTATTTCCAGCAAGCAAAAATCTCCAGATTTTTTCATCTATACTCTTGACAAGTGCTGTTTCCTTTTCTATCAATGGCTTCCTGTTTGTTTCTAAGATAAAGACTAGGTAGGGTTCACGATGCCATCTGCAATTGTGTTCCTAATTAGTAGCCTCATTCCTAGGCCAAACTTTTTTTTTTTTTTGAGACGGAGTCTTGCTCTGTTGCCCAGGCTGGAGTGCAGTGGTGCGATCTCGGCTCACTGCAACCTCCACCTCCAGGGTTCAAGTGATTCTCTTGCCTCAGCCTCCCGAGTAGCTGGGACTACAGGCGCATGCCACCACGCCCAGCTAATTTTTTGTGTTTTTAGTAGAGACAGGGTTTCACCGTGTTAGCCAGAATGGTCTCGATTTCCTGACCTCATGATCCACCTGCCTCAGTCTCTCAAAGTGCTGGGATTACAGGTGTGAGCTACCGAGCCCAGCCCAGTCCTCATATTTAACTGCACCTTCCTTCCTCTAGGCTTCCATATATTATTCATCCCCCTCAGCCAGGAATGCTTCTCCTGGGTCACCCAGGTCTACCCAATTCTTAGTTATCCGTCAAAACTTAGCTGAAATACCACTTCTCTGGGGGACTCTTCCTTGTCCTGCTCCCCATGTTCCCCTCCCAAAAGTACCTTTTACCTGTTACAATACCTTACAAATCTCCTTCAGTCCTTATTAAAATAGTAATATTTGGGCAATGAGGTGCCTGTCTCCTTAGCTATACCATGAAATCTATGAGGACACAGTCTGTCTTTACCTAGCACAGGGTTTTGCATGATTTATACATTCAATAACTATCGTTGAATGAACGAACACTGAATAAATAGAATCAATATTTAGATTTCCCTAGGTAATCAAAGAAAACATTTAGCTAAGCCCTGGGTTGTATGCTGTACAAAGAAGAAACTGTATAGGTTACAAGACAATCTTGAGAAAGAAAGACCTCTCCAAAAGAAGTGATGATATAATTTTAAAAGTTTTCAAACTATGTCCTATAAAAACGAAGGGTAATTTTTTTCTTTTCACGCTTTCTAGTGTGGGCGTGGGGAGCATGGAAAAAGGCAAATAAGCACAGGTCAGTGGTATATTTGTTGTTTTACTGTTAATTTGACACATCTGAACCAAAGCATTCACAATACTTGATATACTTTGAAGAGAATCGTATACTATAGTCTTAGACATAACCACGGAACAAGCAGAACAATTAAAACTACATAAGGCCTTAAAATATATCCACAGTGTGTATTATTTCCATATTCATTCATTTACAAATTAGACTACATACCATTAATTTTTTATTTTTATTTTTATTTTTCTTTCATTGTTTTATTCAGGCAGGGTTCATTCAAGGAAAGGCAACTTAGTTTTTGTATGTGTGAGCTTTATTGTTTTACTATATTGGTTAATATAAAAGTTATGAATTAAATGTATTCTTATCTCCTATACCCAGGAGTGAATCCATGAAATTCTCAGATAGTAATCCAAAACAACAGGTCCTATTTTTAAAAATAGCCAAAGTGGGCCAGGCGCGGTGGCTCATGCCTGTAATTCCAACACTTTGGGAGGCCGAGGAGGGCAGATCATGAGGTCAGGAGTTCGAGACCAGCCTGATCAACATGGCAAAACCCTGACTCTACTAAAAATACAAAAATTAGCCAGGCGTGGTGGCGGGCATCTGTAATCCCAGCTACTCGGGAGGCTGAGGCAGGAGAATCGCTTGAACCTGGGAGGCAGAGGTTGCAGTGAGCCAAGATTGCACCACTGCACTCCAGCCTCAGCGACAGAGCAAGACTCCGTCTCAAAAAATGAAAAAAAAAAAAAAAAAAAAAATAGCCAGTGAAAAGGGATCAGATAGCCACTCTGTTTGTGGTCTTTAAGATCAACTCATGGACTTTCAGGATTTCATACAATGAAGACTACTGCAATTCTATGAGACTATGAGATCAGTCAAAATTTAAAACATTGCATACAAAATCATTCTTGAAATCTCTAAATGCCTTTTAAATAACCAGCATGAAAATTTTAAGTAGTTGCCTCACAGTACCAAACTTAGAAGTCAAAACTAGTTAAAATTCAGTGCTATCATGACTTCTCATTTACAAGGTAACTCATTGGTAAATTAACAGATGGCATAAAAATTAAGATTTACATCTTTTTTAAAGGATAAATGTATGTAATCAGAGTATAGAGAAAATTCAATGTATTTTACAATAAAATATCTTTAAACCTCTATCCCTGTACAACAGGGTTTAGGTTAATTCTAGTGAACTTGCATGGTTTTAAATCTCTTTTACAGTTCATTCTATTATGAGTACTTAAATTGCTTTAGATACATAGCTTTCTTCAAAAGAATATTACAGTTGTATTCCAGGATAAGATTTAGTACATTGAGATGTTTTAAAAATATTTATAAATTTGTTTCTAGTATGCAAAAGCATTTGGCAATACTTTTACAGCATTTGATTTTATAGAATTAAAATCTCATACAGTACTCATCTTGATGTTAAAAAAAAATTCACAGAAAAAATATAAATTACACAGCCTGACTGCATGGTACTGTTATTTCCAGTTCTTAGTTCTGGTAATTAAAACCTTCATTAAGTCTGTTAACAAATCATTACCTGTACATTTATGAAGGCAACTGACATGATTTGCAAACAAAACCTTCAGGTTTTATGTTAGTTACCAAAGAGTGCAGTTCAGCAAGAAAGGAAAACCCAGTAGCAAATTTACAGAATATTTTACAAATTTACCAGTTCCTGTGACACAAACTGTTTCAACCTTTCAAGATACTGTCCATACAGTTCCACATCATTGTGACCTGCTCCTTCAACCCAGAGAGGCTCCACAGGTCTTTGGCAACGTTCAAACAACGCGAGGCCATGTGAAAAGTCAATGACTTCGTCTTCAGTCCCATGAATTATTAATACTGGAGAGGTTATCTTAGAGATTTTGTCAATGCTGCAGGGAAAAAGGAAGGGAAAAAATGCAATAAATTAACTATGTAAAGGAACATAAATATTCTTGTGCTGTATCAGACAGGTAATTCAAATATGAGAATTGTACGAATCAGTTCAGAAGGTAAGAACGTCTCTTGAATTTCCAGTAAGATTCAAAAATTGCCTTTTACATACTCCCTACCTTAAGATTATCTGAGGAAGTTATTTTCATGCACTTGTTTTGATGGTTTTGCTGGAATCACTCAATGCTCTCGTCACTCTACTGTACCTTTCTACAATGTTGACTTTTGGCACAGAGAAACTTAGGTGTCCAGAAGAGGAGAAAACTTAAGAACCATTTCAAGTATGCGCTAATTTCACTTTTTGCACTCACTATATTCTTTCTCCTAGTCTCCTACTAAAATGATAGCAAAATGTTTTATGTTTTTGTTCTTGTTTGAGGATAAAGATACAAAAACAAAGAGAATGTACTAAAATATAATAAAATGTTGGAGCTGGAAAGATTAATGTGTGAAATAATTTATCAAAAGGAGAGAAGAAAACACAATTTTAGGCAGATAGACCACAAAGTGATGAACGAAACCAATTTATACCACAGAATACCCCAGAAAGTTAAGGAATTACCATGGTGATGAAGGGGGTGACTGAAATATACAGGATTTTTTCAAAGTCTGTGTAAGAAAGTTAGCCTCCCCTTCCCAGTTCCTTTTGCCTATTCATATACCCGGAAACTGTCTGCCCCCAAGACTGGAATGTCTGTGGACTAAAAGACTCCCAGAGTTTAGAACAGAGGTATCATAGAGACAACGGACACATATACATTTACATACTGGCTACTATGAACCCATTTTCCCTATGTGGCTCCCAGAATGCTGGTAGTCAGGCCACTGTCCTCAAGGAGGGACTTTTAGAAAGAGCCTTCTTTGGAGATTATATCAGAGCAGCCCTTTAGTTGATCTGCTAAATCTTGATTGCCGGCTTATATGTAAGAGTAAAAAGTTGATCAGTTCCTTTACTTACATATAAGCAGGCAACCAAAAGTTATCAGACATGAGAGGAGAACACTTCAAATAACACAGGAATCAAAACAAACACTTTTTTAAAAAAAAACACTTGGCAACTTGGAGGAGACAGAAACTACACAGACAAACAATTCTTTTTAAGAATCCTTAGAGAAAGATATTATAAATAACATAAAATGAAAATGGAATTTTGACAAGGAAAAAACCATCAATGAAATAATCTAAGGCTGCATTTGGTAAGAATAAATACTTGGGTTTACTATCTGCTGTCAGAAAGAGGTTCAGAGGTAGAGGAATTAAAACTTGAATAAAAAAAAGAAATATATTATCTTTTTCAAACAGTTTATTTTTATTTTTTGAGACAGGGTCTTGCTCTGTCACCCAGGTTGAAGTGCAGTGGCACCATCTTGTTTCACTGCCATCTCTGTCTCCCAGGTTCAAGGGATTCTCATGCCTCAGCCTCCTGAGTAGCTGGGATTACAGGCGTGCATCACCACGCCTGGCTAATTTTTGTAATTTTAGTGGAGACAGGGTTTCACCATGTTGGCCAGGCTGGTCTCGAACTCCTGGCCTCAAGTGATCCACCCACCACGGCCTCTGAAAGTGCTGGGATTACAGGCGTGAGCCACTGTGCCTGGTCAAACAGTTTATTTTTAGTGTTGCTCTCTGTTGGTGCACCAGAAATGAAAGAGGGAGCTAGACAGAGATATAAGTTGGCAACAACACTGATATAGGGATACTCAGATACATCCCTATCATTTTTACCATTCAGCTAGACAGAGGCAGTGTAATGCCTATACCTACATTACCTGAAACAAAAACAAACCCAAAACAAAATAAAAACCCAAACACGCCCAGTTTGCCCTTGTGATAAGATCATGTGTTCACATACTTTCCCTACTAAAGTGATCCATTACTGGCTAGTGATGAAAATAATGTGTTTTTAAAATAATCTTTGCTATTCTTTATAAAGAACCATGTGATGACTTTGCCTTAGGCCCATCGGCCATTCACAAAAAAATCCTTTGTATTGTTGCCAATTGGAGAAAGGAAAGAAAACTAAAATTTGCCAGCTTATTTCTTGTCTTCTACTTCTTTGAGAAAAATAGTCCATTAATTTTTTCCAACTATGAAGAGTAGGTGGGAACTACCTCCTGTCTTGAAAAGCATGAAGGAAAAGTAGCTACTTTTCTTTCAAATACATCTAAGTATGTTGGCGGGTTTTGTGGCAGCAATACTTACTAATCTAGTTAATTTAAGATTCAACTTTTTTCAATTCACTTTTGTAAATTAGATATCATTAATCAGATATTTACTCATTTTAACCTCTACTTGTTTTTCTCTAACATCAAGTGTTTCACTGGATGGCACCATCCATTAGCACCTCAGGGCAGAAACATGGTAGTCATGTTCAAGTTTTTCTCTTTAGCATCCTACGTCCAAGTCTGACACTCAGTTCTGTCAAATCTTTCTTTCAAACTCATTCCCTTGTCTCCAATACTAGTGCCACCACCTGAGGTGTAAGGCCCTCAGCAATTTTCATCTGGATTACTACTCCTCAAACATTTCAGCCTTCTGACTGGTCACCAGCTAATACCCTCTTTACAAATTAATTTTTCATAATGTATATGTGCTAATATATGTAAAATAGAAACTTATGGTTGAGTGAACTATGTCACGAATACTTTAAATGATGAAAAAATTCCTAAGTTTCTTGGAATTGAACTATTTTGAATACTGCTACTTACTTTGGGAATGCATCAAAACAGTAGGTCTTCTTGGTGTCAGGAAAGGCAACTCGCATTCCCGAGGTCAGAGGAGAATGAAGAATAACAGCAGCACTCTCATATCGAGCAGCAAGATCCACAGACGGTACTGTCCCTATACTTTGGCCATATATAATCACATTTTCAGGGCGAATGCCATATCTACAAAGTTCAGGCGTTAAAAACAAAAAAGTTGGAGTGGTATGAAATGTTCCATCATTCCAAAGGATTTGATCTTAGAATAAGACAATGTCAACTAATCCATTTTTTAAACTTAAATTTCTTGGCTATTACTGTTATTTTTAACATTACAATAAAGTCTGTATCATCAGTTTATTTCATGTGTTTCTATTTCATCTTTTGGAAAAATAATTGCTGAGGTATTTTAAAATTTCAATCTTAAGAAATAAATTTATTAAATAATTTATTACACTGTAGTATTTCAACCTAGCATACTGTTGACTGAGCTTGGGGCATATCACTAATATTTTAATGAACTGATGTTGAATGAATAGGTCATATTTATTTTCTGTTCAATGTAAGAAAAATTATTTATTTCTCCACACATCAGGAGCAGCTCATTTTAATTTCCAAAACTGGTCATATTGATGAACTGTTACATATAGTTACGGTATGAAATGAATAAACTATATGTATGGTTTTAGTCAAGGGCAAATTATGATTTTATGATTTTTCTTAAAGTTTGTCTTTCCTTAGTTGTAGAAATGGACTAATGATTGAAAACATAAAAAAGAATTCCAAACACCACATGGTCCAGTTATTTATGAATAGACTTTATGCTAAAATCTCAAGGTACTATTTTAATCCCTTTAAAATGGCTGCAGGTTTAAATAGATGAAAACTCATTGACTCAATAAATATTTATTGGGTACCTAGTATGTTCAAGGAACTGCTTGCTACTTGTCTACAGTATAATCATCCCAAAAGTAAACTACTGCAAGTCCAAGTGCAGTGCTACCTGAGCTAATGAATGTGGGGTTCAAGGTTACAGTGACATTAAATACAGCTTTTCACTTAGAAGGCACACAGCAGTCACTCTGGCAGCTAAGACCACAACAGCTTCTTTTGGAAATCTTTTGCAAACGTAAAATATCTTTCTGAGAATCTGAATATTCACCAGGAAAGAGGGAGGCAAACTGTCCCTGTGTTCTCTTCCAGGGGCATAATACTATTTCAACTATACAGGTAGTAACACAGGTCTCCCCACATAGTTTCTTCAAGTCAGGACTACACAAGCATTTGGAAAGGACACAGAAAGTGGGGCTCTGTCTACTCCAAATTGACTCTAAATATTAGCAAACTCAGAAAAGCTTTTTTCTTTACAACAGACCTAGTTGCACATATTTCAAATGAATGAAGAAATTAGGAGAATGAACATTTGCAGCATAACCACAATTCTTGAGGTTGCATTGTTGCTGTCAGTTGAATATCAGCATTGTTGGTGGCAATCATGAAATCTGGGCTATAGCTAGCAATGACAATGCTTGAGGATAGAGTTGCAGAGGTAGCTGACAATTAAGCATTAGGGGACTCACAAGAGTAACAACTGCCTAACAGTATGAGCTAGAAAGGAGTTTAGAGACCATTTAATATAGACTCCAGCTGCCTAATGAGCAGACCTTCAAAGTCACCAGTAGGTGACAGCTCTATAATTAGAACTCAGGTACACTGACTACCAGGTTCAGTGTTTTTTACCTCTGAAGCCCACAGATGAGGAGCTCAAGGACTTTGTGGGAAAGGTGCACAGTGAATGCCAGGCCCTGAGTTTCTTTTGGTCCATCAGAAGGTCAGAAATTGGAGTTATTACGGATATCCAATTTTCCCAAAAAGGACATCATTAAACAAATTTAAGTTTAAGTTTATTTAAGTTCATTATTTATTTTCTCTCTCCTGGTTACTTAAGTCCTAACTTTTAATCAGGTAAATAAAATAAAAGGCATGTCTTCTAATCACACACATTTCATTAGATGACAGAATTCCAGAACTGGAAAAGATCTTGGGGATCATTTAATTCAATCTCTTCATTAAACAGATGAGGAAACACAGGCTCAGAGAAGTTACATTTCCTAAAGTACCTATACTTATGAAACTCTTACAACTATATTTTGGGTTCAACATGAAAGAAAACAGAAGTCTAAAATTCTAAAATGTAAGTGCTAAAATAGTATGTGGGATTATCGGTGAAATCTGCCCATTCCTCATTAACACTGGCTATCAAATATGTTAAAAAAAATTAATCAAGACTGAAAATCATTTTTGAAAGTTTTCTTCAAATTGATAAATGCCAAGATTAAAAAAAAAAAACCAGTAAGTTGACCACTTAAAAAATGGGATTTTTTTCACAAAGACACAGAACACTGAACCCAATACTAACATGTTTTGTTTGAGTAAAGTGACCCTTTTTTGTTACTGGGAAGCACTAATAATGAAGGCTATCAGTTTTAACTTAGCACCCTTTAAAACTTCATTATTCCACTGAAGTTAAACTTTAAAAGTGTGAACTTTATCGCTCAATAAAGTTATTTTGTTTTAATTATAATACTTTCTTACAGTTATTATGTTATTCAACTGGCTGGCTCTAAAAAGTGGGCACTCAGGTTTTGTTTTAAGGCCTGATGTAACTCATATCAATATACCTAAAAAGATTTTTATTTAAAGCAGTTTTTAAATTTATCAATTAGACAATAATTTTACCAACCCCCATCAACTCTACCTACTACTTGCCATCTTTTTTTCCTTATTCCCCATATTTATGTTTTTATATAATTCCAATTGATTTTAAGAATCCCTTTTATGTAGAACTTTGCTATGAGAGCATAACTTTACTACATTTCTTTGGAGGGAAAAATAATTTTAAAGATTTTTTATATATCTTTAATATTATTAACTACTTCATTATTATTAAAATTGAGGAAATTCTTCCTGACTAAATCAAATCTTTAATATTTAAACATTAAATTAGAAAGAGTAAGTTTTCTTTATATCCTATAGGTTCAGTCAAAAACATTCTGGAAGTCAGATGTTTTATTTTCATATAATATAAAGAACAGCCTATATTAAGGTTATCTGTTTATTGTACACTAACCTGACTAATAATACACTGAAGTCTACCAAATTGTGATTTTTCAAGAAAAACGTTTAGGTATCTTGGCAACTAGAAAAGATTAATGCAATTTCTAGTTCCCCAAAAATGTATGCTGCTATATAATCAAAGAATAACTGAACAGTAAGAAAATTTTATTAAACAATTTATCATAACATTAATTTTTTTTTTTTTTTTTGAAACAGAGTCTCACTCTGTCACCTGGGCTGGAGTGCAGTGGTGTGATCTCGGCTCACTGCAACCTCCGCCTCCCGGGTTCAAGCGATTCTCCTGCCTCAGCTTCCCAAATAGCTGGGATTACAGGCACATGCCACTGCACCCAGCTAATTTTTGTATTTTTAGTAGAGACGGGGTTTCACCATCTTGGCCAGGCTAGTCTTGAACTCCTGACCTTGTGATCCACCTGCCTCAGCCTTCCAAAGTGCTGGGATTACAGGCATGAGCCACTGCGCCCAGACATTTTTGTATTTTTAGTAGAGATGGGGTTTCACCATGTTGGCCAGGCTGGTCTCAAATTCCTGACCTTGTGATTTGCCTGCCTTGGCTTCCCAAAGTGCTGGGACAACAGGCGTGAGCCACCGCACCCAGCCTAAAAAATTTTTTTAAACTTGATACCATCTCTCTCAATTTTAGCAATGAAGAATATAAAGTAAAATCTCATTTTTATAGAATGAATACTTGAAAGATAGTTCCAATAAGGTATCTTTAAGTTGTACCTCTCAAGAAGTAATCACATAAAATAATGCAAATCTTGGCTTAGGATTTTAATAGAAAGCAATCCAGCCTCATACTGTTGATGATAGATCAAGTGAATAATTAGCTAAGTCAGTATTTTCTCTCATTGCCTTGAAAGGCTGCAGCTTTGAATAAACATTTTTTTATATCACACTCCAATAAGAAAGCTTACAAAACGAAACATTTGTCACTGGATTTATTAATTTTTTTAACTTTTTAAGAGACAAGGTCTCACTCTGTCACTGAGGCTGGAGTGCAGTGGCACGATCATAGCTCACTGCAGCCTCAAACTCCTGGCCTCAAGTGATTCCCCTGCCTTAGCCTCTTAAGTAAAAACGACTACAGGCATGCACCATGGACATCCAGCTAAGGATTTAAGTGAAAAAAAAAAAAATCATACATATATACATGTATTAATGTAGACAAACCTGAAACTGTCTTTAAAAACTTTGCTTTGCTATTATGTGAAATTTAAAATTGCTGTCTAAAATATTAATTATTACAGGAACATAAAAGTAAACATAACCTCTATATAGCAGTTATGTATAATAAAAACAGCTTTTACTCTATTCTTACACATGGTATTTTTAGCTAACCACCACGAGTATGAAAAATAATTTCCAACTACAATTTACCTTGTCCTAAGAGCAAGCCAAGCAGCTTCAATGTCTGCATAGAGGTTCTTCTCTGTGGGTTTCCCGGAACTTGCACCATATCCAGAATAATCATATGAGAATATATTACAATTAATCCGTGATCCTAGTCCTATGTAAAAGCTGCTCATTTGACCAAGATCAACAGCATTTCCATGTGAGAAGAGTAAAGTGTATTTCGCATTGGGTGAGCAACGTACAAACATACAGGCAATTCTGTTGCCTTTACTGGTTCTAGTCATGAAACACTCAATAGCATCTTTTTCTCTAGAAGAATACTGCCAGTCTGCTCGTTCAGATAGATGTAAAGTCCAACGGCTTCCGCTTTCATCACACATCAGTGTGTAAGTTGGATCAGGTGGCAAAAATGCTAATTTTGAAGCAATTTTCCCTGGACAAGGTGGACAGCAGAAGAGGCAACATAGTTCACTAAATGAAAGATTATTCATGCTCTGAAAAACAAAAGGAGATAGTAAATATTTTAATAACTGAATGTAGATTCTACATTCTCATACAATAAAAAGTTAAAACAAAGACATGGGTAAATTTTATTGGTGGTTAATGACTATTACTATTTTAGGTATGATTCCAAACAGATTTTTGGCTTCTTTCTTTTCTTTTTTTGAGATGGAGTTTCGCTCTTGTTGCCCAGGCTGGAGTGCAATGGCACGATCTCAGCTCACCACAACCTCCGCCTCCCGGTTCAAGAGAATCTCCTGCCTCAGCCTCTGGAGTAGCTGGGATTACAGGCATGCACCACTACACCCGGTTAATTTTGTATTTTTAGTAGAGATGGGGGTTTCTCCATGTTGGTCAGGCTGGTCTTGAACTCCTGACCTCAGGTGATCCACCCATCTCGGCCTCCCAAAGTGCTGGGATTATAGGCGTGAGCCACCGCGCCTGGCCTTTGGCTTCTTTCTAGAAGTACTTTAAATCCTGGGGTGAGGCAAATATTCCTGACCAGCAGACAGACTCAAACACTATATGACAGGTTTCAAATAGCAGTGATTATTATCTCATTTAACAAAAATGTCAAAAATGATAAAGGTAATATTTGCCATTTCTTTACAAATAACACTGAAGGTATGACATATCTTTAGTGTAGTCTGTAGTTTCTATGTAACTCAGCAAAACTTCTCAGAACTTCATGGAGAAGCTAGGGATTTAGCATAAAGTGAATACATAATAATAGCATTTATGAAACTATTTGTCAGACATTGTGCCAAATGCTCTATGTGTATTACTTTGTTTAATTCTCAAAACAACTGTGTAAGTTGGCATGAGAAAGGAAACTTGCACAAGATGAGGCAGTGTTGGAGCCAGGATTTGACCCCAGGCTGTCACTACACTATGTTACTGGGCTATACTGACCTCACAGATTCAGAACACGCTCAGAATACTATCACTTTGGTCACAGTGCCAGTGGTCCAAATAACCTATAGAACATTAAAGTGTATGTTAAGTATGCATGCATGCATGTATGTATGTAATTACTGCCCAAACTAAAAAGGCTATAATATAAAGTTTATTGTGGAAAAAAGGTAAAATCTACTAAAGGTAAACTTTTCTAAATGTTTGGAAGAGAAAGAGTACAAAGTTTAAAGTTAGGAAGCTGGGGTAAAATCCTAACTCTACCACTTACTGTTTACCAGCTGTATGTCCTTGGGCAAACTATCTCTTTGACTCTCATTTTCTTCATAAGTAAACAAGGCCAATACCTACACTGAAGGACTTGGTTGTGAATATCAAATGTTGGTGTAGTGAAGGTCTATCATACAATGAGTGATGGGCATATCATCACACTTTAACTGACGGACAAAAAATTAATTAATACTTGTTTGTTCTATCAGTATTTCCTTCCATCTTGTCCTTTTTCAAACTCCTGTCTCTTTTTAGCAGAATTAGGCCATTGCTTAGTTCCAGGGAAAAGGCATTTAAAATCAACACCTTACAGGTTTGGTGGCATCCAATTTTCTCCAAAAAAAAAAAAAAAAAAAATCTAAATATAAGAATAGGAAAAAAAAAAAGTACATTATTATACCAAAAATGGGATGAAAACAACTCAAGAGAGTGACTAAATGGTTGAGAATATCTGGGGGAAAAAATGCCCTTTTCACTCACTAAAAATCGAATATATCCTATAAAGTTCAACATAAATGTGTTTATAAGCAGCAGCAGAAAAAAGCACAGGAAGAGAGAAACAAGGGTAGGTATAATAACATAAAAGGCAAGGGAATAATAAAAGGTGAGGGAAGGGCAGAAAAACATCTTGGATATTAGGAAATGCTTTAATTGCTTTCTACCTTTATTCCTTTTTAGCCTTCAAAATACTGCCTGAATAAGTTAATGGCTTACTCTGGTTGGAATAAGAAATAGGACAGAAATAACAACGAGGTGTCATCTGTCACCTTTAATTGAGGGCTTCCTGAAGTGTTGTGCTGAGAATGATTCTAAGGCATATGCAGGGCTTAGCCGCCCAATGATATGTGATAAATTAGTGACGTTTACTATAGACTTTGGCTACAAATTTACTATCCTGGTCAGGAGGATAAAGTGCCTGTTGAAGAAGATGGAAGTGAAGGGACTCAAAGGGTCTGTTACAGAGGAGGAAATGACCTGCAGAAAGATGATGAGGTACAAGGTATAATATCAATGCTATTTGTTTAGTATCAGTCTATGGTTATTTCTCAACCCCAATGACCTCATATACCATTGACTGCTGAGCCACAATAGCCTTTTTAAAAGCTTAGTAAGTAAATGGTACATATCTAGACTATAATCTTATAATTTATCTCTTAGCCAGAAAAACTTTTGTTGTTGTTTTTTGATTGTTTATTGAGACGAAGTCTCACTCTATCGCCTAGGCAGGAGTGCAGTGGCGCGATCTTGGCTCACTGCAACCTCTGCCTCCCACGTTCAAGCGATTCTCCTGCCTCAGCCTCCCCAGTAGCTGGGATTACAGGCACACACCATCATGCCCAGCTAATTTTTGTATTTTTAGTAGAGATGGAGTTTCATGATGCTGGCCAGGCTGGTCTCGAACTCCTGACCTCAAATAATCTGCCTGCCTTGGCCGCCCAAACTGTTGGAATTACAGGCGTGAGCCACCGCACCTAGCAGAAAAGCTTTTATAAACTATAATAAACAACTTTTGAAATAAACCTGGCTGGTTGAACACATATAAGGCTGTGAAGAAGCTTCTGGGGATGAACACCAAAGGAAAGAAGCAGAAAGGAGAAAAACTGCAGTGCCAGGGTCTAGTTTAATGACAGCTTCACTTCCTTAATGCTGACAGAATGATTCCCTCTTCCACTGCCCAAAAGTCAGATAACTGGGGCTTATTTAATGACAACAGCTTGCAAATGATCACTTTCCAAAACAGGCCTGGTATAGGGCAGCAACACAGACCTACTCTCAAAATTTAATTGAATAATGTAAGTCTGAAAATTTTCACAAAAAGTATAAACAAAACAAACAAATCTACATTTTAGTATAGTGTGAACAAGTTACTGAAGAAAAATATTTTATTCTGTAAAAAAAATATATTTTATATATAATATATAATTATTTATTTATAATATATTATATATTATATATTTTATATATTTACATATAAATTATATATATGTAAAACTGAAATAGCTTGTTAAACGTAGATAATTTCAAGTCCAACTTGTTCTTATAAAACTCATGTAGGGCCAGGCACAGTGGATTGCCTGAGCAGTAACAGCTGAAAAGCACATCAGTGAGCTAAAAGATCAGGCTGAGTAATTTACAAATATGGAATTTTTTGTGTGTGGGAATTAAGATAGAAAACAAGAAAATTTAATAGATAATAAGAAGTAGAAATATCACTAACTGTACTATAGAAGTTCCAGGAAAAAAATAAAGGAGAAAATAAAGATAAGACTATCCAAGAATTTCTCAGAATTAAAGGGGGAAAAACAGACTGAAACACCTCAAAGTGTACCAAAAAACAACAAACTACTTACAAATGAACAAGATCAGATGAACATATGACTTTCAAATATCAACACTGGAAGCCAAAAGACAATGAAGAGATAATTTTAAGCTAAAGAAGAAATCAAACTTTTAACCTAGTATTGTACACAGAACAAAAATACAGTTTTAATATGAGGATAAAGGTATCTGGGCTGGGTGTGGTGGCTCACTCCTGTAATCCCAGCACTTTGGGAGGCCAAGGTGGGAGGACCACTTAAGCAACATAGGAAAACATTGTTTCTATCAAAAAAAAAAAAAAAAAAAAAAGAGAGAGAGAGAGAGATCTGCAGGCCCACAAACTTGTAAGACTTAACCAAATCAAGTCTCTCTTTGAAAAACCCCAGCAAGGAGGAAAGGAGATAAATCCAAGGGAAGGCCAGGCACGGTGGCTCACACCTATAATCCCAACACTTTGGGAGGCCGAGATAGAAGGATTGCTTGAGCCCAGGGTTCAAAACCAGCCTGAGCAACATGGCAAAACTCCATCTCTATAAAAAATACAAAAATTAGCCGGGCATGGTAGTGTGTGCCTGTAGTCTCAGCTACTGGGGTGGCTGGAGTGGGAGGACTGCTTTGAGTCTGGGAGGTCAAGGCTGCAGTGAGCTGTGATTAAGCCACTACACTCCAGCCTGAGCTATAGAGTGAGAGCCTGTCTCAACAATAACAAGAAACAAAAAACCCCCAAACCCCAAGGGAATTCTATGAGATATCTGAGATATGAGAAATAAAGGAGAATAGTTAATACAATGTTTTTTGTACAAGTGAGCAATGGAAGCAAGGAGGGTGAAGACAACAAAGTATATCCCTAAAAATCCAGAATAAAAACTTTGGTGAATATGCATATGAAGAGGATTGACAAAAGAGGTACTATTTAAGAGGTAAAAATGTGCTGGGGTACCTGACTTGTTGAGAATGCTACTGATACTGATAAGCTTAAGACACAGAAGAAAAGCATGAATATAAGCATGACTCTTAATAAGTCAGACATAATCATCAGAAAAGTGATAGTGCAGGGCACATCTAAAGGAGTTATAATTATCCATTACAAAAATCTAGCTTTAAATATTAGTGTTCGACTTAAGGAGAGAGTAAGCACAAAGAAACAAGAAAAAGAAAATTAAAAACAGATATCAACACAACAAAGAACAAAAAGCAATGGAAAACCAACAGCTGATTTTAAGAAAAGGCTTCCACTACTACTAATAGCAGATAGTATTAACTGAACACTTACAAAGTGTCAGGCACTATTCTAAACACTTGTCACACATTAATCCTTTCAACAATCCTCTGCTGTAGGGACTATTACTACACCCATTTTGAAACAGAGAAAACAGAGGCACAGAAGAGTTATATAAGTTGCCTAATGTCACAAATATGATCAATGGAACTGATATGTGATAGAATGACTATGTAACCCAAACTCATAACTATTGTTTTGTAGAAAGGGTACTCAGACAAGACTGATCACAAGAAAGAGATAAGCAAAATAAACAAAATAATGTACTAAAGGAAAAAGGACTTTGAGCTACATAGTTTCTAGAAATGAAAGAATATCATGTGTCAATAAATAACCTAGACAAAATTCATGCATTTCTTAATATAAAAGTACAAAATTGGCACAAAGGCTAGGATATGCAAATAACCATGAGAACTTCAAATGGAAATTAAAGACCACCTTCATTTAAAATACTTTAAGTGAAGTTATTCCAGAAAATGAATGCTGCTCAACAATTGCTTTCTGAAGATATTATAACTTTACCCCAAAACTTAGAACTGTAAATAAAACTGTAAGTCCATTTCACTTTGAACATGCATGAAAAAAACCTTAAAAACTTTAAAAAAAAAGAAACATGTAAAGTATATATAAATACAAAATACAAAATCAAACTGAAAGACAAGAATGATAAATCTTCCAATGTTAAACCAAAGTAATTCACATTAATGAACAAAAGAAAAAAAATCACATGGTTTTCTTAACAGATATACAGGGACAAAACAATATGTTTGGTAGATGATGTAATCACCTTGATAGAAAACCAAAAGAATCTGGAAAGTATTAAAACAAATGAGAATTCTCAGCAATTTTGGCAAATGCATGAACTTAGGGAAAGTTGGTACAGTTCAATGTTAGCTAGCATTAAACAACTAAAACTATAGTTAAAAAAATAATAAATAAGATCGCACCCACAACCAAAACAACTATCTAGGAATTAATATAAAATAGAATGTAGAAAACCTTTATGCAGAAAAATTTTAAATAAGAACATTAAAAAATGGAAAGAATGACTTAATAGCATTGAGAATGTCAACTCTCCAAAAATGAAAATTTCAAGGTAATTCCCATCAAAATTCCAGCAGAAATTTGAGTAACTCAAAAGTGATTATAAAATTTACATAAAAGCATAAAGGTCTACAGAAAATAATAATAATTAAGAAAAAAGACTCCTCCACTTATAATCAAGAAAAACAAAATGCAGAGAATTCATACGGGACCTCAAGGAACCCACAATAGCCAAATCAATCTTGAAAAGAAAAACTAAGTTGGAGGATTCACACTTTCCAATTTCAAAACTTATAATAAAAAGCAACAGTAATCAAGAGAGAATGGTATTGGCATAAGGGCAGACAAACATATCTAAGGAATAGAACTGAGAATCCAGAAATAAACCTGACATTTATGGTCAGCTGATTTTTGACAAGAGGGCCAAAACAATTCAACGGTGAAAAAAGTGTTTTCAACAAATGGTGCTAGGGCAACTTAATATCCACATGCAAAAGAATTAAATTTTACTCTTAACTTCACACCAAATACAAAAACCAACTCAAAATGAGTCAAAGACTAAATGTAAGATCTAACTATGAAGTTCTCAGAAGAAAATATAGGCATAAATCTTTGTGACCTTGGGTTATAAAATGTTTCCTTAGAAAAGATACTGAAAGCACAAGTAACAAAGAAAAAAAAATAGATAAATCAGACTCCAAAATTAAAAACTTTCATGTTTCAAAAGACACAAGGATAATGAAAAGACAACCTACTGAATGTAAGAAAATACAAATAACCTTTACAATTCAACAATAAAAGGACAGCCGGGTGCAGTGGCTCAAGCCTGTAATCCCAGCACTTTGGAAAGTTGAGGTGGGCAGATCACGAGGTTAGGAGATCCCTGCTAACATGGTGAAACCCTGCCTCTACTAAAAATACAAAAAATTAACATGGTGGCATGTGCCTGTATTCCCAGCTACTTGGGAGGCTGAGGCAGAAGAATCACTCGAACACGGGAGGCAGAGGTTGTAGTGAGCTGAGATCACGCCACTGTACTCCTGAGGAACGGAGCAAGACTCCGTCTCAAAAAATAAATAAATAAATAAAAGGACAACCCAATTAATAAATAGGCAAAGGGATTTACAGACATTTCTCCAAAAGATATACAAATCGCCAATGGGCATGTGAAAAGATGCTTAACATCATCAGTTATTAAGGAAATGGAAATCAAAACCACAAAGAGATACAGCTTCATCTCCATTAAGATAGTTATAATCAAAAAGACATAATAATAAAGGTTATCTAGCAGGTGGAGAAATTGGAACCCTCATACACTGCTGATGGGAAGAAAAATGGTACAGTCACATTAGAAAACAGTCTGATACTTCCTCAAAAACTTAAACAGAGTTGCCAATTGACAAAGCAATTCTACTCTCAAGAGAAAGGAAAACCCATGTCGACACAAAAACTTGTAAGTGCATGTGCAGCACTATTCACAATAGCTGAAAAATGTAAGCAATCCAAATGTTCACCAACTGATGAATGGATAAACAAAATGTAGGCCGGGCACAGAGGCTCACATCTGTAATTCCAGTACTTTGGGAGGCCAACGTGGGCGAATCACCTGAGTTCAGGAGTTCCAGACTAGCCTGGCCAACGTGGTGAAACCCTGTCTCTATTAAAAATACAAAAATTAGCTGGTGTGGTGGTGCATGCCTATAATCACAGCTACTTGGGAGGCTGAGACGGGAGAATTGCTTGAACTCAGGAGGTGGAGGTTGCAGTGAGCTGAGATCGAGCCACTGCACTCCAGCCTGGGCAAAAGAGTTGAGATTCCATTTCAAAAAAAAGAAAACAAAAACAAAACAAAATGTAGTATATATACCCATAAAAATGGAATACTATTTGGCAATAAAAACAAAATACTGATGCATGCTACAATATGAACTTTCAAAACACTCTGCTACATGAAAGGGGCCAGCCATAAAAGAGCTTTTTTTCCCCCTTTTCTTTTCTTTTCTAAGAAAACAGGCTCTCCTTTTGTCACCCAGGCTGGTGTGCACTAGTGTGACTAAAGCTCACTGTAATCTCCCAAACTCCTGCACTTAAGTGATCCTCCCACCTTCGCCTTGCAAGTAGCTAGGACTACAGGCATGCATCACCACACACGGGTAATTTTTAAAATTTTTGTAGAGATGGTTCTTAGTAGGTTGTCCAGGCTGATCTCTAACTCCTGACCTTGAGCATCCTCCTCCTCAGCCTCCCAACATGTAGGGATTACAGGCAGCCACCATGCCTGGCCCACAAAAGACCATTTATCGTATGGTTCCATTTATACAAAATGTCCCTAATAGGCAAACCTATGGAGACAGAGGGTAGATTAGTGGTTGCCTGGGAATAAGGAGAACAGGAGGGATGGAGAACAATAGCTAAAGGGTAACAGGTTTCTTTCTGGGGTAATGAAAATGTTCTGAAATTGATTTGGGTGACTGTTGCACAATTCTGTGGATATATATATTAAAAACATTGTCAGGCGTGGTGGTTTACACCAGTAATCCCAGCACTTTGGGAGGCTGATGTGGGCAGATCACGAGGTCAGGATCAGCATGACCAACATGGTGAAACCCCATCTCTATTAAAAATGCAAAAATTAGCCAGGCGTGGTGGTGCATGCCTATAATCCAAGCTACTCAGAGGCTGAGGCAAGAGAATCGTTTGAACCTGGGAGGCAGAGGTTGCCATGAGCTGAGACTGTGCCATTGCACTCCAGTCTGGGTGACAGGGCGAGACTCTGTCTCAAAACAAACAAACAAACAAACAAACAAAAAACACTGACCTATACCTTAAATATTTGAGTGTTATGGTATGTCAATTATATATTAATAAAGAAGTTACCAGAAAATGTCTATAAAGAGCAAAGGTGTATATATAGACACACACACACACACACACACACACACACACACATATATATATATTTATTTGTGGGGTAGCTGGGAATTTTCCATCCCAGATATTAAGACACAATGCACAAAGTCATAGTAATAAAGATAGAGTGGTGCTGGTACAGAAACAAATAGACCTAGTAACATAGCTTATGAATGAACCCCTATGTGAATGGGACTAGGGACTGACACAGTTGGTTTCTCAAAGCAGTAGGAAAGGATGGATTCTTTAGTAGATTGTGCTGGGAAAACTTACCACATGGGGTAAAGTGGTTGGATCCCTACATCATGGAATACAGAAAGCAAATTCCAGGCAGACTACAGACCTAAAGAGCAAAACTAATTTTTACACAATCCACAAAAGACAAACATTGGTAGATTTAACTTCATTCAAACAAAGGATTTCTCTTAAATGAAACATGTCAGGGCAGGCATGGTGGCTCACGCCTGTAATCCTAGCCCTTTGGGAGGCCAAGGCAGGTAAATTACATGAGGTCAGGAGTTCAAGACCAGCCTGGCCAACGTGGTGAAACCCCATCTCTACTAAAAATACAGAAATTAGCTGGGTGTGGTGGCGTGTGCCTATAATCCCAGCTACTCCGGAGGCTGACGCAGGAGAATCACTTGAGCCTGGGAGGCAGAGGTTGCAGTGAGCTGAGACTGTGCCATTGCACTCCAGTTTGGGCGACAGAGCAAGACTCCGTCTCAAAAAAAAAAAAAAAAAAAAAAAAAAAAACAGAAGGAAAAAAGAAAAATGTCCTTTTTTGGATGATTTGATCATCCCAAACTGTCAGAATATTTAAAATGTAGGGAACTTCAGCAAAAACAAGAAAAAATTGGGTAACTCAAGAACAATGGGCAAAAGATAGGAACAGGCAATTCACATGGCTAACAAGTATACGAAAAAAGGCTCAACCTCACCAACTATCAGAGAAATCAAGAAATAATATATCAAAACTAAAAGAAAAAATTAGAAAGCTGAGTATTATCAAGTGCTGGTGAGAATAGGGAAAATGGGAATCTCTGTAAACTGCCTGGTAAGCCATTGTGTTTACCAATGACCCAGAATCTCTCTCTTGGGTAAGTGCTACAAAGAAATACTTACACAGGTCCTTAAGGTGTATCTGAGGTATTATTATGTCAGGGCCTGAGATGCAATATAGGTTCCATACCTGGGGAAATGAGTAAGCATGTGTTGGATGCAGATAATGGAAAATTAACACAGTCAGAAGCAATGACTGGTGACTAGGGATTAAATATAACGGTATTGGGTGAGAAAGGTAAGGTACAAACAAATCTATAATACCATTAACATACATGCAAAACAGACATAAACAAAACAGACAAATACATTTCTAAGGGTATGTATGTCAGAGTATATGCTTACAGAAGGGGATGGGGTTGGAGGAAAAAAAATAGAAATTAAGTAAAACAAGAGCAGGGCCTATGCTGATAGAGTGATGGTGATAATGTGCCATGAACTAGATTAGAAATTCCAGAGGGCAACAATCATATCTGCTTGCTTACAACTGGACATCTAGTATCAAGCAGAATACTTGACATATAGTAGGGTTTCTAATATTTTTTAAATGAATGACTTAGTAAATTATTAAGACGGATTCAACTCTCTACACCCAAGAAGCTCCTACAAAAGAAAGAAATTCACTAAATTTATATGTCAAGAAAGAATGCAAAAATGTTTTGTTACTATTACTTAGGTTTATCATGGGGGCAAAAAGGAAGCTTTTTCATATAGGGGTGAAAGAGAAGCAGTCAAATAAAAATCTGTGAACCTAAGTGGGGGCAGGTGGAAAAAGCCTTCCAAGTTACTCAAATCATTCAATGTGTTATGAAACACAGAAAAGGACCCTACTCTAGGGAGGAGGGACTCTTGCCCCTCTTGAAACAAATACACAAAATGAAAGGTCAGGAGGGGAACGGTGGCTCACGCCTGTAATCCCAGCACTTTGGGAGGCCAAGGCAGGAGGATCAATTGAGGTCAGGAGTTCAAGACCAGCCTGGCCAACACGGTGAAATCCCATCTCTACTAAAAAAAATAATAATAATTAATACAAAAATTAGCTGGGCGTGGTGGCATGCACCTGTCATCCCAGCTACTCGGGAGGCTGAGGCAGGAGAATGGCGTGAACCCAGGAAGCAGAGGTTGCAGTGAGCCGAGATTGCACCACTGCACTCCAGCCTGGGTGACAAGACTCTGTTTCAAAAAAAAAAAAAACAAAAAAAAAAAAAAAAAAAAACAGGGTCACCTCAATGTTAAACAGATGGCCCATTGTGAAATTTAAGGTTTTCCTTTTGGCAGGGTATTCAACAGTTTCTTGACTTACAGCAAAAGCAATTTCCTAAAATTGTATGAAATAATAATTTAAGAATCTGCTTCTTCTGGTAACGTTTTCCTCCTCAATGACAAAGAAAAAAGATGAATAACTGATTCTTTCTCAGCAAAACAGGAAGACAAATGTTAAAAAAAAGTCCCTAAATAGAATGACCTACTGTATCTCCTTCCTCTCTTCTAATGTAAGAAATTACTGACATGACTCCTGTCGATTTTTGATGTAATAACAATTTACTGGGGAAAAAAATCTCCCTTTGATCTCCTTGTAATAGTTTCTTGGTAATGCAGACCAACTCATATTACTACCATCTACAAAGAACTAATTATTATAAGGTTTAAGATTTTTGTTGTACTGAACTAGTACTAAAAGTCTTTAAAAGCAGGTTTAGAGAAAACATCTAAAGGAATGCTTATATCTTTCTTCATTTCATGTGATATGTTGACAGCTATGCTCAGTACACTGTATATGATAAACCATTTAAATTTTGATATATTAGATTTCCTGTTAAGAACTACAGTCTAAAATTCAAGATGAATTACTCCATTTATGGGTAAATCTGGGGGTGCAATATCATTCTATGTAATCTGCAGTAGTATTCAAAGTATAGCTACATGTGAATCCCTGAGTGTTATGGTTTTTAGAAAGTCATACACATTACAGAGTTTAGTACATACAGAGAAGCTGAATATTCACCTTGAAAGAAGATGAAGCATCCAAACCACAGTATCAGAGTTTCCTGGGACTGGCACAGTGGCTCATGCCTGTAATCTGAGCACTTTGGGAGGCCGAGGCAGGAGGATCTCTTAAGGCCAGGAGTTCAAGACCAGCCTGGGCAATATAGGGAGACCCTGTCTTTAAAAAAAAAAAAAGAAAAGAAAAGAAAAGAAAAAAGTCCACTAACTCACTAACTAACTCACTAACTACAACTTAGAAAGGGGGTACTTAGTTGTAACAATGTTTTAAAACATTTTCTATCTTACCTGGGCATGCCTTATGCAGGACGATAGCTCGTCACACTCTGTTGCCCTGGCTGGAGTGCAGTGGTGTGATCTTGGCTCACTGCACCCTCTGCCTCCCAGGCTCAAGCGATCCTCCTATCTCAGCCTCCCGAGCAGCTGGGACTACAGGTGTGTGCCACCATGCCTGGCTAATTATTCGTACTTTTTGTAGAGACAGGGTTTCACGGATGAAACAGGGATTTCATCTGTGAGATCAAAGGGCTCAAAATTCAGGTGACTTTGCGGGAAAAAGTCTACTTTGCTTGAAGACACAAACTGGATGAACTGCGCTACATGAGAATAGAAGTTTATAAACTCGGAGAAAAAAATTTTTAAATATTAATGTTTTAATATTTTGAATTAAAAGAAGAAATTTTTGCAAAACCTCTTCTTTGAAAAAGAATCATGTCTGGTACTTTTAAGGTAAAGTTGCAATTTTTAAATACCAATAAGATTCTAGATATAGAGTATAACAGTGCCAATGGGTCACTTGAAAACACCCTTAGAAGTATGGGCTTTTTTGGTGGTAAATTGAACAAATGCCTTAATAATTGTGAGTTTAGAAAAATTTAGAGGAGTTTCTCAAATGGAAAAAAAATGTACTGGGCAATGGGCAAATGAGAGTCCTTTCTCACTGGTGGAAAGTACTGGAGTTAGACGAAAAAAGAAAGTTGAGGTGAAGATAGGAGGCATCAACCAGAGACATCAAAATAGTGTCAGTTCTAGTGTAAGCTGTGAACTTACTATTCTAGTAAAAAAAGCTAGTAAGGCTCAGAAATGAAGACGTTAGATCTATGTGACATTATAGTAAAAGATGCAAATTAAGGGTAAAGAGCCTATAAGCTGTGCCAAGCAAACTAATTTGGGTCAGAAGTCCTATTTAGTTTAATGCAGTGCTTTTTATTGCTTTTGTTTTCCCTCAGTTTCTTGATACTACTAGACACAGCACTAAGCACTCACTCTCTACATATGATTATTTAAATTTAAATTACCTAAAATTAAATATTCACTTCTTCACTCCCATCAGCCCCTGTAGCTACAAGTTACACAGCATTGTATGAGTATTTCTTTCACTACAGAAAGCCCTACTGGGCAGTGCTGAACTAAAACCTTTGAAACCCAGGCAATCCAGAACAAATAGTTCCATGCTTTAAATTCATACTAGCTTCAAATGCTAAAGAGCACCTTCCTTCCTGGCTTTTCCATCAAAGTACATATAGGTAATTCTCATAGATCTTTCTGTTGAACATTGATAAGACACATAGAACTAAATGAGATTGCCTACACAAGACTATTCTGGAAAATTTTATCTTTACGACACAGACTTATTTCTAACCCAATTCTAACATAAAAGCCATTTTATTAAAAATGAGCAGTGCAACTCAATTAGGCTATCTATATGTTTTAATCCATGGTTTGATGCATCAAAAGGATTCATGTTCTTGAGAGGCTCCTTGTAAGCTGAAGTTGCAAAGTAAACCATGAGAAAGTGTAAAAAACATTTGTGACTATTAGCTAATGAATTTCTGAACATAGTCCAAAACAGTATCCTAAACACTTACAATCTTGATGATCCACCGGAGCAATGCCCTAACAAGTGAACTAAGTCTTCCTGATGGAGCAGTAAAACAGGATGTGGGTTTTTGCATATGCTAGTATCACATATTCCTATAAAACTTTTGGTGACTGGAAAGTACAATTAGCTCAGGGCTTTTAAAAGTCACACCTCTACCTGTTGCTGAGTGTAAGCTAGACATGAACAGACACATGTTTTCTCTCCCTAATCATCAGCCTGTCATTTCTATTCTAAGAATCCAAATCATGCTTATCCTCAAAGTTCATAGAAAAGCTGACATATTACATTGTTCCAGAAACATTCCACAAATGCACATTATTCCCTAGTTTATAAGCAAGTCCCTGAGAAACTTTTCAGGTGAGTACCTACTCAGTATTTTTCATACCATAGAACAGCCATATGTACCCCAATATTATCTAGTCAATGTAGTCATAAATCTCACAAAATTTAAGGATTATTGATTATAAATAATGAATACAATCTTTTTTAAAAAGAGGTTCATATTATGGGTACCCCAGTTTGAATTTCTAAGACTTACAAAAAAGATTATTTCTAAGAGTTTATAAAAACAGATTATAAAACCATTTACAGGTCAACACAGCATATGAACATGTACCCAATCGACCCTTATTTACCAAGCAGTAAATAAAATAAGGTGTTTCAACAAAGTTAAAAAAACTTTACCAAACAACAACAAAGCTTTTGTTTTTTAGGCAACTGAAACTGCTGTAAAACATATTAGAGCTACAGTGAAAAGACAAAAATGTAAATGGTGATAAGCATATATTCAAATAAATATTAATCAAGTTCCACAAGAGGGATTTGATATTTTAAGAAATAAGATTGCTATTATGAAAGTATTACAAGACATGGTTTTAAAAAAGTCAAACCAGCTGAGTGCAGTGTCTCACGCCTGTAATCACAGCACTTTGGGAAGCTGAGGCAGGTAGATCACAAGGTCAGGAGTTCAAGATCAGTCTGGCCAACATAGTGAAATTTTAGTCTCTACTAAAAATACAAAAAAGTAGCCGGGGGTGGTGGCAGGCGCCTGTAATCCCAGCTACTCGGGAGGCTGAGGCACGTGAATCACTCGAACCTGGGAGGTACAGGATGCGGTGCGCTGAGATCGCACCACTGCACTCCAGCCTGGGCGACAGTGCAAGAATCCATCTAAAGAAAAAAAAAGAAAATCAAACCACATGTTACAACTATTTTTAAAAGTCTCCTTGCCAGGCTAATTGGTTAAAAGTCCACTTCAAAAAATGCAGTTCCCTAGATACTATCTCCAACTCCTAAGGTAGAGGTTTAATTGGGAAAACCTCCTCTGAGGAATCAGACTAATCTGAAAGACATATCTTAAAAGATACTGATATGGCAAATTACACAGGGAAGTTGGGGGATCTGGAAGCGTATTTGTGCGATATTGGTGGGAGACAGCTATGCTCTCTTCTGTAAGTGGGATGTCAACATGTAAGAGGTAGTAATATAATACTGTTATCTAGAGATATGGAGGTAAACACCAAAAGAATCATTCAAAAATAAGTAAATGCCCCTGGGAATTTGTAGAATTATTTGGCTTCCTGACCACGTACAGGTACAAAACTGATAAAAAACAAAAAACAACAAAAAAAAAAAAAAAAAAAAAAACACTTAAAACTTCTTTAGTCTCTTCCCTAATTGCAATCCAAACCTCAGACTTATTCTCAGAAATTACAACGTTGGGTCATTTGTTTTTAATTCTTCTAGTGTTTACTACCATACTCATTTTTTAAAAATCCATTATTTCTTATCATAGTGTATCCTCATTATAAAAGATTGAGCGGGCTGGGCGTGGTAGCTCATACCTGTAATCCCAGCGCTTTAGGAGGCAGAGGCGGGTGGATCACTCGAGGTCAGGAGTTTCAAGACCAGCCTGGCCAACATGGTGAGACCCTGTCTCTACTAAAAATCCAAAAAAAGAAAAAAAACATAAGCCGGGAGTGACAGTGCATGCCTGCAATCCCAGCTACTCGGGAGGCTGAGATAGGAGAACGGCTTGAGCCTGGGAGACAGAGGTTGCAGTAAGCCGAGTTCGTGCCACAGCACTCCAGCCTGGGTGACAGAGCTGGACTCTGTCACACACACACACACACACACACACACACACACACACACGAAAGAGTGAGAAGATTTACACTAATTCCCGCCTTCTCTGTTCATTCTGATTTAGTTTGTATTAGTTACAACTTTACATATTATAGCTGAACCTGTATTTCTTATTCTATCAACTTTAGGAAGTTTCTTCTGGCTCCCCCATGTAATCATATACCATTACTGCCGAGTATACAATTAAGTTTCACATTAAGTTTTACATCATTTGCAGTTTATTAAGTTTTTATCTATTGGTTGATTTTCATTAATTGGATAATAAAAAGTACTTACAGTGTCATTCACTGCCCATCCAAGGGGCATGGTAAAATTCAGAGAATAAATAGCAATTTTATATTACTAAATTCCAAATGTCAATGTGTTTATGTTCTTGACACTGAATTACACCTCACTGTTCAAAAATAAGGCACATTTTCATTTGCTTCACATTTGGACTTTCAGAAGAGGCTTTAATTTTCTGAAGTTTTTGCCTTTTTATTACATTTCACATATTCCAATTTATTATTAGAATTTGCTCAACAAAATCCATGTTGTTCTTAAAGACATGTTTAGACCCCAGTGAATTCTGTTTTAATTTGAAATAATTACGTTCTGGGTTAGTTCACAGCCCAGTTGTTTGCCTACCTAGTACTTCTTTTCATCACATACTTCTGTTGATTCTTAATCTCAAGTTCCTTTATGTAAGATTTTTTGATTTTGCTTCTCCCAAGCACTACCCCCTACCCCCTCACCCAAAGGTTTGCGGAAGTAAACTACACTTTTATGTATACTTCCACACTTACAGCAAACTAGGTCTGCTTCGGAATTATAGGTTGTGTCTTAAAATTCTCCTCGAAATTTAAATCATTGGTCCACATTTTCTAGCACTCAATATTAATAAAAGTGTCTACCAATCTGATTTTTAAAAAGTGATTCTCATCTCTCCCTGCAAAAATATTTATGAGATTTCCCTATATCCTTAGCTCTGAAATTTCATGAGACTACTATCTAAATGTGTGTTATTGTTTGTTCATTTTGTTTTATAGTTAATGGGTCCATTTGATCTAAAGACCTGAAACTTTATTTAGCTCAGATAATTTTTCTTCTATTTATTTCCTATCTATCTTCTCTGTTCCACGTGGAATTCCTTTTCAGGAATCCTAGGACTACCCACTTAATCTATAAAGTTTTTCTTTTTGTTCTCTTCATTTGTGTTTTTCAGGTAATGCTTGTTCATCTTGGGTTTCATGCTGTTGGAAGGCTTCTTTCTTGACTGTTCATATTTCTAAGCAAAGAACTAAATTGGGTTTCCTTTATATTTGTGTAAGCCTATTGACCCAGAAGGCTTATAGTCTGAATAGGACTGACTGCAGAATTGGAACTTGGAATTCCTGTGCTAGAATAAAGAGGATTTTGGGGATAGAGTAGTCGGTGTCAGTCTGTCTCTCTCGCACACACACATTCTCTCTCTCTCTCTCTCTCTCTCTCTCTCACCCACACCCTGTCTATAGGGCAAACAAATATGTTCTGTTTATCTCTTCAATGGCACCAGAAGATACTTTACAAATATTTGAGAACACAGTACAGCTTTAACTACTTGATCCAATAATGTAACTAAAAATTTTACCCAGTAAATTCTTCTAGTGAGATGCCAAAGAAGCCTTTGGACAGCACAATAGCACAGTGTAGTCCAAAGAGCACTAAGAATCAAAAGAGCCATGGCTTTCAGTTCTAGTTTTACTATTAAAAAGCTGGTGACTTTAGGGAAGTCAATCTCTTTATACCTCATTTTCCTTTTCTACAAAGTGAAAAGCAGAAACCGATAATAAGGTTTCTTCTAGTTCTAAAACTTGATAACTAAGAATTTCTTATAAGCTTCAGATACAATCTTCCACAGTATATAAAAAGAATGAAGAAATTTGTAATTTGAAAAACTTCAGGTTTTCAAAGCTGTTCCTGTTACTAAAAACAAAGCTCCTGGCCAGGTGCGGTGGCTCACGCCTGTAATCCCAGCACTTTGGGAGGTCAAGGCAGGTAAATCATGAGGTCAGGAGATCGAGACCATCCTGGCCAACACAGTGAAACCCTGTCTCTACTAAAAATACAAAAAAATTAGCCAGGCGTTTGGTGGTGGGCGTCTGTAGTCCCAGCTACTTGGGAGGCTGAGGCAGGAGAATGGCATGAACCCAGGAGGCGGAGCTTGCAGTGAGTGGAGATAGCGCCACTGAACTCCAGCCTGGGCAACAGAGCAAGACTCCATCTCAGGAAAAAAAAAAAAAAAAGCTCCCAAACAAGTACACTATATTTACCAAAATTTAGCAAATCAATTTGGAGGGGGCAAGGCACGTGATAAGGTGGGGGAAGCACAGAGGTGAGAAAGTAAGGGAGGCTGTCATTTCCTACAGCTGTTTTCCAAAATGAGTGGTTTTTGTATCTTGGTTACTATAGGGAAATAATGTTGTGTTTTTTTAAATGATGGTAAAATATAGATAAAAGTTACCGTTTTAAGTGTACAGCTCTATGCATTAAATACATTCACATTATTGTGCAATTATCACCAGATACTATGTTTCATCTTCCCCAACTGTAACTCTGTACCTACTAAACAATAATATCATTTTCTTCTCCTGCCAGCCTCTGGCAACCACCATTTTGTCTCTATGAATTTGACTATTCTAAGTACCTTATACAATATTTGTCCTTTTGTGTCAGGCTTATTTCATTGTAGCATGTCTTAGAATTTCCCTTCCTTTTCAAGGCTGAATAATATTCCATTGTACATAAAACAAACTGTTTTGTCCTTTGCATTCACACCACAACAATCAACACAGAATACTTCTGTGACCAGATGTATGAGAGATTTCCCCCAAAACAAGCAATCACTTCTGCTGCAGACACCAGGTGGGTGTCCTCCCACCCAGTTCAATTCCAACATTATCTACCTGGAGACAGTGCCACATCCCACAGTTTGAGGGCTCCCCACTTCCAATCCCAATCTAAAGCCCCAGGTTGTTTTACCTATGCTTCTGACTAACTGGCTATAAACTGGGGTTCCCACAACCTCTTACTCCAGTTCGATTAATGTGTTAGAGTGACTCACAGAACTCAGGCAGACACATTTACTTACCAGTTTATTATAAAGGATATTACAAAGGATACAGTTGAAGAGATGTACAGGGCAAGGCATGTAGGAAGGGGATGTCACCCTCCAGTGCTCAGTCATCTGGAAGCTTTCTGAACCCAGTCCTTCTGGATTGTTAAGTAGGCAATGATTGATTAAATCACTGGCCACTGTATCAACTTAACCTTCACACCCTCTCTTCTCCCCAGAGATTAACAGGCAGGAGTGAAAGTCCCAACCCTCTAATCCTGCCTGGGTGTTTCTGGGTAACTAACACCCATCCAATAGCTACCTAGAGGTGCATGGCTTTCAGTCAACTTATTAGCATACAAAGATACTTCACTGGCCAGGCGCAGTGGCTCACGCCTCTAATGCCAGCACTTTGGGAGGCGGAGGCGGGTGGATCACAAGGTCAGGAGATCGAGACCATCCTGGCTAACACAGTGAAACCCCATCTCTACTGAAAATACAAAAAAAATTAGCCGGGCATAGTGGCAGGTACCTGTAGTCCCAGCTACTCGGGAGGCTAAAGCAGAAAAATGACGTGAACCCGGGAGGTGATGCTTGCAGTGAGCCAAGATCGCACCATTGCACTCCAGCCTGGGAGACAGAGCGAGACTCCGTCTTAAAAAAAAAAGAAAAAAAAAAAAATTTCATTTTGGAGATTCTAAGGATTGTAGGAGAGTTGTATGACACAACAAAAGAATGAAGATCAAATATATATTTCACAATATAGTGTGTATTTTGCTTGTCCTTTCATCTACTGATGTTTGACTTATTTCTTATTTATCAGTTGGTAACAAAATAGATACTATAATCAATTTGTATATACACATAAAACTGGATTAAGGTAATAAATACATTAAATTTCAAATTTTTTAGATTTTTTAAAGACGGTGTCTCAGTCTGTTGCCCAGGCTGGAGTGCAGTGGCACCATTTGGGTTCACTGCAACCTCTGCCTCCCAGGTTCAAGTGGGCTCTGCCTCAGCCTCCCAAGTAGCTGGAATTACAGGTGCCCACCACGACGCCTGGCTATCAAACTTTTTAGAAGTTTTATCTTTAGTACTTGGGGCATTATTACTAAAAAATTAAATTGCAGTCTGTACATATTATTAAAAGCTACCTTTTAAAAGCATGGAAATGTATACAAAGGGCCCAGAAAGTCTTATTTCAAAAGGAACTAGACTTCTTGGGCTTAAAAATGTTCATTTTAGCCAGGTGTGGTGGCTCATGCCTATTATAATCCCAGCTACTTGGGTGGCTGAGGTAGGAGAATACTTGAGCCCAGAAATTTGAAGCTGCAATAAGCTATGATCACACTATGGCACTACTAGTCTAGGTGACAAACCATAAGGTCATGTTTGTCCTTATTAGTTTTGAACCATGTAACACACCCCTCCCCCATTGCACGTACTTAAATTCAAGTATACCTACACCTAGCAATGGCTGTCACACAGAAATCAATCAAAAGCCACTGCTGGCTGAGGTGAATTTTGTCAAAACAAATCAAACAGTATTATTATTGACTGACAAATCCAAACTTTCAGGTTTAAAACTTTGCTAGGTTAGAAAAGCCAGACTAGTGTTAATTTACCAAAACATATTTATGCAGCACTTACTAGGTCTTGCTCCAAGTACTTAAACAATCCTATGAGATAGATATTATTTTTTCCTCCCTCCTCCCACCCCATTTACAGATGAGGAAACAGAAACAGAGATAAGTTTAACTTATGCAAGACCACAGTGTTAGTAAATGGTAATGGTAAAGCCGGGTTTCATATTCAGCAGTTTGAGTGCAGTGTCAATGCTTTATTTTTTAAGATGGGGTCTCAGCTATGTTGACCTGGCTGGTTTTGAATTCCTGGCCTCAAGCAATCCTTACACTTCAGCTTCTCAAAGTGCTGGGATTACAGGCAAGAGCTGCTGTGCCTGGCTTCCATACTTTTAATTACTGAGTTAGATTAATATGCGGGAATGAAATGTTTTGCTACAATGTGAATATGGAAAGAGGGTACAATGAGCCCAGTAGAAAATGAAAAGTAAGGATAAATGGCCCTCCCATTTCATATGCAAAAAAAATTATCAATATTAGATTAAAAAATGAAGGTGGGACAGTTGCTCAGAATATGTGAGATGTATTTGGGAAAAGAGGAAGGAAGTGGCCTTGGCTATTAGATGATAAAAAAGAAGTAAGCAAAACCTGGACTAACATGATAAATTCACAGCTTTTGTTTAATTCTTAAGATTCTGAGGTGTAATTTTAAAGAAAAAACCTGATGTATTACAGTAGTCACAAAATTTGTGAAGATTCCAGGAAGTCTTTGGACATACGCTAATATTGAAGCATCATATATAAAAAATAGTATCTGAAGTGACCACCAAAACTGGTCTCAAAAACGGCATCAGTTTGCGTAACACCTACACAACCAACCCATGGGGATTTATCATTGGATTAACTTTGCTATCTTAATTAATATAGGTGAGACTGTGTTGGGATGCTGATGGCACTGCATCTAGAAACTAATCTGGGAACAACTGAAATCTTGAGTCATCTCTGTCCTGTTGCTTCCTGACTAGATTTTCCCTTCAATTTTGGGGGCTTGGCTACATGGTTCACTTGACTTTCAAATCACCCCCCAGCTCCATTCTCTGAGACACATAAATCACAGACCTCAGCCCCACATTAAATCCAGGCTTCTACTTGCGTAGGGTCGGGGGAAAACAGAATAATGCACTAGACAGAGAGCCAAGTAAACTGGCTGTCTAGTATACCTTGGTTAGAGCAGAGATGAGTCACTAGCCTGGGAACCACTACAGATGCACTGACCCTGTGTGGCTTGTAACTGAAGAGGATCTGAAGTCAATGTACATGCTTACTGAAATGAAGCATAATTACAATTCTGCTTGTATTTCAGGGTAACAGGCCATAAACAAGGATGGGCCACCTAAAATGCCTCCATTCTAACTAGCTGGGTCCAAGTCCATCCCCCTTTTATGTTTCATTTTAGACTTTTCATCTTTCTGAGAAGAGCTTCTCTTGGAATAACTAGGAGCCATGGACATGGTAGACTCCTGAGCACTGGGAAGTTTTATAGACCTTGTGTTCATTCAATGGGCACATTACAGTGAGACCAAAACTCATCATTAATGAGTGGTAGTGAGTGGACAAGTGCATAAATATGTTACATAGGAAATCTGCCCTAGAGGAGGTCTGAGAGAAATCTTGAGAAGCAGCATGTATTTTCTAGTGCCTACTGAGGCTGTTTAATTAGAAATCATCAATCCCTGATAATCTACTACGGGAAGTTCTATCCTCTCTCTCCCTATAATGTCACCAATATATTTATGGATTTCAGAGCTTGTCATCAGGAAGTGTTCTTAGACCTGGAAGCCAAGAAGTTGTAACTTCTTAAGGAATTTGACTAGACCAGTACTTACTTGCCTAAAGCCTATGTCCTGGCCAAAGAGAGTATATAATTGTGTTTCAGGCTGAATTATGTCTCTGCAACTTACTCTCAAGATTCTTCTGCCTTCTGTAGAATACCAGTATGGAAAACGGAGGCCATCACCCAGTATAGATTTTTCCAGTTGATAAGTACTACATTACCTTACTTTGTAAAGTCTGCAATCTGAAGAATGCATCAAGCTCTTCAACCTCTATAACACCAATCTGTCAATGTCCTAATACTTAATGAACTTTCTTATTAATATCTTCTACCAGAAAATGTCAATGTCTCAGGATAACATTATACTGTATATTGCTCTCAGACCTGACTTTGGACAAACCCTTATTTGGATGGTTTGGAGCTAGGTACTATTTAATCCATTCCATGCAAAATCACTTAATGTGCCAACAGCTTGGGGTCAAACCTAAAAATTACCTTAGAATGCAACAGGACTATTAAGAGTCTGTGGTTCATGGAAAACTCCTGAAACTACATGCAAAATTTTGGGACAAAAGGTCCAAAACATTTCATAACAGACTGACTTGAAAACTACTTTCTCAAAATTCTGGAGGTTAAGGGATATTACATTTTCATTTTAAGCTTCTCAAGCTTTACCACTCACCCAATCTAGAACAGCTATAATATCTTAATTTCTATTTAGAAAGCTAAAAGAACCTTCCTTTCTGCATCTATCTAATCTGTGGTTAAGATGGATATTTCCAGTGCTGTGTAAGACATTTCTGTTACAAAATAAACCAAGTTGAATCTTAATCTACTCATATCTTGATTCAGTGAATGCTCATTCTGTCCCCAACTTCACTTCTGTATGAATAACATTCTCTGCTGTAGAGAGGAATTTCTGCATTGTACTCCTGACTTCAATTTTTTTTTACCTTTTAGAATTGCATAAAATTGCAGACTACAAATGTAGTAGCAGACTTCTTATTCTTGCCCTGAAAATATGTCTACCTATGGGCATTAAGAAATATCCCTAGTTCTGTCACCTATCCAGTGGGGGTTCAAGAGAACTTGGTCAAGATATCAAACTTCTAAAAAATATCTTGAGTTCTTGGTAACTAAGAGATTCTGATGAAGGAGGAGGGTTAGAATTTCAGCCTGCGAATAAAAAAGATGCCAAATTTGTAGCATAAGGCTTCAGCTTTTCCTAGTGGAAACGCTGTTTAAAAAGTCCTCTGATGGTTATTACAGAGTCAACCAAATAAACAGGGGTCTATACATACACAGTTCTATCTTCTATCAATGCGCGCACCCACACACACACACACACACACATACACATACCTTCTTAAAGACATAGGAGTGTCCCTCTCCTCACCTTTTCAAAGACAAATGACAGAATTAAAAGGGAAAATGGGATAAATGGACATGGAGAAAACTGATTAAACCCCTGTATAGGTTTTCATGTTGTTATAAAAAAGATCCTTTTTTCTGAGCTGAAGAAGCTGAACTTGGTTAGGAAATGTCATCTCTCTCTTCTAGCAGCCCTGGGGCTGATTATATGCAAAACCCCTTAGAATAAGGGTTAAGATGTTCAGTGGTGGGTGCCCAAAAGGAAGTACAGAACAATAAGAAAATGTTTAGGTCTCTCATGGGAGACACATGAATTTATAACTAGAAAGAATTTTAGGTGCCAACTAATGGCTAATAAATCGATCTGTCCCCTTTTTACTTAAAGATTAACCCAAGAAAAGTTATAGAAGTGGCAGCTCCAAGAACAACCTATAAAACTAATTAATAACAGTTGGCTTAGAGAGTTTCAACCACTCCATATCGTTAAATTTCTTGTAGCCTTGCTCTACATAAGATATAAAGTCTTTCTGCAGGCCACGCTCAGTGGCTCATCCCAGCACTTTGGGAGGCCAAAGTGGGAGGATCACTTGAGCCCAGGAGTTCAAGACCAACTTGGGCAACATCATGTACAAAAAATAAAAATTAGATGGGTGTGGTGGCACACGCCTGTGGTCCCAGCTACTCGGGAGTCTGAGGTGGGAAGATTGCCTGAGCACAGGAGTCGAGACTACGGTGAGCCATGATCATGCCACTGCACTCCAGCCTGGGCAACAGAGGAAGACCCTGTCTCAAAAAATATAAAAAATGAAAATAAAATGAAGCCATCTTGCAAAGAATTTATTTCCCAAAGGAATTTATATTCCTCATTTAACTATCAATCCCTTTTCCATATACTGTATATAATACGTTTTTAGTAGTGATATGGGGGAATTATAACATTTACGTAGTCTCAATATAAATGCAATACTCTTTAACTCTCTTTACCTAGATGTTGTAACATGTCAGTCAATCCTTACTAACGTGGCCTTCAGTTTGTCCGCCCAGTTTGGCTTGCTGCATAAATTGTCATCTCTACCACTTCCTTTTCCTCTGGCTGCAGCTGTTTCCCTTAATCATATGCATCTGTTAAGTAAAGGTTTGAAGAAATAGCACTACTCTTAGATGTGTAACAAACACTTGTTACTTGTGCTTAAAAGTTTTCCAGCCTCAAAAAGTTTACATTTCACCACTTTCTTCAAATATGGAAATTTTGTCTTTTCATACATTTTTTTCAGTAGTGCGTAAGAAGAAATGGAATAAAGATTTCAAAGAATAGTCTGGATGCCTAATATAAGAAAATAAGAACTATATATATATCAGATTGGGAATTAATGTTCTGTAGGGTCTTTTCATCCAATAAAAAATTAAGGGCTACTTAATGTGGAGTAGATTTTAAGCTTTCAGAAATCAGAAGACAGTAGAGATCAAGAATTAGGAAAGCCTTTTTAAGAGAATTAGAACTTCAGTTAGATATGACTTCCCAAAACAGAGGGAAAACCTTCCAGGCTTGGAGGATAATGTGAAAAGTGAGAAAGAACAAAAGCATAGGGTGTATGGTGGAAAGGAATTAAAAACATGGGAGGCCGGGCATGGTGGCTCACGCCTGTAATCCCAACACTTTGGGAGGCCGAGGTGGGTGGATTACCTAAGGTCGGGAGTTCGAGACGAGTCTGACCAATATGGCGAAACTCCATCTCTACTAAAAACAAAACAAAAAATACAAAAATTAGCTGGCCATGGTGGTGCATGCCCGTAATCCCAACTACTCAGGAGGCTGAGTCAGGAGAATCGCTTGATCCCAGGAGGCAGAAGTTGCGGTGAGCTGAGATCGCACCATTGCACTCCAGCCTCGGCAACAAAAGTGAAACTCCATCTCAAAAAAACACATATGGGAAAGGGCGGGTTTAGATATGTGAGAAATTTAAAAACAAATCTCTGGCTGGGAGTGGTGGCTCCCACCTATAATCTCAGCACTTTGGGGGGGCCGAGGCAGGTGGATCACTTGAGCTCAGGCATTTGAGACCATCCTGGGCAACATGGCAAAACTCTGTCTCTACCAAAAAAAAAAAAAAAAAATTAGTGAGGAGTGGTGGTGCACGCCTGTAGTCCCAGCACTTTGGGGGTCTGAGGTGGGTGGATCACCTGAGGTCAGAAGTTTCAGAGCAAGCCTGGCCAACATGGTGAAACCATATCTCTACTAAAAATACAAAAATTAGCCAGGTGTGGTGGTGCGTGCCTGTAATCCCAGCTACTCAAGAGGCTGAGACATGAGAAAAGCTTGAACCCGGAAGACAGAGGCTGCAGTGAGCCAAGATTGCGCCACTGCACTCCAACCTGGGCAACAGAGCAAGACTCTCCAAAAAAAAAAAAAGAGAGCCACGTAGCAAGAATACAAGCAAATACTGTTTTCATTTTTTCTTTTAAAGAAATGTCCTAGGGTAGGTCTGAAAAGTTTAGCCAAAGCTGACAGAGAACAACGTTTCCAAAGTTGTATGTCAAGTAATGCAACTGGGGAAGAGTGGGATGGAGGAAAGCAGAAGATGAAGATGTCTGTAAAACATTGAGGCAAATCCTTTATTTGAGATGAATCTCATAGGCTGAGCCTATAGTTTTTATTTGGTAATCTATATGTCTAGGGTATCTCTGGTGTAAATACTTATTTGTAATAAGGAAGAAAGCAGGCATTTAAGACGGGTGGTTTGCTCACCCTTACAAATGTCGCACATTAGGTTACTACATCGTCTTGCATACCATTTTAGGCAGGGATCTCATGGACCCTGTTATTAGATGAGTTAAATATATCTTTGATAACATTACTTGGATCTGTAGGAAATATAGGAATTGTGGAAGGAGCACTAGCCCAAGAGTTGGAAAATGAAGGTTCTGGCTATAATTCTATTTAAATGAGCTCTATGCCCCCTACTGCCTCAATTTTAATGTGAAAATAATGCACCATGAGACACAGAGCTTCTCTGGCAAAATTATACTAAATCCTCCCTCTTCTCTGTAAACTACCTATTTTGGGGATATCATATCCTATGTTAACATTATCTTTATGCAACTAAATATGGCTCTCTTCCTGCCTTGTCCTTACAGGAAAAACAAACAAAAAAACACAAAAAACCTTTAATTCTACATTCCATTAAAAATACTGAGAATATTTTAAAAATTCTCTAAATGACATTTCTAAAAGAAAACTAAATTCTTTAGGAGCCTTACTAAAAACAAGCCAGAATAGTACGAGATACGCAGGAAATTTTCATTGACTTTAATATCTTAAAAGTCTAGGCTGGGTGCGGTGGCTCAGGCTTGTAATCCCAGCACTTTGGGAGGCCGAGACGGGCGGATCACCAGGTCAGGAGATCGAGACCATCCTGGCTAACATGGTGAAACCCCGTCTCTACTAAAAAATACAAAAAACTAGCCGGGCGAGGTGGCAGGCGCTGTAGTCCCAGCTACTCGGGAGGCTGAGGCAGGAGAATGGCATGAATCCGGGAGGCGGAGCTTGCAGTGAGCCAAGATATCGTGCCATTGCACTCCAGCCTGGACGACAGAGCGAGACTCCGTCTCAAAAAAAAAAAAAAAAAAAAAAAAAGTCTAAATCCCAAAAAAGACAGTTCAAATGAAAAGTCAATTTATGTCATCTTTAATTATAATTAAGAACAAATGTAATTCTCTGAATTTATTAAGATTGCCTTTTCTATGTTTTTGTACTAGTCTCTCACTATGAGGAAATGAAAGGACAAACCAGGGTTACATAGAGTAACACAACAGAAAGAACAACTCAAAATGTGAGAGTAAACACAAAGAAATATATTTGAGTAAATGTGAATTTCTTCCATTCATATGTTCTCCTAATCTACAATTTCTTTTCTAGATGGCCTACAAGGTGATTTCCTGCTTAAAAACTCCTTGATGTCTTCTCTCTCTACTTGTAAAAAAATCAAGGTCAGGGATAGTGGCTTATGCCTGTAATCCCAGCACTTCGGGAGGTTGAGGCAGACAAGAGTTCGAGACCAGCTGGGCCAAAAGGGTGAAATCCTGTCTCTACTAAAAATATAAAAATTAGCCAGGTGTAATGGGGTGTGTCTATAAACCCAGGATTACTTGGGAGGCTGATGTGGTAGAATCGCTTGAATTCATGAGGCTGAGGTTGCAGTGAGCCAAGATTGTGCCACTGCACTTCAGTCTGGGCAACAGAGCGAGACTCTATCTCAAAAAAAAGAAAAAAGAAAAAAATCAAACTTTTCCACAGGTCCTTAAACACCTTGTGTCAAGTGGCTTTTTCTTACCCCTCCAACCATATCTTGATACTATCCCCCCTCATCAATATGGTTACAGCCTCTCTCACTCACCATTTTTCAGTATCTTGAAAGCATGAAGCTGTTTCCACATCAGAGTTCACGCACATGCTTCAAATTTTTTTGCATGTATCTGTATCTAGATTCTTCTTACCGTACCTGAGTCTTTTTTTCAGAATCAAACCTCTTTACTTCTCACTTACCAATATTCCCTGTCAGGCCCAAAATGAATTGTAATATAACCTCTCTCATCAACTTGTAGCATCACTGACAACCTCTTAACAATTTCGAAGTATAACAGGTATTTTTCAATCTTCAACTTATACAGGATCACTTTATAGCATTTAACATTGTTGTCCTTTCCCTCCTTCTTGAAATTAACCTTCAATCTTGGTTTCTCTGATGGTTTCTTCAAACTCTTTTTTAACCTATTTATTTATTTTTATAGATTGGTCTTTTGTCTTCCTCTTTTCATCTCACCCAAACCTACTGCTTTAACTACCCTTTATACTACAATGTTACCTAGATCTAAAAATCTAAATCTCTAAGGTTTCAGGTCTCTCCCCTTAAACTCTAGACTCTGAAATATCTCCATCTGCATTTCACTCTTTCCCCATGCCCCTCTTCATTCCTCTCATTTAATTAAGGTCTACTTCCTATGGACCTCTCTGCAAACCTCTTAGCCACATTTTAGCTCAACCACTTTTCAATGAATGTTATAAAATCACTCACTAATATCTATTTCATACCCCTCTAATCCATGCTCTACACTGCCACCAGTTGATGTCACCTTCCTGTTTAAAATGTTCTAATGGGCCTTTCAAGCCCTCTTAAGTCTAAATTCTCTGGCATGCGATACATGATTCCCCCACCCTCCTTGGTCTCTAGCCTTATTTCTGAGCATTTTCCTATTCAATTTTCTATTTAACATGCTGTTCCTCATTAAGAGAGGTTCTTTTTTGCTTCTGTGCCTTATCACATATTGTTCCTTCTTTGTTGATAAAATTTCCCCAACTCATCACTCCTCCTTCAAATAAATGAAACAACTTTTACTAGTTTTTCAGCCTCTGGCAAAAACAGTCTCCCCTGACCCGTGCACATGCTGATTAATTTAGATAATCTGTTTAGTGATACTTATTTTGGTTTCTGGGTGCATATGTATGAATTAGGTTGTGAAGCAAAATGTATTTTTTTATAGAATCTAACGAAAAATGGAAAGCCATTACCCTAGTGGTTTGTATCAGAACACCCTTTATATATGTAAAGTCCTGCTTCTGGCTATTCTCATTACCCCTACCTTCCACCCCACCCCCACCCTTTCAGTTTTTTTTTTTTTTTTTTTTTTTTCAGGCTAGTCAAAAGAAGCAGTAGAACTGGAGAAGGAACAAAGAAGTCTGTAGCAGGTTGTTATCAATTAGTTGTAAACGGACTGTGATCAGCCCCTAACTCTTTGATTAATAAAAGCAACAATGAGGTCTGTTAAAAAGCTCTGAACAAAATGTAACTTCTAGTGTTTCAGATGTAGGCTTGCCAATACAAGTTACTAAATGACATTTTCTTTGCTAATAACTGATGTGCAGAGAATAATCATTACTTTTAGGGATTGGGTCCACAGAGCTAGAGTGAAAAATTACCAGCACACTAGGCAGGACAGTAATCAGAAACAAAATATCTAGGTCACAATCTGCAAATGACATTTTTGGGAAAAGTTTATTATATGAATTATTTCCATGGATTTTCATTTTCAAAACAAACTAAAAAAAAAAAAAAAATCTAAATTCAGAAGCCAAACAAGTTTGACATGATTGACAATGTCTTTTATTTTTGTTCCTGGAGGCACTTGCTTTACTTCAAGTTTCTTGGGATTGGAATGGAGACTCGGCTGCATCAAGTAAATGAAGTTATTTCAACCCCCTTTCTTCACTCTGATCTACATTAGGCATATGCTATGCATTTTCTAAATCCTACCCTTTTAATGTGACTACATCCTCAACATAAATCTTAAATACTCTGATAAGGCATAATTTTAAAAAGTATTTATCAATATACAGTATTTTTAAGTGTAAAGGCCTCTAATTATTGCCATCCTTTTTTTTCACTGATAGATAATATTTTATCTATTTATGGGGTACATGTGTTTGATACATGCATAGAATTCGAACATCTACTCAGACACTATAAGAAGCTTCTCATGGGGAAAAAAACTGAAAGTAAGGTCATCACTAAAATATTAATTGCTTGTTTGCTAGTGGTTTTCCAATAATCTATGTATTATTGCTTTTATACTTTAGAGAGTCCATTTTAACACTATTGAAAGAAAGAAAGAGAGAGAGAGAGAGAGGGAGGGAGGGAGGGAGGGAGGGAGGGAATATAATCAAATATAATCAGATTTGATCCAAATTCTCTGATTTCCTAGGTCTCTATGCCATTAGCAACCTCAGTTCCTTCAACTCCAAGATGATACACATCCATTACCTTCATCACAAAGATGACATGTGGTAATTAATGGGCTAATACCCGTAATACAATCTGAAGCTCTAGCATAAAGACATTCTATAAGTACAAAACACTTTCTCAATAAATCTGCATGAGATGATTTTCACATGAAAAAAGGTTTACGGTTTGTCTACAAATGACTGTATGTTAACAAAATAGATCTACTGCAATGACTAGTTCTTTCCATCAATGTTTTAGAATGAGTGAGATATATATTTATCAAATAATGACACAGATAATTATAGACCGTAATAAATGCTATGAAAATACAGAGTGCTATGAGAACAAGGTGGGGGGCGGGAAGTAGGCACTTTTACTTGTTATATCTTTTAATCTTAATAATACTTTTCTCAGGTTATCATGAAGAAATCAAGAAATCAGGTTAATTAGCGTGTCAAGTTCACACAGCTTAAAGGTGGGGAGAGCCAGGAACACAGGTTTCACTTAGAGACCATATTCTGTCCACTCTTCCAGTATTTTGCTAATATCTGCATTGCTAATACTCTCACTGACTGCATTTCTCTGCTCATTCTCCTTTTCTCAATGAGGCTTACCCTAAACACCCTATTTAACAGGTTCAACTAACTCCTTTGGTCCACCTTACCCCTCTCTATGTTTTTTTATTCCAAAGCAGTTACCACTTTCAAAAACATTATTTTATTTGTTGTGCATATTATCAGTGGCCTTCTGGTAGGTGATAAGCTCCAGGAAGTTAGGGATCTTTGCTTGTTTTGCTCATAGATGTCATTCCCCTACTCCCATCCCCAGAATAGTGACTGGTACCCAGTGGACACTGGCCCAATTTTCCTTTCCCGTTTTTCAGCTTTAGCTGTATGCAAGAACTTGTTTAATCGTTCTCACTTTTAACTACTAGGAAAACAAAGAAGTTTGACCCTATATCTGAGACAAATTTATATTCAAGTAACATTTAAATTTAGCCTGAAATTCTATTCTGTTAAAAAAAAAAAAAAAGTAGGGTCATTAGTCTCATTTTAAAAATCCTAGCCATAATAAAAAGTGATGAAAAGACATGTCAAGCAAACTCTGAAATGTGGAAGATGCAGAAGAGGATCAATGATCAGTATTTAAGAGTGTCTACTTGCATTTGATGATGCTGTAGTGGCTAAATGTGAGACATAGATGAAACATAAGAATCAGAGTACACTAAAGTAGTAACTGCTAAACCTTAGGGATTTCAAAAAACAGGTAAAGTAAAAAAGAGAAAAGTTGGAATGAAAGAGATGTCAAATTTTAATTTTGCAACAAAGGGATGTTAAGAACTAAAAACAATTACTATCACTGTAATTTCATCAGAACATCATCATAAAAAATTACCTAATTTCAGAATAAAGGGCAGTTATTTTTATTAAGTCAATTTAGATCTATGAGCACCTCATTATATAAAAACAGTTCAACATGAATTTAAGATCTAAATGTGAAAACTCTTAAAAGATGCTCTGAAAGAATTTTTATAACCCCAGTATAGAGAAGGCTTTAAAAAGAATAATACATTTGATATTAAAATTAAAACAACTTCTAGTCATTAAAAGACAACGTATTTAAGTGAAAATGCATGCTAAAGAGTGGAAGAAGATTTTTTTTTTTTTTTGAGATGGAATCTGGTTCTGTCCCCCAGGATGGAGTGTGGTGGCATGACCTCGGCTCACCGCAACCTCTGCCTCCCGGGTTCAAGCGATTCTCCTGTCTCAGCCTCCTGAGTAGCTGGGATTACAGGAGCCCACCACTACACCCGGTTAAATTTTGGTATTTTTAGTAGAGATGGGGTTTCACCACGTTGACCAGGCTGGAAGATATTTTTAATGCCTACCAAATATTATTACGAAGAATACATTTTAAAAAGATGCAAATAAAAACTACAATGAGGTACCATTTCATACTCTTCAGAATGGCAAAAATTAATCAAATATTACTACTAATATTTTTGTACCTTCTAAAATATCTGGAATGCAAACAAGAAGACCCTCTCTCATGCATTATGGACTGGAAGGTGTACTTTGTAGAGAAAACTGACAGTTATCTAATAAAGTTGAAGACATTTATACCCTGTGGTCTTGCAATCTACTACCAGATTTATAAACCAGGGCAATCTTTCTCAATGACAGCTTTTGGCTGCTACATTGAATGAGGGGCACTACTAAACACAGGCCAGGAATGCAAGGCACTTTTCTTGCACAAAGAAAGTGCTGCTCAGATTGGGCGCGGTGGCTCACACCTGTAATCCCAGCACTTTTGGGAGGCAGGGGGCGGGGTGCGGTGCCACAGTAGGCAGATCACTTGAGCTCAGTTCAAGACCCGCCTGGCCAACATGGTGAAACCCTAGTCTGTCCAAAAAAATTAAAAATTAGATGGGTGTGGTGGCACATGCCTGTAGTCCCAGCTACTCGAGAGGCCGAGGTGGGAGGATTGTTTGAGTTTGCGGGGGTCGAGGGTTCAGTGGGCACTGATCATGCCACTACACTCCAGCCTGGGTGACAGAGTGAGAATCTGTCTCAAAACATACATACATACATACATACATACATACATACATACATACATAAATAGTGCTGCTCCATGCCTCATGACTTGAATATTCTGTTGGACATTCATAGAGGGGAACAGAAAGAGGAAAAAATCCCACTAATGCCAGATAATTCTAAAGAGGATTTAATACCAAGTTTATTTGTATAGTTTTAATGAAGATGAAGATCTGTTATGAGTGCAACCACTGTGTAAAGAGGTAAGATTGCACTTTTATTTCTGTTTAAACTTTTCTGAAGATAGTTTGTCATTTCAGAAAATCATTTTCCACCAATGACAGTTCCAGCATTGGTACTTGAATGGCTAACTCAACATACCTGTCATAATCTGTAGCTGTTGTATTGATGGAGACACCACCCATTGGTACAAAGCGTCTAATTACTACTATTTCTTTTAGCAGCGCTTCTTATATTTCAGTGGGTACATACATCACCTGGGACTCTTGATAAAATACAGCATCTGGCCAGGCACAGTGGCTGATGTCTGTAATCCCAATGTCCTAGTGCTTTGGGATACTGAGGAGGGAGGATCACTTGAGGCCAGGAGTTCAAGATCAGCCTGGGCAATATAGCAAGACCCTGTCTCTGTAAAAAATGTATACCTGTAGTCCCAGATACTCAGGAGGCTGAAGTGGGAGGATCCCTTGAGCCCAGGAGTTTGAGGTTACAGTGAGTTGTATGACTCCAGAGATCCTGTCTCTTACATTATTTAAAAACAAAACAAACAAACAAACAAAAAAACAGCATTTGCATCAGTAGGTTAAAGTCTGACGCTCTGCATTTTCAACAAGCTCCCAAGTGATTCAGATGTTGCTGGTCCACCATTACACCTGGTAGCTAATCTTGAATGTAGTCTTGAGCTCAAGCATTTACAAAGTGAAACACATATTACTTTATTACAAATTTTTCTTATTTTATTAAAGCCATTGCTTTCTTTAAAGTATGAATATAGATTATTATGAAGTTCATTTTAGGATAGTATTGAAGGAACTATAAAATATTTTCTATGAACATGGGATGTACTTAGGGTCAAGAACCACTGCCCTAGAAGTCTTACACAACAGATACCTAACATACACAGGAATATTCCTTATAGCACTGTTTAATAGCAAACAAGTGGAAACAACAAAAATGACCATCGACAGAAACCTGACATAGTTACATAACACAGCACATACCACCTAACAGTAAAAGTAAATAAACTAGAGCAACCTGAATAAACATAGATAAATCTTGGCCACGTTGTATGAAGAAAGCAAGCTAAAGAAAGATATCTGTATTTAAATAGTCTTAAGACAATCAAAATAAAACTATATAATAATGTTCATAGGATATAGGTAAATAGTTAAGTATAAACATGTGGATATAGGAAGGATGCATGTCAACTTTGGGTCATTGGTTAGATGTGGGGGGAAAAGAGAATAGCATTTAAGAGAGATATAGCATACCAAGGACACTTCATTATTTTTGTTTTTTGTTTGTTTGTTTGTTTTCCTCAGAAAGAGTTTTGCTCTTGTTGCCCAGGCTGGAGTGCAATGGTGCGATCTTGGCTCACCACAACTTCTGCCTCCTGGGTTCTAGCAATTCTCCTGCCTCAGCCTCCCGAGTAGCTGGGATTACAGGCATGTGCCACCACACCCAGCTAATTTTGTATTTTTAGTAGAGACGGGGTTTCTTCATGTTGGTCAGGCTGGTCTCGAACTCCCGACCTCAGGTGATCTGCCCGCCTCGGCCTCCCAAAATACTGGGATTACAAGCGTGAGCCACTGAGCCCGGCCGGACACTTCGTTTTAATTGGTAGTTTTGTTTAACTGGGTGATGGGTACATGGATATTCATTATATTGTATGGCACCAACATTTATATTGCTATGTTAGTTCTCATTTCACTAGGACAAAACTCTTAGGCATGAAAAGGTGTTTGGAAAACACTGCTCCAAAGCAAAGGATTCAGGACTAGAGAAGACCCAGGTTCAAGCCTCAATTCTACTTCTGACTAATTGCTTAGCTTTAGGCAATCGAAATAATTAACTTATCTGGGCTTTATTTCATCTGTGAAAATTCCACAAACAGCCAGGTGCGGTGGCTCACACCTGTAAACCCAGCACTTTGGGAGGCCAAGGCGGGTGGATCACCTGAGGTCAGGAGTTCAAGACCAGACTGGCCAACGTGGTGAAACCCCGTCTCTACTAAAAATACAAAAATTAGCCGGGTGTGGTGGCGGGTGCCTATACTCCCAGCTACTAGGGAGGCTAAGGCAGGAGAATCATTTGAACCCAGGAAGCAGACGTTGCAGAGAGCCAAGGTCACGCCATTGCACTCCAGCCTGGGCAACAAGAGCAAAGCTCCGTCTCGAAAAAAAAAAAAAAAAAAAAAAAAGCCACAAACTCACTTTCTCTCTCCAACTCGACAGGCAAATGGGGCAATGTATGTGAGAAATTTTAAACAGTAGGAAGGGTAGGAGTAATTTTCAGAATTAAGAGCAAAACTTTGGATAAATTAGAAGTAAAATCTACCAGTAAATAAATCAACCAATAAAATATACTCTATTTTCTTGTCATCACTGCTTCTAAAGATCTTAACACCAATCTTAATATGGAAGAAATTTTAATTCTTAAATAATGGCATAGGGATAGTCATTCTCCCTATCTTTATGCTGACTGTTCATCAAAGGACTGAAATTCACAATATCAAAACAAAGTAAGAGCACTGCATTAAAAAGTATTCTCATTTAACATATATCAACGGTCACATAACCAGAGTAACTGTTGCCTATATGGTTCTCACTGCCCTTTTTTATAAAGTGAGCAGGTGGCACATTTTATTAGCCCTATATTACAGATGGAGAAAACTGACTCAGATGTGGGATAGCATGCCCGGAGTTGTAGACCAATTCAGTGAAACTTGGAACAGACACTAATTGCTTAATTCTTCTGTGTTCATTAAGCTACTAAAAACATTATTTTTTCATGATGTTTTTTGGTGATTTTGTTTGTCCCAGGAAACAGAAAATTCTTTGTCAGCAGTCATTTCATAAACATTTCAAAATGGGAAAAGATACTCAAGGAAACAAGCTACTCATCAACTAGAGTACTGCACACTAAGGGACAAAATTAAAACTGCCTAGCCTGCTAAAAATCTAATCCTGTCCTTGCCAATTAACCTTATTAATATAGAGTAGGAGAAAAGAGAGGTCAAAATATAGGTGAAGGTGCCATTCATTTCCTTCTGGATTTCAAATGATATGACAATTACCGCACAACAGAGATTTTTACCTCTGCTGTTCCTTAAGTAACACGACCCCTATTCTCCACATAAAAACTTTCCAACAAGTTGGGCAGTCTCAAATTAGAATACTAGCAATCATGAGAATTTTCAAAATTCTGGCTATCATTAGATGTCACCCAACTGAAATTCATGCTATAAACATATGTAGGGAAACTATGGGAAAAAGTTCATTTTAATGTAAATTTCCCTGTTAATCTAAACAGATTAACGTTATTACAACATGTATCTGACTTTCTACTCCGACTCATGAGGCTTTATAGTTTCATATGTTGGCACAAGATCTACAAAGATTTATTAGAGGCATAAAAAAATTCCAATGAATCATCTGTGGATCAAGCACCATATATCACAAAAAGTATTAAGCAAGAACACATTTCATAAACAGCGAAATTTAAAGGTCACCCTCTCTGTATTCCGTTATTCATCCTTTTGCTTACCAAATCTACCTCACCCTGAATTAAAGCGTCATTTACAGAAAATTCTCTTCTGGCATTGGCAGAAATCTCACCAAGGATCAAAGATCTGAACTTTTTTTTTTTTTAAACAAAAACCCCAGGTTAAATACACTCTTTCCTTTACGAAAGACCCCACACAGTACAACCTAACACAGTACAATATAACTTTGTATCGGGGTTAAAAAAAAAAATCCCAAACAAAACCTTTAAATTTTCCAATTCAAAAACGATTCCTGATAAGCCTACCTTAGAGTTCGAAAACAGGTAAGATTAAAGTTCAACCATCTAAAGAAAAAGAACCCTACGACAGCCCCACCGGAATACACAAATCGCCAAGCCCCGTGCAGATTCAATCTAAAATCGCGCCTGACAGAGCTATAAGGACATTCAGGAGAAAGCTTTTAGGCACCCGCGAATCTCTCAGTGCGCCAGGGAGGGGAATGGGAACCTGACCCCATCTTTTCATCCACTGAGAGAAAAGCAAAGGAAATGAAATGGAACCCTTCTCTTCTGCGAGGAGGACCAAAGACCTTCTTAGAGCGTCGGTCGGTCCTCCCTCCCCCGCTCCCTGACTCCGGCCGCTCCACGGACCGCAGGGACTGTCCTACCGCTCCCCTTCACGCAACCACCAGAGAATCTTCTCAAAATCACAGACCCGATCAGGAGTGGCTTCCCCGCCTTTCCCCTACGCCGAGAGGGATCCCGGTCGCCAACAACAAAGACGCTTCCCGCTCCCCTCCCCCCGCCGGCCCGGGCTCGTCCCTCCCGCGCTGCGGCTCCCGGCCTAGCGCCCCCTCCCCGGGCCGGGCTGCGGCGTCCCCAAGCCCCGAGGCCGCACGCACCTGCACCTGAGCGGCCCGGGCCGAAGCGCCGGGCAGAAGTGGTAGGGAGAGAACCGCAGCCGACGCGCTGTGCTCCACAAAGCGAGATCCGCGCTCCGGGCGCCGTCGGACTCTCTCCGCCTGCAGACGGGCCAGGCAGACGAGCGGGGACCAGGGCTGCAGCCCCCGGGGCCGGGACGAAGAAGGACGGTGGCGCCCGAGGGGCCCCGCTCGCGCTCCCGAGTCTCGCCTCGCGCCGGCCCTGCTCCTCCACAAGAGCTCGCGTTCTGCTGACTAACGGCCCCGGTGCGGGGCGCTGGAGCGGCCGCAGCTGCCGTCGGCTGCTCTCGGGCCTCACGTCCCGCGCGGCCGTGGTCGCAGCCGCCGCCGCCGCCGCCGCCACCGCCTCCCTTTCTGGCACCGCAGACACCACCCAGACCCGGCCAGGTCTTCCTTCTCTTTAATCCTGCTTTCTTTGCTCCTCCTCAGCGTGCCAGGCGCGGGGCTCGCTCCGGTAGCGGGAGGGAGACTGGAGGGGAACCGAGGGAACGAGCACAATCCTCACTGAGCCAGGAGTTGTCCACTGACTGGAGGAAGGTGCCAAAGCTGACCCCGGCTCCAGCCTGCGAGCGGGCGGGGGGAGAGACGGAGCCCAGCCTCGCCTCATTTCCACCAATCACAGGCTGCCCAGCAGGGTCGGAGACGCTCTGGGCTCCAGGAGAGGCTGAGCTCGCTCGGCAGGAGGCGGGGATTGCGGAAAAGAAGAACCAATAGGAGCAAAGGTTCCCCGCCCCTTTGCCTTGATGGACTACCACATTCGGGCCAATGGGGGAATTCTCATTTCGAAGAAAGCGGGACTTGAGAAAGAAGCTACGCGGAGCAGGAGGGGTCGGGGCTGCGCCGCGTGGAGTGGCCTGGCCTAACAGCAGGGAGGGCAGAGCTATGCTCTTTGACCTCCCAGAAGAGTCACGTGGGCTGACCCGGAGCCGGGGCGGAAAGGGTGCATTAGTTTCTTCCGGGTCATTGACAGAAGCGTCAATTCCTGGGAGTAGTTCGTTGGTTTTCCCTTCATCCTTTTGCCTGCTCCCGGCGAGGGGTGGCTTTGATTTCGGCGATGAGCTCCCAGAAAGGCAACGTGGCTCGTTCCAGACCTCAGAAGCACCAGAATACGTTTAGCTTCAAAAATGACAAGTTCGATAAGAGTGTGCAGACCAAGGTAGGAACCTGCCTGTTGCACCGTCTCTGACTCCAGGAAGGAATGGTTCACTGGAGAGGGGAGAGAGGAAATGAGAGGAGTCGACTGGGGCGAGTGTGGACCGCAGCCCAGAGTTAGTCTTGGCTGCAGCGCAACTCTTTCTAAAATGTTATTCTCACGCCCTTTCTTTGACCTGGACATGTTGTCTCCTGGTAAATATTTGATGGTCAGCACACTTAACTAATTGCACAGAGTGAACAGGACCCTAATCAAATCTAAGGTGCAAATGGGGCAGTTACATCGTTCAGCGTTTCCATCTGGATCACATTAGCAGAGGGAAACAAGGATTGTGGCATGAGTGTCTCTCTCAAACTTTACACCAAGTTTATTCAGCTACGATTTTTTTTCCCCAAAAACCCCAAGCCCACAGGGGAAATGTGAATGATTAAGTGGTCTTAGGCTGTTCTCACTAGTATAGTGGGAAATTTCTGTTTTTTAACAATTGTTTGAAGATAAAAATATTTGGTTAATGTAAAAATACTTGTTTTGCTGTTTATCTTTAGCAGGACTTCTGTAAACTGGAAAAAATTCAGACTAGATAGCCAGAGGACTTGGGTTGTTTATAAGTACTAATGTGCAGGCTGGGCGCCGTGGCTTAAAGTGCTGTAATCCCAGCACTTTGGGAGACCGAGGCGGGTGGATCACCTGAGGTCAGGAGTTTGACACCAACCTGGCCAACATGGCAAAACCCCGTCTCTACTAAAAATACAAAAACTAGCTGGGCGTGGTGGCGGGCGCCTGTAATCTCAGCACTTTGGGAGGCCGAGGTGGTGGGCGGATCACCTGAGATCAGGAGTTCGAGAACAACCTGGCCAACATGGCGAAACCCCGAATCTACTAAAAATAGAAAAATTTGCCGGGCGCCGGTAATCCCAGCTACTTGGGAGTCTGAGGCAGGAGAATCGCTTGAACCCTGGAGGCGGTGGTTGCGGTGAGCTGAGATCACATCACTGTACTCCTGGGCGACAGAGTGAGACTCCGTCTCAAAAAACAAAAACAACTACTACTTGCTGTTTGCTGTGAATCTCGCTCCCTGTCTCCATAGCTGTATGGAGAGAAAATCATTGACGACAGGGGCATATTAGGGGCCAGCATCACTCAGGTAAACCTAATATTCACATAGGTTATGAAGCTCAAATTTACTAGATGTGTGGCTTGAGTGAGTTATATAATATTTAGTTTATCTAAGCCTTACTTTGGTCTCAAATGACAAAGTTATCAGGATTGTTGGGAGGCTAAACTATGTGATATGCATAAATGGCCTAGGTCATAGTAAGTGTTCAATAAGTGATTAATTTCCCAACATTGATTGGGAAAGCAAAGTAATCTGTTTTTGGTAACCTGTGGTCTCCTTTCTTTTCCTTTCCTCTTTCTTTCTTTGCTTATTCTACAAATATTTAATAAGCACCTTCCATGTGCAAGGCCCTGTGTTCATAGGTATACTATGTTCAAAAGAGCTGACTCTGCCTTCACGGAGCTTATAGTTTCTAAGTGATATGGGCAAAAAGTAAGCAGAAAGATAAATAAATACCAATTATAAATGTTGGTGAAGGACAACACAGGTCAGTAAGGGAGAATAAGGAAGAATATTTTAAATTGAGTGCTCTCCTTTCCCCCACTTGGGTTGAGAGGTTTTTGAGCATGAAAACCTGAAGCAACATTTGAGAAGACTTTCCCAAGTTTGCTCCTATTATCAATAGGTACACCAGAATAAAAATAAAAAGCTGCACTATTCCAAATAGATGTCTGCCTCTTTTGTATTCTTACCGTAAGGCTGTGCACAAACATTTGCTTTTGATTGTTTCTCATGACTGTTTTCGTAAAAAGCAGTTTTAACTAAAGTGTAGCTATTCCTAGGCTTCTCCTACTTGTACTTTTCATTGTGCATTTTGTTGGTGTTATCTAGTAACTATGCCATTCTCGTTCTAAATGTTTTCCTGGGTCTCAGGTTCAGTCACTAAGTTGCAATTGACCATTTTTCTCTTTTTATCTTTAATTCCTTTCTCTCTTTTAAGTTATGGAAAAGTCTCATTTGTTAATCAGGAGGACCACCAGGCCACTTTGTTATTGAAGGTTCTGACAAAAACAACACAAAATATTTTACTGAGGAAAAATCATTAGGTTGATTGTTCATCTGTGTAATGAATAGCTAATAATTGTCTGTGATCATAACAGATTCTTGCATCTGCTATGAGTAGCCATCTAAAGGCAAGACTTTGTCAGAAGCATCTGACCCCAATTTCGTGCCTATTCTTTACACTGCAAAGCTATTTGATTTGGTGACATCTAACAAAGGAGTGATAAAAAATGCCCATTCTCTGTAACTCCCCATAAAGCAAGCTTGTCCAACACATGGCGCAGGGAACATTTGAATGCAACCCAACACAAGTTCGTAAACTTTCTTAAAACATTACGAGTTTGTTATTTTTTGTTTGTTTGTTTGTTTTATAGCTGATCAGTTGTCATTAGTGTTAGTGTATTTTATGTGTGGCCCAAGACAGTTCTTCCAGTGTGGCCCAGAGAAGCCAAAAGATTGGACACCCCTACCTTAAAGGATTGTAGTAACAATTGACTGCTTGTATTAAACACTTTGTGATTTGGTAAGGGTCCTACATGATGGTTTTCCTTTTCCTTCTCTGCCAAGCAGTTTATTAGGACTTCACTGCAATTAGAAGTTGGATAATTAAAGATGTTGTATTGGAAGTTTATATAGGTAAAGCACTCATTCTCAAAAGGACACAAATGATAGCTTTCTTCATATACTTGAATATACTCTAGAAAAGGAGAGTATATTCATTTTGTGCCATTCCAAATGGCCAAACTTGGACCAGGGAGTCAAAGTAACAAAAATAGGTTTCAGCTCAATATAAGGAATTGTCTAACAGTAAAGGGGCTTGCGCCAGGATTTGTAACCTCCTCTTCCCTGGAGTTATTTAAAAGGGTCCCTATGGCCATTGGTCAGCAGTACCCTCAAATGACTTACGGAGATTGGGAGGGTCAGCAGTGGGAATAGGTTTAAATCTTTTCTAGTCATTTACTACTAAGATGTTGAGCGGATCAAGGCAGCCTTTCCTGTCCTGGAGAGGCAGTGATGTTCAACAAAAACAGCATTGGACTAAGAGAAAAGAGCCATTCCTTAGCCCCAGTTCTGTCATTTGTTTTGCTTGGTGATGTCAGGCAATTTACCTATAGCTTTTAATCTATGATACTGGGTTAGTACTATCACTTGTCTTACCTTTCTCTCAGGATTGCTACAGGGATCATTAGAAAAATAATAATTATTATTATTTTTATATATTTATTTTGAAACATAGTCTCGCTCTCTTACCCAGGCTGGAGTGCAGTGGCGCGATCTCGGATCACTGCAACCTCCACCTCCCAGGTTCAAGTGATTCTCCTGCCTCAGCCTCCCGAGTAGCTGGGATTTCAGGGGCGCACCACCATGCCTGGCTAATTTTTGTATTTTTAGTAGAGACGGGGTTTCACTGTGTTGGCCAGGTTGGTCTCAAACTCCTGACCTCAAGCAATCCGCCAGTCTCGGCCTCCCAAAGTGCTGGGATTACAGGCGTGAGCCACTGCACCTGGCTACAAAAATAGTTTTAAGAAATAGGGATAAAAATATGAACTAAGAATAAAGCCTGTAATAATTTATGTGGACCTGCAGTTGATCAAAGCCTTAAAAAATTGATTAGAAAGAAATGCATACTTGTTGAAGAATACTGAAACAATAGAGAAGTATATAAGGTACTGTGTAAAAGTGAAAGTCTGTTCCCAGTTTTAGTTCTGTTCGGATGTAGTCACTGTTAACACTTTGATGTGTACATTTCTAGACATCTGTGTATGATGCAGTGTGTATGTAATAAAATACATGTTTTCCCTTCTCATTCAGTAAAGTGGATGTATCAGAACAGAAAGATTAAGCTCATTTTTAAAATGGCTGTGTAATATTATACAGCACAAATGTGGATTAGCTTATTTAAGCACTTTCCTATTAATAAACATTTGAGTTGTTTTCGGTTTAGCACTATGCCAAAAAGCCTGCAGTGCAATTCTGGTATTCATGTCTTTATTCCACATCTGTTATCTAGTACCAAACATTGTGCTAGATATTGGAGGTATAGGGTTGAGCAAAATATAAAGTCACAGTCTTAATTGAAGCTTGTGATTTGGTGGAAGAAGTGACAGGCATTAATCAAAAGTAATCCTAAGATAGATGCAAAATGATCCCATTTTACATATTGGGAAATTAGGGCTTAGAGGTGAATGACATGCCCAGAGTTACGTAATTAGCACATGCCTCTTCATTGGTTGGATGGGGTCTGTGGGAGGACAATTCAAAGGACAAGTAAATCAAAAGCCCTCCATGTGTATTTGTGATTTTAAAATATACATACTGTATTTTTGGGTGTAATAGAAGCAGTGTGACACCAGATTAGGGTCAGAACAGAAATGAGTGCTGTTTATTGCCACTGATCCTAAACATTGCCTGTTTGAAATATTCTAGGGAGAGTCTCTCCTCGTAAGGTGTGGCCCCTGGAGTATCACATGCCAAAGATGTGGGCTGGTTGGGGTGGATCTCATCTCATCAGCCTGGGCTCTGTAGCAGAGGCTCCTTTTGCTGACTTACTGTGAAAGTAGATAGTAATTTAGTCCATTTTCTTGGCTCCTGATTTAGGCAGAAAGCTGTCAAGTTTAAGATTAGTTATGATTGCATTTATACAGCGGAACAGGATTCTGTGTTTACATACACCTTTATTCACAGTTGTCAAAAATGGGGAAAACCTCCAAATATCTATCAACAGAATATATATAAGCAGATTGTGGCAGATGCATGTAGTGGAATACTACTCTGCTATTTTAAAAAAAAAGAACCACTGATATAAGCAAAGCAGATGAATCTTGGAAACATTAATGTGGAGAGAAAGAAACCAGATACAAAAGAGCGTATTATGTGATTCCATCTATAGAGACCAGAAAAGCACAAGAAAACTTTCTGGAGTGGCGAGAGCAGTGAAGATTATAAGAGTAAATATATTAAAACTCATTAAATTGTACGTTTAAGGCCTGTGCATGACATTGATGTAAATTTTACCTCAGTCGAAAATAAGCCAAAACAAACAAACAAGAAGGCTGGGTGCAGTGGCTCATGACTGTAATCCCAGCACTTTGGGAGGCCAAGGCAGGCAGATCACTTGAGGTCAGGAGTTTGCAATCAGCCTGGCCAACATGGTAAAACCCCATCTCTACTAAAAATACAAAAATTACGCCACCGGGCGTGATGGTGGGCGCCTGTAATCCCAGCTATTTGGGAGGCTGAGGCAGGAGAATCACTTGAACCCAGGAGGCAGAGGTTGCAGTGAGCTGAGATCACGCCACTGCACTCCAGCCTGGGCCACAGTAGGGGGAAAAAAAAGGTATTACAGCCAAAGGACTGATGTACCGCCTAGATGTTTTAAAGTTCTGTTTTTGTTTGCTTGCCTTTTGTTTTGGGAAAGTTGAAGGAACACTAATTAGATTAGTCCTATTTTAAAAGACAACTATTTTATTCTCCAGAAATAAAACAAAAACAAGTTAACATTCTAACAGATATTGAGTATCTTAGCTAACCACAAGTCACAATAATTCTAATTGTCTTTTCATCTTTACCTTTTTGTAAGTCTTTATCTGCAAACTCTAGTCATGACGCTTGAGTTTGTCTCTCTGTGGAGCAGGGGTCACTAACCCCCACATCGGTCCATGGCCTGTTAGGAACTGGGCCGCACAGCAGGAGTTGAAGTGCAGGTGAGTGAGTGAAGCTTCATCTGTATTTACAGCCACTCCCCATCACTCACGTTACCACCTGAGTTCTGCCTCCTGTCAGATCAGCTCTGGCATTAGATTCTCATAGGAGTGTGAACCCTATTGTGAACTGCACATGGGAGGGATTTAGGCTGTGTGCTCGTTATGAGAATCTAATGCCTGATGATCTGTCACTGTTACCCATCACCCCCAGATGGGACCATCTAGTTGCAGGAAAACAAGCTTAGGGCTCCCGTTGATTCTACATTATGGTTAGTTGCATAATTATTTCGTTATATATTACAATGTAAAAATAATAGAAATAAAGTGTACAATAAATGTAATGCACTTGAATCATCCCAAAGCCACCCTGATCGCCCACCCCCACCCTGGTCCATGAAAAAATTGTCTTCCACGAAATCCGTTTCTGGTGCCAAAAAGGTTGGGGACTGCTGCTGTTGAGTGAAGATGATCATTACAAAGTAGATTTTGTATATAAGGTACTGAGCCTGGATACTGATTTTTTTCTAGTTTCAGTTAAAGTTATAATCCTCATTTAATGGGTTGTGATGCCTGACACTGTAAAATGAATGAGTAAATTTTGCTGTGGGAAAAACCTTTCCAGGTAGCTTGGTATCAGCTGTTAAGGTCTTTGTCCTGTCTCGCCCTGCCCAGAGATGTTGAGCTTTAGGGAATAGTTCCAGATTGGTTCATGTGATTGGTGTGAGTAATTTTAGTGTGAGTGGTGAAGTGCCAGTCATGGGAATAAATGTTATTTCTCAGCCAATGGGTATCAGCAATTAAGGGTAGCCATGAAGTGGGTAGCCACTGAGCAAAGCACTTGGCCAGACATAGAATCTACCATAGATCTGATTTGAGCATCTCTGACATTCTGTAGATGATTCTGGTGTTATAGAGGTCACCCTCTTTTATCTTTCTCCAAATTGGGAAATATTCTTTGGTATGTTTCCCAGTGCTATTCAGTGAGTTTATGTTAAATGTATTCCCTCCTCAGTTGATTTGTTTTAAATTTAACATATTTTTTCAAGTGACAAGACAATTTATGGTATGCTAGGCATTAAGATATTTATAATATTACACCTAGTAGTGCTAGTGAAGGTCTTTACTTTTCCTTTGTGCCTTTTTCAATGCTTTGAAGAACTGTAATCCGTACTATTGTTTACCTTTTATTTTCTCTTCTCTCTTTCACACAACGTAATTTCCTCTATGCTTGGGGATATACCATATGCTTAGATTACCAAGTTGCTTCCACTTGAAGCTAATAAAGCATGTTTCCTTTTTTTTTTTTTTTTTTTTTTTTGAGACGGAGTCTCACTCTGTTGCCAGGCTGGAGTGCAGTGGCACAATCTCGGCTCACTGCAATCTCTACCTCCCTGGTTCAAGCACTTCTCCTGCCTCAGCCTCCTGAGTAGCTGGGATTATAGGTGTGCATCACCACACCCAGCTAATTTTTGTAGTTTTAGTAGAGACGGGATTTTACCATGTTGGCCAGGATGGTCTCAGTCTCTTGACCCCATGATCTGCCTGCCTTGGCCTCCCAAAGTGTTGGGATTACAGGCGTGAGCCACCACGCCCAGGCTAAAACATGTTTCTTAATGTTGAGGCCTGATACAATATAATTTTTTTGTGTGCATTAATTATGTATTTTAGGTACTTAATTTTATGTCTAATACATGACAGCTGAAATTAATTTGTCTTGATTTGCTCTACTATGGGGAATAGTACTATACTTACTGTTTTTAGGGAATAGTACTATACTTACCGTTGGATTAATTATGAAATTTTATAATTGTATTGCCAATACTTGTTTCTACGTAAATTCACGGTTAGAAACAGAGTATTCTCAGAATTCTTCATTCAGGTAAATTCATTCATCTGAAAGAAAGTTGTAATTAATATGAATTCACCCCCAAATGGGCCGTTTTCCTTTTAGAGAAATACTATAGGAGGGAGGGGCATAGTTAGACACAAACCCTTGGGGTTGAGAGTGTGGCATTTGTTATTTTAAGCCTCAGGACTCTCCACACCTGCAAAAGTGTCACTGTGAGGTCACAGGCAGGTATACAGTGAATCCTGTATGTCCTCAGAACACCCCGGCTGCCAGCTCACTTCTACCTCAATGACTGGTGCTGTTTTTCACATCTTGACTTTTGTGAAGGGAAGAAATGAAATAAGGAGGGGATAAAGGAATAGCTGACATGCCTAAGATTCCTTTCTTAGATTTTTCTTATCATTCCAGACCAAATAGCAGTTAAATATATTGAATGGGTAAAACAACAATAAAATTCTAAGCCCCTCAACCAACTTAATGGACCCCCCCTTTCAACTAAGGGGAACTCAAAGAAACTTGGAAAATTAATTCAGGCCATGATGGGAAGAGGGGAAGGGGTCAAGACATGCTTCATTATACCCTTCTCCATGCAGAGTCTAGATACAACTGACCAGCAGTAACATTAAAATAGAGATCTTAAGACTAACAAAACAGACTCTGTAGTAATAAGATACCAACTTCCAACCTGACTCTAGTATAGTATCACATGACAGATAGCAGGCCCTGAAGGAAATCAAAGTATTTTTCCCCAAAATATATTTCTTTTGACATATTTGAAATAACCCTGCAAAGCTGTGTTTTGTGGGGTGAAATCTGCATTCTGTAGAGAATCTCCTTCCCTTAGGAGAGGCTGACACCTTTTAAGGTCTGTTAAGAGACATTCACTGGCTATTCTCTCTGAAGCCTGCTACTTGGAGGCTTCATCTACATGACAAGAACCTTGACTTCCACAACTCCCTTACCTAAAGGCAAGCATTTATTTATGCTGTATTCAACTGTTGAGGCAGAGCTGAACTCTTTCAACCAATTGCCAGTCAGGAAATCTTTGAATCCACCTATGATCTGGAAGCCTCCCCCACCTCCCTTCCCTACAAGATGTCCTCCCTTTTCAGGCTAAATCAATGTATACATTACATACAGTGATTTTTGTGTTAGCCTGTAACTTCTGTCTTTCTAAAATGTACAAAACCAAACTGTATCCCAGCCATCTTGGGTACATGTTCCCAGGACTCCCTGAGACTGTGTCATGGGCCATGGTCTTTAACCTTGGCCAAATAAACCTCTAAATTGATTGAGACCTGTCTCAAATTCTTTTTGGTTTACAAATGCAGTAAATAAACATTCCTTTTTTGACTTGTCTGATGTGTGCAAGGCACTGTCCATGAAGTTAGCATTAGGATTCTTCAGTTGCTAACTTAAACAGAAAGGGAATTTATTGGAAAGATACTGAGCTACTCTCTTGAAACTTACAAAAGGCATTTATTTGTTTTGGTTGGTTTTTTATTTTAATTTATTATTAGTAGTAGTAGTAGTATTTTGAAACAGAGTCTTGCTCTGTCACCCAGGCTAGAGTGCAGTGGTGCGATCTTGGCTCACTGCAACCTCTGCCTCCCAAGTTCAAGCGATTCTCCTACCCCAGCCTCCCGAGTAGCTGGGATTAGAGGTGCCCGCCACCGCTTCTGGCTAATTTTGGTATTTTTAGTAGAGACAGGGTTTCACCATCTTGGCCAGGCTGGTCTCAAACTCCTGACCTTGTAATCCACCTGCTTTGGCCTCCCAAAGTGCTGGGATTACAGGCATGAGCCACCGTGCCTGGCTGGTTGGTGTTTTAATGTCCTAGATTCCCAGATCATTTATTATTACTTTTCCCTATTTGGTTTTGTACATACCCTAACCTGATGCAATCTTCCAGCCTTTCAGTACTCCCTCCCCTAATGCTTCCACTTTACCTTCTACAATTTATAGTCTGTTGTCATGAAATAGAGACATAGAGTTGAATATAAAATGTCTTTTACTTTCTTGCCCTACCTGACTGTTCCTGGGAACACTGTTTCCCTGTGATCCTCTTAAGTGATGATGTATTTTCACTCCACACCTTTACCACTCCTCTCCCATGTAGAACCCTTTCTCCCATTTCCTCTGTTTGTTTCTCCCTACTCAAAAACTATAGCTCCTCTGAAATAAATGCTGTCAGACTACTATACCCTCCAGATCTGTACTAACCTCCTAGTTACACCTCTTCATTAGTACCTGGGCTTACTACCTTTCCACAGTTCCTATCATCATGCTTAGTAATTGCTACATACACATGGATAATCTGTCCAATATCTGACATCTCAGCTTTTAGACTCCCCGCCTCAGAAGTGTACCCTCATGGTCAAACCACAAACTTGCTCCTCACTGGTAACTGCTGTACTTATAAAATTTTTGAAAGACTGGGCCGGGCATCGTGGCTCACACCTGTAATCCCAGCACTTTGGGAGGCCGAGGCGGGCGGATCACGAGGTCAGGAGTTTGAGACCAGCCTGGCCAACATAGTGAAACTCCCGTCTCTACTAAAGATACAAAAAGTTAGCTGGGCGTGGTGGTGCGTGCCTTTAATCCCAGCTACTCGGGAGGCTGGGGTAGGAGAATCGCTTGAACCTGGGAGGTGGAGGTTGTAGTGAGCTGAGATCGTGCCACTGCACTTCAGCCTGGGCAACAGTGCGAGACTCCATCTCAAAAAAAAAAAAAAAAAAGACTGACCGCCATCCATCTGGTTTCCATATCCCTGAGGTAATATTTATTATCGCCATTGGATAGTCCTGTCCATTAACCCTTCTACTTTTCACTGTTCATTCATGTTTTGGTTTCCCTGCTTTTCTATTTTATTTTTATTTTTTTGAGACAGAGTCTCTCCCTGTTGCCAGGCAACTTCCACCTCCTGGGTTCAAGTGATTCTCCTGCCTCAGCCTCCCAAGTAGCTGGGATTACAGGCATGTGCCACCATCCCTGGCTAATTTTATATTTTTAGTAGAGACAGGGTTTCTCCATGTTGGTCAGGCTGGTCTTGAACTCCCGACCTTGTGTGATCCACCCACCTCGGCCTCCCAAAGTGCTGGGATTACAGGCGTGAGCCACAGTGCCCAGCCCTTCCCTGCTTTTCTAGTTTGGGGTCTGTGTTTCATCAGTATAACTGCTTTTTGCATATACCCCTAGTCCATCTTTCCCACTGTGGTACTCACCTGACAAAATCCTAACCCTGCTTAGATTCAGCTTTTTATTAAACCACCACCACATCTATCAAACTATCAATGTCTGTACCCATATATTCTATTTTACTATCACAGTAGATGAAATGCATGTCTGTCCCTGAGGCTAGTCACTCCACAAAACCCTGGAACCCATCTTCTCTTGCCTACCTAAAGATTTAAGGTGTAAATTTCCTTAGTTGTTCATGCTTTCTTGCATCCTCAATCTTTCCATCTCTAATGGGTTACTACAGTTTCTATTAAAACACTCCCTAGATAGAACAAACGTTAACCTTTAAATCATGACCTTTGGGGACAGATACAGGTACCCAGATGACCAGGTTCTTTTCAGAAATAGTATTAGTGGATGTGAAAAAGCATTCCAAAAGATCCTCTTAGCTATTTAAATACACAAAGCAACTTCAGATAATCCTTCTTTGGGCTGAAAGAAATCAGTGTGATTTGATTTTCTAACAGTGATTAATTTGGTCCCTGTAGGATTTTTTGGCTTCTAAAAATATCGAGTGAACTTGGACTTTCCCATAGCTTTGGAGTTGATTTTCTCAACCTTAGTTCTAATTCCTTTCCAATTTATCTGCTTATTCATGAGGTAGAATGACATTTTTAGAACTTTATGGCAAACATTTTCTTTGATATTTTCTCAGATATATTTTTAGTTGGAAGAGTTGGAGTTACATTCTAAAAAATTAATAACTCAAATTGTCCTTTTGTAACTAACTTATGTGATGCATTTTCTGTTTTGCTTTTGTTTTTGCAGAGTCATATGTCATAAAGAAGTATTTCTTCTTGTAGTTGATGGAGTTACATATATGTAATAATTTTCAAATGATGGTCCATCAGTGGTAGCATTCAATTACAACTTTACACTAATCAGACCCAGTTTTGGAGGTCAGCTGATATTGTAGGCCATTCTCAGCATCATGGATATGAAATGCCAAGCTAAGCTAGGGATTATGTTAAATGCTTTGTTGTCCTGAGAATATTTATATAGGTAGCTTACACCAGGTGTCTGTCTTGTTTATTTTTAAATGACTCATGCCACTGAAGTCATCAATTTGAGTAATATATTTGACATCATGGTATATACTTATATATGTGAATGTTCAGTATACCATCATTAGTCTTTATCATAAGACACTATAGTAATAGGATGTCACATTTCCCATAAACTTGAATGACATAATAATGCTAAATCTGGTTTTCAGTAAAACTAGAATAGTCATGTGCGGTAAGTTGTCATCTATTATTGATATAAAATAATATTGTGGTTACTTTTACATATGTAACACTATTGCTTGAATTTAAACTCACCAATACAGAACAGAGCAGTTCTTTGACCCTCATATGATGATTCAATGTCAGTTAGTCCTTAGTATATTAAAAAAAATTCCTGGCTTACTGTGGTAGTTAATTCTAATTTTAATGTGTCTCTAGGGACACATTTATTAAGGTCTTTTTTTCACTGCCTAGTAAGAAAAGTCAGTCAAATATAACTAAGGTATTTTTCTAATTCAAAATGGCTGACTGAACAGATACTTAAAATTTTCCTTTACCTGGCTGGGCACAGTGGCTCAAACCTGTAATCCCAGCACTCTGGGAGACCAAAGTGGGTGGATCACTTGAGGTCAGAAGTTCAAGACCAGCCTGATAAACATGGTGAAACCCCGTCGCTACTAAAAATACAAAATTAGCCGTGCATGTTGGTACACGCCTATAATCCCAGCTACTTGGGAGGCTAAGGCAGGAGTTTTCTTTTTCCCCCAATCTCAGTGAAAAGAAAAAGAAAGAAAGAAAAAAAAACGATGATACCAAAAAACTGAAAAAGGTTATGTCGGCAGAAAGCAGCATTAAGGAGAGCAGGACAGAGACAGGTCCCTTCTCTGAAGCTGGAGGAAACAGTGGACTCTCTTGTCCAATGAGACTGTCTTGGGAAAAAATATAAGGAGGCAAAATTCGAAGAAAAGGAACATACACCTGAAGGAAACTGTTTTAATCAATCCGTGGCTTCTGATAAAGGCCAGATTATAAGAAATGAACAAGCTGGTTTTTTATATATCTGAATGTAGCGAACCTTGTAACACATACATTGAGCAGTTAAAACCAAAAGTAAAATAAGTCCTACCTTTATTTTAAAAATTAAGGAAACTAAAGATATAAAGTAGAGAGGATTAGATTTATACAACTACACAGTATATGAATTTGCAATATAATATGGGTGGAAGTTAAGGTTTTTTCAGTAAAACTCTAGAATAATGCCAAGACAGTCAGAAGAATAACTTTCTAAAGTGGAGAAATGCCATGAAAGAGAAAAGCAGAGCAGTATACCTTATCCCTGTTGGTCTTAGAGCTTAACAAAGAAGCCCTTGTGCTTAGAGGCAAAATGCTCCCTGTGTATACTAAAGTAAAGCCATAGCTGTTAATTTTTCATCTATCAACAGAGCCAGGGATTGTATAATTAATATCTGAATTCACTTCCAAAGCAATGGTGATTCCCAATTCTGCTTTAGTAATGCATTCTATGGCTACAACTCTTTAATCACTAGCAGTACTGTCCAACAGACCTTTCTGTGATAGAAATATGCCAGATAATTGCTATCCATTTTGGTAGCCAGTAACCACATGTCCCTATTGAGCACTTGAAATACAACCAATACAACTGGGGAATTTTAATTTTATTTAATGTTAGTTCGCAAATGTGAATACTGGTTACCATATTGGATAATATAGATTTAGGCCCTCATTTATAAATATGAGCTAAGCAGACTAAACTTTTTAGGAAAATAGAAACCATGAAGCACATGCTAGAAACCCTCCCACGCTCAGTTAACAGAGGTTATCTAAGTCACAGAAGAATACTTTTAAAAACTGCAATTGCAACCTCAAGTATCCTAAATTATATCCTTAATGATTCAAATAGCTTTCGAAGTCCAAAAACCAGCAAACACTGCTGTTGGAAAAAAAAAACAACAAGAATCCTATAACATTGCTTAGAAACTACCACTGTGGTTGCAGAAATGTAAACATCTTAATAGGATGGCTGAATAGGACAAGGTTAAAGACTAAATTAGCGATTTGGGAGATCAAGCCAATGGGCTTGTCTAAAACCTAGTCAAAAAGGTCAAAGTGATAAAACTTATGAAATAAAATGTGATATTTGGAAGCTCAAGCTAAGAAAGCCACTCTGTCTAAAGGAAATACAGAAGCCAAGGTAGGTAAGAAATAAATGATAAAAAGAAAAAAAAACCTCCAAAGTTAAGGAAAATCTTAGGCCTTCAAGTAGAAGGGTTCTATCAAGCGCTTTCTAGGAATATTGTGGGAAAAAGATGTTACCTAGGCATATCATGGTGAGGTTGGTAAACTCCAGTGGTACAGAGAAATTGCTACCAGCTTTCAGAGGGACAAAAGAGGTTAACTATAAAGCAACTGAGGGTAGGCATCAGACTTCTCATCTATTATCATAAAAAGTAGGGCAAGTTCTACAAAATACGGTAACAGAGTATTTTGAATTTAGAATTTCTTACAGAGCTAAGCTATGGCTCACTCATATATCAGGACAAAAAATCATCCAGGCTGAAAGTTTGTCAAAAAAAAAAAAAAAAAAAAAGTATACATTTAGGGATGTACTCCAGAATATAAAAAGATGCGAGAGAAGAAACTAATGAACCAAGAACTTAGTAAAACTGGGTTAACTTTGAAAATGATTGACAATATGGTGGTGAAATTTAATGCTGTTGTTATATAGAATTATACAAATAGAAAGGGTATCTTTCAGAAGAAGAAAAAATGTAAACTCATAGTTCCAGGTTTCACCCAAACCTAGGGATTAAAAATAAATGCGAGCTAACGAGCTTGTCTTGTTTGGGTGGTGGAGAAGCCATAAATGAAAAATCAGTATTGCTATCAAAATTTTAAAGTCTGAGTGCCTATCATCCTGGCCTTTGTAGTGTTAATACTCTAGCTGGGAGATAAGACCAGTGTACAAGAAGCATAGTAAGCAATCTAGTAATGTTACTAAGACCTTCTTATAATAAAAAGCTTAAAATTAAAAATAGCTGATAAGTTCCTGAAGTAGATTTTTAGTTTGTTAGTAAAGTGATATTTGCACTGTAGTAGTATTTATGTAATATAGCATTAAAAACATGGGATTTCTCCTCTTTGTAAAAAACAGTGACCTGGATTACTTTATTGTCTATCCTTTATCAAGTTACATGCATTTCATGGCCAGGCACAGTGGCTCCTACCTGTAATCCCAACACTTTGGGTGGCCAAGGTGGGCAGATCACTTGAGGGTAGGAGTTCGAGATCAGCCTGGCCAACATGATGAAACTCCGACTCTAACTAAAAATACAAAAATTAGTAGAGCGTGGTGGTTGTGATCCTGTGATCCTGTGATCACAGCTACTTGGGAGGCTGAGGCAGGACACTCGCTTGAACCCAGGAGGCAGAGGTTGCAGTGAATTGAGATTCTGCCACTGTACTCCAGCCTGGGCAACAGAGTGAGGCTCTGTCTCAAAAGAAAAAGCAATGGCTTATGTGACTATCTGCAGGAGCCATCAATTAGCCCTGGCTCAATGCAGATTTTTCTGAAAGCCCACTTTGAGAAATCAGTTAGTTAATTTCTTATTTTAAACACTATTTTAACTCTAAGAATATATTGCTTGCTGTTCAGATTTATAGCATGCACTGTGAGGAAGGGACTATGCATTATGAATCTTCTGAATCTTTGAGATGCTTAGCATAGTGCAGAGTACATACTAGCTCATATTTTTTTGGATTGTTCCTGTAGACAACAAAGAGATGGTCATGATACAGACTATGCTTAATTCTAACCTGTGACACATTTTACAGTTTAATATGTTGGAAGGTGTCCTAAACCTGGAGTCAGGGCCACACCAGGAGTAGACTCTTCACATGGCTACTGAGTCACTCTTTATATAACCTTGGGTGAGTTATAACAACTCTCTTTAAGTTAGAATATCAATAAATAACAGTACCACTTATTTTCCTTCACCCAAGGATGATTTGAGAATAAAATGAAAAGAATTATAGGACAAATTCAGATAGAGCAAAACTATAGAAATAAAATGTAGTATTTTATTACAAGTAATTTGCCTTCTTCATTGAGAATGTTTATTAATTTTATCCCTTAGATTTTTATATTCTTGTCATCAAAATTATCTTCCTGCTGTTTCTTTTTTTAAGAGAGTGAGAAAATGCTCTCAACTGAAGTTAGGCAAGTCACATGTGAATACTGAGCATTAAAACAAATGAATCATGGTACAATCTAATTTCTTCCTGATGTGAGTTGACTCCTGAATTCATTATTATCATAAATAGGTTATGCTTGTGACATATTAATATGACCAGAGCGAGGCAACTATCTTTGAGGAAGTTAGTTAGTTTTAAGATGGTAATTGTCCTCTTACACCTGCCCCAAGTAAATGTCTTATGAAGTAGATTTTTTAAAAGATAAAATCATTTGGTTTGTGGACATTACCAATGATTATAATTGAAAGACTTAACTCCATACATCCCTATTAGGAAATAAATCTAATTCTTCCTTTTTGTTTAATATATGTTAAACAATAGTCCATCAGTGGTTTGTCTCTTTTAAGATCACTAACTTGGGGCATACCATACCAGTTGGACAAGATCTCAAATAGTGACTAACTTTTAATGAGTGCTTATAAAAACATGTGTGTTGCCTCATGACACTACACAATTGCTGCTTTAGTGGTGCTTTTTGCATTCCAGTCGAATTGTACATAGGTTGGCCCATGTTGCTCACCATTTAGTTAGATCTTCATTGTTGAGATCTCAGTATATTGAAAATCTGGGAACAGCATCATAGAAAACTATATCCTCCTCTCTTGAAACATTGCTTAGCAAAAATTAGTGCTGTTCTCTAAATGAACTTTTCCAACTTTGAAGTTTTGTGACTTTTACATAATGTATAATACTCTAACGTTACTCTAGGCTAGGAACAAGCCAGCACGTTTGGCCCTATTTACAAAGCAGTTAATATACCAGTGTTAGAATAAGTCACAACACTATACCAATAAAAATGTGTGCTCTGCCAAGTAGTATATGTGTTTTATTTTAATATTTAGAAGATCTGAAAAGCTATAGGAACACATGTTCCACTTGTAACTTAATAGCATGCCTTAAATTTAAAGATCTTTTTATGGATTCTGCCTCTGCTGCTTCTGATTAATTTTGTGACCTCAAGCAAATCTCTTAATTCTTTGAGCCTTGGGTTTCTCATCTGCAAAACGAGGATAATTATACCTACTCCTAGCCACAGGAATGTTGTAAAAATAGCAGGGAGAATTTTTATAAAGAATTAGACATGTGGTTTATAGATTTATGGTAGCAGTCTTTTGAATAAAAATTATTTAGTTTGCTAATATTTTTATAATAAAAACCAAAAGACTTATTTTATAGTAAACTTTGTAGATAAATGATTTTTCCTTAAGAATGCTTTTGTCTAGACACCTGACCAAAGTACAGCCATGTTCCATGCACATAAAATCACTCAGACTTGAGTAAGCAAAAGAACATTCACCAGAAACATAAACAACCAAGCAGGGAGCTAAATGGTAAGGATACTAGAAGATCTGAGAAGATAGAAACTCATGCATATAGCTATATTCCCTTTAATTTTCATGTGGATATTCTCTGTTGGAAGATACTGTTCCAGGTTCTCTCTTCCCTGTTTTTCCCCAAAATACTTGTTACTCTCCTATTATTTATGATATACCACTTTCTGTATATGATGATGAAGGTATGGCCATGTGGACAGTAAAGACAGAAACAGGCCAGGTATGTTGGCTCACACCTGTAATCCCAACACTTTGGGAGGCTGAGGCGAGAGGATTGCTTGAGCCCCAGGGGTTGGAGGCCAGCCTGGGCAACATAGTGACATGGTGAGACTCTGTCTGTACCAAAAAAAAAAAAAAAAAGCCAGGCATGGTGGCACATGCCTGTGGTCCCAGCTACTAGGGAGACTGAGGTGAGAGGATCACTTGAGCCTGAGAGGTTGAGGCTACAATGAGCCATGATCCCACCACTGCACTCTATCTAGGTGACAGAGCAAGACTCTGTCTCAAAAAAAAGAAGACACAAACAAAGGTTGACAATCACTGATCTAGAAATTACCTACATTTCCTAGCATGTTCCTAATTTTAGATTCACTGGCAAATTTGGTCTGACCTTTGAACTTATAACTAAGGCAGAAGTAAGACAATGGAAAGAGTGAGAAAGAAGGAATAGTCTCCCAGCCTTCATGGTGTTTAGATTTGGCTTAAATTTCAGGAATAGGAATAAAGGCCAGAAACTACTGATATAAACTTTATTTTTCTGACCATGGAGGAAGTCAATCCAGGAAACAGATGATTTCTATACAGTGCAGTACCCATGTCAACCCCTGTCTGAATTAAGGGACTTTAGTCATACAGAGTGAGAATCTGGAAAAAATTACATCTGGGGGTGATGCCTTTTGATACATGATTTTGGAAAAGCTTCTTAAATGATAGCTCTTCTGGATTCCTGACTTATGCCTCTACCATATCTTTTCCTGTCAGTTCAGAGATTGTTCTGGAGACTGTTTCTGCATATGCTAGACTAATGTATCAGATATCTGAAACAATCTCCAGAATGTTTCGTCTGTAAACACTGTATGTTTCAAAGCTTTCTTTAAGTCACTTGTTTGGAGCTCAAAATTAATCACCCCAAAGAATCAATGCTTTGAATGGTGAAACTAAAAATCAGTCTAAGATTTAGTTTCCAAAAGAGAGGCAGTATGGAATAGTGGGGCAAATGATTAAATTTAGAGTCAGAGGCATGGTCTTGAGCCCTGGTTGTAATATTTGGTAGATGTGGGATCTTGGACAGATTATTAAACCTGCCTGGATTTGTTTCTTCCTATATAAGATAGGAATAGTACTATTGATCCCTCAAGATAGTTGTAAGGAAATGATTTAATTAATTGTAAAAATTGATTTTTAAGCAGAAGGTACTATACACTTGTCAGTGATTTATTTTTTCTCAGCTACACTAACCAGTGTTGTTTAAACTATAAGAATCATAACTTTCTCAGGAAAAGTACATCATGTCCTTAATAGTATTCCCAGTAGCAGAGGTGAGGTAGGGAACACATTCCTCTAGAAATGTCAGTTTGCTTTAGCTGCCTAGGGCAGTGGTTCTTAGACTTTGGTGTGCTTAAGGATCATCTGGAAAGCTTGTTTAAAATGCAGAATCCCAGGTGCCAGACATTCTTAATATATCTTAGGGTTGAGTCCAGGAATGATCATTCTTAACAAGCCTCATCTGTGATTCTGATAGATGTGCTTGCTCCTCAAATCATACATGAAACTATTCTAGTAATTGCCTTCTCCTGTATTTGTTGCTCAGATCTGATACTCCAGTCTACGTGAGTAGCTTTCCAAGGAGCGCACACACTCAGTTTGTACACGTAGGTCTACCTTACCTTGAGAAGTGGTCGGGGGAGGAAGAGATTATTTTCACAGAAGCTCATTCTGTCTGAACTCTTTCTTGGCATTAATCATACCTTACTTGCTCTAGTGCACTCCCCATCCCTTAACCGTAGGTTGTCAAAGTATTGTCTACACAACAGAAACTCCTGAGTTACAAAACCACAGTCTCAGAATGTAGGGCCTAGAAATCTGATTTTTGATATACTCTTCAGTAGGGCCTTATAGACACTACAGATTGAGAACTGGCTTAATAGTTGCTCTTCTACAGAGTCATGACTTTGCCTCAGCTCTGTACTAGGCATTTTGTGTGTAACCATTTATTGAATCTAGATCATTCCATCTTTATGAGACAGTCTACAATAATAAAAAACAAAACAAACAAAAAAAGCAAACCCTGGGGAAAGGAGAGAATCTAACGTCCAGAGTTACTATGTTATTTGATTCAAATATTCGGTTTTCAAGAAAAAAAATCATAAGGCATAAAAGAAACGGAAAATATGGCTCATTCAAAGGAAAAAAGTAAATCAACAGAAACCGCCCCTGAAAAAGAACTGATGGTGGATCTATTAAAGACTTTGAAACAGCTGTCCAAAAGATACTTAAAAAACTAAAGAAAGATGTGGAGTCAAGAAAATGATATATGAATAAAATATAAATATCAATAAAGAAAAATCCTAAAAAGAAACCAAAAAGAAATTCCGGAGCTGAAAGTAGAGTAACTAAAGTGAAACATTTACTAGAGGGATTCAAAGGCACTTTTCAGCAGGCAGAAGAAAGTATTCGTATACTTGAAGATAGGACAATGGAAATTGTCAAGTATGAGAAACATAAAAGAGAAGATTGGAAAAAAGTGAACAGAGTCTAAAGAATCTGTGGGATACCGTTAAGTGGAGCAACTTACATATCGTGGGGATTCCAGGAGAAGAAGAGAGAAAGTGGCAGAATATTTGAAGAAATAATGCCTGAAAACTTCCCAAACTTGATGAAAAACGTGAATATAAACATCCAAGAAGCTCAAAGAACTCCAAGTTAGGTGAATTTAGAGACCCACATTGAGATACATTATAATCAAACTGTTAAAAACCAAAGACAAAGAATTTTGAAGGCAGCAAGAGAGAAGTGACTCATCATTTACAATAACCCCCCATTATCTGCAGGAGGAAATGTTCCAGCTTTTTCCTGCTTCACAATTTTACAGATAGATTTATTCTTACCATGGATCTTAGCAACCTCATACAAAATTTGTTTTTTCTAAGTTGAGAACTTTCACCTTTTCACTTAAAGGAACCACTCCACAGCTTCTCTTTGGCATATCTGAATCGCTAGACTGCCCTTGGGCTTTGGGGCCATGTTACGTGTAATAGTAACTTAACACATAGCCAAGGAAGTTATATTCAGGAGATATTTTGTCCCCTGTAGAAACTAACAATAACATCATAACATACGTCTTTGAGTTGCTTTTCGGAAACTTGGACTCACACTAGATGGATGTGCTGGCGCATAGACCTCAGATAAGGGGGAACTGAGAACTAAACTCTAACTGCTATTGGTTGTTCTAATTTTCTTTCTGAGGAACCTTCAGAAGAAGGTCATGCCCATAAGCCAGAGCTGACTTTTTTTTTTCTGATCCCAAATTTTTAGACAAAGTTTCACCTCCTTAACCAATCACCAACCAGAAAATATTTGAATCCACCTATGACCTGTGTGCTCCCACTTCAAGATGTCCCTCCTTTTTAGGTCAAGCCAATGTATAGTCTCCATGTATTGATTTATGACTTTGCTTGTCACCCGCCTTTAAAAACCATTACCTGGACTGGGCACGGTGGCTCATGCCTGTAATCCCAGCACTTTGAGGGGCAAAGGTGGGCAGATCACCTGAGGTCAGGAGTTTGAGAACAGCCTGGCCAACGTGATGAAAGCTTGTCTCTACTAAAAATACAAAAATTAGACGGGTGTTGTGGCAGGCACCTGTAATCCCAGCTGCTTGGGAGGCTGAGGCATGAGAATCACTTGAACTGCACTCCAGCCTGGGCAACAGAGCATGACACTGTCTCAAAACAAATAAACAAAACAAACACTGTCTCAAAACAAACAAACAAAAAAACCCTTACCTGTAAGCCATCTGGGAATTCAGGCACGAGCTGCCCAGTTCTCTTTGATTGGCACCTTGCAATAAATGCCTCACTTTCTCTTTCTGCTGTCAGTATTTGGCTTTGCTGAAAATTTAAACATGTTTTTCCATCAAAAGACACCAACCAAGTAGAAAGGCAACTCATAGAGTGGGAGAAAATGTGTGCAAACCATATATCTGATAAGGGATTAATAGCCAGAATATATGGTCGAGGACGGTGGCTCACATCTGTAATCCCAGCACTTTGGGAGGCCGAGGCAGGTGGATCACTTGAGCCAAGGAGTTTGAGACCAACCTGGGCAATGCAGCAAAACCCTGTCTCTACTAAAAAATACAAAAGTTAGCCAAGTGTGGTGCCGTGTGCCTGTAGTCCCAGCTACCCAGGAGACTGAGGTAGGAGGATTGCTTGAGCCTGGGAGGCAGAGTATGCAGTGAGCCAAGATGGTGCCATTGCACTCCAGCCTGGGCAACAGAGCAAGACCCTGTCTCAGGAAAAAGAAAAGAAAAGCCAGAATATATAATGCTATAACTATTACTCAACAACAAAAGAAACAACCCAATTCAAAAATGGGCAGAGGACGTAAGTAGACATTTCTCCAAAGATATACGAATGGTCAATAAGCACACAAAAGCATGCTTGTCACTAATCACTGGGGAACTACAGATGAAAACTACAAGATACCACTGCATACTCATTAGGATGACTATTATTTAAAAACAAACAAACAGAAATTAACATGTTGTGAGGCTGTTGCAAAATTTGAACCTTTGTTCGTTAATCTTCATGGGAATATGAAATGGTACAGCTGCTCTGGATAACAGCATGGTGGCTCCTCAAAAACTTAAAAACAAAATCATTATATGATCCTACAATTTCGCTTCTCGCTATATGCCCAAAAGAATTGAAAGCAGGGTTTTAGAGATATTTGTACATCCATGTTCATAGCAGCATTATTTACAATAACTAAAACCTAGAAACAACTGAAGTATCCATCTAGGGAAGAGTAGATAAGCAAAATATGTTATATACATACAATGTAATATTAGCCTTAAAAAGAAAGGAAATTCTGACATATTCTACAGCATCAAGGACATTATACTAAGTGAAATAAGCCAGTCACAAAAAGACAAATGTTAGCCAGGCGCAGTGGCTCACACCTATAATCCTATACTTTGGGATACTGAGACAAGAAGATCACTTGAGGCCAGCAGTTTGAGATCAGCCAGGACAACACAGCGAGACCCTGCCCCCTCCCCCCCAAAAAGACAAATACTCTATAATTCCACTTACATGAGATACTTAAAGTGATAAAATTATAGAGACAGAAAATGACATGATTGTTGCCAGGGGCTAGGAAGAAGGGAAAATGAGAGTTATGGCTTTCAGATTTGGAAGATGAAAAGAGTTCTAGACATGGATGGTGGTGATGGTTGTACAATATGAATGTTTTTAATACCACTGAACTATACACATAAAAATCGTTCAGTTGGTGAATTTTATGCTATGTGTATTTACCAGTGGAAAAACATGGAAGCAAAATAACTCTTGGCTGTTTGGTCTCACTCGCTCCATCTTTACTCTGTAACCCATCTTCTGTGTGAGAGGCCACTTCAGTAATACAGATTATATAAGGAAGTAAAGAGATACAAAGGTGAAAGGAGAGGAAGAAGTAAAAAAAGTGACCTGAGATTTTTTTTTTTTATCTAAAGATTTTTAAAGATGAGGTTTGGTACACAAGAGGAACAGATTGTATTGCTAATTGAGTGATTGCCGTTTAGTCTTTGAATTTGAGGTGTCTCAAGGATCTCTGTGAGGAGAAAAATGGGTATCTTGCCTGCAATCTGAGACATCAGAACTTCCAGAGAGACATGAGTTAGCACTAGGGACATAGTTTTGGATGTAGTCTTCGTTGAGCTCATTGCTGAGGCTGTAGTTACGCATTCAGTTGACCTGGAGAAAATAGTGTGAAAAGAAGGGACTGAACAGGGTTGAGAGAGAAAGTTGATGACTAAAAGAAGGAGTTGTATTGGCAAGATCTTGAGGAGCAAATGGGATTGAAAGTACTACTCTACTTGTAGAGAGAGTCTTTTTTTCAGGAAAGACATATTATTTCTGGATAAAACCATTGGCATTCAAAATTTTGAGGAAGGAAAGGTGTGCTTCCCATATTACTGCTGCAACAATATAGCTATTTGTTTCCATTTACATGAGTTTTTCTTGGGTTATTATTTACTACGAGCATCTCATAGTTAATAATGAAGATAGGTCAAAGATAATTTAAAAACATTGCACTGTAGGTCCTTTCTTAAAAATATTTTCTAATGTTCATAACACACCTTCCTGAATTGGAATGGAATGGAGAAAATTAAAAATCTTCATACTGGAGTCTTTGTTCAAGCTTTTTTTTTTTTGCTTTTTTTTTTTTTTGCTTTTTTTTTTTGCTTTTTTTGAGACAGGGTCTTACTCTGTTACCAGTGGTATGATCACAGTTTACTGCAGCCTTGACCTCCCTGGCTCAAGCAATCCTCCCACCTCAGCTTCCAGAGTAGCTGGGACCACAGGTGTGCACCACCTTGCCTGGCTAATTTTCATTTTTTTGTAGAAATAGGATCTCCCTGTGTTGCCCAGGCTGGTCTCAAACTCCTGGACTCAAGTGATCCTCCCATCTCAGCTTCCCAAAGTGTTGGGATTATAGCCCTGAGCCACCTTACCCGGCCTGTTGAAACTTTCAAAGTTGTGATAGATTTATCAGTGCAGTGTTTGTTAGAATGCTTCGCAAATATTTATTTGTTAAAATACAATGCCAACCTATTTTAATTTCCTTAAAAGTAAGTGAGAAAAATATACTTGGGAAAATAAAGTTGCTTAAATAGGTTTTCTCAACTGCCAGAAAGAGGTACTGCCACAGCATGTTTCGGCCTGTAGGTAGGTGTGGCTCCACTTTGTGTATGCATTAGGTTTGTCAGTGAAAATCTAGGTAGTTTGCTTGGTTGCTGAAATAAATCAGTGGTTAGTTTGTACACAGACCCTGTCTGCATAATTGCAACTGACAATAGCTTTACCCACTTATTGAAAGAATAGTTCTCTGTTTGGGATGATCAGAACTCATTTTATATTCAGTCTTTGGATAAAAATGTGATTGTTCATTTTTGTAGATGTCATTTGTTAAAGATTCTAGCAGTAACAAGGAAAATGGGACAAGGGAAATAAATATTATTTCTTGACTAGAAAAAGATAATTGTGAGTATATTGAACAAGAGGATCATTTTGAGTATTTCTAGTATATACTTTCACTTCTCAGTTTGTTATTGGTGTTTTAAAAACTTGTGATGATTTTAGAGTGAATGGGAGCAAGATGGACTAAACTTCAGAGAATATTATTTTAGCTCACAGTGCAGATCTATATCACCTATATTTTAGATATCTTTTAATTACATTTTTATAGATAAAAAATCAAATATTAGTTACTGAAATATTGACATATATATGCATATCAGGATTTTTAGGGTAATAAATTTGCTCAACTTGGACTTAAGTTTTTGTGAAGAATTCTTATAAATGTTGATTACTCTCTAATTAGTTATGTGGAACAAATGTAATTTCCTAAAAAGAAGAAAAAGAAGTAAGCTAGTAATAACTTTGATTTTATATTTTTCCTTAAGTGACAATAAAACCAATTTTACTACCAGAACTCATTTCAAAAGTATTTCTGGGCTATTTGTATGACTAGCTCATTTTGTGAAATAATAAAATACATAAAAATAGTAATGCTCAGTAACTTGTCCAAATAAGGTATTTTTGAGGATAGTGCACATTCAAATTATTACTTCTTATCACATTTTAAAAGGGCTTATAGGTTTGAAAGTTTTCATCTAGTAGGGGTGTTCTGTCTATTGGAAGTGCAGTAAGTTGATTATAGCAAGAATTTTAATTCCTTTTTCAAAAAGGAAACCATCAATGTCTTCTATTCTTTGAAAAAATCTTAACTGCCAGGATAAAAAAGCAAAGCAAGTTTTTACAGACAGTAGTAGGAAACATTTGCCTCACTATCCAAATAATTATGTGTACTCATTCTAAGTTTGGTCATTTTTTAAAAACACAAGTCAGTTGAGTTGAGTAATACACAAATTTGAGACTTGTTGTATACTTTGTTATAATAGCAACAATGTTTACAAAATAAAATCATTTTGTAATGATTTCTGTATTGGTACATTGGCAATTAAAACAAGAACATGAACTATTTTTTTCTCTTATTCTTATCCGTACATGTAAACTCTTTTTAGAGAAACTTAATAAAGGAGTAGTACGCACTTGACCAAAGAAACGGACATTTATTTTTTACTATGAGATTTTGCATCTAATAAAATTGCTGTTATTTTCTTACAATGTTGTTGATATGGGACCAGAACTTGTTATGTATAAATATAATGGGATGATAATTTACATGTTTATTAGAAGTTTTCTGATATTTATAGCCCAATATATTTAAAATACATATATTCAGAAATTGGAAACATTTAAACTGTCAAATAATAGATAATAGGTTAAGTAAATTATAGTATTACTCTGAGAGACTATAGTACAGCCAATAAAGACATACTTTGAAAGTATATATATTATGGAAAAATGAATAATAAGTTATAAAACAGCACATGTGGACCAAATGTGAACTTATGTAAATGTATACTTGAAGTGCTGCAAAGTATAGAATCTCTGAGTGATAGGACTTGTCTTTATTCTTTATCTGTATTTTTATAAAATTTCTATATTTTGAATATTTATATGTAAAGATTCATATTGTTTTAACTCTATAAAATTGATCTGTAGAGGTATTTTTCATCTATAAAAGTAATAAAGTCTAGTAAAAAATAATATATATACAATACTATATTATTGTATGATTTTCTTATGTGTGATTTTCTTATTATTGTATGACTTTCTTCTCTTGTGTTTAATTTTGAGAAACAAGCAAACAACCCACGACGGCAAGTAAACACATCAAAAGATGTTCAACATTATTAGTTATTAGAGAAATGGAAATTGAAATCATAATGATAACACTACATACCTATTCGAATGACTAAAGTAAAAAATAAAATTTCAAGTCCAGGAAATAATATAGAAAAACTATTTTCATATATGACTGGTGTAAATGCAAAATGGCACAGCAACATTGAAAAACTAATAGTTTCTCATAAAATTAAGCATTCCATTATACAACCCAACTATATCATTCCAAGTTATTAACCCAAGATAAATAATATGTCCACACAAAACTTCTATGCAAATATTTATTAGCACTCCAAACTAGAAACAACTCCAACTGTCCTTTAATTGGTGAATTGAATAAACATTATGGTAATTTATACAATGGAATACTATTCACCAATAAAAAGGAATGAGCTCCTCGAATGGCTATATACTTAACCATTTCGTTTACATGACATGCTGGAAAAGGCAAAACTGTAGGAGCAGATTTGAAATCATTATTACCTGGGAGGTAGGAGAAGGGATTGACAACCAAGGGGAATTAGATAACTTTTTGGAGTGATGGAAGTATTGGAAGTTTGGTTGTCAGATTCATTAGAACTGTATACTTAAAATGGGTGAATTTTTTGGTATGTATGTACTTCTCAAAACTGATTTAAGATGACAATCTTTTTTAAAAAATTAATATAGAAAGAATAGAATTCGAGTTAGCATTCTTCATCGGTTAGTAAAATGGATGATTCAGGCAAAGATCATGAGTGGATGCTAAAACCATGAGGGAAAGTGTTACTGTGGTACAGTACATTAACATGGCCTCCATAGATTATTGTAGTTGTTATAATTTGAAGAGATCTGGGTCACCACCTTAAGCAAGTTATCAAATTCAGCATTGCTGACAAGGCGAGAACTGTACAGTATGTGCCTCCTGACTTGGAGTAATACGAAGTACACAACAGTAGCAGCATCACCTATGAATTATTCTGATCCAAAAAACATTTAAACTGGATGTAATTAAGTCTGTAAACCTAACTTCTACTTTATAGGAAATAAAACAATGAGTTAAATTACAGCATGAGAAAATGGACAAATTCAGAGTGTAGGATATTCTCTAAAATGACTTGCTTGTTACTTTCAAAAATATTCATGTAATAGGGGATAAAACATAAATAGCTGAAAAGAGAGATAACGGATAAACAGTACTTGAATACTGATTGATCCTGATTTGGCGAGGAAAAAACAGCTCTGAAAGCTGTTTTGGAGCAGTTGAAATTTCAATATAGACTGACTACATTCAGTGACATTAAGGAGTTATTTTTCATTTTTCTTAGGTGTGGTAACAGTATTGTGGTTAAGTGCAAGAAAGTCTTTATTGCTAGGATATGATGAGTATTAAGAGTGAAGTGTCTTGATGTCCATAAGTTATTTTACCTGTACCCATACACACAAAAAGCAAAAAGGTAGTATGTTAATAGTTGTCTCTGGAGTGTGTATATGGTATACATTAGTATTATTGTTTTCACTGTTTTCTGCAAGTTTGATATTTCTCATAATAGAAGGGATTGCTTTTAGAGCTAAGTTGGGAGAAATAGTGTTTATTGAAGATGGCCTTATGATATACAGTGCATTCCTGTAGATCCTATGACTGTCAGGGATCTGTACCTACATTGTCCACCTAAGAATAACTTTATTGCACTCTGTTTTGGCATTATAACACTGGCCTACATTGAGAACCAGGATAGAAAACAGTTCTGTGAAATGCTTTGTGTTGTAAGGACGTTTTTGAGAGCGTCGCTTACTGTATCACATGGTGTAGGAAAGATTAAACTTTGCATTTCAGTAACAAGAATAGTTGTGCTGCTTCTGAGAAACTGGATTTTTGGCATGTTACAGACAATGAGTTATGTTTTACTGGGTGCCAGAAAGCTCAGACTTCATTTGTGGCCCATCTCTAACGAGTGCACTTCCAGCTGCACTCCTGACTGCTTTGTAATTTCCCTTCTACCCTTACTTTTCTCTCATTCTGATTCCCTCATCTATTTTTTGGTTGTGTTTTATAAGATACTTTATATCCAACAATGTTCTAGCCATATTTAAAGGAATTTAAATAATGTAGTTTATGATTTGAAACTCACAGCCTAAAGCCAGGTGCTGTGGCTCACACCTGTAATCCAAGCACTTTGGGAGGCCAAGGTGGGAAGGTGGGCAGATCACTTGAGGTCAGAAGTTCAAGACCAGCCTGGCCAACATGGGGAAACCCTGTCTCTACTAAAAATACAAAAATTAGCTGGGCGTGGTGATGTGTGCCTGTTATCCTAGCTACTAGGAGGCTCAGGTAGGAGAATCACTTGAACCCAGGAGACAGAGGTTGGAGTGAGCCAAGATCATGCCACTGCACTCCAACCTGGGCAACAGAGTGAGACTCCAACTCAAAAAAAAGAAAGAAAGAAAGAAACTCACAGCCTAAAAGTCAGATTTTTACGTTATTGTTATTAGTCACGTGAGTTCTTGCCCCCAAATCCAGGGATCTTTTATCCTCTAGCCAAATTTAGAATAAGGAACTGTTTCTAGCAAATTTCAAAGCACATACTTTTAAATATGATTAAATAAGATATAAAAGTTTCTATTTCTGGAGTAACAGTGTAGCAGTAGTAGCATAAAATACCTTATTTTAGGGGAAGAATACTGCAGGGAAAAGAACAAAGCCAGTTTATGGAGATAGATTTTTAGCATTGGATTTGGCATTAGAATTTTTCTTTGAGAATTTCATTTTTTAAATTATGTTTTTGTTTTTTTTGTTTTCAATTAAAAGGAATAAATAAGCCTTTGTTTTACCTTTGGAAATTCTGAAAGAATTATGTACAAAAAAAATCCTAAGGAAAAATTATTTTAGTTGCTTTTGAATGGTATTCAAATTTCTTTTCACCTGCCATAGTACCTTCCTTCTGTTAAATGATACTTTATATTTTATAAAATATTTTTCAGCATCAGCATATTGGTACAGATATAATATTTACAATTTGCTCCTGCTACCTTCTTAGGAGTTGAAGTCCTTTCTCACCCAGCTTCTTTTTTTTTTCTTCTTTTTTTTTGAGAGAGAGTTTCGCTCTTATTGCCCAGGCTGAAGTGCAATGGCACGATCTCAGTTCACTGCAACATCCAAATCCCAGGTTCAAAAGATTCTCCTGCCTCAGCCTCCCAAGTAGATGGGATTACAGCCATGCGCCACCACCCCAGCTAATTTTGTATTTTTAGTAGAGACAGGGTTTCTCCGTGTTGGTCAGGCTGCTCTTGAACTCCCGACCTCAGGTGATCTGCCTGCCTTGGCTTCCCAAAGTGCTGGGATTACACGTGTGAGCCAACGCACCCGGCCCTTTCTCACCCAATTTCTGTATGGCATTACTGTGTTAAAGATGTATTGTTTGACAACAAATAGAATGCTTAAAGCAGCAGTAACAATGCTTACTCTAAAATATATGTTGTATGGGGCAGGTGCAGTGGCTCACGCCTATAATCCCAGCACTTTGGGAGGCCAAGGAAAGCGATCAGTTGAGGCCAGAAGTTTGAGACCAGCCTGGCTAAATGGCAAAACCCCATCTCTACTAAAAATACAAAAATTAGCTGGCATGCTGGTGCACGCCTGTAATCCTAGCTGCTCAGGAGGCTGAGACAAGAGGATTGCTTGAACCCAGGAGGCGGAGGTTGCAGTGAGCTGAGATCGCCCCACTGTACACCAGTCTGGGCAACAGAGCAAGACTCTGTCTCAAAAAAAAAAAAAAGATGTAGGAATGATGGCTAACACGTTTTTAAGACATTATGTATGTATTAAGTAGGCATGCTTTTTGATGTTCCTTAAGTTTATTCTAACTTTGAAAAGTATTCATTTGATAAGTAAGGGTTTCTTCTTTCACTGTTTCCTAAGTTCAGTGGACTCTTCCACTGAAGATTTTTTTTTTCTTCAAAAATCTGAAAAGTAGCTTGTTGAACGAACTAAATGACCTTTATAAGCTTTTGTATTTATAAAACTTTTGATTTTATATTTGGGCAGACTTCAATTTTAACCTTAATTACCTATGATCTTCTACCACGAGGAATATACTAAAAGTAATTGCCAAAATAGGGTTAATTGTAAATATAAAGGTGAATAAGGTAAGATTGTCATTTCTTTTCCCCCAGGCAGAAGGATTCCTAAAACTAGGATTAACTTTCTTTGCTCACATCTCTGGAATTCACTTCTCTTTTGGCAAAGTATGGTAAAACAGGTATACACTTTTCTTTCTTCTGTGCCTATTTTTAAGTGAAAAATACTATTGTTTCTCATTCTTACTCTCATTAATTTCTTAACACATAAAAATCAAGTTTAATTTGATAGTAGTGCCTGTTAGTCATGTGAACCCTGCACAGCATATCTGTTTATACTGCTTCACACATCACTCACAGGACAAGTTCCCACAAAGACTTGTTTTGTTCTACTGTTGATCCACCCTAAAGAAACCAGTTTCCAAACTGTGCACAGCTTTGTAAATCAAGATGAACTGGTCAGAAATTGGATACAGAAACAAACAAGGAACCAAAGAATGCTTCCTAGTTAACAAGCAGAATGTGTTATATGTAATAAAATTGCAGGTAATGAAATGTTCTGTGTTCTAAGGATATTCCAATTAGGAAGTATAATATCACATACTGAAGTCATAGTTCAAAGTCAATCACTTAAGGAAATATAAGTAATGCTTAGTAAGATGTTCTGGACAACAGAGTAGACAAATGATGCATGTAAACTTTGATTCTGTGTTTCTTAACTAGCTTTGTCCATGATAACTATTAGTAAGTACAAAGGTTGAGAGGATGAAGAGTTTGGTGTGTAGGTACAGATTCCCTTCTTTCTGGCAACAGTTAGGGGCCCAGAGTAAGGAGGGAATATAGTAGCATGCGGAACTGGGACTCTCCATCTATGTCCAGGAGGAAAGAATGCACCTATACACAATTCGTAAGTAACAGAATGTATTTCTCATGACAAAGTTAAATAATATATTCACACTTCCTGATGGTGAAGATTCCTTGAAGAAAGAGAAAAATTAAATAAAATGAAATATATTCACAGCTTAATTTATGGTTTTTCACAATATTCCTGAAATATTTTCTCATTGAAGAAATGTTTTTTCAAATATTTTATCTGCTTGTTTAGAACTTTCAAGAATATCAAGCGCTATTCAAAAATTGTTTCTTTCAGATAATCTGATCTAAACATTGTGCTTTTAACTTAATATCTAATAGCCTCCCAAAGAATCTGCATACTTGTGATGCATTTTTCTTCCCCTGAGAAATTTAAAAAGAAAACAAAAGAAGCAAAGAAAATTTTAAATGTCTTCTGTTCATTATTCCAACAATAGGCAAAGACCAAGCTTCCACAGCCAAAGCAAACGAGAGAATTCTCAGAGTACTCAGTGAAAATATATAGTCTGTGTCCTGAATCAAATGAGTATGTTACAAAATATAAAACTATTAGAGAAAATACATGACACATTTAAATTTTTCCTATCTTCCTTCTTTCCCAACACATTTTGAAAAGAAAATTATAATAAAAAAAACTTTAACTTATAAAGCCCTTTCTCTACCACAGATATTCACATATGAATACATATTTTTTTAAGTTTGAAGAAACCAAGTTAGTAGGGGGAGCTTTTCTAAAACTTTTCTAACATGAGAATTCAAAAGGATAAAATTGAAAAATGAAATGCCTTTTTGCTTCCAGCCACTTCTCCCTGGCACCCCTTCCTCAAATTTCAGTCTCTGTTCTCTTCAACAAACTGTCAATTCAGGACAGCCCAATTTCTCAGTTTAATTCCAACTCACTGGGAGGATTTGAATTGTTGAAATGGTAGTCTTCAAATATGAGCAAGCTTTTCTTTTTTATTATTATGTTTTTATTGAATATAACTTACATACTATGTAATACATATATCTTAACTGTGCAGTTTGAGTTTTGACATATGTATACATCAGAATCAATGGGAAGGTTAAAAATTTTCTAGATGAGGGCTGGGCCCAGTGACTCACACCTGTAATATGAGCACTTTGTGAGGCCTAGGCGGGTGTATCATTTGAGCTCAGGAGTTCAAAACTACCCTGGGCAACATAGTGAAAGTCTGTCTCTACCAAAATACAAAAAATTAGCTGGGCATGGTGGCGCGTGCCTGTAATCCTAGCTACTCAGGAGGCTGAGGCAGGAGAATCGCTTGAGCCCCGGGAGGTGGAGGTTGCAGTGAGCCAAAATTGTGCCACTGCATTCCAGCCTGGGCGACAGAGTGAGACTGTCTCAAAAAAAAAAAAAAAAAAAAAAAAAAAGAACCATTGCCTTTGTAAAAAAAAATAATAATAACAAATTGAGTAATATACATAAAAATACATAATATATCATAAATTGTTATGCAGATTAAGGTTCAGTTATATTTTAAAACTTAACATCTCATATATTCTTTTGTGGGATTTGCAATGCTGGCTCACGCGTGAAATTCTCAGTTTGTCGTTCTGTTTGTTTTTAAGAAAATTAATGCAAAACTTCATGATGGAGTATGTCAGCACTGTAAAGAAGTTCTTGAGTGGCGCGTAAAATACAGCAAATACAAACCATTAACAAAACCTAAAAAATGGTGAGTTAAGATTCATTACCTTACTTCGTAGTATATGTATCATAGTTTATTGTTTCATTTCCTGCTTTTCAAAATTGTGTCCAAATGTTAAAGACAGAAAAAATTCCATTCTCCCCTGTAGAATTTCATCTTGTGTGCAGAATCTTGGTTTGTGAAGGCAGACAGATTTAAAAAGTAAATTCATTTCCTGCCCCATTCTTCCATAAATATGCATCATTTTTATAGAACTTTATTCATGAAAGGTGGGTTAGGGCTGAGAAGAGAGTATTTGTTTTCTACAATTCTGTCTCCCACTGATAAGGTAATACTATGCACCGTAGATTATCAGTTCTTAAAACAGATCAGACCTTTAGACCTTTTAATTCAACTCATAAAGATTACAGAAATGGCTGAGGTTAAATATTATAAGTGAATCACTAGATTGATAACTTCTAATATTATTTCTTTGGGAATAGAGGTCTAAATGAAAAGATAGTAGATTTTGTTTCTGATCCTTCCATCCCTAACTCCTTTTTTTTTTTCCTTCTTTTTCTTTTTGGAGATGGAGTTTTGCTCTTGTCATCCAGGCTGGAGTGCACTGGTGTAATTTCAGCTCACTGCAACCTCCGCCTCCCGGGTTTAAGCGATTCTCCTGCCTCAGCCTCCTGAGTAGCTGGCATTACAGGTACCCGCCATCATGCCTGGCTAATTTTTTTGTATTTTTAGTAGAGGCGGGGATTTCGCCATGTTGGCCAGGCTGGCCTCAAACTCCTGACCTCAGGTGATCTGCCTGCCTAGGCCTCCCAAAGTGCTGGGATTATAGGCATGAGCCACCACGCCCAGCCTTAACTCTTGTGTAATTCAGCCTTCTGTGCATCCTCTACAGCTCCCTGACATCCTTCAGGTCAGCTGTGTAAGGAAAATATTAGAGAGTAATTGCTGCATGAAAGAGCAAAGTGATAATCTTAAATAAAAATTAGTATTGTTCCTTTTACATTATAAGATTTAATTTGGTAATCTGCATAGTAGCTATTTGAACAATGTTTGCTCACTGTTGCCTTATTTTTCTGACTATTCAATAGTTTCATCTTCTTTGAATGCATTCTTCCTTCCTTTATGGGAAAAAATTTTGCTTACAATTTAGAAAATCAGTCTAAATAATAGATATAATATGACCTTTGTTTATATCTACTAAAAAATTACGTCAGCCTTTTGCAAATCTAAAACTCAAGATATAAAATAATTTGTTTATTTCAAAATATTTAAACACTGAAAGGCAAAAGTGTCAAGGAAGGATAAACTAACTTAAGCTTTTTAGATGTTTTTTCTGTGCCCCGTTTTGGAGCAGTCTAGTATTTATTACAGGTATAGTTGACCCCTCTTTTATTTTATTTATTTATTTATTTATTTATTTTGAGATAGGGTCTCACTGTTGCCTAGGCTGGAGTGCAGTGACATAATCTTAGATCACTGCAACCTCCGCCTCCCAGGTTCAAGCAATTCTCCTACCTCAGCCTCCTGAGTAGCTGGGACTACAGGTACATGCCACCCTGCCTGGCTAATTTTTGTTTTTTGGTAGGGACAAGATTTCATCGTGCTGGCCAGGCCGGTCTCAAACTCCTGACCTCAAGTGATCCACCCACCTCGGCCTCCAAAAGTGCTGGGATTACAGGCATGAGCCACCCCCCGCTTTTAAATAGTTTTACCAGCTTCTTGCTCCTTTTAGTCTTTTCTTCCGTTCTCTACATTTCCTCCCAAAAGAAAACACTTTTAAACAAGTCTGATGAGTTTTATGCTTAGTGGCCCAAATTAGCAGTAAGGAAATTTGGCAACTATTTGCATTACCCAATTTTAGACTTCCATGAATGAATTAATTGTGTTCTCTGCTAGAGTAATTAGATGTTGATTGCAAAATAAATCATGTAGTTTTAGTTAATAGTCCTCATACAAGATTTGTAGCTTTCTGAATATTTTCAACAAGTTTTTATTCCTATAAAGGTATTTTAAGATTTCGTCATCCATCTCCATTTTCTCTTTATAGTGTTGTTTCCTAAAAGAATTTGAAGTATAGGCAATAAACAACATTTATGTAGTCATAGCATTTTAATAGATTAGCGCTGTGTAACAAAGGAAATGATTTTAAAACATTCCTGCCTTATCCATCATCAGTATTTAAATCTCTTACCTTTAATATGTGCTAAATCCTATATGTTTATCTTCATTTTGAATGTGTCAGTGTGTAAAAGATCACATCAGTTATTGTAAATTTTCCAGATGCTATAGTTTGCTGGAGAACTTCTGAACTTATGTATTTTGTTTTTTTCTCATGACATTAAAACAAGATCTTGTAGAGGAGGAAAAAGGTCCTTTCCTTCTACCAGTCTAAGTTCTCATCCTTGGCTTTGTAACAAAAACCAGATTAACAAGAGAAAAATATACAGATTTATTTAATGTAAGCTTTTTGTGACACCAAAGCCTTCAAAAGAAAACAAAGACCCAAAGAAAGGGTAAACCTGTGTGTTTTTATGCTAAGTTTGATGAGGAGTGGAAAATCATGGGGAAAATGTGATAGGGAACAAAAACAAAAGGGTATGAGCTAAGCGTAGTAAACTAAAAGCAGGGCTTGTTCATTCAGATTCCTCTTACTGTTCCTCCGTTTTTAGAGATAAGCATGGTCCTTTCCTCTAGGTATAGGAAGCGCACCTCTCATATTAGGGTCTTATGGCCTACTTCAGGGGTGGATCAGAGAGTCCTTCCTACATTTGCTATTTGTCACATTTCTTCAGCTCAAAATACTAAATATGCCAAGGCACCATATTTTGGGGTAGTGTGTTCTGAATCCCCTCAGTCTGAACATATTACTTAGGGCGTTACTTGCCTGGACTAGAACATCATGTATTTCAGATGGTCCTGAACACATGGCACATTAGACATATTGGAAATTCTAGCTTTCAAGCTCCAATCCAGGATTGAGAGTGTTATAGAAAGTAAAACTCACTTATATTCATTCACTTTACTTTCTCTGTGTATTAAGACTTGGCCAACATTGTAAGGAATTTGAATCCATTGCTGATGCTGATGGTAGCATTACTTGTCTTAAAATGTTTAATGTTGTGTTCAAGCTAGTCACTTATGAATTAAATTTGTCATTTGTTAGGGTTTGTATATGAATTTTACTGGATATATCTTTTGTCTTTGTTTTTGTTTTTGTTTTTTTGAGACAGAGTCTCACTCTGTTGCCCAGGTTGGAATGCAATGGTGTGGTCTTGGCTTACTGCAGCCTCCGCCTCCTGGGTTCAAGCAATTCTCCTGCCTCAGCCTCCAGAGTAGCTGGGACTACAGGCATGCACATGCCACTGTGCCCGGCTAATTTTTGTATTTTTAGTAGAGACAGTTTCACTATGTTGGCCAGGCTGATCTCAAACTCCTGACCTCGTGATCCTCCCGCCTCAGCTTCCCAAAGTGCTGGAGTTACAGGCATGAGCCACCATGTCTGGCCTTGGATATCTCTTTTGTATAAAGATTTATTTTTCTGGCATGCTGAGTATTTCCATCAGTTAAAATGTTGAATATTGTTTCATGCGTCTGTCTGTTGCCACAAATTATGTAACTAAATGATGTAGATAAAGAAAAGTTCTGCACAACATAAAATATAGGGTATGATGGGGCTTTTTATAAGTGACATTTCTTTTAGAAGTAATAATATCCTGGCTATTGGAAAAATTAAAACTTATTCTCCCATTTGTTTATATTGTGAATCACCAAAAACCACACGTTAATTAGCAAATTTCCATTTGTTCATGGGATCCGATGCCAAAAGTTAAATCAAAGAAAAAGAGTTTGACATCTAAACTCTTCAAACTTACCTGTTTCAACCATGTGAAACAAAAATTATACTGTGTTTGTAGCTGACAGAATATTTCACGTTTCTCTTTTTCTTTTTGCGGTAAGGTGACATGCTGCAGTATTTTTATAAACATGTTCTTTATGGAATTTTCTCTCAGTTACTGAATACAATCCTGGACCATCTCCAGAGACTTTTTAGAAAAGAATAGATGTCCTAACTTAAGTTGGAAGAGAGATGAATTGAAAATTATGTATGTACTGGAGGAGGATAGGATGATGGCTATGAAAGACGGGGGATAAAAAGCATCTCATTTATCAGCAATATATAAACAGTGTGACACTGGTACTGTCCTTTGACGTAATGAGATAAATATCTCTGACTACTCAAAGCTTTAGGTATTTATAGAAATAAAGTGATAAGCTCCTAAAGATACAAGCACCAAGACCAACCGCCACCCTTAATTAGAAGTCAGCACAATCTGTACCAGGATCCCCCCACCCATTTCTTAAGGCCAGTACCTACTGCTCCCTGGGGGAGGGCTGCAATGTGCTGTCAACATCTCCCTTGACACAGAATGGCGTTAGTATTGTTAGACCTGAATAAGAGGATTCAGACTTTTTCATATATGTAAGAAATAGGGTTCAGGAAAAGTCTAAATCTTTTTGTATAAAGTTTTATTTTTCAAGTGCCTTGTTTTTTACTTTTGAAAAAGAACCCCAAAATAAATGAAAACTGTTCATTACCATTCCTGGTCAATCCCAGGTCACTCATGAACACTGTAAATAATCTCAATATGGAGCTGAATTATTGGAGAAACAAGAGATCTTATAAATATAAAACAATCCTAGTCAGTAATACCTATGAAAAAAATAAACGTAAAAATATATTAAATAATTTGTATACATCTTAAGGAAGGAATCTTGATATTTTTATATTTAAAAGTCATTATAGACATTTATCTATTTTTCCAGGTACTAGAAATATAAATGTTTAAAAGATTTTGTCCCTTTCCTCAAGCAGTACAGGGCCAAATGAAATTATTTCTTTTCTTTATTCTGGGCTCAGAAGGATTATACTTCTTACCCAAGACAAAAGTAAAGCAGATGGAGGTTAAGATTCAAATGCAAATTGATTGGATTCCAAAGCCTTGTTTTCCTTTTCTCTCAGTGATTTCTCAGCATTGTATTATTCAATTCAAAAAGTCCTTTTCTCCTCTTCACCTGGACCTAATGCTTCATTAATTTTTACAAATGTCACCTATCTTGTTTATGGATATTGTCTGCTGTTGAGTATCACATATCCTGCTGAGGACCACCCTGCTTTTATTTTTTTATTTTTTATTTTTTTATTTTTTGAGATGGAATCTTGCTCTGTCGCCCAGGCTGGAGTGCAGTGGCACAATCTCAGCTTGCTGCAAGCTCCGCTTCCTGGGTTCACACTATTCTCCTGCTTCAGCCTCCCGAGTAGCTGGGACTACAGGTGCTTGCCACCACACCCGGCTAAATTTTTTTGTGTTTTTAGTAGAGACAGGGTTTCACCGTGTTAGCCAGGATGGTCTGGATCTCATGACCTCGTGATCCGCCCACCTTAACCTCCCGAAGTGCTGGGATTACAGGCATGAGCCACTGCACCCAGCCCAGCCTGCTTTTAATTTTTAATACATATACCTGTGGAAAGACAAATAGATTTTTGCTTTGAGGCCCTGAAATGCCTATGCTGGTACTTAGAAACCTTTTTTGACTCTTATTTCAGGTAACCAAGCAACCTTTTCTCCTATTAATTTAGAAATGTGGTAGGCAAATACCCCCATTTATGTGAGAATCTCAAGCCTGCTTCTTTTCTTTTCTACCTATTAAAAAAAAAAAAATCACCAGCATTATAACGTTACCCCATGTTTAACCTTGCCATAGCAGTAGAAAAGAAAGGAGAAGCTGGTATAAAACAGCACAGCCCTCAAACAGATTGGAGTCTGAGTTTGGAACTGAACCTGTGAATTCTTTACATTCAGTGGTTCTCAAATAAGGAGGTGGCTTGAGGATGGAGTTTGTCCCCCAGGAAGGGTGCTACTGACACATAGTGTAAAGAGACCAGGTATGCTGCTAAACATCCCACAGTTGACAGGACAGCCCACCACAATAAAGAAATATCCAGTTCAACATGTCAAGAGTGTCTTGGTTGAGAAGCCTTGCTCTGTACCGAATAGATAGATACCCACAAAACCAAGGCACTAAAACATCCTGTATCTTAGTTCAGTGGTTTTCAAACTTTTCAGCTGTCAAATTCTTTAATAAAACACTTATCCAGGAGTCCCATAAATACAACAGGCTAAAACGGAACTGCCCTAAATGGGGAAAAGGGAGCCCAGACCTTACTTGCTGTGTGATAAATATTCATTGAAAGTAGATTTTATCATAAAAATATTTCAAGTGAAGGAGGAAAGAGCTAATATAACCAGCCTTGGAACCAGCATTACTCTAGAGATGTCTAGCCTGAGAGTTTCATGTCATGAGGATGCTTTATTCCTTAAAAAACTTTCCTTTTCATTGAATATTTTAATTGAACAGAGTCACTCTTCTGGCCCTCACATCCAGGTATCTAACCCCTCCAGATTTATTGCCTCTCAACTTTTATTCCCGCTGATGGCCCAAGTGTACCCCTTACGTATTCATACTCCATTGCATTGAATAAGTGAATTCTCCTCTCTCTTTTGCATCTCATCTCACCTCTACTCAAATACTTCTGTGGGTTCAGAGTTGACTAAACCAGTGGTTTAAAAAAAAGTGGGGGAGGGAGGCAGGCACAGTCGCTCACACCTGTAATCCCAGCACTTTGAGAAGCTAAGGCAGGAGGATCACTTGATTCTAGGAGTTTGAGACTAGGCTGGGCAACATAGCGAGACCTCATCTCTACAAATAATTTTAAAAATTAGCCAGGCATGCTGACGCGCACCTGTGGTCCTAGCTGCTGGAGAGGCTGAGGCAGGACACTGAGGCTGAAAGATCACTTGAGCCTGGGCAGTCAAGGCTGCAGTGAGCTGTGATCACATCACTGCACTCTGGCCTGGGTAACAGAGCAAGACCCCAGCTCAAAAAAAAAAAAGCATATTTTACATAAGTTGAGTCATGAGCTCCAGTGGTGATGGGTGGGACTCCAGCAGCAGGAGGCTGAGAGAGCTTTGTCACCAGAGAAGTTCTGCTTTTACATGTCTACTATAATGTGAGAGTTGGCTGGGGGGATTGGTTGGTCAGGGGGAGGGGGTCCTCTAGACCGTAGGGAAAAAGGTGTTGCTGTTTGGGAGAAAATGAGATGGAGGACTGAAATGTTGCCAAATAGGTTATGTTACAGGACAGGGGTCCCAATCCAGACCCCAAGAAAGGGTTCTTGGATCTAGTGAAAGCAAGTTTATTAAGAAAGTAGAAGAATAAAAGAATGGCTACTCCATAGACAGAGCAGCGCCGAGGGCTGCTGGTTGCCCATTTTTATGGTTATTTCTTGATATGCTAAACAAGGGGTGGATTATTCATGTCTCTCCTTTTTAGACCATGTAGGGTAGCTTCTCGACATTGCCATGGCGTTCGTAAACTGTAATGGTGCTAGTGGGAGTGTAGCAGTGAGGATAACCAGAGGACATTCTAGTGGCCATCTTGGTTTTGGTGGGTTTTAGCCAGCTTCTTTACTGCAGCCTGTTTTATCAGCAAGGTCTTTATGACCTCTACTTTGTGCTAATCTCCTGTCTTATTCTGTGACTTAGAATGCCTTAATAACCATCTGGGAATGCAGCCCAGTAGGTCTCAGCCTCATTCTACCCAGCTCCTATTCAAGATGGAGTTGCTCTGGTTCACACACCTCTGATAGTTATGCCATAATAAGGCTGCCTTCCTAACCATGTGCTTGCTCCCTAGCTTTCTTATAACTAAATTAGCCAAACCAAGACATTAGAGATAGTATTTTATTAACCAACCCCTTTCCTGTTTTTAGCCTCTATTTTTAAAGGGAAGAATTTCTGTACCCCTAAAATGTTGCTTAATAGAGTATCACTGTCCTCATTTTTCAATGGAAATAAATTAGTGAACAGAGAGATACATTGGCCAGTTTATGGTTAAATTCGTGATCGTTTCTTGCACTCAGTTCTTGGCCTTGTATTATTGTATGTGTCTATCAATTGGCATTCATTACTTATATTTGTTCATTGAGCAAGCACTCAAGGAAATCAGAGTCTCCTTAAACTAGTTGTAATCACAATTTAGATAGGTTATGTTTAAAAAAAAAAAAAAAAAACTTTAGACAAATTAGATTTAACAGAATTTAATTGCGCAAAGAATGATTGAAGAATCAGGCAGCCCCCAGAACCAGAGTAGTTTCAGAACAACTCCCAGGGCTTCCCTGTACTTCAATAACGTTTTTGGACAGAAAAAGGAAAATGACCTTACAGAAAACTGAAGTACATAAACAGCTGGATTGGTTACAGCTTGGCATTTGCCTTATTTGAACCTACTTTGAAAAGTTGGCTGACTGGTTGGCCGAGACTTGGTTACTGTTACAGTAGTAGGTTACAGTTTACACATCAAGTTATCTTACAGTTCAGTATATAGAGAGAAACCTTTAGGCCAAACTTAAAATATGTACCCAGGCAGCTTTAGGCCAAATTTAATTTATCAGTAGATTCCATCTGCAACCATCCAAGCTGTACTTGTTCTCAGTGCTTAGAAGCTGAGCATACCACTCACTAGGAGGTACCTGAGGAATAATGTATGCTATATGCAGTGATCAGTACAAACGGAGTCCTTGATCTCCATGTAATCTGAATTTGTGGCATCTGAATGGAGATCCATGATTTAAATGGCTAATTTTTACAGTCCATATGTTTTAAACACTTTGACTTGCCTCCATTTTGATATGTTTGTAGTCAACGAAAAAGAAAAATAAATGGATACAAATCCATTTATTTTACAAATAAATAAATTTGTAGTCAATGAAAAGTAAATGGATTTTTTTAATGCATTACTATGAAAGGATTTTTGCATGTTTTTTCTTCTTTAAAGAATATGTTTATTTCAGGATATCTAAATATTATATGCCTTATTGTAGAATCTTCTAATAAAACAACTGTTTACATGCTAATAAGCATTGGGTATCACAATTGGTAATAGGAAGGGGAACACAAAAGCTTTTCTTTTTTTCTTTTTTTCTTTTTTTTTGAGATGGAATTTGGCTCTTGTTGCCCAGGCTGGAGTGTAATGGCGCGATCTTGGCTCGCCACAACCTCCACCTCCCAGATTCTCCTGCCTCAGCCTCTGGACTAGGTAGGATTACAGGCATGGGCCACCATGCCCAGCTAATTTTGTATTTTTAGTAGAGACGGAGTTTCTCCATGTTGGTCAGGCTGGTCTCGAACTCCCGACCTTAGGTGATCTGCCCGCCTCGGCCTCCCAAAGTGCTGGAATTACAGGTGTGAGCCACTGCACCCGGCCCACAAAAACTTTATATTTTATAATACAGTTTGAACGTCCCAAATTCCAATCCAAAATGTCCTAAAATCTGAAACTTTTTGAGTGCCAACATAATGCTCGAAGGATATGCTAATAGGAGCATTTCAGACTTCAGATTTTTGGATTTGGGATGCTTAACTATTAGTATTAGCAAATATTCCAAAACCTGGGGGGGTAAAAACACGTCTGAACACTTCTCATCCCAAATATTTTAGATAAGGGATTCTTAGTCTATACTAGGGTCATAGCCAGAGAAGTCTTTGACTTGGTGATATTTTCTAAAAAGAAATAACTAAAGAGAAATGAACAAAGCTGAGTGCCTTCATGATAGAACATATGACAAGGAGAAACACTATAGAATGTAAAAGGTCTTGGTTAAAATTGAGTGTTTAATTTGTGTGTTTATTCCCTGAAGACTGACTTTTTTTTTTTTTTAAGTAGAGACAGGTTTTCACCATGTTGGCCAGGCTGGTCTCGAACTCCTGACCTTTGCCCACCTTGGCCTCCCAAAGTGCTGGGATTATAGTCATGAGCTACAGCACCGGCCAAGACTGACTTTCTGTAGTTTTATGTTTACCACTTAAACTAACCTAGCAATGTGATTGTTTATCCAGTTGATAGATTATCAAGCCCCTTCACATCCTGCCCCAAATTTCACCCATTATTTTTGTTATTAACTTAGGGTATCAGACTAAGTGGAAATAGAAGATGAAGTTCATATCAGTTGTATTCATTACATTTTAAAGATTTATTGGCTAAGAGAGAAGAATTTGTATTTTTAAGCATTGAGTTAAATTTTGTACCAAACTCCAGGTGAAATCTCAATCAATGTCATTGAAATAAGTAATTATTAAATATCATATTACCCAGTGAAAAACTGATTACTTACTGCTGCAAAGAACATAATAAATTAGGAAGGAAAATTAGTTCTGAAATACAACAGGAGAAAGATATATTAAATGATTAAACCTTCATTGTTAGCCTGTTCCTCTCTTTAGATGTGTGTGTACCTATGTGTAGTTTATTTAAAAAATCAGGTAAGTTTGTGATGGCAGAGGTTATTAAGATGAAGATAGTCAAAAAACAAATGCCATTTTCCAGAATCTAAGCACAATTAAAAGGTAGTAAATACTTCAACAGTAGTTCAGGTCTTTTCTCTCTCCTTCCTCCTCATTCCTCATAAACATGGTAAAGATCTACTATAAATAACTGAGAAAACCCGCGCAGTTGTGTATGTTTTTCCCACCATGAGTCATGATACAGCATCACTTCCACAAATAAGGATTAGGAATGGCACTGCAGAGAATATGTCTTAGATCAATAAAATAGTCATTGGTAAGAATTGGAATGTAGAAGTAGCTTCGGTACTATTTAAGGTCTGAATGATGTATCCTTTCTAGTGGAATTTTAAGTGTAAAAGGTTGAAACCAGAACCCTTACGAAATCCCTTAAAACTAGAAATCATATTCTATTGGTGGGAATTTTGAGTATTATTGCTGGAATTCTTCAGAGAATGTTCAGGAAGCTGGTGTGGTTTGGGGAAATAGGGTAAAAGGAAAGGAAAAGATCCCAAATACTTCAAGCTGGCCTGTCTAAGGAGGTCATTGAAGGTAATTAAAATATATGTGTGTGTGTGTGTGTGTGTGTGTGTGTGTGTGTGTATGTATGTGTGTGTGTGTGTGTGTGTGTGTGTGTGTGTGTGTATATATTTTTTTTTTTTTTTTTTTTTTTGAGACAGAGTTTCACTCTTGTTGCCCGGTCTGGAGTGCAATGGCATGATCTCTGCTCACCGCACCCTCTGCCTCCCAGGTTCAAGCCATTCTCCCGCCTCAGCCTCCCAGGTAGCTGGGATTGTAGGCATGTGCCAACACGCCTGGCTAATTTTGTATTTTTAGTAGAGAAGAGGTTTCTACATGTTGGTCAGGCTGGTCTCGAACTCTTGACCTCAGGTGATCTGCCCGCCTCGGCCTCCCAAAGTGCTGGGATTACAGGCGTGAGCCACCATGCCTGGCCAGTAATTAAAATATTTTACCCTCAAAATATATTTATTTGACGTATTTTGAAATGGCTGCCACTTCACCATCCTGAAAGAAGTGGCCTTGCAAATCTGTCTTAAGTGGGGAAAATTTGTATCTGTATAGAATCTCCATTAATACAGTCATGCCCCCTCCCCTTTCTCTTTCTTTCCCCAGATCCAGGAGAGATTGAGAGCAGGACACCTTTAAAAGTCTCTCTGAGGGAGGCTCCTCTACATAACCAGGCCACCTTTGATGGCCAAACCTCTTCCCTGCTCAGTTTTACCAGAATCTAAGCCCCCATTCTTTCTGTAACCTCAAGATGGTATAAAGTTTCTGTAACTATTGAGAAGTTGGATCTTCATTCTGAAAGTTCCTGTGTATGCACATTAAGTAAATTTATAGCCTTTTCTCCTATGAGTCAATCCACCTCTTGTCAATTATTTTTAACAAAAATTTAAGGGGCCAAAAGCCAGTGGCTGCCACATCATATATATTATATATTTTAACCCCGGAATTTGAGTTCAGAGTGGACAAATAAGATATTTATTTTAAATTTAACATTTTCTTCTTCTTTTTTTTTTTTTTTCTTTTTTGGGACAGAGTTTCACTCTTGTTGCCCAGGCTGGAGTGCAATGGCACGATTTCGGCTCACCGCAACCTCTGCCTCCCAGGTTCAAATGATTCTCCTGCCTCAGCCTCCCGAGTAGCTGGGATTACAGGCATGCACCACCATGCCCGGCTAATTTTGTATTTTTAGTAGAGACAGAGATTCTCCTGTTGGTCAAGCTGGTCTCGAACTCCCAACCTCAGATGATCCGCCTGCCTCGGCCTCCCAAAGTGCTGGGATTACAGGCATGAGCCACCTGGCCAAATTTAACATTTTCAAACCTCTCACATATGTTGGATTCTAATAACAACCCTGTAGAGGTAACAAGAACAGATAAGGAGGTGGCCTTAGAAAACTTAGGTGTCTTACCCTGTACATAGCTAGTAAACAGTATATTCAAAACGAGCATCTAGATTTTTTAAAGTTTCATAATCTTATTGCTGGCTTTTATTTTAATGTCAGTTCCCTAACTAAGTAGAGTTTTCCTTTATAGAATGAAGATAATACCTGTCAGAACACCTTGTCTCGTGTAACCAGGTCTGCTGTAACCTACAAGAACCAAGAATCTGGACTGGATGTGAAAGATAATTTACTATAATTCACTAGTTGTATTAAGAACAAAATTGTCTCTAGGAAGAGTCCATGGTTATATTGGGGAATACTATTCCAAACAGAGCTCTTAATTTCTGAACAAAAACAAAATTGTTAAAGATGACAGATAGGAAACGGTTCAATTTACAATTATTTTAAATGCCATCCTCAATATACAAGACACTGTGTTGTATGTCAAAAGAAGACAGCAAATGAATCGTGACACCCAGGAATTTACCATCTGTTTAGAGAGAGAGACTCCACAGATAACTCGGCAGGTTGCAAAAAGTGCTAGGTGTGAGTAAAAGGAGAAAGAGATGCAGAGGACACAAGGTAAGACTACAGAAGAATAAAGTGAAACCAAGAGAAACAGGTCTAGAAAAGACTTAAAGGTGGAAGAGTGGAATTAATAATGTTTATAGGAAACCCTGTGAGGAGGGACCAGGGAATGGAGGGAAAATCAACAAGAATCCCTTTGACTTTCATAGACAATACAAATAATCCCGGGCAGTCTTCATATGTCCTGTTTTTTGGTTCCACATAAATTATCATTTCTTCATTCATTTGCTCTTGTTACTTTTTTTTTTCTCATTGCATAACTTTTGGTGATCCATGAACAGTAATAAAGTTGCCTATCAAAAGGAGGTTTTGGTCTATTTTGAATATACATGAAATGAAAAGAAAACTAGGAAAGTTGGCTTAGGGTCTGGATTTCTAGGTTTTAAAAACTGGGTTATTATTTTTGTTCTTTTGTCAAACAAAAGTAAACAGTTACATTTTATAGGTCTTTTTTGTTTGTTTTTGTTTTTTGAGACAGAGTCTCTCTCTGTCACCCAGGCTGGAGGGCAGTGGTGTGATCTCGGCTGACTGCAACCTCTGCCTCAGCCTCCCGAGTAGCTGGAATTTCAGGTGCCTGCCACCATGCCTGGCTAATTTTTGTGTTTGTAGTAGAGATGGGGTTTCATCATGTTGGCCAGGCTAGTCTCAAACTCCTGACCTCAAGTGATCTGCCACAAAGTGCTGGGATACAGGCGCAAGCCACCGCACCCGGCCATATTCTACATATCTATCTGTTCCTTCATGTTTACCAGTGTGGCAATACACATTGGCCGTTTTTCAGTTTCAGCATTTTTTTTTTTTTTCAGACGGAATTTTTCTCTTGTTGCCCAAGCTGGAGTGCGGTGGCGCAATCTCGCCTCACCACAACTTCTGCCTCCCAGGATCCAGTGATTCTCCTGCCTCAGCCTCCCAAGTAGCTGGGATTACAGGCATGTACCACCACGCCCGGCTATTTGTGTATTTTCAGTAGAGATGGAATTTCTCCATGTTGGTCAGGCTGGTCTCAAACTCCTGACCTCGGGTGATCCGCCCGCCTCAGGCTCCCAAAGTGCTGGGATTACAGGTGTGAGTCACCACGCCTGGCCTCCAGCATTTCTTATAATAGGCTGAGGCTCTGAAGGTTAATTAGTGATTTGAAAATTGTGTCACCACGGCCAGGTGCAGTGCCTCACGCCTGTAATCCCAGCACTTTGGGAGGCCGAGGCGGGCAGATCACGAGGTCAGAAGCTCGAGACCAGTCTGGTCAACATAGTGAAACCCCATCTCTACTAAAAATACAAAAATTAGCCGGGCATGGTGGCATGTGCCTGTAGTCCCAGCTACTCAGGAGGCTGAGGCAGGAGAATCACTTGAACCTGGGAGGTGGAGGTTATGGTGAGCTGAGATTGTGTCACTGCACTCCAGCCTGGGCAACAAAGCAAGACTCTGCCTCCAGAAAAAAAAAAAAATTTGTGTCACCACATTCCAAGAGTATTAAAATGTCCTAGAGTGGGTTTTAGTCATTGATAGTTCTTTGTATCACATTATAGTATAAAATAACCGTAAACTGTGGCTTTACTGTTGCCCACAACCATGGTCTGACTGTCTTTAAAGGTGAAAGCAGTAGAGAGCTTTTATTAGTTCCATCAATGCCGCTCCATTTCACGAAGACTCCAGTTCATGCTTTGATTTAAAATTGGCTGCCCTAAAGTATTGAATACTTTTTATTTTTTATTTTTCCTAAACTACACTTGGTCAGAGGTAAATATTTTGTACCTGTTATGAATTATTGGCTGTAAACCCAGTACTTTGGGAGGCCAAGGCTAGAGGATGCCTTGAGCCCAAAAGTGCTAGACCAACTTGGGCAACATAGTGAGACCCTGTCACTACAAAAAATAGAAAAAAATAGCTGGACGTGGTGACTGCTCCTATAGTTCCAGCTATTCTGGAGGCCAAGGTGTGAGGTTTGCTCAAGCCTGGGAAGTTGAGGCTTCAATGAGCTGTGATTGTACTACTGTACTCCAGCCTGGGCGACAGAGTGAGACCCTGTCTCAAAAAATAAAACTAAGAAGTATTGTAATCTACTTGTCTACTACATTAAGACAAGGCAGTATACTTTGTATACCTCTTCATTTACTTTCAAACTTGTAATCTAGGGACACAAGGAAGTGAATTGTGTAATAACTTCTTATACTCGAGGTACTTAGAATTTGGGGATATTGTTTCCTTAAAAGCATTCTCTAAGTAGCATATCATGTAATCCCATAGTAAAGTTTTATGATCTTGCTATGTTGAGTACAGATTACTTAGAGCCATTGCAGGCAAATAAGACTTTATGTAACTTCAGCAATGTTGTGTTTCTGTTTTGTACACCAAGGGTGGAGTACTGTGGCTCACTGTTTACGAAAGTACCTCGTCATCACATACATGAGAGTACAGCAGGAACTGAATTATGTTAAAGGTTAAAGTGTAATAACCAGGAAATGAAGGCAGTGCCAGAAGAGTTGTAATCACGTAAAGTCTTTTATTTCTAGCAAGTAATAATCTATTTTATGTCAGTCCCAAAGGGAAACCCTAAGAAGGTAGAGGATAAATTTTACTTCCTTCAAACAGATTTTCCAGATGTTGATATGTTTAATCATACAATATAAAAAGTTGTGTTACTGGCCGGGCGCAGTGGCTCAGGCTTGTAATCCTAGCACTTTGGGAGGCCAAGGCAGGCGGATCACTTGAGGTCAGGAGTTCGAGACCAGCCTGGCCAACATGGTGAAACCCTGTCTCTACTACAAATACAAAAATTAGCTGGGTGTAGTGGTGCGTGGCTATAATCCCAGCTGCTCAGGAGGCTGAGGCATGAGAATCGCTTGAACCCGGGAAGTAGAGGTTGCAGTGAGCCGAGATCTCGCCATTGCACTCCAGCATGGGGGACAAAAGTGAAACTTCATCTCAAAAAAAAAAAAAGTTGTGTTACTATGACAACAGTATCTTAAAAAAATCTTAAGGGTTTTTTGTTTTTTAACTGGGGTTGTGGAAGGGATGATACAGTGATTACTAGTATAATTTGATGCTACTGTTTTGTTCATGCTAAGCTGCCAGGACTTTTAGTACCCATTATAAAAAATGAGACTCAGAGAACTTAAAGTGACTTTCAGAGATTACATTGTTACCAGGGGGATCCTTGCTCCCAGAGCTCCCAAGATGGTGGCGGGCCACTTCCAAGATGGTGGCAAGCCTTGTGTTCTCTGACCTGGGGTTCTTGGCCTCACAGATTCCAACGAATGGAATCTTGGGCCATACAGTGAGTGTTATAGCTCTATTAGAAGCTGTGGGTCATGGAAAAGAACCATGGAACCCGGTGACTAGTGTTCAGCTCAATTAGGACAAATCCAGGCACTTAGCCATGCAGGAACAATGGCAAGCCTTTAGCCCAATCAGGAGTGGCAGTGGGCGCCTCCCTGGATCAGGAGCACAGCGGATGCTTTGCCGGATCCAGAGGGATGGAAGTCAGTGGCAGGTCTGCGACAGCGGCAAACAGCAGTGGTGGACAACAAGCAAAAGCTCAGCTCAAGCCCTAAGAAACACAGACCAGAAGAGAGTGCAGTTGCAAGATTTAATAGAGTGAAAACAGAGCTCCCATACAAAGGGAGGGGACCCAAAGAGGGTAGCCCTTGCCGGCTAGAATGCCTGGATTTATATCCTGATCATCGTCCCTCCCACTGTGCTCTCAGGTGATAGATGATTGGCTATTTCTTTACCTCCTGCTTTTGCCTAATTAGCATTTTAGTGAGCTCTCTTTACTACCTGATTGGTTGGGTGTGAGCTAAGCTGCAAGCCCCATCCCAGCTAGGCTTAGAGATTCTTAGTTGGCCCAGCTAGGCTTAGAGATTCTTAGTTGGCCTAGGAAATCCAGCTAGTCTTGTCTCTCAGCATGACAAGGACATGTCAAGGGTGGGCTAGAATCAAGGTCTCCAGTTTCCCAAACTGGTGTTTATTGCCAGTGCTAAAGTGATCCTCCCACCTTAGCCTCTGAGTAGCTGGAACTCCTACACTCTGGTAGGTGGTGTGCACGCCCACCCTGGCTAATTTTTGTTTTTTGTATAGATGGGGTCTCTCTATGTTGCCAAGGCTGTTCTCTAATTCCTGGGCTCAAGCAATTCTCCTGCCTGGTCCTCCCAAGGTGCTGGGATTACAGGCATGAACCACTGTGCCCACCCAATAGTAATATTTTTAAGAAGTGTATTGTCTCCTTTATCAAGAAACATGTAAACAATGGTGACCTGTGTTTTTATTTGACCATAGTTTCCACTAAAATGATTAGTTGTGGTATATTTATGGCCAGAATTGTTTGAGTGATTTGTTTGAATGATTGTTTCTGGGAATTGTGTTTGTTAAAGTGAACTAAAGATAGCCTGATAAGGACTCCCTATATCTATATTTGAGTCATTGTGCATGAACTGCAACCTAATTTAATAGGTAGACAAGATTGAAAGCCTAACTTAGGAGTAGACACCTGTAACAATAGCTGAGTCTTGGCCAATCCCAGCAGCCATACTTCAACCATTCATACACTGCTGAATGTTCAAACTGTGTTCAAATAAGGCAAATACTAACCTGTAACCAATCCCAGCTGTTTCTGTACCTCCCTTCCTATTTCTGTACTGCACTTTACTTTTTTTGTCTATAAATTTGTTCTGACCATGAGGCATGCCTGGAGTCTCTCTGAATCTGCTGTGATTCTGGGGGCTGCCTGATTCGTGAATCATATATTGCTCAATTAAACTCCTTTAAATGTAATTCTGCTGAATTTTTTCTTTTAACATGTGTATTGCATAAAGAAATGAAAAGAAGGCAAAACTATCATTATTTTGACCTTTCTGAAGTTTTCTTAGCAATGAACTCATAAAATACAATATAGCCATTTTTGAGGGAAATTTGGAAAAAGTTATATTTAGGCGAATTTAAAATTTCTCCTTACCATTGTAGGGAGGTTTGAATTTTTCCCCTGAAGGTTTGGTAATTTAAATCTATAAAACAAACATAATACATAAATTAACAAGGGAAAAGGGCATACAAATTTTATTGTGTGCATACATGTGCACAGGAGTCATGAGTATAAAAAAAAAAAAAACGCAGAGGCAAGGTGGTTAACACTTTTGTATCACCTTGAGATTACAGAAAGATTAGGGGGCTCAGATTTTGGCAAAGCAGGATATTGTGGAAAGACAGTTATGAGTGGGGGAGAGGAGAAACCTGGGCAAAGGCAGTCTTGTGCTGCAGATGAAACTTCAGAGGCAGTAGCCTCACAGGGCCTCTGATAAATGTTTCTGTCAGACCTGTAAAGTTTTAGAGCTGAGTTGATCTTTCCTAGATCCAGACAAGGGCGGGCTTCAGAGGAAGCCTGTTTATATCTGTTGTTTACTTCATTTTATTTCCTCTGCAGATGCAAATCATCCTCACAAAAGACAGCTTTGCTGGCTGTGTTTGCAGGCCCTCTAAACAGCCATCTCAAAATGTGCCAAAGAAGCATATTTTGGGGTGAAATATTTTGATTTTTTTCACCATGAATCTTATAAGAGAAAATACCCAGTAGTGATTGGAGAATTTATAAATGTTTTTTAAGATGTTTCAAAATACTTAATAAGTTGTGCCAACCTCTGGCTTGTTTTTTTCATTCTTTTAAGAGTGTGTTTTGAAGACGAGACATTTTTTATTCTGATGAGGGTCCATCTAACAAATCATTCTTTCTAGATCATGGTTTTGTTGTTCTAGATAAGATATCTTTGCCTAGCTGAGGGTCACAAATAGTTCTTCCTATGTTTTCTTCTAGAAGTTGTATAATTCTTGATTTTATATTTGAATTTATGTTCTATTTCTTGTTAATTTTAGGGATAGTCAGTTTTTCCAGCATCGTTTGTTGAAAAGACTGTCTTTTCTCTATTCAGTTACCTTTCTACTATCTTGAAAATCAGTTGGTCATATATGTATGTGGGTCTATTTCTGGTCTTTATTCCATTGATCTGTGTGTCTGTCCTTTCACCAGTACTATACTGCCTTGATCACTACCTTGTGATAAGTTTTGAAATCACGTAGTGAGAATTCTCCAACCTCATTTTTCATTTTCATAACTCTTTTGGCTGTTATAATTTCTTTGCTTTTTCTTATAAAAAGTAATTAGTCATTGCTAGAAACATAAAAATACAGTTTATGTTTGTTTACTGACCCTATATATTGTGATTTTATTAAACTCACTGTTTATGTCCAGTACCTTTTAAAAAATAGATTCATTGGTGTTTTCTATATAGACAATGATTTTTTCTTCTAAATAAAGACACTTGTTTCTTCTTTCCAATCTCTATGACCTTTCTTTTTTTTTTTTTTTTTTTGGCTGCTATTGCACTGCCTGGGACCTCCAATATGATGCTGAAAAGGAGTGGTGAGAGCAGATATTCTTGCCCTGTTTCTGATCTTATGGGGAAGGTATTCAGTCTTTCATCATTAAGTATGAAATTAGCTGTAGGTTCTTTGTAGTTATCTGTTTTTAGGTTGAGAATGTTTCCTTCAGTTCATAGTTTACTGAGAGTTGTTATTATAAACGAATGTTACATTTTTATAGAGCTTTTTTCACATCTATTAACATCATCTTATGGTTTTTCTTAGAACATTGCTTTAGTGAATTATATTTATTGCCTTTGAATATATTGAATCAGCCTTGTACTCCCAGGATAAATCCACTTGGTGCATATACATATATATATATATAAAGAGAGAAAGCATGCGAGAGAGTGAGCAAGTGTGTGGCAAGATTTTTATGTATTGCTGGATTTGATTTGCTAACATTTTGTCATGGATTTTTCCATCTTTGTTCATTAGAAATACTCATCTGTTGTTTTCTTGTTTGCTTTTTTTGTCTTGATGTTAGAGCCTTATCAAATGAGTTGGAAAATATTTATTCCTATTTGTTTTAAGGATTTGTGTATGATCACTATTATTTCTTAAATATTTGATAGAATTTATCAGTAAAGTCTTTTGGGCCTGGAGTTTTCCAAAAAAAAATAGAGTTTTTTTAGAGTTATGATTAAATTTTTCTTTAATAAATAGAGGAGTATTTATCTATTTCTTCTTCAGTGAGTTTTGATATTCTTTCTTTGCAAAACTTTGGCCATTTCTACAGAGTTATTGGGTTTATATGCATAGAGTTAATACCAAAATTTTCACATTATTCTTTGTTTTTTGAGACAGAGTGTTGCTTTGTCATTTGTTAGAAATAAGTTTTCAGTGCCACAAAAGAAATAGCACTCGGACATAAATTTCTCAGCAAGGCAATTTTACTTCTACAAAAGGGTATGTTTCATGGATGAAGCAATGGCAAGAGCACACCTATATACATCTATTATGTCAGTACTGCATAGTCTGGGTTACTGTAGGTTTGTAGTGTGTTTTGAAATCAATACATGTGAATCTTTCCATTTTATTGTTCCTTTTCAAGATTGTTTTGCCTATTCTGGGTCCCTAGAATTTCTGTATGAACTTTAGGATTAGCTTGTCAATTTCTGCAAAAAAGCCAGCTGGAATTTATCTGTAGATCAGTTTGGGGAGTATTGCTATCTTCTCAATATTCTCAATATTAAGTCTCTCTTTTTTTTTTTTTTTTTTTTTTTTTTTTTGAGATGGAGTCTCACTCTGTTGCCCAGGCTGAAGTGCAGTGGCCCATCTCCCAGGCATGCCACCACACCCACCTAAGTTTTGTATTTTTAGTAGAGATGGGGTTTCACCATGTTGGCCAGGCTGGTCTTGAACTCCTGATCTCAGGTGATCCGCCCACCTCGGCCTCCCAAACTTGTGGGATTACAGGCCTGAGCACTGCTCCTGGCCTACAATATTAAGTCTTTTCATATAAAATATGGGATGTCTTTCCATATAGTTAGGTCTTTAGTTTCTTTCAGTGATGTTTTGTAATTTTCAGTGTATTGGTCTTGCACTTCTTTTATTGAATTTATTCCTTTATTCTTTTATAGATTGTTTATTGGTAGTGTATAGAAATACAGTTGAGTTTTATATATTGATCTTGTTTTACCACATTTTTAATGACACTTAAAAAAAATCCAGCAGTTTTATTCTGCAGCTATAAACTGTTATCTAGAAATGCGATATAATTAATTTAGAGTGACATAAGATAAACACCTGAAATTGAAATCTAGGAGTTTTGATTGTTAGGCTGCTGTTTTTTTTTTTTTTTTTTTTCTGAAACAGTGTCTCACTGTGTCACCCAGGTTGGAGTGCAGTGGTGCGAACTCGACTCCTTCAACCTCCACCTCCAGGGTTCAAGCAATTCTCCTGCCTCAGCCTCCTGAGTAGCTGGGATTATAGGCATGAGCCACCACGCCCAGCTAATTTTTTGTATTTTTAGTAGAGATGGGGTTTCGCCATGTTGGCCAGGCTGGTCTCAAACTCCTGACCTCATGATCTGCCTGCCTCGACCTCCCAAAGTGCTGGGATTACAGGCGTGAGCCACCACGCCCAGTCTTGTTAGGCTTTTTAACTATACATTTAGACACATCCTCTTATTTTACCAAATAAGTCTGAAATAAATATAAATAAATTAACATTTTGTTTTTTATTTTAGTGTTAAATGTTTACAAAAGACAGTGAAGGATTCTTATCACACAATGTGTAGACCCTGTGCCTGTGAACTTGAAGTTTGCGCAAAATGTGGAAAGAAAGAAGACATTGTTATTCCGTGAGTGTTTCCTTTTATGTTTGACGTTTACTCTTAGTGATTGATACATGAATGTCTTTTAAGAGATGATCCATAACTCTTAGACTTAAGTTGCATGTCAAACTTATATAGACTTTTAAAATTATTTTTCTATCATTACAATAAAAGTGAAACTTTGTATTTTAAAGAAAGCAAAATATTTATTGGTGAAATTCTTATTCACTACAAAAGAATTACGCGTTATGTAACTTTTCTTTTAATAGATATCATGTATTAATTTTTTTGAGCCTACTTTAGTGACAATAGTGTTATAATTGGTTGGATCTCGAGTTAGTGTTCAAGGATTTTTTTTTTTTTTTTTTTTTTTTTTTTTGAGACAGAGTTTCGCTGTTGTTGTCCAGGCTGGAGTGCAATGGCACAATCTCGGCTCACTGCAACCTCCGCCTCCCAAGTTCAAGCGATTCTCCTGCCTCAGCCTCCCAAGTACTTGGGATTACAGGCTTGTACCACCACGCCCAGCTAATTTTGTATTTTTAGTAGAGAGAGGGTTTCGCCACGTTGGCCAGGCGGTTTCGACCCTCTGACCTCGGGTGATCCGCCTGCCTCAGCCTCCCAAAGTGCTGGGATTACAGGCGTGAGCCACCGCTCCTGGTTGGATCTTTTTCTTTATACTTACTTCATTAGGTTCTTGTTAATCAAGAAATGTAGTGGTAAAAGTCTTTTCAATCTACATAGTTAAATAATGAAAGCCTGAGAAATAAATAGAAACTTTTTCTTTCATCTTTAGGTTGAATAAAGAAACAGAAAAAATAGAACATACTGAAAATAATCTAAGTTCCAACCATAGAAGAAGCTGCAGAAGAAATGAAGAAAGTGATGATGATTTAGATTTTGATATTGATTTAGAAGACACAGGAGGAGACCTTCAAATGAATTAATATCACTGTATTAAAAGTTGGCCGGGCACAGTGGCTCACGCCTGTAATCCCAGCACTTTGGGAGGCCAAGACGGGCTACACTCCAGCCTGGGTGACAGAGCGAGACTCTGTCTCAAAAAAAAAAAAAAGTAAATTTAAGAATGTGAAATTCTGACCACCTTTGGCTTTGAGTATTTTCCAAAAGATACTGTGAAATCCTAATGAGGAAATCAGAAAAAGCTATGGAAAAATAGACAAATTTCATACAGGAACAATGTAAATTGTGTATATTACTTAATACCAAACTAAACAAGATTCAGAATTGATGGTTGTATAAGAACTAGCTCATGTAAAAATAAGATGACATTATGTTGCCTCAAAAATTGGTCCTCAGTAAGTGCCTTTTGATAAATGATCTCAAATAAATGACTCATAGCAAAAGCCGTCACTTATGTTTAAGTGTTACAAAGCAAAAGCAGTTTTTTCAAAATAATGTTTAACAAGCATATAGCAACTCCTCTTTGTAATTTTTTTTTTTTTTTTTTTTTGAGACGGAGTCTCACTGTTGCCCAGGCTGATGTGTAATGGCGCGATCTCAGTTCACTGCAAGCTCTGCCTCCCGGGCTCACGCCATTCTCCTGCCTCAGCCCCCCGAGTAGCTGGGACTACAGGCGCCCGCCACCACACCCGGCTAATTTTTTATATTTTTAGTAGAGACGGGGTTTCACCATGTTAGCCAGGAGTGTCTCGATCTCCTGACCTTGTGATCCGCCCGCCTCGGCCTCCCAAAGTGCTGGGATTACAGGCGCGAGCCACCACGCCTGGCCCTCTTCTTTGTATTTTTATATATCTCATCACATTTGAATCTTTTTTCTCTTGTGAAATGTATATATAGAAAAAGTGCATATAATTTATACACTTTCTAATAAATTTATGCATTTTTTATAATAAGTAATTATAGAGGAAAGTTTATGCATGTACACACCTGGGTGAGGAAACTGCCAGCATCAGGATACCCCAGCCAGCCTCTCCCTCAGCACAGGTTCATCTTTCTTCCCAAAGTTGGTACTATTCTTCTGAATTTTGATCATTATTGTCTTAATTTTTTTACTATCCATGTTTGTACTCCTAAACAATATAAATTAGCTTGGTCTGTTTTTTTTTTTTTAATTCTTTTCTGTCTTTTAATTTTTTATTATATATTTTTTATTTTTAAAAATTTTATTTATTTAATTAAGTTTTTTTTTTGAGATAAGAGTTTTGCTCTTGTCGCACAGGCTGAAGTGCAATGGCGTGATCTTGGCTCACGACAACCTCCACCTCCTGGGTTCAAGCGATTCTCCTGCCTCAGCCTCCCAAGTAGCTGGAATTACAGGTCCCCACCACCACGCCCAGCTGATTTTTGTATTCTAGTAGAGACAGAGTTTCACCATGTTGGCCAGGCTGGTCTTGAACTCCTGACCTTAGGTGATCCACCTGCCTTGGCCTCCCAAAGTGCTGGGATTACAGGCGTGAGCCACCACACCAGTCCATATATTTTATTTTTTATTTTACTTTTTTTTTCTTTTTTTTGAGACGGAATCTCGCTCTGTTTCCCAGGTAGAATGCAGTGGCATGATCTCGACTCACTGCAGCCTCCACCTCCCAGGTTCAAGAGATTCTCCTGCCTTAGCCTCCCAAGTAGCAGGGACTGCAGGCCTGCACCACCATGCCTGGCTAATTTTGCACAAGGTTTCACCATGTTGGCCAGGTGGTCTTGAATTCCTGGCCTTAAGTGATCCATCTGCCTTGGCCTCCCAAAGTGCTGGGATTACAAGCATGAGCCTCTGCATCTGGCCCATAGTTTGTTTTTTCTCATGTTGAGAGACATTTGAGTTATCTCAAAATTTTCCTGTTACAACATACTAGCATGAACATTGTTATATGTGTCTCTTGTGCATTTCTGTTAGATATATATCTAGCAGTGGTAGAGGGAATCGGGTCTATGCATCTTCATTTTTACTATGTAAAACAAAACTTCTCCAGAGAGAGTTTATCCCCTTGTTCGTAGCAATGGATTAGAATTTCAGTGCTCTGCATCCTTTCTAACACTTGGTATCAGACTTTTTTGTCTTAATAATTTGTATTTCTAATTACAAATAAGCTTGAGCCCCTTGTTGTGTTTATTGGCTATTTCACTTTTGATAATAGATGATATTAGGGAATAATTTAAGTGGAATGTTATTTTAGAAAACCATACTGAAATACTTAAGGATGTAATACTAATTTACTTAAAAATATTTCAGCATAAAAAAAGTGCAGACGTAGATAACGTTTCAGTGACATCAGAAAATATTACCTGGGAATACATCAAAAAATATTCAAGAACTCTGTCAACAAAAATATAAAATCTTATCAAGACATTAAAGAAAGTGGAGGCTGGGTGAGTTGGCTCATGCCTGTAATCCCAGCACTTTGGGAGGCCAATGCAGGCAGATTATCTGAGGTCAGGAGTTTGAGACCAACTTGCCCAACATGGTGAAACCCCATGTCTACTAAAAATACAAAAACTAGTCAGGCGTGGCAGCAGGTGCCTGCAATCCCAGCTACTCGGGAGGCTGAGGCAGGAGAATCACTTGAACCCAATAAGCAAAGGTTGCAGTGAGCCGAGATCGCACCACTGCACTCCAGCCTGGGCGACAGAGCAAGACTCCGTCTCAAAAAAAAAAAAAAAAAAAAAAAAAAAAAAATATATATATATATATATATATATATATAGGTTGTGAAAACACAAATAGGACCTAAGTGCTCAGAAGTAAGTGGTACAATATTTCATCAAAACTTGGTTTAGACAGTTCTGTAACCTCTAGCAATGTTAATTTGAAGTATACGGATTAAATTTTAATATTAAACATTTATATGTAAATCATTTAAATATTTTAAATGAACTTTTTTATTTTTTGAGACGGAGTCTCACTCTGTCACCCAGGCTGGAGTGCAGTGGTGTGATCTCGGCTCACTGAAATCTCTGCCTCCCAGGTTCAAGAGATTCTCCGCCCTCAGCCTCCCGAGTAGCTGGGATTACAGGCGCCCGCCACCATGCCCAGCTACTTTTTGTGTTTTTTAGTAGAGACAGGGTTTTGCAATGTTGGCCAGACTGGCCTCAAACTCTTGACCTTAGGTGATCTGCCTGCCTCAGCCTCCCAAAGTGCTGAGATTACAGGTATGAGCCACCGCGCCCACTCACTTTTTTTCATTTTTAAAGTAAATCAAATGTCTTTGAATTCAACATAAGTTGTAACTAACATTTTTTAAAATACAGTTATTTTAAAGATACCTTGAGCAAAAGAATCCAGACACAAGATATTATATACTTTATGGGCCCCTTTATGCAAAGTTCAGAAATCGTTTTACGGTGATAGACATCAGAATAGTGGTTGTCTTTGGGGAAGTGATATTGATTGGGAATGCGTAGAAGGGGAAACTTCTGGAATGCTGGAATCATCTGTATCTTGATCCAGGTGGTGGCTACACAGGTACAGAAATATAAAATTCAGCACTTAAAATGTGTTTATTTTGGCTGGGCATGGTGACTCAGGCCTGTAATCCCAGCACTTTGGGAGGCCAAGGCAGGCAGATCACGAGGTCAAGAGATCTAGACCTTCCTGGCCAACATGGTGAAACCCCATCTCTATTAAAAATATAAAAATTAGCTGGGCATGGTGGCACGTGCCTGTAGTCCCAGTTACTCAGGAGGCTGAGGCAAGAGGATTGCTTGAACCCAGGAGGCGGAGGTTGCAGGGAGCCACGATCGCACTACTGCACTTCAGCCTGGTGACAGAGCGAGACTCCGTCTCAAGGAAAAAAATAAAAATTGTTTATTTAGTTGTATGTCAGTTTTACCTCAATTAAAAGGTAATAACACTTTTAAAAATAAATTAGTAATGTATTGTTGTGAAATCCATGCCTTAAAATGAAACAACATAAATCTTGACTTAAGCAAGAGTAGTAGATAAAACCATTCTGAGGCAGAATGATCTGAATCTCACCGCTGTGACCCTGGGCTCATTTCTTTACCTTCATTAAGTTATGTTGTGTGTGCCTTTCTTTGAAAAATGAGGGCTGTAATTTCTACAGTGTAAAGTTATTGTGAGTATTAAATATGTAAAAAACAGAGTAGGTACTCTCTTCATGATGTTTATAAACATTTCTTGATACTTTTTGGTTGAGACATTCCTTTCAAATCATCCTAGGGGGTTTTGTGGGTGTAGGAATCAGGTAAAGTTGAAACTCTTGGATGGAAGTAAAAGAAAGAAACCTGGAGATAGAATTCCTATTGCCCTGAAAGAGGAGAAGCAAACCTCTCCAATGAAAACATTTATACAGGAAAGTCAGGCTTGCTATTCACAGTTTTTAATACTTGTTGAGTTATAGACTCTTAAATAATACCACCCATAAGTGTGTGAGTGCAGTAGCAAGCTTTAGAAAAAAATTGACAGTAACAACTTTATAAACTGTCCATTGTTTCTTCGTCAAAACTGTAACTATTGCTAACTATAATTGATATCACACACACACCAAGGAACTTGAGTAAAACAAGTGATAAAAAAATTGATATTTTAAAATTACAAAATTGAACTAAAAATGGAAAGTGAATTAGAAAAACATATTCCGTGGCTCAAGCCTGTAATCCCACCACTTTGGGAGGCCGAGGCGGGTGGATCACGAGGTCAGGAGATCGAGACTATCCTGGCTAACATGGTGAAACCCCGTCTCTACTAAAAATACAAAAAACTAGCCGGGCGTGGTGGCGGGCGCCTGTAGTCCCAGCTACTTGGGAGGCTGAGGCGGGAGAATGGCGTGAACCCAGGAGGCGGAGCTTGCAGTGAGCCGAGATCACGCCACTGCACTCCAGCCTGGGAGACACAGCGAGACTCCGTCTCAAAAAAAAAAAAAAAAAAAAAAAGAAAAACATATTCCATTACACTGAACTTTTATTCAAATTCTAAATTTGCATTTTAAATTACAAATACATTTTTAGCATAATTCAATATCACCTTATGTATTCCACTTTTTATTTTTATGTAATTGTTTAATATAGTTACAAATTTATTTGTGACAAATTCTTTTTCTTTTTCTTTTTTTCTTTTTTTTTTGAGTTGGAGTCTCACTCTGTCACCCAGGCTGGAGTGCAGTGACACAATCTCAGCTCACTGTAACCTCCGCCTCCCAGTTTCAAGCGATTCTTCTGCCTCAGCCTTCAGAGTAGCTAGGATCACAGGTGTGTGCCACCATGCCCGGCTAATTTTTGTATTTTTAGTAGAGACGGGGTTTCACCATGTTGGCCAGGCTGGTCTCGAACTTCTGACTGCAAGTGATCCGCCCACCTCAGCCTTCCAAAGTGCTGGGATTACAGGTGTGAGCCATTGCACCTGGCCTATATTTTTTCTTTAATCTGTAAGAGTTATTTATTTATTTTGTCATTATGAAGAAAAATCATAACATGGGAACAATGACCTAAATAACTGAAACAGGAAATGAACTGGCTCTGGGGAAATCGCCGTGACCAGCTGAGGTTAGAAAAGATGGTCTAGAACAGGACAAAACTGACATCCCTTAGCAGAGGATATTACAACATGTCCGCAAAGTCAGGAAACAAAATGATTTTTAAAACTATGTTATTTACACTTCCAAACAGTATACGGTACTCAATATGTTTTCTGGCAAAGTACTCTAAATTTAAAGCAATAGGTCCAATTGTGACTCTGGAAAAACATATAATGAGTAATCTGGAAACACAGGGAGAATAGTATATTATATACTTCTCCCAAAAACATTCTGAGCTTACTATTTAGAAATGCAACTGAACAGTTACACATTGTTTAAAAATAAGTTTCTCCTATGTTTCTCGTCTCTGCAACACTTGTGGCTGCCAGCTGACACAAGGCAGGTGCAGTGTGAGTGGCTGCCAGTGGACAGTGACAAAAACAAGATTTACTGAAACAAACAAGTGTTTCATAAATAATTTGGAAACAATTTTGGAATCCCTTTCTTGGCCATGGAAATAGTACATTTCAGATTCTGTTAATTGATTTATGTGTGGGAAATCCTCAACTGGTAATGCTGGAAATGCTTAATGATGCTATACTACTGTCCGTAAATGTGAGAGGACATCCTACAGTAATTGAAAATCCCAGAGGAAGCAAGCCGCAGTGAGGAGCCAGGCTGTCTCTGCAGGGTCATTAACATTTGATACAAAGTTTACATTGTAGCTGTGTGGTTCCACAAGCAGGTACAACTGAAAGGGGCCCTAAGGGATAGATTAGAGACAAATCAGGAATCCACAAAACAGCTCCATAGTATGTTTGGACCAGCATCTAACCAGTCGACCTTTGTATATTTTTCCAGTCATACAGCATCCTCTTTTTCTATGATCCACTTGTCAAGTAAATTTTGCCCACACATGGGACATGCTTCTAGTCCGAAAAATAAATCATGTTCTTCCCAGCTGTAAACTAATTGCAGAGATGAGTAAAAACATCATGGAATTGAACTTAAAGCAGCAATTTTGCTTTTCTTGGTTCACTGCTGCATTAAGGAGATGGAAACTTTAGAAGGAGTTTCAACTCAGGGATCACTGTCCCTTGAGTGAGACCCCACCTGTATGGAGGAGCTGGTGAACCTATATCTGCACTTAACATTGTTGGTAGACAGATTACTATATCTTGCTATTTATATACTATTTTGTATGTAGTAGATGTGATTAGTTAAGTCCAAATTCAATTAAAATTATCCCAGTATTCCTGAAATTATGTGTTTCCTCAATTTATGCTTAAGGTTCAATTTAACTATCGTGGGGCTGTGATTTTTTTTGCTGTTATAAAGGGATTCTTGGCCTGGAAATGGTTGGGAATTACTGATAAAAATACCAGCCTTCATTGTGCTGTAAAGTCAGTTAAATTGTATGAAAGCTTTTTTCATAGTGATAATTGTCTCTATATTTTTAAAATGCTTTATTGAGGCATAATTTACATGCATGAGACTCACCAACTTGAAGTGTATAATTTAATAGTTTGGTAAATATACAAGCATTGTGCATTTATCATCACAATCCAGTTTTAGAACATTTCCATCATCCCAAAATGATCCCTCATGCTCATTTGTAGCCACTCCCAATTCCCACTCCCCAGCCCCAAGCAACTTAATCTTTGTGTGTCCATAAAATTGCCTCTTATGAACCTTTCATATAAATGAGCTCATAAAATATGTAGTCTTTGAGTCTAGCTCCATTCACCTTACATGACATTTCTGAAGCAGAGCCATGTTAAAACATGTACCGATAGTTCATCATTTTTTTTTTCTGAATAGTATTCCATCGTATGGACATATTAATTTTGTTTACCCCTTCAAATTTGGATTGTTTCCACTTTGGGCTATTATGAATGATACTGTTGTGAATATTTGCATGCAAAGCCTTTGTGTGGACATATGTTTTTATTTTTCTTGGATATATATACCTAACGGGGAGATTAGATTGCTGGATTGTGTGGTAAATTCATATTTAGTTTTTAAGGAACTACCAAACTTGTGGTAATGTCTGCACCCTTTTACAGTCCTAGAGCTTTGTGAGGACTCCACACTGAGGCGGCTCCAGATCCTCACCAACACTTGTAATTGTCAATGCATTTTCATTATTGTCATTCTAGTGTGTGTGAAGTCTCACTGTGGTTTTAATTTGTATATTTCTTTTTTTTTTTTTGAGATGGAGTCTCACTCTGTTGCCCAGGCTGGAGTGCAGTGGCAGGATCTTGGCTCACCACAACCTCTGCCTCCCTGGGTCAAGCGATTCTCCTGCCTCAGACTCTCGAGTAGCTGGGATTACAGGCACACACCACCATGCCCAGCTAATCTTTGTATTTTTAGTAGAGACGGGAGTTCACTATGTTGGCCAGGCTAGTGTCGAACTCCTTGTGATCCGCCCACCTCAACCTACCAAAGTGCTGGAATTACAGGTGTGAGCCATCACGCCTGGCCTAATTTGTATATTTCTAATGACTCATAATGTTGACTAAGCATCTTTTCTTTTTTTTTTTTTTTTTGAGATGGAGTCTTGCTCTGTCACCCAGGCTGGAGTGCAGTGATGCCATTTCAGCTCAATGCAACCTCTGCCTCCCTGGTTCAAGTGATTCTCCTGCCTCAGCCTCCCAAGTAGCTGGGAGTACAGGCACACACCACCATGCCCAGCTAACTTTTGTATTTTTCATAGAAACGGGTTTTCACCATATTGGCCAGGATGGTCTCCATCTACTGACCTCGTGATCCGTCCACCTCAGCCTCCCAAAGTGCTGGGCTTACAGGCGTGAGCCACGGTGCCTGGCTGACTGAACATCTTTTCATGTGTTTATCAGCCAATCCTATATCTTCATTGGTGAAATGTCTGTTCAGATGTGTTGCCCATTTTAAGAATTGGGTTGTTTTCTTACCATTGAGTTATGAGTCTTTTATATATATTCTAGATACAAGTCCTTTATCAGATATAATTTGGAAATATTTTCTTGCAGTCTGTAATGTGTTATACATCAATTTTAAGATATCCTTCACATTGGCCGGGCGCGGTGGCTCAAGCCTGTAATCCCAGCACTTTGGGAGGCCAAGACGGGCGGATCACGAGGTCAGGAGATCGAGACCATCCTGACTAACACGGTGAAACCCCATCTCTACTAAAAAATACAAAAAACTAGCCGGGCGCGGTGGCGGGCGCCTGTAGTCCCAGCTACTCAGGAGGCTGAGGCAGGAGAATGGCGTCAACCCGGGAGGCGGAGCTTGCAGTGAGCTGAGATCCGGCCACTGCACTCCAGCCTGAACGGCAGAGCGAGACTCCGTCTCAAAAAAAAAATAAAAAATAAAAAATAAAAAATCCTTCACATTAAGAAACTAACAGTGTGGATAGTAATCCTGGTATTGACAGAGGTTTGGACTCCTGAAGCCTGAAAGACTATCTGCTGCCACGCCTGGGCACGTACTGCATCATTTACAAAAACTGTAGAGCATCCGTTGTGTGTGCAGTTGTGATTGCTTATAGATTTTTAGAATTGGAAGGCATGTAAAGAGCATGTAGTCTGGTACATTGCCTCAGTAGGTAAGTCAGTATGAACTTTTAAGAATTTTTGTTTTCTTCTGTATTGGGTCTATTGTGGGTATGTCCAACGTGACAGGGGAGGTAAGGGAAGTGGCATCCCCTGAGATTGTGATTGAAATGGCTTTCATCATCTTTAAGTGAACGTGAGATGCCAGTAATAGGATATATGTATATCTGTACTTGTGTCTCTCTGTGTATGTAAATAAATAAACATGCTGGAAGGAGGAGGCGATTCAATCAGGGACTTTGTGAAAGAAACAAAATAATAACTGGACCTTCCTTTAATGATGAAAACTGTTTATACAGCAAACCATCAAAGCCGAAATGTGAATTCTGGTATTAGTCTGATTTTTCCTAAGAAAATGTTGATGTAAGGACTGTAGTTGCAAAGATTGTTTTAGTATATTCTAGACCCTCTTTGTTTTGTTCTGTTTGGGGTTTTCCCTCCTCAAGTTGCTCTTGTCCACCACTAGACTGGCTGCCTTTTATTCCATAGCAGACAGTCCTTAAGTCTTTGCATATGTCCTTATTCAAAAATTAATCTTCATCAGTTTTTTTTCCTGCAGAAAACCGTTTTTAAATATCTTGCATAACAATGCCCTGCACCTGCAATGTCTGGTTGATGCCGTTTCCTTTCTCTCTTCTCTGTTCCCATTGGTAGAATAAATCAGTTCCTTCTTGAATCCTGAGCCAGAAGTGTACTTTAGAATCACCTGTAACATGTATTTAAAATACAGATTACCCAGCTCCCCGGGCAAAGCTCTTCTGCCATGTGACACCCTGATACAGTTCAGGGAGCCACTAAGGCAGGCCAAAATGGCTCAGCAGGCAAAGGTCCAAGCTGCCAGTTTATTGTGTCATTACAGCATGCTTAGCATAGCTAGGAGGACAGGCTCGCACCCAGCCCCACAGCTGTTGCGCTACAGACTCAGGCACAGGGCTGTCTAAATGGCAGATGTGAGCCACAACTGTTGGGGACAAGCCAGCCATATTTGGGAAAATCTTATTGTAAGGGGCAAGTGTGAGTGAGATATAGGAGTCATGGGAAAATACAGCAACACAGTACATCTTGTGTTATGGGAGGGATGTGGAAGAAAGAGATAAACTGCTGGCCAGTGTCTCCTGACTGGGTAACTTGCCACCACATGGGCCAGGCAGATTGCAGCAGCTCTGCCTTCAGGAGGTGACTGGAGGAGGGGAGGAGAGAGAGGCATGATGAAGACAGATGCACCCTTTCCTAAGCAGGGGTTAATGTTCAGGCTGCCGAAAGGAACTCCACAGCCTGTTTCCCGTCCCTCTTGTCCTTATCAAGTACTGGTCCTAATGTATGTGCTCTGCTTCCACTTTCTCGGGATGCTTACGTTTTTGCAAATACGTTTATGGAAAAGAGTTACCTCACCCACCTCTCCAAATATCTATTTGTTTTACATTTTTGTTGCAGGTGAGTGATCTCTTTACATAGCTTCAAATGGCATAACATTGAGCAGTATCCAAGCCTGGATATATCTGATGAGAGGAAAGTAATTGTGAGGCCTTTGTTCTAATTACAACTTTGTCACTATCTAACTCCATGACTCTAGCAAATTGCTTCAACTGTCTGGCCTGCAGTTTTTTTCTTGCGTTAAATAACAAACTTAGTCTAGATCAGTGGTTCTTATCATGTGGTTTCTGGACTAACAGCATCAGCATTACCTGGGAAACTTGTTAGAAATGCAAATTCTTGGGCTCTGCCCTAGATCTACAGAAACATACTCTGTGGGCGGGGCCCAGCAATCTGTGTTTGAAACGCGATTCTGATTATTTGACAAAAGTTTGCAAAGCACTGGTCTAGATAAGTAGTTCTTAGCCTTGGCTGCACATTAAAATCATCTGGGCAACTTTTATAACCTACCAATCCTGGCCTCTTCCTCCAAAGATTCTGACTTAAATGATTTCAGATGGGGTCCATTGTTATGTGGTTATAGCGGACGTCTAGGTGCTATCTGAGCTCTTCAAAACTAAAAGTCAGTGTTTCCCAGTTGTAAATGCATACCTCTAGACCTGGCCTTCTCAAGCCACTAGGTGTTGCTATAATAGAGAAGAAAAGGCATTTTCAAAACTGTCTTTGGATGTGGATGAGGAGGAGGAAAATGTATTTCTTAACTTCTGATAAGAGATTATTTTGTTATTTTAATCTGAGTGCAATTTGCTAAATACTCATTTTCAACCTGTGACACGTATTCAAAGAAATTAAATGCCCACAAATGACAGAAGGAATAAAGAATTGTGATATATATTTACAATAAAATACTCTTTAGCAATAAAAAGAAAGAAACAAGTGATGCACGTTATAACATGGCTGAAGCTCACAACATAATGAACCAGAAAGAAGTTCTTTTAAGTGAAAATCAAACACAGGTAAAACTAGTCTATGGTGATTGAGGTCAGGACAGTGATTACCCTTGAGGGTAGGGTGGTGATAATTAAAAGAGAGCATAAGGGAACCTTCCAGAGTGCCACAAATGTTCTACTTCTTGATCTGGTGATAGTTATTTACATATACACACACTGCACATATATATACACTGAGCTATACTCTTAAATTTGCACACTTTACTGTATATGTGTTACTCGTTAGTAATAAAGATTTAGTTACTCGTTAGTGATAAAGATTTACAAAAAATAAAATGTAATCCTCAGGTGGTACCCCAGCCCATTATCGCTTGGCATATATGCCACGTACCTTGGTATTTGTACCATCTGTGGTCACTAAAAGATGAACATAGCACTTTCATTTCGTGTTGATATTAAGTTAAAATGTATGTATCAATGTCTATGATCCCAAATTGAGAAGGTAATGGCATGGTCTCTATTTATTTAAACATTTAGTTTGTTTTGAATATTTGCATGCTGGCAGGTCCCACATTCTGCAGCAATACCCGTGGGTGATTGAATCTCTTCAAAACCATCTGCTATCTCTTCCTTACTCCTCAAATCTTGTAGTAGGATCTAAGAAATAAAACTGCCTGCTCTTTACTATCTGCAGAAAAAGACCTCACGCCTTCTCCTGTCAGTGACAGGAGGTCAAATGCATCCTAACAAATCAAGGTGACATTTAAAAAAAAAATCATTCTGTAGCAGGCAGAAACAAGTCCCTGCAAAATGCAATAAGCCACTGACTATTTAAACAAGGCATATTAGAAAGGCATTCAGGGAAGAAAAATGTGTTAGGGAAATGAAAACCAGAGCCACTTAGCAGAATGCAGAAAAATCCTTTGGAAAGGGAGTCTTATCATAATAGATGGGAAATTACCATTCATCACTCAGCTATCACTTTAAAGCCACAGGCTGGATGATCTCACTTGAGGGAGCACATCTTAAGCACTGTTCATCAAAAGCACAGGCTGGACTGGCTGATGTCTACCTATGAAATCATTCAAAGAGAGCAGAAATCTTTGTTCAGTTCGGACTGTATTAAATGCTGTCAGTTTTACCTGATACTGTCTTTTGAAATGCTGTGCTCTGTGCCATTATGTTCCAGTTATTTTGATGTCATTCTGTTGGAGTTGGGTAGAACACATAGGGCAGTTTTTGTTGTTGTTGTTGTTGTTGTTGTTTTCAGATTAAAAAAAGTTTTTAAGAGATGGGGTTTTGCTATGTTGCCCAGGCTGGACTCAAACTGCTAATTTGTGGGCTCAAGGGATCCTCCCACCTCAGCCTCCACGAGTAGCTGAGACTACAGGCACATGCCACCTGTTAACTTAAAAAAAAATCACAAATCTACAAGTTTGGAAAGGTGAGGAGACTTTATTTCTTATAAGGAGTTATAGCTTGCAAGGTAGCATCCTGCAGGCTGGGAAGCACAGCCTCCAGGCAAGACCAGAGACAGGCACTTCGAAGGAGGAAGGATTGGGGTAAGAGCTTTATGATGAATGGGTTGGCTAAACATACATGTTCAACAGGCTACAGGAGGATTATAAATATTCATGAAGGTGGTCCTGACGCATGCATATTGAACAAACACGTAGGGTATGTACAACTCATGTTCACTTTAGGGTGGAGACTTAACATTTAAATGTTAGGCCCTATACGTACATAACATTTAAAAATTAGGTCCTGTACATCAGGTCTTTTCAGGACATGAACGCACACAAATGCACAACCTCTGTAAACCAGCCGGAACCAGTCCAGAATCGGTGTTCTTATCAGGGGAAAGTTGTTGAAACCAGTCTCTTGTCCAATCAAGGCTATAGTTGTGGCTGGTGCAACAGGGGTTCAGTTAGTCAGGGTTGCGTGAGCTGCAACTTTTTTTACTATTGCTTATCTCAAGACTAGCATTTGTTTAGCTGCTAGAGAAAAAGAAACCCTTGTGGCAGTTAGAACACAGTTTATCCTTTAAGTGTGGGAGTGCATGACTTAACTCTTGCCTGGCATAGCCTAGGTCCTGTTTGTAATTTGGTGTCTTATTGCCACAAAGAGTCTGTTCTATCAATCTTATGATCTCTATTTTAACATTAATGCTGGGTGGTAATGGTGCCATGCTGTTACTAGCCCCAGGGTAATTATACCATGCTTAGTGAATTCCCTATGCCCTACTCATATCCTTCTAAATGGTGCCTTTATTAAACTCTCTTTAAGCTATCCAATTGGAGTATGTCCTCTATTTATTTCTGGAATTTTTTTTTTCTTTTTCTTCTTTTTTTTTTTTTTTTTTGAGATGGAGTCTCGCTGTGTCACCAGGCTGGAGTGCAGTGGCGTGATCTCAGCTCACTGCAACCTCCGACTCCCTGGTTCAAGCAATTCTCCTGCCTCAGCCTCCCAAGTAGCTGGGATTACAGGCACCTGCCACCATGCCTGGCTAATTTTTGTATTTTTAGTAGAGATGGGGTTTCACCATCTTAGCCAGGCTGGTCTTGAACTCCTGACCTCATGATCCACCCATCTCGGCCTCCCAAAGTGCTGGGATTATAGGTGTGAGCCACCGCACCCAGCCTCTTTCTGGGATCTTGACTGACACAGAAATTGCTACTACAGGTGCCCCAGGAGAAAGACTCAGATTGGGAATCTTGGTTTGGACAGCCCGTTTACTTACTTGCCAGTGGTAAATGCGACACAGATAACCCCTGCCATAGGGCAGCATCATGGTTATTCACATTATCACTGTGTGGGCATGAAATGAAGAGCAGGAAGAGGACAAGGCATTGGGAGATCAAGTACTGTGGCACTGACATTATGGTGATTAGTAATGATTACATAGACCATGGGACCACCTGGCTTCTTTGAACAGTGCGAGAAAGTATGTGAAGAATAAAGGAAAAACGAAATTGCAGGTGTGCAGTTGAGATTGTAAGTGGATAATCAGAAAGCCTGGGTGGCAGCTTTTGAAGGATGAAGTGTCTCCTATCCTCACAGAGCAGATGACACTGTGGGCCACGTCCAGTTCCTAATGCTGAGCACTGTAACAACATTTAATTGGGTTGCACAACAACTTCACTAGGCCTTTTCTGCCAAGGTGAGGGCACTGGTAGAGGAGTGGAGCTTAAAACAGGGGTTGGATCAATGTGGGTAAAACAGAATTTTGAAACTCCTGACTCCCTTGGACTTCCCTAGCTGTGGGAGGGAGCTCTGCCTCCACTGTTTGAGAGAAGCAGTTCTTACCTACACCAGAATTCTTCCAACACCTGCACCTGGGGCAGTTGTCACACAGGCTGAGCTAGTGCCCCTCAGGACCTCCCTCCACCCAATACCTGCCCCTCTTTACTGAAAGGAATTACAAGTCCTGAAGTGAGTAGTGATAGCCTGTACCCAGAAAGAAGTTTAGATCAGGATTGTACCAAACTATATTGTCAGGAGCCTGGGGAGCCCTTATGGGGTAGTGAATCCTAAGGATGTTAGACACAGGAGATAAAATATATGGCTTTACTGAGCCGCACCCACAGAGATGGGTTGGAATTTAATGTACTGCATGGGCCACCCAGGAGTGAACATTAATGGTCTGCTAGCTTGGCTAATTGAGCTTGAACTCATGGCCTCGAGCCTTGATACTCAGTGTGGTCTGTGGATCAGCAGCAGTGGTATCACCTGGGAGATGAATAGAATCCTAGAATCTCAGAATCCACCCCAGACCTACTGAAGCAAAACTCTGTATTTTACAATCCTGCCAGGTGACTTGTGTGCATATTAAAGATTGAGAAAAACTCCTCTAGGCCTCTGATATAATGAGATTGAAATATTGAACAGTGGCTTCCAAACTGTGTTCCCAAACAACAGTGTTGGCACCATCTGGGAACTCAGAAATGCAAATTCTCAAAACCCAGCCAAGATCTCCCGAATCAGAGACTTAACGGGGTAGGGCGCGGGAATCTGTGTTTTGACAAGCTGTCCAGGGGATTCTGATGCACACTCTTGTTTGAGTCGGTTTCATGACCTGCTTATGGCCTATAGTTAATTAGGTCAAAATGCTGGAACTTCCCTGGCATACCAAAGAGCAGTGCTTCTCTATTACAAACAGCTACTCAGCCACCCTCTCGCGGGCTTGTCACCAAAGCAGCAGGAAGTGCCTCAGTGGGAAGATACCAACCTGCTTGGAAAGGTGATGACTGTCCTTGAGAGGCCAGAGATAACCTTGGGGGAAATTGCAAAAGGACTGGTTTTTCTGATCTCATGGGAATATGGGACCCCAGAGGCTTGAAGCCAAATGGCAGCATTTTACTGTCAAAGACAGTTGAGTACACTGGCTACAGTAAGCCACAGAGACAGAGGTTATTAGAGATTTTTGGCCCACAGGCATCTGTGGCAATAACTAAATGATCATAGGATCTCTTGAAATGAAATATGTGGTCACTACTGAAGTTCTTCTTGATATATACAGGTGAAAAAATTGGGGCTATACTGGGAAAACCTCAGATCTATCTAATGGGAAATCCTGGCCTCTTAGGTCCCAGATCTAAGCCAAAGCCCCTCAACAGAGGAAAAGGGTGGATCCTTTGAGGACGGATGCTATAGTAGAGGCATAGTTGTTTATCATGAACGATCCATCTCCTCTTCCCTGGAAGAACCTACTGCCATTTACTTAAGAAGCTATACATAGAGCAGAGAGAAATAACACATCCTCTCAGGAGCTACTAGATACTTACTCTGAACTGACATTTATCCTAGGAGACCTGAAGAATGCCAGTGGGGTCCACCATTCAGATAACTGGTGGAGTGTGGACCCAGGTTTATCCTACCGTTGGTCCAGTAGGACCTTGGATCCACATTGTGGTTATTTCCCAGCCTTAAAATATACAGTGGGGCTAGATATGCTTAGTAATAGGCAGATGCCCATATTTGTTACCTGATTTATGGAGTGAGAATTACTATGGTAGAAAGGGCCAAGTCAAGACCCTGGAACCGCACCACCACCCTCCTTCATGATAGTAAGCTGAAAGCAATTCCCCATCTTTAGGGGAATTGCAGAGGTTGGTGCCACCATCGAACACTTAAAAGATGCAGTGCTTCGATCCCTGTCACATGCTCATTCAACTTACCTGTTTGGCCAGTGTAAGAGTCAGACAGGTTATGGAAAATGATTGCATATCACTGCAAACTTTAACAGATGGTGATGGCAAACATCAACGATCTGGATGTAGTATCTTTACTGGAACAAATCAATACGGCCCTAGTGTCCACTTACAGTCATTGACCTGGCATATTCCTTTCTCCCCCATTCTCATAATTAACAAAAATCAGAAGACGTTCACATTTTCAAGGCAGGGCAACATTATACCTTTACTTAGTTGCCTCCAGGCCACATGAACTCTCCTGGTCTCTGTTATAAAACAGTCCAAAGGGTCTGTAATCAACTTGATACTGTACATCATGCCACTCTCATCTTTTACAATGATGACATAATGCTAACTGGAACTGGGGAACAGGAAGTAGCAAGTACCCTAGATGTCTTAGTAAGTCACATTCGTGCCAGAGGATAGGAGATAGAGTCCATGAACATTCAGGAGCCTGCTGTATGTCTAATGTTTTGAGGGGTGCAATAGCCTGGGGTACGTCTCTCACTTTCTAAGAGTGACAAGTAACTTGCCCTGCTTTGCACTGGTCACCACAAAGGGGCACAACATTTATGGAGCTGCTTTAGATTTCGGAGGCAACAAGCCACATTTGGCCGGGCGCGGTGGCTCAAGCCTGTAATCCCAGCACTTTGGGAGGCCGAGACGAGCGGATCACGAGGTCAAGAGATCGAGACCATCCTGGCTAACACGGTGAAACCCCGTCTCTACTAAAAAATACAAAAAACTAGCCGGGCGAGGTGGCAGGCGCCTGTAGTCCCAGCTACTTGGGAGGCTGAGGCAGGAGAATGGCGTAAACCCGGGAGGCGGAGCTTGCAGTGAGCTGAGATCTGGCCACTGCACTCCAGCCTGGGCGACAGAGCGAGACTCCGTCTCAAAAAAAAAAAAAAAACAAGCCACATTCGTGCATACTGCTCGAACCCATCACCTAGGAAGCTGCGAAGCTGACAGTTTGGAGTGGGATACAGAGCACGAAAGGGTTCTGAGGCAGATCCAGGCTGTGGTGCCAGCTGTCCTGTCACTTGAGCCTTCTGACCCCACAGACTCAATGATCCTCAAAATACCTTTGACCAACAGAGGTGTCTTATGGAGCCTCTGGCAATCCTCAGTAGGAAACTCATGACCTGCTGGTGATTATTACCATTGGAAGGTGGCTCTGGCTTGTTCCTGCACCCTGGTAGAGCCTGAAAGCCTTATCATGGGCTGCCCTGTGTTTGTGTGACCCAGACCACCCACCAAGCATGGCAATATCCTCTGAACCATAAAGCTGTTTATATGTGCAGCAGCATTCCATTTGTTAAAGCAAACTAAATATGGCCTGAGAAGGACTCCGTACTTCTATATTTGAGTCCTTGTGGATGAACTGTAACCTAGCTTAATAGTCAGACAAAACTGAAAACCTAACTTAAGAGTATGTGCTTGTAACAATAACTGAGTCTTGGCCAATCCCAGCAGCCATACTTCAACCACTCATAGACTGCTAAGTGTTCAAACTGTTCAAATAAGGCAAACGCCAACTTGTAACCAATCCAGCTGTTTCTGTCCCTCACTGCTGATTTCTGTATGTTATTTCCCTTTTTATGTCTATAAATCTTCTTCCACCACGTGGCTGCGCTGGAGTCTCTGTGAATCTGCTGTGATTCTGGGGGTTGCCCGATTCGCCAGTTGTTCATTGCTCAATAAAACTTCTTTAAATTGAATTTGGCTGAAGTTTTTCTTTTATCACATTACACATGCAAGTGGGATACATGCAGTCAACCTGCTTGTGCAGTGTACTTGGCTCCTGAACCTACACGAGTGAAGCAAACTGCACGAGCAAGGGGCCTGGCCGCCTGCATTGCCTGGTCTTCTGCTTCACTGCCCTCCCTCACCTCGTACACATGGCCCCAGGGGAAGATTTCTATGACCACTTGATGGAGGAAAATGGGTCTAGTTTACTGACAGGTCTTCCAGGTATGCTGGCTTCTGTAGCACAGATTCATTCAGGGATGGCCGTGAAAGCCTCCCAATGGGCAGAACTTTGGTACTTCTGATTGTCCACTTTGTGTGAAAGAAGAGATGGCTCAGATCTCAAATGATTTATAAACAGTAGGAAGTAGATTTACCAGATTGCTAGGGACTTGGAGAAAACAATTGAGGAAAACTGGTGTCATGAAGGCTTGGGAGAAAAGCATGAGAAGGGATATTTCAGAACAGATGGTGGACAAGATAACCTGTCCTGTGGATGTTGAGATGTCTTTCTCCAGCCACTCCAGTGCTTTCCCAATGAGCCTATGCACAAAGTGGCCACAGTGGCAGGGATAGAGCCAGCCATGAACTCAGCGATATGGACTTCCCCTCATGTTGTTGCCGTCACTGCTGAGTGCCTCACCTGCCCACAGGAAAGGCCAAACCTGAGCCTTGGATACGATACCATTCCCAGGGTCACCAGCCAGCCATCGGGTGATACACCAATTACACTGGGATTCTTTCATTATGGAGGGAACAGTGGTTTGTCCCCCACAAGATCCAACACATACTCTGAATGCTGATTTCTCTTCCTTGCTTCCAGCACTTCTGCCAGAATCACTGTCTTTGGACTTAGAGAATTCCTGATTTGTAGCCACCATATCTTACACAACACTGTCTCTAATCAAGGGACTCATGTTGTGGCAAGGAAAGTAAAGAAATCGGTTTGCACTCATGGAATTCATTGATCTAACATGTGCCCCATTACCTAGAATAACCTGGGTTGATAAAGGGTAGAATGTCTAGACTACTGTAGATTCAATCAATGGAACCAACTCTGTAAGTTTGGGTTACCATCTTTTTTTTTTTTTTCTTTGAGATGGAGTCTCGCTCTGTCACCCAGGTTGGAGTGCAGTGGTGCAATCTTGGCTCACTGCAACCTCTGCCTCTCGGGTTCAAGCGAGTCTCCTGCCTCAGCCTCCCGAGTAGCTGGGACTACAGGCGTGTGCCATCACACCCAGCTAGTTTTTTGTATTTTTAGCAGAGACGGGTTTTTGCCGTGTTAGCCAGGATGAATCTGAATCTGAATCTCCTGACCTCAGGTGATCCACCCGCCTTGGCCTCCCAAAGTGCTGGGATTACAGGCGTGAGCCACCGTGCCCAGCCTGGGTTGCAGTTGCAGTATATGCTTTAAATCATCAGTGAACATAAAAGGCCCTCTTCCCCAGAGCCAGAATGTCTAGTAAACAAGAGGTGGATGTGGGAGTACCCTCTCACAGCTGTACCGAGCAGTCCTTTTAAGATTTCGCTTCCGGCCGGGCGCGGTGGCTCAAGCCTGTAATCCCAGCACTTTGGGAGGCCGAGACGGGCGGATCACGAGGTCAGGAGATCGAGACCATCCTGGCTAACACAGTGAAACTCCGTCTCTACTAAAAATACAAAAACTTAGCCGGGCGAGGTGGCAGGCGCCTGTAGTCCCAGCTATTCGGGAGGCTGAGGCAGGAGAATGGCGTGAACCCGGGAGGCGGAGCTTGCAGTGAGCTGAGATCCGGCCACTGCACTCCAGCCTGGGTGACAGAGCGAGACTCCGTCTCAAAAAAAAAAAAAAAAAAAAAAAGATTTTGCTTCCTTTCCCCACCATCCTGAGTTCAAAGGATTTGAAGGTGCTAGAACTTGTAGAAGTTCCTCCACCAGGAAATACGGTAATGATTCCAATTACTTGGTAGCCCTGACCATTTTAGGCTTCTCATGCCTCTGAGCAAACAGGCAGAGAAGAGAGCTATCCTATTGGCCACGGTGACTGATCTCGATACCAGAAGAAATTAGGTTGTTACTTCACAATCAGGGAAAAGAGAACCACAGCTGGAATGCAGAGGATTCACAGGGGCATCTCTTCAGTCCTCGCTTACCTAAGATTCTTACTCAGTAGAAAACAGGGCCATCCAACAAAACAAGACCACTAAGATCTCAGACTCACCAGGTATCAATGCTAGAGCTACCCCACAAGATAAAGAATCCCAACCAGCTGAGTCCTGACAGAAAACACAAAACAGGTGGTAGAGGAAAGCAGAGACTGGGCACGGTGGCTCATGCGTGTAATCCCAGCATTTTGGGAGGCTGAGGCAGGTGGATCACTTGAGCCCAGGAGTTTAAGACCAGTCTGAGCAACATGGTGAAACCCTGTCTCTATGAAAAAGTACCAAAAAATTAGCTGGGTGTGGTGGCGTGCGTCTGTGGTCCCAGCTACTCAGGGGTCTGAGGTGGGAAGATCACTTGAGTCTGGGAGATCAAGGCTGCAGTGAGCTATGTTCACAACTCTATACTGTAGCCTGGGCAGCAGGAGTGAGACCCTGTCTTGAAAAAAAAGAAAAAAAAAAGACTGAATTGACATCGCCAGAAGATGATACAATTGCCGGTGAGCCTTTGCATATCTCTTGTGTTGGGGACATGAATTTTTCACTTGGAGGACAGGAGTGGATGCTTAAGGGAAGAGAGAAGAGATTGCACTGAAAGCTTCCTTTTGGCCTTGCAGATACACACTGTCCCCTTCTCCCCCAGTGCTATTCCCAAGGAAGTTGACATTTAGGGGCCACAGCAATGCACCTTCTATGATTTCTGATTTCCTATGGGTTTGGTCTTTGGGAAGCATCCACAGGGAACTGGAGGAAGGAGAGGTTGGAGGATTTATTCCCTTGTCTCCCTGCATTAAAGGTTGCTGCAGGCTGGTAGTGCCCCTCAACTGAAGGCCCTCTCCACACAATTGTCTAAGTTTCCGGCTTCTAGTAATCACTAGAAACCACTCTGTCCCTCCCTCCTTCAGGCCTAGGCAGGACTAGGCTTGGGGTATTGTCCTATCTCTTATGAGTTTTCTGTACCCTATTCTGACCTTCTAAATTGGGTATTTACTTAAATTTTTCAAATTACCCAATTTGAGTGGGCCATCTGCTTGTCAGATTCCTTATGTGGACATTTGTATAAAACATGAAAGTCATTAATTTTTTTAAAGGAAATAAGGGCTGGGTGCAGTAGCTCATGCCTCTAATGCCAGCGTTTTGGGAGAGTGAGGCAGGTGGATCACCTGAGCCCAGGAGTTCCAGACTGGCCTGGGCAATATAGTGAGACCCCTCTCTACAAAAAATAAAAAAAAATTAAAAATTAAAAAAACTATCCAGGTGTGGTGGTGTACCCAGCTACTCAGGAGGCTGAGATGGGAGAATTGCTTGAGCTGAGAGGCAGAGGTTGCAGTGAGCAGTGATTGAGTCACTGCACTCCAGCCTGGGCGACAGAGTGAGACCCCATCTCAAAAAAAAAAAAAAAAAGTAATTAATAAGCCTAGCTTTCTCTCCTTATCTTTTCCTCTATCAACCAGACCAGGGCTTAGAGGGAATCAGCTCAGGGCCTGTAGTACTTAGATTCAGAAGTCCTAAAGTTGCAGCTTGGGGCTTAGGAGTCTCAGGCTTAGAAATTCTATTTTAAAATCTGTTAAATTATCAATTAATATGAGCACTAATTCAGCTATGGGTAACCACTTGCCTTTGGCTGGTGTGTCAGTTGCAGGGCAATGTTTCTAGGAGAAATGTATTTTGTGTTCAAAGTAACTGACCCATGAACCTTGCAATATATTAATACATATATGCACACATACGTATATTAAATATCCTAGCATGGCTAAAACTAAAAAGACTGACCATGTCAAATGTTGGCAACAGCGAGTAGTTACTAAATGTTCATACGTTGCTCATGGGGATGTAAAATAGGACAACCACTTTGGAAAACACTTTGAAAACTTAAACATTCATCTACCACATGGCCCAGTCATTCTACTCCTAGTCATTTCCTCAAGATAAATGAAATAGAAATGAGAAATTTAAAAATGAGAAAACTTTAGTTCAGAGAGGAAAAGTAATTAGTTCAAGACAAAGTGGAGATTTAACCTTATTTAAATCTGCTTCATGTGTTGTGCCTGCACCATTCTGTCTCTCTCTCTGTGTGCGTGTGTGTGTCTCTCTCTCTCTGGCCAGAAATTGAACTGGGCCCCATATGACAGATGTAAGAATTTGGGGAAGGAGATTCCAAAAGGAGAGAAGCAACTCTAATAACAGTAGCAGGAACAACTGTGTTGAAGAAACAGGAGTCAGGCCAGCCCAACAGAGGAAAAGCATCCTTTTGGAAAGGAGAGTCAATAAGACTTATAAGGCAAGTGGCAGTCAGGTTTCAAAGGCAATGAATTTTCTGTTTTTCAGGATAGAAAGTTAGGACTTTGTTCCATAGACTGTAGATCCCAGTGAATAGTGAGACTGGTGGAGGAACAGGGGTGACTTATCCATTAGGCAGAGTAGGTTCAGTGTCTAGGACCCAGGATACTTTCAGGAGCCCATAAAAATGTTTAAATTTTAATTTATCTCAAAAGAAGAAAAAATGAGTACAGTAATAATAATGAATATATAAAATGAATACAGTCTGGATCAGATCCATCTTTATTTTTATTTATTTATTTATTTTTTTTTGAGGCAGAGTTTTGCTCTTGTTGCCCAGGCTGGAGTGCAATGGCGTGATCTCGGCTCACCACAACCTCTGCCTCCCAGGTTCAAGTGATTCTCCTGCCTCAACCTCCTGAGTAGCTGGCACTACAGGCAGGCACCACCACACCCAGCTAATTTTGTATTTTTACTAGACATGGGGTTTCTCCATGTTGGTCAGGCTGGTCTTGAACTCCCGACCTCAGGTGATCCACCTGCCTTGGCCTCCCAAAGTGCTGGGATTACAGGCGTGAGCCACCGCGCCCAGCCTAGATCCATCTTTATAACTATGCAGTTGTAAAATACAATTGTGGGCTGGGCGCGGTGGCTCATGCCTGTAATCCCAGCACTTTGGGAGGCTGAGGCAGGCAGATCACCTGAGGTCAGTAGTTCGAGACCAGCCTGGCCAACATGGTGAAACCCCATCTCTACTAAGAATACAAAAATTAGCCAGGTGTGATGGCGCACACCTGTAATCCCAGCTAATTGGGAGGGGGTAAGGCAGGAGAATCGCTTGAACTTCAGTGAGCCGAGAGGATATATAACTGGCAAATAAACACATGAAAAGATGTTCAACATCATTACCCAGTAGGAAACTGCAAATGAAAACCACAATGAGATATCACTATACATCTATTATAACAGCTAAAATAGAAAATAGTGACAATACCAAATGGTGACAACTTAATTTTTCATACATTTCTGGTGGCAATATCAAATGATGCAGCCTCTCCGGAAAATACTTTGACAGTTTCTTAAAGAACAAAACACACCCTTAACATATGACCTATAGTCATACTTCTGGGCATTTACCCCAGAGAAATAAAAATTCATGTCCACACAAAAATCTACACAGGAATGTTCATAGAAGTTTTATTTCTAACAGCCCTAAACTACAAACAACCCAAATGCCTTTTTTTTTTTTTTGAGAGAGAGGGTCTCACTGTGTTGCCCAGGCTGCAGTATAGTGGCACAATCACAGCTCACTGCAGCCTCGACCTCTCATGCTCAAGCAATCCTCTCGCCTCAGCCTTCCAAGTAGCTGGGACTACAGGCATGTGCCAGCATGCCGGGTTTTTGTTGTTGTTGCTGTTGTTGTTGTAGAGACATGGTCTCACTATATTGTCCAGGCTGGTTGGTCTCACACTCTTGAGCTCTAGAGATCCTTCCACCTCAGCCTCCCAAAGTATTGGGATTAGAAGTGTGAGCCACCACTCTCAGCCTTCAAATGCCTCTTGATATGTGAATGGTTAAACCAATTGTTGTACATTGATGCTATGGAATATTACTCAGTAATAAAAAGGAACAGACTGTTGATACTGCAACAACATGGATCTCAAGGGCATTGTGTTATGTGGGAAAAAGCCAATCTCAAAAGGCCACATACTATATAATTCCATTGATATAACATTCTTGAAACGACAAAATCATAGATATGGAAAACAAATTAGGGATTGCCAGGAGTTAAGGATGGTGAGGGTGAGGGGGTGGGTGTGACTGTAAAGGAATAGCACAAGGGAGGTCTTTGTGGTGATGGGATAGTTTTGTATACTAACTTCAGTGGATTTACATGAATCTACACATATCATAAAATGGCATAGGACTATATGCGCACACATCATACATTTTCTTGCATACATAAGATGCACACACATCATACTTTTTCTTTCTTTCTGATTTGGATCTTGTGCTAGAGTTACATAAGATGTAACCATTGAGGAAGACTGAAGGCTACAGGGGACTTGTCTCTACCATTTTTTGCAGTTCCCCATGAATCTGTGATTATTTTCAAAGTGAAAAGTTTATAAGGGCTGGGTGCGGTGGCTGACGCCTATAATCTCAGCACTTTGGGAGGCCAAGGTGGGCAGATCACGAAGTCAGAAGTTCGAGACCAGCCTGGCCAACATGGTGAAACACTGTCTCTACTAAAAATACAAAAAATTAGCTGGGCATGGTGGCGTGTGCCTGTAATCCCAGCTACTTGGGAGGCTGAGGCAGGAGAATAACTTGAACCCAGGAGGTGGAGGTTGCAGTGAGCCAAGATTGCACTACTGCACTCCAGCCTGGGTGACAGAGCAAGAGTCTGCCTCAACAAAAAAGGAAAGAAAAGTTAATAAAAACATATATGTTAAAATTTTAGAGTATGCAATAGATTCACAGGATCAGAAACTAAAAAGTGTAAAGCAGTACGCAATGAAAAAAAATCTCCATTTTATTTCTGCATTCCATCAGTTCAATAGCTGAATCAGTCAAAGACCCAGCAGGAAATAGATGGCAAACTCAAATGGGGCAGCTGAGAAAAATTTTAATAGAGGACTATTTATAACGTTTTGTATATAGTTAAGGAAAAGCAACAAAGATGATTAAGCATATAAGGGCTAGCAAAAGCAGGGCTGTGGGGAAAATGTATGGTTGCTAGGGCTCAAGGGGAAAGAGGAGAGAGCAGTTGTTAGAACTAGACAGTTTTAGGACAGTGTTACCCAACAGTAGCTATGGCTGTGAGTAGAGAAAAAGCTACTGCAGGCTGTGGCTCACACCTGTAATCCCAGCACTTTGGGAGCCCCAGGAGGGCAGATCACCTGAGGTCAGAAGTTTGAGACCAGCCTGGCCAACATGATGAAACTCTATGTCTACTAAAAATACAAAAATTAACCAGGCATGGTGGTGCACACCTGTAGTCCCAGGTACTCACTCACCTCTTGATCGTGGGAGGTGGAGGTTGCAGTGACCGAGATTGTAGCACTGCACTCCAGCCTGGGCGACAGAGTGAGACTCTGTCTCAAACAAAATGAAACAAAACAGAAAAACAGTCACTGCCAACTTGCAGCTGACCTATTGAGGTAAAACCTGCCAAATGAATACCACTGATCACACTTTCCCGTGTTCCACCTCCTACTTTATCTCCCATCTTCCCAATCCAGCCCAGGCTGAGAGGGCATCCCTGAAGCATAGCACTCAGCCTGCTGGGGAAGAGGGAAACGGAAAGTTGAAGATTTGAGCTAAAGGAAAAAACATTAAGAATATCCAGCACGGCCGGGCGCGGTGGCTCAAGCCTGTAATCCCAGCACTTTGGGAGGCCGAGGCGGGCGGATTACAAGGTCAGGAGATCGAGACCATCCTGGCTAACACCGTGAAACCCCGTCTCTACTAAAAAAAAAAAAATACAAAAAATTAGCCGGGCGCGGTTGTGGGCGCCTGTAGTCCCAGCTACTCGGGAGGCTGAGGCAGGAGAATGGCGTGAACCCGGGGGGAGGAGCTTGCAGTGAGCCGAGATCGCGCCACTGCACTCCAGCCTGGGGCACAGAGCAAGACTCCGTCTCAAAAAAAAAAAAAAAAAAAAAAAAAAAAAAAAGAATATCCAGCACAGGCCGGGCGCGGTGGCTCACGCCTGTAATCCCATCGCTATGGGAGGCCGAGATGGGCGGATCATGAGGTCAGCGAGACCATCCTGGCTAACACGGTGAAATCCCATCTCTACTAAAAATACAAAAAAATTAGCCAGGTGTGGTGGCGGGCGCCTGTAGTCCCAGCTACTTGGAGGTTGAGGCAGGAGAATGGCGTGAACCCGGGAGGCGGAGCTTGCAGTGAGCCGAGATCGCGCCACTGCACTCCAGCCTGGGCGACAGAGCGAGACTCCGTCTCAAAAAAAAAAAAAAAAAAAAAAAAAAAGAATATCCAACACAACATCCTTCTAAAACATTTTTTAAAATTGCTTACATAGGCAATAGATTCTTATTCTTTTCCTACTGATGTACACAAAGTACGATATTTCACACGCTTTCCTGCAACATGCTTTTGTACCCCACTCACTATGTCTCAGACTTACTTTCTCATTCTTTCTTTCCCTCCCTCCCTTCCTTCCTTCTTTTTTTTTTTTTTTTTTTTTTTTTTTTTTTGAGATGGAGTCTCACTCTGTCACCCAGGCTGGAGTGCAGTGGCATGATCTTGGCTCACTGCAACCTCCGCCTCCTGGGTTCACGCAATTCTTCTGCCTCAGCCTCCCAAGTAGCTGGAGCTACAGGCACGTGCCACGTGCCACCACGCCTGGCTAATTTTTGTATTTTTAGTAGAGACCAGTTTCACCATGTTGGCCAGGCTGGTCTCGAACTCCCAACCTCATGATCTGCCCGCCTCAGCCTTCCAAAGTACTGAGATTACAGGCGTGAGCCACCGTGCCCGGCCTGACATTTTCAAATTGCTTCAAGAATAATTCCCCATTTGGCCAGTCATGGTGGCAGACACGTGTAATCCCAGCATTTTGGAAGACCAAGGTGAGTGGATTCCTTGAGCTCAGGAGTTTGAGACTAGCCTGGGCAACATGGAGAAACCCCATCTATACAAAAAAACACAAAAATTATCTGGGCATAGTGGTTCATGCCTGTAGTCTCAGTGACTCAGGAGGCTGAGGCAGGAGGATCAATTGAGCCCAAGAGGTCAAGGCTGCAGTAAGCCATAATCATGCCACTGCACTCCAGTCTGGGAAACAGAGCAAGACCCTCGTCCATTACTGTTTGTGTCCAATCTTTTGCTGTCACGTTAATACAATGAATAGTCTTGTATACACATGTCATTTTAAGAGTATACACTTGTGGATGCACAACAAATTCTCAGAAATGGGATTGCTGAGTTAAAGGGATTTGCATTCATAATTTTGATAGGGACAAGTGGCCCTCCACTGGAGTTGTATTTATTTAAACTCCTACCAGCAATGTGTGAAAAGTGCCTGTCTTCCCACAGCTTTGTCAGCAGAATTTATTATTACTGTTTTGCATTTTTGCCCATCTACTACAAGGGAAAATAGTATCTTAGGTTAGTTTTAATTGCAATTATTTTATAATGAGTAAGGCTAAGCAACTCTTCATAAATTTGCAGTTATTTCTACTTCCTTTTCTGTGAACGGTGTCTTCATATTTGCCCATTTTTCTACAGGTTTGTTGGTATTTCTCTTTTTGATTTTGTAAACAAAAAATAAAATTCTAAGGCCCACCAGCCATCTGAATGGACCCCTTCTCTCAGCCAAGGGCATTCCAAAGTTAATCCAAAAAACTAGTTCAGGCCATGATAAGAAGGGGAAGCCAGACATGCCTGATTAGACCTTTTTGGGTATAATTCCTTTAGGAATTACTGATAGAACAAACTCTTTAAGTCTGATAAGAAACATTTATAAGGCTGGGTGCAGTGGCTCACACCTGTAATCCCAGCACTTTGGGAGGTAGAGGTAGGCAGATTGCTCAGGAGTTCCAGATCAGCCTGGGCAACATGGTGAGATCCCAGCTCTATAAAAAACACAAAAATTAACCAGTCATGGTGGCACATGCCTGTTAGGTCAGCTCCTTGGAAGGCTGAGGTGGGAGGATCGCTTGAGTCCTAGGGGGTTGAGACTTCAGTGAGCTGTGACCACACCACTACACTCCAGCCTTGGCAACGGAGAAAGACCCTGCCTCACAAAAAAGAAAAAAAAAAGAAAAAGAAAAAGGAAGAAATATTTATAATCTATTCCCTGTAAAACCTGCTACCTGGATGCTTCATTTACGTGATAAAACCCTGGTCTTCACAACCCCTTATGACCCAGACATTCCTTTCTGTTGAAAATAAACCCTTAAAAACAATTGCCAATCAGAAAAGTTTGAATATGCCTATGACTTGGAAGCCCCTGTTCCGGCTGTCTTGCCTTTTCGGGCTGAGCCGATGTATTGATTGGCGTCTCATGTCTCCCTAAAATGCCTAAAAGCAAGTTGTACACCAACCACCTGAGGCACATGCACTCAGGAGCTCCTGAAGGCTGAGTCACGAGCCATTGGTCACCCATATTTGGCTCAGAATAAATCTCCCTGAATATTTTACAAAGTCTGACTTTTTCCATCCACAATTTCTAGGAGCCCTTTAAATATTGGGGGAGATAAACTGTTCTTTTGTGATATTCATTGCCAAGATTTTTCCAGAGGGTCACTGATTTTTTTTGACTTCGCTTACAATGTCTCCCACTCCACCTCATGAGGAAGCTTTCCTTTGTTTGTATTCATGTATTGGAATTTAGCAGTTAGCTAATTTTTTGGTTTTTGTTATTTCTTTTCTTGTTTATTTCAGCAATTAGCCATTTTTAATGGCTATGAAACATAACTAGTAAGGTCTTCACTTTAAAGTTATAAAAGAATTTCTGAATCTCTATAGGTTTTCTTTTTAGAAGTGGTATGCCTTCATATTTTACATTTAAATCATTGATCCACTTGATATTTTCTTGGAGTAAGATGTAAGAAATGGTTCCAACTTAATTTTTCTCCAGACATTAACTAGTTATTCTAACACTGTTTATTGAATAATCATTACTCTGCTCCCGGATTTGAGATGCATCACTTGCTGCCATAAAAATGTGCATGTATTTATATCTATTTATAAACTTTCTAATCTCTTCTGCAGGTCTCTCTGTTATACTGTTTTAATTACTGAAGCTTTTTAGTATGCTTCAATATCTCTTACAGTTAGTCCCTGCTTACGGCTCTTCCTTTTTTTTTTTTTCAGACAGAGTCTCACTCTGTCACCCAGGCTGGAGTGCAGTGGCATGATCTTGGCTCTCTGCAACCTCTGCCTCCCAGTTTCAAACAATTCTCCTGCCTCAGCCTCCCGAGTAGCTGGGACTACGGGCACCAGCCACCACGCCCAGCTAATTTTTTGTATTTTTAGTAGAGATAGGGTTTCACCATGTTGGCCAGGCTCGTCTCGAGCTCCTGACCCCAGGTGATCTGCCTGCCTCGGCCTCCCAAAGAGCTGGGATTACAGGCATAAGCCATTGCGCCTGGCCGGCTCTTCTTTTTAAAAAGCTTTTCTGTCATTTTTAAGCTTACACTTAAGGATTTATCTAGTCCTCACCCTCCAGCCGCTGCCCGGAAAAAAACAACCCTCTTTGTTGGACAAGGAGGACATTAAATTTATAAATTCCCTTGGGAGAAAATTAACACTTTTGATGTTATCTTCCAATTTAAGAACGCTGTATATCTTTCACTCGCTCAAGTCTTCCTTTATGCCCTTCAGTAATGTTTTAAGATATTATCTTCCTACAGACCTGGTATTATTACTTATTAGGTTTATTCCTAGGTTTTCTTTTTTTCCTATTAAAATTGAGGAGTTTTCTTCCATTGTGTCTGATTGTTGGTTAAGTGAAAGCTATTTATTTTGTATATTACTTCATACTGTATCACCTTGCATAATTTAATTTTTATTTACAGTATTTTTCAGTTGATTGCTTTGTATTTTCTACTGTAGAACCATATCATTTGCACCTAGCAAATATTATGTCTTTTTCTTTCTTTTATGTGTTTTTTTTTACCAAATCTGTTGGATAATATCTCTGATACTATGTTTAATAAAAATAATGATAATAAGCATATTTGTCTTTTTCCTGAGTATAGTGGGAGTGTTTCTAGTGTTTTCTCATTAAACATAACACTGGTTATTTATTGGCTGAGATGGATACATTTTCTTATGTTAAAGATATCAACTAGCTCAAGTTTGTTAATAGTGTTGCTCAAATACTCTTTATTCTTACTGGTTTTTGGCCTGCTTTTCCTAAAAGTTATTGAGAGAGGTATGTGAATGGGGGCAAAGATTTATTAAGTAGGACACAAAAATCACTAATATTAAGGAAAAGTTTGATAAATTGGACTAAAATAAATTTTAAAATTCTGTTAATCCTAAGACATCACTAAGAGAGTAAAAGGCAAGTCACAAGATATTTGCAATGCCTATATCTGAATATAAAAAGGAACACATAAAAAGCTTGATAAAGATAGCTCACCAACATAAAAATGGGCAAAAGACTTGAACAGTCAATCCACAAAAGAGAATGTTGAAATATCAATAATATATGAAAAGATGCTCATTAGTCTTTAGGGAAATTTATGATTAAAACTACAATGACAATCCACTGGTACAGCTAAAATTAAACAGACATCAATATAAAGTATCAGTGTGGCTGGGCCTGGTGGTTCATGCCTGTAATTCCAGCACTTTGGGAAGCTGAGGCAGGCAGATCCCTTGAGGTTAGGAGTTTTAGAGCTTCCTGGCCAAGATGGTGAAATCCCATCTCTCCTAAAAATACAAAAATTAGCTACACATGGTGGCAGGCACCTGTAATCTCAGCTACTCGGGAGGGTGAGGCACAAGAATTGCTTGAACCTGGGAGGTAGAGATTGCAGTGAGCCGAGACCGCACCACTGCACTCCAGTCTGGGCAACAGCAAGACTCTGTCTCAAAAGAAGAAGAAGAAGAAGAGGAAGAACAAGAAGGAGGAGGAGGAGGAGGAGGAGGAGAAGGAGGAGGAGGAGGAGGAGGAGAAGGAGGAGGAGGAGGAGGAGGAGGAGTAGAAGAATTGATGTGAATGTATAGCAGGTAGAACTCTCATCCATTGCCGACAGGAGTATAAACTATATCCACTTTGCAGATATGTATGGCAGTGTCTTCTAAAGCTGAACACCACATTCTGCATAGATGTAGAATTCTACTCCTGAGTATGAAATAGACACAGAAATATACGCCAAAAGAAAAGGCAGGTACAAGAATGTTTATACCACAACCATTCACAACATTCCCAAACTGAAAACAATCCAAATATCTGTCAAAATTTTAAAAATCATAAATGTGATATATTCTGTAAACCAAAGGATATCTGACACAGGTCACAATCAATTTAGAAAGTTTATTTTGCCAAGGTTAAGGACGCACCCATGACACTGCCTCGAGGTTCTGATGACACGTGCCCAAGGTGGTTGGGGTACAGCTTACTTTTATACATTTTAGGGAGACATGAGACATCAGTCAATATGTGTAATGTACATTGGTTCAATTTGGTAAGGTGGGACAACCTGAAGCCAGAGCTTCCAGGTCATAAGTAGATAAGAGACAAAACGTTGCATTCTTTTGAGTCCTTGATTAGCTTTCCACTGAACATGAAATGGGAAAATTTCCCTTATCCCCCTCACAGGACATGCGATGGGGGTGTGGCTTGCTTCTTCAGTGCATGACTGTTCAAACCCCTAAGGGGAGCAGGCAGACAGGCAGGTTGTGGGGCTCCAACCCCACAGCAGTGTCTAGGGGTGAATGTTTACAGCTCCTGAGGCCCCAGAGGGCGTGTTACAGGCTGTTCTTTTAGTTTAGCTGTCTGTAGGTGGGTTGTTAGTCAGCTCAATTAGACCCCCTGCCTTATCACAAGGGCAGAGGGCTTTCTGCATCTGAGGGTTTCTTTCCTCGATGTACAGGAAGAATTGGATCACACATGGGCTTGGAGAGTGAGTGCAAGGTTTTGGGAGTGGAAATAGCTCTCAGCAGATGGGGGAGCCAGAAGGTGATAGAGTGGGAAGGTGGTTTTCCCCTGGAGTCAGGCCACTCAGCAGCCCCGGCTCTGCTCTGACCACTCCGGCCAAACTCCGCATCGTTCCACAGGTCGATGGCCTGCCGGCTTGCCAGCATCTGTCCATGTGCTTTTACACTGGTGTATTCCTCTCGACATGCAGCTGCTTGTGTGCATGCCCGCTAGGGTCTCGGGGGTTTTTATACGTGCAGGATGGGGGCGTGGCAGACCAGGGTGGTCTTGGGAAATGCAACATTTGGTCGCAGAGGCAGGGGTGCCTGTCCTCGTCTAGGTCCATGGGCACAGGCCTGGGGGTGGAACCCTCACCAGGGACCTGCCCTTCTCCTCCCAGCACTTCCCTGCCCCCTTCCATGTCAAATACACAATTTGATCTGGCTTAGTGAATCTGCATTTTAACATAAACAATAGGGCAGAGGAAGCAGTCAGATACGCGTTTGTCTTAGGTGAACCTCAGAGGGATGACTGAGTTCTGTCTGTCCTTTGTCCACAAGGAATTTCCATGTGGGAAAATTGTGAGGGAGGTATGTAGCTTTTTATCTTTGTAGCTATCTTATTTAGTAATAAAATTGGAGTCAGGTTTGCCTCACATAGATCCCAGCTTGACTTTTCCTTTGGCTTAGTAATTTGGGGGTCCTGAGATTTATTTTCCTTTCACAATTCATACAGTAGAATATTATATAGCAATGAAAATGTGTATATTACTGTTATTTGAAAACATGGATGAATCTGAAGGAACATGTTGAATGAAAGAAACCAGATACAAACTTATCTGCTGAATAATTATATTTACAAAATCTTCACAAACAGGCACAACCAATCTGTTATCAGAAGTGGGGATAAGGCCAGGTGTGGTGGCTCACACCTGTAATCCCAGCACTTTGGGAGGCTGAGGCGGGTGGATCAAGAGTTTGAGACCAGCCTGACCAACGCGGCGAAACCACGTTTCTACTAAATATACAAAAATTAGCTGGGCGTGGTGGCAGGCGCCTGTAGTCTCAGCTACTCGGGAGATTGAGGCAGGAGAATTGCTTGAACCTGGGAGGCGGAGGTTGCAGTGAGCGTAGATCACGCCACCGCACTCCAGCGTGGGTGACAGAGCGAGACTCTGCCTCAAAAAAAAAAAAAAAAAGAAGAAGAAGAAGAAGAAATGGGGATAGTGATGATCTTTGGAGAAATAGGAAGGACATGGCAGGTGCTTCTGGGATAATGCTTATGTTTTTGATCTCGAGTAGTTGTTATATAGGATGTTTATTTTGTGATAATCCATGAAGATGTACTCTTATGATTTGTGCACTTTTCTATGTTATACTTAAGTGAAAATGTATTGAAGGGAAGATGATTAACTTTCTTTCAAGGGTGTGTGAAAATAATTCAAATTTGTGAGCCTCTGTCTGTAGAAGCATGGGGTGCTCCACTGTCGTGTTTTATGCTTACCCCCTCCAACAAGACTCACTCCCAAAATCTTCCAGTCAGGATTCATGCACCAGTTCTTGTTGCCCCAAAATTTGAGGCAGGGAGGATTCTGGTTTTCTAAACGCCCATGCTGGAAGGTTGTGGGTTTACTGGAAGGAGGGCAAGGAACACCTGGCCCACCCAGGGCAGAAAACCGCTTAAAGGCATTCTTAAGCCACAAACAATAGCATACAGGATCTGTGCCTTAAGGACATGCTCCTGCTGCAGTTAACTAGCCCAACCTATCCCTTTAATTCGTCCCAACCCTTTGTTTCCCATAAGGGATACTTTTAGTTAATTTAATATCTATAGAAACAATGCTAATTACTGGTTTGCTGTTAGTAAATATGTGGGTAAATCTCTGTTCTGGGCTCTCATCTCTGAAGGCTGTGAGACCCCTGATTTCCCACTTCACACCTCTATATTTCTGTGTGTGTCTTTAATTCCTCTAGCGCCGCTGGGTTAGGGTCTCACCGACCAAGCTGGTCTTGGCAATCATCCCTGACCACTTTATCTGAAGTGTCCTTTCCCAGAAACTCTACATTTTGGCATCTTGTTTTTTTCTTTTTATAAAATTTGTAAAAACATGTACTTTTCTTAAGGATCTCACTGACCTTCTTATGAACTAGGCTATAGGCTCCACAAGGGCGGGAAGTGAGTTTGTTCAGGCCCCCACTGCACCCTGAGTGCCTGGCATAGTGTCTGGCATATAATGGGCCCTCAGTAAATGTGAAATGGAAAGAATGGATGAACTCTCAAAGACATACCATGATCTTTTGGAAACTGAATAGCAGGAACTGTGGCAAATATGTAGTAAAGTAATAATGGTGTACATGGCAGAGAACCATTAACCTCAAGTCACTGGGAGAAATGGATCCCTAACCCAGGGTGTCTCATTAAACATGTCAAAGAGAACGCGTAGGAGCTTAAGCCTATTGTTGTCTCATCTCACCAGAGCTGTTTTCTATGCTATGATGTTGATTTACTTTTCATTATCTTTGAAATAGAGTTAAGTGAATTGATCATGCTTTCCTGCCTTAAAAAAAGAGAGAGGGGGCTGGGCGCGGTGGCTCAAGCCTGTAATCCCAGCACTTTGGGAGGCCGAGACGGGCGGATCACGAGGTCAGGAGATCGAGACCATCCTGGCTAACACGGTGAAACCCCGTCTCTACTAAAAAAAAAAAAAATACAGAAAACTAGCCGGGTGAGGTGACGGGAGCCTGTGGTCCCAGCTATTCGGGAGGCTGAGGCAGGAGAATGGCGTAAGCCTGGGAGGCAGAGCTTGCAGTGAGCCGAGATCGCGCCACTGCACTCCAGCCCTGGCGACAGAGCGAGACTCCGTCTCAAAAAAAAAAAAAAAAAAGAGAGAGGGCTGGGTGCGGTGGCACACGCCTGTAATCCCAGCACTTTGGGAAGCTGAGGCGGGTAGATCACAAGGTCAGGAGATCAAGATCATCCTGGCTGACACGGTGAAACCCCATCTCTACTAAAAATACAAAAAATTAGCCATCCCAGCTACTCGGGAGGCTGAGGCAGGAGAATCGCTTGAACCCGGGAGGTGGAGGTTGCAGTGAGATGAGATTGCACCACTGCACCCCAGCCTGGCGACAGAGCAAGACTCCATCTCAAAAAGAAAAAAAGAAAAAAAAAAGAAGAGAGAATCCAATTTATTCACTTATTTTTAGTTAGAAGTAGAAGTTTCTGGGCCAGGCATGGTGGCTCATGCCTGTAATCCCAGCACTTTGAGAGGTTGAAGTGGGCGGATCACCTGAGGTCAGGAGTCTTTCGACCTGGAACCCAGGAATCAGTATTTTTGTGAAGCTCCACAGGTCATTCCTATCAGCGGCCATGTGGGTGTTGGTGTACAAAGTTCCAGACTCAGTGCCAAACTCGCTGTATTTTTTTTTTTTTTTTTTGAGATGGAGTTTTGCTCTTGTCACCCAGGCTGGAGTGCAATGGTGTGATCTTGGCTCACTGCAACCTCTGCCTCCCAGTTTCAAGCCATTCTCCTGCCTCAGCCTCCCAAGTAGCTGGGATTACAGGCGCACACCACCATGCCCAGCTAATTTTTTGTATTTTTAGTAGAGATGAGGACTCACCATGTTGGCCAGGCTAGTTTCGAACTCCTGATCTCAGGTGATTCACCCGCCTCAGCCTTCCAAAGTGTTGGGATTACAAGCGTGAGCCACCATGTCGGGCCTTAATTTGTTACTTTGTAACTTTGTAAACATGAAATTTCATCAACTTTTCACCTATAATGGTTTTAGCATCTTTTGGTAATCCTTGCTGCACTCATTTTTCTTCATTAGGAGGGAACAAACTGGGGACTTTCTAATTCTTTTTTTTTTTTTTTTTTGAGACGGAGTCTCGCTCTGTCGCCCAGGCTGGAGTGCAGTGGCCGGATCTCAGCTCACTGCAAGCTCTGCCTCCCGGGTTTACGCCATTCTCCTGCCTCAGCCTCCTGAGTAGCTGGGACTACAGGCGCCCGCCACCTCGCCCGGCTAGTTTTTTGTATTTTTAGTAGAGACGGGATTTCACCATGTTAGCCAGGATGGTCTCGATCTCCTGACCTTGTGATCCGCCCGTCTCGGCCTCCCAAAGTGCTGGGATTACAGGCTTGAGCCACCGCGCCCGGCCTAGGACTTTCTAATTCTTTATTTCTTCTGCATGCATTAGCTGGAATTCTTCGATAAGAAATAGCTTTCCTTTTGGCTACCGTTCTTTGGTTACTCTTCAGTACAGTTCTTATTTCAAATACAGCATGAAGGTTCAGTTATTTCCTTTTAACCCTTAAAAGCTGAATATGTGGCTGGGTGCGGTGGCTCACGCCTGTAATACCGGCACTTTGGGGGACCGAGGCGGGCAGATCACAAGGTCAGGAGATGGAGACCATCCTGGCTAACATGGTGAAACCCCGTCTCTACTAAAAACACAAAAAAATTAGCTGGGCATGGTGGTGCCTGTAGTCCCAGCAACTTGGGTGGCCGAGGCAGGAGAATGGCATGAACCCTGGAGGCGGAGCTTGCAGTGAGCCGAGATCGCGCCACTGCACTCCAGCCTGGGTGACAGAGCAAGACTCCGTCTCAAAAAAAAAAAAAAAACAGCTTATATGTGTACTTAATACTTATCTAAGTTATTCAATATCTCTGCTCTCTTCCACCTAAACTCAAGGACCTTGGAATATCTCCATTTGTCTTGCACTTTATTTATTTATTTATTTATTTATTTATTTATTTATTTTGAGACGGAGTTTCACTCTTGTTGCCCAGGCTAGAGTGCAGTAGCAGGACCTCGGCTCACTGCAACCTCCGCCTCGCGGGTTCCAGTGACTCTCCTACCTCAGCCTCCCAAGTAGCTGGGATTACAGAAGTGTGCCACCACGCCCGGCTAATTTTTTGTACTTTTAGTAGAAATGGGGTTTCACCATATTGGTCAGCTAGTCTCGAACTCCAGACCTCAGGTGATCCACCCGCCTTGGCCTCCCAAATTGCTGGGATTACAGGTGTGAGCCACTGCGCCCGGCCGTCTTGCACATTATTATTGTCAGGGTTTTAGCTCTATCTTCTTCTCTTTTTTCCCCCTAAAGTCAGACTTAATTATTACTGATAGATACAGCCAGTCTCTATATGTTTGCACTTATTTAACACCAGTATGTGAACTCACTCCCCACCACCCTCACTCAATCTCCTATCTTTTATGATTATTTTCCATCTTCAGGACTGTCTTTTAATGTTTGTTTAGAGAGGTTATTTTGATGACAAAAAATTTTAGTCTTTGTTTCTCTGAAAAGAGAAGAGTTTTACTGAGTATATCGTTCTAGATTAATCATTGTGTTCCATCCTCTTGCTCCATTTGGGGACTGAGTCGGCCTCGAGCGCATTGCTCAATTCTGAGATTTCCCTTTGCTGCTGCCCAATGTAGTTTCTGTTTTCTGTATCTCCTGCTGCCTTGGGTTTTTTCTGTTTTTTTTTTTTTTTTTTTGGTGGTGGTTGTTGTTGTTTTTCATTATAATTCCTTTATTTTGTTGAAGCATATTCTTCAGTGGTTTCTTAAGGGCACATGAGGTAAATTTTTAGAGCCCGTGCGTGTCTATAAATGTCCTTATTTAATCTTCACACTTGATTTATAACTTGATAAAGATTTGGCAGGCATGGTTCCTTCAATATTTTGAAGTAATTGTCCTAACACCTCTCAGTGTTGCTGTTGAGCATTAAATGTCCTTTCGATTCTCCCACCCTTTGTGTGTGACCTGTTTTTCCTTTCTGAAAGTGACTTCAGAATCTTTTATTTACTTTGTTTCTCTAAAATTTATTTCATTTGTTTAAACTGGACCGTTGGTGACCTCCTTCCAAGTGGAGACTTACATTCTTGTTTTCTGGATTGCTTTTTGTTGGGGGGTATTAGTTCTTTGATAATTTGATTCCTTTTAACTTATCTGTTTACTTTTTCCAGAATTGCTTTGATTTCTCCTCTAAGTCTCTTGTCCTTTTATTTCTATCTCTTTGTCTTTTATAGTTTTACCTTCTGGAAGGCTTACTCAATTTTCATTGTCCAACTCTTCTATTGAATTTTAAATTTTGTTAGTCATACTTTGTGTTTTTAAGAACTTTTCATTTTTCTCAATGTCTTTTTTTTTTTTATAGCATCCTGTTTACTTTTTATGGGTGGAATATCTTGTGTCTTGCTAAAAGTAGTGAGAGTTGCTTACAAAATAACTGAATAAAAGAGAACAGAATAAAATAAAACAGAATAAAATAAGATGTATATTTTATTCTGTTTCTTGCATTATACTGGTTTTCCTCTGAGGGTGTGTGGGTGCGTGCACACCCACCTCTATTTTTTCTACTCATAGATTTCCACAAATGTCTAACTCTTCTTGATTCAAAGCCAATAAAACATCCTATAAAGAAAGATTGAGAAGAAGTTATAGTATAAAAAGTATTTGCTTTGGCTAATTGTTTTTGAACTAAACGTCTAGTTATTGAGTGTCATCTTTCTTTCACATTCACGTTATCGTCTTTTCTTGGAGAAAATCCAAGCGCTCTTATTATTATTATTATTTTTCCAATAATAAGACTGTTTTCTATAGGTGAATATAAATTTAGATGTAACCTTCTGGGGGGATTTTGGATAGTATGATTATATGTCTTAAGTTTTATGAAGGTCAACGGTTTGTCCATATGTACTTGTAAGCATACTAGGCTGTAAGTTAGAAGGACTGGGCTCTATCTAGTTACAGGTTCTTTTTGTGTGATTATAGGTGTATCATCTACCTCGTCTGAACTTCAGTTTCTTTATGCATAAAATGAAACCCATTTTCTCACTAAAGTATTACAGGGATCCAATGACATTTGTATTTATTTATTTTTATTTTTTATTTTATTCTTTAATTTTAATTTTTTTGATTTTTTTTGTTCTTTTTCTTTTTTTTTTTTGAGACAGAGTCTCGCTCTTGCCCAGGCTGGAGTGCAGTGGTGCTCTCTCTTCCTCCTGCTTTAGCCATGTGAAGATGTGCCTGCTTCCCCTTCACCTTCTGCCATGATTGTAAGTTTCCTGAGGCCTCCCCAGCTATGCTTCCTGCACAGCCTGTGGAACCATGAGTCAATTAAACCTCGTCTCTTTATAAATTATCCAGTTTCATATCTTTAAAGCCTTGCACTGGTTCTTAAGAAGGGGTGCCAGGAAGAACAGGAATCAAAGCAGGCCTGAGAGAGAGAATGAGTTGTTCTAGAAAGTGTGAGAACAAGAGCAAATGTGTGAGAATGAGATGAAGAGAGCGTGAGAGAAAGACGAGAAAAAGACAAAGAGAGATAGAGACAGAGGCTCTTCCAGAAAGATGAATCACTTTTAACCAAGCTACACAAACACACACACACCCCCCTCACAAGTTCTTCATCCTAGAAGTCCAAGCCTCTCCAGGCTGACTCACCATCCAAACCCTAAATAAACTGCTTGACCTAGTTCTGAAGAGGATTACTTTTAGCCTCAATCACTCATGGATTATTCCTTTATATATGCAGTGTCTACCTGTCTTATCCACCCCAGGTGACTAATGAACTGAATTTCTCTTTCATGACATCAGATTTGTGACATGAACTTCATGCAGCCATGTTTGTGTTTAAAAGACCATTCAGAGGCTGAGTCTAATAGAATGTGGCCTTGGGATTCTCATCCAGGAATAAAACCATTGAAAATATTTCCTTGTCCCTAGGCCAGGTAAGAGAAACAAAAACAAAGGAATTAGAAAAAAATAAAAATTTAGTAGCTGTTTGCAAACTTTGGGAGGCCAAGGTGGGTGGATTACTTGGGGTCAGGAGTTCAAGACCAGCCTGGCCAACATGTTGAAACCCCGTCTCTACTAAAAATGCAAAAATTAGCCGGGTATAGTGGCGCATGCCTGTAATCCCAGCACTCGGGAGGTGGAGGCAGGAGAATCTCTTGAACCTGAGAGGTGGAGGTTGCAGTGAGCCGAGATTTTGCCATTGCACCCCAGCCTGGGGAACAAGAGTGAAACTTCATCTCAAAAAAAAAAAAAAAAAAAAAAAGAAAAGAAAAGAAATAAGAAAGAATGAATGGGTGTGCTATCTGGGAAGCTGTGGCAATGTTAAAAGTAATAAATGATTCAAAGGTCATCAGATAAATATAGGTAGATCAGAACAAATGAGTAACATCAATAAAGTAGGTCATGTTTCTATGCATGAAGAAATGTTGGGTCTTATAATTCAATTCACTTTAGACATTTATTAGGCACTCATCAGGTACAAACTCTGCTCTAGGAATTGGTGGGTGCTACAAAATAAATGAAACATTGTTGTATTCGGCCCTTCTTGCACTGCTATAAAGAAATTGGGTAATTTATAAGAAAAGAGGTATAATTGACTCACGGTCTGCAGGCTGTACAGGAAGCATAGTGGCATCTGCTTCTGGGGAGGCCTCTAGAAGCTTCCAATCATGGCAGAAGGCAAAGTGGGAGCAGGCACATTGCCTGGTGAGAACAGGAGCGAGAGAGAGAGGTGCCTCACTTTTAAACAGCCAGATCTTGTGAGAAATCACAATGATGAGGATGGCACCAAGAGGATGGTGCTAAATTATTCCTGAGAAATCCACCCCCGTGATCCAGTCACCTCCCACCTGGTTCCGCCTCCGACACCGGAGATTACGTTTCAACGTGAGATGGGGGTGGGGCCAGCATCCAAACGATATCAACTGTTAAGGAAATAAAAGCTTTCTGCTATTTTATATGTACGTTCCTCATTCCCATTACACAGTTCTTGTGTTGTATTCTGTGTAACGCTCTCACTGACTTTGTTCCAGTGAAGGCCAGTGGATAAAACCTCTTATGCTATTCACAAGGGGTATTCATCTGCCCTGAAGCAGGGAGCTGGGGAAGAGAGGCCAATTCTCAATCAGAAAACCAGAGTTCAGGCGATTCACAGAGGTCAGAGGCAAAAAGAATAAGCAATATTATATGATTGGGTCTAGCTCTGTTGTCTGTGTGTTTTTCCAAATATATATATATATTTGTTTTCAGTAAGTTTTCCTTTCAAAGTTCTGGCCCTGTTTCTGAAGACATAAAGAAGGGCCTTAGATCCTTGGGAGCAGGGTTCTTACAATGTGGTCTCAGGGCCAGCAGCAGCATGTCCCTGGGGACTCGGGAGTAATGCAGGTTCCTACGTGTCACCCACATCTACTGATCGGGAACTCTGGTGTGGGACCCTATGATGAAAGCCATCCAAGGGAATTCCGACGCTGCTCAGGATTAAAAACCACAGCTTGATCTGAAAAACTGCGGGGGACAGCGCCCTCTGGAGGCCACATGTTCACAGCAACCATGGAAAAGCAGCCGCATCCAGAGAGAGAAGCAAGAGTCCAGGTTTCCAAGTCCAATTGTCCCTTCTCATGCAAAGAGACTTCTATGGTGGTCAACTTTGGAGATCCTGACTTGATTTAATTAAAGGATATTGCTGGGGTTTTTTTTCTTTTTCTCTTTTTTTTTTTTTTTGAGACAGGGCTTCGCTCTGTCACCACGCTGGAGTGCGGTGGTATGATCTTGGCTCATAGCAACCTACATCTCCCGGGTTCAAGCGATTCTCCTGCCTCAGCCTCCCAGCAAATTTTTGTATTTTTAGTAGAGATGGGGTTTCACCATGTTGACCAGGCTGCTCTCGAACTCGTGATCTCAAATAATCCACCCAGCTCAGCCTCTCAAATGGCTGGGATTATAGGCGTGAGCCACTGTACCTGGCCTTGTTTTCTTTGTAATAGTCCAGGCTCTCAGCATGGGTGAATATGGGTGTGTTCTAAAATAAATACTTACTGTTTACTTTTTCCAGTTCAGGTGTTCATCTCATTCCCCTATTCAAAACCATTTTACTGGTTCTTCATTAAACAGTCATCTCAGCCTAGTCTTTAAGGCTTCTGCAATAGGTCCAGCCCTCATTCTCAGCTCTCTCTCTCTTCCTCCCTACATGGAAAAATGCTGCTTGCTTGCTTTTGTGTTCATGTAGCATAGCTCATGCAACAGCGGCAGCCCACACAGTGTTGACAACTTTGTCTCTCCTCTAAACTAAGCTCCTTAAGGGCAGGCACCACATTCTATTCCTGCTTATCCCAGCATTTAGCACAGTGCCTGTTAAGCATAGCTAGTTGGAAAATGTTTTAAAAATGAGTAAGTGGACTGGGCGTGGTGGCTCACGCCTGTAATCCCAGCATTTTGGGAGGCTGAGGTGGATGGATCACAAGGTCAGGAGATCAAGACCATCCTGGCTAACACCTGAAAACCCGTCTCTACCGAAAATACAAAAAATTAGCCAGGCGTGGTGTCGGGCACCTGTAGTCCCAGCTACTCGGGAGGCTGAGGCAGGAGAATGGTGTGAACCCGGGAGGCGGAGCTTGCGGTGAGCCGAGATCGCACCACTGCACTCCAGCCTGGGTGACAGAGCGGGACTCCACCTAAAAAAAAAAAAAAAAAAAGAGTAAGTGGGTGAATATTATGCGTGGTCTAGCTATGTTGAACTATTTGCTGTTCTTGGAACTTTCTAACTCTGTCTTCCTTTGTGCAGTTCCTTTCCATGTGAGATGTCCTTACATGTCCTTCTCTAGCCTCTCAAAATCCCACCCATCCTTTAAGATTTACTCATAGTGGCTGCTTAATAAATACGTGGGAGTGAACTGTACAGAACGAGCACTTGGTCGAACAGAGTCATCAGCTGGCAAGTTCATTAAGTCACACTGTTTCTAGGGCAAAGTGCACACATGATAAAAAGTGGCACAAATAATAATGACATTTATCTATAACATCAATCAGTTGTATTGGTTGAGATCTTAGTGCCAAACCTTGCGCTAAACTTTTTACATATTGTATTTTATTTAATTCTTAAATCAGTTTATGGAGAAGGTATTGTTATTTGTAAAAATATAGAATGAGGAAATGGAGGCACAGAGGGGTTAAATAATTTGCCCAAGGTTATTTATTTATTTTATTTTATTTTTGAGACAGAGTCTTGGTCTGTCACCCACGCTGGAGTGCAGTGGCACGATCTTGGCTCACTGCAAGCTCCACCTCCCTGGTTCACCCCATTCTCCTGCCTCAGCCTCCCAAGTAGCTGGGACTACAGGCGCCCACCACCACAGCCAGCTAATTTTTTTGTATTTTTTTTTTTTTAGTAGGGACCGAGTTTCACCATGTTAGCCAGGATGGTCTCGATCTCCTGACCTCACGATCCACTCACCTCGGCCTCCCAAAGTGCTGGGATTATAGGTGTAAGCCACCGCGCCCAGCCTGCCCAAGGTTATATAGTTAAAAATGTTAAAGACAAGGTTTCACTAGGTTGCCCAGGCTGGTCTTGAACTCTTAGGATCAAGCAATCCTCCTTCCTCAGCCTCCCAAACAGCTGGGACTATAGTCATGCCACCATACCTGGATAAAGCCAATGTTACAATGTAGGTCTAGGCCGGGCATGGTGGCTCACGCCTGTAATACCAGCACTTTGGGAGGCCGAGGCTGGCAGATCACAAGGTCAAGAGATTGAGACCATCCCAGCCAATATGGTGAAATCCTGTATCTACTAAAAATACAAAAATTAGCTGGGCATGGTGGTGTGTGACTGTAATCCCAGCTACTCAGGAGGCTGAGGCAGGAGAATCACTTGAACCTGGGAGTGGAGGTTGCAGTGAGCTGAGATCGCACCACTGCACTCCAACCTGGGTGACACAGTGAGACTCTGTCTCAAAAATAAATAAATAAATAAATAAAAAATAAAATGTAGGTCTGGTAGACGCCAAAGTCAATGCTCTTAACTTGAAGCTAAATAGATTATTGATAAAGTATATGGATATTAGAGAACTTGACAAAACAGAAATGCAAATCTAAACAGACAAGCAAGAAACCTGAACTCATATGCCAGTCAATGAATAAATTAATATTTATTGAGCAGCTACTATAGGTCAGGCATTGTTCTAGGAGCAGGATGATAGAGCGGATGAATAGGCAAAGTCTCTACTCTCAGGGAATTTACTTTCCAGTGAGATAATCTGTTTAGGAGATAACATTTGAGCCAAGCCCTGAATGATGAGAAGGAGCAGTCATTTAAAGATTTGAGAAGAGCCTGTCTCAGACAAAAGGAAGGAAGAGGAAGTGCAAAAGTCCCGAGGCTAGGAAGACCAACAGAGGAGCCAATATGCAGAAACCATTGAGTGGAAATGACCCTGGATCAAGCTGTGCTTTCTGGACACAGCTTCCATAAAAGAAGGAAACACAGGTGTGAGTGGCCCAAAACAGGTGAGTCAATTACCGTATCTAGGAAGCAGGATTGAGTTGAAAGCAGGTTCTCTTACCTTTTAAATATTTTCATCTGTGCCACTATTGCAGTATCTGAAAATGAATCAAGTTTGTAGATGACTTTGGGGGTGAAAGCAAGTGTCATCATTAAATAACACCATCAACACCATTCCCAAAAAGTCAATAAAGTGAGTAACACATTCTAGGAAGGACTTGCTTCTCAAAAGGTTCTGCACACCAAACATCTCCCTATATTGTTGCCTTTTCAGAGTAATTTTGTAAGAACCAAGCCATGGTCTCACTAATGGCACTTCTTACAGTGGCAGGATCCAATACCCAGGGGCTTTATGGACATACCAAGAATCAGGAGTGAGGTCCGGGTGAGAGTGAATCTGTTGATGAAAACATGCCAGGGAATATTTTGTTTCCAATTGAGTGGTCTAAGAAAATGGGGAATGGGGAAGCGGGGTGATCCCTAGATACAGGCAATGGAAGCTTCCTCTCTGCAGAAAATTTAACAATAATAATAAAGCTGATTAAAAGTCAAGTGATAAAAAGCAGACAAACAAACCCTTTTCCTGCAGGGGCAGGGCAGGCCCTTCCCACAGCAAATCCCCTGGTAGGTTAACAATGTTAACAATGTCAAATCCAATTTGCAATACCTTTTTGTTCCTTCTTTGAATCTATACTTGATGTCTTCCACGTGGTCTCCCGTGGGTCTGGTTTCTCTCTCCAGTAATTGCTGTCTCTTCATGGGTGCTATGAGGAGCTCTCTTCCCTGTTTTGAGGTTCACAGCTCTTCTCTTCATGAGAGAACTTTTCCATACCCAGCCATTCACCTGATTTGTCAGAGGTGTTCAAACCAGAGTGACTCCATCTTGAATAGGGGCTGGATAAAATAAGGCTGAGACGGACTGGGCTGAATTCCCAGGAGGTCAGACATTCTTAGTCCAGGATGGGATAGGAAGTGAGCAGGACTGGTATCATAAGATACAGGTCACAAAGACCCTGCTGATAAAACAGGATGCAGTAAAGAAGCCGACCAAAACCCACTAAAATCAAGATGGCAACGAAAGTGACTTTTGGTCATCCTCACTGCTCATTATACACTAATTATAATGCATTAGCATGCTAAAAGACACTCCCACCAGCACCATGACAGTTTACGAATGCCATGGCAATGTCAAAAAGTGACCCTGTATGGTCTAAAAGGTGGAGTAGCCCTTAGTTCTGGGAACTGACTGCCCCTTTCCCAGCAAACTCATGAACAATCCACCCCTTGTTTAGCATATAATCAAGAAAGAACTACAAGTATACTCAGTTAGGTAGCCCATGTCTCTGCTCCGCCTATGGAGTAGCCATTCTTTTATTCCTTTACTTTCTTAATAAAGTTGCTTACACTTCACTCTGTGATCTCACCCCAAGTTCTTTCTTGAGTGACGTCCAAGAACCCTCTTTTGGGGTCTGGATGGGGACTCCTTTCTGGGAACACTTTTATCTAAAGAGATACTTCCTTCCAGGCATCCCTTAAAGGAAGGCCTCTGTAACTTGCAGAGCTGCTCTCCTCTCTTGGCCACAGCCAGTCCCTGTAATACATCCTTCAGGATACTTGCCTCCTTATGTAAGCACATTTATTACCAAAAAAGTACACTGAAGCGCAAATATTTAGTGAGGCCCATAGGCCAGGCACTGTCTGGACATTGGGAAAAGAGCAGTAAACCAGCAGACAGACATGGTCCCTGCCCTCAGAGTGAATTGTTTTTTAAAAAATAAGTAAACAAAATAATTTCAGATGTTGATAAGTACAGTGAGGAAAATAGAAGAGGACTATGTGATGGAAGCAACTGAGGATGACACCACTTAACCAGGCAGGCAAGGGAAGCTTCTCTGAGGATGGGTATTTGACCAGATACCTGAGTACACAAGGCAAACCCACCATCCACCCACCCAGCCAACCAACCGATCAACCAACCAGCCAATCACTTGCACACCCAGCCAAACACTCACCCACCCACCCACCCAACAGGCCAATCAACCACCCCACACATTCACCCACCCACCCACCCAACCAACCAGCTACCCACCCATCCACCCACCCATCGAGCCAACCAGCCAACCATCCAACCACCCACCGAACCAGCCAACCACTCACCCAACCAACCAACCAGCCAACCAACAAACCATCCACCCACCCAACCAGCCATCCACCCACCCACCCAACCAACCAGACAATTTTGAAACCATCCGGAGGAAGACTATTACAGTTAGAAGAAAATGCAAGAGGAAATTCCTGGGCTGTGAGTAAACTCAGTGCGTTTAAGGAATAGAAAGATGCCAATGTACTTACAGTGGAGGGAGTGGGAGGGAATAGGTGGGTGAGGTCCCTCAGGCCAAGGCCATGATAAGGAGCTGAGATTTTATTCCAAGGATAAAGGAGAGCCATTGAACAGATGAGTGACCCAATATTTATAAAATTTATACAATTTATAAAAATTATATTACTTATTTGATCCTCTAAACTAATAGTGGGATAATTAGTACTTAGAGACAAAGAAAAGAAGATCCTGAACATTTATGTGATGGATTCAAGGGTCACCTAGACTGAGGAGAGTCTGAAAGCCGGATCTTCAAAGTACCAAGGTGTTTTTTTTTTCCTATGTACCAGCCCAAAGCAAAGTAAGATTCATGGTAAGAATGAAAGATGGATGTGTTATTTTATTTGGAAATATTCTAAGTGCATGATAGAGTTGGAGTGTACATGCGGGCGTGTCCTGGAGAAACACATTTCTTAGTGGATCTGTATATGCAGCAGGAATTCAGCTAGCTTTGGGGGTTAAGGGATAATAGTAACCGTTGCAATAGCTCAAACTTATAGAGAGCTTACTATGTGCCAGGCACTGTTCTAAATGTTTTACAAACCAGCCATCCAACCCACTAACCACCCAAACCAATAAACAAACAAAGCCATCTTTAAGAGAGCATTATAGGTGGAGAAAAGAATAAAGTTCCTGAGATAGAAATAAGCTTGGTACATTTGATGAATAGAAAGAGGTCAATGTACTTACAGCTGGAAGGTATTGTCATTATTCCAGCTTTACAGAGAAGGAAACTGAGGTGTAGAGAGGTTAATAATTTGCCAAAGATTATACAACCAGTAAGTAGCAAGAACTCTAGAGCACACACTTTCAACCACATAATAGGCTGCTATTTATTGAGTGGATCATGTACAGGAGTGCTATACAAATTATTTATGACCCAGCCGGACAATGTGCCCATCATTAGCCTCCTCATATGGTAGCTAACAGAATTTATACTCTTCAGAGAGTATCAACAACTTCCCCAAGGAGGCCAGGTGCAGTGGCGCATGCCTGTAATCCCAGCACTTTGGGAGGCCGAGGCAGGCAGATCACGAGGTCAGGAGATCGAGACCATCCTGGCTAACACAGTGAAACCCCGTCTCTACTAAAAAATACAAAAAATTAGCCAGGCATGGTGGCGGGTGCCTGTAGTCCTAGCTACTTGGGAGGCTGAGGCAGGAGAATGGTGTGAACCGGAGAGGCAGAGCTTGCAGTGAGGGGAGATTGAGCCACTGCATTCCAGCCTGGGCAACAGAGCAAGACTCCATCTCAAAACAAAAACAAAAACAAAAAACTGCCCCAAGGCTGCTCAGTGACCTGGGAATCCAATCCAGATGTGCCCAGTGGTCAAATTCATGCTCTTTGCTTTACATTCTGCCACCTCTTAGGACCTTCGAAAAGATACTATCTGGGTCGGGTGTGGTGGCTCACACCTGTAATCCCAGCACTTGGGAGGCCGAGGCAGGCAGATCACCTGAGGTCGGGAGTTCAAGACTAGCATGACCAACATGGAGAAATCATGTTTATAGTTGGTACTAAAAATACAAAATTAACTGGGTGTGGTGGCACATTCCTGTAATCCCAGCTACTAGGGAGGCTGAGGCAGGAGAATCGCTTGAACCCGGGAGGTGGAGGTTGCCGTGAGCCGAGATTACGCCACTGCACTCCAGTCTGGGCAACAAGAGTGAAACTCCATCTCAACAAATAAATAAATACATAAATAAATAAATAAAAGAAGACACTGTCTGTTAAATTGGACAAAATAGCAGGCTTTTTACCAACCCGAAGTGAAATGCCCAAACCTGAGGTCAACAGCATCTTAGGTGTTCTTGTTATTAATTCACTAAAATGTTTGAATTGAAAAAAAAAAGCAGCCCTGGAGTCTTGCCAAGAGGAGAGTTATAGCATTTAAGGGGCAGGATCCTTCCAGAGGGTCATGGCCAAAGATGCGGTTTCAAAAGTCGAAAGCTACAATTTTCTCGACAAGGAAGAGACGGATATAGTGGCAACCACTAGAGAACTGGGAAGGGGTATGAATTTACCTCAGGGGGAACCTGTCCTGTACCCACAGCGTCAAACTTGTTAGCCAGCTAGTCTTGTGTTTTTCGTATTTTCCCAATGATTGGATGCATTTAATACTTCTTGCTTTCATAAAGACCTCAAGGCAGGCATATAGTGACTTTGGTTTCTGACCAAGAGAATTTCAAGATCATATATGTATACAAATGCTTCATCTCTTTCTTCTATGAATAGCATACATTTCTCATTAGTCTTAAATCGTTCTTACGGTTGTTTTCCTTTTATCCTTTTCTTTTCTTTTTTTAAATTTGAGACACCGTCTTGTTCTTGTTGCCCAGGCTGAAGTGCAGTGGCGTGATCTTGGCTCACTGCAACCTCTGCCTCCCTGCCTCAGCCTCCTGAATAGCTGAGATTACAGGCACCCACCACCATGCGTGGCCAATTTTTGCATTTTTAGGAGAGATGGGGTTTCACCATGTTGGCCAGGCTGGTCTCAAACTCCCGACCTCAACTGCTCCACTCACTTCTACCTCCCAAAGTTCTGGGATTACACGTGTGAGCCACCATGCCTGGCCCTTATGACTGTTTTCTGACAGTCAAATCCTTCCAAATATATTATCAGTTGTCATTGTGTGTTGAAGGGAGTGTTTATAGTGACTACTGCATGCTCGTGTTGGATTTTTACTGTAGCGTTTAATAACCATGAAATTCATATAGAAACAGCATTCTGAAATCTCAAGTTCAGTGCCAAGATAATTGACATTTTAGACAATAGGGTTAAAGAATAAAAGACCTATTGAAATCTTAGTTAAATTGTTATGTATCTTTAATCTTGTGAAATATTCACTTAACGTTTCTACTGCTGTTTTTCTGGGGCTTTTCAGTCTCATGAAAAGAACTGAAGAGAAACTTTAAAAAGGTCTATTTTACTGAATCCGTATAGTTAACAGGTCATGTGGCCATGAGTAGATCTTAGACGACAAAACTTAAAACCTTCATGAATATTATCTATAAGCATACGATTATGTAGGTCTTTTGGGTTAAAGAAAGGACTTGTGTTCAAGGGGCTGAAGATTCATGAGTTTTTACTATTTCTGTAGATTATTAATCAATATTGAAAAGTGACTTTGCCAAATGTAGCTGGCAAGTGAGGGGAGTTAATGGCCCTAAGGGAGAGTCCTCAACCAAATGCTCTGGCCACCCACTCCCTACATGGACAATTCTAGGAGGCATTTTGTACCCTTTTCAAGAGGTGCCAGAGGAATCAAGATAGGAGGTAGGAGCGATCTTGCTGATGCACTTTTTTTTTTTTTTCTTTGAGACAGTCTCCCGCTGTCACCCAGGCTAGAGTGCAGTGGTACAATCTCAGCTCACTGCAACTTCTGCCTCCCAGGTTCAAGCAATTCTCAAGCCTCAGCACTTGTAGCTGGGATTACAAGTGCATGACACCAAGCCCAGCTAATTTTTGTAGTTTTAGTAGAGATGAGGTTTCACCATATTGGTCAGGCTGGTCTCAAACTCCTAACCTCAAGTAATCTGCCTACCTCGGCCTCCCAGGGTGCTAGGATTACAGGTGTGAGCCACTGTGACCGGCCTGACTCACTCCTATTTTTTTTTTTTTTTTTTTTTTAATTGAGATGGACTCTTGCTCTGTCACCCAGACTGGAGTGCAGTGGTGTGATCTCGGCTCGCTGCAACCTCGGTTCGCTGCAGCCTCAGCCTCCCGGGTTCAAGCGATTCTCTTGCCTCAGCCTCTTGAGTATCTGGGAGTACAGGCACCAGCCACCATGCCTGGCTAATTTTTGCATTTTTAGTAGAGATGGGGTTTCACCATGTTGACCAGGCTGGTCTCCAACTCCTGACCTCGAGTGATCTGTCCATCTCGGCCTCCCAAAGTGCTGGGATTACAGGCGTGAGTCACTGTGCCTGGCCAGGTCAGCCAACTATTAACTTAAGGGAATCTATAGAAGCCAGACAGCGTCCCTGGAAGCATATAAAGAGAATCTTGTCTCTTGCAGCTGTGGGACAGCCTGGGCTACGGATCAGGCCTAGGAATTAATAATAAGGTGGCCAGGCTGCAAGAACAAGTGAATGTGTAGCCCCCACTCGTCTTCTGTATTAGGGTGCCAGCTTGAAAAGATTTGCAAGGATGTGTCTGAGAACCTTGAACTTTTTGCTATATTCCTTTGACCCCTCTTGGTTGGCAGAACCAACAGTTGTTAGTGAAAGGCAATAGCCTCCTTTTGCCTGAAGATCAAGAAAGACCTCACCTGAAGTGGTTGTGTCAAAAGATGATGGTTAAAGGCTGGTGAGGTGGCTCAAGCTTGCAATCGCAGCACTTTGGGAGGCTGAGGCAGGAGGATTGCTTGAGCTCAGGAGTTTGAGACCATCCTGGGCACCATAGCTAGTTCTCATCTGTATTAAAAAAAAAAAAAAAATCGCTGGGCATGCTGGTGCATGCTTCTAGTCCCAGCTACTTGGGAGGCTGAGGTGGGAGGATCACTTTCCAGGAGGTTGAGGCTGCAGTAAGCCATGATTGCACCACTGTGCTCCAGTCTGGGCAACACAGGGAGACCCTGTCTCAAAAAAAATTGAAAATAAATAAAATGAAAGATAATGGTTGTTCTTCAGATCTGACACCCTCCAGATCATGCCCACCCTCCAGCTCATTGCCTCCAGACCAATAACTAGGGTCAGATCTCAGCATAACTCAAAAAGGAAAGTTTAATATCTGCTATGGTAGAAATAGGTATTCACCAAAATAACTGCAGAACTTGGCATGCAAAATATGTACTGCCTGGAACCAGCGGAGCATGTGCAGGAATGGTGAGAGTACTGACTTGGGGGAGGGTGGAAGAGCCAAATATAAAGCCAGTTAGGGGAGAATGAAATAATACTGGAATGCTCTTTCATGATTCAGGATTAAATTTCTAGCAAGGAAACATGAAGCTGGTTCAATGTGCTGCTGGGATGGCTCCTTGAAGCTTGAACATGATGATGACCTTCAGCAAAGGAGGTGGAGCTGTACAGAGGAGAGGGTTAGTAGGCTCAGAGAGGAGGGTGTGATAGAATGGATTTATTGCATAAGACTATTTATTACCAACTAGGTTTTCAAAGGAGGGCCCAGGGGTACTCTTTTTATCAAAGAGATAAGGAATGTGCTGGTGAGAGGCACCAGAATCATCGAAAGCTCAGGGGTGTCTGTCCTCTGTAGGTTGGGGCTGATAATGTTACGTAGTATTGCAAAACTGATCTCTTTTCTGGTGTTAGTGGGAGCAGTAAGATTTCAGAATGACAGAGACCAGTGGCAGTGCTTTAGCATCAGATGCATGGAGACATAATCATCATAATGAACAGTAAGAGTGGAGTGTCAAGTAGAGCACCTTGACCTGAAAGAGTCTATAATGATGGTTCACAGAGCTTGGTGTTCTTAGAGGTGAGGCAGATGGGTAGCCAACTAGGTGATGCTTGAATTATAGCCAGAAAAAAAAAAAAAAAAAAAAAAAAGAAATGATGAGAGACAGACTGATGTTAGTTACCACTATAAATTCTATCCCCGTTTTCATATTCGAGTAATTCTCAGACCCAGTCTTAGAGCGGACCATGGGTCCTTGGAGGGAGTACTCTGCAGCTCTCCAGCAAGTATATACAATACGTGGTCCTCTAATTCTCCCCCAAATACAACTACATGCTGGGGAAGTTTCTGTATGAACCCTGTCCAGGGCTGTTGGATACAGGATTTCAGCTGCAAAGTTGAAAAGAGAGTCATCATATCCCTGTTCAATTCAATCGCACGACCCCTGTAAAAACCAAATCGGCTGAAGCAATAAAGGTGGACTACCATAGATTTATACAAATAGCCTCAATTATAGCTATTCCACTATATGTGGCATCTTTACTGTAACAGGTCTGGTACTCGGTATTTGGTTATTCACCTGGAGAATACATCCCTGCCCCCCCGATTCTGTCAGTAAAGGTGATCAAAAGAGTTCACGTTAATGTGGGAAGTATAGTGATGCACCTTCACTGAATTGGATCAAGGTTGTATTAAGCATCCTGATTTCTGAAATAAAATAGTCTTCATGATCTTTGATCATCTTGACATTTTGCAGCACATCATGATGGTCTGTTACCTCATTGATATTACATTAATTGGACCTGAGGAACAGAAAGTAGCAAAGACTGTGGATGCTCTAGTTAGACATATGGGGTCCAAGATAAAATGAAAAAGATTCAGGGGGCTGCCATATTGGTGAAGTTATTAGGGGCCCAATTGTTAGAGATATGCTGGGACATCCACTTTAAGGAGAGAAAGAAATCAAAGCATCGTGTACCCTCCACCACAAAGAGGATTAGTGGTTGTTGAGCATCTTTGGATTTCAGATACAGCCAATTTTGAGTGGAGACCAGTACAAGAAATAACTTTATTAGCAGGTTAGAATTGTGTTGCAGTCTGCCCGGAATCTTGTGCTAGATGACCCAGCAGGCCCAATGGTGCTAGAGGTACCCATGGTGGAAAGGATGCTGCTCAGTCTCCGACAAGCTCCAATAGGAGAGGCAGAGCAGAGATCCACAGTGTTCTGGATATAGTCGTGCCTTCTGAAGCAGTCTTAGAGCGGACCATGGGTCCTTAGAGGGAGTACTCTGCAGCTCTCCAGCAAGTATATACAATACGTGGTCCTCTAATTCTCCCCCAAATACAACTACATGCTGGGGAAGTTTCTGTATGAACCCTGTCCAGGGCTGTTGGACACGCACTATAGGAAAAGAAGCTCGATGAGGGCTATTGTGCCATTGTAGAGACTGAGTATCTGACTATAGGATGTCAAGTGGCAATGAGAATGAGATGCTCATCATGGATGGGGCATCGTCATAACCACAGAATCATAAGGAACTTTCATAATTTGTTGTATGATGAAAAATGGTTCGTAAGGATCAGGTCCAAGCAGCTCCAGAGGGTATGTCACTTTTGTGGCACTAATGCCTCTTGCCTCAGTTCACACACATGGCCTTACAACAGCTTCTGGATGATCCAGTGGTGGAAGAGGGAAACTCTTGCATCTGGTGCACAGATGGTTTGGCTTAGGATATGAAGGGAAGGAGAAAATGCACAGTTGCCACATTATAGTCTCATTCAGTATTGACCTTAAGGACAGAGTGTAGGGGAAATCCTCTCAGCAGACAGAGCTGCAACCGGTACACTTGGTTGTTCACTTTGTATGGAAGGAGTGGTCCGAGATACAGATATGCATAGAATTCCGGCTAGGGGAGGATGGCATGGTTTGTTGACCAGGGGTGTGAAACTAGCAATATTAGAAGATTGGTGACATGTGGATTGCTATAGTCTAGATGTTTGTGTCTCCTCAATATTCACATGTTAAAATCTAACCTCCAAGGTCATGGTATGAGAAGGTGGCCTTTGGGAAGTGATTAGGTAATGAAGGGGATTGGTGCCTTTATAAAAGAGACCCCAGAGAACTAGCAAGCTCTTTCTATCATGTGAGATGTGAGGACGCAGTAAGAAGCCAACATCTGTGAACCAGACAGCAAGCCCTCACAAGAAACGAGTTCCTGGGTTAGGTGTTTCCCATAAGGTACTTTTTTTTTTTTTTTTTTTTTTTGAGATAGAGTCTCATAGCGTCTGACTCTGTTGCCCAGGCTGGAGTACAGTGGCATAATCTCGGCTCACTGCAACCTCCACCTCCCAGGTTCAAGCAATCCTCCCAACTCAGCCTCCCAAGTAGCCAGGATTACAAGCATGCACCACCATGCCTGGCTAATTTTTTTTATTATTTATTTATTTATTTATTTATTTATTTATTTGAGATGGAGTCTCGCTCTGTTGCCCAGGCTGGAGTGCAGTGGCACGATCTCAGCTCACTGCAAGCTCCGCCTCCTGGGTTCACGCCATTCCCCTGCTTCAGACTCCGGAGTAGCTGGGACTATAGGCGCCTGCCACCACGCCCGGCTAATTTTTTTTGTATTTTAATAGACACGGGGTTTCACTGTGTTAGCCAGGATGGTCTCGATCTCCTGACCTCGTGATCCGCCTGCCTCGGCCTCCCAAAGTGCTGGGATTACAGGTGTGAGCCACCGCACCTGGCTTATTTTATTTTTAGTAGACAGGGGGTTTCACCATGTTGGCCAGGCTGGTCTCCAACTCCTGACCTCAAGTGATCCGCCCGCTTTGGTCTCCCAAAGTGTTGGGATTACAGGCGTGAGCCAACGCATCTGGCCTTCCATAAGGCATTTTATTTAATTTCAGAACAATTACATGAGTAAATATTACAATCACAACAATGTCGATGAGAGAAGTTAGGTAACTTGCCAAGCTAGTCAGCTGGGTGGCTAGGATAGAATCCAGCTGTGGTCCTCAACAGTGCAAACATAATTCCCACTTGTTTTTTGAACTTAAGAGCTATGTAACCTACTGGGTCAGGTGAATTTACTAGGCCTCAGGAATCATCTTCCCTCATCTTCACTCCTTATTTTTTATCCTACATTTTACACTTTGTCCTCGTCAGTCAGACTGCAAACCTCCTTCACAGGCCCTGTTATTGAGTAGCTAGGACTACAGGTGCTCACCACCATGCCCAGCTAAATTACCTTTTTTTGGTAGAGATGGGATCTCGCTATGTTGCCCAGGCTGGTCTCAAACTCCTGGGCTCAAGCGATCCTCCCGCCTCAGCCTCCCAAAGTGCTGGGATTACAGGGTTTAAAGAGACAGTAAGTAGAACATCTTGGTCTGACAGGTCCAGGAAAAGAGCTTGGACTCTAGAGTGCCGTTACCATGGTTGACCACCAGATGGCAGAGGCACTCAAGGAATCGCGGCGAGAAGACAAAGGACGTGCTGAAGGCCTTAGGGGAAGCCTCAGGCCTTCTCAGCAGGGAGGGCCAGTTGTTCAAGTAAATGTAATTCAGACAGCTGGAATATGGGATGCGCTGGTGAGATCCAAACAGACCCACTTTGGTTCTACCAGAAGGAGAAATAGAGAGTGTGAGCTGGAGATGGAGATTGGATCATTGCAGCAGAACGTTTCAAAGGCTCAAGATCAAAACACAATATAAATAAGCTGGGGAACAGCTGGATGTGCCTGCAGGCAGGACGAGAACGAGAATGGGTGACTGGCATTCGAAGGCGAGGATGAGCTGTGAGTGAAATTCAGGGTAGGCTGAGCATCCAGAAGGGAGTTAACCTCGGTTATGCCTGGGACCATCTGACCCATAGATGACCCTGTAGTGGACTGTATTTCATAGAAATGGCCCTAAACGGCCGGGCGCGGTGGCTCAAGCCTGTAATCCCAGCACTTTGGGAGGCCGAGACGGGCGGATCACGAGGTCAGGAGATCGAGACCATCCTGGCTAACACGGTGAAACCCCGTCTCTACTAAAAAATACAAAAAACTAGCCGGGGGAGGTGGCGGGTGCCTGTAGTCCCAGCTACTCGGGAGGCTGAGGCAGGAGAATGGTCTAAACCCGGGAGGCGGAGCTTGCAGTGAGCTGAGATCCGGCCACTGCACTCCAGCCTGGGCGGCAGAGCAAGACTCTGTCTCAAAAAAAAAAAAAAAAAAAGAAATGGCCCTAAACACATTTTGGGTCCTGTGTTTCCCCAGAAGCTTAGTACCTCCCCGACAAGAGGTAGAGTCTAAGTACTCCCTCTGTGAACCTGGGCAGGACTTCCTGACTGCCTCAGCTAACAGCACAGTGAAAGTCACGTGTATGACTTTCAAGACTCAGTCACAAAGATGGTGCTGTTTCTGTTACAGCTTCCTCTCTCTCAGGACCCTCACTTTAAAACCCGGAGCTACCATGCGAGGAGCCAGGCTACCTTGAAACTGCCCTATTAGAAACCATGTGGAAGGATCACGTGTGTTGGGGCTCAGAAAATAATACCCCAAAATGGAGACCTCGGAAGCGGAAGTTTTTCTCTGACACTCTCCTGCCCTCCTCTCTCTCAGTCACAGTCTCCCCTGAGGCCAGCCACGGAAACCAGCATCCCTCCTCCCCAACATGGGTTACAGCAGCGCTCCCCAATCTTTTGGGGACCAGGGACCGGGACTGGTTTCACGGAAGACAATTTTCCCACGGAGTGAGGTGGGGATGGCTTCAGGATGAAACTGTTCCATCTCAGACCATCAGGCATTATGCAGATTCTCACAAGGAACACGCAACCTAGATCCCTCCCACGTGCAGTTCACAGTAGGGTTCAGGCTCCTGTGACGATCTAATGCCACTGCTGATCTGACAAGAGGCAGAGCTCAGGCACTAATGCCTGCTCACCCATGCTCCCCTCCTGCTGTACGACCGGGTTCCTAACAGACCACGGACCAGTACCGGTCAGTAGCCCTGGTGTTGGGGACCCCTGGGTTATATGAAACCAGAACTCCTTTTCCCTAAAGCTAGTCATAAAACCTAAAAATATTACTCTAATTTCCCCCTCTGCCTTTCTGTATAAAAACTGGCCATAAAGAATTTATTTGGCTTATCTTGTTTGACTCTTGGTCATCAGACCCCCATTTCAGAGACGATCCTGACCCATATCCAGAAGGAAAGAATACTGCACGGAGAAGCCAAGAAGAATCTAGACAGACAGGCCTTACTCAGTGTATCAGCATTAGATCATTCCATTTTTGTCCAATCGTATTTCTGCATAGTCCATACTGTATTGGACCTAAGCAATAAAATGGACAATGTCCCCTGTATTTTTGAATCTTCATTCTAAAGGCTCCCACTGTAATAATAATCCTGTACATAAAATAGTATGTATATGATTACAAAGGAATATAAAATATTTTTAAAAGCTACAATACATGTGCTTCTTTAATAATGTATTAAATAAGATAAAGTGTTGCCTATAATAACTACTGTAGCTTTCAAGTGTTGGTGAGCTTAAATGATATTTGGAGGTATCTGCACGACTGTGATAAAACAAACATTGCTATTTTTTTGATAACAAAGTCACAGGTACTTCTAATGTTTTTATGACTTGCTGCTTTTGTTCATTATGGAAGGAAAGCTAAATTTCAGTTACAGATGAGTGAAAATAAAGGAATAGTATTTTTTTTTTTTCCCATCCAAGTTCATGGACAACTTCCCCTACATTCCCCAACTCTCACTGTTGAGAACCATGGGAAGCAGGTGCTTGCAAGGATCTCAGGGATTATTAACCAAATCTGTCTTTTGCAGATGGTGGAAGGGAAGGGAGTGACATTTGGTCCTTGCCCAAGGTCACATGGCTCTTTGGTGGCAAGGCATTTTCCTAGGTGTTCCTCTGCTCCTTTCCATGGTCTGTCTTTCATTCTCCTTCCAGTACATCTGTCCGCTTCTCTCTTTCTCCATGGCGTTTTCGTCTGTGACTCTTCCTAGTCATAAAATGAAATGGAGATCTTGAAAACCAAAGCCGTGTGTACACTCACTGCTTTCTCATTCTGACCCACAATTCCAGAGTTTTTTTAATTGGGCCTCATTGTTCTCATTTACATCCTGTGATTTTTCACATGAGCCCTCTACTTAGATCATAAATTCATGTACATTCCTACATCTCACCCCAAGAACACGCTGCACTCTTGGTGGTGCACTCTTTTCTTTTTTCCATGTATCTACATTAGCGTCTCTTCCACGTGAGGTCTGAGCACTACTTTTAGCAGAATCACCTGGCCCTCTGCCCAGACTCATGACTACATGGGGGTGGGTGTTGAAAACTTGCATTTTATTAAGCTTCACTGACTGGTCTAATGGCTCTGAATGCTTGTGAGACACAGACCTGAGTCCCGCCCTTCCTGAAGGGCCACACTAGTTCCACAGACACAGTATGGCCTCTTCTTTTTTTTTTTTTTTTTTTGAGACGGAGTCTCGCTCTGTCGCCCAGGCTGGAGTGCAGTGGCGCGGTCTCGGCTCACTGCAAGCTCTGCCTCCCGGGTTCACGCCATTCTCCTGCCTCAGCCTCCCGAGTAGCTGGGACTACAGGCGCCCGCCACCACGCCCGGCTAATTTTTTGTATTTTTAGTAGATACGGGGTTTCACCGGGTTAGCCAGGATGGTCTTGATCTCCTGACCTCGTGATCTACCCGCCTTGGCCTCCCAAAGTGCTGGGATTACAGGCACGAACCGTCATGCCCAGCCAATATAGCCTCTTCTAACTGCAAGAGCCCCATTTTCCCTGGAGACTCCCACTTTTAGTATTGCTGCTTCTCGTATCCTATCCTGTTTGCATGATTCAAACGTTAAAGCCAAGAGGAAGAAGGAAGAGAATGAGGTGATGAATACTGGTCATGTACCGGATACTCTGCAAGGCTCAGTGACGTAGACACTGTTGACCATGTTTTACGAGTAAGAAAATTAAAGTTTAAAAAGTTGGGTAATGTGTTCAGGGTCACACAGTTAATAAACGGTGGAATTAAACTGCTAGCCTTGGTGTTTTTTTCTGTTTTTGCTCCAATGCTTCTTTTCTCATGACACAGACTTTATTCAACATAGTCTCAGGGTTGATACATAGTATCTTTGCATTTGCTGTGTCTCAAAATATGTTCCTTTTTTTTTTTTTTGCAGTCATCTGGAATTGATCCTTCACAGATTCCTTTCTCATTTTCTACCCACTCCCTTTAATGTATGGCCTTCTAAAAGTTCTGCCATGATCTCTTCTCTTTTCTCACTCTTCATACTAACCTCATTTTTTGCACCTATATTACAGATGCCTGAATCTATCTCAAGCCAGGATTTCCCTGTTGAGCTTCAAACCCATATGCCCAAATGCCTAGTGTCAGTTCCACAGGGACTAAAATCCAACCAGCCGGACTTTGTTCCTTGGCCTCACTTCCAGGTATCTTTTCTTATCAAGCACTTCAGCTGCTGTGGCAGATTCTGTGGGAAGCCTCGTTCAACATGTCCTCCAGCCTGTATTTAGTGGACCTTCCCAGTGCAGTGGCTACCACGATCCTTTTGTATTGTACCCGTTAATTTCTCAGGACCCCAGGGCTTAGTCCTAATCCCTCTTTCCTTCTACACTCATTCCTTAGGTGGTCTCATTGAGTTTAAAGGCATTTTCAAGCATAAATTTGCTGATGGATCTCAAATGTTTCTCTCTCCAGCCGGATCTCTCCCCTGGGCTTCAAACTTGGATATATTGTCACACATTAGCCATCTTCATATGAGTGTCTAATCAGTGCTGCACACTCAGGATGTCCAAAGAGAACACTGAGGTCCCTGCTGCCTGCTGTGCTCACCTTGCATGTGGTGCTTGACTGATCCTCCCACCCCTTTCAGGTTTCTACTCAGAGACACCTTGCTGTGCCCACCTGTCTCAAACAGACACCCACCATCACCCTAACCCACTTAATTTTATTTCCATAACATTCGCTTTCTGAAATTAGGCGATTTATGGTTTCTTGTCTCATTCTTCCACTGTAAGGTTTCTGAGAGCAAGGACATGTTCACTGCTCTCTCGCTGGTACCTAGCAGGGTTCTTGTACATACGAAGTGCAAGCAGTGTTTCTTACTTTCTGATGCTCACTGACACTTTTCTAGCACAGGCCATTATTTCTCACCTGGCTTGCTGCAAAAGTCTAAATGCTCCCTTTGTCTCCAGTTCCAATTATTTTCCAAGCTGAAGCCCATGTGATCTTTTGAAAACACAGAGCTGTTTGTCTGCTGCCCTTTTCAAACCTTTCAGGGAGGTTCTGTCTTAGTTTGGTTGGACCTTCTGTCTCAAGCAACAGAAACGCAGCTTGCTCAGGCAATGTGAATTTTCTTTTTCAGCTCAGCATGGCTTTGGTCTCTCCATCTGGTCACCAGACATGCCACGATTCTCTTGTACCTCAAAGGCCCTGGCGTACGTGGACCTCTCTGTTTAGAAGCTGTATTAATCAGGGTTCTCCAGGGAGGTAGGACCAATAGATGTATGTGCATATATAGAGAGAGGGAGAGATATTTATTCTAAGGACTTGGCTCACATGATTGTGGAGGATGGGAAGTCCAAAGTCTGCAGGGTAGGCAGGCGGGTTGGAGATGCAGATAAGCACTGCAGTTTGAGTCTGAAGGCAGTCCGCTGGCAGAATTTCTTCTTCCTCAGGGAGGTCAGTCATTTTTCTCTTAAGGCTTTCAACTGAATGAGGTCTCCCACGTTATGGTGGGTAATTGGCTTTACTCAAAGTCTATTCATTTAAATGTTAATCTCATCTAAAAAATATCTTCATAGAGACATCTAGAATAATGTTTGACCAGATACCTGGATATTGTGGCCTAGTCAAGTTGACACATCAGAAAACCTTTTCCCTCCAACCTCCCAACTCTTCTGGTTAATTTCTTTCAGATATTGGCTTAGATGCCTCCTTTGAGAGCCTTTTATGACAACATGGGGGTAGGTACCTCTCTCTCTTTTTTTTTTTTTTGAGATGAAGTTTCACTCTTGTTGCCCAGGCTGGAGTGCAGTGGCACCAGCTCAGCTCACTGCAACCCCCACCTCCCGGGTTCAAGCGATTCTCCTGCCTCAACCTCTTGAGTAGTTGGGATTACAGGCATGCACCACCATGCCCGGCTAAGTTTTGTATTTTTAGTAGAGACGAAGTTTTACCATTTGGTCAGACTGGTCTTGAACTCCTGACCTCAAGTGATCCACCTGCCTCGGCCTCCCAAAGTGTTAGGATTACAGGTGTGAGCCACCCCCCTTTTAAATAGTTTTACCAGCTTCTTAGTCCTTTTAGTCTTTTCTTCCTGTTCTCTCTTTTGAGCCCCATGGACTCCCTGTACTTATTCATGGCACAGATTTATTTTACCATATTACAAAACGCCACTTTTTGTGGTCTTGTTGCCCACACCAGAAGCTTACTTCGTGAACATCTAAATTGTTCACTATTGTATCCTCCTCACCTCCATAGCACCTGACATGTAAGAACTGCTGAATAAATATTCATTGAATGAATGACTCCTATGTGCTTCAAATTTTTCCCATCATTGCCTACTTCTTTCTCTCCTCTCTCCGTAATCAGAGCTGTAACTAGAGCTCTGAAATTTACAGTGTGCCAGTTTTTTATTTCTTTTTCTTTTTCTTTTTTTTTTTTTTTGAGACAGAGTCTAGCTCTGTCGCCGAGGCTGGAATGCAGAGGCACGATCTCGGCTCACTGCAACCTCCACCTCCCAGGCTCAAGCAATTCTCCTGCCTCAGCCTCCCCAGTTGCTAGGATTACAGGTGCACGCCACCATACCAGCTAATTTTTGTATTTTAGTAGAGATGGGGTTTCACCATGTTGGCCAGGCTGGTCTCAGTGTGGCCAGTTTTTAAAATGATCGTGCAACTAATTCAATAGCACAAACATGTAGTATCACTAAATTTAACAGCTAGTAAGTGAGAATAACTAGTTAAAATAGGAAGCTACCAGATGGAAAGGATTATCAATAGCACCCATATGCAAGCTGAGACACGAATCATAAAGTCAATTTGATGGCCATGTTTTATGCTTGCCCTGGCACTGAAATTGCTAGTTACAGCTGGACACTCCATTGTACACAGTACTTTCTGGTGGCTGATCTATTAACTTCATTCAGTGTGTGGGGGGAAGGAAGGTGGAAAATATACTCACACCAGGAAGTTACATGTAGGACAGAAGATAGATCTGCCTTTTTTTTTTTTTTTTTGAGATAAGAGTCTCACTCTGTCACCCAGGCGGGAGTGCAGTGGTGTGATCTTGGCTCACTGCCACCTCCGCCTCCCAGGTTCAAGTGATTCTTCTGCCTCAGCCTCCCAAGTAGCTGGGACTACAGGGGCTCGCCACCACGCTGACTAATTTTTGTATTTTAAATAGAGACGGGGTTTCACCATATTGGCCAGGTTGGTCTCAAACTCGTGACCTCCTGATCTGCCTGCCTCAACCTCCCAAAGTGTTGGGATTACAGGTGTGAGCTGCCTTGCCCAGCCTAGACCTGCCTTTTTGTATTTGTTCTGCTAATTGGAGAATTAAGATTTGAGGTTCAGCCAAAGGAAGACACAGCATGACTTACAGGTGCTGATCTGCATGGGTCAGTGAAATGTGCGAGATAATATGTGTCCATCAACAGGTACAGCCACCGCCAATGCCTCCACTTCTAGGATTTGCAGCCCCATGGAGCAGCCGCTGGCAGAGAGAGAGGGGAGGACTTTAAACAGTCCGTCCTGGGATGGCCCCACATCTCCTCAAAGATGGGGCTGTTTTGCTATGTTGCCAACATCATACATCAGCTAGCACTTTTAGCCATAAAGATATTAGCATATGAAGTCCTTCACTGCAGAAAATCAAGAAAAGATGGCTCCCTGTTTACTTAGCTTGCAACCTTCAGCTTTTCAGACTTTTTGCCATGATTATCTAACTGAATATTTCTTTCTGTCCAGAGTCCTCACTTAGACACAGAATCATTTGTGGAGCTCTGGGGTCAATCATCAACCATCCTATTATTACAGTAGGTAGTCAGGCAGACATGAGCAGGGCAGGAGAGGGCCCCCCCACCCCCTACCAGGAATGCCAGGTGACCATCAGGTGATGGTCAGGTGGTTGTTAACTGTTGCGCTAAAGTACTAATTGGTTGCACCTGGCACCAGGGAACGGCATTCTTCCAACAGATAGAAAAACCTGAAACTGGTAAAACCTGAAACTGGTGATTAGCTTCCTGATGAGATCTCAGGAGCTGGGTGAGTGGGCTCTGGCATGTGCACTAAGAGGCAAAATGGTGATCTTTTTGGTATGTGACCTTCCTCTAGGAGCATTTGACTGGTAACGGACGAAGGTCTCAAGTGAGCATGTGCAAACTCCAGTACTGTGCATGTGGCCCCTTGCAAGTGTAGCAGACCCCTGAACACTGCGCATGCACACAGCTCACCCCGAGTGAAGAATAACAGGAGAAGTAATGCAAGGCCCTGGAAGTATGCCAACGTATAAAACCCCAAGTTAAAGGTCAAACCGTGCATTTAATCTCTCAAGTTACCCGCTTGGCCCTTTTCAAAGTGTACTTTACTTCTTTTCATTCCTACCCTAAAACTTTCTCTCTCTCTCTCTCTCTTTTTTTTTTCTTTTTTGAGACAGAGTCTCACTCTGTTGCCCAGGCTGGAGTGCAGTGGTGTGATCTGAGCTCATTGCACCCTCTGCCTCCCAGGCTCAAGCAATTCTCATGCCTCAACCTCCCAAGTAGCTGGGACTACAGGTGTATGCCACTGAACCCGGCTAACTTTTTAATTTTTAATAGAGGCAGAGTTTTGCCATGTTGGCCAGGCTGGTCTTGAACTCCTGGCCTCAAGTGATCCACCCACCTCTGCCTCTCAGAGTGCTGGGATTACAGGCGTGAGCTGCTGCACCCAGCCTGCCCTAAAACCTTTTCATAAACTTTCACTCCTGCTCTAAAACTTGTTTCGATCTCTCATTCTGCCTTATGACCCCCAGTCGAATTCTTTCTTCTGAGGAGGCAAGAACTGAGGTTGCTGCAGACCCATACAGATTTGCTGCTGGGAACATACTTTGGTGCCATGTTATTCAGATACATTCTGCTGCTAACCCTGTTTTCTTCTATTTCTTAGCTCTTGTGCTTCATTTTTTATTTTTGAGATAGAGTTTCGCTCCTGTTGCCCAGGCTGGAGTGCAGTGGCATGATCTCGGCTCACTGCAACCTCCACCTCCTGGATTCAAACAATTCTCCTGCCTCAGCCTCTCAAGTAGCTGGGATCACAGACACATGCCACCACACGTGGCTAATTTTTGTATTTTTAATGGAGATGGGGTTTCACCATGTTGGTCAGGCTGGTCTAGAACTCCTGACCTCAGGTGATCCACCCACCTTGGCCTCCCAAAGTGCTGGGATTACAGGCGTGAACCACCAAGCCTGGCCTCCTGTGCGTCCTTTAAAAGCCCCCATGTCTCATTTTTCAGAGGCCTGAAACATACACTGAAGAGTCAGAGTTGCAGCATCCCAGACACTGAGCTTCTTGGCCCCCCATGTGGTTCTCTCAAAGGCTGGCATTTGTGGAGGAGTGAGGATGACTGCAAGTTCCTCTCGGCCACCTGTCAGCTCTGGAAGCTTCAGATTCCTTATTAGTACAGTGGGATAGCCGGTAATGGCCATCTCAGTTGTAAAAAGTGTGCTTCTTAGAACTTCAGAAGACGTAACTGAGTGCTCGCAGGCAAATGTTACATCTCTCCTTTGCTAATAGAATCATTTCGGTCTCTTCCCTGCCACATCCTCCAGATGCCCCTAATGTATTGACTGCAGAGACATTTAAATGAATTAGGAGGCATTAACCACTGACATTTCTATTTCAGTTGCAGGAAAAATGTAATCAACAAGGAAGCCAACCTAGTATTCAGAGGATCAAGGGAGGCTCCTGGATCCACAGGCCCTTCGGGCTGATGTCTTATAAATAGATCACATTCAGGCTAATCTCATATCACGTTGTCTTTGGGTGTGAAGGACTTGAAAAAAATAAACTTGTTAGCTAAATAAATCTTGAATGGATAGGGGCTTGAGTGGGAGGTGTCAGCTGAAAAGATGTGATCGCATGTCTGTAGGCCATCTGTGTGTTTCGAGGGAAATTATGACTGAGAGGTTGTGAGAATGAAAGGAAGACCATATGACACCAAGGTGCCTCTCTTGAAATTAGATCCCACAAAAAGCCAGTATGGCCTGTGTTAACTTTGCGGGAGGAGAAATGCCACACCACCCATTGCATGACCAAGGCATTTCCCGAGGCTGCGGTAACAAATGACCACGTCTAAAGAAAGCAAAGTCATTAGCTTACAGTGCTGGAGGTCAGAAATCTGAAATGTGTCAGCAGGGCTGCATTCCCACTGGAAACTCTCAGGAAACTGCGCTTCCTTGCCTTTTCCAGCTTCTAGAGGCCGCCCAAATTCCTCGGCTGTGATACCCGCCCCGCCTCTTCAAAGTCAGCAGCATAGCACCTTCAAATCTGTGACCGCTGCCTCCATAAACACATCTCCTCTTTCTTGGGCTCTCTTCCATCCTTGTGATTATGTTGGACCTACCCAAATAAGCCAGGATAATTACCTAATCTCAAATCTTTAAGTACATCCACAAACTTCCTTTTGTCAGGCTCCAGGGACTAGAATGTGGACACCTTTGGGGGACCATCATTCAGTCTACCACACCAAAGTTGTCAGTTATTTTTGTTTCCGTGGTGACTGCTGGGTCAAACTGGCGGGTGGGTAAACTGCTTCTGTGATTGTCACTGCTCTGGAGGCTGGCATTTCTCCTCTGTTTTTCATCGATTCTACAGAGCTGGGTGTGAAATTGACTCCATAGTCACGTGGACTGTTCTTTTTGATAAACACAAAAATGAACCCTTCTGTGTTATTTTTAAAAATTTTATTTTATTATTATTTTTTTTTGAGATAGAGTCTCACTCTGTCGCCGAGGCTGGAATGGAGTGGCGCAATCTCGGCTCACTGCAAGCTCCGCCTCCTGGGTTCAGGCCATTCTCCTGCCTCAGCCTCCCGAGTAGCTGGGACCACAGGCACGTGCTACCACGCCTGGCTACTTTTTTGTGTGTTTTTAGTAGAGACGGGGTTTCACCGTGTTAGCCAGGATGGTCTCGATCTCCTGACCTCGTGATCTGCCCGCCTCGGCCTCCCAAAGTGCTGGGATTACAGGCATGAGCCCCCATGCCCCAGTGACCCTTCTGGCCTTAAAGTTTGAAACATTTGTTTTATCTGAGTTCCTTCCTCAGGAAAGGACCTTCAGACCTCTGAAAAAGGGTATCAAAGAACTGAAACTCACCAGATCACCAGGGTCCTGACAATGAGATGCCAGACCCCTCATTCATCATGACTGCTTATTTGCCCCTCCCTAGTTCCTGTTTTCTTACACGTCGTTACATTTCTTCCCTGCTATGTAAACCTTTCGTTTTAGTGGGTCAGGGAGATGGGTTTGAGACTGAGCTCTCATCTCCTCAGCTGCAGCACCCTGGTAAAGCCTTCTTCCTTGGCAATACTCGTCTCAGTGATTGGCTTTCTGTGTGTCCAGCAGCAGAACCTGGACCAAACATGGTGTTTTGGTAACAGGTGCACAATGGTCATTTAATCAGGACGTATCTTGGGCTGTGTTCAGCATCAAGTCTTATTTTTAATATAAGAAAACAAGAAAAAGGTCTTACTTGATGTTGAGTCATAAAATGTTAGAATTTGAGGAAATGTAAGAGATGGTGTGATCCAACAATGAGGTGTAGAGAGGCTGGCGGGACTTGCCGAGGTTAGCAGCTATAGTACTTAGTGAACCAAAAAGGTAGCACCTGCTCCCTAGTTCTCCTCTCAATACATCACCTGGATTGTGAATTAGGCTTGGGAAGCACTCTGGAGTTCGTGATGGAGTAAGTGATCTTGTCATTCCCCACCACCGTGATATTGAGTAAATAAGGTAACAAAAAAAAAAAAAGCCCAGCACGGTAGCTCATGCCTGTGACCCCAGCACTTTGGGAGGCCAAGGTGGGTGGATTGCCTGAGCCCAGGAGTTTAAGACCAGCCTGAACAACATGATGAAACCCTATCTCTACAAAAAATGCAAAAATTAGTGGGGGCATGGTTGTGCACACCTGTAGTCCCAGCTACTCGGGAGGCTGAGGTGCGAGGATCACTTGAGCCTTGAGAGCTTGAGGCTGCAGTGAGCTGTGATCGCACCACTACACTCCAGCTTGGGTGACAGAGCAAGACCCAATCTCAAAAAATAAAATAAGATTAAATAAAAAACCTAAGAGAAAGAAAAGTTAAATTTTCGTGAAATTCGCTGATCTAAGGTATCCATTCTTCATCAATGTGGCTATGGCAAAATATGACAGAATAAGGGGAACAGGATTTCAGTCTCAGGATGGAGACTTTTCTTCTCTTAGTCTCAGAGATATGGTCTAAGGAATATAGTTGAAACGGGCCTGAAGGGAAAAAATCTAGCTTTCTTGGACTTAAAACAAAATGCTTGTTTTTGTTCCAAGTTTACAGAGAAGCATTTGTTGAGGGCTCACTATGTGAATGTGGTCCTAAGTCCCGAGAAAAAGACAGACAAGATTTTATTGACATTTATTATTTATTTTTTGAATTTTCAAACTTCTGAAAATACAGAGAAAGAGAGTTTTAAATGAAATTGTAAAATGCAGTACTCTTCCTGCTGCCAAAGTAGGGCATTGTAATAGAAGATGTAATGATCACAAAATGTGAAATGTAGTTCAAAACACGTCCCTACTCCTTTTAAATTCCCTGTGGTTGGGAACTTACTGCTCTGCTGACCTTGAACGGCTTAATCTGCCAAAATTGAATAAGCCAAAGCATTTAGGCATGGTTAGGTGTGGAAAATTCAAAATTTGTATAAACTCTGAGGGAGATGGAAGAAATAAGGGCCAGCCCTACCGTAACCTGCCTCAGCCCTTTCCTGTTTGGGTTCATACTTTCCTCAGAGGCCTGGTTTGCTGATTTATGGCTTATTTTTTTTTTCCTATAGTATATGTTAAATCAGTTTCTTCTATACCATAAACCACCCCAAAGGAGCAAGGCAGTTTGCTTTGGAAACCAAATGAATATTCTCAGGTCACTTGCCGTGTTGTGAAACATTTGTAACCATATTTTGTAGGATTTTATATGAGGAAATAAAAGTAGTTAGAGGTGACCTGTGCGTAGTTTGACTTGGAGAATCATCAACATTTTCACTTCTTTGTAGCCTTGTGGTAGAAAGGTAAATTAAGCAGAAGGAGGAGAGGAGAGAAATGGTGTTGAAAGGGATATTTCTCAGATGAGTTGGAGGTGGTGGGGGAGGCATCGGGAATACTGAAAACCAAAGTCAATTTCAGACCAAAATTCCTTCCATCTACAAGGGTCTGAGGTTTCTGAAGCGGGCTAATTGACAGTAGCCATTATTTTGTGATAGCCAGGTCAGGCTTCGAGACTGATTGATCTGCCAAGCATTTTAGATATGGGCCACTGACTCAGAAATTACACAAAGGACGACGGCAGCAGTGAGTAGATACAAGTTCATGCCGTTTGATAGTTCTCTTGAAGCACTCTGTTATGTTCTTTGTGCAGCCTTTAACTGAATACCATTCAATGCCACCTGACAGAAAGAAAAGAGGTAAGGAAATTTCTTGGGAGGTGCAACCTATGTGGCCTCAGATGCTGCAGATAACTATTAGGTTAAAAAGAATACTAAGCAAAAACTTTAGTTTTATCAAGATACGAATCTAGCATGTCCACCATTAAGAATGGTTCATTTCAGGCCGGGCGCGGTGGCTCAAGCCTGTAATCCCAGCACTTTGGGAGGCCGAGACGGGCGGATCACGAGGTCAGGAGATCGAGACCATCCTGGCTAACACGGTGAAACCCCATCTCTACTAAAAAATACAAAAAACTAGCCGGGCGAGGTGGCAGGCGCCTGTAGTCCCAGCTACTCGGGAGACTGAGGCAGGAGAATGGCGTGAACCCGAGAGGCGGAGCTTGCAGTGAGCTGAGATCCGGCCACTGCACTCCAGCCTGGGTGACAGAGCCAGACTCCGTCTCAAAAAAAAAAAAAAAAAGAATGGTTTATTTCATTATTTTATCTTTAAGAGCTCCAGACTATTGTAGTTGGGTACATTGCATACACAAGCTTTGAAACCGTAAAACAAAAAAGCTCTCAAATTCAGATTATAAAAGCCATGCAATTGCCATTGACTATGTAGAATTTCTGAAGTGCTAGCTGTTTTGAAGCTTCCTGATAATCATCCCTCAGTTTTACCCAGGTCGTTGAGTTTTTCAAAAGGCTGAATGTACAGAAGCATCCTTTAGATGTGTTAAGTGCCTCTCAGAAATGGAGGCGTATGTATAACCTCACTTAATTCCTTCCCCGATTAAAGAAGTAATGCATGTTCACTGTAGAAAATACAAAAAATGCACGCAAGTACAAAATAAGTGACAGTAACATCCTGTAAGTCTACCACCCCAGCTTCAATTGTAGGTAGGAGGACAAAAGGAGCAATTCCCCAAAGCAAAACGTGATGATTGGAAACTTGGACAAAACAGTGGTTTCTCAGCTGGGGATGATTTTGCTCTCCCTTTCCCAGGACATCAGGTAATACCCAGAGACATTGTTATTATCAGAACTGGTAGGGGCGGCAGGGTGGGGTCGCAGGTGCTCTTGGCATCTAGTGGGTAGAAGCTACGATGCTGCTGTGCATCCTACAGTACCACTGCAAAGAATTCACCTGCCCAAAATGTCAATAGTGCAAAAGTTGAGAAACCCTATTGATAAAACTATCAAAAGCATGAAGTTCAGTTGTTTGTTTTGCATCAGTGTAAATGGCAAAATTCCCAAATGAGGAAACTGCTCTTCCCAACATTGTAGTCATTCCAGGCCTTCGACCCATCAAGAACTATTGTTAGGCCGGGCGCGGTGGCTCACGCCTGTAATCCCAGCACTTTGGGAGGCCGAGGCGGGCAGATCACGAGGTCAGGAGATCAAGACCATCCTGGCTAACACGGTGAAACCCCGTCTCTACTAAAAATACAAAAAACTAGCCGGGCGTGGTGGCAGCGCCTGTAGTCCCAGCTACTCGGGAGGCTGAGGCAGGAGAATGGCGTGAACCCGGGAGGCGGAGCTTGCAGTGAGCTGAGATCGCGCCACTGCACTCCAGCCTGGGCGACAGAGCGAGACTCCGTCTCAAAAAAAAAAAAAAAAAAGAACTATTGTTAGTATTTTGTTGAATAAGCTTCCAGGCTCTTTCTTATACATAGAGTATTTTAATCCTAATTCTGGTGTCCGTCTGGCTAGATGACTCTGGCCACATTCAGGAAGAGAAGAGCCAACATCTCATGGGCCCAGGGGGTCTGGATATCTTTCCCATTCCATGAAGAACGGGCTGTGACTAGCAGACAGGAGAACTGACCTTAGAGAGGGGACCTAGACTAGAAAGACTGAACAGAACTCAAGTAACCCTCTTAATACCAAAACACCTTGCGATGTGACCCATGACTCTTATCCTCTCTCCAAACTAACTTTGATCGCCTCTAGTTTTTGTTCTTTCCTTCCAATTCCACAGAAAAATTGTTTTGTGGATTTTTATTCATCGGTGGTATACTGACCGTACTTATTGGCAACTGAATTTTTTCCCACTCAATATGTGTTAGAGATTCCTCCATGTTAACAAAGGGATCTAGTTCATTCTGAGTGTTGCATAGCACTCAAAGGCCTGCATATAACACAGTTTAATGAATAGTTCCCTATAGATGAACATTTAGGTCATTTCTTTCTTTTTCTTTTTTTTTTTTTTCAGATGGCGTTCTCTTTTGTTGCCCAGGCTGGAGTGCAATGGCACCATCTTGGCTCACCGCAACCTCCGCCTCCCGTGTTCAAGCGATTCTCCTGCCTAAGCTCCCCAGGTAGCTGGGATTACAGCCACCACACCTGGCTAATTTTGTATTTTTAGTAGAGATGGGATTTCTCCATGTTGGTCAGACTGGTCTCGAACTCCCCACTTCAGGTGATGTGCCTGCCTCGGCCTCCCAAAGTGCTGGGATTACAGGCATGAGCCACCGCGCCTACACCGTTTAGGTCATTTATATTACTTTACTATTAAACGTAATGCTGCAGTGATAACCTTGATACATGTGTTAAATATAAATATTTTTCTGCAGTAGATACCAAGAAATAGAATTGCTTTATCGAAGGCTGTGTTTATTTAAAATTTTAATGGAAATTCACAAATTGTCTAAAAAGATGCTGAACCAATCTAAGCTGTCATTGAAAATGCATGAGCATTCCCATTTCCCATACTGTCACTAACTCCTGATATAATAAAACTTTCATATCTTTTACCAATCTGATGGGTTAAAAATATTATATTGTTTTCATAATTTGCATTTCCTTGATTTTTACTAACAAGGTTGAGCAGGCTTTTATATTTGTAGGTTACTTATATTTATTCTTATGGGAATTGCCTTCATACTTCCTTTAATAAGGTATTTACTCTTGATTGTTGGGCTTTTTAAAATTGTTTTTGAAGTTTTTTATTCTGGATAAATATTAATTTTTTTCCCTGTTATCTATATTTCTTATATGTTTACCCAGTTATTTCCTTATCTTTTACATTTTGGAATTATCACACATTTTATAAATGTTAAAATCTTCATATATTCAAATGTATTTATTATTTCCTTTACAACTTTGGGGTTTAGGATTTTTTTTTTCTTTTTTTGACAGTGTCTTACTCTGTCACCCAGGCTGGAGTGCAGTGGTTCAATCTTGGCTCACTGTAACCTCTGCCTCCTGGGCTCAAGCAAGTTTCCTGCCTCAGCCTCCATGCTGAGTAACCAGGAAAACAGGTGCGAGCCACCATGCCCGACTAATTTTTTATTTTTTTTTGTAGAGACAAGGCTTCTCCATGTTGCCCAGGTTGGTCTTGAGGTCAAGCAGTCCACCCACCTCTGCCTTCTAAAGTGCTAGGATTATAGGCATGAGTCACTGTGCCCTCCCTCCCTCCCTCCCCGCTCCCTCCCTCCCTCCCCGCTCCCTCCCTCCCTCCCCGCTCCCTCCCTCCCCGCTCCCTCCCTCCCCGCTCCCTCCCTCCCCGCTTCCTCCCCCTCCCCGCTCCCTCCCCCTCCCTCCCTCCCTCCCTCCTTCACTCCCCCCTCCCTTCCTTTCTTCCTTCCTTCCTTCCTCTTTCTCTCTTTCTCTTCCTTCCTTTCTTTCTTTCCCTTTCTTTCTTTCTTTCTTTCTTTCTTTCTTTCTTTCTTTCTTTCTTTCTTTCTTTCTTTCTTTCTTTCTTTCTTTCTTTCTTTCTTTCTTTCTTTCTCTTCCTTCCTTCCTTCCTTCCTTCCTTCCTTCCTTTCTTTCTTTCTTTCTTTCTCTCTCTCTCTCTTTTTTTTTTTTTTTTTCAGGACATAGTCTCACTCCATTGTTCAGGCTAGAGTTCTGTGGCGTGATCACAGCTCACTGTGGCCTCAAAGTCCTGGGCTCAGGTGATCCTCCCACCTAGCCTCTCCGGTAGCTGGGACTGCTACAGGTGTGCGCTACCATTCCTAGCTAACCTCCTTTCTTTCAAACTTAAAATCTTTCCCAGTATTTTCTTCTGATGTTTCATCATTTGGATTTTTATGTTTTAGAGAAGGCCAGCTTCATGGGCATGCAACTGGTGCACAGGGCCCAAGTTTAGAAGGGCTCTGAAAATTGTGTATTACTTTTTTGTGAGGACGTGAGTGGTGTGAATGAGACAGTATGTAGATTATTAGGAATGTGTGCTCTGGAGTCAAAGTACTCACATTTGAATCTTGTCTATAAGACTCATTAGCTGTGTAACCGTGCAAATTACTTAATCGTTCATGTCTGACATTTCTCATCTTTAAAATGGGGATAGTGACAAGATCCATCCAGCTCTTTTCATTGTTTTGTTGGTGTAACGTAGCCCTGGTAAAGACCTTAGTGTAGCATCTGGCATATGAAAGTTTGTTGTGATAAGCATTTTCCCCGTACTTATTTTAATTAAAATTTTTAAAGTGTCAAAACTTACCTTTAATGTGGACCACTTTTTTACAGTACTGAGCAGGTTTTGCCTGGCAGGTTCCCAAGTCTAAAAGACATCCATGGAAGGGGATTGCAAGATTGCATGCTCTGCAAATCACACCTCCAACATCTCCAAGTATAGGGGCAGAAAAATAAGGAGAAAATAGTGATAGATATGAGAGAGAAAAAGAGGAAGGAAGAGAAATCAAAACAATAATGATTTCTGACTTTATATATGTGTGTGTGTGTGTATACATATATATGTATATATATATATATATATATTTTTTTTTTTTTTTTTTTGAGACAGGGTTGTACTCCTGTTACCCAGGCTGGAGTGCAGTAGCGCAATCTCGGCTCACTGCAACCTCCGCTTCCCGGGCTCAAGTGAGTGATCCTCCCACTTCAGCCTCTCAGGTAACTGGGACTACAGGCACACACCCACCGTGTCCAGCTTTTTGTATGTTTAGTGGGGAGACGGGGTTTTGCTATGTTGCCCAGGCTGGTCCCTCTGCTTCAGCCTTCCAAAGTGCTGGGATTACAGGTGTGGGCCATTGTGCCCCAGGAAGTAAGCAATACTTTAAAAATTCTAAAACCTTACGTAAATTATTATTATTATTATTTTTGAGATAGAATTTCACTCTTGTTGCCCAGGCTAGAGAGCAATGGCGTGATCTCGGCTCACTGCAACCTCCACCTCCCGGGTTCAAGCAATTCTCCTGCCTCAACCTCCCGAGTAGCTGGGATTACAGGTGTGTGCCACCACGCCCAGCTAATTTTTTGTATTTTTAGTAGAGACGGGGTTTCACCATATTGGTCAGGCTGGTCTCAAACTCCTACCTCAGGTGATCTACCCGCCTCGGACTCCCAAAGTGCTGGGGTTACAGGTGTGAGCCACCACACCAGGCTAAAATTATTTTTTATTTTGAGAATTTAATGAGGGAAATTTCGAAGCATATACTATATTTATGAATTGGAAGCACCTTGAACTGTAGTAATCAGACAGGAGCCCATGTGGTCTAAACAACTCAGCTGGTTAAAATTCATTCAGTTCCTCAGTGCTTAATTAAATCACACCAAATTTATTTTACCAGAAAATTTAATTTCAGCTACATATTCACTGTTAGGGCTTAATTTCAGTGCCTAAGGTAGCACATTATATGTAGTCAGTTCTTCATGAATATTTATTGCTTCATTAATGTTTACATATTGGTTATCTTCCACACTCAAACTCAGTGGCTCGAAAATGTTATTCATTTTGTTTATGCAGAAATAGCCCAGAGATTCTTGAACTGGTCAATATTGATAAGGTTGGAAGACATTATCTAGAAGATTGTTTTCCAAATGCTACTGTGCATCAGATTTATTTAAGCAGATTAAATAAACACACAGATTCCCAGAGCCCCCCAAAACCTGAATTAGAATCTATGAAAGGTGGGGCTTGATAATTTGTATTTTAGATATGGAGAAATAGCTAAGGGGCTATGATTTAGCTCTCAACATCTAGACCAATGCTTGTGAATCTATGATTCTTCCAATTCAGGGATCTTTCTTTTTTTTAGAGACAGAGTCTCGCTCTTTTGCCCAGGCTAGAGTGCAGTGGTGCGATCTCGTTCGTCTCACTGCAACCTCTGTTCAAGCGATTCTCCTGCCTCAGCCTCCCAAGTAGCTGGGACTACAGGCACCTGCCACCACGCCCAGCTAATTTTTTTGTATTTTAGTAGAAATGGGGTCTCACTGTGTTGCCCAGGCTGGTCTCGAACTCCTGAGCTCAGGCAATCCACCCACCTCAGCCTCCTAAAGTGTTAGGATTACAAGCGTGAGCCATTGCGCCTGGCCTTAGGGATCTTTCTTTCAGAAGCAGGGAGCTTTGGCCAGTGATAGAGAACTGATCACCATTAAAAACAGCTCAGATTGGCCGGGCGCGGTGGCTCAAGCCTGTAATCCCAGCACTTTGGGAGGCCGAGACGGGCGGATCACGAGGTCAGGAGATCGAGACCATCCTGGCTGACACTGTGAAACCCCGTCTCTACTAAAAACTACAAAAAACTAGCCGGGCGAGGTGGCGGGCGCCTGTACTCCCAGCTACTCGGGAGGCTGAGGCAGGAGAATGGCGTGAACCCGGGAGGCGGAGCTTGCAGTGAGCTGAGATCCGGCCACTGCACTCCAGCCTGGGCGACAGAGCGAGACTCCGTCTCAAAAAAAAAAAAAAAAAAAAAAAAACAGCTCAGATTGTTAAAAGATTCTTTTGAAATTGAGCCAGAATTTCTCTGAGTGCTCACAGTTTCCGTCTTCCACTATATAATGGCCACTGCCGTGTCACTCCTGTTCACTGATGGCCCCAAAGAAGGATTTACCAGATGTTTTCTGCAATGTGTCTTATATCTCCCTCTGCCATGTTGGGAGATAGAGGAGAACATTTTTAATAGAAAACAGTCTGGCTGATGAGGCTAATTAACCTTTGTTGATGATTTTCCCCAGGCTCAACCTCATCTAAAGACATTTGGGAAATTTCACATTGGTTCTGCCACTAAGCATGACAGACTTTCCATTCAAAATCAATGATCAATCAACATTTTTTTTTTTTTTTTGAGACGGAGTCTCGCTCTGTCGCCCAGGCTGGAGTGCAGTGGCCGGATCTCAGCTCACTGCAAGCTCCGCCTCCCGGGTTCACGCCATTCTCCTGCCTCAGCCTCCCGAGTAGCTGGGACTACAGGCGCCCGCCACCTCGCCCGGCTAGTTTTCTGTATTTTTTTAGTAGAGACGGGGTTTCACTGTGTTATCTAGGATGGTCTCGATCTCCTGACCTCGTGATCCACCCGTCTCGGCCTCCCAAAGTGCTGGGATTACAGGCTTGAGCCACCGCGCCCAGCCTTTTTTTTTTTGAAACAGAGTTTTGCTCTTGTTGCCCAGGCTGGAGTACAATGGCATGATCTTGGCTCACCGCAACCTGTGCCTCCCGGGTTCAAACAATTCTCCTGCCTCAGCCTCCCGAGTAGCTAGGATTACAGGCATGCACCACCATGCCCAGCTAATTTTGTATTTTTAGTAGAGATGGGGTTTCTCCACGTTGGTCAGGCTGGTCTTGAACTCCCGACCTCAGATCTGATCCACCTGCCTCGGCCTCCCAAAGTGCTGGGATTACAGGCATGAGCCACTGCGCCTGGCCAATCAATAAACATTTTTAAAGAATGGAGCTTATACATAACAAGGACTCTACTAAGCCATTTACATTCATAAGCCCAATTATTTCCCAAAGTATACATTTCAGGTAGGTATTATAGATGTCTGCATTTCACATAAAAGAAAACTTAGGCTTTAATACCTTGGGTAAGTGGGAGAGAGAGTGAAAAATAGTCTGTTGGAATCTAAGTCCCTATTCTCAGCAAGCACACTACCTCCTTGGAGCTCCCTACCTTTTGCATATCCCAAACTTTCTGGTCACCCTCTTCATACTGGAGGTCTTGGCTCTTCTTGGATCAGGATCAATTGCCTGCCTGGAATACTAGGCTTGCTGTTTCTTCAGGTCATCCTGGAGTAAGTTTTCCTCCTGAATTTTTGATCACTCAATCTCAAAACTTGCCCTTAGCTACTCATCACGTTACTCAGACTTTTGGTGCAAGAGGCCCCCTGAGGTGGAGAGCTCATGTGATATCGGATCAGTGTCCTTCTTGCCCAAGGCCCCTGGACTGTTTTCCTTGGTGAGATCTGTTGCAGTTTCTCTCTCCTCCTCTCAGACGGTCTCTCTATCTGATTCCACACCCAACAACCATAGCCTTCTCCTTCCTGAAACCTTGACCCTGACATGCTTCACTATGGCTGAAGATGATGCCTTAACTTCTAGGCCTTTTTGCTGTCATTGTTCAGTTTTCTGTTTACTTACAAATATGTTCCTGGATCCCATTTTCTTTCTTCCAGTCTCTTTTGGTTTGAACATTTACTGTTGATTTTATTAACATATCTACTACATAATATATTCCAATTTGGCAACTAAGTTTAATGCTTCAGGTTAAATGTAAAATGAATTATTTCCTTAAGTGTTTAATTCTGAAGTGTGCTATTCTCTTTATTACTTTATTAGCTGACAAAGATCTATTATATACATAATTATTTAAATGCATACTGTAATTCATATATATGTGTATGTGTGTGTGTATATATATGTTGAGGGGGTGGTGGGGAGGAGATGGAGCCTCACTCTGTTGCCCAGGCTGGACTACAGTGGCGCAATTTCTGCTCTCTGAAACCTCTGCCTCATGGGTTCAAGAGATTCTCCTGTCTCAGCCTCCTGAGTAGCCAGGATTACAGGCGCATGCCACCATTCCTGGCTAATTTTTGTATTTTTTAGTAGAGATGGGGTTTCACCATGTTGGCCAGACTGGTCTTGAACTCCTGACCTCAGGTGATCCACTCCCCTTGGCCCTCCCAAAGTGTTGAGATTACAGACATAAGCCACTGCACCCGGCCTATAATTCATATATACATATATTTAAACTTATAAATCATGATGATGTGATCCTTTAAAATAACCACCCCTCACTTCATGGGCTGTCCTGCAAACCAGGTAAGTACCAACAACAAAATTTCTCTTTATGCTGAATTTTCTTCTTTTGCCCATACCTCTTTCTTGTGTCCAGCAAAATTAATGCAACCCCTGAATTATTTTCTCATGACACTCAAGACACAAGATGTTTTCTTATGATTTTTCATCTATACATATGCTTCCTTCCACATTCTTTATAGGAGAACAGTATGAGGACTTCAAATGCAGCAGAGACCTAAGCTGTACAATTTGAATTTCTTGCTGCCCTCTCTGCAAGGGGTAATCAGAACTCTATGGTGCACTGTATTTAGTAATGAGGGTAGTGTGGGAAGCAGAGGCCAGAGACTTGTGTTCCAGATGTGGTGTGTTTAACTTGCATAGAGTTTTCAAAAATTGTGTTAGTTGTCAACATTTAAAAATCGGGAGAGTTCTCCTAAGAATCTGAGATTCTGGCTTCTCGTGAAGAATCAGGAGATTTGGCAATCTTGGGCTCTGCTTTCTCTGTGGCAGCAAACATCTGCAGCTGCATACCAGCTGCCCTTCCTTAGAAGAGCTTTTCCTCTTGTGTAGCTAGCTGGCTTCCCTCATTTATATTAGGTGGCCAGAAACTTTATGAATGTGAGTTGGTGACCCCAGTATTTGATATCAAGTCTCCAAGTCTCAATACACATGCTCCTCCCCTTATGATGGAGTTACGTCCAGATACACTTGAAAATATATATATATATATATTTTTTTTTTTTTTTGAGACGGAGTCTCTCACTGTCGCTCAGGCTGGAGTGCAGTGATGTGATCTTGGTTCACTGCAAGCTCCGCCTCCCGGGTTCATGCCATTCTCCTGCCTCAGCCTCCCGAGTAGCTGGGACTACAGGTGCCTGCCACAATGCCGTTTTTTTTTTTTCTTTCTTTTTCTTTTTTTTTTTTTGTATTTTTAGTAGAGATGGGGTTTCATTCTGTTAGCCAGGATGGTCTCGATCTCCTGACCTCGTGATCCGCCTGCCTTGGCCTCCCAAAGTGCTGGGATTACAGGCGTGAGCCGCCGTGCCCGGCCTTGAAAATATCTTGTCAAAAATGCATTTAATACACCTAACCTGCCAAATGTCACAGCCCACCTTAAACATGCCACTTAAATTAGTACACACTTGGGCAAAATCATCGAACAAAAAGCCTATTTTATAATAAAGTGTTGAATATCTCATTTAATTTATTGAATACTGTACTGAAAGTGAAAAGCGGGATGATTGTATAGGCACTCGAAGTATGATTTCTATTGAAGGCATATCACTTTTGCACCATCGTAAAGCTGAAAAACTGTAAGTGTGGAACCATCATAAGTCATATTGGAATTGTATTTATTGCTGGGATGCCCTGTAGATTCTTCCTACTGGTGTGGTCTCCAGACAACAGCATCAGCATCACGTGAGAGCTTGTTGGAAATGCAGAAGCTCAGGCCTCACCTCGGACCTACTGCATCAGACTCACTTTAACAAGATCCCAGGTGACTCGTACGCACGTTAAATTTGTAAAGCACTGGTGTAGAAGCCACCTTATCGTCCTCCTTCCTCTGCCACCCTCTCACTCTAAGAGACTGCTCTGTTAACTTCTGGGCGCCATGTAGATCATCTGTGTTCATTACCATCTCACCACCTCATTGAGGGAGAATTCCCATAATGGCGCTTGCACATGTCTGTTACCATTGTGAACATCTACCTAGTTTGAAAGGCCTTAAGAATTCTCTAAAAGGAATTTGAAAACTCCCTGTTATCTCCTTATGTGGTTCCTCTCTCTATGGAGGAATGTGAGAATTGGTGGAAAAAAGCACTTATAAAAGGGAAAGTGCTAGCAGGCCCCTATCTACACTTCTTTTGTTATGATTAATTCACTTACTTTGCCCCGCTTATAAGGGCTTCTGGACCAGTTTGGTTAGTTCTAGCTTAGTGATATTAATAGCAATGTGTGGTCCGCCACCTCTCAGCTCAATTTTCTCACCTATAAAATGAGAAATAACAGCACCTAACTTAAAGAGCATGAGAATTAAATGAATTATTAATAATACTAATGAAATGTTTAGAACAGAACCTGAATATATAAGTGCTCAATAAATGTGAGCTCTTATTATTAATCGAGTGCTTACTCAGGCCATGTTGTAAGCGCCCAGAGATTGAACCCAGAGGTTAGCAGGCAGTCTGTTAGAGTCAGAAGGTGGTTACCAAGAGTACGTTTAGAGGAAAGAGCAAGAGAAGGTGGCTTCTACGGCAGTACTTTTCAGATTCCCTTATTTAAGGTCACTCTCCACTGAGTCATATGGCAATTCTACAATTTCTTAATCATTTTCTTTTCTTTTAACTTATGCTTTCCTAACGACTTACCACCTAAGAGGCAGAATAAGATCACACCAGCAAAGACAATCCTTCTCATTCTGATTTCCAAGGCGAAAAGGAGATGAAAGGAAAGACGCGTCCCACTGTTAAATCTTTTCTGGGGAAGCAATAAAGTTACACATTTATGTTAGCTATTTTAAAAAGGGAAAGGACTGGTTAAGTTTTATTAATTTCATTAAAACAGTATAAATAAGTTTATTTTGTGAAGGAGGAAAAATAAGGTACCTGTCTTTATAAAAAATTCACCATATGGCTGGGCGCAGTGGCTCACACTTGTAATCCCAACCCTTTGGGAGGCCAAGGTGGGTGGATCGCCTGAGGTAGGGGGTTCAAGTCCAGCCGGTCCAACATGGTGAAACCCTGTCTCTACTAAAAATACAAAAATTAGCCAGGTGTGGTGGTGGATGCCTGTAATCCCAGCTACTTGGGAGGTTGAGGCACAAGAATCGCTTGAACCCAGGATGCGAAGGTTGCAGTGAGCTGAGATCAGGCCACTGCGCTCCAGCCTGGGGGACAGAGCGAGACTGTTAGAAAAAAAAAAAAAAAGAAAGTCATAAAACTTCTAGTTCCAGAACATTTTAAGTTATCTTATTACCAAATATCACCTTCTCTCTTCACTTTTTCCTCAGAATTATAATGGTTTTATACAAAAATATGAAGTGAAATAGATGGTGTTTCTAGAATAATATCCTGTTAGAAATCCTTTTAACTATTGGCCAAAAGGTAAATACACATATTCATGCTTCTTTATGAATTATTATTATTATTATTATTATTGAGATGTACTCTCACTCTGTTGCCAGACTGGAGTGCAATGGCATGATCACAGCTCACTGCAACTTTGGCCTCCCAGGTTCAAGCGATTCTCCTGCCTCAGCCTCCCAGTAGCTGGGGATTACAGGAGCGTGCCACAACACCCGGCTTATTTTTGTATTTCTAGTGGAGACGGGGTTTCACCATGTTGGCCAGGATGGTCTTGATCTCCTGACCTTGTGATCTGCCCACTGTGGCCTCCCAAAGTGCTGGGATTACAGGTGTGAGCCACCATGCCTGGCCTATGAATTATTAATAATACTTTCACTGCAAAAGACCATATTTATGAGGGAAAAGCATGTGATAGTTAATGATAGTTAATACTTATTAAAATGAAGGGAAGAAATTGTAAGATTGGGTAAAGTATAATATTTCAGTTATTTATGACCTACCTATCTTTTTCATTAAGGTACTATGGAAATTTTCCTGGGTCTGAACTTCCTTAAAAGGATGAAAACGAGTACGATTTCTGACGTGATGAAGTCTGTTACAACGGAAAGCAACACTCTGATCCACTAGATTCCAAACGGTTTAAACAGTAAAAATTGACTGAGTAAATGCAAATATTTTTTCACTTGAACACTCTGATCTGTTTGGAACTTAATTTCCTTACTCATGAAATTAATATAATAAGACTAAGTTGGTCAGTAGTTAAACTAACTGTAAATTTGGCTAAAGATTCCTATGTTCACTATGCAAAGATTAGGTAATTCAAAAATAGACAGCCTTGTGGGCATACTATCTATTTATTACGTGAAATACTTGGTCTTGATTTTAAAAAAAATACCATATAGTCTTTAAAGCAGAACTTAGTGCATTCAGAAAGCAATTTGAATTTTAAAAAAAGTTTATTTCCAAATTAATATATAGTTCCAAATTAGTATACATTATTTTTGGAAAAAAATGAAAGTATTAAGAATGTTAAAATCCCCTTTGACCATGTTCCCGTCAAACCCAGTGTCTCCTCCAAATGTAAACACATCATCAATGTGTTGGGTATCTTTTTTTTTTTTTTTTTTTAAAGTCATTTCCTAAAGTTTATTCAAGGGCACTTTTTCTTCTGTGCATTTTCATCATAACACTTATAGGATTATGTATAGTAATACTTTCTCTTTTACTTTTGGAAAAATAATATAATACTCTTTTTATTATTCCCCCCTTATATTTCATTCAAAAATATGTTTAAAATCTTCCTATGTCAGTCTTTCAAACTTTCATTATTTTTTATTGCTATATAATATTTTCTGGTATGGATACATCATATTTATCCACTTCCTGGTTGATGAGCACAGACATTCTTTTTTTAAAAATGACGAACAATGCTGTAATGTGTGTATATGGACGTGGGCACATATGCAAATTGTTTCTCTAAGACGGATCCTGAAAATTGGGATTGCTTGTCCCAAGGCCTATCAAATTGCCCCTGAAAGTAGCTATAGAAATTTTGCCATTCACTGGCCGGGCACGGTGGCTCACGCCTGTAATGCCAGCACTTTGGGAGGCCGGGGCAGGCAGATCACGAGCTCAGGAGTTCAAGACCAGCCTGGCTAACACGGTGATACCCCCTCTCTACTAAAAATACAAAAAAATTAGCCGGCGTGTTGACCGGCGCCTGTAATCCCAGCTACTCGGGAGGCTGAGGCAGGAGAATCACTTGAAACCGGAAGGCAGACGTTGCAGTGAGCCGAGATTGCGTCACTGCCCTCCAGCCGGGGAAGCAAGAGCAAAACCCCGTCTCAAAAAAAGAGAAAATTTTCCACCCACCAGCAGAGTGTGAATACTTCCCCCCCATGTCCTCATTAATATTGAATCAAAGATTTGCAAAATAATGGTTATTAATAGCGAAAAGTCTCAATTAACATTATCTTTTGCCTAGCAAGTTGCAGAGATGAAGAAATAGATGCATTATTGACAAAGGGTGTTCTCAAATACTCACTTTTAGTCGAAGGGTGGAGAAATGTAAATGAGTGTGTGTGTGTATGTGTGTGTATTAATACATGTTAGTACCTATACTCAAATATATGTACATACCTACATAATTTATATCACCCCATACCTATAGCTTTGTAGCCTGTTCTTTTTAAAACTTAACTTCATATTTTGAGTACTTATTTTGTCATTAAGTATTTTTCTTTTCTGAGACGGAGTTTCGCTCTTGTTGCCCAGGCTGGAGTGCAATGGTGCGACCTCGGCTCACCACAACCTCTGCCTCCTGGGTTAAAGCGATTCTCCTGCCACCGCGCCCGGCCAAGAACATATTTTTAAAGCTCCTGTAATATTCAACCATATAGAGTTACTATAATTTATTTAATCATCCCCTCATGTTTGGGGATCTTTCATTATAATTTTATTTGTGTTTCAAATTTTCTTTAGGGTCAGTTCATAGAAATGAAATTATCAGAACAAAAACATAAACCCTGCAGTGGCTCACGCCTGTAATCCCAGCACTTTGGGAGGCTGAGGCAGGCGGGTCACCTGAGGTCGGGAGTTCGAGACCAGCCTGACCAACATGGAGAAACCCCATCTTTACTAAAAATAAAAAATTAGCTGGGCGTGGTGGTGCATGCCTGTAATCCCAGCTACTCAGGAGGCTGAGGCAGGAGAACTGCTTGAACCCGGGAGGTAGGGGTTGCGGTGAGCTGAGGTCATGCCATTGCACTACAGCCTGGGCAATGAGAGTGAAACTCCATCTCAAAACAAAACAAAACCCTTTTATATAAGCCTTTTGATACACATTGGAAAATAGTTTTCCAGAAAGATAACAGCAATTTAGAGCTACAGTGTGGCATATTCATCTTCAAATTCATGACTAGACCATAATAACCCCTCAATTAATTCTACTTTTGCTTCCATTCCTTCTTGAGATTTTCCTCTTGTTTAAATGTCTTCATTACAAGTTTTTCTTTGGCTCTAATGTCCCACTATTAAAAATTTATTTTCTTGAATGAAGGTGACATTATCTGATTAGTCGATCAGTAAACATAATTAATGTTCATACAAATATAAAGTCGTAGGTATTAATGAGGATGATATTTTTCATGGTATATATTATCTGTTTTTCCTTTCCTTTAGTGAAAATTGTTTTCCTGACACCTCCTAATTGATATCTGTAGGAAATAGGTTTTGGTAAAAACAAAGAAATCAATATGGAATATGGATCCCTGAAAGTGGCCACTGGTATCTTGGAGTTGTGGGTGGGCATTTTCATCTGAGATGCTCTAGCAAAGCTACCTGGATACAAAATAGTAATACTCAAGTCAATAGCAGTATTTACTGTATGATTCCATTGAATGTATGAAGTTCAAGAAAGGTGACACTTGTGTGTAGTAATTAAAGATGGAGTAGTGGTTATCTCTGAGCAGGAGGACTGACATGAGAAGGGGCATGAGAAAGCCTTCTAGGCTGATGAAAATGTCTTATATTTGATCTGGGAGGTGAGCATATGTGTTTTTGCAAATATAAAGTGTTATTGAGCTGCATGCACATCTTAGATTTGGACATTTTACAGAGTAATACCTTCAGGGGTGTATTTGTTTTCATTTTCCTCCTCTTTAGTGATAAATCAGTGGAAAAATATTGCAAGCATCTCTGTATGAGTTAGGAATTTACTGAATGGTGTTAAGCACAGGAGTGACATTATTTATTTAAAAAAAATTTATTCTCTGTCTGCTATGATCCAGACAGGCTGATTTCTTTCTTTCGTTTCTTTCCTTTCCTTTTCTTTCCTTTTCTTTCTCTTTTTCTTTTTCTTTCTTTCTTTCTTTTTTCTTTCTTTCTTTCTTTCTTTCTTTCTTTTTCTTTCTTTCTTCCTTTCCTTTCCTTTTCTTTCCCTTTCTTTCTTTTCTTTTCTCCTTCCTTCCTTCCCTTCCTCCCTCCCTCCCTTCCTCCTTCCTTCCTTTCTCTCTTTTCTCTCTTTTCTTTCTTTCTTTCTTTCTTTCTTTCTTTCTTTCTTTCTTTCTTTCTTTCTTTCTTTCTCTCTCTCTCTCTCTCTCTCTCTCTCTCTCTCTCTCTCTCTCTTTCTTTCTTAGATGCAGTTTCACTCTTGTTGCCCAGGCTGTAGTGCAGTGGCATGATCTCAGCCCACCGCAACCTCTGCCTCATGGGTTTAAGCGATTCTCCTGCCTCAGCCTCCCAAGTAGCTGGGATTACAGGCATGCGCTACCATGCCTGGCTAATTTTGTATTTTTAATTGAGACAGGGTTTCACTAGGCTGATCTCAAACTCCTGACCTCAAGTGATCTACTCACTTCAGCCTCCTAAAGTGCTGGGATTACAGGCATGAACCGCCGCGCCCAGCCGATTTCATTTTTTTTTTTTTTTTTAAGAAAATAGTCCTGCTAGAAGAGTGAATGTTAGGTTGGCAAAGATGAAAAAGGATGCAGGGAAAAAGGTAGGTGATGCATGAAGGGATGGCAAGGAGGAAACAGGTGAGAGGAATGCTGAGGGCTCATTGTTCAACATCTTAACTCTACTGGTCTGTGTTTGAGGGAAAAACTTAGTCTTAATCTTCTCTACCTCTAGTACTCCACTTAACACCCTTTAAAGGAATGATCTTTTTATATTCTCTCTCATCAGACCGTTAGCTCCCTGAGTGAAGACATGCTATCTTGGTATCTCCAGCTTCCAACCGGGTGCTTTGCACAGAATAGGGGTTTGGTAAATGTTTTCCAAATGAATGGGATATGTTTGATGGGAAGAAGATAAGGTGAAGGAATTCCTGGGTAGTATGGAGATGAGAATCTGTGAGAAGGATAAGTGACACTGGGTGACAAGGACAGATGTGAGGTTGGATGGGGTGCCCTTGGGCTGGTGCGGGCTTTGGTTCCAAGTGGTGTTTAAGACCTGAAGGCATGAGCTGGCTTCAGTTTTTTCTAAAGATTGCTGAATTGTTTTGCTGCCTCTTAAGACGCTTCTCTTTTGGCGGTAGGAAGAAAGAATTAGCTGGTGTCTAGGATGTAACCTTCCCAGTGAAATCCTAGAATCCAAGTCAGTGAGGAGTTCAGAGTCAAATTTAAAGTTGGACAGACTGGGGCAACTTGGGAGAGTCTCTCCAGGCAAAGCAGGACACAGCTGTCTGCTTTCCTGGGTGGTCACCTTTGTGGTAACACAAAGAACCCTTGTGATCTTAACTTACTCCATCATCCTGGGCTTCAGTGTACTCATTTCTATAATGAAGGTACTGGAATATAGTATTCTGTGCTTCCACTAACTCATAAAGAAGGCAGCTCTTTCTGTTTTATTCCACCAGTTTTTAGTGAGCGGAATGAGATAGTCTAAAATCACAGTGTAGGTAAGAACTCCTTCGTAGCAAGAAATGTCATTTTTAGTCAACAAACTTTAAGTTCTCATTCACAAGTCAGAGTGTATTTGCAGATACATGTACTGGTGCCTGTCGCAGTGGACACACAGACGCACGCATTGCAGAACACCACCAGTGAGTCACATTTTGGATACTTGCCCCAGTATTCTGGTAGATACTGTGATGACAAAAAACATGAAGAACATAATTTGAATTTTGTGCTGGGGATGGTAAAAGCAGACTTCAAAAGCACTGTAATACTTATTGCAAGAGGAGCGACTTACCTGTGGAGTCATTGTCATCCTAGTCTCTGTTGATTAATCATGAATTATATTGCTTTAAAGCTGGAAAACATTGCCAGCAACCAACTTGCATCTAGACCTGGCAAATTCTTTTATTTTCCAGTTTTGGTGTAAAGGTCTACCATGTCTTATGACTTTAATTTGTCTAGCTTAGATAGAAGTCCCCAATTTATCATTTCTCATTCCGAACCTTCGAGATGTTTTGAATTTTAAAATGTTGCATTGACAGGTAAGTTTGGAAACAAGCTATATATGATATTCTCTAATGAAAAACTTAAATGTGCTTTGGAATATTAAAAAATTCTGAGAATTACTGAGGTAAAGAAACTTTGTTTAAACCTGATCTGCCTTTCCTGAATTTACTTGAACAGCTGGGTTTTTTTTTCCCCTTCAACCTCCCCCTCTCCCTCTTTTTTTTTGAGACGGAGTCTTGCTCTGTGGCCCAGGCTGGAGTGTAGTGACACAGTCTGGGCTCACTGCAGCCTCTGCCTCCCAGGTTCAAGTGATTCTTGTGCCTCAGCCTCCTGAGTAGCTGGGATTACAGGAGTGCACCACCACCCCCGGCTAATTTTTGTATATTTAGTAGAGACAGGGTTTTGCCATGTTGGCCAAGCTGCTCTTGAACTCCGGACCTCAACTGATCCGCCCGCCTCAGTCTCCCAAAGTGCTGGAATTACACACATGAGCCACTGCACCCAACCTCCTTTAATGCTTTTTAATATCCTTAAAAACAAGTCCTGGTTCAAATAGTGTCCCACTAATAACTATAGTCACCACAATGATGATGATAGTATGCAACTGTCTCTCGCTTTACACTTTACAAAGCATGTTTGGCTTCTTAATTACCTTCACAAAGCCTTCTGATATTAGGGATAGAAAGTGGTTTTAGTCCCATTTGAGGAATTCAGGCTGAGAGAGATTACAAGATTTCCTTGATATGACACAATGAGTCAACTGTAGATCTGGGGAAGAAAAACAACCAAATGTCCTCATTTTTCATGATGTTGTCAGAAATAAGGTGTACATCTTCTAAACCATCAAGGGAAAAATTCTGGAATAAGAAAAAAATATCTAGTCAGTTTAAAATGTATAAGAAAGGAGGAAAACATGAATAGATCAACAAGGTGAAATTTGGTTCTTAGAAATAGTAATAAAATAATTTATTTTTAATTATTTAAATACATTTAATTATTTAAATAATTTAAAGTACAATTATTAAGAATAAGGATATGAAGGAAAAAACCCTCAAAATGATGATTCAAATGACTATTGGTTTGTTACCAGAAAACCATAAAAAGTAAGAAGACAGTGAAGCAACATAATTGAAGGACACAGAGAAAAGAATGGCCAACCCTGAATTCTACAACCAGCAAAGGAAAATATCCTTTATAAATGCAGGCAACATAATGACATTCTTAGGTGAAGGAAAACTAACAGTTTGTCACCATCAGACCTACTCTAAATGTAGAGTCTAAAAGACATGCTGTAGTTCTAAGTTCTGCAAACAGCAGGGAAATGACACCTGGGAGAGCCTGGGAATTTCAAGAACACAAAAATGGCAATATTTGGTAAACAAAATAGACTACTTTTTTCTTAAGTTCTTTAAAATACATGTGATAGTGGAAAGCAAAAATTATAACATTGTCTGTTGGGGTAGTCAACGCAGTACAAACAACAACTATAACATAAAGAGAGGAGAAAAAAAGGGGCCATTGTGGTTGAAAGGCCTCTATATTTTATGTGAGGTGGCAAAATATTAGCTCTAAGTAGACTGTGAAAGGTATATATATTGTAACCCCCACAGCAACTACTTAAACAACACCACCAAGAAGTACAGTCTCTTAGTGATCAGTAGAACAAGTAGACAGAAAATTGGCAAAGATAGAGAAGACTTGGAATTCTTTTAAGTGTTCATAGAATATTCACTAAGACAGACCATATAATGATTCATATAACAAACCTTAAGTTTTTTAAATAATACAAATCATGTAAATCTGACCATAATGAAAGCAAATAGACTTTCATATCTATTTCATGTGGGTTACAGATTTTTGGCAAAAGTCAAGAAGACACAGTGTGCTCAACAAATAATGCTGAAACAATCACCTGTTCATGCCCTTTCCCTAAAAAATACACCTCAACTCATACCTTACACTTTATACAAAAATTAGTTAGAAATGCATCATAGAGTTAAATATGAAACACAAAACTATAAATTTTCCAGAATAAAACATAGGATAATTTAATTTTTTTTTTTTGAGACAGAGACTTGCTCTGTCACCCAGGCTGGTGCAATGGTGCAGTCACGGCTCACTGAAGCCTTGGCCTCCCGGCTGAAGCAATCCTCCCACCTAAGCCTCCCGAGTAGGTGGGACCACAGGTGCACACCATCATGCCCAGCTCATTTTTAATGTTTTTTTTTTTTTAGAGAGACAAGGTCTCACATGTTGCCCAGGCTGGTCTCAAACACCTGGGCTCAAATGATCCTCCCGCCTCAGCCTCTCAAAGTTCTGGGATTATAGGCATGAGCTTATAGGATAATTTTTGTGAATATGAGTTAAGCAGAGTTCTTAGACACCAAAACCATGATTCACAAAAGTAAAACAAAAACCAAAAAACAAAAAAAAAAACCCTAATAAATTGAACTTCATCAAAACTAAAAATATTTGTTCTCCAAAAGACAAGAATGAAAGGACAAGCCATAGACTGGAAAAAAATATTTGTAAATGATATGTCTGATAAAGGCCTTGTATTCAGAAAACATTAAAAATTTTCAATAATATGAAAACAAACAGCTCAATTAAAGAAAAATAAGCAAAGGATCTAAACAGACATTTCCCCAGAGAAGATACATGGATGTCAGATAATCATATAACAAGATGCTCAATATCATGAATCATTAGCAAAATGCAAATTGAAATTATAATTAGATACCAATATACATCTATATTGAACAGCTTAAATAATGTAAAAAGAAACCTGAAAATACCAAGTAATGGTGAGGATGCAAAGCATTTGGAAATCTCATTTATTGCTGGTGAGAATGGATCATGGCACAGCCTCTTTGGAAAAGAATTTGGGAGATATCCAATAAAGATAGACATATACTTACCATATAACTTAGGAATCCCATGCCTATATAACTACTCGGAGAAATGAAAGTGTACATTCATGCAAAAACTTGTATGTGAATGTTTACAGCAACTTTATTCATAATTGCCTCACACTGGAAATAGTCCAGATGCCCTTCAATTGATGAAGGGATAAACAAACTGTACTTTGTCCATACAATAGAATACTATGCAACAATGAAAAATAATGAAATATCGGTGCACAAACAACATAAATGGATCTCAATTTCATTATACTGAATGACAGAAACCATACCAAAAAAGCTACATATTCTTGAATACCAGTTACATGACACTCTTGAAAAGGCAAAACATTTTCCTGGAGAGTGGTTGACACGGGCTAAAGGCGAAATGTTGGGGTCCGTGCCGGGGGTGGTGGAGAATGAAAGAACACACAAAAGACAAAGACACACAGAGAACATGGCGGCCGCGCTCAGAGCCTCCACCTCACTTTATTTATACCCCATAAACCCCACGTCAGCAGAAAGAATGCAATGCAAAACAAACTTTCTTTTCCCAGATGTAACCTTCTACTCAGTTCCTTGTTTCTATGCTCTTCCTTATCTGCCCGCCTTCTTGGCGCCTACGGGAGTTCATTAAAAGTTCAATTGGAGATACTGTCCTTGAGCCCTATCTATTCTCAGCATACTGTTTTCAAAGGCCCCTGCAGCGAAAGGAAGGATTGACTACGAAAAGACAGCACGGCCAGGTGCAGTGGCTCACACCTGTAATCCCAGCACTTTGGGAGGTCAAGGTGGGCAGATCATGAGGTCAAGGGATTGAGACCATCCTGGCCAACATGGTGAAACTCCATCTCTACTAAAAATACAAAAATTAGCTGGGCATGGTGGCACACACCTATAGTCCCAGTTACTTGGAAGGCTGAGGCAAGAGAATCACTGGAACCCAGGAGGCAGAGGTTGCAGTGAGCCGAGATCGTCCCACTGCACTCCAATCTGACAACAGAGTGAGACTCTGTCAAAAAAACAAAAACAAAAACAAAAACAAAACACCCTAATGACTCATCCAAAAAGGTCCTAGATCTAATAAATGAATTAAGTTTCAGGATACAAAATCAATGTACACAAATCAGTAGCACTGCTATATACCAAGAATGACTAAGCTGAGAATCAAAGTAAGAACCCAATCACCTTTACAACAGCTGCAAAAAAATAAAATAGGAAGAGACCTAACCAAGGAGGTGAAAGATCTCTGCAAAGAAAACTACAAAACACTGCTGAAAGAAATCATAGATTACACAAACAAATGGAAACACATCCCATGTTCATACATGGTTAGAATCAATATTGTAAAAATGACCATACTGCCAAAAGCAATCTAGAGATTCAATGCAATTTCTATCAAAGTACCATCATCATTCTTCATGAAACTAGAAAAAACAATCCTAAAATTCATGTGGAACCAAAAAAGTGCTCACATAGCCAAAGCAACACTAACCAAAAAGAACAAATCTGGAGGCAGCACATTACCCAACTTCAAACTATATTACAAGACTATAGTTACCAAAACTGTGTGGTACTGGTATACAAATGGGCAGGTACACCAATGGAACAGAATAGAGAACCCAGAAATAAAGTCAAATACTTATAGCCAACTGGTCTTCAACAAAACAGACAAAAACATAAAATGGAGAAAGGACAATAAATGGTGCTGGGATAACTGGCAAGCCACATGTAGAAGAATGAAACGGGACCCTCATCTCTCACCTTATACAAAAATTAACTCAAAATGATCAAAGACTTAAATCTAAGACCTGAAATCATAAAAATTCTGGAAGATAACATTGGAAAAACTCTTCTAGACATTGGCTTAGGCAAAGAATTTATGACCAAGAACCCAAAAGCAAGTGCAACAAAAACAAAGATAAATAGCTGGGACCTAATTAAACTAAAAAGTTTCTGCTCAGCAAAATAATAATGATAATAATCAGCAGAGTAAACAGACAACTCACAGAGTGGGAAAAAAATCTTTGCAAGTTACGCTTCTGCCAAAGGACTAATATCCAGAATCTACAAGAAACTGAAACAAATCAGCAAGAATAAAGCAATCCTATCAAAAAGAGGGCAAAGGACATGAATAGACAATATCTCAGAAGATGTACAAACAGCCAACAAACGTGAACAAATGCTCAACATCACTAATTATCAGAGAAATGCAAATGAAAACCACAATGAGATAACACCTCACTCCTGCAAGAATGGCCATAACTAAAAACTAAAAAATAAATAAATATTGGCATGAATGTGGTGAAAAGGGAACACTTTTACACTGCTGGTGGGAATGTAAACTCATACAACCACTACAGAAAACAGTGTGGAGATTCCTTGAAGAACTAAAAGTAGGCCAGGTGTGGTGGCTCACGCCTGTAATCCCAGCACTTTGGGAGGCCAAGGCGGGCAGATCACGAGGTCAGGAGATTGAGACCATCCTGGCTAACACGGTGAAACACCATCTCTACTAAAAATATAAAAACTTAGCCAGGTGTGGTGGTGTGCGTCTGTAGTCCCAGCTACTCGGGAGGCTGAGGCAGGAGAATGGCATGAACCCGGGAGATGGAGCTTGCAGTGAGCCGAGATTGTGTCGCTGCACTCCAGCCTGGGCGACAGAGCGAGACTCTGTCTCAAAAAGAAAAAAAGAAAAAAAAAAAAAAAAAAGAGCGAAAAGTAGGACTGGGCGCAGTGGCTCACTTCTGTAATCTCAGCACTTTGGGAGGCTGAGGCAGGCAGATCACAAGGTCAGCAGATAGAGACCATCCTGGCTAACACGGTGAAACCCCATCTCTACTAAAAATACAAAAACAAAAAATTAGCCGGGCAAGGTGGCAGGTGCCTGTAGTCCCAGCTACTCGGGAGACTGAGGCAGGAGAATGGCGTGAACCCAGGAGGCAGAGCTTGCAGTGAGCTAAGATCATGTCACAGCACTCCAGTCTGGGCGACAGAGCAAGACTCTGTTTTGAAAAAAAAGAACTAAAAGTAGAATTACCATTTGATCCAGCAATCCCACTACTGGGTAACTACCCAAAGGAAAAGAAATCATTATATGAAAAAGACACATGCACATACATGACTATAGCTGCATGATTCACAACTGCAAAAATATGAAACCTGCCTAAATGCCCATCATCCAACAAGTCAATAAAGAAAATGTGGTATATACACATGATAGAATACTACTCGGTCATAAAACGAAACAAAATAATGGCCTTTGCAGTAACTTGGATGGAGTTGGAAGCCATTATTTTAAGTAAAGTTAGCTCAGGAGTGGAAAATCAAATATTGTATGCTCTCATTTATAAGTGAGAACTAAGCTGTGAGGATGAAAAGGCATAAAAATTATATAATAGGAGGGGGGCTGGGAAGATGACTGAATAGGAACAACTCTGGTCTGCAGCTCCCAGCAAGACCAATGCAGAAAGGCAGGTGATTGTGCACTTTCTTCTAATAGCCAGGTACCCAGTTCATCTCATTGGGACTGGTTAGACAGTGGATGCAGCCCATGGAGGGCAAGCAGAAGCTGGGTGGGGCATTGCCTCACCTGGGAAGTGCAAGGGGTTGGGAAACGCCCTCCCCTAGCCAAGGGAAGGCGTGAGGGACTGTTTCATGAGGAACGGTGCACTCCAGCCCAGATACTATGCTTTTCCCATGGTCTTCACAACCCACAGACCAGGAGATTCCCTTGGGTGCCTACACCACCAGGGTCCTGAGTTTCAAGCACAAAAGTGGACAGCTATTTGGGCAGACACTGAGCTAGCTGCAGGAGTTCTTTTTCTTACCCCAGTGGCACCTGGAATGCCAGCAAGACAGAACTGTTCATTCACCTGAAAAGAGGGCTGAAGCCAGGGAGCCAAGTGGTCTAGCTCAGTGGATCCCACCCTCATGGAGCCCAACAAGCTAAGATCCACTAGCTTGAAATTCTTGCTGCCAGCACAGCAGTCTGAAGTTGACCTGGGATGCTTGAGCTTGGTGAGGGGAGGGATATCCACCATTAATGAGGCTTGAGTAGATGGTTTTCCCCTCACAGTATAAACAAAGCTGCCAGGAAGTCCAAACTGGGTGAGGAACCCACTACAGCACAGCAAAGTGGCTGTAGCCAGACTGCCTCTCTAGATTCCTCCTCTCTGGGCAAGGCATCTCTGAAAGAAAGGCAGCAGCCCGAGTCAGGGGCTTATAGATGAAACTCCCATTTCCCTGGGACAGAGCACCTGGGGGAAGGGACAGCTGTGGGCACAGCTTCAGCAGACTTAAATGTCCCTGCCTGCCGGCTCTGAAGAGAACAGTGGATCTCCCAGCACAGTGCTCGAGCTCTGCTAAGGGACAGACTGCTTCCTCTAGTGGGTCCCTGACCCCTGTGCCTCCTGACAGGGAGAAACCTCCCAGGAGGGGTCAACAGACACCTTACACAGGAGAGCTCCAGCTGGCATCTGGCGGGTGCCCCTCTGGGATGAAGCCTCCAAAGGAAGGAGCAGGCAAAGCAATCTTTGCTGTTCTGCAGCCTCCACTGGTGATACCCAGGAAAATAGGGTCTGGAGTGAACCTTCAGCAAACTCCAGCAGGCCTGCAGAAGAGGGGACTGACTGTTAGAAGGAAAACTAACAAAAAGAAGGCAATAGCGGCTGGGTGCGGTGGCTCACGCCTGTAATCCCAGCACTTTGGGAGGCCGAGGCGGGCGGATCACAAGGTCAGGAGATCGAGACCACGGTGAAACCCCGTCTCTACTAAAAATACAAAAAATTAGCCGGGCGCGGTTGTGGGCGCCTGTAGTCCCAGCTACTCAGGAGGCTGAGGCAGGAGAATGGCGTGAACCCGGGAGGCGGAGGTTGCAGTGAGCCGAGATTGCGCCACTGCACTCCAGCCTGGGCGACAGAGCGAGACTCCGTCTCAAAAAAAAAAAAAAAAAAAAAAAAAAAAAAAAAAAAAAAAAAAAAAAGAAGGCAATAGCATCAACATCAACAAAAAGGATACCCACACAAAAACCGCATTTGAAGGTCACCTCTAAGACCAAAGGTAGATAAATCCACGAAGATGAGGAAAAACTGGCACAAAAGCCTGAAAATTCCAAAAACCAGAATGCCTCTTCTCCTCCAAAGGATCACAACTCCTCGCCAGCAAGGGAATAAAACTGGATGGAGAATGAGTTTGACGAATTGACAGAAGTAGGCTTCAGAAGGTGGGTAATAACAAACTCCTCAGAGCTAAAGGAGCATGTTCTAACCCAATGCGAGGAAGCTAAGAACCTTGATAAAAGGTTACAGGAACTGCTAACTAGAATAGCCAGTTTAGAGAAGTACATAAATGACCTGATGGAGCAGAAAAACACAGCACGAGAACTTTGTAAAGCATACACCAGTATCGATAGCTGAGTCAATCCAGTGGAAGAAAGGATATCAGAGACTGAATATCAACTTAATGACATAAAGCATGAAGGCAAAATTAGAGAAAAAAAGAATGAAGAGGAATGAACAGAAACACCAAGAAATATGGGACTATGTGAAAAGACCAAATCTACGTTTGATTGGCGTACCTGAAAGTGACAGTGAGAATGGAACCAAGTTGGAAAACACTCTTCAGGATATTATCTGGGAGAACTTCCCCAACCTAGTAAGGCAGGTCAATGTTCAAATTCAGGAAATACAGAGAACACCACAAAGATATTCCTCAGGAAGAGTAACCTCAAGACATATAATCGTCAAATTCACCAAGGTTGAAATGAAGGAAAAAATGTTAAGAGCAGTCAGAGAGAAAAGTCGGATTACCTACAAAGGGAAGCCCATCAGACTAACAGTGGATCTCTCAGCAGAACCCCTACATGCCAGAAGAGAATGGAGTCCAATATTCAACATTCTTAAAGAAAAGAATGTTCAGCCGGGCGCGGTGGCTCAAGCCTGTAATCCCAGCACTTTGGGAGGCCGAGACGGGCGGATCACGAGGTCAGGAGATCGAGACCATCCTGGCTAACACAATGAAACCCCGTCTCCACTAAAAATACAAAAAAATTAGCCGGGCGTGGTGGCGGCGCCTGTAGTCCCAGCTACTCGGGAGGCTGAGGCAGGAGAATGGCGGGAACCCGGGAGGCGGAGCTTGCAGTGAGCCGAGATCGCGCCACTGCACTCCAGCCTGGGTGACAGAGCGAGACTCCGCCTCAAAAAAAAAAAAAAAAAAAAAAAAAAGAAAAGAATGTTCAACCCAGCATTTCATATCCAACCAAACTAAGTTTCATAAGTGAAGGAGAAATAAAATCCTTTACAGACAAGCAAATACTAAGGGATTTTTGTCACCACCAGGCCTGCCTCACAAGAGCTCCTGAAGGAAGCACTAAATATGGAAAGGAAAAACCAGTACCAGCCACTGCAAAAACATATCAAAATGTAAAGATCATTGACACTATGAAGAAACTGCATCAACTAATGGGCAAAAAACCCAGCTAGCATCATATGACAGGATCAAATTCACACATAACAATATTAACCTTAAATGTAAATGAGCGAAATGCCCCAATTAAAAGACACAGACTGGCAAATTGGATAGAGTCAAGACCCATTGGTGTGCTGTGTTTGGGAGACCCCTCTCACATGCAAAGACACACATAGGCTCAAAATAAATGGATGGAGGAATATTTACCAAACAAATGGAAAGAAAACAAAGGCAGAGGTTGCAATCCTAGTCTCTGATAAAACAGACTAAACCAGCAAAGATCAAAAAAGACAAGGGCATTACAAAATGGTAAAGGGATCAATGCAACAAGAAGAGCTAACTATCCTGAATATATATCCACCCAATACAGAAGTACCCAGATTCATACAGCAAGTTCTTAGAGACCTACAAAGAGACTTAGAGGTGCACACAATAATAGTGGGAGACTTTAACACCCCACTGTCAATATTAGACAGAGCAACAAGACAGAAAATTAACAAGGATATTCAGGAATTGAATTCAGCTCTAGACCAAGTGGACCTCATAGACAGCCACAGAACTCTCCATCCCAAATTAACAGAATGTACATTGTTCTCAGCACCACATAGCACTTATTCTAAAATTGACCACATAATTGGAAGTAAAGCACTCCTCAGCAAATGCAATAGAACAGAAATAATAACAAACTGTCTCTCAGACCACAGTGCAATCAAAATAGAACTCAGGATTAAGAAACTCACTCAAAACTGCACAAGTACGTGGAAACTGAACAACCTGCTCCTGAATGACTACTGGGTAAATAATAAAGTTAAGGCAGAAATAAGTTCTTTGAAACCAATGAGAACAAAGACACAGCATACCAGAATTTCTGGGACACAGCTAAAGCAGTGTTTAGAGGGAAACTTACAGCACTAAATGCCCACAGGAGAAAGCAGGAAAGATCTAAAATCAACACCCTAACATCACAATTAAAAGAACTAGAGAAACAAAAGCAAACAAATTCAAAAGCTAGCCGAAGACAAGAAATAACTAAGATCAGAGCAGAACTGAAGGAGATAGAGACAGAAAAAACCCTTCAAAAAATCAATGAATCCAGGAGCTGTTTTTTGAAAAGATTAACAAAATAGATAGCCCACTAGCCAGACTAATAAAGAAGAAAAGAAAGAATCAAACAGACACAATAAAAAATGATAAAGGGGACATCACCACCGACCCCACAGAAATACAAAGTACCATCAGAGAATACTATAAACATCTCTACGCAAACAAACTAGAAAATCTAGAAGAAATGGATAAATTCCTGGACATATACACCCTCCGAAGACTAAACCAGGAAGAAGTCGAATCCCTGAATAGACTAATAACATGTTCTGAGATTGAGGCAGTAATTAATAGTCTACCAACCAAGAAAAGCCCAGGAGTAGAAGGATTCACAGCCGAATTCTACCAGAAGTACAAAGAGGAGCTGGTACCATTCCTTCTGAAACTATTCCAAACAACAGAAAAAAGGGACTCCTCCCTAACTCATTTTATGAGGCCAGCATCATCCGGATACCAAAACCTGGCAGAGACACAACATAAAAAGAAAATTTCAGGCCAATATCCCTGATGAACATCAATGTGAAAATCCTCAATAAAATACTGGCAAACCGAATCCAGTAGCACATCAAAAAGCTTATCCACCATGATCAAGTCAGCTTAATCTCTGGAATGTAAGGCTGGTTCAACATATGTAAACCAATAAACATAATCCATCACATAAACAGAACCAATGACAAAAGCCACATGATTATCTCAATAGATGCAGAAAAGGCCTTCGATAAAATTCAACACCTGTTTATGCTAAAAACACTCAATACCTAAGTATTTATTAAACGTATCTCAAAATAATAGGACCTATTTATGACAAACACACAGTCAATACGACACTGAATGGGAAAAAGCTGGAAGCATTCCCTTTGAAAACTGGCACAAGAAAAGTATGCCCTGTCTCACCACTCCTATTCAACATAGTATTGGAAGTTCTGGCCAGGACAATCGGGCAAGAGAAAGAAATAAATGGTATTCAAATAGGAAGAGAGGAAGTCAGATTGTCTCTGTCTGCAGACGACATGATTGGATTTTTAGAAAACCCCATCATCAGCCAGGCATGGTGGCTCATGCCTGTAATATCAGCACTTTGGGAGGTTGAGGAGGGCGGATCATGAGGTCAGGAGTTCGAGACCAGCCTGGCAATATGGTGAAACCCCGTGTCTACTAAAAATACAAAAATTAGCTGGGCATGGTGACGTGTGCCTGTGGTCCCAGCTATTCGGGAGGCTGAGGCAGAAGAATTGCTTGAACCTGGGAGGCAGAGGCTGCAGTGAGTGGATATCACACCACTGCACTTGAGCCTGGGCAACAGAGCGAGATTCCATCCCCCCCGCTCCCCTGACACACAAAAACATTGACTCAGCTCCGAAACTCCTTAAGCTGATAAGCAGCTTCAGCAAAGTGTCAGGATACAAAATCATTGTGCAATAATTACAAGCATCCTATACATCAATAACAACAAACAGAGAGCTAAATCATGAGTGAACTCCCATTTGCAATTGCTACAAAGAGAATAAAATACCAAGGAATACAACTTACAAGGGATTTGAAGGACCCCTTCAAGGAGAACTACAAACCACTGCTTAAGGAAATAAGAGAGAACACAAATGAATGGAAAAACATTCCATGCTCATGGATAGGAAGAATCAGTACCTTGAAAGTGGCCATACTGCCCAAAGTAATTTATAGATTTCATGCTATTCCCATCAAACTACCATTGACTTTCTTCACAGAATTAAAAAGAACTACTTTAAATTTCATATGGAACCAAAAAAAGAGCCCATATAGCCAAGATAATCCTAAGCAAAAAGAACAAAGCTGGAGGCATCATGCTACCTGACTTCAAACTATACTACCAGGTGATAGTAACCAAAAACAGCATGGTACTGCTACCAAAACAGATATATTGACCAACGGAACAGAACAGAGGCCTCAGAAATAACACCACACATCTACAACCATCTTCGACAACTGATCTTCGACAAACCTGACAAAAACAAGCAATGGGGAAAGGATTCCCTGTTTAATAAATGGTGTTGGGAAAACTGGCTAGCCATATGAAGAAAACTGAAACTGGACCCCTTCCTTACACCTTATACAAAAATTAACTCAAGATGGATTAAAGACTTAAATGTAAGACCTAAAACCATAAAAACCCTAGAAGAAAATCTAAGCAATACCATTCAGGACATAGGCATGGGCAAAGACTTCATGACTAAAACACCAAAAGCAATGGCAACAAAAGCCAAAATTGACAAATGGGATCTAATTAAACTAAAGAGCTTCTGCACAGCAAAAGAAACTGTCATCAGAGTGAACAGGCAACCTACAGAACGGGAGAAAATTTTTGCAATCTATCCATCTGATAAAGGGCTAATATCCAGAATCTACAAGGAACTTAAACAAATTTATAAGGAAAAAACAAACAGCTCCATCAAAAAGTGGACAAAGGATATGAACAGACACTGCTCAAAAGAAGATATTTATGCAGCCAACAAACATATTTTAAAAAGCTCATCATCACTGGTTATCATAGAAATGTAAATCAAAACCACAATGAGATACCATCTCACGCCAGTTAGAATGGCAATCATTAAAAAGTCAGGAAACAACAGGTGCTGGAGAGGATGTGGAGAAATAGGAATGCTTTTACACTGTTGGTGGGACTGTAAATTAGCTCAACCATTGTGGAAGACAGTGTGGTCATTCCTCAAGGATCTAGAACCAGAAATACCATTTGACCCAGCAATCCCATTACTGGGTATATACCCAAAGGACTATAAGTCATTGTACTATAAAGACACATGTACACATATGTTTATTGCAGCACTATTCACAATATCAAAGACTTGGAACCAACCCAAATGCCCATCAATGATAGACTGGATAAAGAAAATGTGGCACATATACACTATGGAATACTATGCAGCCATAAAAAGGATGAGTTTACATCCTTTGCAGGGACATGGATGAAGCTGGATGCCATCATTCTCAGCAAACTAACACAGGAACAGAAAACCAAACACCACATGTTCTCACTCATAAGTGGGAGCTGAACAATGAAAATATATGGACACAGGGAGGGGAACAACACACATCAGGGCCTGTCGAGGGGTCGGGGACAAGGGGAGGGATAGCATTAGGAGAAATACCTAATGTAGATGATGGGTTGATGGGTGCAGCAAACCAACATGACACATATATACCTATGTAACAAATCTGCACGTTCTGCACATGTATCCCAGAACTTAAAGTATAATTAAAAAAAAAAAAAGAATTATATGATAGACTTTGGGGACTCGGGAGGAAGGGTGGGAGGGAGGTGAGGCATAAAAGACTGCACATTGGGTACAGTGTACCCTGCTTAGGTGACAGGTGCACCGAAATCTCAGAAATCACCACTAAAGAACTTATCCATGTAACCAAAAACCACCTGTTCCTCAAAAACTATTGAAATTAAATTAAAAAAAAAAGAATTGATCGCAAGGAAGACATCTAACCATAGACTGTACTTGATCCGAGGTTTGAAACACACAAAAAAAATAACAGTAAAGTAAGACAAGTCAAAGCACAGCAATTGCTCAAATGAATTCAGCAAGCCACGTTGACAACTCAAAATGCTAAAAACAAAACCCAAACCGTTGATTGCTCAAAAATATAGCTTTTCATAATTTTGCATTGTAATTTATGTTTCATATGCATGAATGCACAACGTGTTTTCTTCTTACAGCTAGGCTATTATTAGGTGAGATTTCTGAAGGCACGGTCTAGGTGACTGAAAAGAAGTACACTTAGCAGGGAATTGTCTAGCTATTTGCAGCAGCAGCTGCCTTGACCCAAAAGAATATTACCATTCTTGGAAAATGCCACCGTCTGTTTTTCCTCCATCCTTACTGGCCTCTCCTGCTCAGGCTCCTTTGCTTGCAACATCTCCTCTTCTGGGCTACCAAAATTTGGAGCCCCTCCAGAATTCTTTTCTTAGCCTTCTTTTCTTCTTTATTTTTTAAATTTAATTTTGAAAATTTGTAATATTGAGTAAATTCAAAAGAATTCTTTTATGAATTTTGCAAGTTATGAAGCATAATTGTAAAACCAGCCCATTCAGGGCCAGGACAAGGGTGAGGCAAGTCAGGTGCTTGTCTTGGGGGCAGAATGTAAGAGGCCACCAAAAACCTCATAATTAAGATAAATCGTAGTTTAATATAATATTTTAAAAATCAACATTAATATGAAAAAAATCTGTGATGAACAAAATGTGACAATTTTAAATAAAGACAGAGTCTGACCCTGTAGTTTTATATCCTTGACTTGATTGTCTTACTCTAACTCTAGCCTTGGTTCCTACATAGGAGAGGATATTAATTCTTTTTCTTTTTCTTTTTCTTTTTCTTTTTCTTTTTTCTTTTTCTTTTTTTTTTTTTTTAAGACAGAGTCTCCCTGTGTCACCCAGGCTGGAGAGCAGTAGTGTAGTCTCGGCTCACTGCAACTTCCACTTCCCGGGTTCAAGCGATTCTCCTGCCTCAGCCTCCCAAGTAGCTGGGATTACAGATGTGTGCCACCATGCCTGGCTAGTTTTTTCTATTTTTAGTAGAGACAGGGTTTCACCATGTTGGCCAGGCTGGTCTTGCACTCCTGACCTCAGGTGATCCACCCACCTCAGCCTCCCAGAGTGCTGGGATTACAGGTGTGAGCCACCATGCCCAGCCAAGAAATGAATTCTTAATACATCACATGGCAAGCACAATAATTTGGCAAAGCATGTTAGTTTTGTGCCCTGAATTTATAAGCCCCCCAAGGGTAAGAGGCTATAAAGAAACATGATTTATGGTGGGAGAGGATGGGATTAAAATGTGTCCGTTTAATAGTTGCATTACTATAATGCCATTTGTATTCATTCTTTTTTTTTTTTTTTTGGTCTTACTGCTTTAGTAAGAATATTGAGAACACTCAATATTCCAAACTTCAATGGAAATATACCTAGGTTTCACTTAACTATGGTCCTGATGGCTTGTTTGAAAAAGAAAGAAAGAAAAAATGTCTTCATTGTATTAAGAAAATGTCTTAGAGATTTCATCAGAAAATGATGTTGATTTATATAAAAGGTCTTTCATAGATATATCAAACCTATAGAAATTATAATGCATTTTTCTCTTTTGATATATTGATATAATACTGTAGATTTTCTAAGATTGAATGATCCTTGCATTACTGAAATAACTATTGTCATAGTGTATTATCATTTTGTTACAGTAGGCATTTGATTTTTCTGGTGTTTTATTTTTGTCATTTCTGTCTATATGAAGTAAAATTAGTCTACATGGGATATATGTGTGTGCATGTGCCTGTGTTCATGTGTGTGTGTGTATTTGCTATTTTGGTCAGGTTTGCTATTAGCATTATAGAAGGTTTTAAAATAAATTGGACAGCAGTCTGTATTTTTTTTAGATGCTGTAAAATTTCAAATTCATGCTTCCCTTCTTATAAAAGGATGACTTTGTGAAAGTTGCTTTGTTTTTAAATTTTTGTCAAAATTAAATACTTGAGCTTTTCCCACTTTTGAGGTACATTTAAACATTTTAATTAATTTTACACATATATTTATAATTTATATTTTCCTTTAAGAATTTTAAATATATAACCAGGTGCATGTAAAAGATTTTAAAATAAATTATAATATCTGTCAAATCTATGGTTATAGATTGATAATTTTGCATATTTTGCTTTTTAAAAATATTTTCTTATTTAGTCTTTCTAGTAGTTTGTATGATTGGTCTTTTTACAATCTAGCATTTAGGTTAATTTATCTAATATTTTCAGGTTCTCCAATATATTAATATTATATATTTGTTTATTTTCCACTGATTCTGACAGTTCTATTATACTCATATTGGATTGCCTGGATTTATTCTCCGCAGCTCTCTTCCTTTGTCCTTGTTGTTTCTTTGTTTTCTTCCCCTAAATTCTGGGAGGATTGCCTGGAGCTTGAGTTCTAATTCATTGAATTGTTTGAAACTTGACAATCAAGTTTTCTGTTTCCTCAGTATTTTCTCATCTCAGGTTTCCTTGTTTTTAATGACTACTTACTCTGTCATCCAACATGCAAAATCCTGTTCAACTAATCAGAAAGTTTCTAAAATTTCATAAAGGAATATTTTATGTCATTACTTGAATCATCACTCAGATTGCTATCTTTTTTGACCTGCACTATCTTTTCTTATTTTCAGTCTTATACTGAATTAAAGATTGAGATTAGAGTTTGTCCCGTATCGGTTTAAGTTCTTTTAGGAATTGTGTGAGTTTGAAGTTCCAGACCACTCAAATAAGGGGAAGGGGGAAATATTTCAATTTATTGCACTTTTACTTATTTGGGTCAGAAATCCATCTGCCTAAGGGTAGAAGAAAGATAACAGGAGTCTGTCCCTTTGGCCAAAGAGTTTCTTTTCAAAGTTCATGGTGGCAGCCCGATGTCAGCTGGGGAAGAAGCTCCATTCTTTTTCTGGCAGAACTGACTTCTTTGTGAGAGAGCTGTGGCAGCCCCTTTGCTTATTCCCAGCATGGAAAGACTACAAGATTCCTGCTCCTTATGGCTCTGGCATGCCATGCACTCCCTAGACAGACCCCTTACAAGGCTACCAATAACTGTCGTTACCTCCAGCTCTTACTACTGCACTGAAGGTTACAGTCAGATTTTGATAATATCTCTTTTCATTAAATTTCCAGACTACATAGAAACCTGGGGTGATAGGCCTTTCTTCATGCTTTTAGCTGTATGGTCTTTAGCAAAAATTCCTTCAATTCTTAATGATCAGCATTGCTATAAGATGTACCTTATTTATGACATCCACAGATTATTTCAATGGAAAACTTGGATGGAATAAAAGGTAGTTAAATGCATCCTCAAGTTGCCATTTTTAACTGAAAGCCATCCCTGCTTTTATGAAATCTGGGACAGTTACCAAATTAACACCCACATGTACTAGCAATGGCTGGCAGAGTAGGGAATCGGGGGCAGAAGATCTATGCTGTGTTCTTATTCCATTTCTCAGTCATCACCTACAAGCAGATGTCTCCTACAAGAACATCAATTTAGTGGCCAAGAGTATCTTGGAAAGAGGAAGCCAAGATATTTTTCATAATGTATGGCTTTCCAATATTTTTGATATCTAGAAGTCACCAGATCAATTAAATACGCAATTATGTTCTGCTGCTTTTTCCATTGTGCAATGCCATTTGTCAGGGCCATTCAGGAACACAGGCGGATACCTTTATGAAACCTCTGTTATCCCACTGTAAACTGTCTCACATTAATAAGATTTACCTTCAGCTGGAAGGAAACTCACATAATTCCTCCCATATGTGAGTTTCTTCTTCTAAGTTTATATGGTCAACATCTCATTGCACATGCCCATCACACTAGACTAAGGAATTTTGACAAACATTCATAGGTTGTAAAAGTTATATCAAGTTTTCTTTTAAAATTCTACAAACACATAAATAGCCTATCATTTTATATTTAGGTTTTATTTCCCAGATAACTTCTTCTTTGGGTTCTGGCTGGATTTCCTCTTACCTCCCACTAACCAGCTAGTGCTCAAATTCAGTAAATTAGGAGCAGAAATTTCAGAGGCTTAGCATTCGGCCAAAGCCTCTGAACTGCAGCAAGAAGAGAAAGTACGCCAAGATTTCAGTTATTTCTGAGAAGCACACGGGAGAAAGGGCACTTCATCAGAAAAGCCTGTTGATGACTGAGGTTTGATACAGCACTGCTAGGAGGACTTAGTGCAGGAATACCTGCACGGCATGACTCTGAACGTGGAGTACACAGTCTTACAGGTGAAGACTGTCAGAGGCCATTGTATTGCCAGCACCTATGAACAGAATCAGAAGCATTTTAATTTCATAGGTGACTGAATACACTTGATCACAAAAATAGTGTTTTATAACTGACGTTAAAAGTGGTTATCAGCTGGGTGCCATGGCTTACACCTGTAATCCTAGCATTTTGGAAGGTTAAGGCAGGCAGATGGCTTGAGTCCAGGAGTTCGAGACCAGCCTGGATAATATGGTGAAACCCCATTTCTACAAAAAATACCAAAAAAAGGAAAAAATTAGCCAAGTATGGTAGCATGCATCTGTAGTCCCAACTAGTTGGGAGACTGAGGTGGGAGGATGGTTTGAGCCCAAGAAGTCAAAACAGCAGAGAGCTATGATGGTGCCACTGCACTCTAGCCTCGGCGACAGAGTGAGATCTTATATCAAAAAAAGTGATTATCATTTAACAAACACTTATTGAGTGACTACTATATGGTAGTCACTGTGCTAAGATTAAAGTATACCAAGATGCATAAGACCTCCTCACCAAATAGGTGATAATTTAGGGAAAAGATTATAGTAAAAAGAGAAGCTTAGGCCAGGCATGGTGGCTCACCCCTGTAATCCCAACACTTTGGGAGGCCGAGGTGGTGGGTGGATCACCTGAGATCAGGAGTTTGAGACCAGCCTGGCCAACATGATGAAACCCGGTCTCTAATTAAAAAATACAAAAATTTGCTAGGTGTGGTGGCGTGCACCTGTAATCCTAGCTACTCGGGAGGCTGAGGCACAAGAATCACTTGAACCTGGGATGTGGAGGTTGCAGTGAGCCGAGATCACGCCACTGCACTCCAGCCTGGGCAACAGAGTGAGACTTTGTCTCCCAAAAAAAAAAAAAAAAAAAAAGAATTGCTTATAGAATTCTGCGATTCTACCGATTGTGTTTTATCTAGCTCCTTAATAAATATTGGTATTTTAAAATACAAACATATATAAAAGTAGAGAAAATAGTGTAATGAAACTTGTGTATTCATTACACAATCATGAGAACTAATAAGTTATTATTTTAAGTAATTATGTTTTGGAGTAATTTGTTAGGTAGTGATTGATACAACAATATATCCTGGCGTTCATGTGGTAACAGTGTATAGAGATAGTGGTATTTATTTATTTTAAAGTCTTAATTTTTTAAAAGAGGTTTTAGGTTCATGGCAAAATTGAGAGGAAGGTACTCCAGATACTTCCTCCCCTTCCATATGAATAGCCTCCCCCATTTTCAATGTACCAGATGTACAGAGTGGTACATTTGTTACAACTGATGAACCTACATTGACACATCAGAATCACCCAAAGTCCATAGTTTACATTAGGGTTCACTCTTGGTATCGTCCTTTGGGGTTGCACAAATGTATACTGACATGTATCCTCCACTATAGTATCATACAGAATAGTTTCACTGCCCTAAATATTTTTTGTGCTCTACCTCTTCAACCCATACTCCCCTTAATTCCTGGCAACCATTGATATTTGTATTGTCTCCATAGTTTTTCCTTTTGCAGAATATTATATAGTTGAAATCACACAGTGTTTTCAGATTAGCTTTAGTAACATGCATTTAAGGTTCCTCCGTGTCTTTCCATGGCTTGACACCTCATTTCTTTTTTAGCACTGAATAATATTCCATTGCTTAGATGTACTACAGTTTATTTATCATCCATTCACCTACTAAAGGTGAATTGATTGCTTCCAAGTTTTGGCAATTATGAATAGAGCTGCTTAAACGTTGTGTGCAGGTTTTTGTGTGGACATAGGTTTTCAACTCCTTTAGCAAATATCAAAGAGTATGATCACTGGATTATATGCTAAACGTACATTTAGTTTTGTAAGAAACCATGATTGTGTAAGACAAGGATTTGGGCAGAGGTTAGCTGGGTAGTTTTCTCCATGTGGATCTTTGACTCAATTGTATCCATCTGGAGCTGGGTTGAGCTCAAAGGTCCAAATAAATATATATTGATGAGTCTGGCATGGTGGCTCATGCTTGTAATCCTAACACTTTGGAAGGCTGAGGGAGGATTGCTTGAAACTAGGAGTTTGAGACCAGCCTGGGCAACATAGCAAGACCCCATCTCTAAAAAAAATTTTTTTTTAAATTAAGCAGGCAAGTGGTGACAGTGTCTGGGCAGTTACTCAGGAGGCTAAGATGGGAGAATCAATTGAAGCAGGAGGATTGATTGAGCCCAGGAGGCTGAGGCTGCAGTGAGCTGTGCTCGCACCACTGCACTCCATCCTGGGCAACACAGTGAGACCCTGTATCAAAAAAAGAAAAGAAAAAAAGTCACTCAGGTTGATTCTAATGCTCACCTACCTATGATGGGGAACAGTAGCACATAATGAAAATATAAAAAGAACTTATTCTGAACTACTGGGAAAGCGGAAGGGATCCTATTCCCTACCAACCTGGTTAATGTTTCCAAACTCACTTTCTTCCCTTTGACTCTCTTTAAACAATATCCACAAATCAAAATGGAAAGCCAAGAGATTATTGACGTGGTAGCTGTGTATCATGCCTTCTGTTTAAGAATGTTTCCAGGTTCTCGTTGATGTTTGACAGTCTTGCCAGCACATCCTAAATTAAATAGAATAGCTGTTTCTCCGAGCAGGGCATTGGAATGACTCCAGCTAAGAACTGATCCAGCAACAAACAACTTAATTTATGATGGTATAAAAAACCTCAGCCACAGAATATCTATAATTAGGAAGAATCCAGCAGAGATTGAGGGGTACTAAGATGAACATTCTCCTCTCCTTTCTTTGCCCATCACACGCATATCTACCTCTTATTTTCATAGATTCTCACAGCTAGAATGCTCAGTAAGAAATCGCCTGGTCTATTGGCTGGGCGCGGTGGCTCAGGCCTGTAATCCCAGCACTTTGGGAGGCCCAGGTGGGCAGATCACAAAGTCAGGAGATCAAGACCATCCTGGCTAACATGGTGAAACCCCATCTCTACTAAAAAAATACAAAAAATTAGCCGGGCGTGGTGGCGGGCGCCTGTCGTCCCAGCTACTCAGAGGGAGGCTGAGGCAGGAGAATGACGTGAACCCGGGAGACGGAGCTTGCAGGGAGCCGAGATTGTGCCACTGCACTCCAGCCTGGGCGACAAAGTGAGACCCCGTCTCAAAAAAGAAAAATAAGTAAATAAATAAATAAATAAAAGAAATCACCTGGTCTATCATGTGAGCTTTTAGGGTTTTTGAATGAATAAAATATCCTGAAACTGTATGGAGGGGAGAACATAAATACCTAAATCTCCAGGTGACTTAGTCCAGAGTCTGCTAGCTTAGTCTAAAGGACAAGAGAATTGATATGGTTTGGATCTGTGTTCCTGCCCAAATCTTATGTTCAATTGTAATCCTCAGCATTGGAGGTGGGGCCTGGTGGGAGGTGACTGGCTCATCGAGGTTGATCCTTTATGAATAGTTTAGCATTATCCCCTTGTGTTCTGTTCTCCTGAAAGTGAGTTCTTGCAAGATCTTGTTGTGTAAAAGTGTGTAACACCTCCGTCCTCTCTTCCTTCTGCATCATGTGAGACACCTTGCTCCCTCTTTGCCTTGCACCATGATTGAAAGTTTCCTGAGGCCTCCCCAGAGCTAAGCGGATACCAGCTTCATTTTTCCTGTACAGCCTGCAGACCTGTGAGCCAATTAAACTTATGTTCTTTATGAATTACCCAGTTTCAGGTGTTTATTTATAGCAATGTGAGAACAGACTAATACAAGCACCATCCAGGATCAATAATTTAAGAACCTTTAAAAAATTAACCTCTAAAACTCTATGACTTACTGTAATGGCACAAATTCGTAAGAATGATCAGTCTGTGGTTTGTTTTGGAGTAATCACTTATGTTTGTTTCACAGAAGAGAATAATGCTGTGACTTTGACTTCTTACGATCATAAAAACTTGAAAAGACTACAAAGTGATACAGGTACGAAAGTTTTAAGAGTAAACGTTTCCTTCTCTCTAATCCTAATTATCAGAGGTGATCACCCTTATAGGTGGGTGTTGTCCTAGCTTGGGTTCCCCAAAAAGTAGAGCCTGAGACAGGGACTTGAGGACTTAGGTGCAGTTAGACCATGTGAAAGTCACAGGGAGCAAGAGAGAGAGGGAGAGAAGCAGGAGGCGGCAACATAGGGGCATATCATCAAAATTCTGAGGTTCAATTCCACCAGGACTTGTGAAAGTTAAACTTACTAAAAAAATAAAATAACATAGGGCTGGGCGCGGTGGCTCATACCCGTAATCCCAGCACTTTGAGAGGCAGAGGCAGGTGGATCACGAGGTCAGGAGATCGAGACCATCCTGGCTAATGTGGGGAAACCCTGTCTCTACTAAAAAATAAAAAAAACTAGCCGGGCATGGTGGCAGGCGCCTGTAGACCCAGCTACTCAGGAGGCTGAGGCAGGAGAATGGTGTGAACCCAGAAGGCGGAGCTTGCAGTGAGCCGAGATCCGGCCACTGCACTCCAGCCTGGGCGACAGAGCGAGACTCTGTCTCAAAAAAAAATAATAATAATAAATAAAATAAAATAAAATAAAATAAAATAGTTTTTCCATGGAGCATGTTAAAAACAAGCAAACACAATAAACTTAGAATTAGCATATGACCCAGCATTTTCACTCCACAGTATATACCCCAAAGAATTTAAAGTTGGGACTCAGATACTTGTACGCCATGTTCATAGCAGCGTTATTCACAATATTCAAAATGTGGAAAAGCCAAATGCCCCCTCAGCAGATGAATGTATGAACAAAAGTTGATATATACATACAATGGAATATTATTCAGCCTTTGAAAGTAATAGCTGGGTGTGGTGGCTCATGCCTGTAATCCCAGCACTTTGGGAGGTCTAGGTGGGCAGATCCTGAGGGCAGGAGATCAAGACCATCCTGGCCAACATCGTGAAACTCCATCACTACTAAAAATACAAAAATTAGCCGGGCATGGCAGCACGTGCCTACAGTCCCAGCTACTGGGGAGGCTGAGGCAGGAGAATTGCTTGAACCTGGGAGGTGGAGGCTGCAGTGAGCCGAGATGGCACCACGGCACTCCAACCTAGGTGACAGAGGGAGACTCTGTCTAAAAAAAAAAAAAGATTACAATGGTAAATTTATGTTGTGTATATTTTACTGCAATTTTAAAAAGTATACAGGATGACTCCCAGACTTGTCCACTTGAAGGCTGTGGTGGGGCTGGGGAATTTGTACATTAGCTCTCATTCTACATTGGTTGAGTGTTGCTCACTCACTTTTCCTAGGTGGCTCTTGTTTGCAAGGCTAAGTGGGCTTCCTTGAGAAGCCCCCAAGGCAGAGTATGAAAAGGCCACCGGCATGCTCTTTCAGTGGGACATCACCACTACAGTCAGAGCATGTGTGGAACCACCTACGCAGCTATGGCTGAAATCAGAGATGGACTGAGGGTATGCAATCTGGGGCCTCAAAAGGCCTCTGGTACAAATATGTGTTCTTTTAGACAATTCTCTCATGCATTTACAAATATACAAATAAGGCTCCATCTATATCTACATATATTTTTATACACTGATAATTTTACTTTTGCAAATCATGCTATTCATGTTGTTTGGCAAACTTGCTTTCCTCATAGATATATTTCTAGCTTTGCACTTATAGATGCACCTCAATCTGTTTAGCCACTGCAGAGTAATCCATTGTATATGGAGGTGCCCTAATTTTTTTTAACCCACTGCAATTGTACCTTTGCGTTCATCAATAACAAATGCTTCTTGCTAAGGTCACCAGTGATTTTCATATCTTTAAACCCAATCAGTCATTTTTAGGGGCTTCTATGGCCTTCACTTGCTTTCATCTTTTTCGATGTGTTTTCTTTGACATTTGCATCATGATGGTATATTCTTTGCTTCAAGTCACACATTTTCAGATGTAATTTTAAAAGAATTAGTAAATATGGTGACAGATTCAAAGTCAAATCATCATGTAAGATAGAACAGGGATTGTTTTCCTTGTCTTTTTATAAAAAACATTTTTCCAAGCTGTTTGCTCCTGAATTTTCTGTAAGCAAGAAAAAACTCTCAAAAATGTTTGACTTGATGTTTGAAGAAAATATCTGCTAATTATAGTTTTCAGGCATGTGCAACAAAATAACATGCATGTGGATTACAGCATTCTATATTCTTTGCTGACACTGAGTGAAATAGGCTATTATTAGTTGAGAATTATGTGGGCAGGATATAGATTGGGTGATTTTAACAATTAAGTGAAAAGACACATTTTTTTTCTTTCAATGTCAGTACATTTTAATGTCTCTCAAAAGCCAGTCTTATTTAATTGAAATCATTTCAGGAGATTTAGGAGTATTTATGTTGAGCTTCTATTAACCTTTCAGATTTAGGGTTGACACTTGGGACTTAGATTACAAAGTATAACATTTGTATTAGTTGGCATGCAAAAAACACGGAGGTAAAAAACACAAGTGCGTCCACCCCGGGTGCCTCAGTCTGTTTAGGCTGCCATAACAAAATACCACAGACTGGGTGGCTTAACAACAGACATGTATTTCTCACAGTTCTGGAGGCTGATTATGATCAAGGTGCCAGGCCGGGCACGGTGGCTCACGCCTGTAATCCCAGCACTTTGGGAGGCCAAGGTGGGCGGATCACGAGGTCAAGAGATCAAGACCGTCTTGGCCAACATGGTGAAACCCTGTCCATACTAAAAATACAAAACTCAGCTGGGCGTGGTGGCACATGTCTGTAGTCCCAGCTACTTGGGAGGCTGAACCCGGGAGGTGGAGGGAGGTGGAGGTTGCAGTGAGGTTGCACTGCACTCTAGCCTGGCTACAGAGTGAAACTCCATCTCAAAATAAATAAATAAATAAATAAAAATAAAAATAAATAAATAAATAAAAATCAAGGTGCCAGCAGATTCAGCATCTGGTGAGGACCCTGTCCCTGTTTGTTAACAGCTGCCTTCTCATTACATATTCACATGGCAGAGAAAGGAAGCTTTTGGGTCTCCTCCTCTTCTTCTTTTACTTTCTTTTTCTTTTCTTTTTTTTTTTTTCTACACAAAGAACTTTATTAAGCCTTGTTTCAAACTTTATTCCCAGGTTTCTTTGGTTTAATTAGCTGCAAAGAATGAACTGTGTATAAGCAAAAACTGAAAAGAGCTGCAGTGTCCAAGGGGCTTGGGCTTAAAGATATTAGAGATCTAGATTTTATCAGGTCCATAAACAAACATTTCTTATAAAATAGCAGCTCCCAGTAACTTCTTCAAGTTTTATCTTAAGAAGTTGACTCAATTCAGTTTGCCTCATTCCTGGAAGCCTCATCCAAATTGTCCACAAGCTCTGGAACTTCATCATCATCATCCTCTCCAGTAGCAAGTGGTGCTTTTCCACCTGCAGATTGTTTGGGCAGAACTTTGGCCAGTCTCCTTAAACCAGTCGGACTGTCTGCACCAAGCTGGTTTAAGACACTGGATAGCGTTTCTGTCAGCTGCTTTGTCTCAGCATGGCCTATAATGGTGAAACTGTTGGCTGCCAGAGATATCTGAACCTTAGGGTGGTTAAAGTGGATCCCTGTTCCTTGGTTTGTAAACATATTCACCTCTTCAATGCCAGAGATATTGTTTACCCCTCACTTCTTTAAGGAGAACTGAAGTTTTTGATCATCTGCTGTGGCTGCTCTATGAACCACCTTCTTTCTGTGAGCAGTTCCTTTCCCACCAATGCGCATTCGTGCCTGCAGTTTGGGGAGTTTTTCCTGGTTCATGATCATTTCTTTCTTCATGTTGGAACGGATAAGGGGCCGAGCAGGAGACTAGCGTTGGTCCTCAGGGGGTCTCGGCTGGACCAGCTGAGATTAAGCGCACACATGCTGGAACGCAAGATGGCAGGTCTTCCTATTCTTAAAAAGGCATTAATCCCATCATGGGGGCTCTACATCTGTCACCTCATCTAAATAGAATGACCTCCCAAAGGCTCACTTTCTAATACCATCACACTATGGGTTTAGGGCTTCAACATATGAGTGAGGGGGAGCACATGAGCATTCAGTCCATAAGACAGAGATATGTGTTTTGCCACTTATTATGTGTGTGATCATGGTCATGTCACTTAACCTTAGTTTTCTCACCTACAAAATGAGTCATATTTTATAATCTCATACAGCTCATGTGAAGATGAAATGGGATAACTTTTTTTTTTTTTTTGAGATGGAGTTTCGCTCTTGTCGCCCAGGCTGGAGTGCGGTGGCATGATCTCTGCTCACTGCAACCTCCACCTCTGAGGTTCAAGCAATTGTCCTCCTCAGCCTCCAAAGTAGCTGGGGTTACAGGGGCGTGCCACCACGCCTAGCTAATTTTTGTATTGCTTTAGTAGAGATGGAGTTTCACCATGTCGGCCAGGCTGGTCTCCAATTCCTGACCTCAAGTGATCCGCCCTCCTCGGCCTCGCAAAGTGTTGGGATTACAGGGTTGAGCCACCACACCCAGCCGAAATGGGTAACATTTCTAAAGTGTTTGATGATGCCTTTTGTGTAGACAGCTATTATTAGGATACTTCTCTGAGTACAAAGTGTTAGTCACTCTTTACGGTTCTTCAGTATCATGGTGGTCAGATGGGTTGGAAGAGCATGCTGTCAGTAGGACTCAATGGAACATGAAACTATTAATTGTGTCCACAAGGCACCCTACTTGGAAAGGTGATTTGTCAGCACTGAATCCATCTACACTTGCTAGATTCTGATGAGGATTAGGGATGTAGTCAGGGATTCACACAATGCTAACTGACCAGCAGGTAGGTCAAAGTCGTGGACTTTGTTTCATTTTTATCACATTCTTACCTCCCAAGGATACTAGAGTCCAGAGACCTGATGCAAGAGCTTTAATTCTAGGGTCCTTCTGCTTCCAAGATATGGAGTAGTGAATGGGCTTCCGATGTACTCTTGCAAATGAACTTTTCCTGTAGAGAAGCTTAGAGTGTCCTCAGAGTCTCAAAGGGGGTCTGTGACCCAGCAGACATTACAAGCCTCTAACCATAAAGAAATGTCTAGTATTTTCCATAGCATCCTCCTCATCTAAATTTCTTTTGACCTGTGCTTTTTAATTAAAATTTTTATTTCTCTTCCCTAGGAAAAGATTAAACTTTTTGGGATACTCACAATCTAAAATTGAACAAATGAATATATGTACTTTTTTTTTGGAGGAGTTGTTAATTAAGAAACAGAGAAGAGCTATCTGTAAGTTAGAAAATAATGAAAGAAAGAGAAGCTGCAGTCATTTTCCACAATTTTAATATTGCAATGTAACCTGAACATCCTTGGCCTTCACAGCCAGTGGGTGTAAACAAGGTCACAGGAACATTAGTAAGACCTGAATTGAGCATCCTTATTATCCCTTCCTGACATATGTAGGACCCCAGCTCATCTCTAATTTCATGAATGTTTCACTTGTGCTCAGGAACAAGTCCATACATGTTCTAATTTTGTATCGCTACTGAAGTTCATTACTAGGAGCCATTGTATTGTGGTTCTTCGACATAGCCACTGTGGCCAGGATCTCCAGTGGGAACGCTACTTCCTGGCACTTCTGCTCCACTGCTGTGCTGAGATTCCTGCCAGATGCCATCCTGTGCTGTGCAGAGACTGGGGATATGCTTGTCTCTTCTCTAAGCGGCAATCTGGCACCTAAGCTCCATAGTGCTATTGTGTACGCAGTTTGTCTTTTTTTTTTTTTTTTGAGACGGAGTCTTGCTCTGTCACCCGGGCTGGAGTGCAGTGGCCGGATCTCAGCTCACTGCAAGCTCCGCCTCCCGGGTTCACGCCATTCTCCTGCCTCAGCCTCCCGAGTAGCAGGGACTACAGGTGCCCGCCACCTCGCCCGGCTAGTTTTTTGTATTTTTTAGTAGAGACGGGGTTTCACCATGTTAGTCAGGATGGTCTAGATCTCCTGACCTCGTGATCCGCCCGTCTCGGCCTCCCAAAGTGCTGGGATTACAGGCTTGAGCCACCGCGCCCAGCCAGTTTGTCTTTATTTATTTATTTATTTTTGAGACAAAATCTCGTTCTGTCACCCAGGCTGAAATGCAATGGTGCAATCTCAGCTCACTGCAACCTCCATCTCACAGGTTTAAGTGATTCTCCTGCCTCAGCCTCCTGAGTAGCTGGGATTACAGGCACCCACCACCATGCCTGGTTAATTTTTTTTTTTTTTTTTTTTTTTTGGAGATGGAGTGTCACCCTGTTGCCCAGGCTGGCGTGCAGTGGCTCGATCTTGGCTCACTGCAACCTCCATTTCCTGGGTTCAAGCGATTCTCCTGCCTCAGCCTCCTGATTAGCTGGGATAACAGGCACATGTCACCACTCCTGGCTAATTTTTGTATTTTTAGTAGAGATGGGTTTTCACCATGTTGGTCAGGCTGGTCTGAAACTCCCGACCTCAGGTGATCCACCCGCCTCGGCCTCTCAAAGTGCTGGGATTACAGGCGTGAACCACCGTGCCTGGCCTATGCAGTTTGTCTTGTAAGCCTCTTGTCATAATGCTTTTGGTTTCATTTATTAACCCCTGCTTCTCTACAGGGTGTCCCTGAGGGTTGGATAATGGACACTTTTCTATCCTTCTTTTCCACATCTTTCTTTTCTCTGGTTCAGATTACTATGCAAAACCACCTTGCCTTCCTTTTTTTTTTTTTTTTTTTTTGAGACGGAGTCTCGCTCTGTCCCCCAGGCTAGAGTGCAGTGGCGTGATCTCCGCTCACTGCAAGCTCCGCCCCCTGGGTTCATGCCATTCTCCTGCCTCAGCCTCCTGAGTAGCTGGGACTACAGACGCCCGCCACCGCGCCCGGCTCATTTTTTGTATTTTTAGTAGAGATGGGGTTTCACTGTGGTCTCGATCTCCTGACCTTGTGATCCGCCTGCCTCGGCCTCCCAAAGTGCTGGGATTACAGGCGTGAGCCACCGCGCCCGGCCTTTTTTTTTTTTTTTGAGACAGAGTCTCGCTCTGTCGCCCAGGCTGGAGTGCTGTGGCACGATCTCTGCTCACTGCAAGCTCCGCCCCCCGGGTTCAAGCCATTCTCCTGCCTCAGCCTCCCGAGTAGCTGGGACTACAGGTACCCGCCACCACGCCCAGCTAATTTTTTTGTATTTTTAGTAGAGATGGTGTTTCACCGTGTTTGCCAGGATGGTCTCGATCTCCTGACCTCGGGATCTGCCCGCCTTGGCCTCCCAAAGTGCTGGGATTACAGGCATGAGGCACCGTGCCCGGTGTTTTTTTGTTTGTTTGTTTTGTTTTTTTGGTTTTTTTTTTTTTTTTTTTTTTTTTTTTGAGACTAAGTCTTGTTTTCTCACCCAGGTTGGAGTGCAGTGGCACGATCTCGGCTCACTGCAACCTCCACCTCCGGGGTTCAAGCTATTCTCCTGCCTCAGCCTCCCCAGTAGCTGGGACTACAGTCACCTGCAACTATACCCGGTTAATTTGTGTACTTTTAGTAGAGATGGGACGTCACCGTGTTAGCCAGGATGGTCTCGATCTCCTGACCTTAGGTGATCCGCCCACCTCGGCCTCCCAAAGTGCTGGGAGTATAGGCTTGAGCCACTGTGCCCGGCCACCATGCCTTCTTTTTTGCAGGGATGGGGTAGGTAAATTCTGCATGTAGAATAATGAATGCAAATAAATCTGCAAGGCTGGAAATCTGTGGAAGTTACCAAAAGGTTAATGAAGTGCCTAAGCTAAGCATAGGCACTTCATTAAACTTTTAATAATAGTAATAATAAATGTTTTATGTCCATTGGAATTCTTTGGGCTGAAAGTAATAAAATATTTAATTTATAATGTCTTAAGCAATAATGGCATTAATGTCCCTTCTGCTCCAAAATATTAGGGCTCTGGATAAATGTCCAATGTAAGACTTCGTCTGTTTTATTTATTAATGTATTCCCCAAAGTCTAGAAGACCTGGCCATAGTAAATACCTGCTGAATAGACAAATGAATGTCTTTTCCACTCTCCTAACTTTTCACTCACAAGCATGACATGACTGCAGCTGCTCTATTGTGTTATCATAAGGCAATGACCAGAGCAAGAACAAAGGGTGCTCAAGATAAAGTACTCTATCCACATGTATCTTTGTTAGCAGGGAGAAAAATCTTTCTGAGAAGACATCAGCAGACTTCTCCTTTTCATTGCCCAGAAATGGAATGTCAGCTCACCCTGAGACCACTCAACATATGAAGAATATGAGATTGTCATAATTGACTTCAGTCAGTCTTGATTCATTTGAGGTGACTGGGTACTACTCTGCAGCCCAAACCAAATCAGGGCCCTGCTAGCAAGAAAGAAGAGAATAGTGGGGACCAACAGGTGCCTGCTACATCCTTTCCAGCATTCCCAGCCCCAGTTTTCATGTTTGTTGCATTTCCTCCCTTGCAGCACACTTTGGTCATTGGAACAAAATAATTGGCCATGTCCTCATTTTTTACCTCATTTTTTAAGAGTCTTTCATAGAAAAGTTAGCAGAATATCTGGCCTGCATATTATTTAAGTGAAGGGAAACCTTAGCAGTTCAGAACATCATCATCTCTGAAACTAAAGTATAGTTAGGCTGGGCGTGGTAGATCACGCCTGTAATCCCAACACTTTGGGAGGCTGAGGCAGGCGGATCACCTGAGGTCAGGAGTTCGAGACCAGCCTGGCCAACATGGGGAAACCCTGTGTCTACTAAAATTACAAAAATTAGCTGGCATGGTGGTGAGCTCCAGTACTTCCAGCTACTCGGGAGACTGAGGCATGAGAATCTCTTGAACCCCGGAGGCGGGAGGTTGCAGTGAGTGGAGATTGTGCCACTGCACTCCAGCCTGGGGGATGGTGCCAGATCCTATCTCTAAATAAAGAAATAGATAAGTAAATAAATAAAGTATATTGAAAGATTCCAAGTTGCCAGTGTTCTTTCTTGAGCATTACACTACAATTCAAATTTTTCGTTAATTCTGGCTGACCTCCCTCATACCTAGCCCACGTTTTTAAGACATATGGATTGAGTAGTCTGTATTCAAAAGTTCTTCCCCCCGCCCCCTGTGGGATGCTTGAGTAGATACCATTGAATTGACATTGTATTAATACTCTAGTAATGGGCCAGCTCATTCCCTCTTTAATCCAAGTTCATAAAGCAACCTGTGTACCTAGAAAAGAAATCCTTACATGATTAAATTAAAATTAATTAGACTTTTAGACACAGTGGGTGGTTTTAGCTGCGTCATGCAACGTTTTGAAGAAGGAGCTTCTGTAGACATAGACACAGAGACATGAAGGAGGCATTAAAAAAATGCAGGTGCAAAATGAAGAAATAAACTGTACCCTAAGAGCTCTTGTCCATCTAGAACATGCAGCTTTACATTCTAGGGACACAAGGTACTCTTTCTCAACCTAAGGAATAGTCATGTATAATTTCCCCCAGACAGCATGAACATCCAGATGTCTAGTCCTCTTAGGGGTTCAGAATGAAAAATCACTGGTATTAATAAAAGGCCTCCTGTCAGTAAAAGGTTATTAGAGAGTAACTAGGGAGCACTTTCCTCTGGAAGAGTGAATTCAGAGCCATTAGAATCCCCAGAACTAGTTAACTGAGGGCATTTTAACTGTCGTTGAAAAGACAAAATGGCAGTCATGCTGGGCTCCAATCACTGTTGGCCACCATGGAAACCATCTCTGAGAACTGGCTTCCAGCTGCTTACATTTCACATCCTGGTGACCTCAGGACAAACACAGGAGCATTTTTATGTTATTTCAAATCTTCAAATGCAGGCAGCTTCAGATAGAGTCTCAAGATTAATTGGAAATATTTGGACAGTCAGGAAGTGGTAAAGTTGTAGAAATTAGTAGGATCTTGAATTCAGAGGTATATCCTTTTACATCTTAGCTCTCAGTCATCTTGGATAAATTATTATTATTAATTATTATTTGAGGCAGAGTTTCACTGTTGTTGCCCAGGTTGGAGTGCAATGGCGTGATCTTGCCTCACCATAACTTCCGCCTACCGAGTTCAAGCAATTCTCCTGTCTCAGCCTCCTGAGTAGCTGGGATTAGAGGCATGCGCCACCATGCCTGGCTAATTTTGTATTTTTAGTAGAGACGGGATTCCTCCATGTTGGTCAGGCTGGTCTTGAACTCCCGACCTCAGGTGATCTGCCCTCCTCGGCCTCCCAAGTGCTGGGATTACAGGTGTGAGCCATCGCGCCTAGCCTTGGATAAATTATTTAACAATTCATTGAATCACTGTTTCCTCCCCCATGAAATGTGGATGAGAATACTTTTGTGGTTATTTTCTAGGGATTAAATGCAGTAACAAGAAGGAGCCAAAACATGGTAGGTACTCAGTAATTATTCTTTATCTCCTACCCTTTCCTTTCCTCCAGCATCTTCTCCACTCCTTCCCTCTTCCTTGCATTCCCGCAACTCCTTCTTTCTCAGAAAGCTAACATACTTAGGCCAATTAGCTTTCTTTCTCAGAGAGCTAGCATATGTAGGCCAATAAACCTACTATATGTAGGCCCAATTCATTGATCAATTTTTGGGTACCTACTAAGCATCAGCTACTCTGCTAAATATGTGAGCTATACAGTGAAAAAGGTAAGGTCTTGGCAGGGAGGCTTTTGTGTAAACAAATGTAGCATAATGATTTATTGATATTCTAATGCTGTGCTATAACTTAACAGGCAAATTTAAATCGTGAAATGTTTTTGTCACAAAATGCTCAAAAAGTCAGACCTGAGCTTACAGGGCTAAACTTCCCCTTCCTTCTTAAGAGGACTTTGCTTTCAAAATCCAGGCTTAGTGGTACAAAAACCTATATTGTCTGGGACAGGAAGTGCTCCAAAGTTTGAAGAAGAGGGCAGCAGGCCAACTCAGAAGAACTGGACTCCCCAACACTATGAGGAGAGAGGGTGGTGGTTCCACCAGAGGTGAGGACCTGCTTTCTGCTCTCATACACCACCCCAAAGAGGGATGCCTAGAGAATCCATACTGAGTACCACCGCCCTGTCCCAGGGGCTTAATGGGACAGAGAGAGAGTGTGTGCCTTGTACAGAGGCAAGTTTATTTTCGATGGACTTGGGGTATCACAGGAACTACCACTATGGCCTTAACCCACCCTGTGGATTGAGCAAGTAGGAGTTTGTGTATGATCTACAGGGAGGAGCAGGGGAGAAAGGCCCTGAAAATTAAGTGGCATTTTATGTCCTCCCAGTGCTGGTTGGGGCAGGCTGTGGAAAAACCAAGCCATAATTAATTGGATTAAAAAAATTAAGAAGTCTGTCTTGTGCACTCAAGGGTTATGGAACAGCTCAAGCCATTCTCAAAAAACCACTGTCCAGTGTTGCTTGACCCAGTTAAAACCACCCACTGTGTCTAACAGTTTCTGACTAGTTTCAATCCAATGATGCAAGGATTTCTTTTCTGAGGTGCACAGGTTACATTATGAACCTGGACTGAAAGGGAATGAGTTGAGCCACTCTAGAGTATTAACAGAATGTTAATGCAGTGGCACTTACTCAGGCACCCTCCTAAAAAAAAGAACTTTTTGAATATAGACTTGTCAATCCACATGTCTTAAAAACATGGGCTAGGTATGAAGGAGATCAGCTAAAATTAAGAAAAAATCTGAATTGTACTGTAATGGACAAGAAAGAATACTTGTTATTTAAAATATGCATCAAAGAAACACAATTCATTTGGTCTAAAGTATTTCCAAGTCAAGATTTATCTAAGTCTGCTTTAATTTGTGGAAACTATGCCTTATTGGTTGTTAAGATCCCTAATTTATACTTAAAAAAAAACCCACAAAAATTTAAAATAAAGACAATTATCCTAAGTAAATTGATCCTAAGTAAACTGCTGATCTTGAGTATTAATTTAACAAAATCAGAAACTTATACAAATGTAAATCAAAATTCAACAAGGTTGAGCTGCTGAAAAATCGGGGTGGGGAAATGCAAATGATCAGACCTTCCACAGATAACAGCAATAGCTACTATTTTCATATGCCGAGGTTTTACCTACAACATAATGGTAAGAGACAGTAACTATTAGGCCAAGCTCGGTGGCTCATGCCTGTAATCCCCAGCACTTTGGGAGGCCGAGGCAGGCAGGTCACAAGGTCAGGAAATCAAGACCATTCTGGCTAACACAGTGAAACCCTGTCTCTACTAAAAATACAAAAAATTATCCGGGCATCGTGGCACGTGCCTGTAGTCTCAGCTACTTGGGAGGCTTAGGCAGGAGAATTGCTTGAACCTGGGAGGCAGAGGTTGCGGTGAACCGAGATTGCACCACTGCACTCCAGCCTGGGTGACAGAGTGAGACTATGTCTCAAAAAAAAAAAAAAAAAAAAAAAAGAAAAAAGAAAAAACACAATAATGTTTACCCTAACTTTTCAGTTAAGTAACAGAGTTTGCAGAGGTGAAGCAACTAGCCCCAAGCCACATAGCTAGTTAGTAACAGAACCGAGGGTCAAGCTGAGATTGGCTTGGTTGTAGAAACTTGGCTCCTCATTCCCAGTTTATACTGCTTTCATTTTAGTGCTTAGAGGGATTTTAGAATTGACCTAGTCCAGTGTTTCTCAGACTCAAGCCCTTTTAAGAAAAACAATCCATGTGGATTCTCAGTGTTGACATAAATTGTTTTTATTATAAGAGGCTTAAAGATTTACAAAATATGGGCTGGGCGTGGTGGCTTATGCCTGTAATCCCAGCACTTCGGGAAGCTGAGGTGAGCTGATCACCTGAGGTCGGGAGTTTGAGACCAGCCTGATCAACATGGAGAAACCCGTCTCTACTAAAAATACAAAAAATTAGCTGGGTATGGTGGTGGGCGCCTGTAATCACAGCTGCTGGGGAGGCTGAGGCAGGAGAATCACTTGAACCTGGGAGGCAGAGGTTGCAGTGAGCTGAGATTGTGCCATTGCACTCCAGCCTTGACAACGAGAATGAAACTCCGTCTCAAAAAAAAAAAAATTTACAAAATATGTTCCTTATTTTATTCTGTGTTTCCCATATAAGGATCAAGTCAAAGTAAATTACAAGTAAATTACGAAGCACCTTACAATGCCTACTGACCACATGCCACATGGCTAAATGACTCTACCTCTATGAAGGTTCCCCAGCCTTTTTTTTCTTTTCTTTTCTTTTCCTTTTTTTTTTTTTTCTTTTTTGAGATGGAGTCTTGCTCTGTCACCCACTGGAAGGCAGTGGCAAGATCTTGGCTCACTGCAACCTCTGCCTCCCGAGTTCAAGCAATTCTCCTGCCTCAGCCTCCCGAGTAGCTGCACTACAGACGTGCACCACTACGCCCGGTTAATTTTTGTATTTTTAGTAGAGATGGGGTTTCACTACATTGGTTGGCCAGGATGATCTTGATCTCTTGACCTTATGATCCAACCGCTTGGCCTCCCAAAGTGCTGGGATTACAGGCGTGAGCCACGGCACCCGGCCTCCCCAGCTTTTCTATCCTCAATGATCTCTGATTTTTCAGAACCCTTATCTTATATAGAACTAAAAATATATTCACATCATTATTTATTTTATGAGTATATGACTTGTTTAATTAAACGGATTCTTATCCAGAGTCTGTAGGAATTTTTCACTTCACAAAGAAATAAAGAAAATAAAGACAGAATATTAAGGTTTTAAAAAAGGTTTAATTAATTCAACCTTTGATTTTTTTTCCTGAGTGTATGTCTTTTCCATTTTTTAATGTTAAAATGACCTTTATAAAATGATAATTTGAGAAATGCAGAACAATCTCTCTCTCCCCATCTCCCAATGAAGAGACTGAATTCAGAGAGGTGAAGTAACGTTGCCAAGGGTAAGTTCAAACTCAAGTGCATCAGTCAGCCTTATGCAATAGGGTGGCTTTGATTTCAAGGTGGTAGTCATGGTTCTAGACATCACAAGGAGACATGCCAGTGTTTGACAACATGAGAAGAGATGACCTGTTTCTGTGTTCAGCTTTTGTAAAAAGGAGGAAATCTTTCCCAGAGGACATCCAGTGGACTTCTCCCTCATCTCACTGGTTAAAATGTGTCACATGTTGAGAACCAGCCCAATCACTGAGGCAAAATGAGTGGGGCGTCCGCCTCACCAGTTGGCTAGGAGGTACCACTGAGTCGGGTTGAGAGTTACTTTCTTTGAGGGATAGATAATGGAACAAAAGCAGGTTCTGCAAGCACAAAAGAATGGAGGAAATGGTTTTCAATAAACAGTCACTGAGGTCAGCTACTCCGGGATAATTCTACGGGTCTTTGTACTGCACAAAACATTGGTTTAATGAATAAATAGAAGTAAAAAAATATATATAGGAGAAAGATATTAAGAATGTAAATTCAGGCCGGGCGCGGTGGCTCAAGCCTGTAATCCCAGCACTTTGGGAGGCCGAGGCGGGCGGATCACAAGGTCAGGAGGATCGAGACCATCCTTGCTAACACGGCGAAACCCTGCCTCTACTAAAAATACAAAAAATTACCCGGGCGTCATGTTGGGCGCCTGTGGTCCCAGCTACTGGGGAGGCTGAGGCAGGAGAATGGCGTGAACCCGGGAGGTGGAGCTTGCAGTGAGCCGAGATCGCGCCACTGCACTCCAGCCTGGGAGACACAGCGAGACTCCGTCTCAAAAAAAAAAAAAAAAAAAAAAAAAAAGAGAGAGAGAATGTAAATTCAGGCATTCAAAGAAATAAAATTAATTCCTTATTTCTTTCTTTAGAACCACTAAATACCTGGATAATTTATGATAATGTCCACTCGAATGTACTGTATAAAAATTTCTTCCTCGTTCGTCCTTATAGTGCTATAAAGGCAAGTGAACTCTGTCAACTAACACTATAAATATATTTTTATCACGATATTGATTATTTCAACTCTATCTCTAAAGAGCTGTGGAAATGTAATAGAAAAGAAAAATAAAGCGCTAGGAGACGCATAGAAAAGCTAAACAATTGCGCAGATTTTTAACCAGCATTTTTCCCCAAAATATGTCAGAGCAGTATAAATATATGAAAAAAAGTTCCGTTTCATCAGTAATCACAGAAATGCAAATTACCCTGAGAAACATTTTCATCCATCAAACTGGCAATTTTTTTTCTTAAGCTTAGTATTGAAGTTGATGAGCATGTAAAGAAATAGGCAGTCTCATATACTGATGGTGAGAATGCACTTCCTGTAGTCTTTCTGGTTTCCATTTTAACGTTGTGTGACAAAGGATTACTTTACTTTCTGTCTGCTTTCCTACACCTCGGATCATTTAGTACAGGGACTGTATTTGTCCCACCTGAGTATTCCTAGTGCCAAGACCACTGATAATTCAATAAATATATAATTAACTTTTACGTATTTATTGAATGGTCACTAAATATTTGTGAAATTGATATGCAAATGATTAAAAAAGAAAACATAGTCTTTAACCCAGCATTAAGGTTTCTAGGAATACAAATGAAAAATATAAGAGTTACATGCCAAAAATTATCTATAAAGATATTATCCTATTGTAAGTTGTAATATCAACTAGGAAAAAAATGTCAGTGGAGGAAATAATGTTTAGCAATAAAGGATTAACTTTCTAAATGTTAGCATATTCAGGCCAGGGGCGGTGGCTCACTTTGGGAGGTGGTACTTTGGGAGGCTGAGACTGGCAGATTCCATGAGCTCAGGAATTGGACACTAGCCCGGCCAACATGACAAAACCCCATCTCTACTAAAAATACAAAAATTAGCTGGACGTGGTGGCTCATGCCTGTTGTCCTAGCTGCTCGGGAGTCTGAGAGGGAGGATCACTTGGAGAGGTCGAGGCTACAGTGAGCTGTGATCAGGCCATTCATTGCACTTAAGCCTGGATGACGGAATGAGACCCTGTCTCAAAAAAAATTTCAAAATTATCCCTTTTGTTAAATACATGGATATGTGTAAATGTTTGGAAAAAATGCTGAAAGAATATATAACAAAATGTGAACAATCATTTTCACTATAATGAGAAGGTAACTGATTTTTAAAATGTTTTTCTACTCTTAATATGTGTTGTTTTGGGGATAAGAAAGAGAATAAATTTTCTTTTAACTGAGATTTGGAAAAAAATTATTTTCATTTGATTACTCCTAATCAAATGTCATTATTTATTTTGGTAAATAATGATGGCTTGAGCAAGGTATACACTTTATTAAACAAAGTAAGCACAGAGAACCAATTGGTCATATTTTTTATGACAGACTGTGGGATGTTTTCCCTCTGTGATTTCTGCAGAAAAGATATACGTTTTGAAATGATATTTTAAAGATTATTAAAAAGAGTCACATTTCTGTGTAAATTGTGGAACCACATCTCTTAGAGCTCACCTTCAAAATATAATCTATTGTATCTAAAGTTAATCTTTAACCTTGTATAGCCCATAAGCAAGAACAGGAACTTAATGTCTTTAAAAGCTGCTTGTCTGCTTCCCTCTCCTTGCCAGTGCTATTTAAAGATCAGTGTAAGTGCACTTATCAATAGGATGTATGAGTCATATCAGTAATTACAAACTACAGCAATAATTTTCCCAAAGAGATGCAGCATTCTTGTTTTTTTTTTTTTTTTTTTTGTTGTTGTTTTTTTGAGATAGATTCTCCCTCTGCCACCTAGGCTGGAGTGCAGTGGCACGATCTTGGCTCACTGCAACCTCTGCCTTCTGGGTTCAAGTGATTCTCCTGCCTCAGCCTCCCCAAGTAGCTGGGACTACATGCTTGCGCCACCACGCCCAGCTAATTTTTTAAAAATATTTTTAGTAGAGACGAGGTTTCACCATGTTGGCCAGGCTGGTCTCGAACTCTTGACCTCTCCTTTATCTTCAGCGTCTTACTTCAACCACAGGCATTTCAATATCCTCTTGAGTAGCATATAAATAGCATTAATAAAATGGCAACTCCCAGTTACTAAGCATTTAGTTCGTACCAAACATGGTACTAAAGCCTCTTAAATATATTAACTTATTTTCTCAACCTCTTTTTAAGGTTGATGTTGTTTTCTACATTATGCACATGAGGGAAATGAAACTCCAAAAGGTTAAGCACCAACCAAGATTATGCAACATGTGTGTGGCAAAGCAGGGGTTCAAACCAAACTCTGAGCATGAGATTCTATCTTGGCCAGGCGCAGTGGCTCATGCCTGTAATCCCAGCACTTTGGGAAGCCAAAGCAGGTGGATCACCTGAGGTCAGGAGTTCAAGACCAGCCTGGCTAACATGGTGAAACCCTGTATCTACTAAAAATATAAAAATTAGTTGGGCATGGTGGCCTGTAATCCCAGCTACTCGGGAGGCTGAAGCAGGAGAATCACTCGAACCCAGGAGGCAGAGGTTGCAATGAGCTGAGATCGTGTCATTGCATTCCAGCCTGGGCGACAAGAACAAAACTCAGTCTCAAAAAAAAAAAAAAAAAAAAGATTCTACTTTAATCATTGCGTTATTCTGCCCTTGTTTGTCTCCAAAAAGCTCTTTCTTTAACCCAATCATTATCTCTCTGCCTCGTGATAGACAAGTTTCCTGAAAGACTTGTATATACTTGCTATCTCCACTTTACTTTGCACATCTCGACCCATGGAAACTTGGCATACACCCAATGGCATCACTGAAACTGCTCTGGGCAACATCACCAATTACCTTCTCATTTCTAACGTGAAAGAATCAGTCCCTTTCATAACTTGACTTAGAGCAGCCACTGACTCTGTTGACAACCCTCTCCTTGAAACATTGCCTTCCATGGACTTTCATGAAATACCACTTTGCTAGCTTTCCTCCTACTTTATGAATCTCTGAGGTTGAAGTTTGCTTCTTTTTCTCTGTCTACCCCTTATGTGTTGAGATAGACCAGACCTGCCTTAGGTCTCCTCTTCTGTTACAGGTACTGTCCTGGGATGTCATCCACTCATCCAACTTTACTTCCATTTGCTGATCAAGCCCACAATTCTATCTGGAGCTCAGGTCTGTATCCTGACTTTCAGACATGAAAATCTCCTGCCTAATTGACATCTGATTTTACATGTCTCACACGCATGGGGGCAGAGCAGTGAAATGTTGAGGGCATCTTATTTAGACTGATTGCTGGGCTCAATTCTTGGCATGACCACATAGAACGATGCGTCTCTGGGCTCTGGGCATTCATCTCTTTGAACTTTCCTTTCCTCAACTGTAAAATGGAGAAAATAATTATTATTATTTGATAGGGGCATTCTAAGCATTAAATGAAAGAATGCATGGAAAGTACTTGGCACAATGGCTTGCACATAGAAAGTTCTCTGTTAAATGCAGCCTATTATTAATATTATAACTCTGCAACTTCATGGAATGGAGAGTAACATATATAATGGAACACACTATGTACACAAGATTACTCTTTGTCTTCCTCTTGCACTTCTTTATCTCTTATTTTCATTGCTTTTAAAAAAAGTGTATCCATTTACACACACACACACACACACACACACACACACACACCCCTGATAGAAATAAAAGAGTTTATAATGGGATCAAGAGTAATCCTTTCCATCCATCTTTACAGTCTTTCTTTTTCACTGATGACAATGGAATCAGGTGCCTCCCCCATGTCTTCAAGATTATCCAGCCTTTCTATCATTTCCCTTTTTCGTAGTGGCTACTTTCTAGAACCTTTACTCTCCTGCTCCAAAGATAAGCTCTGCCCAGCAGGTGAGAGTGGGGAGAAGAATCCACTTTGACATTTGGGGAGATGTTCATGATCTTTTTTTTTTTTTTTTTGAGACGGAGTCATGCTCTGTCGCCCAGGCAGGAGTGCAGTGGCCGGATCTCAGCTCACTGCAAGCTCCGCCTCCCGGGTTCACGCCATTCTCCTGCCTCAGCCTCCCAAGTAGCTGGGACTACAGGCGCCCGCCACTTCGCCCGGCTAGTTTTTTGTATTTTTTAGTAGAGACGGGGTTTCACCGTGTTAGCCAGGATGGTCTCGATCTCCTGACCTCGTGATCCGCCCGTCTCGGCCTCCCAAAGTGCTGGGATTACAGGCTTGAGCCACCACGCCCGGCCTCATGATCTTTCAGAAACCTTCTTGAAATGTTTTTAAGTTCTGAGTTTATATTTTCGAATCTTTCTTTTCTTTGACTGTGTATCCGTATTTTAAGAAGGCACCTTCTTGATCTCACCAAAGCAGTATTTATAAATTTTTTAGAAGTTCTCTTTTGTTCCCTAATTACTTATCTTTCGTCAAGGCAGTTATTCTTCTTGCTTATCTCCCGTGGTCGAGAATACTTCCCACTCTCAGAGCTCCTCTCCTCTCCTCCCCTCCCCTCCCCTCCCCTCCCCTCTCCTCTTTTCTTTTCTTTTCATGAGACAGAGTTTCGCTCTTGTTGCCCAGGCTGGAGTGCAATGGCGTGATCTCAGCTCACTGCAACCTCCGCCTCCCAGGTTCAAGTGATTCTCCTGCCTTTGCCTCCCGAATAGTTGGGAATACAGGCATGCACCACCACGCCTGGCTAATTTTGTATTTTTAGTAGAGACAGGGTTTCTCCATGTTGCTCAGGCTGGTCTCGAACTTCCGACCTCAGGTCATCCACCCACCTCGGCCTCCCAAAGTGCTGGGATTATAGGCATGAGCCACGGCACCCAACCCAGAGCTGTTTTCTTTACTTGCTTTTCATGTGCTGTTTTGAAATAGACCTTGTGCAGTCTCTAAATAAACATAATGAAACAAAGTATTAATTTAATTAAAATTGCATCAAGAAACTGTTTTGTGTGAAAAACTCTGATTAAACAGAAGAGATCCAAAGACAGTGAGAAGCCAGTGAGGATACATTTAAAAATCGAAGGCCATGCTGCCATTAGGTGAGTGGAACACTTGAGAACTATTGTACCATAGTTATGCAGAGAGGAAAACAAGGACCAAGATCTACTAGGACATACCAAAAAGGCCAACCTCTAGCATCAGAATAAAAGAAAAGAAAACATGAAAAAGAAAAGAACTTTTCCAGGCTATGTAGTAGAAACCACCAATGCCCTTTACCTCTTTATTCTTATCAGCCACGGCACCTTCCTTGTAGCTACAAGAGCTATTCACAGCAGTATCAAAGAAAGCAAAGTGTTAAATATCAGAGAAGTTTCTGTTGCACTCCATTTTATAACGCAGAAGACACTTTATAAATTGCAAATGCCTCAGTATTTTATGTGTCACCATGAAAGCAAAAATTGCTGCTACTCAAACTATAATATGCCATTGATCATAATTTACACTCAGATTTCAGTGATGTTAAAATGTGAGACATATGTCTTTAGAAGCAATGAGAACCAGTGGAATTTAGTATGTGTTCTGTTTGTCTTGATTGTGGAGAAGATCACCCCAAAAAGGGCTTTAATTTTTAAAAGATTGTTGAGAAGTCTTTGTGGAAAGCACCTAGTTGTTGGCACCTGTCAAACAGGCTGCCTTCCTAGTTACAGTAGTTACAAGGTGTATGACCTCCATTAAATAAACTCCTTGAAGGAGTTTTTTATTTTTATTTTTTTTAAATCTCTAAAATGAAGACAGTAATGCTTAATGTGTTGTTATATGATGGAGGTGGCTAATGGGTTATGGGAATAACAAAGCAGGCACCCACTCCAGCATAAAGCTAGGAGAGAGTCCATGAAGACTTTAGAATGAAATTGATTCTTGTGTGAGTTGAGTTGTGAAGGGTAAGTATAGAGTTTAATTAGGTAAAGGATATGGGGGAAATGATCCAGGCAGATAAAAGTCCCTGAACAAACACTTGGGGGTGGGGTTCCAATTTTTTCATCTGCTATCCTCACCTCCTGTCCTTATTCACAACTTTACCTTAACCCATAACCTCTATTCCATGTTATATATACCCTGGGATGTGTACCCATGGAAGAGGACGCACTAGCAGCTGCCATGTGTCACGCATTTGAGAAATAAGGGAAAAATAGTCATCACAAGGACGGTGCAATTGGCTGGCTGTGGTTAAGTTCCATTGATGCCCTGGGAAAAGGTAGCAAAGAGCTGAGACTGATCAATCAGCAATTAAATAAATGCTAAGTGGGAAGGCCAGAGGGCCTCCCTGGAAACATACCAAGAGACTCTCATCTCTTAAATTTGGAGGGAAAGGGGTTCAAATAGGAAGATCCGGGACAGGATTTAATTGTAAGAGTAGCTGAAGTGGGTCTGTTATGCCAATAGCATTGGGAAAATAGAACACTGACACAGGGAAGGGCGTGTCTGTGTTGATGCCCCTCCCTGCCATGAATCTTCAGTCTTCAGATTGCCCTTGTGTTGACCCATGCACACACAATGTAGTATATGTTTGTGTGTGTGTGTTTGTGTATTCCTTTTAATGAAAACAGATCTTATGCAAATAAAGTCACTACCATACCATTGCTGGTTATTTTAAATTATTATTATGCAGGTCATCTGCCCCTCCATCATTAAGTGAGAAAATGATGTTATATGCTTTGTTTTAATATTCTAGTACCCTATTTATTATGGATCAAAAACTAAAAAGGAGAGAGGGAAAGAGGGGAAAGGAAAGAGAGGAGCAAGCTAGAGGGAAAGAGAAAGGAGGGAAGGAGAGAGTAGGGAGAATGATTGGATTAAAAATAGAGAAAAGAAGAACTGTATTTTTACAAAATTTTACACAAATTGCTGTTCATTAATAGTATACTTCAAGGTAATTCATATAAGTTGTTCACTAAGAGGGACTTGCATTCTAATATCAGTAAATAATCAAAAGTAGGCCGGGCGCGGTGGCTCAAGCCTGTAATCCCAGCACTTTGGGAGGCCGAGACGGGCGGATCACGAGGTCAGGAGATCGAGACCATCCTGGCTAACACAGTGAAACCCCGTCTCTACTAAAAATACAAAAAAAAACTAGCCGGGCGTGGTGGCGGGTGCCTGTAGTCCCAGCTACTCGGGAGGCTGAGGCCGGAGAATGGCGTAAACCCGGGAGGCGGAGCTTGCAGTGAGCTGAGATCCGGCCACTGCACTCCAGCCTGGGCGGCAGAGCGAGACTCCGTCTCAAAAAAAAAAAAAAAAAAAAAAAAAAAAAAAAAAAAAAAAAATCAAAGGTAGTGTATCTCGAATCTGACTATAATCAAAATTACTGCAGAAATTAAAAAGTATATGTATGTGGATTTCTCCCCATACTTACTGAATCAGAATCTCTCGGAGTGGGAGCCAATAATATATATTTTTATAATGCTCTCAGTTGATTTTGATGTTGTCTTTTTTTTTTTTTTTTTTTGAGACAGAGTCTCACTCTGTCACCCAGGCTGGAGTACAGTGGCACGATCTTGGCTCACTGCAACCTCCAACTCCTGAGTTCAAGTGATTCTCCTGCCTCAGCCTCCTGAGTAGCTGAGATTACAGGTGTGAGCCACCACGCCCGGCTAATTTTTGTATTTTTAGTGTAGATGGGGTTTCACCGTGGTGGTCAGGCTGGTCTCGAACTCCTGACCTCACAATCCACCCACCTTGGCCTCCCAAAGTGCTAGGATTACAGGCGTGAGCCATCACGCCCGACCCTGATGATCAGCCTTATTTGGAAACCACTGGTGAGCAGGGTTTTAACTGCCTATATAATAAAACAGTCATTACCTTCTTTAGAACAAATGAATACTGTTTTTAGGGCTGCCGACATTTTATGTTTGAATCCTGGATGATTTGGGAGAGAGGACTCAAAGGACTCTTTATTAATGGCATTGATCTAGATAAAGACTACATTTACCAGTCTCCTTTGCAGTGAAGTGTGGCCATGTGCCTAAGTTCTGACCAATTGGATGACAGTGGAAATGAAGTATGCAAACTGCAGTCTTGCCTTTGAAGCATTGGTTTCCAGTCGCCTCTGTTCCGTGGGCTTCTTTGGCAGCCTGGAGAAGCCTGGAGAAGCGAGTTCCTTCCTTCCTTCTTTCCTTCCTTCCTTCCTTCCTTCCTTCCTTCCTTCCTTCCTTCCTTCCTTCCTTCCTTCCTTCCTTCCCTCCCTCCCTCCCTCCCTCCCTCCCTCCCTCCCTCCTTCCTTCCTTCCTTCCTTTTCTTCCTTCTTCCCTCCCTCCCTCTCTCTCTCTCTCTTTCTTGTTCTTTGACAGGGTCTCGCTCTGTCACTCAGGTTGGAGTGCAGTGGCACAATCACGACTCACTGCAACCTTGACTTCCCCAGGCTCAAGTGATCCTCCTGCCTCAGCCTCCCAAAGTGCTGGGATTACAGGCATGAGCCACTATGCTTGGCTGATTCTTTCTTAAAAATAACACTTTATAGGCATAAAATAAAATCACGTACTTAGAATTAAAAATGAGACCAACTATATATTGTTATCAGAATATTAAAAGAATAAATTAATGATATAGTGCTATCAATATTTACCAGCACATTCAACAACAAGATTTAGCAGCAGGTCAATGGCAGAATTATAGGTCACTTTGGTTTCTCTAGCTTCTAAAATTGAATTAGTCTTTTCCCCATGTTTTCTAGACCCCAAAAGTTCTAACTTTGTCCCCATGTACTCCAATGTCCTGATCCTCCCAGTTGCTTATAAGGAAAATATATTATATAATATTACATAGTGGATATGACTTTTCTATGATTTCAGAAGGTGAACGACAGGTTCAGGAATTTTGTTTGTTTGAGATGGAGTCTCGCTCTGTTGCCCAGTCTGGAGTGCAGTGGCGTGATCTCGGCTCCCTGCAACCTCCGCCTCATGGGTTCAGGTGATTCTCCTGCTTCAGCTTCCTGAGTAGCTAGGACTACAGGCATGCACCACCACGCCCGGCTAATTTTTTGTATTTTTACTAGAGATGGGGTTTCACCATGTTGGCCAGGCTGATCTCGAACTCCTGACCTCAAGCAATCCACCCACCAGAGCCTCCCAAAGTGATGGGATTACAGACATGAGCCACCACACCTGGCCAGGAATGTTTTTAAATAAAGGCAGAATCCCTGGGTGTTAGCCAGGATAGTCTAAATCTCCTGACTTTGTGATCTGCCCGCCTTAGCCTCCCAAAGTGCTGGGATTACAGGCACGAGCCACTGCGACCGGCCGATATGTTCTTTACTATGGTTTCCAGTACTTAGTTTGTTCGTCTATCTGTCCATCCATCCATCCAACAGACATTTTTTGAGCATCTGCTATACACCAGAGACTGTGCTGGTTTAGCTAATAAATGTTAGCAACTCACAGACTTGCCAGATGTTGAGTAGTAGCCATGAACTGTAGTGATAGACACATGGCATCTCAGCTTTACATCTGATTCATATGTGCTTGCCAATTGGAACAAGATAGGAGTTATAGGAACTAGGATGACAAGAACTGCAAAGGGAGACTGGGAACCTGGTTAATTGTTTTTTTTTTTTTTTTTTTGAGACAGGGTCTCATTCTGTCGCCCAGGCTGGATTGCAGTGGTGTGATCTTGGCTCATTGCAACCTCTGCCTCCCGGGCTCAAGTGATTCTCCTGCCTCAGCCTCCCAAGTAGCTGGGACTACAGGCACCTGCCACCACGCCCAGCTACTTTTTGTATTTTTAGTAGAGATAGGTTTTCATCATGTTGGCCAGGCTGGTCTCGAATGCCTGACCTCTGGTGATCCACTCGCCTCAGACTCCCACAGTGTTGGGATTACAGGCGTGAGCCACTGTGCCCGACCGAACCTGGTTAGTTTTTTTATCCCTATTCAGATTTGTCCTTTGACTGCCTGACCTTTTCTGAGAGTACCTGGTGCCATGCTTGAGCAAATTACTAGCCTGTGATAGATCAGCTCAGAGAGAGAAGACATAGCCATTCCTAGGTTACTTCCCAGATTCAAATATTCTCCATGACCCTCTTGCTCCAAACTTACCATCCATCAGGCTCAAGATTATTGGGAAGCCTGTTGCATCCTAGATTTGTATTTACTTATGTCAGACTTGGCATGATCTTGTTCACACAGCATGATACTTGCTATAGGTAATGGACTACTAACTTGGAGTAGAGTAGAAATTATATTCTGTTTTTTAAAATAAGTATTTGAACTAGGTTGAATCAAAACCAGTTTTTAAAAAGTTTAAATTGCTTGATGGGAAAATAGATCTCTTCTGAAATGAAGAAACAAATAAACAAACCAAAACAGAACCAAAAGGATCTGAAAGAAATTCCTTCCTGGGGCTGGGTGCAGTGGCTCACACCTGTAATCCCAGCACTTTGGGAGGCCGAGGCGGGCGGATCACAAGGTCAAGAGATTGAAACAATCCCAGCCAACATAGTGAAACCTTGTCTCTTCTAAAAATACAAAAATTATCTGGGTGTGGTGGCGCGTGCCTGTAATCCCAGCTACTCAGGAGGCTGAGGCAGGAGAATCGCTTGAATCCAGGAGGTGGAGGTTGCAGTGAGCAGAAATCGCTCCACTGCACTCCGGCCTGGCGACAGAGCAAGACTCCGTCTCAACAAACAAAAAAAAAATAAAAATAAAAAAGAAAGAAAGAAAATCTTTCCTGGGATCATCAACAATATGTCTGTAGGTTTAGTTGGTCTTTCCTTTCAAGCTAGCCCTTGGATATTCTCTGATGTTTTCTGTCTGTCTTGTTGTGAGGATCGAATGAAATAATGCATGAGACTGGGCATTGACTCTACTCTTCTATGCAAAAATAAGGTGTTGTCACTATGAACTGATGACCTAGGAAGTTGTTTCCTCCAAAAGAGACTAGATTGTTTTCCACATTCAGTTTTTATGTATCTGTTTGTCTTTTACTTTCCGCTCGTTTGTTCTTTTTCTTATCAATTGGAGGCTGTAAACCATTTATTAGAGAGGACTTTGAAGTCTACCTTAATCACCGATTTTGCTTAGTGGTTTCATTTGAAGCAGACTTCCAGGTTTTCCTGTTTACTGGATTTTGTTTTCAGTTACCCACATCCTTACAGAGAAAGGGCTTATGATAAATGGCAAATTCTTTCATAACAGGATGAGATGAATACAAGTGGCAAAAAAGTAAACAGATTAAATGACGGTTGCGTGGCTGCTTGCAGACCTATTACTATCATATTTATAAAGCTATCTCCATATCTTAGTGAAAGTGGCAAATGTGTTTATTCACTATTCCGTGTTCTCTTCTATACTCCCCTCGTATTTCAAGTAAGTGATTCAAATAATGGAGTGAGAGAGTGTGGTGGGATGGGAATGTGTTGGGCAGCTTTCTTGTCATTCTTCTGAAAAATTTGTTTTACATTGGCAATATCTTTGCTAGTTATAATAGTAATAATGATAATGATAATGATTTTAAAATAACTACCATCATTTTTGAGCACTTGCCACATGCTAGGCATTTGATAGCCATTACCTTTGCAACAATAATGGAAGACAGATACTATTATTCACTTTCCAATGTTGATATATATATAATATATGTAATATATATAATATCATGTAATAAACATATAATGCCTGTGTAATTAGAGTGGATTATTTGTATTAAGATTTTGACAACTCCTTCAGGGAGTTCTTTGCCAGTCTTCAAGCTAGCACGAAACCCTCACAGGAGTCCTGTGAGACAGGCTGGCAGCCAGCATCTTTATATAAGCAAGGCTTGAGCCTGATTCACTTTTCTGACTAGCACCTAGCTTATTTTTAGAATGCAATACATGGTAATAAAAATAAAATAGTGAATAGCAATACAATCAAAATAATACAAATATACTTCTCCGATTGGGTGGAGTCTCACTGGAGTTTTTAGGGTGTCTGAAGTTATGTCCTTGCCTGGAAATGAGAGATGGAATAAAATTACTCCAATTTTTTCTTTCTTTCTTTTCTTTCTCTCTCTCTCTTTTTTTTTTTTTTTTTTTTTTTTTTTTTTTTTTTTGATGGAGTTTTGCTCTTTTGCCCAGGCTGAAGTGAAGTGGCCTGATCTGGGCTCACTGCAACCTCTGCCCCCTGGGTTCAAGTGATTCTCCTGCCTCAGCATCTTGAATAGCTGGGATTACAGGCATGTGCCACCACACCTGGCTAATTTTTGTATTTTTAGTAGAGATGGGATTTTGCCATGTTGACTAGGCTGGTCTTGAACTCCTGACCTCAGGTGATCCACTTGCCTCGGCCTCCCAAAGTGCTAGGATTACAGGCATGAGCCACTGTGCCTGGCATCTTTCTTTTGATTAAAAAAAATATTCAAACTTTCAACAGAATAGACCAGCAGCCTCTCTCCATGAGTAAACCAGAGAATGAGCCAGGCACGGCTGTATTCTCCACAGGTTGTGCTTCACTCCTCTTGGCATGTTGGCCATGACATCCTGAGTTTGTTCTTCTCACTCCACCTCCAGACCCGTGGACATCCTCCAACTGTTTCTACAGTCCCAGTGAAGACTTGATGGGTGTTGAATCACACATAGGATAAGGCTGAGGAGTCATTCAAGAAAAATTACTTGTTGGGACCCACACAGGGTTCACAGTATCTATTGCAGTGTACTTTTCACACCATATTCTGGCCTTCAGTCTTATAGCTCCACAGATGCAGTATTGCCAGGGTCTCAGGGTTTCCCAGGTAAAGGGAGACTGATGACGTTCACTTTGCTCACAACAGATTCCATGGAAAGCCCAAACTGCTAGGGTATTTAGCTGACCATGAGAAATGTAACCGCCCCAGTGCTTCTCCATTAGTGCCATCTATATGAGAAGCTAAACGTTAACCAGAGGGTTGCTTGGTAAGCCTGAAGGAAGGGCAGGGAAGTTAACAGAATGAGTTGTGTATTTCAAGTCCCAGGTTAGGTCAGACCCGGGCCAGGACACTCATCTTGCCAACAAGACGAGATAAGACAAATCTTTGATCCAAAGAATTTCATCCCCTGAAAATTTCCCATCCTGGAGATGACTTGTGCTTGCCAGATGTTGTTGGATGGGCATTGGAAATATTTCCCCTGGCCTCTGGCACCTGCCCCCAGCACAATGCACTGAGCAGGCACTGAGAGAAAGTTAGACAATAAATACTCGTAGCTTGGAGACACAGAATCCCTTATTCTAACCCTGCATTCACATTAGGAGGTGATCACCTTTCTGAAATAAGATGCCATATGGTTTTCCCTTATTCATCACGAAGGAATACAGGTGAAAGTAAGCCAAAAATAAAAACTGAAAAGTGGGCCTCTGATCCAAATATCTTTCAATATCATTTAGTGGCTTATTTATGTAGTTAAGAGCTGTTTTACAAAACAGATACTACCAGGAGGTGTAAGCCCACCTAATACTTATAACTTAGTGCATGTAAATGAAGAAGTTCTTGGTGAGATCTGAAGATTGGCTTACAAAAAAATGACCATTAAGAACATTGCATAAGAAGCAGCTGAGCCCGGCCGGGCGCGGTGGCTCAAGCCTGTAATCCCAGCACTTTGGGAGGCCGAGACGGGCGGATCACGAGGTCAGGAGATCGAGACCATCCTGGCTAACACGGTGAAACCCCGTCTCTACTAAAAAATACAAAAAAAACTAGCCGGGCGTGGTGGCGGCGCCTGTAGTCCCAGCTACTCGGGAGGCTGAGGCAGGAGAATGGCGGGAACCCGGGAGGCGGAGCTTGCAGTGAGCTGAGATCCAGCCACCGCACTCCAGCCTGGGCGGCAGAGCAAGACTCCGTCTCAAAAAAAAAAAAAAAAAAAAAAAGAAGCAGCTGAGCCCTACTGAGTCTCAACATCTTGCTGAAGTCCACACCACTGGTTAGAGGAAGAAGCAAAGTCTACTCTTGTTCTTCTTAACACTTTTACAATGTATTAGTGGCCAAACTCCACTTCCATATGTACGTCTGAGGTTGAAAACCACTGGTGTATTTAAATAGACATATGTGAGCAGATGCTCAGTGTGTTGTTATATGATTGAGATGGCTAAAGAGTTATAGGAATAACAAGGCAGGCAACCAATCCAGTCTAAGACTTGGAGATGGTCCATGAAGACTTTAGAGTGAAATTGATTCTTGTGTGAGCTGAGTTGTGAAGGGTAAGTATAGAGTTTAATTAGGTAAAGGATACGGGGGCAATAATCCAGGCAGATAAGAGTCCCTGGACAAACACTCGGAGGTTTCCAAGTTTTTCACCTGCTATCTTCACCTCCTGTCCTTATTCACAACTGTGCCTTAACCCATAACCTCCTTCCATTGGATGTACACCCTGGGACGTATACCCATGGAAGAGGACGCACTAGCAGCTGCCATGTGTCACGCATTTGAGAAATAAGGGAGGAATAGTCATCACAAAGACAGTGCAATTGGCTGGCTGTGGTTAAGTTCTACTGATGCCCTGGGAAAAGGTAGCAAAGAGCTGAGATTCATTAATCAGTAACTAAATAAATTCTAAGTGGGAAGGCCAGAGAACCTCCCTGGAAACACACCAAAAGATTCTCATCTCTTAAATTGGAAGGGGAAAGAGGTTCAAATAGGAAGATCCAGGCCAGAATTTAATTGTAAGAGTAGCTGAAGTAGGTCTGCTGTGCCAATAGCATTGGGAAAAATGGGCACTGACACAGGGAAGGGCACATGTGTGTTGATGCGCCTCCCTGCCAAGAATCTTGAGGGTCCAGATTGCCCTTGCATTAGACCATTCTTTTGTGGCTATAGAGAAATACCAAAGGCAGTGAACTAAATGAACAAGAACTTACTTATCACCAAGGGAATGGTGCTGAGCCATTTATGAGGCATCCACCCCCATGATTCAATCACCTCCCACCGTGCCCCATCTCCAACACTGGGAATCACATTTCAGCATGAGATTTGGAGGGGACAGTTACCCAAAGTTTATCAGCTCTGAAGCCTCTGAGCCTGCACAAATGGCCCACTTCTCTTTGTGGAGGGCTAGAAACACACCACGCGTGCACACACACACACTACCAAGGCCTCTGTCTACAAGACATCATGCACTCTCTTCCGGATGTCACCCATCTGCCTTCCCCACTGCTAGGTCAATAACTAGGGTTAAGTCATAAAATAACTGTGTCAAGAAAATGCTCGACTGCTATGGGAGGAAAAGAACTATATCCCTTTATATTAGTCCGTTTTCATGTTCCTGATAAAGACATACCTGAACCTGGGAAGGAAAAGAGGTTTAATGGAATCATGCTTCCACATGGCTGAGAAGGCTTCACAATCATGACGGAAGTCAAGAAGGAGCAAGTCATATCTTCCATGGATGGTGGCAGGCAAAGAGACAGAGCTTAGGCAGGGGAACTGCTCCTTTTAAAACCATCAGATCTCATAAGACTCATTCACTATCATGAGAACAGTGCAGGAAATACCTGTCCCTATAATTTAATCACCACCCACTGGGTTCCTCCTATGACACACGGGAATTGTGCAAGTTACAATTCAAGATGAGATTTGGGTGGGAACACAGCCAAACCGTATCACCCTTCTAGGTCCAATTTCAAGATTAACGCCTAAGAGTGGATTCTGAGGTTGCCCAACCACAGTGGGGTGCCCAACCATGGTAAGTACAAGAAAGTTTGAATACAGAAGAGTTTACCAATATGAGAACACTCTCCCATGACACAGGATATAATAATACCCTGGCAGGGACCTGAGGGAGGGTGAGTGCACACTGTAGGATGGCTCCTAGGAGCAAAGAAGAAACAATGCCTCATACCAGTGACAAAATTGCTGTGACAGACAGCATTACACAATGAACAGAGTGAAGAGTTGTTTGGCATCTCTTCTCTCCTGCCCAATTTGATGGTAAATGACAAGTGCAGATATCTTAGCCTATTTTTAAAATCATGTCATCACTCTGAAGATTTCCAAATCAGTCAAGAGGATGCAGTTGGTGTCAAGACCTGTACCCCCAAAAGTGCCCCAAAGAGCACTACTATGGTAGTCCAGAAACACTGAGAGACTCCCAGACTATTGAGGTTTTACTGGACCCTAAGTAGTTATAGTTTCTGGAGTTCCCTCACTTCCCACCACTCCAACGCTGATCCCTGTACCCGACTAAGCTGTCAGATTTGTGACTCTGGCTATGAGACCCCCTTATGCTGGGCTGTTTGGATATTTGCACTTGACTGTGAGATGGGTTCCATTACTACCAAGGACAAAGTGAAACCAGGAAAGAAAAGGAGGCAGTTGGGTATCCCCTGTGTAATAATCAATTTCAGGTGAACTGTTCTTCTCTGATAACAATAAATAATTGTAGTTGGCCGGGTGTGGTGGCTCACACCTGTAATTCCAGCACTTTGGGAGGCCGAGGTGGGTGGGTCACGAGGTCAGGAGATCGAGACCATCCCAGCCAACATTGTGAAACTCTGTCTCTACTAAAATACAAAAAAATTAGCCAAGCATGGTGGCTTGTGCCTGTAGTCCCAGCTATTTCAGAGGTTGAGGCAGGGGAATTGCTTGAATCTAGGAGGCAGAGGTTGCAGTGAGCCGAGATCATGCCACTGCACTCCAGTCGGGGGACAGAACAAGACTCTGTCTAAAATAATAATAATAATTATTATTATTATTAATTAATAATAATAATAATTAATAATAATAATTATTATCATTATTAATTAATAATTATTATTATTATTATTATTTTAGCTTAGGAAGCAGTCTCTGTTTCTTTTTCAGTCCTTAATCTGTATTATCTATTGATTTGCAGGTTCTAGCATGTCAGCTATTTTATTACATGACTTCTTTTCCATTTTAAAAATCAGCAATGTGAATGATTTTGACACTACTTGGAATTCCTTGATCTATGTGAACATCGTTCTTTGGGAATGTCGAGCTGGCAAGGCTTGATTTTAGATTAGCAGAGTGACCTTAGCCCACATGGCAATTATTCCCTGATCATTTGTTGCGAAATGCCACAGCCTTTCATCATCCTGATTTCTCCAGGGCAGAGTAAATGTTCACTCTGGTTACAATGTAAGGAGAATTGGGAAAGCCCTCTTATTTCTTCTCACATAAACTGGCTTCTTAGAAATAGTCTCCCAAACAATGCTAGAAATTCCACTGTCATAAAACACTGCTGTGACCCTATGAATGCAGTCCTCTGTATGATGTAGTGCTGCTTCACTGCAAGGTTCAGGATGTGAGCTGTGAGAGCTCACTGTGCGAACTGAAACTATCCCCAGTCCCATTATACTGGAATTTGAGTTATCACAGGAGCGTGCTACCAACAGGTTCCAAGGTTTAGCAATCTGGTCCTCTGGGTTACACACTGAGCTCTCCCTGTATTTCTCGTGTAGTGTGTAAGAACCTATCAGATTGTCTACTTCTTGTCTAAAGAGTGAAAATCATTGGTGGGACAAACATCAGGAGGATCATGAACAAGAGAATTAGTGAAGGGAGTAGGGAAAGGGAAGGGTCTTGGCAAATAGGGATGAACACCAGTTTTGGGCTGAAGTAGTTTGATCAAATTAAAGACAAAATAGGGCCATGAAATGGGCCTTGAACTACTTGTCAAAGGCCCAAGAATCTTAGAGAGCTAACGTCATCTTAAACATGACATTTAATGTTTATCACAATTCCTTCATCTGTAAAATGCAAGGAACTATGCCTGCTCTACCTAGCTCCCTGGCTGAGGGTGAAACCTAAATTTGCATTTCTGAAAACTCTCCATAAAACCTACTTTGCTCTAGGGAGGCCCTTTATTTATTTATTTATTTATTTATTTATTTATTTATTTATTTTTTAGCTTTTAGACAGAGTTTTGCACTTGTCGCCCAGGTTGGAGTGCAATGGTGCAATCTCAGCTCACTGCAACCTCCGCCTCCTGGGTTCAAGCGATTCTTCTGCCCCAGCCTCTCAAGTAGCTGGGATTACAGGCAACCCCCACTATACCCAGCTAATTTTTGTATTTTTGTAATTTTGTATTTTTATTTTTGTATTTTGTAATTTTGTATTTTTGTAGAGATGGGGTTTTACCATGTTGGCCAGGCTGCTCTTGAACTCCAGACGTCAAGTGATTGGCCCTCCTTGGCCTCCCAAAGTGCTGGGATTACAGGCATGAGCCACCACGCGGGGCCTGTTTGATTCTATGACATTAGTTTGACATTTATTTCCCCAACTTCAGGTATTACAAATGGCACCTACACTGATTTCGTTCTATCTGTAAATCTGTATTGTAATTAACTTTTTTCTTTAAATCCCATTTTTCAGACTTAAACTCAATTATTTAAGTAGAAAACTTTACACAAAACCATAAATAAGAAACCAGCTATACCAAATGTATAAAAGGCCAGCAACTCTTACTATAAATAGAAGGAAACCATAAACATAAATGTATTATAAACAAAATAATGTTATTGAATTCTAGCTAGATACTGTGGTCTATAGAATGTTCTAACTCTGAGGTCTTTGTCTCTTTTAAATAGAGAAATTAACAAGTCTACAGAAATGTTAAAGATTTTTTATAACAAACTGAGCCTGTCTCCTAGATTTAAGAAGGATTTAAAAATCCAAATGTCAACAATGTTCTCATTATGTGATTATGTGTAATTCAATATTGCTTAATGCAGTGCCTGTGAGATAGCTAAAATCAGTCCTGAAGCACCTAATGTCATCTCACACTTCATCAGTTGTTCATATCGAATATCTTCTAGTATACACTGTACTATTCTTAATTGCCTTAAAAAATGGTAGAATGATGAATCTGATGGGGAAAAAAAGTCTCAGAGCAATCACCACCATTTTCAAATCCTGGAAGATTGACATGTGAGAGAATACTGGTTTATTCTTATTTGTCCCAGAAAGTTCTACCTAGCACAAACAGTGACATTTTCAAATGCAACTTTTGGCTCATTAAAACATACATATGAGACTGGGCACCGTGGCTCATGCCTGTAATACCAGCACTTTGGGAGGCTGAGGCAGGTGGATCATGAGGTCCGGAGATTGACACCATCCTGGCTAACATGGTGAAACCCCGTCTCTACTAAAAATACAAAAAAAATTAGCTGGGCATGGTGGCGGGCACCTGTAGTCCCAGCTACCGGGGAGACTGAGGCAGGAGAATGGCGTGAACCCGGGAGGTGGGGCTTGCAATGAGCCGAGATCATGCCACTATACTCCAGCCTGGGTGACAGAGTGAGACTCTGTCTCAAAACAACAACAACAACAACAACAACAACAACAACAAAAATACATATGAATATTAAAACTAACAAAGAAAATGATCGTCACTCAAAGAACTGAGCTTTCTGCCTCTGAAAATTAATAGCAGACCATCTTTCAAGAATAATACAAATAATTTCATTGGGAAATTGGAGTGAAATTTAAGATCCTTTAAAATTTAAGATTTTTTTTTTTTTTTGAGATGAAGTCTCGCTCTGTCTGCCCAGGCTGGAGTGCAGTGGTGCCATCTCGGCTTACTGCAAGCTCCACCTCCCGGGTTCACGCCATTCTCCTGCCTCAGCCTCCCAAGTAGCTTGGACTACAGGCGGTCGCTACCACGCCCAGCTAATTTTTTGTATTTTCAGTTGAGATGGGGTTTCTCCATGTTAGCCAGGATGGTCTCGATCTCCCGACCTTGTGGTGCACCCGCCTTGGCCTCCCAAAGTGCTGGGATTACAGGCGTGACCACCTCGCCAGGCCCTAAGATCCTTTTTAACTCCACAATTTTCTAAGACTCTGTGATGCTTCTAGAAGCTCAAAGATCACTGAACATTTAAGATCCTATAACTGAGGATCTTACCCCAGATTAAGATTTTCAATCTCAGCACTATTGACATTTTGGATTGAATAACTTTGTGGTGGGAGGCTGTGCTGCTAAACATCTTAGATCCCTGTTCTTTTCTTATTAGATGCCAGTCATGACCACCCTACCTTCAATTGTAACAACCAAAATTATTTTCAGACTTTGCCAAATCCTCCCTGGCGAGTGTAAGAATTAAATAAAGAGGAGAGAAACACGAAGGGTGGCTCTACAGTCAACAGGGGCAGGTTTATTTTAAACAAACCTGAGAGAGGCTGTTGGCCAAGTTAGGTCAGAGCCACATTCTCTTACAGACCAAGAGTTTTTAAGGACTCAGGATGGGAGAGTTTATCAGAGGTTGGGACTGCTTCTGTGTCTCCTTGTTGTACTTATCTGGGAGGGAGAGTTGTGTGTCTGTTCCCACACATCTTTCTGCAGCTGCAGGCATACCCCCCCGAGTCTGCTTTTGGCTTCCCTATCTTAGTGCAAGAAGGGAAAGGAATGTGCTTATTAAGGACCACTGTTTTACTGGGGCTCATTGTATGAGGGTGAAGTTTGGCAGTTACCCAAGAGACTTCCCACCACCTCCCTCTGTGCCCAAGCTCTTTTATCTGTGTTTTACTGTCTGCTCTTTCTAGCGGCTTGTAGTTAGAAAAGAAGTGATTGTCTTAAACGCATGAGGCTAGAAAGGGAACTGGAACTTAAAGTGGTGGTGTTTGTCCAAGATGACGGTGCTCCGGCTCTGACAGGGAGCAGAACCGCTCTTAGTTGAAAATCACTGCCCCAGACCCACTTCTCTCTATGCATCTACTCTTCTTCTGAGGCAGGAATCAGTATCTCACGCATACTTGTACTGTTGCACTTAACGCATCTAACAATCATCTATTGAGTGTCTACAGCATGCCAGGTACTGCATTAAACACTGTTTCCAAAGCAGCAAAGGAGACAGATCTAGTCCTCACAGAGCCTTGTGACGGGTCGATGGAGTATGCAGGAGTTGAAGGGAGAAGAGACACACCTGCAGACGGTTTATCACAGCCACATGTGTGCCTGTTGGTTTCTACCATTATCTTATAAACTTCTTAAGGATGAGAGTCATGACTTTTTAAAATCCTTCAATTTCTAGGGCTTAACAGAATACCTGGAATATAGAAGGTGCTCAACAAATGTTCATAGACTAAATGAATGAGAGTAAGAGAATGGGTAAAGGCGAGAACTGGTAGCAACACATTAAAAAACAGTGACAACAGCAACATCAATCATATTTAATTGACTAGGGAAAGAGGAGAATTTATGTAATTAAGTTTTTATTGCATTTATGAAACATTTGTGTCATTGTATCTTTCCATGCATTTCATGTTATATTGTTTTTATGGGCATAGTCCATCATCCTAACACATCTAGCAGTATCTAAAAATATGGACAAGGCATGGGCTTCTATTCCTCTTTCAAGCGCTTTACCTTAAGGTTAACAACTAAAAATTTGATGAACAGAAATGGTCAAAGTAGGACTTTTTTATGTGACTTGTTTGAACCAAGCATTTTGGTGTAGTTGGTCAAACGCAGCTTTACTGGACTTTGTAATCAATTTTAGGATGACATGAGGAATGGGTAAAAATTATACACATTAATGAGAAAATTGACATTGTAATATTATATGTTCTGGGCCATTAAAATATTTCTCCATTGAAATACGTATATCAAAATGTCCCATACCATAATTAGCCAAAAGGAAGTACATTCCTTATGGCACCAGTATGTTAAACGCCTTTCTTCTAAGTCATGGTGACCACATCTCTAACCTGAATCCTGTAGTCTGAAATCTAAGGGAAGATAAGTCTCTAAATAAAAATGGGAAGAGTCATTCCAGGCCAAGTGCAGTAGCTTACACCTGTAATCCCAGGGCTTTGGGAAGTCGAGGCAGGAGGATCACTTGAGGCCAAGAGTTTGGGACCAGATTGCATGCAGTATAGGGAGGCCTCCGCCTCTAATAAAAAAAAAATGCTCCATTATTCATTTCATCTTTTTACCCTTCCTCCTGTGATTCTTAGTGTGAGGGCAGAGAATCTCAGTTTTATATCCTACACAATGCATAGCATCTTACTCATAAGAGGCACAAATAAGGTTTTGTTTTGAGAGGAGAATGAGAGCATCTTGCAATAACTAATTTACATCAGGTATTCTACTATACTTTATCAATATTTATGCTGGTTATATTTCTAATTTTATCTGTGCCTATCAGTTAGTTGTCAGTAACTTTTAGTAAAAATCCCGTACCTACCACACCCTAATAAACACCTGCTGTTTTTGCTGCCCAGCATCCATTCACCTTCTTCTGGACACTATATTCCAAGTTGTCTGGGAACCCCACACTACCTACCCTGAATGCCTGTACTTCCTCACCTACCTGCTCCTTAACTAACAGATGGGGCATGAGATCCAGATCAGAGTGTCACATGTCACATTGCCCTGGCTATAAAGCTTTTGTTATTGTTGTTAGGGCTGGGCATACCAGCCTATTGTGGCAAATAAGATGATGAGTTTGGTTTTTGTATTTTTCTGAAACTTTTGGGAAAGGTTGCTTCACTTTTTCTTCACCTGAATTTGAGAGTATAAAGTATACAGCTGTTGTCATCATCTTGTGATCATGAGGAGGGAGATGTCAGATAATGGAGTGTGTGTGGAGGAGAGAAGGAGAAGGGAAGAGAGGGAAAAGAGGAGGAAAGAGGGCAGAGAGAGAGAGAGAAGTTGGGTGCTGTATACATTGATTGGACCTGCAACAAAGCTGCACTGTCAGAAGAGAGGGTGACCGTAGATTTTTCGTTGTTGTTGTTATGCAAAACAGTATATTCCCATTCCCATTTATGCTGCGGAGTTTTAGCTGGTTTTTTATTGATTTTGTAATCAATCTTAGGATGACATGAGGAATGGGTAAAAATTATACATATGAATGATAAAATTGACATTGTACTATTATGTGTTCTGGGCCATTAAAATATTTCTCCATTGAAATAAGTATAGCAAAATGTCTCATATCTGGAAATGACTGTAATTAGCTAAAAGGAAGTACATTCCTCATGGCACCAAAATGTTAAATGCCTTTCTTCTAAGTCATGGTGACCTGAATCCATGTAGTCTGTAGTCTGAGATCTAAGGGAAGTGAAGTCTGTAAATAAAAATGAGAAGAGTCATTCCCGACCAAACCGTAGCTTACACCTGTAATCCCAGGGCTTTAGGAAGTCAAGGCAGGAGGATCGCTTGAGGTTTTCTGTCACTTTCAGCCTTGTCTGAACTTACATGTGTGCCAAACGCCAATCACATGTTCTTCATTTCATAGCATGTTTTGGTAATATGGACACTATGGCAATTTTAATGCTCCATGGGGGAGAATGAGTGATTCTGAACTGGAGTTTTATTGTATATAACATAACATTAATTTGTCTAATATTAATATTTACTGATTCGCTATTATATGCCATTCCACAAAGAATTCCAAAAACACAAACCACACTTCTAAAAGCAACAACAAAAATTGCTTCTCAGAGATGGTTTATTCCCTCTTATTAGGGCTGGATTCTTGTCACAACTATAGTTTTGCATTTTATGTGGAAGAGTGTTACATAAATGGTTAATTTCATTTATATATAATATTAAAAATCATCCCTTTAGAAATATACACAAAGGAAGTTTTGACACTCATAGTTTTTCGAATAGGTTTAATTTTACCTATTCAAATAATATTGTGAGAATTCCTTAGAACTTTCTTTTTTCCTTAAAATAATTGTTACGACAATTTAACTTGAGCATCAGTTGGTTTTTACTTTCCGTATGAAATTTACACCTATCTAAAGGGGCACTAATTGTGTAGCATCTGTCGGGATGATAATGTTTGGCTTTCTGCTAGAGTGGAGTCCAATCTCATTATGGTTTCCAGGAACATGCATGCAACGACTCTCAGCACCTTGGCTAGCATGCATTGTTAGCTGGGGTGAGCGTCTTTTCACTTTAGATCCACTGTCAGCTCAAACCAGTTAAGCTGCACATTAATAACTTTGGGAAAAATCAATCCTTCTCCGAGATCCCCAGAATGAGAGCCTAATAGGATTCATTTCATGCCCTAGGTCTCAGTTGTCAATGTGGCACATTGGAGATGTATAGATTCTTCTATTTCAAAGCAGAAAAGTGGCAAACTAGCTCCCAAAAATGTGTGAAATCATTTCAGTAGCTTCCCGACCCTACTTCAATATTGATCAACTTGGAGTCCCAGGGTGCTTAGGAGGATTGCTCAACAAATTCAAGCTGTGTTTCTTGAGTCTCTAACTTTTCACAAAGGTTTAACAGAATTTGTCTGGCCGGGCGCAGTGGCTCACGCCTGTAATCCCAGCACTTTGGGAGGCCGAGGCGGGCGGATCACAAGGTCAGGAGATCGAGACCACGGTGAAACCCCGTCTCTACTAAAAATACAAAAAAATTAGCCGGGCGCGGTTGTGGGCGCCTGTAGTCCCAGCTACTCGGGAGGCTGAGGCAGGAGAATGGTGTGAACCTGGGAGGCGGAGCTTGCAGTGAGCCGAGATCGCGCCACTGCACTCCAGCCTGGGCGACAGAGCCAGACTCCGTCTCGAAAAAAAAAAAAAAAAAAAAAAAAGAAAAAAAAAAACAGAGTTTGTCCAACTTGAGATAGGTTGCACGGGCTAAGTAAAATGTTAGACCTGCTTTTGGTTTGAATTACGTGAACTCGACATGCTAGACAGTTGATGTTCATCAGAAGCTCTGATTGGTAGTTATTTTGGTCTTTGATGAATGAAAAGTGGGGAAATCTTTCATTTAACAGCTTTTATTGAGTTTCTATCTTATGCTAGTTTTCTTGATACAATGTAAAACTTAAGGTACATAAGTAGCAGAAATAAGGAAATGAATCCTTGGGAGTAAAGAAGTATGGAACCAAATGGCCGAGCATGGTGGCTCACCCCTGTAATCCCAGCACTTTGGGAGGCTGAGGCGGGTGGATCACGAGGTCAGGAGTTCAAGACCAGCCTGGCCAAGATGGTGAAACCCTCTACTAAAAATACAAAAATTAGCTGGGCGTGGTGGTGGGTGCCTGTAATCCCAGCTCCTCGGGAGGCTGAAGCAGAGGCAGAGAATTGCTTGAACCCGGGAGGTGGAGGATGCAGTGAGCCAAGATTGCAACACTGTACTTTAGCCTGGGCGACGAGTGAGACTCCATCTCAAAAAACAAAAAAAAGAAGTATGGAACCAGTGATAGCACGTGACCTTTCATCTTACAGATGAAGAAACCAAGGCCCAAAGTAGAATGACTTTGCCAAGATATCATTGGCTTGTGACTGAGCTGGAATAGGAACCTATAGATACTGATTGTATGTATTGCTTACTTTTGATAGTAAAAGTGGAATACCTTTTTCATTTAATTAATTAATTAATTAATTATTTTTCTTTTTTTGAGATGGAGTTTTGCTCTTATTGCCCAGGCTGGAGTGTAATGGCACGATCTTGGCTCACCACAAACTCCGCCTCCTGGGTTCAAGCGATTCTCCTGCCTCAGCCTTCCCGAGTAGCTGGGATTACAGGCATGTGCCACCACTCCCAGCTAATTTTGTATTTTTAGTAGAGAGGGGGTTTCTCCGTGTTGATCAGGCTGGTCTCGAACTCCCGACCTCAGATGATCCACCTGCCTCGGCCTCCCAAAGCGTTGGGATTACAGGTGTGAGCCACTGTGCCTGGCTAGAATACCTTTATAATCCATGTTGGAGCATAAATGTACACAGAGTAACACAGGTCAAATTTTTTTTTTTTTTTGAGGCAGAGTTTTGCTCTTGTTGCCCAGGCTAGAGTGCAATGGCACAATCTCGGCTCACTGCAACCTCCACCTCCCGGGTTCAAGCGATTTTTCTGCCTCAGTCTCCCGAGTAGCTGGGATAACAGGCCTGCGCCACCACGCCTGGCTAATTTTGTATTTTTAGTAGAGACAGGGTTTCTCCATGTTGGCCAGGCTGGTCTCGAACTCCTGACCTCAGGTGATATGCCCGCCTCGGCCTCCCAAAGTGCTGGGATTACAGGCATGAGCCATCGCGTCCGGCCCAAGAATATTTGCTTTGAGCCTGCTGTCATGGTAGGAAGCTGGAATCAGCTAAATTTTACTAACGTGCTACCTGATTCGAGGGATCAGCAGTATGAGTAGGTGATGGAAGCCGCTGCCTACATGCTACTTAAAGCCTTCCAGCCAGAAAAATATCTCCCTGCACCTGTCTGGCATAAAACCAAAGTCAAGTTGCAACTCATTCCTCTCATTCTGTTTTCCCTTTTTCTATAAAATTCAGGTGAAATGTATGCATTTCTTCAAACTTAATTGCTATTCTAAGAAGTAGAGGTAGCTTTCCTCTTCCCTACTTTTCTCATCTGCAAACTTCTAGGCTACTATCTTTTGTCTTTTCTATATTTGAACTTTTCTAAGTAAACCACAAGGGTGCTAATGGTGATAATATATCTGGATAGTGAGATAGGGTATTTTAAAATGTTCAAATCTTAAAAAATAAACATATGCTTATTTTTCAAGAGTAATATAGTAGCTATTTAAGGATAATAGACTTCTGGCCAGACGCAGTAGCTCATGTCTGTAATCCCAGCACTTTGGGAGGCTGAGGAGGATGGATCACTTGAGGCTAGGAGTTCGAGACCAGCCTGGTTACTATGGTGAAACCCCATCTCTACTAAAAATATAAACATTACCCGGGTGTGGTGGCAGGCGCCTGCAGTCTCAGCTACTGGGGAGGCTGAGGCAGAAGAATCACTTGAGCCTGGGAGGCGGAGGTGGCAGTGTGCCAAGATGGTGCCAGTGCACTCCAGCCTAGGCAACAGAGTGAGACTCTGCCTCAAAATACTAATAATAGTAACAATAGACTTCTTTAAAACAAGTAATGTTAACTAGTACACTAGAGCATTGTTATCAACGTGTCACTTCAGCATCAATCATTAAGTGCCTTTTATTATATTCGTATCACTTAAGATTTGACATGTAGTATATATAATAATACGACATTCACTAATTATGCTAGGGAAATGTTACAGTAATACTATGAAAGCTATTAATTCCTACTCCTAGAGGTGGCAGAGAGAAAATATATTAGTGTAAATTCCATATGGGTAAGACAATATCTGTTTCATACATTCATACCCACAGTGCTTAGCATGGTGCCTATCATAATATAGATGTCCAATAAATATTTGTTAAGTGAACAAACTGTTAAAGAATATTTATAGGGACTAGCACTATATTCTCATAAAAATTGACAAAATATGGATTGAGCCATCTCTCTATTGTCAGTAAATACAATGGTGGGATACTCATGAGCATAACTACACTATACAGATAAAGTAGTTTAGGGGGGGCCAAGGGTGCTGCTTCTATGGATAGGCAAACCCCGGTTCTCACCTAAGAACTGGAAAATGGAGATCATTATGATTTGCTATCCATTAAGGCTTCCTACTCAGAAGAACACACAGTTTAAAAGGAATGCATTTATCCTATCTCAAATTTTTGGTGTATCTTTTTTTTTTCTCTCTCTAAAGCATAACGAGCTTGTCAGAGTTTCCATGGTGAACACAGGGCACCATGGAAACTGATAGATTTAGCTACACGAAAAGAATAAATAAAATAGGCAGGCATTTATTTCACTGTACAATGACAACTTCTCTCCTAGATAAGAGAGGAAAGGTGGCTTCTCATTTAAACTGCTTCCCTGCACTCTGTACCTCGTGAAAACCTGAGTTATTCTCGCTGGCCCATTCTACTGACCTAGGCTGATTGGATTCTTGTTTTTCTCAAAGTCTATTATTCCCTTTAGTTTTACTGCAGGCTAGATCGGAGTGTCACCAGCAACTGTTGGAAAACCATGTACAATGTGAAAGTTGTAGATGACAGCCCACAGTGCAGTGGCCAAGTGAGTCATGGCAAAACTGAATGAACCATTTCTGGGAGTTTACTGTGATGAGACAATGTGTGAGAACAACTGGACTCAAGATCCAAGTCCATCCTATACTAACTGCATAGGCAAGCCAACCTCCCCGAACCCATTTCCCCATCTGTGGAATGGTTAAAATACATCCTCTTCCTATTTTATAGGGTTGTTGAGAGGCTCAAAATTAGATAGTAGAGGAGAAAGCCTTTTCAAACAGTCAGGTTCTATTAAGCAAGAAGGACTGACTGACTAAGCTGCAGGTATAATTACATTCACGAGATGACCAAAATGTCAAAGCTAATCACGCTATGGTCTAGGTTTTGGCCTCAGGCAATTAGAGGGTTAGAACCCGCTGATCCCACCCCAGTAGTTGGGGAGTTTGGGGACTACTTGGCTCCGTTTGAAACAGAGAAAATTGAGATTGTAAGAAATGAAGCTTTTAAATTTTTCTGTATGTTTGAACATTCTCATAAAATGTTGGAAAACTAAATAAATGAAATAAAACTCATCCTTAAGTTCTAGTCCCAGTGAATTGTTCACCATTAGCACACACCCACTATAGCCTCTTAATTTTTACCATTAAAGCATCACCTGCAATTCAATATTCATATTAATCTATGGAGCACCTCCTGATGACCAGGGACTGTGTTAAGGGGATACACAGAAAGAAAGAGGACATGGTCCTTCAGAAAAACACAATCTTCTTTGTGGTATAGATGAGTAATGGAACGATTACAGCACCCCCACAAACTCAGGGGAGGAAGACTTAACACTCTAGAGCAGAAATGTAAAGATATCCTGGATAAAGGTGAGGGGGGTGGGGGGAGTGGGTGGGACAATGAGGCAGACATGGTATGAGGTGGTAAAAGGGCACCACAGGCAGAGAGAAGAGTGTGAGCAAAGTGGATTCAGAGCATATGGGAGAGTGGAGGTAGCCAAACCTGAAGAAGCAGCCAGGGAATATTCCATGCCAAGGCAGGGTTCTTTTTTTCTGAAGGAAGTGATATGTGGGGGTGGAGCACTAATGGTTCTTGGGCTGTGTTCTGAAGGTGAATATGAAAGCTCTGTATTCCCTTTTTCCTCCAAACCTCTGTAGCCAGGATAATATTCCCCTGGGGATACCAGAATGGGAGTCAAAATTGCAGGAGGACCAGCAATTTAAAGGAGTTGACAAGTCCGAGAGTGGAGTCTCACCCTGTTGCCCAGGCTGGAGTACAGTGATGCAATCTTGGCTCACTGCAACCTCTGCCTCCCGGGTTCAAGCGATTCTCCTGCTTCAGTCTCCCTAGTAGCTGGAACTACAGGGGTGTGCCACCACACCTGGCTAAATTTTTTATATTTTTGGTAGAGACGGGGTTTCACCATGTTGGCTAGGCTGGTCTCGAACTCCTGACTTCAGGTGATCCACCCACTTCGGCCTCCCAAAGTGCTGGGATTACAGGCATGAGCCACCGTGCCTGGCTGGGAAGCCAAGACTTCTGACGTGTGGTTGAGCCATGCTGCCTGGCAGTATAGCACCCAGGGCTTCTGGATCCTGGGTACTGACAACTCGACTGGGAATGGAAGCTCAAAAGAGCTAAAATTTACCTGAGGAGCACTAATGCCATGTCACCTGGAGGTTCATGGCTAATCCTTCTATTTAAGACGATTAATTTTTTAAAAGCATCATAATGATTACTCATCCTATAAACCACATAGTAACCATATTAAAAAACATCAAAATAAAATTCTCTACTTAGTAATTCCATTATCTCAACAGAATAACATGCATTGTTTGATGTACCTTTTCAATTCTGGCCAATATAGCTTTTCATGATTTTAATCATAGCATAGAAGCTTTTTTTTTTTTTTTTTTTTTTTGAGACGGAGTCTCGCTCTGTCACCAGGCTGGAATGCAGTGGCGCAATCCCGGCTCACTGCAACATCTGTGTCCGGGGTTCAAGCAATTATCCTGCCTCAGCCTCCTGAGAAGATGGGACCACAGGCACGTACCACCACACCCAGCCAATTTTTGTATTTTTAGTAGAGATGGGATTTCACCATGTTGGCCAGGATAGTCTCAATCTCGACCTCGTGATCTGCCCACCTCGGCCTCCCAAAGTGTTGGGATTACAGGCGTCAGCCACCACGCTGGGCGAGAAGCCATTTCTGAAAGCTTAACATTGTGGCTCTATACTCCCCTATTGTTTTTAATAACTGTAAAATATCAAGTAGATATATTCTAGTTCATAAAACTAGTCTCTTTTTTTGACATTTAGGTTTTCATTAAAAAAATTATTAACCGTATCTGTTTTAGGAAAGTAATACATCTGTTGGAAACATCTAATTGAATCCTGTCTCAAAAGCCATTTTCTTCACCTTTCTATCTGAGGTTTTTGTGTATACGAGGTCAAGGGAATGTTTTCAGTGTGCTGGCTGTTTCTACTGCCAGGAGGGAGTGTGGTCGGCAGAATCAGGAGAAAGTGACAAGGAGCAGGGACAAGTGTAATGACCTCAGCTGCAGAGATTCCTAATTCTGAGTCCCTGGTAGGGTGACCAACCATCTGTGTGCATGGTTCTGAGGGTCTTCCTGAATGGCCTGACTTTCAGTGCTAAAACCAGGAAAGTACCTGGTAAACCCAGATGAGTTGGTCACCCTAGACATTGGTTATGGGGAAGCTGAAGGAACTGAGAAGGGAATGAATCATTTTTGTAAGCCGGTTCTGTGTCATAAAAGCAGCAATTCAGAGAAAAACTGCTCACACACTACAATGAAATCCTCACCCTTTATGTAGGTGTCGAAATAGTTATTTGTCTCAGGCTATGGCTCTGCTCACAGAAAAACCATCCATTATTCAATAAACATGTATGGAACACTGGCATTGTTCTAGGCATAAGACACGTCCCCTGCTTCTGTTACTGTTGTGTGTGTGTGTGAGAGAGAGAGTGTGTGTGTGTGTGTACACTGGGGAGAGGGAAACAGGAGTAAACTAAAAAACACGAAATAAATAAGGATGGATACAATAAATGCAATGGCAGAAACAAGATGGATTAGTGGAGTAGAAACTGCTCGGGAGTCCGATGCCACTAGCTTGGTGGTCAGGAAAGGTGACTCCAAAGAGCCTGACATTCGAGACAAATCAGTGGTGAGAAGAGCCGCCAAGTGAAGAGCCACAAGAGGCATTACGGGCAGAAGGAAGAGCACGTTAGAGGGCCCTGAATGGAAGCCAGCTGGGCTTCATGGAGAACTTAGTGAAGGACCCAGTGGTCATTGTTTAGGGTGGGAACGCTGACCCTAGTTATGACCCAGCTCCATTTTCACAAGAGGGGATGATAAGGACACTGAGTCCCAAGTGTCTTGTCCACAGTCTCTTGATTCCCAATTCAGCACCCGAGCCCACGCTACAATTGCTGCCTATTTGACTTAAGAACTTAATTTTCTCCCCTGGTGCAACTGGAAGTAAATAAAAGAGATTCATTTTACACGAGAAAATTGGTATTGGAATTGTTTGCGGACAAATACAAGAACCAAAAACATTAGCCTCAAGGTGAAGAGAGGAACCTTGGGGTCCACAATGACACCCAGTTCACCAGAGACGTTTTGTAAGACATGCTTCCAGAACCTTCCAGGTGAGGACCAATACGAATTCTGCAGTCCACAGAAACTGAAAATGAAACTGGTCATAAGGTAGGCAGCCCCAGCTGACCTTTCACCTGTCCCTGAACTAATGCAAGTTCAGGACCTGAGTGCTACAGGTTGAAGAAGTAAGTGATCCTAAGAGTTGAAGGGTCAGAGGAGCCAGGCTGACACAACTCATAGAAGGTGGAGGAAGCTGATCTTGTGAGCCTCAGCTGTGGTTGATCTTGATAACTCAAAGAGTTAACACATCCAAAACTAACGCAAGGGTGGGGAGAAAGACCACACCCCACGGGAGCGCGGAGCCAACTCGCGGGAGAAAAATCCTATTGGCATTGAGGAGGTAGGGAGCCAGCCCCTGGGCGCGGCCTGCAGGGTACCGGCAACCGCCCGGGGAAGCGGGGGCAGGACAAGGCCGCAGCCGGTGTCCGCCAGGCAGACGCCCGCAGCTGCAGAGAGCCCCGCTGCGTCTCCTTCGCGTGCGCCCTCCTCGCTCCGCAGACCCGCGCTGCGCTCCGCCGCTGACATGTGTGCCGCCCAGATGCCGCCCCTGGCTCACATCTTCCGAGGGACGTTCGTCCACTCCACCTGGACCTGCCCCATGGAGGTGCTGCGGGATCACCTCCTCGGCGTGAGCGACAGCGGCAAAGTAAGCAGGCGCGGGTTCGAGTGCACTCCGACGGGCGGGAGGACAGGTGCAAGGAACCCGGCTCGGTGCTCCGCGTAGCCCGGGGTTCGCTCGGTGCGCAGGGAGCGCCGCGGCTCCGGAGTTTAACTTGAGTCTTTGGCTCTTGGGCCACGCAGACAGAACCCTGGCGCTAGGCTCGTGGGCTGGCTGGGGAGTTCCCAGAAGCCGGGAGCAGTGGCGTGCTAACGCCACAACTGGCTCGACAGCAGTCCGGGCTGCGGGAGAGCCGGGAGCAAGGATGTCACACCCCGCCCCCCCGCCCCCCGTTCCAATCCTAAAATACCGACAATAATCTTCAATCTTGCTTCAATCATATTTGTTTTCAACACCTAGCACTGTGCCTGGCACAGGAGGCTCTCCATAAATGTGGTTGAATTTATTGTGAAAGAAATAAGAGGAGGGGTCATTTGATCGATGTTGTTTAGCGTGTCCAGAACATAGAACAAATAGAACTGATTTCATTCACCCTATCATTCAACAGAGATAATATACTAACGATGCAGGCTCCACAACTTGTAATATTAGACGGGATAGTCCGAAATAAATAATTCATCCATCTCTTTTCCTTTCTGTCTTTCTCTCTCTTATACACACACGCGTACACACACACACACACTCTATAGCCATTTGCATCAAAGCAAGCAGTTCCATTTTAACGTTCAAAATGTCTTCTTTGAATGTATCTTTTACACTTCCTTTTCCAAAATCAGGATTTCTACAAAGGACACAGGTAACTTGATGTCTAATATTTACTGTTCCATACACATATATAGTGACTATATCAGCCATGGCCTGGCAAGTTTGATAAGTGAAGCCATTCCAGTTTTAGAAGAAAAAATGATAAAATAAATATGGAGATGGGATTTTTTTGAGCTGTTTTCCAACTACCAGTTTGGTTAGCAAAAGTACACATACTTGTGATTTGTCAAGTTGAAGATACTATTCTTGACTAAGATGCCACTGAGTCGGTGACAGTTTTGAATCGTGACTCTTACATTTGGGGGTAACTAAACACTGTTTTCTCGTGATGCTTTAAAAAATACTCTTTTTATGCCTGTTCAGGGAGCCTGGTGTTGTGTTTCCAAGGTGATAAAACTCAGAGCTCTCCCAAATGGGGAGATTCTGGTAAACCCTGAGACTGATGAACCCATGCTTGGGGACTTGGTCCTCAAGTTTCAGGGAACTCAGGTTTGGGGCAAGTCCCAGGAAGCAAAAGAACGATATTGCTAAACTGGTGTAAGATTAGAGGTGTTAGTTTAATCACAAGAAGCTGTTCAACTCTTAGGTTTCTTTTTTAAAAGTTAATTTCCCACATCCAGAATTTTAATTGGTAGGGTAGCAGGCGACTGGCTTTACCAATGGAAAGGAATAAGAAAAAGAAGTAATTTATTTAAAAAATACCTTTTGTGTTGCTTGTACAGAAGAAGAATAAAAGAGTTTCCTGGCCGGGTGCGGTGGCTCATGCCTGTAATCCCAGCACTTTGGGAGGCCGAGGAGGGTGGATCACGAGGTCAGGAGATGGAGACCATCCTGGCTAACACAGTGAAACCCCGTCTCTATGAAAAAATGTAAAAAATTAGCCGGGCGTAGTGGCGGGTGCCTGTAGTCCCAGCTACTCGGGAGGCTGAGGCAGGAGAATGGTGTGAACCCGGGAGGTGGAGCTTGCAGTGAGCCGAGATGGTGCCACTGCACTCCAGCCTGGGTGACAGAGCAAGACTCCGTCTCAAAAAAAAAAAAAAAAAAAAAAAAAAAAAAAAGTTTCCTGAACATGCAATTAGTAGTTGAGTCAGGGAGTCTATTCCTAACTAAATATCATACTGAAGTTATAAATTTAGAAAACATGCCCTTCCGCCACGAGACAAAGTTACTTAGGAATTGAATACAAAGGTGAGTTAGTCACTGGCTGGAATGTATGATATAGAGCTCCTGAACCAGTGGATTGCTAACTGTTGCTCTCCTCTCCTTCTAAGTGCAAGGCAGTTGATGCCTGGCTGTGTTTAAAGAGAGGCATGCCATACATGTTTCAAAACTTGACATCCCCCATTTCGAAATGGAGAATGTCTTGTTTTTAGAGTTGCTGGGATAAATATGTTATTTATTTAAACATTTCAAGGTTCAAAAAAGAAAATATCCCTTTGGAATAAAGAAATATGTTGAATTATTATGACCTGTAATTTTTTTTTTTTTTTTGAGACGGAGTCTCACTCTGTTGCCCAGGCTGGAGTGCAGTGGCGTGATCTGGGCTCACTGCAAGCTCCATCTCCTGGGTTCATGCCATTATCCTGCCTCAGCCTCCCGAGTAGCTGAGGCTACAGGAGCCTGCCACCACGCCCGGCTAATTTTTTGTGTTTTTATTAGAGACAGGGTTTCACCGTATTAGGATGGTCTTGATCTCCTGACCTCGTGATCCACCCACCTCAGCCTCCCAAAGTGCTGGGATTGCAGGCGTGAGCCACTGCACCGGCCAATGATCTGTAAGTTTTTACTGCTAAATTTTTAGGAGCTCAAACCTTGCAATGAATCAGAAATATCTAGGGGTGCTTGATAATATGCTGATTTCTGGGCATCATCCTCAGAGACTCTGAATCTATAGACCTGGAGTAAGCCCCAGAAAGTGGCATTCCAACAAGCATCCCAGGAGATTCAGATGCAGGTAGCGGGTGGATTACATTTTGAATAACTGTAGCACATAGTTCCTGTGATGGAACAAGTTGTGTGAAGTATCAGGAGCTTATTTCTCCATTGCAAGCTCAGATCTGGGGTAGCATCTCAGCAAGAGGGCACACAGCTTACTCTGTCCTTCTGGTCTCCCTTTTAGACTTTATTCCTTATTTTGTATAACTTCATTTAGGCCCAGAGAATGCTAATGACTGACTGCTCTTAATACATTAAATTAAAGCTCATTCGAAAGCAGGTTAATTAAAAGAAATTATCTAGCCAACTTTTTGATATAAAGCAAAATACAGAGTTAGACTTTCTGCTCAAGTAGCATGTAGCTTTTAAGAATATAGACTCTAACATGTTTAATTCATTTGCAAATATTTAATCTTGAGATATTGCATGCTCAAATATTACTACGTTGCCTGATTCTTCCCACACACATCAGGGTCGGGTTGACAGTAAAGATGCATAAAGATGCCTCGGGCCTTTTAATGCACACTTACCCAGAAACAAGTGAGGAAGAGATTAATTTTGGGGTTGTGCCCTGGGGTGGCAGGAGCAAGTCCAGTGGAGAAATAGAGACTTGGGTTCAGGTCAGAGTCTCTACCACTTACCTGTGCTGGAGACCATAGGTGAGACCTAACCTGACTGAGCCTCCATCTCCTCATTTGTAGAGTCAGATTTCCTTTTGCTATGTATTACATGAGATAACGTATGAAAATGCCTGGCACTTAGTGGATACTTAACATGTACCATGTTCATTCTGTTCCCTTTGCCTCCTAGCAAATCCTTAACCACTTGCTCACTGTGACATTTTTGCATGTTTTCACAGGTTGACATGCTAAGTGGTAGAGAAGGAAGCCATGGCCTGTGATGAACTGTATGGGGTAGTCGCAGAACCTTAGCTTTTTCTTCTCACTGCTTGTGTCATTGACCCTCTGGGACCCAAAGATGCACCCGGGAAGAAAGATCAAGAAGCATTTAGTGCTAGATTCACTAGCATGCTATCTTTAGTATCTCTGTTAGACTTGACAATGCCATTATTCCCACTAACAGATGAGGAAGTTGAGACTTGAGGTCATGCATTCAGATATGGTGGTGGTGTAGCTGGATTTTGAATTAGTATGGGCCAGAGGCCATGTTCTCTTTATTATAGCTGCTTGCTTCTCTAGGGCACAGTCCCAGACCTCAACAAATCTGCACTTTGGCAAGGGAGCTAAGACTTGTAGCTGTAATAAAAGTGGACTCATTCCTGAGCCAAACACTGGGCTTATTGCTGGAGATAAATTAATGAGCAAAGTATGCAAATACTGCCCTGCCCTCTTGAGGTTGATGATCTAGTAATAAATTAACAGAATCTTCCACGACCTATCAGAACTTGAACTTGTTAGGGAAGCTTTCCCTAGTGAGAAGTGACATTGAAATTGTGATGTGAACAATGAGAAGTTAAGTAGGTATATTAGTCAATTTTCATACTGCTGACAAAAACATACTCGAGACTGGGAAGAAAAAGAGGTTTAATTGGACTTACAGTTTCACATGACTGGGGAGCCTCAGAATCACGGTGGGAGGTGAAAGGCACTTCTTACATGGTGGCAAGAGAAAATGAGCAAGATGAAAAAGCGGAAACTCCTGATAAACCCATCAGATTTTGTGAGACTTATTCACTACCACGAGAACAGTATGGGGGAAACTGCGCCATGATTCAAGTTATCTCCCACTGGCTTCATCCCACAACACGTGGGAATTATAATTCAAGATGAGATTTGGATGGAGGCACATCCAAACCATATCAGTAGGTAAGGTGGACAGGATTTGAAGTAAAGAAGAGCCTTCTAGGTTGGGAGAACTGCCTGTGCAAAGGCCCTGGAGTAAGAAGGAATGAAACAGTCAAGGTAGTTAGAGTCCAGAGGTTGAGGAGAAGGCTAACACAGGGTAAGGCAGGACAGGTAGGCAGGGCTATGTTATGGAGGGCATCGGGGATGGTGGAATTGTGTCATGATTATATTTTGTGGTTTATAAAGGTCATTCTAACTTCAGGATAAATGCATTGAAAAGAAGTTGAGTGCAGACAAAGAGGTCAGATAGGAGCCTGTTGCAGTATTTAGGTAAAATGGAATGTGGTTTAGATGAGAGAGGCGGTGTAGTTATCAATTGCGATGTGAACTCCTAACAGTACCACTATCACTTACTACCTATGTGAATTTGATCAAGTTCCTTATCATTTGTATCTCCAAATTTCTTTATGCATAAAGTAATTATTATGGTCTACCTGATAGGGTTGTTGAAAGGATAAAATGGATTAATAAGTGTAAAATACATAGAATAATGCCTGGCATGTAGTACATGTCCATTAGACTTCAGCAGTTATTGTCAGCAATGAAGATGGAGAGAGGTGGACAGAATCAGTAGCTATTTAGATCAAGTTGACTGGATTTGATGATAGCTTCCATATGTAAGGTTGGAAGGCAAGTGCATCAAGAGTGGTTGCAAAATGTCTGTAAATGTGTAAATAGTACAGTGGGGCACAGGTTGACCAGTGATAGGAAAAGCTTCCTGAAGGAAGTGGTAGTTGAATTGGACCTGTTAGGATTGGAACATGCAAAAGAGGATTATATAGCCCTAGTGAAAAGAGTGAGCCAATGATCTTCAGTTCTGAAGACTGCTGGGAGGAGAAAGAGTTCTTTCTCACCTGAGACTACTTTACAGAAGTTCTCTCAGGCTGAATCACAAATCCTAGTTATTGTGTATCATCCTTTCCTCCACCTTCCTGCCAAGCTCAGCAACTCAAAATATGCTGTTGGTCCTGAGAAAGGAAATTGGGCTAAGCCCTTCCTTCTGAGGCTGCTGAATAGGAGCTTGGCTTTCATCAGAAAGGTGCTTTCACTCCCAATTATCACAAGATCATCTTGCAAATTCCCATTTTCTAGAAGGCTGATTGTTTGTTCAAAATGCTCATGGCAAACACTGTTAGAGCTACCCACTCAGCAGTCATGACCTCTTTTTCGTTATTAACACCTGAATTTGATCAGCCCATAATAGACTCAGCCTGTGGATCCATCATGGTGTAAGCCAGTCATGGTAATCCTATCTCCATTTACCAGATACTTATTCTTCCAGCTTCCTAGTAGCTGAGGGTGGCTAATGGTAACATTCTGACATACAGGAAGTTTGCTCAGAAGCTTCTAGGATGTGAGGGAAGAGAAGCCCTGCCTTTTTTGGATACTCTCATATGAAGAGAAGATACTTGGAACTGCTGCTGCCACCATGTGAGACTGTGAAGAAAAGGTTAAGGGGATTTTAGAGACAGCAGCCCATTCTCTAACATCACTGAGCGGTTGAACTACCCCTGGAACTGTCTACCAGCAGACTTTTTTTTTTTTTTTTTTTTTAGATAGACTTTCGCTCTTGTTGCCTCGGCTGGGGAGTGCAGTGGCGTGATCTTAGCTCACTGCAACATCCGCCTCCTGGGTTCAAGCGAGTCTCCTGCCTCAGCCTCCTGAGTAGCTGGGATTACAGGCACCCACCACCATGCCCGGCTAATTTTTTGTATTTTTAGTAGAGATGGGGTTTCACCATGTTGGGCAGGCTGGTCTTGAACTCCTGACCTCAGGAGATCCACCTGCCTTGGCCTCCCAAAGTGTAGGGATTACAGGCGTGAGCCACCGTACCCAGCCCAGACTTCTTTTGTGAGATGTGAAATGTCTTTATTGTCCAAATCTCTGTTAGTTGGTTACTGTTCATTGCAGCCCAATGCACCTTCATTACTACACTGCTTTTCAATGAACAATATTTTACACTTTACAGTAATAGCTACCTTCTCCTTCTTCTCCTTATTGGCCTTTCCGGGCACCCATATCAATAGTCAAGCCCAGCCAATTTTCCTCTGGGATATCTGTGTGCATATTCACTTCCATTGCTCCCATCTAGCCCTTTACTGTCTCTGAGCTAAAATATGACAGGAGACACTTAACTGTTTTCTCTCATTCTAATATTTCCCCCACATTACTGACAATTGTTTTCTTGGACCATGGGTAGTATCATGTATCTCCCTCTTCTGTAGCCATCTATTGCCTCTAAGGTTCAAATGTCCTGGAAGATGTTCTAGACATTACATTATTTGGTCCCAGCCTGTTCTCTAATTCTTTCTGTTACGTCATTTCTCTGTCTGGCAAGTGGGAATAGGATTACCGAGACTGGTTTACACCATGCTGTATCCATGAGCCAAGGGATGTCTATCCATGCAAATTTCTCCCTGTTTTCCAGCACATCATGTCCTTTTTTATGCCTCCACATTGTTGGCACCAATTTCTCTGCCTGGAATAGTCCTCCTTTTTATATCCCTATTTCCATTTTACTTCTCTCAAAATGAAATCTTGCTCTCCCTTTAAGGCCCAGCTCTGATCTTCTCTTTTTCACAAAGGTTTTTTGACCACCATTCCCAAGTTGAAATAAATTGCCCCTTCCTCTGTTCTTCCATAAAATTTTTCATAAATTTCGAATCAGTATTTTACAGGTAGTTAAGAACATGATTTCTAGAGTCCGATTATGTGAACTCAAATCAAAACTCTGCTACTTACTTGGACAAATTTTCTGACATAGCTGAGCCTCAACATCCTCATTTAAAAATGTGGATTAAGGCTGGGCGCAGTGGCTCAAGCCTGTAATCCCAGCACTTTGGGAGGCCGAGGTGAGCGCATCATGAGGTCAGGAGATCAAGACCATCCTGGCTAACACAGTGAAACCCCATCTCTACTAAAAATACAAAAAATTAGCTGAGTGTGGTGGCAGGCACCTGTAGTCCCAGCTACTCGGGAGGCTGAGGCAGGAGTAAGGCGTGAACCCGGGAGGCGGAGCTTGCAGTAAGCCAACATCGTGCCACTGCACTCCAGCCTGGGGGACAGAGCGAGACTCTGTCTCAAAAAAAAAAAAAAAAAAAAGAATATATTCATCACCCCAAAGGGAAACTCGTGGCCCATTAAGCAGTTACTCCTTATTTCCTCTCTTCTCCTCTGCAACAATCACTAATCTGCTTTCTCTATCCACTTGCCTGTTCTGGATGTTTCAGATAGATGGACACATATAATACATGACCTTTTGTGTCTGACTTTTTAGACTTAGCATAATGTTTTCAAAGCTCATCCATGTTGTGGCATGTGTCACAATTCATTCCTTTTTATGGCTGAGTAGTATTCCATTGTGTAGATATACCACATTTTGTTTATCCTTTCATCAATTTATGGACATTTGAGTTGTTTCTGCCCTTTAGCTATTTGTCAGCAGTGCTGCTATAAATATTTCATGCACATGTTTAAAAAACCAGCTGGTTAAAAAAAATCTTTGTATGGCTTCCCATTGCCTAACCCTGTGATAAACCCAGGCTTGGCCTTGCTGACTGTTTGCCCAACCTTCCATGTTGTTACATTCCTTTGTGTCTTTGTCCGTGCTCCTTTTGCACCTTCCATCTGCTGGATGGATACACCTTTCAAGACTCAATTTAGGTGTTACCTCCTCAATGAGATCATTGCTGACATAGCTTCCTGCCTTCCTTCCACAGGCAGAGTACAGTGGTGCGATCTTGGCTCACTGCAATCTCCGCTTCCTGAGTTCAAGCAATTCTCCACCCTCTGCCTCTCAAGTAACTGGGACTACAGGTGTGTGCCACCACACCAAACTAATTTCTTTCTTTCTTTTTTGTTTGTGTTTTAAGTAGAGATAGGATTTCACCATGTTGGCCAGGCCGGTCTCAAACTCCTGACCTCAGGTGATCTGCCCGCCTCAGCCTCCCAAAGTACTGGGATTATAGGTGTGAGTCACTGCCCCTGGCCTGTGTCCCACTTTCTACTCAGTGTCTCTTTACACCTCTTACTTGAGCTCATGAGTCTCCCCAAACCTGACCTTGAAGGCAGGTTCACGACTGTATCACCTTTGTGTTTACAGCCCTTAACACATGGTAGGCACTCTGATGAATATTTCTTCAATAACCGGTGCTTGGATTTTTTTCACCACAGGATAACCAGGTTATCATCCAAATAACCAGTTGTTTGAATAAGAACTCTGTTTTTTTCTAATCTAATGCCAATGTATTTGGCTACTGGGAGCTGTAATTAGTTTTATGTCCTGGTGAGTAATTAAGAACCCTAGAAGAGTACATTTTAATTAGAACTCTGAGACCTCATAAAGTTGTCAAAGGCCTTTAACTCTGACTATGTTAAGGACCTGCAATAATGTAGATTACAAAGGCCTGCTTGCTTCTTTTGGTTTTGTATTATGGTTTTATTATGGTTTATTAATTATCTGCTTTTTCATAAGATGGTAATTTACTTGATATGTTGCCTGTAAGTGCCACTTAAAATTTATAGTCCTGGAACATGGTAGACCCTCCATAAGCAATAGCTCTTATTATCCATCGCCTGCCCATCACAGTACTTGACACAGTGCTTTTGTGCAAAATCAACATTCAATACATGCTTTTAAATGAAACAATGAATAGAATGGGTATATGCTCTGCACAGAGTAGACAAGAAATAGTTAATCAACATTCTCAGATGGTTGTAGCCAGTGTGCTTGAAGGTGCAACACAAGAAGTAACATCGTTGGTGACTTCCACACACTGAGGCAGAGTTTTTCTCCTGCAGAGTTTTTCTCCTGAGCTATTTAACTGATAAATTGTTTCCTTTCAGCCTGTGTAGAGTAGTCTCATGTACCCTTTAACCCTTTTGGGAAATGCAAAACACAGAAGCCATTCTGGGTTCCTAGATGAGTGGGGACACTTGTGCTTCCTCACCTTCCTGCAGAGCGCGGACTCAATGGTCTGTGACACTCCTATGCTTGGAGCTCATGAGAGCTGACAATAGCTGAGGGAGAGCAAGGATCTCAAGGTCTTAGGCATAAAATGGTAAGCAAAAGAGATGCGGCTCCTGCCTTATTTGCACTCGGAGTCAATAATCGAATTAGTATGGATCAGTATACAATTTCTTTTTTTTTTTTTTTTTTTTTTGAGACGGAGTCTCGCTCTGTCGCCCAGGCTGGAGTGCAGTGGCCGGATCTCAGCTCACTGCAAGCTCTGCCTCCCGGGTTCGGGCCATTCTCCTGTCTCAGCCTCCTGAGTAGCTGCCTACAGGCGCCCGCCACCTCGCCCGGCTAGTTTTTTGTATTTTTTAGTAGAGACGGGGTTTCACCGTGTTAGCCAGGATGGTCTCGATCTCCTGACCTAGTGATCCGCCCATCTCGGCCTCCCAAAGTGCTGGGATTACAGGCTTGAGCCACCGCGCCCGGCCAGTATGGATCAGTATACAATTTCTAAAAGGAAAACATGCAGAGTGCTCTGGAGATGTAAATCAAAGGACTTGGCTTATTTTGAGGAGATGCTTCAAGAACGTAACCCCAAAGAAGTCATGTTGGAGCTGAGTCTGTAGGTTAAATGGGAATTAACTAGGCACAGAGAGGGAGGACCCAGAGGGGAGGAGGAACCAGGAACCATGTGGCAAAGAATGGAGGAAGAGGAGGTGGTGGAACTAGATGAGGGCAGAGAGAAATAATAGTCATTCCCATTAGCCCAAGAGCAATGGAAAGCCTATGAAGGGTGTTAGAGGAAGATGGGTCAGATTTACATTTAAAAAATATGTTAAAAATAATTTCAGAGTAAGGAGCAGAATGGAGCAGAGCAAGACTAGCTGCTGGAAGGGATGAGTTAGAAAATGACTGCAGTGGACCACCAAAAGATGGTGCTAGGGATGGAGAGAAACAGGGAGACCTGTGAGAGGAGAAGGGGGCAAATCAATGGGATTTGATGACGAATGGATAGGGAGGGAGAGGGAAGAGCTTTCCTGGGTTTTAGGTTTATACAACTGGATGGATGTGGCTGTCACTGAGTTATTGAAGTCAAATAAAATACAGAGACAAATCTCTGAAATGAAAACATTTCATTTGGGAAGAAAGAATTGCAATTTGGGGGGCATGCACACAGACCGACTGGCCTTCAGTATGTTCCATGAACAAAGAGAAAGTTAGAAGTTTTATAAAAAGAAACATTGCATATTGCTCTTTGAGAAAGTTCATTGGTACTAATAAGGTTTGAGGGAGCTGACAAGTTTTGATTGTTAAGTGACAGTAACAGGTACAATTCTTTTTTTTTTTTTTTTTTTTTTTGAGACAGAGTCTCACTCTGTTGCCCAGGCTGGAGTACAGTGGCTCAATCTCGGCTCACTGCAAGCTCCACCTCCCGGGTTCATGCCATTCTCCTCCTCAGCCTCCCCAGTAGCTGGGAGTACAGGTGCCCGCCACCACACCTGGCTAAGTTTTTGTATTTTTAGTAGAGATGGGGTTTCACTGTGTTAGCCAGGATGGTCTCAATCTCCTAACCTTGTGATCCGCCCACCTGGGCCTCCGGAAGTGCTGGGATTACAGGTGTGAGCCACCACCCCTAGCCAACTATCTTAAAGTCACAGGAGATTGTTTCAGCAGCTGTTAGATAAAACCGTGTCAGGTGCAGGAGGCAGTTTCAGGTGCAGGAGGCAATTTCAGCAGCCAGGCTTGCACAGAATTACATTCTTGGAGCAATGTTTTGTTCCCTGAGTGCTTTTACCCCTGACCTCTCTGTTTTAGTTGGGTATGACAAGAATGACACATTTGTTGATTAACTTTCACATAGGGAAGAGAAGAAGAGGTCCAGCCAGGGAGGGTGGATCCAGAGGTCTGCTTTGGCCATGGTGAGTTGAGATGCTTTTGTGACATCTACATGGAGATTTGAAGCAGACGTTGACTTGCTTCTCTGGAGCTCAGAGGAGATATCTGAATGGGTGATAGAAAATATGGAGTAAAGGTTGAGAAGACAACAGGAACTAGACTAATTCCTGTTGTTGAGTTTAGAGTAAAAGAGAATGAGTAGGATGAGGACAACCCAAATGTCAGAGGAAGACACAGGAGGGTATTGTCTTAGAAGCTTGCAAGAGAGGGGAACATTTCAGAATGGAGGAAGTAGGGCAGCTGTCATGTTACTGAGACATAAGAACAACAGTGGAAACTTATCCAATGGATTTAGAAACCTGAGGTAACTGTTGACCCTAGGAAGCTTATTTTAGCACAGACAGAGGGTGGCAATCAGCTCGGATTGGGTTTTGGAATGAGTGGAAGACAAACACATGCAGAGTGGAAGACAAGGACAAGTAATCACAACTCTTTTGAGATTAAAAAAATGTGTAATGTTTTATCATATGAGAAAAATAATAAATTGCTTCCAACAGTAATAAAATACAAATAAGTTACATACATTTTATTCCCCCCACTGCTTAAGTTATCAGAGGACTTTTATACAAACATTTGCACTTGTCGCATTCTGAAGAAAAAATGCTCTGGGTGGGCCGGGCGCAGTGGCTCTCGCCTGTAATCCTAGCACTTTGGGAGGCTGAGGCGGGCCGATCACGAGGTCAGGAGATCAAGACCATCCTGGCTTAACACAGTGAAACATTGTCTCTACTAAAAATACAAAAAAGAAAAAAAATTAACCAGGCATGGTGGCAGGCACCTGTAGTCCCAGCTACTTGGGAGGCTGAGGCAGGAGAATGGCATGAACCCAGATGGTGGAGCTCGCAATGAACTGAGATCACACCACTGCACTCCAGCCAGGGCAATAGAGCGAGACTCTGTCTCAAAACAAAACAAAACAAAACAAAACAAAAATGCTCTGGCTGTCCTCTGTTCTTCAAATACTTTGCTTAGGTTTCTGTGAATCTTTAAATTTCAGGTGACTTAAGTGTGCACATTCAATCTACTGGGTGGTGCCTCATGCCTGTAATTCCAGCACTTTGGGAGGCTGAGGCAGGTGGATCATCTGAGGCCAGGAGTTCAAGACCAACCTGGCCAACATGGTGAAACCCCGTCTCTACTAAAAATACAGTTCACTTGTGCTCATATTCCTGTATTTGTATGATTTCTCCCAGCCTTCCTGTATTGTATGGTGAATAACTTCTTTCCAAGGATGTTTCAAAAGTTAAGAAAGCATGCTGCTGTTGTCCATTTACAAATACTTAATTAGTGTCAGAGCTTAGAGTTAGTTGCAGCCTTCTTAATAATCATTTTACTATTTTATCTCAGAAGTATAATCTAGCATTTCAGCATCACTGGACATCTCAGTAGGTAGTCAGTATTTTTGTTTGGAAGTACAGGATACCAGTAGTGAAATACTTCATTTTATTAACATCAAGCAAGTAAGGCATTATTTTCCTATACATGTGAGGTTTGAAATGAAAACAAGCAAAACCAGGTAAGACAATAGAAGCAGACGTTTTCTGTGTGTAAAAATGTGATTGGTATGTGAGGTATGTGTAGGGAATGGCTAAAAAGAAAATAAAAATAAATTTTAAAATGCAGTTTGGGTTGGGCGCGGTGCCTTATGTCTGTAATCCCAGCACTTTGGGAGGCCGAGGCGGGCAGATCTTCTGAGGTCAGGAGTTTAAGACCAGCCTGGCCAACATGGTGAAACCCCGTCTCTACTAAAAATACAAAAATTAGCCGGGCATGATGGCGGGTGCCTGTAATCCCAGCTACTCGGGAGGCTGAGTGGGAGGAACTGCTTGAACCCAGGAGGTGGAGGTTGCAGTGAGCTGAGATCGTGCCATTGCACTCCAGCCTGGGTGACAAAGCGAGACTCTGTCTCAAAAAAAAAAAAGAAAAAAAAAATGCAGCTTGTTCCTAGTGAAGCATTTTAAGATTTACCCCTTCCCCAAGGGAAGAGAGAAAATCTTACCCTTCCTTCTGTTCCCCTCTTCCGGGTGAATGACTGTACAATGAAGATTTAATCTAGTTGAGAAAAACAATATATAGATGACTCATATACAACCTTTGTATGTATGAATGGAGGTTTGTATAATCATTTTTTTTTCACTGTCCTGACAAGTGGGAAGGAGAAAAATAAGATTTATACTAGATTTATTTCAGTGGAGATTAGAAGGAAAACTATCCCTGTGATCTAGACAGGATTGGATGTTTCAAAAGTGCCAAATCACTGAGCAGGTAGAGTAAGTGAGAAAACAATAAGAGAACAAGATTTGGAAAGGAAATGATTTAACAATTACGCCAGTGTCCTCACTCGTATGCAGGAGTTGAAAAAGTTGACCTCATGGAGGTAGACAGTAGAATGATAGATACCAGGGACTGGGAAGGATGTGTGGGTGAGGGTGGGGGAATGAAGAAAGGTTAGTCAATGGGTACAAGCACAGCTAGATAGAAGTTATCAACAATGTATTATACATTTCAAAGTAGCTAGAAGAGAGAACTTGAAATGTTCCCGACACAGAAATAATAAATACTCAAGATATGAGGGATCAGATACCCTGACTTGATCATTACACATTCTATGCATGTAACAAATATCACATGTACCCTATAAATATGTAAAATACTATTTATTGGTTAAAAAAACTTAAAAATGTAATTGTGCCAATATAAACTTATGTATCAATTTATATTTGTTCATGTATTTTGACTTCTCCATCTTATTGTTCACACTCTTAATGCCCTTACTCTGTTTTCTCGCCTATATATACCAGACTCATTGCTTCCTCCAGAAACACCTTGGTTATTCTGTCCTCACCAATTTCATTTTTCTCAGAGTTTTCACAGATCAGTCCATAATGCCAATTTGGTGCTTAGAAACATATCATTGTGCATTGTTCTCGATTTTTCATAGGCATGTAAATTTAATTTTCTCTACCAGAAAGTAAATTCTTGAAAGGCAAAGATAATTTTGAAACTGACCCAATAGTTCCACAGACAGGTTTTGTTGTTGTTGTTGGGTTTTCTTTTTTTTTTTTTTTGATAAACATAGAAATTGACACTTTTGGTCTTAAAGCCTGAAACTTACATTTGTTTTATTTGAGTTCCTTGTTCAGGAAATGACCCCTAGGCCTCTCAAAAGTATCAAAGAACTGAAACTGACCAGATATTGCATCCAGACAATGAAATGCCAGGCCTCTCATTCATCATGATTGCTTCCTTACCCTTCTGGAGTTCCTGTTTTCTCCCATCTTTCTTCCCTGCTATATAAACCCCTAATTTTAGTCCATCAGGGAGATAGATTTGAGACTGATCTCCCATCTTCTCAGCTGCAGCACCCGATTAAAGCCTTCTTCCTTGGCAATAATCATTGTCTCCATGTTTTGGTAACAATTTCTTATATATTTACCTGAACCCTTGGCAGTTTCATGGGCATACATTTAAGAAATACAGGATTCCTTGAATTGTTATCAGTTGAAATGCTGCATTTCTGAACATGGCAAAAACTGATCTAAGAAGCACAGCTTAAGCAACTTTCTGTTCAATCCTAGTGTTTCTGCCCCCAGCCTCTGCCTGCAGTGTGTGATTGGCATACACCCTCTCACAGGCCCTCAGAATGCACAGGTCTAACTTTCACAAATGAACCTGGAATAATTTGTAATTTTGTAAAATGTAAATTAATTTGTAATTTTGTGGAGGTGTGTATTCAAGAGCAGCACATTGGTGTGCTGATCAGTGTCCCTTCACCAGCCAGCGAGCCTTGTCTGCTCATCAGCATCAATACCTCAGTGTAATTTCTTGCCCTTGTCATATATGCAGAAACTCTCAAGAAGTAGTTGAAAAACAATCAAAGCTTAGCATTTTAGTAAAGTGTTAGTGGTTTTGAGAAAACTGCTGACCAAATGAAGATGTGCACCTATCAAAGTAGTTTATTTTTACTAGTGTTGCTGCTGCTATAGGCTATAAGCTCCCTGAGGGCAGGGATTAGGTCTTACTCACATCATTCCCTAGTGCTGGGGTACGTCACCTGAGAGAGAGAATGTGCTCAGCATATATCTGAGGAATGGCTAAATAAGGAAATGATTCTCTCTAATAAAAAGAAAAGATTGGGCAGGGTGAGGTAGCTTGTGTCTGTAATCCCAGCAGATTGGGAGGCCAAGGCAAGAGGATCACTTGAGCCCAGGAGTTTGAGACCAGCCTGGGCAACATAGTGAGATCCCTCTATACAAAACAAGCAAAAAAACAGGAGCTGGGCATAGTGGTGCATGCCTGTGGGTTCCAGCTACCCAAGAGGCTGAGGTGGAGTATGGCTTGAGCCCAGGAAGCTGTAGTGAACTGTGATTGCACCACTGCGCTCCAACCTGGGTAACACACTGAGACCTTGTCTTTTTTTTTTTTTTTTTTTTGAGATAGAGTCTCGCTCTATCACTGAGGCTGGTGTGCAGTGATGTGATCTCGGCTTACTGCAAGCTCTTCCTTTCAGGTTCAAATGATTCTTGTGTCTCAACCACCCAAGTAGCTGGGATTACAGGCATGCGCCACCACACCCAGCTAATTTTTGTTATTTTTAGTAGAGTCAGGGTTTTGCCCTGTTGGCCAGGCTGGTCTCAATCTCCTGGCTTTAAGTGATCTGCCCACCTTGGCCTCCCAAAGTGCTGAGACCCTGTCTTCAAACAAATGAAGAATGTATAGCACTTATTATGTGCCAGGCACTGCTCTAAATCTTTTACACATATTAACCCATTTAATCATCGCAGCAACCCTATAAATTAACTATTATTTATCTCTGTTTTTCAGATGAGGAAACTGTCACCAACAGTTTGTGTGCCTTGTTGAAGGTCACATAGCTGGTTACTAGTAGAGTTACGATTTATAATCCACATGGTCTGGCTTTACATTTAGCAGCTCTCATATGGAATAAATTCAATGCTATACTGCTATTCAGATATGTGGGAGGACATGAAAGCCTCAAGATATAGTCACCAGCCTGTTACAAGTTTGTTGTTTGTTTTTGCTTTTGTCTTTTGTCTTGCCAAGGCAAACTCCTAAGGGATTCTGGCAATTTGTTAGTAAACTTTCTAAACCCTTCTAAGACTGCCATATTGCTAATTCTGAAGCAGTTTCCCTGACACTATCACATTGTTTCATGTCGTTTTAGAAGCAGGTGAAATAGATACTGGTTTTGGGGAGTGGGGGAAAGTTGACTAGTAATTGATGCATGGCTAGCATCTTTATACAGGAGAGGAATTTGCAAGGCAAGTAGCTGGGCTTGTTCTGAGTTTCTTTTATTAGTTTCAGGAGTTAGGCTTGTTGAATTAAGTAAATAAAGCTCACAATATGCTGATCATGTGAAACCTAATGCCAAGTCTATTTCTGAGCCACCGTGAAGAGGACATAGATAAACAAGGAGGGAGGGAGAGTCAAGTCACATAAAATATTTCTTTCTGAACTCGGATTTTATGTTTTAAATCTATTCTTTTGGAAATAGAGCCATGATCTAACTTAATGTGGCTACTCTGAATGCGTGCTTTATCCATGGCCACTATAATTTCTTTGCAGGTTCATATAAATTTTCTAAATAGGCTTTGTAAATCAAACTGTGGACTAAATATCCTGATGTGACTTCTATAAAGAGCTCTCTCAAATTGCAGGCACAAAGTGTTGGAAGTTCTGTTTGGCAGAAACAAACTGGACCAACATTTTGCTTTTCTGTTATCGTCCAACTTCCTATATGCAGTCAATTTGATGACAAACAGGCTAATGAGCTCACACTAGAATTAGAAATTATAAAACATTTGGTTTTCCAGGGGAACTGGGAATGGTTTTATAATTAATGTGTCAGAAGAAGAACTGAAGCAAAGATATTTTCAATTGCACTGTATATGATAGACCAAAAAAGTAACTAAAAAAATGCATCCTTCAGCTCTGAGGACAGATAATGGTCCTCTGTATCTAAGCGTCCAGGAGGAGGTGTTCTCTGTATTCCATACATCTGTGTCCCAGTGACCGAATGCAATGAAGAGAGACAATCTGTAAATTAAACAAACTCAGTGAGGCATAAAGATTTTTTCCCCTTTAATATTAGGGGATATGACAAAGAAGATCGTTTTCTGGTTGCCATAAAAATACAAGAGTAAAGTTGAATTAGACCCACAGATTTGATTAATGAATGCTGTGCTTATAAAAGCACATAATTATTCCTGAGCTCTTAGAATGAACCAAGTGCAGTAGCTTCTGGGGCACTTGTGCATATTACTTTTAAAGATAGAAGCCTGCTTGGCAAAAATGGCTCTCCTAGTTCTATATAAAAGATACAGCAAGAAGCAGCGAATGTATAAATAGACAAAGAGAAAAATAAAGCTCATAGCTGTCTTCATACCAGTATAGATCTTTCTTAGCACATAACTAGATTTTTGTGGATTTTACAAGTTAAATAATGTGAAAAATATATTTGGGCACAAGCCGGGATAGCTGAGCTATAAAAAAGGGATTGTATCACTCAGAGAGTTGTGTGGTCATGGGCTAGTCAGTATCCTTTGTCAGTGGCCCTGTCTCCCTCATTTAAAATGAATATGGGGAGGCCGGGCGCGGTGGCTCAAGCCTGTAATCCCAGCACTTTGGGAGGCCGAGACGGGTGGATCACGAGGTCAGGAGATCGAGACCATCCTGGCTAACACGGTGAAACCCTGTCTCTACTAAAAAATACAAAAAACTAGCCGGGCGAGGTGGCGGGCGCCTGCAGTCCCAGCTACTCGGGAGGCTGAGGCAGGAGAATGGCGTAAACCCGGGAGGCGGAGCTTGCAGTGAGCTGAGATCCAGCCACTGCACTCCAGCCTGGGCGACAGAGCAAGACTCCGTCTCAAAAAAAAAAAATAAATAAATAAAATAAAATAAATAAATAAATAGATAGATAAATAAAATAAAATAAAATGAATATGGGGAGGCTTACTGTTTCCTTTCCAGCCATTTCAAATATTTGTCTCCTGATACCTTTGCATTTTAGAGTACTTCTTTTGTTTTCCCATGAGCAAATCAGCAAGAGCTACAAGTTAGCAAACATTTAAGGAGTGCTTGCTGTGTACCAGGCCATGATAGGTGATAGGGGCTGCAAAGATGAAGTCGCCTTGTCTCTCTACCCATGAAATCTAGTGAGGCCAGTGAATTACAATTATTATTGTTGTTGTTGAGATAGGCTCTCGCTCTGTCACCTTGGCTGGAGTGCAGTGGCGCAATCATAGCTCACTGCAGCCTCAATCCCCTGGGGCACAAGTGATTCTCCCACCTCAGCCTCCTGAGCACCTGGGACTACAGGCATGCACCACCATGCTCAGCTAATTTTTGTATATTTTTTAGTGACTGGGTTTTGCCACATTGCCCAGGCTGGTCTCAAGCACCTGAGCTCTGGCAGTCCTCCCGCTTCAGCCTCCTGAAGTGCTGGGATTACAGGCGTGAGCCACTGTCCACTGTGCTCTGGGTCATTTTTTTCAGCTCTCTTATAGTTCATGTATACTTTCTCCAGCTATTGTATATTCCATCTGTTAATCTTGTCTAATCTATTATATAATCCATCTGTTGACCTTGTTACAGCAACAACTATAATTTTAATTCCTGAAGTTCCACTTAGTTCTTTTTCAAATTTGCTTGATCATTTTTGATTGTCTTTTGTTGCTTATTCCATTTTATGATTCCATTCTTTATTTCTTTAAGCATACCATGTATACTTGTGTATACTTTGTATCAGATCATCTAGACTCCTTGAGATTCTGAATCTGGACTTTGTAACTTCAGCTAGCCTTTACCTGGGATGGTTTGTTCCTTATGATTGTGGCGACCTTTTTTTAATGGGTTCAGTTTTGGTTAATCTTAACCTGGGAAAATTTGGAGGCTGAAATTCAAGATGTGATTCTCCAGAACATATATATATATATATATTTCCCTGTTCAGAGATAATGACCACTGGGGCCGCCATGCATTTTGTTTGAGTTTATTGTTCACTGCTCCCATTTAAGCTTAGAATCGCTTTTCTTCCTCCTCTTTTTTCCCCTTTAACCTTCATATTCTTCCTTAGGTCCTGCAAAGTGCCACCTAAAAGGTCTTGTACATTATAATGTTATTTTACAACTCAAAGGGCTCTGTAGGGCATCTTGCCCACCATATTTCTAACAGTGAAATTGCTGATGTTATTGAATGCTCACCCTGTGCCAAGCATTCTTTTAAGCATTTTACTTATGTTAGCTCATTGAACACTCACAACAACTTCATGAGGAAAAGTAACATTTTTATTCTCATTTCACAGGTGAAGTAATTGAGGTGCAATGTGATTAAGAAACAGGTTGCCAATGTTACACAGCTGATACATGCTACATGCGTTGATAATGTTACACAGCGAATAGAGCTGGGATTGTAAGAAACACCTAAAAAATTTATGCACATGATAGGAAATTTAGTGAATAGTAAGTCCTTTTCTGTTCCTGTGCCCTAGACATGCCATTTCCCCTCCCGGGAGGCAACAATTACCAGTTTTTTACATATTTTTCTGGGGATCATGTACAAAACATACAATCTAGTATATATATTATAGTATATCATTTTTATTATACATTATGTGTCTGATTTTGCTAGAAAAATTGAAATAACAAAAAGTAACATTTCTTGAATACTTACTCTATGCCTGTTACTTTTCATTCATTATCTCATTTATTTTTCTGAGGAATTATTAGTTTTATTTTGTAAGTGAGAAATTGAGTATTACAAAAGTTAAGTAACTTGTCTAAGAATTTGCAGATAGTAAGAAGCAGAGCTAGGATTCAAACCTAGGTCTTCATGGTTCCTGGGCCTGCACACTGGTTTTTCACAGGGATCTGATTGGGGGTTGACATCTTTAGCTCCTCTGTAGTGGATTAGGACAAGAGTTAGAGTAAAGGCTGGGGTTAGGATTTGTGCTAGGATCTCCTCTCTAACCCCTACACCATGTCTGGATGTGGCCTGTGCCCGTGTGTTTTAGGATTGCTGCTTCCTGGGGAATGGGATGGAGGGCGTGAAACTCAACCTTGCCCATCTTCTCTGCATCCATATTTGTTAGTTTCATATGTTTAAGGATAGGCTTTTGTTAGCCACTTACTCTATTTTGAAACTCCCTCTTCTCTTTTCTTCTTTTTCTAATTTCTTCCTTCCTTCCTAAATTCCTGCAAACATGTATTTGAGTGCCTTTGTGTGTCTAGCATTCTGTTTGGTGCTGGAAATACCAAGGTACAAGAACATCACTGTCTTTTGAGAAGGTTGCACTTTAGCGGGGAGACAAATATCCTAACTGCAAATTATAACACAGTGAGTTAAGTGTTTGTACTAGTTTCCTATGGCTGCCATAACAAATTATTACAAACTTGATGACTTAAGCACACATACAGATTCTCTCACATTTCTAGAAGTCAGAAATTTGAAATCTGTTTCACTTGTCCAAAATCAAAGTGTCAACAGGGCTGCAGTCTCCTGGAAGCTCTAGAGGAGAATCTCTAGGTTCTCCTTTGCTTTTCCAGTTTCTAGAGCCACATTCTTTGCATACTCAGTTCCAGGAACTTCCCTCCATCTCCGAAGCCATGAGTGCAGCATCTTGCTTAAGTAATCACATTGCCTTCTGGTCAAATCTTCCTCTGACTTCCCCCCCGGCTTTTTTTTTTTTTTTTTTTTTTTTTTTTTTTTTTTTTTTTGAGATGGAGTCTCGCTGTAGCCCAGCCTGGAGTGCAATGGTGCAATCTCAGCTCACTGCAACCTCCGCCTCCCGGATTCAAGTGATTCTCCAGCTTCAGCCTCCTGATTAGCTGGGACTACAGGCTTGAGCCACCGCGCCCGGCCTAGGGCATTTCTTTTTCTTCTCTTTCTCTGCTCCTCTCTACACTGGCTGATGCCCTTATTCGGATAAACATTCAAATGGTCAGCTAAGGGTTCTCCCTGTCTCTAAGCTCTCCTCCCAACTTACCTTACAAGCATTGTTCCATTAATTGTTCTATGTGACCCTTGTTTAAAGAATTCTAGAGAATAAATTCTGAACTCCTTAGCATGACACTTGAAGGTTCTCTGGAGTTCAAGACCTATATCAACTTCATTTACTTATTCATCAGGATTTCTCATGTGTTAAGACTGTGCCAGGCACTTAGAGTATGATAGTGGGTAAAAGTAGGCTTGTCCACCCTTGGGGATTTTGCTGTCTAATAGGAAAGACAGATATGAATAAAATAATAATTATGAAGAAATGTGAAATTGCAACTACAATAAAACAGCAGCTCAGACTTATGTAATGCCTGCCATGCATCTAGCATCATTCTAAGAATTTTACATATACTGTCTCATATAATCTTCAGAACTTGTTCATAACTGCTACTTCCTACTTTATGGATGAGAAAAGAGGCACGGAAAGTTTTAAGTGATTTGCCCAAATTCACACAGCTGGAGAGGATTTAAGCCAGGTAGCTTGGTTCCAGATTTTGTGTATGGAACCACTGTCATATTTTGATAAAAGAGAAGTGCCTGGTGCTATGAGGATCATTAATTGGGAGTGCAGCCTGGGTAGACAGAAGCACAGAGAGAAGGAAAAGTGCCTCATGGGTGATGTGTTGAGGAGGGTACACAACTTGGTGGTATGCTGGGTCTGTTGGGAACTGTTGAGGATATATATATATATATATATATATATATATATAGAGAGAGAGAGAGAGAGAGAGAGAGAAGATATATATGTATCTTTTATATATCTTATATATCTTTATATATCCTCAACAGTTCATACACACACACACACACACACACACACACACACACACATATATATATATATATAGAGAGAGAGAGAGAGAGAGAATGGGGAATTGGAAAAGCTTCCTAAGGAAGGGACAGCTAAACTGAAGTTGGAAGTATACATTGGCATTAATTGGACAAGAAGAAAGGAAAAGTGTTCCATCCAGAGGGAAGGTCATGTGTCAAGGCCATATGGAGGCGAGGAGCAGAGTGCTTAGGGGGTCTGAAATGCGACCAGGTGGAGCTGAGAGAGCAAAGGCAGAGGGAGAAGCATGGTATAGGATTCGGCTGCAGTGGGATTAGGCTGGGGAGGCAGGTAGGTACCAAATCACCCAGGACCCTATAGGCCATATTATGAACCTTTTCCTTTATCATAAATGCAATGGCAAGCCATTGCCATTGGGTTTTTGTTTTGTTTCATTTTTCTGAGATAGGGTCTCACTCTGTCACCCAGGCTGGAGTGCAGTGGTATGATCATAGCTCACTGCAGCCTTGAACTCCTGGGCTCAAGTGATCCTCCTACCTCAGCCTCCCAAAGTGCTGGGACCACAGGGGTAAACCACCACACCCAGCCCCATTGAGGTTCTATTCAAGGGGAATGACAGAGATGTGTCAGAGGTTTCTGGGTTGTTCCCTGAATTGATGTGGTCTCATTCTCTGCAAAAGGGAACCCAAGAAAGAGACCACGTTCAGGAATAAGACCATGGACTCTGTTTTGGACCTGTTGACTTTGAGAAACACATATGAGATGTGAAGGAAACATTCAAATACTTGGGTCCAGAGTTCATAGAAGATGTCTGGGCTGGGCCTTTAAGTTCAGCCCTTGTTTCATTGCCTTTTTGCAATTGAAAGATGCACCTTTTGAAGGACTTCTATCATGCTGAGAAGAATTTTAAGTTCTACTTATGAGACTGCATTAATCTTTTGTTATAGATTTGAATGTGGGGTGAAAATAAGTCAGAGTGGGAAGAATTAATTTTAGAGTCCTTCCCCACTTTCTACTTTTACAACAGAATGCCATTGGATAATCATTTATCCTGCAATAATAGGAACTAGTTTTTGGAAATTGTGATTTGAGTCTCTTATAAGGAAACTGGCAAGACTAAAAAACAACCAAAAAGCTGTGTGAGAAGGCTTCTTAAGACTGCAATGTAACCTCAGTGTTCAAGTCACAAGGGAGTGTATTTGTTAGCTATTGCTGTATAACAAATTACCCCAAAACTTAGGGGCTTGAAACAACAATGAAAATGTATTGTCCTCACAGTTTCTGTGCATCCGGGAATCTGTGAGCAGTTTAGCTGAGTGACTTGAGCTCAGGAGGCAAGAGGTCTCAGTCAAGATGTCAGCGAGTGCTTCAAGAAAGCTTGACTGAGGTTGTAGGATCCACTTCTGAGGTTCAAGTTCATTCACATGACTGCAAGCTAGTGTTAGCTGTTGGCAGGAATCCTTGGTTTCTTGCCACAAGAGCTTCTCTCAGAGCGACTTGAGTGTCCATACCATATGACTAGAAAGCTCCCCCTAGACAACCCAACAGTGAGAGGGCCAGATGGAAGCTATCCCTTTTATGAGCGAGTCTTAAAAGTCACAGTGTGGTGAGTGCTTCATTCCAAGCAAGTCACTACGTTTGGCCCACCTCAAGGGTGAAGGAGGGAACTTGGCTCCACTTTCTGAAGGGAAGAGTGTCGAAGATTTTGTGGGCATATTTTAGAACACCACATGGGTGTTTGAAATCTGAGCTGTGGAGGGGGCCTTCCCTCTCACCCTGTGTAGGAATTAATTTCGGGTACAGCATCCCCGACAGATGGTCATTCAGCCTCTGCTTGCCACTTCCAGCTACGAGGAGTTCACTACACTGTGAGTTAGTGAATTCCATATATATCCAGTGTTAATCATTAGAAGCTTTTTCTGTTCATGAAATTGAAAGCTCTATTGTGGATATTCCATTATTAAAGCTAGTTCTGCTACTCTAGAGTGGCACTTTTACATGATGACTTTTCCAATATTTGCAACTGTGGTAATCTTAACTTTTCTCTTCTCCAGATGAATTTTTTTCTGTTCCATTCAGAGCTTCCTCTCATGTTTTAATTCTAAGCTTCTTCCACATTCTGGTCACCTCCTTGTGAAAACATTCTGATTCAGTTTATCCTTCCAAAACTGAAAACACACGACTAATTCTGTAGTGCGAGCTAAGTATAAAGGGACATAGCAAGGGCTTCCTCACTTTGCATTATAGTGGAGGACTGAAAAATGACTGTGAAACCTGAAATAATACAAAATGACCTTAATGGGAAAAATGATGATCACCGTGAGACCTTTATAAACTTCTGGTTTTTTTGTTTTGTTTTGTTTTTGTTTTTTTGAGACGGAGTCTTGCACTGTCACCTAGTCTGGAATGCAGTGGCATGATCTTGGCTCACTGCATCCTCTACCTCCCAGGTTCACATGATTCTCCTGCCTCAGCCTCCCAAGTAGCTGGGGTTACAGGCGCACACCACCACATGGCTAGTTTTTTGTATTTTTAGTAGAGATGTGGTTTCACTATGTTGAGCAGACTGGTCTCAAACTCCTGACCTTGTGATCCGCCCACCTTGGCCTCCCAAAGTGCTGGGATTACAGGTGTGAGCCACTGTGCCTGGCCAAAATATCTGTTTTTAAAACTTTAAAACTTGTTAAAATAAAATTAAAAATTTTATTTCAAATTTAAATGCAAAAATTAGTAAAACTAGTGTTCATTTAGTATTTGTTAGTATTCTGTAATTAAAATATCACATATTACATTAAAAATAGAGAATTTAAAATACAGAGAATTAAAATACTTTTGCAAAAGAAAAAACCAAACAAAAACATCAGTAGTAGATTGAACAGTGCTTGCTGCCTCCTTCTTCTTGGTATATAACTTATAATACAGAGTGAGTATTTTTGCTTTGGCAAATTGTCATCCTGCTTTTAAAATTTGTATCGGCTTTCAACGTTATATCCTTTGAGCTTTCAGTGTTATAAAACATCTCTGAGATATTTCTCTGAGAGTTCCTTTAATGTGAAGTTGTTTTTGCTGGTATCATTTCCTTGGAGACAACTTTAATCACTGTCCACATTTATGTTGATAAGTTCACCTTTGCTAAGTTCCTCTGGCTGTAGACTTTAGCGTTTCTGACAGTGGCAGTGACCACATTGCCGTGGTTAGCTGTATAATTACATGTAGGTCTGATTCCCACCTCACTACTGTATTACCACTTTTCACTTCTTTGCTGTACTTTCATCTTGGTTGACCAATTCACTGTCTCAATTATCCATTCTTATAAAATGCCACATGGGTTTACTGCTGGGAAGCAAGGAAGCAACACAGCTACATGCTTTGATGTCAGTGTGTGACCTGAATAACAGATGCACAGTGACTAGCCACACATACTTTGGAATAAGGAGTGTGGTTGGTCACTGATCATGACGCCCGTCTGTTTTGTATGTAATGACTTGTGGACTGCAGAACTAGAAGCTAAGTTTGTACTTCATTCAATTACTCACAGTTAATATACCATGGTAATTGATATTTGAACCATATTGTTAGGGGACCAGTATTTAACTAAATCATGGCATTGAAAATTTATGTACATCAGATTCATGCAAAGCAAAGTCTGCCTGTAGGCGTACGAATTGGTCTGGAGTTGGAATCGTTTTTTTTTTTTTTTTTTTTTTTTTTTTTTTTTTGAGGTGAAGTTTCACTCTTGTTGCCCAGGCTGGAGTGCAATGGTGTGATCTCGGCTCACTGCAACCTCCGCCTCCCGGGTTCAAGCAATTCTTCTGCCCCAGCCTCCCGAGTAGCTGGGATTACAGGCATGTATCACCACGCCCGGCTAATTTTTATATTTTTAGTAGAGGTGGGGTTTCACCATGTTGGTCAGGCTGGTCTCGAACTCCTGACCTCAGGTGATCCACCCGCCTTGGCCTCCCAAAGTGCTGGGATTACAGGCGTGAGCCACCGTGCCTGACCCAGAATCGATTTTTATGGGCAACTGTTCTATGCTGCTTATTTTAAGCTCATGATCCTCACTGTGATCAAGTCTCATATGTCTTTACCTATGCATTTGAATTGTGTAAAATGTAAGTGTAGGATTTTACACACATTCCAGTTAGCTTGTGGCTGTAGTTTTGCCACTAAAAATTTTCTGATACATAATATTTGTACATATTTGTGGGGTCTTTGTCTTTTTAAAGCTGGATTGTGCTATCTAGTAAACAAACTGTCTTCTTCAAATTGTTATCCTTTTCACAGTAAGTCATTAGCAGGAACATGACTGAGGCCGAGCTCAATGATATGTTTCCAGAGCTCTCTAAGAGCTCTCCGGCCATACTTCTCTCATCCTATTAATCAACCTTTTAAGTAGGAATATACAGCAGCTATGAATTTCTCCAACTCTGCTGTCATCCAGCCTGACATTTTCGAGCCTGTCCAACAAAGTTACCTGTTTGGTGCCATCAGATGCCTTTCTGAAATCAAAGTATATTGTATCAGTAGCGGTGTCCTGAAATGCCACTCTGGTTACCCTACCACAAATTAACACTATGGATAATACCTTATGTATACAGAGAACTTTCACAATTCACTGGAGTGTTTGGCGTATCTCTATTTTAAAGCATTTTGTGTATATAGAGTTGAAGGGAGATGTGGCAGATATCATTACTTTATTTTCAAAAATGGTAAATCAGAGAGGTTAAGGGATTGGCCCTTGTTCACAGAGCTAGTAAATAGCAGAATCTTGATCCTTCAGTAAATCCAGTGTGTTTGACCATCTCAAACTATCTCAGATAAAGTGACTGCAGGCAAGAAAAAGGGAGTTTCTGCAGTTTTCCCGTCATTGATTTATTAGGACAGATCAGTCTTATAACCGTCCTCCTATAGGATCTGCGCTGGTTTCCCACGGCTGCTGTAATGAAGTACCACAAACAGGGAGGCTTAAACAACAGTAATTTATTGCCTTACATTTTTGAAGTCCAAGATCAAGGATTCAGCAGAGTTGGTTTCTTCTGAGGACTTTGAGAGAAGGATCTGTTCCAGGCCTGTCTTCTTTGCTCATAGATGGTTGTCTTCCCTCTATGTCTCTTCAAATCATTTTCTTTCTATGCGTGTTCCTGTGTCCAAAAGGACACCAGTCATACTGAATTAGGGCCTATCCTAATGATTTCATTTTAACTTGATTACTTCTGTAAAGATGTTATCTCTAAATAAGGTCACGTTCTGAATTATTGGGTGGGTTAGGACTGTAACATATTAAATTGGGGTGGAAGGGGAGGTTCAACTCATACTAGGTCTTTAAGGCAGATTTCAAGTTTTTTTTTAAAAAAAATGGCCATCCAGGCACGGTGGCTCACGCCTGTAATCCCAGCACTTTGGGAGGCCAAGAGGGGCGGATCATGAGGTCAGGAGTTCGAGACCAGCCTGGCCAACATGGTGAAACCCCATCTCTACTAAAAATACAAAAATTTGCCAAGCATGGTGGCAGGTGCCTGTAATCCCAGCTACTCAGGAGGCTGGGGCAGGAGAATTGCTTGAACCTGGGAGGCAGAGGTTGCAGTGAGACAAGACTATGCCACTGCACTCCAGCCTGGGCAACAGAGCAAGAGTCTGTCTCAAAACAAAACAAAAAAAGCCAAAGGAATATAGGCTTGTGTAGGGAGTACTTTTGTGTGTGCCTGCATTTTTAAATCAATGTCTATGTATCTGATACAGTCTGTTGAGATCAACTTTATGGTCAGTTGATACTGCCGTTGAGTTTTTCAAAAGAGAGAGAGAGTGCGTTTCCTAAATTCGTTCTTAATTGTCTACTTGCTGAATGTAGTCTCTGAAGACGTCTTTTGTGAGGCAGCTGCTGAAATTATTTGCTTGTTTGATGATTTCAGGATTCAAATGTGTCATTTAACTTTAGAGCTGAGATTTGTGGTGAATTTCACTCCAAGCTTAGTGTTAATTTTACACACATCTAAGCAGTTTCCTTCTTCCATAAGTCGGTTAAAGCATCAAGGGATTCTGAATTTAGGGAAAAAAAATAAACTAGGCAGCAACAATTTGCATCCCAAAGTGATTCACAAGTTATCAAGTATATTCAAGGGTTGTTTAGCATATTACCAACTACTTATCAAAACACGGGACTGATTATGACCTTGTTTTAGATTGCTGGTGTTGAGGTGCTACCAATGTGAGACCTGTATCATTGTGTTTCCTCATTGCCTTCGCTTCTCCTGTGGTTTTTTCCTTTTGGTTATTTGGGTGTTCCACAGATTACCAATGTGTGCATTTCACATGAAATAGATTTTGATTTTTTACTTCTTCTTATTATTATTATTATTATTTCTTGAGACAGAGTCTTGCACTGTTGCCCGGGCTGGAGTGCAGTGACATGATCTCGGTTCACTGTAAGCTCTGCCTCCCGGATTCAAGCCATTCTTCTGCCTCCGCCTCCTGAGTAGCTGGGACTACAGGCACCCGCCACCATGCCACCACTAATTTTTTTGTATTTTTAGTGGAGATGGGATTTCACTGTGGTCTCGATCTCCTGACCTCATGATCTGCCTGCCTCAGCCTCTCAAAAAGTGCTGCGATTTCAGGCATGAGCCACCGCGCCTGGCCAGATTTTGACTTTTTAAAAATAACATTTATTGTGAGTAGAAAATTTGGTTTTGCTCATATGTTTTTCTGGTGATCTTTGTGCATTTCACTTTTTTTTTTTTAAGTGATTCTTCTTTTTAGTTAACTCATTGGGTAAAGAAAGCACAGTTCTAATGTCTATGTAAGGTGTAATGAAAAAGGATGTGACGAACTGTGGTTACCTTTGAAGCCCTGTGTGTCCTCAATATCCAATCCCTTCCCTTATCGCCATTATACTAAATTTTATGTTTATCATGTCCTTTTACTTATACTTTCACTATCTTTTTTTCTTTTTTTTTTTTTTTTTTTTTTTTGAGATGGGGTCTCAATCTGTTGCCTAGGCTGGAGTGCAGTGGTGCAATCTCTGCTAACTACAACCTCCACCTCTTGGGTTCAAGTAATTCTCTGCCTCAGCCTCCTGAGTAGCTGGGATTATAAGCACCCACCACAACACCTGGCTAAGTTTTGTATTTTTAGTGGAGATGGGGTTTCACCATCTTGGCTAGGCTTGTCTTGAACTTCCGACCTCAGGTGATCCACCCTCCTTGGCCTCCCAAAGTGCTGGGATTACAGGCGTGAGCCACTGCTCCTGGCCTCACTATCTTTTTTCACTTTCTTTTTTTCTTTTAGTCAGAGTTTTGCTCTGTCACCCGGGATGGAGTACAGTGGCGTGATGGTAGCTCACTGAAACCTTGAACTCCCGGGCTCAAGCAATCCTCCCATTTTAGTCTCCCAAAGTGTGGGATTACAAGTGTGAGCCACTGCGCTGAGCCTATACTTTCACTTTTTATATTTGTGTTTCTAAATAATATATTGTTGAGTTTTTCAGTTAAAAATTTTTATTTTAAATCATTAAAAAATGATTTAAAAAGTTACAAGAATATACAAAATAACCCTTCTATAGACTTCACCTGGCTTCTCCAGTGTTAATATTTTACAAAATTTGCTTCATTATTCTCTACTCTCTCTACATGTATAGGTAGACACACATACGCACGCACACACACACACCCCGTATTTTTCTGGACTAAGTTATAGACGTGCTGTTGGAGTCTAAATACTTTATTTTTTCCCCTAAAAAATAAAGATACTGCCTTACATAATTGTGTATGATTAGCTGGGTCAGGAAATTAACATAGGTATAATTCCACCACATAATCCGTAGACCCATTCGAACTTTGCCTGCTGGCCCAATAATGCCATTGGTGGCTACTTCCCCTCCTCTTGTTCAGAATCGACTCCAGAACCACAAGCTCCATTTATGTATCACATTCCTTTAGTTGCCTTTCATCTGTAATGAGTCTTTAGTTTTTCTTTGTCTTTCATGCTCTGGATAATTTTCAAGAATATAGAACAGTTTCTTCTTTTTTCAAACTGTCCCTTAATTTGGGTTTGTCTGATGTTTCCTCACAATTAGATTCAGGTTGTGCATTTTTGGCAGGGACGTCAGAGAAATGATGCTGTGCTCTCGGTGCAGCGTATCAGGAGGCACAGGATATGGAATTGTCCTGTTATTGGTGATGTTAACTTTGGTCACTTGGCTGAAGTGGTGTGGGCCAGCTTTCTGCACTTCTCTTTGTAAAATAAACTTTGTGGGGAGATACTTCGATAATTATATAAATATCCTGTTTCTCAGCAAGTTTTCACCCACTAGTTTTAGTGTCCATTGATGATTTTTGCATGAATCATTTTTTCTGTGATGATGGATGCCAAATGCTCATTTTCTAGTTGTGTCATTTCTTCCACATATATTAGTTGGTATTCTATTGGAAGAGAGAACTCTACATTCTCACTCAAGTACTCACTTACTTACCATTGTGGACTCATGGATTCCCATATTATTTGTTGGATTTTAATCTGTTAGTATTATTATTTATTTTGATGCTCAAATTGGCCCAGATTTACCTAGTGGGAGTCTGTTTAGAGTGGCTTCTTTGTCCTTTTGACTACTTTCCGACCATATTCTAGCACTTCCTTACTTTTGGCACAAAATTATGTTTCAGATTCATCTTGGATTTTCTTTACCAGAGCCCTGGAATAAGCCCTGGAGTCACTTGGTTCTGTTTAGTGGAGAATGGTATTTAAAAACCAAGATCTGAGAACTAGGGGTGCTAATTGCATCTGAGTTTCATTGTCTCTAGGCCTCTCAGCAGATAAAGCCAGTATGTGTGTACATGTAATGTGTATGTGTGTATGTAAATACATGTAAATATATATTACTCCTATATGTAATCAGTCCCTGGTGGCTGTCTCCTCGGCTACAGCCTTGCCCATTCCACCTGCCTGCTTGACGCTGCACTTCTCCAACCCCAGTTCCCCTGACACTATTAGCATTCTCAGCCTTGACTGCTCCCTTAGCCCCAACTGCCTCTGCATTCCTGGATCCACCAGGCCCACCTGCTGGGGTTGTATGAATGGAAGGAAAAAGAAGGGAAAGGCACAAATAAATAATTTATAAAGAAAAGAAAGAAAGAAAAGGAAAAGGCTGTTTGTTTTTTAATATTTTATATGAAAAAATACATAACATATAGTATCTAATAGCCCTTAGCCTGTAGGCAGACTGGGGTTCAAATTCAAGATTTATTACCTGCCAGATGTGTAATTTTGGGCAAGGTACTTAACATCTCTGTTCCTTAATGGTATCATCTGCAAAATGGGGCTAGTAATAGTGCCTCATAGGGTTCTTGTGAGGTTTAAACACGTTAATGCATGTAAAGTACGTAGGATGGTGTTTGGCACAAAGGAAATACATTTTAATCCTTTTATTATTATCAGACATCCCATCATTTTATAATATGTTGCTTTATATTTGTAATAAAATTTGTTAAATACCAATGATTTATTAGTGGTGTCTTCTGCAAAGAACAGAAGAATTTTTAAAGTTATTTTTTTCCTGCCATGAATATTATTTTCTTTATTCAGATTTGACTGTATACCTTATACCAGTTTGCAACAAAAGCATTACATTAAATTACTGTTACAAATCTTGAATCTTTGTGCTTATCTTATAAACATTTAATTTTTAGAGAAGTTTTAGGTTCACAGCAAAATTGACAGAAAGATACAGAGCTTTCCCATGTATCCCCAGCCTGGACACATGCACAGCCCCCTCATTATTAGTGTCTCCCACCAGAGTGCTACATTTGTTACAACTGATAAATCTACATTGACACATCATTATCAACCAAAGTCCACAGTTTACACTAGGGCTAACTCTTGGATTTGTACACTCTTGGATTTATGTGGTTTTGGACACTTGTATAATGATGTATTGACCATTATAGTATCATAGAGAGTGTTTTCACTGTCCTAAAAATCTTCTGCTCTGCTTATTCATCCTTTCCCCTCTAACCCCTGACAACTACTGATTTTTTATTGTCTCCATAGTTTGCCTTTTCCAGAATGTAATATAGTTGGGATCATATAATAATGAAGCTTTTCAGATTGGGATCTTTCACTTAGTAATATGCATGCAAGTTTCTCTATGTATTTTCGTGGCTTAATAGCTCAGTTATTTTTATTGCTGAATAATATTCCATTTTCTGGATGTACCACAGTTTATTTATCCATTCTTCTACTGTAGGACATCTTGGTTGCTTCCTAAAGGTACATCCTTCATCTATCAAGGAGTGTGTGTTTTCTACTGCAAAATGATACTTGTAAGCCACCAGAGTCTGTACTCTTCCAAGGGCATTTGATCAGTCCCTGATGTTAAAGGAAAATGTTAAGGCCAGGCGCGATGGCTCACGCCTGTAATCCCAGCACTTTGGGAGGCCGAGACGAGCGTATCACAAGGTCAGGAGATTGAAACAATCCTGGCTAGCATGGTGAAACACCATCTCTACTTAAAATACAAAAAACTAGCCGGGCGTGGTGGCGGGCACTTGTAGTCCCAGCTACTTGGGAGGCTGAGGCAGGAGAATGGCATGAACCTGGGAGGCAGAGCTTGCAGTGAGCTGAGATTGCGCCACTGCACTCCAGCCTGGGTGGCAGAGTGAGACTCCGTCTCAAAAAAAAAAAGAAAAAAAGAAAGAAAGAAAAATGTTAAATGTTATTTCTATCTGGAAGCTAATCATAAATAAATATAAAGCTTCTGAGAAATGCTAGTGAAAGCCACTGGGATGGTTTTCAAGTTATATAATTGTAATTTACATGCATATTTTTAGGAGTTCGCATCAGAGGTTAGCAACTATAGGCCACAGGCCAAATCCAGCTCCCTGCCTGAGTTATATGGCCTGTGAGCTAACTATGGTTTTAAAATGGTTGAAAAAAAGTGAAGAAGAAGAAGAAGAAGATTTTATAACAAATGAAAATTACATAAAATGCAAATTTCAGTTACTGTAGATAAAGTTATATTGGAATATAGGCATAGCCATTTGCTACTATATTGTGTATGGTTGTTTTTGCAATTCAGCGACAGATTTAAGTAGTACAATAGACACAATATGGCCCACAAAGCCTAACATATTTACTGCCTCACCCTTTAGAAAAACTGTGCTGATCCTTGGTTTATTGCTGCAGGAAGTCAGACTTAATGGTTATCTCCCTTGTTTCCTGAACATCGCTGTTATCCTATTCTTTTTTCAAGGTGCCCAGATTTCATATTGTTCAAACACACGTGCTTTAGGAACAATTTGTGCAGTTAACACAATCATCACAGGGTCCTGAGGCAACATACATCCTCAGCTAATGAAGATGACGGGATTAAGAGATTAAAGTAAAGACAGGCATGGGAAATTATGAGTATTGATTGGGGAAGTGATAAATGTCCATGAAATCCTCACCATTTATGTTCAGAGACTGCAGTAAAGACAGGCGTAAGAAATTATAATTAAAGTATGAACTTGGAGAACTAACAAATGTCCACAAAATCTTCACAATTTATGTTCTTCTGTCACGGCTTCAGCAGGTCCCTCTGTTTGGGGTCCCTGACTTCCTGTAACAGTTTATACTATTAGAGAAGCAATCATAAACTTTTGGAAGAATCTCTGGGAAGACATGTCTAGTTTAGGAGATACTCCTGGCTTCCCCTGCACCTTAGGCAATTAAAATAACCTGGCTTGTTTCTTTATTTATGAAATGAGAATATTGGATCTGAAGATCTAAGTCCCTCATGCCTCATGCTATTCTCTGATGTCTTTGTAACATTATTCACCCCATTGTACTAGTCCGACAGGGTTTCCCCCACCCCCTTTGGTTTTTATTTTAAGGCAATCTCACTTCATCTCTCTTTTCCATTAATATGTTTGACATGAATTGAGCTAATATGGCAATTTTTGTCTCTGTTCAGAAACTTCAAGAAATCTTTGAGACGTCATATTTTTATCTGGTTTTATCTCCTCTCACAGTGACGTAAGAGTGGATTTTGTATAATGGTTTGAAATATGTTATTTTATTTTGTTGGATGGCTGAGCTATTTCACAGTGGCTCAAAGAGCAGTTTACTTTGTTCCATAGCAACAAGCCTCTTACCCAAATTTGCCATCTGGTGTTTGAAGCCTGTATCTTGCAGCAGTGTTTTTCATTAGTTGACAGCCATTACTCATCTGCTTTTGGCTTTAGTATTCCCAACATTCTCATTATTGCTCATCCTAAATAGTCCCAGTTTCAAGTAATAAAGCACTTGGAGTTGTTTGCTTAGCAGAAGGGATTCAATTTCATCTGGAAAACAAGGGGTCAGTTGAGAAGGTACCTGCCAGCTGGGACCATCCGTGACTTTATTATTTTGTGAAACTTGGTTTTTAATGACTTGTGTATATGCTTAACAGCCCACCTAGAGTGTGGCCTGTGAAGGGGAAGGCCCATTGGCCATGGTGGGTACCCACTAGATGGTGAATGAGTGAGTAGGTTTCCTGCATGAATCCAGGAAACCTTGGGATGAAAAAGCAGTAGCCCCATGAAGAAAGCATCAGTCATACTTTGTAATTTTGCCACATTTACTTTCCAAATTTTTTTTAGAGATTTTCTGGGAATAAATCTTGGGGCTGATCCCTGGCTACCGCCTTGATCTGATCTCCTATCAGTCTTTCTTGTAGTCCTTGTACTGTATCCCCCACTAGCCTCCCTGGTGTTTCAGAACCTGCCAAGCACACTCCCATTCTGGGGTCCTTGCTAGAAATTCCCTCTGCCTGGAATGCTCTTCCCCAAATGTCTAAGTAGTTCACTGTCTCCTTTTATGCAAGTCTCTGCTTAAACTTCACTCCTCAGAGAAACCATCACACTCCATGTTTTAGTCTATTTATCTCCCTTTATTTTCACCATAACACGCACTGTGCAGTGTATCTTTATCAATTTATTGTTCCCAATCTCTGGAACAATCCTGAGCATACAGGAAGCACTCAGGAAGTATTTTCTGAGTGAAAACATCAATGAAAGCAAGACAAAAATCTATTAAGTACTTGATTTGTGAATTAAAGTTTTCCCCAACCCAGTGCTTCCACATTATTTTCAGAGTTCTCCTGTCTATTTCACATCTTGTAGCTTTTTGCCTCTTTGCCTCTGCTCCTGTTGTTACCCCTTCCATCCCTTTTCCTTCAACCCTGGATACTTACCAAGTACCAAATCCTACCAGTCACTGTCCAAGTTCTTCCTTTTCTTTGAAATCTTCACTGATCACACTTACTATCTCTCCATTGGAACCCATAGGGCCATTGCGCTTCCTCATCCTCCCGTCTCACGTCTCATTCATTTTTTACCTCTGCCTGTCTTAACTCCTCAACCTTAAGCTCCGTGAGTAGAGACTATGCATATATATTTCTATTTTTCATACTTTGCATTTTCATATACATTTAATGCATATTTGTATTATATTGGCTAGAATAAGACATTTATTATTAACAACTTTGTATCTAAAAGGAGTAAAGATGAAAGTGGAGTCACTCTCAACTTCTTTCCTAAAGAGATAACCACTGTCATTATTTAGACACCTGCTGTGGTTGGAATGTTTGTCCTCTCAGAAACTCACGTTGAAACTCAGTTGCCTTTTTTTTTTTTTTTTTTTTTTTTTGAGACGGAGTCTCGCTCTGTAGCCCAGGCTGGAGTGCAGTGGCCGGATCTCAGCTCACTGCAAGCTCCGCCTCCCGGGTTTACGCCATTCTCCTGCCTCAGCCTCCCGAGTAGCTGGGACTACAGGCGCCCGCCACCTCGCCCGGCTAGTTTTTTGTGTTTTTTAGTAGAGACGGGGTTTCACGGTGTTATTCAGGATGGTCTCGATCTCCTGACCTCGTGATCCGCCCGTCTCGGCCTCCCAAAGTGCTGGGATTTAAGTTGCCATTTTAATAGTATTATGAGGTGAGGCCTTTCAGAAGTGATTAGGCTGTGAGGACAGAGCTCTCATAAATGGGTTAATCTTGTTACCATGGTAGTGGTTATTTTGACAGCGAGTTGTTATAAAACGAGTCTGGCCTCGCGTGCTTCCCTCTTTCACATGCTCTTGCCTGCCCTTCCACCTTTCTGCTGTACGATGACTCTGGCTAGATGCTAGTGCCATGCTCTTGGAATTCCTAGCCTCCAAAACGGTGAGCCAAACCCATTTTGCTCTTTATACATTACCAATCTCTGTGGTATTCTGTTGTAGCAGGAGAAAATGTACTGGGACAGAAAATTGGTACCAAGACCCACATTGTTGGAGTAATAAATACCTGAAAATATGCAAGTGGCTTTGGAACTGGGTAATGAGTAAAGGCTGGAAGAATTTGGAGGAGCAGGCTATAAAAAGCCTAGATTGCTGTAAATGGAGCATTGAGAGTGCTTCTGGTGAAGGCTCAGAAGAAGAGAGACTGGGGAGAGTTTTGAACTTCTTAAAGATTACCTAAGTGGTTGTGACCAGATGATAGAAGTATGGACAGTAAAGGCCATCCTGATGAGGTCTCAGATGGAACTGAGGAACAAGGTATTAGAAACTGAGGCAAAGGCCATCCTTGTTATAAAGTAGCAAAGAACTTGGCTGAAATGTGTCTATAACTGAGGGCTTTGTGAAAGGTGGAATTTAAAAGTGATGAAATAGGATATCTAGCAGAAGACATATTTAAGCAGCAAGGCATTCAGGCTGATGCATGGCTACTTTTAACCGCTTATAGTAAGATGCTAGAGGAAAGGAATGATTTAAAGATGGAATTTATAATGAAAAAGGAAGCTATGTGAAAAGATTTGGAAAATTTGCAGCCTGGCCATGTAAACAACAACAACAAAAGCATTCTAGTGTGGAACCAAGAGACCATTTACTGAGGAGATTAACACAGACAGAAGGGAACCACCATCAATACAATGGGAGATAGACCCTGAAGGCATTTCAGAGATCTTTGAGGCTGCCCGGCTCATCACAGGCCCAGAGCTCTAAGAGGGCAGAATAGTTTGAGGGGATGGGCTAGGAGCAACCTACACAGGCTCAGTGCCCAGACCCACCTCACATCTCTGCTTCCTGCATTCTAGCACAGTGCTCTTTCACTGCTCCCACCATGGCTCAAGCAGGTCCATGTGTGACTCAGGCCACAACTTCAGAAGATGCAAGTGGCAAATCCTGGTTGCATCCATGTGGTGTTAAGTTTGCAGGCATGCAGAATGCAAGATCTATGGGGGCATGGCTTCATCCACCTAGATTTCAAAGTGTGTTGCAAATAGCCCCAGACAGAGACTTGTCACAGAAGCAGAGCCACTGCAGAGAGCCCCGACTATGGCAATACTGCACAGACATGTGGGGTTGGGGTTAGTGCCAGAGCTGCCACAGAGAGTCCTCACTGGGGTAATGCCTAGTGGAACCCTGGGAGCAGGACTGCCACTGAGACTCCAGGATCGTGGAGTTACTAGCATGTTACTAGCCTGTGAGAGGAGCAGGCAGGAGACCCCAACCTGTGAGAGCTGAAACATAGGCTGGGCCTAGGAAAGCCGCAGGAGTGGGACTGCCTAAGACCTGTGTGCCCAGGATGCAGAAAATGGAGTCAAAGATTATTCTCTAAATTTAGGGCTTAAAGTGTTTTCTCCCATTGGGTTTTGGACTTATTTGGAGCCTGTTACTCTTTTCTTTTTGCCTATTTCTCCCTTTTGGAATGGGACTGTCAATCCTATGCTTACCCCACCGTTGTATTCTGGAAGCAGATAACTTACTTGATTTCACTGGCTCACAGCTGTAGGAATATGCCTATGGATGAATCCTGTCTGGTGTGGTGTCTCACCCACATCTGATATAGATGAGACTCTAGACTTTTTTTTTTTTTTTTTTTTTTTTTTGGAGACAGGGTCTCACTCTGTCACACAGGCTGGAACTACAGGGGTGTGATGACAGCTCACTGCAGCCTTGACCTCCCAGGCTTAAGTGATCCTCCCACCTCAGCCTCCTGAATAGCTGGGATTACAGGCATGTACCACCATACCTGGCTAATTTTTTCGATTTTTTTAGTAGCGATGGGGTCTTGCTATACTGCTGGTCTCAAACTCCTGGGTGCAATTGATCTTCCCGCCTCAGCCTTCCAAAGTGCTGGGATTACAGGCGTAAGCCACCACGTCTGGCCTGAGACTCTGGACTTTTGAATTGATGCTGCAACAACTTAAGACTTTTGGGACCATTGGGATGAAATGAATCTATCTTAGGCCAGATGCAGTGGCTTACGCCTGTAATTCTAATGCTTTGGGAAGCCAAGGCAGGCAGATCAGTTGAGCTCAGGAGTTCAATACCAGCCTGGGCAACGTGGTGAAACCCCTTCTTTACCAAAAATATAAAAATTAGCCAGGCATGGTGGCACATACCTGTGGTCCCAGCTACTCTGGAGACTTAGGTGGGAGGATCACTTGAGCCTGTAAGGTGGAAGTTGCAGTGAGCCGAGATCATGCCATTGTACTCTAGCCTGGGTGACAGAGTCAGATCCCATCTCAAAAAAAAAAAAAAAAAAAAAGGAAAAAAAGAAAAAAGAAACAAATATATTTTGTACGTGAAAAGGATATGAGTTTTGTGGAGCCAGGGGCAGAATGCTATGGTTTGGATGTTTGTTTTCTCTGAAATTCATGTTAATATTTAATTGCCATTATAACAGTATTAAGAGATAGGGCTTTTAAAAAGTGACTGGGTCATAAGGATGAAGCTCTAATGAATTGATTAATGCCATTATGAAGCGAGTGGGTTAGTTATTGTGAGACTAGGTTGTTAATGTTTTCTTTCCTTTTTTGTTGTTGTTTTTTGTTTGTTTTTGTTGTTGTTGTTTGTTTGTTTGAGACGGAGACTCTGCTCTGTTGCGCAGGCTGGAGTGCAGTGGCATGATCTCGGCTCACTGCAACCTCCGCCTCCCTCAGCCTCCCGAGTACCTGGGACTACAGGCACCTGCCATCACGCCTGGCTAATTTTGTATTAGCCAGAGACAGGGTTTCACCATGTTGGCTAGGCCGGTCTCGAATTCCCCACCTCAAGCAATCCGCCCACCTCAGCCTCCCAAAATGCTGGGATTATAGCTGTGAGCCACCACACCCCATCATGCTTTCTTTTCTCTAGCTTACTTTAGCGAATAATACAGTATATAATATATTAATATAGAAAATATGTGTTAATTAACTTTGTTGATTATGTTGATTGTGTTATTGGTAAGTCTTTTGGCCAACAGTAGGCTATTAGTAGTTAAGTTTCTGGGAAATCAAAAGTTATTGCTTATTTTAGACTATGGCACTCCTAACCCCTGCATTAGTTGGGTCAACTGTAATCCCTTTTTCTTCTTGGAATTACTAATTCTATTCTACTTCCCTCATAGAGTTTTTACTAATGCAATATGTTTTTACACTTGAAGGTCTTCTATTGATCAAGCATTGCAGTAAAGTGTCTGTACATAGATTTACACATTTACAATGGCCTGGAAATATAGGGAAATTTTTAAAAATTATATTACAAATTTTTAAAGTAATTTGTTAAGTGTAAAATAAGGTTTTTTTCCTCCAGTTTGATAATATATCTATGTGACTTGCTGGTAGAATGAAATAAACGGCAGCATCAATTTTTTCTTTCTTTCCATTTTTGTAATAAGATGTGAGTTTTAGGAATAATTTTAACATAAATCAAGTAGATGGGAATGGAAAAAGTTTTATTGTAGCAATAGCACTCAATTCTTTGAACTTGTTATGTGATAAAAATTACATATTAATCTATCATCAGAAATGTCTTTAATGATCTGTTAATTGATAGGTAATGAGCTCTTCTATCATTTTATTGACAGCTAAAGACCACAGTGCTACAGAAATATCATAGGGTGCCAGGCAGAAGCCTTGGTAGGGGCATATTTGAGCTTGGTGACTATGGCTATTCCATCTACTGCTCTGCATGCCTTGTTCCAGTACTGCTTGGCTACTCGGGTGCAGCCCAGAAAAAGGGAAAGTAGAGTTCAGTTATTTTTACCAGCTGGATGTTAAGTGAAAGATCATGGAAATATGAAATAATAGATGGTGGGATCTAACCTCGACAAGGAAAATGGAGGAAGAAGATGGCTGGTGGACTGGGCAACAGTACAGGGAGAAAGTAAAGAGAAGGCTCTTTAAGGTGCAAGATTGGTTGTAGTAATTGAAGTGGCAAACAGGAAACAGGAAAGTGTTGTCAGATGTGTGATTCAGTGGTTTTGGAGTTGGAGCAATTATGAGTCACGAACCTGTCCAAGATCTAGTCATGGGTTTTGTGGCTGAAGCAAAGTAGAACAGATCACTGATGATGTGTTCACAGAAATAGGTGTCCCTGATCTTCAGAAGAGTTGAAATCATAGGAATGGAGGCAGGGCTTGGAGTGGAGAGAGACAGTAGGCATTAACAAATCTGAAGAACAAGGCAAAGATTGGTGAAGGAAAACTCCAAAGAGAGAGGAAGGATGTTGAAACTGAAAGAGGAGAGTCTCAAAGAATCAGATTTGTTTGTTTAGAAGAAGCTAGAGGAAAACAGTTTGGAAATGGCCATGAGGGACATGGAGTACTGACTCACTGACTTATCCAGATGTCTGAGTATCCACCATTTGAGAAGTGTAGTGGAAGCCATGTGCCCAGGGGAGAGCCCCAGTTATTAAGAGGGAGGAACTCAGAGCAGATATTGAAGACAAAAGGGAGTTTGTTGCTTATGGAGGGGCAGTAGCAAGAGGTCATTGTGAAGAGTTGTGGTAAGTGAGCAGTGGTAGGGATTTGTTCAGCGATATGGATGTACAGAGCTTTATGAAGATACTGGTGCAAATTAAGATTCTTGGTGTGAGTTCCAGTTTGGGTATTGACTGAAGAAAACAGAAAGGAAACAGGTAGTTTTAGTCCAACAGTCTTTGAAGAGCTGGACTCTTGCCTAACTACTAAACATCTGGTATAAGTTGATAGATGTGTCTCACTTGGTTGGAATAATGAAGACTTACATACTGCAGACATGCTGAATTATTATCTTATTTTTATTTATTTATTTGTTTTGAGACAGAGTTTCACTCTTGTTGCCCAGGCTGGAGTGCAGTGGCGCAATCTCGGCTCACTGCAACCTCCGCCTCCCAGGTTCAAGCAATTCTTCTGCCTCAGCCTCCCAAGTAGCTGGGATTACAGGTGCCTGCCACCACACCTGGCTAATTTTTTTTTGCAGAGACAGGGTTTCACCATCGTCGCCAGGCTGGTCTTGAATTCCTGACCTCGTGATCCACCTGCTTTGGCCTTCCAAAGTGCTAGGATTACAGGCATGATCCACCACGCCCGGACGATAGACATTGTATTTCTATTAGATGGCACTGTTCTGAACCATGAGTTTTCCTAAAGGGTTAATGAAACTTTCTTAATTTCTTCTAAAGTTACTGGTTCATTGAATTTTTCTTTATCTCCAGAATAAACTTCTATCATTTATATTTTCCTCAAAAATTTTTGTTTTTTGAAAGCCAGGCGCAGTGGTTCACACCTGTAATCCCAGCAGTGGGAGGCTGAGGCAGGCAGATCACTTGAGGTCAAGAGTTTGAGACCAGCCTGGCCAACATGGTGAAACCCCATCTCTACTAAAAATACAAAAATTAGCCAGGCATGGTGGCACAGGCATGTAATCTCAATTACTCGGGAGGCTGAGGCACAAGAATCACTTGAACCTGGAAGGCACAGGTTGCAGCGAGCCGTGATTGCACCATTGCACTCCTCCCTGGGTGACACAGCAAAACTCTGCCTCAAAAAAAAAAAAGAAGCTGGGCGTGGTGGCTCACGCCTGTAATCCCAGCACTTTGGGAGGCCAAGGTGGGCGGATCACGAGGTCAGGAGATGGAGACCATCCTGGCTAATACGGTGAAACCCCATCTCTACTAAAAATACTAAAAATTAGGCTGGCGTGGTGGCAGGCACCTGTAATCCCAGCTACCTGGGAGGCTGAGGCAGGAAAATGGCATGAACCCAGGAGGCGGAGCTTGCAGTGAGCCAAGATCACGCTACTGCACTCCAGTCTGGGTGACAGAGCCAGACTCTGTCTCAAAAAAAAAATCTTTTTTTCAAATATATTTTCAAATGTGTGAGTATAGTGCTTTACTTATTTATAGTTTACAGTAAATCAGCTTTGAGATGCATTGATAAATTCTGTTTTTATGTTTTTTGGTTAATTGCATATCTGCTTTGATGTATTATGATTCTTCTAACATTTATTGATTCTAATATATTTTTAGAATCAACAAATTACTTTTCCTTAATCGTGAGAATTATACTTTCATTTTTTCTTCTGGTTTGGGAAAACTTCCCGTTTTTCAGTATTTCATGTTCCATAGGATATTTTTTCTCATAATACTACATTTAATGATAAAACAGGATTATTTCCTGCATATAAATTTTGTTGTTTCCTGTCCTTTCTTGCTCTGCAATCTACTTTTCTAGAGAAAGCAATCACACTTCACTAAAAAAAAGAATCAATAATAGTTTATTTAGCGTTTAACATGTTCCGGGGATATGCTAATGTTTTTGCCAGAATTATCATAGCTAGTCCTCAACGATAGTTCTGTGAAATGTGTGCTGGAGTTACCCCCAATTTGCAGATGGGAAAACTGAGCGAAGAAAGATTAAGAGACCCAGCCACGGTTGCTTCACTGTTCTCTGTGGGTGTCACACTTCATAAGCCTAACTTGAGAAGTCACTCTTTTGTTTATCTCATTATAGTGTCTGTTACACATGGTGCTTGAAAAATACGTATGTATCGCAGATGTCTAGTGTCAGAAAATCAACAGCGTTTATACTAAGACTCAATTGTCAGGCATTTATTACATGTAGTTATATTTAGTGTTAAATTGCTCCATGATACCACTACGGTTGCACTCTTGGGTTTCCCATAACAGCTTAACAAAAAATCTACTAATCATCTGAGATAAGTTATAAGTTCTATAAATAATTGTTTCATTTAATCATCAGAGGTAGAGGAGAAATAGATGCCAGTTAACCAGTTAAAAAATTTTATTTCTGGCCGGGTGCAGTGGCTCATGCCTGTAATCCCAGCACTTTGGGAGGCCAAAGTGGGCAGGTTATTGGAGATCAGAAGTTTGAAACCAGCCTGGCCAACATGGTGAAACCCCATCTCTACTAAAAATACAAAAAAAAAAAATTAGCTGGGCATAGTGGCGGATGCCTGTAATCCCAGCTACTTGAGAGGCTGAGTCTGTAGAATTGCTTAAACCCAGGAGGCAGAGGTTGCAGTGAGCTGATATTGTGCCACTGCACTTCAGCCCGGGTGACAGAGCAAGACTCCATCTCAAAAAAAAAAAAAAAACCCAAAAAATTATTTCTAATTTTGTGGGTACATAGTAGCTGTATATATTTATAGAGTACATGAAATGTTTTGATAAAGACACACAATGCATAATAATCACATTGTGGAGAATGGGGTATCTGTCCCCTCAAGCATTTATCCTTTGTGTTACAAACAATACAGTTCTATTCTTTTAGTTATTTTTAAATGTACAATTAAGTTATTATTGACTACAGTCATCCTGTTGTGCTATCAAATAGTAGGTCTTATTCATTCTTTATATTTTTCTCTTTTGTATCCATTAACCATTCCCCCATCCCTGCGCCAATTACCCCTTTCAGCCTCGGGTAACCATCCCTCTACTCTCTATGTCCATGATTTCAGTTGTTTTGATTTTTAGATTCTACAAATAAGTGAGAACATGTGATGTTTGTCTTTCTGTACCTGGTTTATTTTACTGCATGATCTCCAGTTCCATCCATATGGTTGCAAATGATAGGATCTCATTCTTTTTTATGGCTGAATAGTACTCTATTGTGTATACATACCACATTTTCTTTATCCATTCATCTGTTGATGGATACTTAGGTTGCTACCAAATCTTAGTTATTGTGAATAGTGCTACAATAAAGGGAGTGCAGATATGTCTTCCATATATTGATATGCATTCTTTTGGGTATATACCCAGCAATAGGATTTCTGGATCATATGGTAGTTCTATTCCTAGTTTTTTGAGGAACCTCCAAACTTCATGGTAGTTTTACTAACTTGCATTTCCACCAACAGTGTATGAGGGTTTGCATTTCTCCACATCCTCACCAGCATTTATTATTGCCTGTCTTAGATATAAGCCATTTTAACTGGGATGAGATAATATCTCATTGTAGTTTTGATTTACATTTTGCTGCTGATCAGTGATGTTGAGCACCTTTTTATATGCTTGTTTGCCATTTGTATGTCTTCTTTTGAAAAATGTCTATTCAGATCTTTTGCCCATTTTTTGATTAGATTATTAGTTTTTTTCTGATAGAGTTGTTTGAGCTCCTTATATATTCTGGTTATTAATTCCTTGCCAGATGGGTAGTTTGCAAATATTTTCTCATGTTCTGGATATCTTTTCATTTTGTTGATTGTTTCCTTTGCTGTGCAGAAGCTTTTTAACTTGATGTGATCCCATTTGCCCATTTTTGTTTTGGTTGCCTGTGCGTGTGAGGTATTATATAGGAAATTTTTGCCCAAACCAATGTCCTGGAGAGTTCCCCAATGTTTTCTCATAGTAGTTTCATAGTCGGAGGTCTTAGATTTAAGTCTTTATTCCATTTTGATTTGATTTTTGTATATGGTGAGAGATAGGGGTCTAGTTTCATTTTTCTGCATATGGTTTTCCCAGCACCATTTGTTGAAGGTACTCTTTTTTTTGAGACGGAGTCTTGCTGTGTCGCCCAGGCTGGGGTGCAGTGGCGCCATCTCAGCTCACTGCAAGCTCCGCCTCCCGGATTCACGCCATTCTCCTGCCTCAGCCTCCGGAGTAGCTGGGACCACAGGTGCCCGCCACCTCGCCCGGCTAATTTTTTGTATTTTCAGTAGAGACGGGGTTTCACCGTGTTAGCCAGGATGGTCTCAATCTCCTGACCTTGTGATCCGCCTGCCTCGGCCTCCCATAGTGCTGGGATTGCAGGCGTGAGCCACCACGCCCAGCCAGTTTTCTTTTTTTGATGTGTCTTTGTCTGGTATTGGTATCAGGATAAAACAGGCTTCATAGAATGAGTTTGGACGTGCTCCCTTCTTCCCTATTTTTCAGAAGAGTTTGAATAGAATCAGTGTTAGTTCTTTCTTAAATGTTTGGTAGAATTCGGCAGTGAAGTCATTGGGTCTCAGGCTTTCCTTTACAAGGAGACTTTTCTTTTTTTTTTTGAGATGGAGTCTCGCTCTGTTGCCCAGGCTGGAGTGCAGTGGCGCGGTCTCAGTTCAGTGCAAGCTCCGCTACAGGGAGACATTTTACTGCAGCTTTGATCTCTTTACTTGTTATTGGTCTGTTCAGGTTTTGGATTTCTTCCTGGTTCAATCTTGGTAGGTTGTATGTGTCTAGGAATTTGTCCTTTCTTCTAGATTTTCCAATTCGTTGGTATATAGTTGCTCATAGTAGACACTAATGACCCTTTGAATTTCTGCAGTATCAGTTATAATGTCACCTTTTTCATCTCTCATTTTATTTGGATCATCTCTCTCTCTCTCTTTTTTTTTTTTTTTTGAGACAGAGTCTCGCACTGTCACCCAGGCTGGAGTGCAGTGGTGCGATCTTGGCTCAGTGCAATCTCTGCCTCTGGAGTTCAAGCTATTCTCCTGTCTCAGCCTACCAAGTAGCTGGGATTACAGGTGCCTGCCACCACGCCTGGCTAATTTTTTAGTAGAGACAGGGTGTCACTATTTTGGCCAGGCTAGTCTCAAACTCCTGACCTCGTGATCTGCCTCCCCATCCCCCGCCTTGGCCTCTGTAAGTGCTGGGATTACAGGTGTGAGCCATTGCACCTGGCCAGATCATCTCTCTTTTTTACCTAGTCTAGCTAACGGTTTGCCAATTTTGTTTATTCAAAAAACCAACTTTTTGTTTCACTGATTTTTTAATATTGTTTTCTTCATTTGAAATTCATTTATTTCTGCTCTGATCTTTATTATTTCTTTTGCTGATTTTGGGTGTGGTTTGTTCTTGCTTTTCTAGTTCTTTAAGATGCATTGTAGATTACTGATTTGAAGTTTCTCTCTCTTTTTTTGGTGTAGGCACTTAGAGCTATAAACTTCCCTATTAGTACTGCTTTTGCTGTATCCCATAGATTTTGGTATGTTATGTTTCCATTATCATTTGTTTCAATGAATTTCTCAATTTCCTTCTTAATTTCTTCATTGACCCACTGGTTATTCAGGAGCATGTTATCTAATTTCCGTGTGTCTGTATACTTTTCAGACGTTCTCGTTATTTATTTCATTGTGGTCAGAGTTGCTTGATATCATTTCAATTTTTTGGGTGTTTTAAGACTTGTTCTTTGACCTAACATATGGTCTATCCTTGAGAATGATTCATGTGCTGAGGAAAAGAATGTATATTCTGCCGCCATTGGATGAAGTGTTCTATCAATATCTATTAGATACATTTGATCTATAGTGCAGATTAAGTCTGATGTTCCTTTGTTGATTTCCTTGCTGGAAGATCTCTCCCATGTTGAAAGTGAGGTGCTGAAGTGTCCAGCTATTATTTTATTGGGCCTATCTCTCTCTTTAGCTCTAATAGTATTTGCTCCATATATCTAGGTACTCCAGTGTTGGGTGCATGTATTTTTAAAATTGTTATGTTCTCTTGCTGAATTGATTTCTTTATCATTATATAGTGACCTTCTATGTCTCTTCTTATAGTTTTTGTCTTGAAATCCATTTTGCCTGATAGAAATATAGCTAGTCCTGCTCTTTTTTGGTTTCCATTGGCGTGGAGTATCTTTTTCCATCCCTTTATTTTCAGTCTATTTGTGTCTTTATAGATAAAATGTGATTTTTGTAGACAACAGATCATTCAGTCTTGTGTGTGTGTGTTTAAATCCATTCAGCTATTCTGTGTCTTTTGATTGAAGAGTTTAGTACATTTACATTCAATGTTATTATCAAATGTAATAGTGTTTTTATCAAATGTAAATGGACTAAATGCTATTATTGATAAGTAAAGACTTAGTCCTGTCATTCAAACTTATTATTGATAAATAATGACTTAGTCCTTCCATTTTGTTGTTTCCTGGTTTTGTGGTCTTCTTTTCCTTCTTCCTGTCTTCCTTTAGTGAAGGTGATTTTCTCTGGTGATGTGATTCAGTTTCTTGCTATTTATCATCTATCATATATCTATCTTTTTATATCTTTTTGTATCTATCGTATAACCTATTATTTTAAGCTGGTAACAACTTACTACTGTTTGCATGAACAAACAAAAAAACAAATCAAAGAAAACTAATAAAAACTCTACACCTGAACTTTACCACCCTTCCCTTTTTAAACTTTTTGTTATTTCTGTTTATATCTTATTGTTCTGTCCATGTTTTGAAAAGTTGCTGCAGTTATTATTTTTGATTGGTTCATCATATATTCTTTCTACTTAGGATAAGAGTAGTTTATGCACCATGGTTACAGTGTTACAATATTTGTGCTTTTCTGCCTACTTACTAGTACCAGTGAGTTTTATACGTTCATGTGATTACTTATTACTCATTAACATCCTTTTCTTTCTGATTGAGGTACTCCCTTTAGTATTTTTTATAGGACAGGTCTAGTGTTGATAAAATTCCTCAGCTTTTGTTTGTCTGGGAAAGTCTTTATTTCTCCTTCATGTTTGATGGATATTTTTGCCAGATAAACTATTCTAGGATAAAAGGATTTTTTGATATTATTTTAATATTTTATATTCCTTCAGCACTTTAAATATGTCATGCCACTCTTTCATGGTCTGTAAGCTTCCCATGGAAAAACCTGCTGCCCGATGTATTGGAGTTCCATTATATGTTATTTGTTTCTTTTTTCTTTTTCTTTTTTTTTCTCTTTTTGAGATGGAGTTTCACTCTTGTTGCCCAGGCTGGAGTGCGATGGCGTGATCTTGGCACACTGCAACCTCCACCTCCTGGGTTCAAGTGATTCTCCTGCCTCAGCCTCCCCAATAGCTGGGATTACAGGTGTCCACCACCATGCCTGGCTAATTTTTTGTATTTTTTAGTAGAGATGGGGTTTCACCATGTTGACCAGGCTGGCCTTGAACTCCTGACCTCAGGTGATCCACCCACCTCGGCCTCCCAAAGTGCTGGGATTAAAGGCATGAGCCACTGTGCCTGGCCATACTTCTTTTCTCTTGCTGCTTTTAGGATTCTTTCTTTATCCTTGATCTTTGAGAGTTTATTAAATGCCTTGAGGTACTCTTCTTTTGATTAAATGTGCTTGGTATTCTATACCTTCTTGTACTTGGATATTGGTATCTTTCTCTAGGTTTGGAATGTTGTTTATTATCTGTTTGAATAAACTTTCCATCCCTATCTCTTTTCCTGCCTCCTCTTTAGAGGCAAATCTAAGAGTTACTGAATTTGTGGATTTTTAGATCCTACAGGCTTACTTCATTGTTTTTTATTCTTTTATTTTTGTCTCCTCTGACTGTGTATTTTCAAATAGCCTTTTTTTCCCCACCCAGGCTGGAGTGCAGTGGCGCAATCTTGGCTCACTGCAAACTCTGCCTCCCAGGTTCAAGCAGTTCTCTGCCTCAGCCTCCCGCGTAGCTGGGATTACAGGTGCCCGCCACCATGCCCAGCTAATTTTTGTAGTTTTAGTAGAGATGGGGTTTCACCATCTTGGCCAGGCTGGTCTTGAACTCCTGACCTTGTGATTCACCTGCCTTGGCCTCCCAAAGTGCTGAGATTATAGGCATGAGCCACTGTGCCTGGCTTCAAATAGCCTATTTTCAAGCTCATGAATTTTTTCTTCTGCTTGATCGATTCTGCTATCAAAATACTCTGGGCTGGGCACAGTGCCTTACACCTGTAATCCCAGCACTTTGGGAAGCCAAGGCGGGTGGATCACGAGGTCAGGAGATCAAGACCATCCTGGCCAACATTGTGAAACCCTGTCTCTACTAAAAATACAAAAATTAGCTGGGTGTGGTGGTGCATGCCTGTAATCTCAGCTACTTGGGAGGCTGAGGCACAAGAATCGCTTGAACCCAGGAGGTGGAGGTTGCAGTGACACAAGATGGCGCCACTGCCCTCTAGCCTGGTGACAGAGCAAGACTCCTTCTCAAAACAACAACAACAACAATAGTCTGATGCAGTCTTCATTATGCCAATTGCATTTTTCAGCTTCAGAATTTTTGCTTGATTCTTTTTAATTATTTAAATCTCTTTGTTAAATTCATCTGATAGAATTATGAATTATTTCTCTGTGTTATCTTGAATTTCTTTGAGCTTCCTCAAAACAAGTATTTTGAAGTCTCTTTCTGAAAGGTTACATATCTTTCTCTCTTCTGGACTAGTCCCTGGTACTTTATTTAGTTCATTTGGTAAGGTCATTTTTTTCCGGGAATGTCTTGATACTTGTAGATGTTTGTCTGTGCCTGGGCATTGAAGAGTTAGGTATTTATTGTAGTTGTCACTGTCTGGGCTTGCTTGTACCTATCTTTCTTGGGAAGGCTTTTCAGATATTTCAAAAGACTATGGTGTTGTGATCTAAGATATATCTGCTTTGGGGGGCACCCCAAGCCCAGTAACAGTGTGGTTCTTGCAGACTTGTAAAGGTAGTGCCTTGATGGTCCTGGACAAGATCTGGAAGAATTCTCTGGTTTACCAGGCAGAGACTCTTGTTCTCTTCCCTTGCTGTCTCCCAAACAAACAGTCTCTCTCGGACAAGATCTGGAAGAATTGTCTGGTTTACCAGGCAGAGACTCTTGTTCTCTTCCCTTGCTATCTCCCAAACAAACAGTCTCTCTCTGTGTTCTTAACCACCTGAAGCTTGGGGTAGAGTGACACAAGCACCCTTGTGACCACAATCACTATGACTGTGCTGGGTCAGACTTGAAGCCAGCACAGCACTAGGTGTTGCCCACGGCTTGCTGTAATCACTCCCTGGCTACTGTCTATGTTCACTCAAGGCTCTGGGGCTCTACAATCAGCACGAAGTGAAGCCAACCAGGCTTGTATCCTTCCCTTTAGGATCATGAGTCACCCCAGTCCCCTGACATTTCTAGAGGTGCCGTCAGGGAGCTAGTGACTAGAGTGAAAAGCCTTAGAAAGCCACCTAGTATTCTATGGTACTGTGGTTGAGCTGACCCTCAAACCACAAGAAGCAGTTCTTCCCATTCTTCCCTCCACTTTTCAAAGGTGGAGGAGCCTTACCTTGTGGCCACTGCCACCACAGGTCCACGGGAAGTACTGCCAGACTACTGCCTATGTTCCCTTAAAGCCCAAGGATTCTTAGTCAACTTGTGGTGAATTCTGCCTGGCCTGGGATTCACTCTTCAGAGCAGTGGGCTTCCCTCTGGACCAGGGCAGATCCATAAATGCTGTACAGGAGCCAAGTTCTGGAATTGGGGACCCCAGGAGCCTGCTTGATGTTTTATTCTTCTGTGGCCGAGCTGGTATTTAAAGTGCAAGACAAAGTTCCGTTTACCCTCTGCTTTCCTCAAGCAGAAGGAGTCTTGCCCCATAGCCACCACAGCTGGGAATGTGCTGAGTTTCACCCAAGACCCTCAACATAGTACCTGGGTATTGCTGCTGGTTATTCAGGGCCCGAGGGCTCTTCAGTTAGCAGGTGACGAATCCTACCAGGACTGAGTCCTTTCCTTCAAGGCGTCAGGTTCCCTTTTGACCCAAAGTATGCCTAGAAATGCTGTCAAGGAGTTAGGGCCTGGAAAGACAGCCTCACACCCCTGACAGGTGCCCTATCCTGCTGTGGCTGACCCGGTATCCAAGATGCAAGAAAAAATCCTCCCCACTCTTCCCTCTCCTCTCCTTGAGTGGAAGGAAGGAGTCTCTTTTGGAGCCATGAGCTGTGTGGCTTGGAGTTAGGGGAGGGGAGGCACCCCTCCTGCAGCCACCCCAATTTGTGTCTCTGGAGGTTGTGTTCCCCCCTGCCCAGTCTGTTGTCTCTGGGCCCAGTTCAACACTAGGACTCACATAAAAGTTGCAGTCCTTGTGGCCTAGACTGCCTTTTAAGTTTCTTAGGGCCTCTGGGCACTTTAGCCCTTTGTGGTCTGTGGCTAGTCTTGTGGAAACTCAAGTCCCAACTGCTGGGATCAGCAATTCCCCTCTGGCCAGGGCTGGTTTGAATACTCCCTCTGTGGGCAGACATCAGCTAAGTTTGGTCCAGTTTTCTTTTCTGCTGTAACAGAACAGCACTGAGTTCAGTGGCTTATAATTGCTATGCTCTCCTTCCATCAGCGCCCATAAATGCTCTCCATACCACACCACAACAACCTGGCGGGTAGGGAAGGGGTGGCATATGCAATTCAAGGCTGGCTTTTGTATCTCATCAGTGCCTCTTTCAGCGAGATGAAGTTAAAACCAGGTACCATGACTGCTCACCTGATTTGTAGTTCTTATGAAGGTATTTTTAATATAAATACTTGTTAAATTGGTGTCCTTGCAGGGGGTGATTGGTGAAGCCTTCTATTCTGCCATCCTGCTCCGCCTCTCCAATTAGCCACTTTTAATACCTTGTATCTTCAACTGAGAATTTTTGAAGTCTCACTTACATCAGTATTATGGCAGAAAAGGAGAAATCACACACAGCTTGTCTTTGGATGACCAAAAGCAAACCCTTGTCTTTTTTTTTTTGCCTCTAAACTCAATTCCATTTGGTATCAAATACCTTTTAACTCGGCTATAGTATAGTCTCTTTTAAGAAGATTTACATATTTAATAAAAACAAATGACTATGACTCACTAATATGTGTTTCTTTCCTTTTCTTCCTTTCTTTTAAAGATAGTGTTTTTAGAAGAAGCATCTCAACAAGAAAAACTGGCCCAAGAATGGTGCTTCAAGCCATGTGAAATAAGAGAACTGAGCCACCAGTAAGTTGTTACTTCTTCCCTTTTACTGGGTGCCACTAATAAGCTTAAATTATAGAAAACCTGCCTTGAGAGACAGAGAGACTTTAAAAAAGAATATTAATTTAAAAATAATTATTTTTCATTAATTATTTGTTAAAGGAGGAGATGGGAAGGAAAAGGTAAACAGTAAGCTGAAGGATGGAAACTTAAGAGAGCTAGAGGCTGCCATGGTTCATCAATTTCTTTAGCATATATTTGTTGAGCATGCTATGTGCAGTACCTAGGGTCTGGAGGTGAAAAAGATCTTCAAAGTCCTTGTCCTCACAGGGTTTACAGTCCATGGGGGACAAAGACAGTAAACAAGCAAACAGATACCTGAGCATGACCATGGTAGATTGTGATAGCTTCTATAAAGGAAGGAAACAAGGTGGGGTGGGTATGATAGAGGTTAACTATTAAGAAGTAGGGAGGAGGCAGGCGTGGTAGCTCACACCTGTAATCCCAGCACTTTGGGAGGCCGAAACAGGCAGATCACGAGGTCAGGAGATTGAGACCATCCTGGCTAACACGGTGAAACCCCGTCTCTACCGAAAAATACAAAAAATTAGCCGGGTGTGGTGGTGGGCACCTGTAGTTCCAGCTACTCCGGAGGCTGAGGCAGGAGAATGACGTGAACCTGGGAGGCGGAGCTTGCAGTGAGCTGGGAGGCGGAGCTTGCAGTGAGCCAATATCACGCCACTGCACTCCAGCCTGGGCAACAGAGCGAGACTCTGTTTCAAAAAAAAACAAAAAAACAAAAAAACAGAAAAAAACCAAAAGAAGTAGGGAGAAAAGAAAATTTGAGATTCAATTGGTTGGGGAAGTTCAGAAGCCCACTTGAGCTGTGATATTATATTTCAACTACTTTTAGTGGTTTTTAATGTTTGTTATATTTTATATATAACATGTATTTTATATATAACATATATTTAATATATGTTATACAGTTTTTAAAGAAATGATTGGGCCAGGCATGGTGGCTCACACGTATAATCCTAGCACTTTGAGAGGCCGAGGCAGGTGGATCACCTGAGATCAGGAGTTCAAGACCAGCTTGGCCAACATGGTGAAACCCCATCTCTACTAAAAATACAAAAATTAGCCTGTGGCGCATGTGGCACCTGTAATCCCAGCTACTCGGGTGGCTGAGGCAGGAGAATCTCTTGAAGCCAGGGGGCAGAGGTTGCAGTGAGCCGAGATCACTCCACTTCACTCTAGCCTGGATGAAAGAACAAGACTCTGTCAAAAAACAAACAAACAAAAAATCTCAGTTTCCTCATAGCCTGCTTGATATGTTTTATGGAAATGGGAAAACTTTTTTTGATTATAATTTTTATTTTATTTTATTTGATATTTATTTTACTTTAAGTTCTGGGAGACATGTGCAGAATGTGCAGGTTTGTTACATAGGTATACATGTGCCATGGTGGTTTGCTGCACCTATCAACCCTTCATCTAGGTTTTAAGCCCCACATGGATTAGATATTTGTCCTAATGCTCTCCCTCCCCTTGCCCCCCACCCCCCAACAGGCCCCGGTGTGTGATGTTCCCCTCCCTGTGTCCATTTGTGCTTATTGTTCAACTCCCACTTATGAATGAGAACATGCAGTGTTTGGTTTTCTGTTCCTGTGTTAGTTTGCTGAGAGTCATGGCTTCCAGCATCATCCATGTCCCTGCAAAGGACATGAATGGGAAGACTTTTTTAAAGCTAAAATATTTTATCTTGTTTCAGGCCAAATAAGTTCCAAGGCCAATAAAAGTGGTACCATTTATATTCTGAAAACACTGATAATTTGGAAATTGACTTTCACATAATATAGAGGAACATTGTTTCACGTAATAGAGAAACATTGAACTAGGAATGAAAATACCTGGTTTGAATCCACAGACGTAGTTTTGCAGATGTTAAATGTGAAGTAAGCCACTTTCCCTCTTTGAGCTCATCTAGACTATGAAGCTCATCTCTGGTCATAGTCCAGAGAGACAGAGTAACTGTTTATAAAGTTTCACTCCACCTGCAGTTCTACTCACATCCCTTGCCTCCTTCCCTCTCCCTGCTGCCTCTCTATGGACTTGGAAGTGTGTGGGTGGTGGGCATGGTAATGAATATAGTAGCTTCTGCTGTTACCATCTACTTCCTCTTCCTAGATTTTCTCATAAGATTCTATGATGAGGAACAACTGACATTGATAGTCTCCTCCTTGTGTGTCTTTGTGATGGAGGATTAGAAGAAGGCTTGGAAGTAGTTGAAGTGGAGGCTGAGATGGGATGAGAGAATGGTGGAAGTGGTTGTAGGATGGGGAGGAGGGTAAACATAACTGTGGGTCTTCACACCCTTTTCTTCCTCTTTATGAGGTTGCTTTTGAAATTAAATCCATCAGAAATGCAGATTCTGGGGGCCGTATGTAAGTACTGCACACAAAGAAGTAGTAAGGTAAGAAATAATTTAAATTTTAGTAGAAGACTGAAGTCTTTGAAGAAAAATTATATTTAAAATGCAGAGATTCTTATATCAAGCACACAAGTTATGTGCAGTTGAATTTAAGTCACGATTAAAATACCATAAAGGGATGTCTCAGACCATTTTTAATAGACTTGGCCCAATACACAGTGTATCTACAAGTCTATCTCAGTACCGTGTGGATTTTTTAAAAATGAAAATCACAACTGGAGTACCATGGGCAGTGCTGTGGTAGGAGTGAATCAGATGGTGGCCATGGACCGTGGACAGGTTTGCAGGGCCAGGATTAGGGTGAGAGGAGTGAGGCATTCACCTCAGGCACAAAATTTAAAAGCAGCGGGGGAGGGGCAAAAATTCAGTGACCAAGATCAATACTTTTAAGGCAATATTTTAAAATAAAAAAATGAATGCATGGCCGGGTGCAGTGGCTCATGCCTGTAATCCCAGCACTTTGGGAGGCCGAGGTGGGCAGATCACTTGAGGTCAGTAGTTCAAGACCAACCTGGCAAATACAGTGAAACCCCATCTCTACTAAAAATACAAAAATTAGCCAGGTGTGGGCCAGGTGCGGTGGCTCATGCCTGTAATCCCGGCACTTTGGGAGGCCTGGGTGGGCGCACATCATGAGGTCAGCAGATAGAGACTGTCCTGGCTAACATGGCGAAACCCCATCTCTACTAAAAATACAAAACATTAGCTGGGCATGGTGGCGGGTGCCTGTAGTCCCAGCTACTCGGGAGGCTGAGGCAGGAGAATGGTGTGAACCCCGGAGGCGGAACTTGTGGTGAGCAGAGATAGTGCCACTGCACTCCAGCCTGGGCTACAGAGTGAGACTCTGCCACAAAAAAAAAAAAAAAAAAAAAAAAAAAAAAATTAGCCAGGTGTGGTGGCAGGTGCCTGTAATCCCAGCTACTTGGGAGGCTGAGGCAGGAGAACTGCTTGAACCCGGGAGGCGAAGGTTACAGTGAGCCGAGATTGTGCCACTGCACTCCAGAGAGTGAGACTCCCATCTCAAAAAATAAATAAATAAATAAATAAATGCGAAAACTCATGATGAACAAAACACAAACATTTTAAATAAAGACAGGATGTTATTTGTTTCACAGCCATGCATTTTTTTGTGCAATGGAACAGTCACTTTCAAATAATCTGGATTCCCAGACCCATGGGGCCATTGCATTACTGGTAGGGCAGGTTGCTGAGGGTGATGATGGTTTGGGTAATACACACATGTATTGATACACACCTGTATTGTTTTTTGATGATAAAACTTTATTAATGTTTTCCATTTGGTGAAAAGATGGGTGGATGTTCTGATAAGCATATATGGGGGATATAGACATAATTTTTTTTGCTCAGGTTATGATGTGCCTTGGCCAGCACTGCAGATTTGGAATACCTGGGGGAAGTGGAGATTCTCTGAGGAAATTATGATGCTGAAAGTAAAGTGAGAAGAGGAAAGCTGAAAAGAAGGGAGAAAGGAGAGCTTTTTTACCTTCTGCTGCAGCCTTCGGATCTCTTCTCTGCTTTGCCTGCAGCTGGGCTGTTAGTAGCTACAATTTAGCCATAAGTGATGTTGTGAGTGGAGAACCAAGTTTGAATCCTGGCTGAGCCACCAACAAATTGCAAGTCGAAAATAAACTTGCAATCCCAGACCTTCCTTTTCTTCTCTCTGTAAAATGAGTAGGTGAGCTCGCTGACCTCTAATGTCATGTGCACTCTCACATTCCATGCTTCTGTGTGTACAGATATATCTGTAATAAATCCTGGACTGTAGCCTTGATTCTCAGAATCTTTTTATTGATAATCATTTCACAATGCTTACTATTTCCTTAAAAGGATTGTAACTTTTCTGGGTTAAAAAAAAAAAAAAAAATCACACTTCAGATGCAATAAATCCTTGCGCTTCTGTTGCCTCTGAAGACTTTGTACTCTGAATCATCTTTAACTCTCTCATCTCAGCTACGAAGAACATGCTCATTTCCCCTACATGAAAAACATAAAGTGACTTGAACTATTCTGCATCCTAACTTTCACTATCAAATATTTTAAAAGGGAACTCTCCATCTGCACAGGACTTTTCCAAACACTCTCTTTTTAGCACTTAGTGCAGTAACCAAAACATTCTAGAGACTCAGTGAGTACTTTTTAAATGAAGAACTAAATCCTTCTGAAACTGGGTGTCTCCCCTGTTGATTGCACTGGGGTCTCAGGATTATTCCTGAGGTCATGCATTTTTGACCCTTATAGTTTTTGGCACTAGTCATTGCCCTGCTCCTTCTTGAATGTCTCTTCGTTACTGTCCTTGACACCTCTCCATGCTGGGTTCCCTCTATCCTCCTCATAGTAACTCTGCCAAGATTGATCCTGATCTTCTCTTTCTCAGTCTTACTCCTGAAGTCGAAGGTGCTGCTTAAGATGTTGGTTTGTTCTTTCTTCCACAGAGATCTCTGGCATCACCAACTTCTAGAGTTACTTATGTAGAGAAGACCCTCAAATCTGAATTGTTTCTCTTTTTTTTTTTTTTTTTGAGACGGAGTCTCGCTCTGTCTCCCAGGCTGGAGTGCAGTGGCGTGATCTCCGCTTACTGCAAGCTCCGCCTCCTGGGTTCACCCATTCTCCTGCTTCAGCCTCCCTAGTAGCTGGGACTACAGGCGCCCGCCACCACGCCTGGCTAAATTTTTGTATTTTCAGTAGAGACGGTGTTTCACCGTGTTAGCCAGGATGGTCTTGATCTCCTGACCTCGTGATCCGCCAGCCTCAGCCTCCCAAAGTGCTGGGATTACAGGCGTGAGCCACCACGCCCGGCCCTGAATCCTTTCTTTAACTCTTATGTGACCTCTTATCCCACATCCCCAATTACTTCTTGGACAGTTGGCAGTCACACTTTGACACTGGGTTTAATATGGCATCATAACCCTCTTGCCATAAAAAACAGACTTTCCTTCTAGATTCTCTATTCTTTATGTCATATGTTCATGCTCACATGCTCAAAAACTTACTCGCAGCCAGGTGAGGTGACTCACACCTGTAATCCCAGCACTTTGGGAGGCCGAGGCAGGTGGATCACCTGAGCTCAGGAGTTTGAGACCAGCCTGGACAACATGGTGAAACCCTGTCTCTACTAAAAATACAAAAAATTAGCGGGGTGTGGTGGTGGGCAACTGTAATCCCAGCTACTCGGGAGGCTGAGGCAGGAGAATTGCTTGAACCCAGAAGGCAGAGGTTGCAGTGACCTGAGATCATGCCATTGTACTCTAGCCTGGGCAACAAGAGCAAAACTTCATCTCAAACAAACAAACAAAAATCTTACTCACTTTGACTTACTTCTCTCCTTTGTTTCCTAGAGCTAATAAAACATCAAGTATTGTTTGTTTGTTTGTTTTTTCCATATTCATCCTTTTCCTTTCTCTATCCAGCACCATGGTTTTTATTTAAAAGTATCCCCATTGGGAGACTCGGGAGTCACTTAACACATGGCCACCACCCCTAGATTCATCATCCTAAACCCTAAGCTCAATATATCACAGTCTGCCAAAGGAAAAAAACACAAACACATATTCTCATGATCCCCTTTGTCTTAGCTCCCCAATAACACATGTATGTTAATTCACTAAATTGAGTATTCAAGACCCTTTAAAAAAACTTTTTCCTCTTTTTAGGAAAAATTTTTATACAGCAAAATACAGAGATCTCAGATACATAATTTGATAAGTTTTGGCAAATACATATATACCCACATAACCAGCGCACCAGTCAAGATGTAAAACATTCTTATCCTAGAAAGTTCCCTTGAGCCCCTTCCAGTCTCTACTGCCCCGATAGGCAGACATTGTTTGTCTTCTCTCACACAGATTACTTTTGACTATTTTTGAACATCATATACATAGAATAACTCAATATGTACTCTTTTGTGTCTGAATTCTTCCATTCAACCTAATGTTTTTGACATATTCATATTGTTGTGTCCATCAGTTCATTCACTTTTATTGCTGCATAGTATTACATTGAACCATGGTTTGTTTATCCATATTTTCTGGTGGTAGATATTTACATTGCTTCCAGTTTGGGGCTAGTATGCATACAACTTCTATGAACATTCTCGTACAATTCTTTTCTTAAACCTATGTTTTATTGCATTTGGGTAAATAGAAGTGAAATTGCTCACTAAGACTTTTTATGTCTGAGACCAGATCTACCTCTCCCTGTTTCCTCCTTTTTCTTTTTCCCTTCTTCCTCCTCCTTTTTTTTTTTTTTTTTTTTTTTGAGAAGGAGTCTTGCTCCGTCACCTAGGCTGGAGTGCAGCGGTGCGATCTTGGCTCACTGAAAGCTCCACCTTTCAGGTTCACACTGTTCTCCTGCCTCAGCCTCCTGAGTAGCTGGGACTACAGTCGCCCGCCACCATGCCTAGCTAATTTCCTCTTCTCTTCCTCTCCTTTTTCTTTCTCCTCCTTTTTCTTCCTCCTCTCTCCCTCCCTCATTCACCCGTAATCTCCTCAACTAGATTATAAAGTCTTTGAGGACAATATGCCTTATTTTTCTCTGGACTCTCCACAGGGCTTGGCAGAGTTTCCTAAACAGAGTAGACATTTGGGAAATATTATTTGGTTAAACAATTTAACTGCATGAGGAAGTTACGCTGCTATTCCATTTTATGATGGGAGAGAAAGCAAAGACCCAAAGGATTGACATTGTGGAGAGGTCAGTGACTGATAGCTGAGAGAAATCCGTACTCCACCTTCCCTTTCGGAGTGCTTCCCACCTTATAGGCCCACTTAATGCTGACTTTCTGATGTCCTTAAAAGTTCTTTATTTCCATAGTTAGTGAATTAACAGTTCCATCACGTGGAACGTAGTGACCAAGAGTACTGAACCAACAAACTGCCTGGGTTTGAATCCCAGCTCCAAAACTGACTGGTTAACAGTTACTTTTTCTCAAGCTACATAAATTCCCTGAGCTTTAGCTTACCCTTATGTAAAGGAGGGTAACAGTACTCTCATACTTCGTAAGTTTCTTGTGAACATTACATCATCATCATCATCCATAACATTTTTGATGCTTTCCATTATCTAGGCATTGTTCTTACACACACTAAATACAGCCTCACGTCAGCTCTATGATGCTACTACTATCTCCATTTTACATAAGGGGAAACTGAGTCACACAGAGATTTTTTTTTTTTTTTTTTTTTTTTTGTAATATGTCAAATATCTAACTGCTGATTTATGGTCAAACCTGATTTCAGATCTAAGCAGGCCCAAACCAGAATGTATACACTTAGCTGCTGCCCACAGATGAGATGATGTATGTAGAACACTGTGCCAGTGCCTAGTGAATGTACATATTCAGGAAACATTAGCTGCCGTCACCATCATTATTACAATAACTGACTACAAAAAAAGCTAGTCTTTTCCATGTGATGTAGAGGCTTTCTTGTAGTCAGACAAGATCAAAGTGACCACTGAGTCTGCCATTCCTTGCTCTTGTTTTAAAATAAAGCATTTAGAGTTACTCATGGCTTTCTTAGGCTTACAGTTAGGTGGTATGTATACATTTGATTTGATAGCATGAGGAATTCTTTGTGATGTCAGGTTTCAAGTTCAAGTTGCTTATGTGATTGAATATTTACCTAGGATAATGGTGGCAGTAGAGGGTCCCATCTTTTGGCAAATATCTGTGTGGATGAGGTTGGATACTTACTAGAGACTGTGGTGAACTGCATTAGCTCTTTAGAAAAACATTAAGTGTCTGTCAGCACCATACTGCCTCAATTCTGTGGGTGCTGCCTCTGAACACTTTCCAGGACTTTCTAATTTTAAGAATTAATAGAAATATGAATATGAATTGGTGGATCATGGTGGCAGCATTAGTGATCACAAGCCTCCTGAGCGTGGTTGCCACAGCATCATAACCCCCTCTTCACTTCACCACTTACACCACTGCCCGTTTGTGGTCCATCTCCTGAGATCACCTGTCCCTAACCAGCTTGCTCTTGCTGCTTCTATTTCAGAACTCAGTTTCTGTAACACATGGGAAAAGACTAGGTTTCTTGTGGTCAGACAAGATCAAGATGACTGCTGAGTCTAAAATTGCAGCCGGTCTGTTTCTCACCTTTAGTCCCCCTTAGTGACTCGTGTGCACATTCCTCAGCATGACTATAGAAGTTTTAAAGACCTCCTCTTGCATTCTTGCTCTCTGACCTACAGCCACCCGTTGTGAGAACAAAGTCTCAGGATTAAATCAGGGCTCCCCTCCTTTCTTGTGCCACTGCTGCTTTGCCTCTTCTCAATGCTGTGTTTTTCCCTCCCTCCATCATCACTGGTTAACCCCCCACCAGCTATTCCAACCTAGGAGCTATATCTCTCCTAGCAGAGCTTCATTTTTATGTCCTGACCTCTAAATAATTGGAGAATTTACAGTTGTCTGATGGTGTCACTTATAAACCTGTGTGGGGTGAACAGTGAAATCATGCTTAGGAAAAAATGTGATTTAAAAAATACGGAAAATGAAGATAGATATTATTAAACACTTTTCTTCTCATCTTAATTTCCAGTGAGTTCTTCATGCCTGGGCTGGTTGATACACACATCCATGCCTCTCAGTATTCCTTTTCTGGAAGTAACGTAGACCTGCCACTCTTGGAGTGTCTGACCAAGTACACGTTTCCTGCAGAACACAGATTCCAGAACATTGACTTTGCGGAAGAAGTATATACCAGAGTTGTCGTAAGTATCTTGTGTGTGAGTATGATATTCTGTGTGGTCATCTATAGGAGTATCAGTTTCCTAGGACAGATATAAATTATAAAGCATAGGCAGTTAAGCCTAAGATGGGCCACAGAGAATTTTTAAGTTTTTTTTTTTAACAGTCCAGTGAGTTTGTGACCACTTTACCTACATAGCTAGTCAGTGGCAAAGACAGAATTTGAATCCGAGTTTCCAAAACCCCAATCTGGTGGGTTTTACGTTACTCTTTTACTTCCTGGGTTTTACTTTACCAAATTTGGGTTTACTGAATATGTGTGGTTCCCTACTCCTGCCAATCCGTAATGCTCTTCTGAGGACCATATGGATTCGTTATGTGACCTTTGCAGAGTTATGTGACTCACTTTTCCCATCTGTAAAAAATAGAGATCATTATAGTACCTATTTCACAGGATTCTCGTGATAATTAAGCAAGTTAATATTTGTAAAATTCTTAGAATAGTGCCTGGCACGTGGTAAGAGCTCTATTTGTTTGCTTTAAAAATAGCCAAGGAAATTTAAAATTAAAAATTTAAATTACTGTTAGAAGGGATATTGTGTTACTCTGGGAGCTTTGCAAGGAGGCACTTGGTAATGTGACTTGAGCACTGACACCACTAGAGGGAACTCTGGGGCTAGTACAGTCATTGAACAGTGGCAGTAGTGTGTGCCAGCCATATGTTGAAGGCTCTGAAAGTGTCCTTCCTTCTCCTCTTTCAGGAAAATCAGTTCCTTTCTTTGTACTCCAATCCTATGCCCAGAACCAGAATCCACTCAGGAATCAGGAACAGTTTCTGCAGTAAAGGAGCGAAAGCGGAAATGCCGCCTTATCTGACCGTTATGTCTTGGGTGTTCAGCGCACTTGGTCTGAACACTCATGGATTTTTGTCGGACCCATTGATTCCTCCTAAGGTGTTCACTACATGTGGTGGTGGCAGTATTATAAGCCTTCCACATCTACTGACCTAACCATCTTGCCAGTTTTTTTGGTCTTGCATCATTCCAGCCTTAAAGAGTAAAAGCAAGTGCTAACTTTTTTTTTTTTTTTTTTTGTTAAGACAAAGTCTCACTCTGTCACCCAGGCTGGAATGCAGTGGTATGATCTCGGCTCACTGCAACCTCTGCCGCCCAGGTTCAAGCAATCTCCTGCCTCAGTCTCCCAAGTAGCTGAGATTACAGGCACCTGCCACCATGCCCGGCTAATTTATGTATTTTTAGTAGAGACAGGGTTTCACCATATAGGTCAGGCTGGTCTTGAACTCTTGACCTCAAGATCCACTGGCCTCGGCCTCCCAAATTGTTGGGATTACAGGCTTGAGCTGCCACGCCTGGCCAAGCAAGTGCTAGCATTTATATACTTGCCTCACATAATTATAAATTCAGTGCAATTGTGGATCTTACACATTTAGCATGCACCACATGACACTAGAAAAGCTGAGAAGGACTAAAGCTGTGTATAAAGTAGCTGGCGCATTGTGTTAATGAATGGTGTTAACCACACCAAATCTTTATTCTCAAAATTTATTTATACCTCACATTGTTCTAAAAGAATGTGAGATAGCTGAAAATTATGTAATATACAACAAAAGAAAATGAGTCATGTAATAAAGGAGAAGAAAACAAGGGGGAGGGAAAAGTAAAATAAAACCAAGTAATCATTGTCTACTGTGGGGGTCCATGCATTTGTTAGTTTGTCATGAATTTGGCTTTACATTTCTAGAACCTGACCCAAAGAGGGAAATCAGTTACGAAATTTACTCTGCTTTTATGATTAAAAAACACATTTGTTAAGGTAAAGCATATCTATGCTTCATACTGAAACTCAAGAAAATTAATCTCAGTATTCCTTAGTATGGATAGACACTATGCTGTCAAAATATATATCGTAAAGATGCTATACTACCAAAAAGTCCAGATAGATCATTCTTTCATATTTAGAGAGATAGAGTATCAAGGACTATATATTTTTCGGGCAATACTCCATATAAATTATTTCTGACATCAGAGATTTGTTCAAGTATTTGATGTCAGGCCAAGTGTGGTGGTGGTTTAAGTATTTGATGTCAGGCCTGTAATCCTGGCACTTTGGGACACCAAGGTGGGCAGATCACCTGAGGTCAGGAGTTCAAGACCAGCCTGGCCAACATGGTGAAACCCCGTCCTACTAAAAATTCAAAAATTAGCTGGGCATGGTGGCATGCACCTGTAAGCTCAGCTACTCAGGAGGCTGAGGCATGAGAATCGCTTGAACTCAGGAGGAGGAGGTTGCAATGAGCCAAGATCAGGCCACTGCACTCCAGCCTGGGTGACAGAGCAAGACTCTGTCTCAAAAAAAAAAAAAAAAATTGGAGAGCACATCTCCTATGTTTCTTATGTGTCTGAGAATGAATGAATGTGGGCCCACAAACTTTTAAGTTGGAGGCACTGAGGGTATGACTGACATCTGTTTAAGGGTGTTGAGATGTGTTAACTAGCCACATAGCCTACTCAATGGGCTGAGCTCAGTGGGAATAAACAGGAGTAGCTTTGGGTTTCCTTCCTCCCTTCCTTCTTCCCTTTCTCAGGGGTCTCCCTGTCCGGTCCCTTTACTGTAATTAGGGCAGTTCCTGAACTTTCTAGTGTTTTCAGTTCATTCTAGTTGTTGAAAGAAAAACTTCACACAAACTAAATTTAACAGAGTAAATTCAGCAAAGAACGATTCCAGAATCAGGCAGCTCTCAGAACCAAGAAAGGTTCAGAGAACTCTGCCCAGCAATGTGGGCAGGCAGCATTTAAGACAGAAAATGGAAGTGAGGTACAGCACCAGCTTGATTGTTACAGCTCTGGGTTTGCCTTATTCAAACTTGTTCTGATCACTTGGCACCTGTGACTGGCTAGAGCTCAGCTGCTGTGACTGGCTGAGACTCAGCTATTTGTTACAAAAGCATATTACTAATTAGGCTTTCAGTGAGTTGATATACTAAGTTAGGTTGCAGTTCCTTATGAACTCAAAGTTGAGAAGCGTGCTCAGGCCAAATTTAGTTTACTTTAACACAGTCCAATCTGAAGCTGCAATTTCTCATTCATTAAAAGCTTCTCCCCACATAAGCCACATACCTCCTGGTTTAGGCCCAACACTGAGGAAGGGGCTTACTGTCAGTGTTTGTGTAGTGCTTCTAAATAGCCCCTGCTTTCCATTTTGATTTCATCTTTAAGATTGTAGAAAAGTGCTTAAAATTTTGAAAATTTTGAAAAATTTAAATTACATGTCTGTTTTAATTTTGAGTTTTATTTTAGTTTGGTTAGTAAATGTAATGTGTCATTTTTCTTGGGGATAGCTGAGATTTATGACCCAATAAAAGGTTAATTTTTATGATTATTCTGCAATTTTTTAAAAGAAGACTGTGTTTTCTCTGTTGATTTGACTTTATTTCTATCTTTATGAGATGAAGCTGTTAAAAGTCTTGAACAGTTCTATTATTTTGCTCCATATTCTCCCATAATGGTGAGACAAGAGCATTTTCATTCTGTTCCCTTCTTCATTCCTACCCTTTTTGCCATGTCCTATGTTATATCATCTGAGATTTTAGTTACATTTTTTTGCCATGTATACTGTATTTAATTTAACTTTTAAGTTTAATTTTAAAAAATTATCTCAATTTAATTCCAGTTTTTTATTTGTTAACATCTGCACTTAATTTAACAATGAGGGCTGGACACAGTGGCTCATGCCTATAATCCCAGCACTTTGGGAGGCCTAGGCGGGCGGATATTACCTGAGGTCAGGAGTTCAAGACCAGCCTAGCCAACATGGTAAAACCCCGCCTCTACTAAAAATACAAAAATTAGCCAGGCATGATGGTGGGTGCCTGTAATCCCAGCTACCCAGGAGGCTGAGGCAGGAGAATCACTTGAACCCAGGAGGTGGAGGTTGCAGTGAGCCAAGGTGTGCCATTGCACTCCAGCCTGGGTGACAGAGCAAGACTCCTTCTCAATAATAATTATAATTTAACAATGAACTTTGCTTTTTATTTTGCAACTTGGATCCCTGTCTTCATTCATTTTTGTTGGAATATATCCTCTGACAATTCTTTCCAATCAGGTGGGTGATAAATATTCTAAAACCTAGAATTATCAAAAATGGCTTTACTTTTATTTTTTTTTTTTGACTCTTGAACAATGCCTTAGCTGTAGAGATAATTCTTTTTGAAATTATTTATCAGCATCCAATGTGCCGACATCAATCTGATTCCCATTTCTTTCTAGTTAATTTTCTGGCCTTTGGGATTTTTTTCTTCATTCCTGATATTTTGAAATTATAATTGTTGATCATCTCAATTCATTCTCAGTTTAATTATTCAGTTCATTCTCTTTAATACATAGTTCTTTCAATAAGAGAACGCCTGTTTTCCTTCTGTTTCTAGGAATTCTGTTATTTCTCCTTCTGTCTCTTTCTTTCTGAGTATATTCCTCTCTTCAATATATTCTTTCTTTTAATAATTACTATTAGAAAAATGTTGAAACTTCTGTTCTATTTTCATGTCTCTAAACTTTTCTTTCATACTACATTCTTAGGAAATGGTATGGGCCAATTTTGTAAATCATTAATTCACTCTTACTATTTATAATAACCTGTTCCTCTTTCAAGGATACGACACCCTGTCCTATTCATTGAAGTATGCTATTTTTTGTTCATTTTATGTCTCTTGTTGTTTTAGTAATTCTGCTTCCTCAGGTGTTCATTCAGTAGATATTTACTAAGCACCTCCTAGAACCCATACACTTTTCTAGTTGCTGGAGATTAAATTTGATACCTTTGTCATGGTATTGGCTTTTCACCTGGATTTGTGATGGAGAGTTCATCCTTGTCTGTAACTGACAAGTTCTTAACATCCTCTACTGGTAGCCAGATCTTTTTGTTTTACATGGAAATTGTCTTAATATTTGGAAAAATTGACAGGTTTCCAAATTCTTTTGACTTTTGGGACTAACCAATGTTGCTGAGTTCTCATTTGCTTTTTTAAAACAATTGACTGGGCCAGGTGTGGTGGCTCATGCCTGTAATTCCAACAACTTTGGGAGTCTGAGGGCAAGAGGATCACTTGGGGTCATGAATTCAAGACCGGCCTGGGTAACATAGCAAGGGCTTGTCTTAAAAAAAAAAAAATAGCGCTGGGCGTGGTGGCTCAAGCCTGTAATCCCAGCACTTTGGGAGGC